>NW_027362761.1:593100444-594544835 GCF_046119375.1 Phyllobates terribilis
GTGTAATGTGCGGAGCGGAGCCGAGCGTGTAATGTGCGGAGCGGAGCCGAGTGTGTAATGAGCGGAGCCGAGTGTGTAATGTGCGGAGCGGAGCCGAGCGTGTAATGTGCGGAGCCGAGTGTGTAATGTGCGGAGCGGAGCCGAGTGTGTAATGTGCGGAGCCGAGTGTGTAATGTGCGGAGCGGAGCCGAGTGTGTAATGTGCGGAGCAGAGCCGAGTGTGTAATGTGCGGAGCAGAGCCGAGTGTGTAATGAGCGGAGCGGAGCCGAGTGTGTAATGTGCGGAGCGGAGCCGAGTGTGTAATGTGCGGAGCGGAGCCGAGTGTGTAATGTGTGGAGCCGAGTGTGTAATGTGCGGAGCCGAGTGTGTAATGTGCGGAGTGGAGCCGAGTGTGTAATGTGCGGAGCGGAGCCGAGTGTGTAATGTGCGGAGCGGAGCCGAGTGTGTAATGTGCGGAGCGGAGCCGAGCGTGTAATGTGCGGAGCGGAGCCGAGCGTGTAATGTGCGGAGCGGAGCCGAGCGTGTAATGTGCGGAGCGGAGCCGAGCGTGTAATGTGCGGAGCGGAGCCGAGCGTGTAATGTGCGGAGCGGAGTGTGTAATGTGCGGAGCGGAGCCGAGTGTGTAATGTGCGGAGCAGAGCCGAGTGTGTAATGTGCGGAGCAGAGCCGAGTGTGTAATGTGCGGAGCAGAGCCGAGTGTGTAATGTGCGGAGCAGAGCCGAGTGTGTAATGTGCGGAGCGGAGCCGAGTGTGTAATGTGCGGAGCGGAGCCGAGTGTGTAATGTGCGGAGCCGAGTGTGTAATTTGCGGAGCGGAGCCGAGTGTGTAATGTGCGGAGCCGAGTGTGTAATGTGCGGAGCGGAGCGGAGTGTGTAATGTGCGGAGCAGAGCCGAGTGTGTAATGTGCGGAGCGGAGCCGAGTGTGTAATGTGCGGAGCGGAGCCGAGTGTGTAATGTGCGGAGCGGAGCCGAGTGTGTAATGAGCGGAGCGGAGCCGAGTGTGTAATGTGCGGAGCGGAGCCGAGTGTGTAATGTGCGGAGCGGAGCCGAGTGTGTAATGTGCGGAGCCGAGTGTGTAATGTGCGGAGCCGAGTGTGTAATGTGCGGAGTGGAGCCGAGTGTGTAATGTGCGGAGCGGAGCCGAGTGTGTAATGTGCGGAGCGGAGCCGAGTGTGTAATGTGCGGAGCGGAGCCGAGTGTGTAATGTGCGGAGCGGAGCCGAGTGTGTAATGTGCGGAGCGGAGCCGAGTGTGTAATGTGCGTAGCGGAGCCGAGCGTGTAATGTGCGGAGCAAAACCGAGTGTGTAATGTGCGGAGCAAAACCGAGTGTGTAATGTGCGGAGCGGAGCCGAGTGTGTAATGTGCGGAGCGGAGCCGAGTGTGTAATGTGCGGAGCGGAGCCGAGTGTGTAATGTGCGGAGCGGAGCCGAGTGTGTAATGTGCGGAGCCGAGTGTGTAATGTGCGGAGCCGAGTGTGTAATGTGCGGAGCGGAGCCGAGTGTGTAATGTGCGGAGCGGAGCCGAGTGTGTAATGTGCGGAGCCAAGTGTGTAATGTGCGGAGCGGAGCCGAGTGTGTAATGTGCGGAGCCGAGTGCGTAATGTGCGGAGCGGAGCCGAGCGTGTAATGTGCGGAGCGGAGCCGAGCGTGTAATGTGCGGAGCGGAGCCGAGCGTGTAATGTGCGGAGCGGAGCCGAGTGTGTAATGTGCGGAGCCGAGCGTGTAATGTGCGGAGCGGAGCCGAGTGTGTAATGTGCGGAGCCGAGTGTGTAATGTGCGAAGCCGAGTGTGTAATGTGCGGAGCGGAGCCGAGCGTGTAATGTGCGGAGCGGAGCCGAGCGTGTAATGTGCGGAGCGGAGCCGAGTGTGTAATGTGCGGAGCCGAGCGTGTAATGTGCGGAGCCGAGCGTGTAATGTGCGGAGCAGAGCCGAGTGTGTAATGTGCGGAGCCGAGCGTGTAATGTGCGGAGCGGAGCCGAGCGTGTAATGTGCGGAGCGGAGCCGAGTGTGTAATGTGCGGAGCGGAGCCGAGCGTGTAATGTGCGGAGAGGAGCCGAGTGTGTAATGTGCGAAGCCGAGCCGAGTGTGTAATGTGCGGAGCCGAGCCGAGTGTGTAATGTGCGGAGCCGAGTGTGTAATGTGCGAAGCCGAGTGTGTAATGTGCGGAGCGGAGCCGAGCGTGTAATGTGCGGAGCGGAGCCGAGCGTGTAATGTGCGGAGCGGAGCCGAGCGTGTAATGTGCGGAGGCGAGTGTGTAATGTCCGGAGCGGAGACGAGTGTGTAATGTCCAGAGCGGAGACGAGTGTGTAATGTCCGGAGCCGAGTGTGTAATGTGCGGAGCGGAGCCGAGTGTGTAATGTGCGGAGCCGAGTGTGTAATGTGCGGAGCGGAGCCGAGTGTGTAATGTGCGGAGCGGAGCCGAGCGTGCAATGTGCGCAGCCGAGCGTGTAATGTGCGCAGCCGAGCGTGTAATGTGCGCAGCCGAGCGTGTAATGTGCGGAGCCGAGCTGAGCGTGTAATGTGCGGAGCCGAGCCGAGTGTGTAATGTGCGGAGCGGAGCCGAGTGTGTAATGTGCGGAGCCGAGTGCGTAATGTGCGGAGCGGAGCCGAGCGTGTAATGTGCGGAGCGGAGCCGAGCGTGTAATGTGCGGAGCGGAGCCGAGCGTGTAATGTGCGGAGCGGAGCCGAGTGTGTAATGTGCGGAGCCGAGCGTGTAATGAGCGGAGCCGAGCGTGTAATGTGCGGAGCGGAGCCGAGTGTGTAATGTGCGGAGCCAAGCGTGTAATGTGCGGAGCCGAGCGTGTAATGTGCGGAGCAGAGCCGAGTGTGTAATGTGCGGAGCCGAGCGTGTAATGTGCGGAGCGGAGCCGAGCGTGTAATGTGCGGAGCGGAGCCGAGTGTGTAATGTGCGGAGCGGAGCCGAGCGTGTAATGTGCGGAGAGGAGCCGAGAGTGTAATGTGCGAAGCCGAGCCGAGTGTGTAATGTGCGGAGCCGAGCCGAGTGTGTAATGTGCGGAGCCGAGTGTGTAATGTGCGGAGCCGAGTGTGTAATGTGCGGAGCCGAGTGTGTAATGTGCGGAGCGGAGCCGAGTGTGTAATGTGCGGAGCGGAGCCGAGCGTGTAATGTGCGCAGCCGAGCGTGTAATGTGCGGAGCCGAGCGTGTAATGTGCGGAGCCGAGCGTGTAATGTGCGGAGCCGAGCGTGTAATGTGCGGAGCCGAGCCGAGCGTCTAATGTGCGGAGCCGAGCCGAGCGCGTTATGTGCGGAGCCGAGCCGAGCGCGTAATGTGCGGAGCGGAGCCGAGCGCGTAATGTGCGGAGCGGAGCCGAGCGCGTAATGTGAGGAGCCGAGCGCGTAATGTGCGGAGCGGAGCCGAGTGTGTAATGTGCGGAGCCAAGTGTGTAATGTGCGGAGCGGAGCCGAGTGTGTAATGTGCGGAGCGGAGCCGAGCGTGTAATGTGCGGAGCGGAGCTGAGTGTGTAATGTGCGGAGCCGAGTGTGTAATGTGCGGAGCGGAGCCGAGTGTGTAATGTGCGGAGCGTAGCCGAGTGTGTAATGTGCGGAGCGGAGCCGAGCGTGTAATGTGCGGTTGGAGCCGAGTGTGTAATGTGCGGAGCCGAGCGTGTAATGTGCGGAGCGGAGCCGAGCGTGTAATGTGCGGAGCGGAGCCGAGCGTGTAATGTGCGGAGCCGCGCCGAGCGTGTAATGTGCGGAGCCGCGCCGAGCGTGTAATGTGCGGAGCGGAGCCGAGCGTGTAATGTGCGGAGCCGAGTGCGTAATGTGCGGAGCGGAGCCGAGCGTGTAATGTGCGGAGCCGAGTGCGTAATGTGCGGAGCGGAGCCGAGTGTGTAATGTGCGGAGCGGAGCCGAGTGTGTAATGAGCGGAGCTGTGTGTGTAATGTGCGGAGCGGAGCCGAGTGTGTAATGAGCGGAGCTGTGTGTGTAATGTGCGGAGCAGAGCCGAGTGTGTAATGTGCGGAGCCGAGTGTGTAATGTGCGGAGCCGAGTGTGTAATGTGCGGAGCGGAGCCGAGTGTGTAATGTGCGGAGCGGAGCCGAGCGTGCAATGTGCGCAGCCGAGCGTGTAATGTGCGCAGCCGAGCGTGTAATGTGCGCAGCCGAGCGTGTAATGTGCGGAGCCGAGCCGAGCGTGTAATGTGCGGAGCCGAGCCGAGCGTGTAATGTGCGGAGCCGAGCCGAGCGCGTTATGTGCGGAGCCGAGCCGAGCGCGTAATGTGCGGAGCCGCGCCGAGCGCGTAATGTGCGGAGCCGAGCGCGTAATGTGCGGAGCCGAGCCAAGCGCGTAATGTGCGGAGCGGAGCCGAGCGCGTAATGTGAGGAGCCGTGCGCGTAATGTGCGGAGCGGAGCCGAGTGTGTAATGTGCGGAGCAGAGCCGAGTGTGTAATGTGCGGAGAGGATCCGAGTGTGTAATGTGCGGAGCGGAGCCGAGTGTGTAATGTGCGGAGCGGAGCCGAGTGTGTAATGTGCGGAGCAGAGCCGAGTGTGTAATGTGCGGAGCAGAGCCGAGTGTGTAATGTGCGGAGCAGAGCCGAGTGTGTAATGTGCGGAGCGGAGCCGAGTGTGTAATGTGCGGAGCGGAGCCGAGTGTGTAATGTGCGGAGCCGAGTGTGTAATGTGCGGAGCGGAGCCGAGTGTGTAATGTGCGGAGCCGAGTGTGTAATGTGCGGAGCGGAGTGTGTAATGTGCGGAGCAGAGCCGAGTGTGTAATGTGCGGAGCGGAGCCGAGTGTGTAATGTGCGGAGCGGAGCCGAGTGTGTAATGTGCGGAGCGGAGCCGAGTGTGTAATGAGCGGAGCGGAGCCGAGTGTGTAATGTGCGGAGTGGAGCCGAGTGTGTAATGTGCGGAGCGGAGCCGAGTGTGTAATGTGCGGAGCCGAGTGTGTAATGTGCGGAGCCGAGTGTGTAATGTGCGTAGCGGAGCCGAGTGTGTAATGTGCGGAGCGGAGCCGAGCGTGTAATGTGCGGAGCGGAGCCGAGCGTGTAATGTGCGGAGCGGAGCCGAGCGTGTAATGTGCGGAGCGGAGCCGAGCGTGTAATGTGCGGAGCGGAGCCGAGCGTGTAATGTGCGGAGCGGAGCCGAGCGTGTAATGTGCGGAGCGGAGCCGAGCGTGTAATGTGCGGAGCGGAGCCGAGCGTGTAATGTGCGGAGCGGAGCCGAGCGTGTAATGTGCGGAGCGGAGCCGAGCGTGTAATGTGCGGAGCGGAGCCGAGTGTGTAATGTGCGGAGAGGAGCCGAGTGTGTAATGTGCGGAGCGGAGCCGAGTGTGTAATGTGCGTAGCGGAGCCGAGCGTGTAATGTGCGGAGCAAAACCGAGTGTGTAATGTGCGGAGCAAAACCGAGTGTGTAATGTGCGGAGCGGAGCCGAGTGTGTAATGTGCGGAGCGGAGCCGAGTGTGTAATGTGCGGAGCGGAGCCGAGTGTGTAATGTGCGGAGCGGAGCCGAGTGTGTAATGTGCGGAGCCGAGTGTGTAATGTGCGGAGCCGAGTGTGTAATGTGCGGAGCGGAGCCGAGTGTGTAATGTGCGGAGCCGAGTGTGTAATGTGCGGAGCGGAGCCGAGTGTGTAATGTGCGGAGCGGAGCCGAGTGTGTAATGTGCGGAGCGGAGCCGAGTGTGTAATGTGCGGAGCCGAGTGTGTAATGTGCGGAGCGGAGTTGAGTGTGTAATGTGCGGAGCCGAGTGCGTAATGTGCGGAGCGGAGCCGAGCGTGTAATGTGCGGAGCGGAGCCGAGCGTGTAATGTGCGGAGCGGAGCCGAGCGTGTAATGTGCGGAGCGGAGCCGAGTGTGTAATGTGCGGAGCCGAGCGTGTAATGAGCGGAGCCGAGCGTGTAATGTGCGGAGCGGAGCCGAGTGTGTAATGTGCGGAGCCGAGCGTGTAATGTGCGGAGCCGAGCGTGTAATGTGCGGAGCAGAGCCGAGTGTGTAATGTGCGGAGCCGAGCGTGTAATGTGCGGAGCGGAGCCGAGCGTGTAATGTGCAGAGCGGAGCCGAGTGTGTAATGTGCGGAGCGGAGCCGAGCGAGTAATGTGCGGAGAGGAGCCGAGTGTGTAATGTGCGAAGCCGAGCCGAGTGTGTAATGTGCGGAGCCGAGCCGAGTGTGTAATGTGCGGAGCCGAGTGTGTAATGTGCGGAGCCGAGTGTGTAATGTGCGGAGCGGAGCCGAGTGTGTAATGTGCGGAGCGGAGCCGAGCGTGTAATGTGCGCAGCCGAGCGTGTAATGTGCGGAGCCGAGCGTGTAATATGCGGAGCCGAGCGTGTAATGTGCGGAGCCGAGCCGAGCGTGTAATGTGCGGAGCCGAGCCGAGCGTGTAATGTGCGGAGCCGAGCCGAGCGCGTTATGTGCGGAGCCGAGCCGAGCGCGTAATGTGCGGAGCGGAGCCGAGCGCGTAATGTGCGGAGCGGAGCCGAGCGCGTAATGTGAGGAGCCGAGCGCGTAATGTGCGGAGCGGAGCCGAGTGTGTAATGTGCGGAGCAGAGCCGAGTGTGTAATGTGCGGAGCCGAGTGTGTAATGTGCGGAGCGGAGCCGAGTGTGTAATGTGCGGAGCGGAGCCGAGCGTGTAATGTGCGGAGCGGAGCTGAGTGTGTAATGTGCGGAGCCGAGTGTGTAATGTGCGGAGCGGAGCCGAGTGTGTAATGTGCGGAGCGAAGCCGAGTGTGTAATGTGCGGAGCGGAGCCGAGCGTGTAATGTGCGGTTGGAGCCGAGTGTGTAATGTGCGGAGCCGAGCGTGTAATGTGCGGAGCGGAGCCGAGCGTGTAATGTGCGGAGCGGAGCCGAGCGTGTAATGTGCGGAGCGGAGCCGAGTGTGTAATGAGCGGAGCCGAGTGTGTAATGTGCGGAGCGGAGCCGAGCGTGTAATGTGCGGAGCCGAGTGTGTAATGTGCGGAGCGGAGCCGAGTGTGTAATGTGCGGAGCCGAGTGTGTAATGTGCGGAGCGGAGCCGAGTGTGTAATGTGCGGAGCGGAGCCGAGTGTGTAATTTGCGGAGCGGAGCCGAGTGTGTAATGTGCGGAGCCGAGTGTGTAATGTGCGGAGCGGAGCCGAGTGTGTAATGTGCGGAGCCGAGTGCGTAATGTGCGGAGCGGAGCCGAGCGTGTAATGTGCGGAGCGGAGCCGAGCGTGTAATGTGCGGAGCGGAGCCGAGCGTGTAATGTGCGGAGCGGAGCCGAGTGTGTAATGTGCGGAGCCGAGCGTGTAATGAGCGGAGCCGAGCGTGTAATGTGCGGAGCGGAGCCGAGTGTGTAATGTGCGGAGCCGAGCGTGTAATGTGCGGAGCCGAGCGTGTAATGTGCGGAGCAGAGCCGAGTGTGTAATGTGCGGAGCCGAGCGTGTAATGTGCGGAGCGGAGCCGAGCGTGTAATGTGCAGAGCGGAGCCGAGTGTGTAATGTGCGGAGCGGAGCCGAGCGAGTAATGTGCGGAGAGGAGCCGAGTGTGTAATGTGCGAAGCCGAGCCGAGTGTGTAATGTGCGGAGCCGAGCCGAGTGTGTAATGTGCGGAGCCGAGTGTGTAATGTGCGGAGCCGAGTGTGTAATGTGCGGAGCGGAGCCGAGTGTGTAATGTGCGGAGCGGAGCCGAGCGTGTAATGTGCGCAGCCGAGCGTGTAATGTGCGGAGCCGAGCGTGTAATATGCGGAGCCGAGCGTGTAATGTGCGGAGCCGAGCCGAGCGTGTAATGTGCGGAGCCGAGCCGAGCGTGTAATGTGCGGAGCCGAGCCGAGCGCGTTATGTGCGGAGCCGAGCCGAGCGCGTAATGTGCGGAGCGGAGCCGAGCGCGTAATGTGCGGAGCGGAGCCGAGCGCGTAATGTGAGGAGCCGAGCGCGTAATGTGCGGAGCGGAGCCGAGTGTGTAATGTGCGGAGCAGAGCCGAGTGTGTAATGTGCGGAGCCGAGTGTGTAATGTGCGGAGCGGAGCCGAGTGTGTAATGTGCGGAGCGGAGCCGAGCGTGTAATGTGCGGAGCGGAGCTGAGTGTGTAATGTGCGGAGCCGAGTGTGTAATGTGCGGAGCGGAGCCGAGTGTGTAATGTGCGGAGCGAAGCCGAGTGTGTAATGTGCGGAGCGGAGCCGAGCGTGTAATGTGCGGTTGGAGCCGAGTGTGTAATGTGCGGAGCCGAGCGTGTAATGTGCGGAGCGGAGCCGAGCGTGTAATGTGCGGAGCGGAGCCGAGCGTGTAATGTGCGGAGCGGAGCCGAGTGTGTAATGAGCGGAGCCGAGTGTGTAATGTGCGGAGCGGAGCCGAGCGTGTAATGTGCGGAGCCGAGTGTGTAATGTGCGGAGCGGAGCCGAGTGTGTAATGTGCGGAGCCGAGTGTGTAATGTGCGGAGCGGAGCCGCGTGTGTAATGTGCGGAGCAGAGCCGAGTGTGTAATGTGCGGAGCAGAGCCGAGTGTGTAATGAGCGGAGCGGAGCCGAGTGTGTAATGTGCGGAGCGGAGCCGAGTGTGTAATGTGCGGAGCGGAGCCGAGTGTGTAATGTGCGGAGCCGAGTGTGTAATGTGCGGAGCCGAGTGTGTAATGTGCGGAGTGGAGCCGAGTGTGTAATGTGCGGAGCGGAGCCGAGTGTGTAATGTGCGGAGCGGAGCCGAGTGTGTAATGTGCGGAGCGGAGCCGAGCGTGTAATGTGCGGAGCGGAGCCGAGCGTGTAATGTGCGGAGCGGAGCCGAGCGTGTAATGTGCGGAGCGGAGCCGAGCGTGTAATGTGCGGAGCGGAGCCGAGCGTGTAATGTGCGGAGCGGAGTGTGTAATGTGCGGAGCGGAGCCGAGTGTGTAATGTGCGGAGCAGAGCCGAGTGTGTAATGTGCGGAGCAGAGCCGAGTGTGTAATGTGCGGAGCAGAGCCGAGTGTGTAATGTGCGGAGCCGAGTGTGTAATGTGCGGAGCGGAGCCGAGTGTGTAATGTGCGGAGCAGAGCCGAGTGTGTAATGTGCGGAGCAGAGCCGAGTGTGTAATGTGCGGAGCAGAGCCGAGTGTGTAATGTGCGGAGCGGAGCCGAGTGTGTAATGTGCGGAGCGGAGCCGAGTGTGTAATGTGCGGAGCCGAGTGTGTAATTTGCGGAGCGGAGCCGAGTGTGTAATGTGCGGAGCCGAGTGTGTAATGTGCGGAGCGGAGCGGAGTGTGTAATGTGCGGAGCAGAGCCGAGTGTGTAATGTGCGGAGCGGAGCCGAGTGTGTAATGTGCGGAGCGGAGCCGAGTGTGTAATGTGCGGAGCGGAGCCGAGTGTGTAATGAGCGGAGCGGAGCCGAGTGTGTAATGTGCGGAGCGGAGCCGAGTGTGTAATGTGCGGAGCCGAGTGTGTAATGTGCGGAGCCGAGTGTGTAATGTGCGGAGTGGAGCCGAGTGTGTAATGTGCGGAGCGGAGCCGAGTGTGTAATGTGCGGAGCGGAGCCGAGTGTGTAATGTGCGGAGCGGAGCCGAGTGTGTAATGTGCGGAGCGGAGCCGAGTGTGTAATGTGCGGAGCGGAGCCGAGTGTGTAATGTGCGTAGCGGAGCCGAGCGTGTAATGTGCGGAGCAAAACCGAGTGTGTAATGTGCGGAGCGAAGCCGAGTGTGTAATGTGCGGAGCGGAGCCGAGCGTGTAATGTGCGGTTGGAGCCGAGTGTGTAATGTGCGGAGCCGAGCGTGTAATGTGCGGAGCGGAGCCGAGCGTGTAATGTGCGGAGCGGAGCCGAGCGTGTAATGTGCGGAGCGGAGCCGAGTGTGTAATGAGCGGAGCCGAGTGTGTAATGTGCGGAGCGGAGCCGAGCGTGTAATGTGCGGAGCCGAGTGTGTAATGTGCGGAGCGGAGCCGAGTGTGTAATGTGCGGAGCCGAGTGTGTAATGTGCGGAGCGGAGCCGAGTGTGTAATGTGCGGAGCAGAGCCGAGTGTGTAATGTGCGGAGCAGAGCCGAGTGTGTAATGAGCGGAGCGGAGCCGAGTGTGTAATGTGCGGAGCGGAGCCGAGTGTGTAATGTGCGGAGCGGAGCCGAGTGTGTAATGTGTGGAGCCGAGTGTGTAATGTGCGGAGCCGAGTGTGTAATGTGCGGAGTGGAGCCGAGTGTGTAATGTGCGGAGCCGAGTGTGTAATGTGCGGAGCGGAGCGGAGTGTGTAATGTGCGGAGCAGAGCCGAGTGTGTAATGTGCGGAGCAGAGCCGAGTGTGTAATGTGCGGAGCCGAGTGTGTAATGTGCGGAGCGGAGCCGAGTGTGTAATGTGCGGAGCAGAGCCGAGTGTGTAATGTGCGGAGCAGAGCCGAGTGTGTAATGTGCGGAGCAGAGCCGAGTGTGTAATGTGCGGAGCGGAGCCGAGTGTGTAATGTGCGGAGCGGAGCCGAGTGTGTAATGTGCGGAGCAGAGCCGAGTGTGTAATGTGCGGAGCCGAGTGTGTAATGTGCGGAGCGGAGCCGAGTGTGTAATGTGCGGAGCAGAGCCGAGTGTGTAATGTGCGGAGCAGAGCCGAGTGTGTAATGTGCGGAGCAGAGCCGAGTGTGTAATGTGCGGAGCGGAGCCGAGTGTGTAATGTGCGGAGCGGAGCCGAGTGTGTAATGTGCGGAGCCGAGTGTGTAATTTGCGGAGCGGAGCCGAGTGTGTAATGTGCGGAGCCGAGTGTGTAATGTGCGGAGCGGAGCGGAGTGTGTAATGTGCGGAGCAGAGCCGAGTGTGTAATGTGCGGAGCGGAGCCGAGTGTGTAATGTGCGGAGCGGAGCCGAGTGTGTAATGTGCGGAGCGGAGCCGAGTGTGTAATGAGCGGAGCGGAGCCGAGTGTGTAATGTGCGGAGCGGAGCCGAGTGTGTAATGTGCGGAGCGGAGCCGAGTGTGTAATGTGCGGAGCCGAGTGTGTAATGTGCGGAGCCGAGTGTGTAATGTGCGGAGTGGAGCCGAGTGTGTAATGTGCGGAGCGGAGCCGAGTGTGTAATGTGCGGAGCGGAGCCGAGTGTGTAATGTGCGGAGCGGAGCCGAGTGTGTAATGTGCGGAGCGGAGCCGAGTGTGTAATGTGCGGAGCGGAGCCGAGTGTGTAATGTGCGTAGCGGAGCCGAGCGTGTAATGTGCGGAGCAAAACCGAGTGTGTAATGTGCGGAGCAAAACCGAGTGTGTAATGTGCGGAGCGGAGCCGAGTGTGTAATGTGCGGAGCGGAGCCGAGTGTGTAATGTGCGGAGCGGAGCCGAGTGTGTAATGTGCGGAGCGGAGCCGAGTGTGTAATGTGCGGAGACGAGTGTGTAATGTGCGGAGCGGAGCCGAGTGTGTAATGTGCGGAGCGGAGCCGAGTGTGTAATGTGCGGAGCGGAGCCGAGTGTGTAATGTGCGGAGCCAAGTGTGTAATGTGCGGAGCGGAGCCGAGTGTGTAATGTGCGGAGCCGAGTGCGTAATGTGCGGAGCGGAGCCGAGCGTGTAATGTGCGGAGCCGAGCCGAGCGTGTAATGTGCGGAGCGGAGCCGAGCGTGTAATGTGCGGAGCGGAGCCGAGTGTGTAATGTGCGGAGCCGAGCGTGTAATGTGCGGAGCGGAGCCGAGTGTGTAATGTGCGGAGCCGAGTGTGTAATGTGCGAAGCCGAGTGTGTAATGTGCGGAGCGGAGCCGAGCGTGTAATGTGCGGAGCGGAGCCGAGCGTGTAATGTGCGGAGCGGAGCCGAGTGTGTAATGTGCGGAGCCGAGCGTGTAATGTGCGGAGCCGAGCGTGTAATGTGCGGAGCAGAGCCGAGTGTGTAATGTGCGGAGCCGAGCGTGTAATGTGCGGAGCGGAGCCGAGCGTGTAATGTGCGGAGCGGAGCCGAGTGTGTAATGTGCGGAGCGGAGCCGAGCGTGTAATGTGCGGAGAGGAGCCGAGTGTGTAATGTGCGAAGCCGAGCCGAGTGTGTAATGTGCGGAGCCGAGCCGAGTGTGTAATGTGCGGAGCCGAGTGTGTAATGTGCGAAGCCGAGCGTGTAATGTGCGGAGCGGAGCCGAGCGTGTAATGTGCGGAGCGGAGCCGAGCGTGTAATGTGCGGAGCGGAGCCGAGCGTGTAATGTGCGGAGGCGAGTGTGTAATGTCCGGAGCGGAGACGAGTGTGTAATGTCCAGAGCGGAGACGAGTGTGTAATGTCCGGAGCCGAGTGTGTAATGTGCGGAGCGGAGCCGAGTGTGTAATGTGCGGAGCCGAGTGTGTAATGTGCGGAGCGGAGCCGAGTGTGTAATGTGCGGAGCGGAGCCGAGCGTGCAATGTGCGCAGCCGAGCGTGTAATGTGCGCAGCCGAGCGTGTAATGTGCGCAGCCGAGCGTGTAATGTGCGGAGCCGAGCTGAGCGTGTAATGTGCGGAGCCGAGCCGAGTGTGTAATGTGCGGAGCGGAGCCGAGTGTGTAATGTGCGGAGCCGAGTGCGTAATGTGCGGAGCGGAGCCGAGCGTGTAATGTGCGGAGCGGAGCCGAGCGTGTAATGTGCGGAGCGGAGCCGAGCGTGTAATGTGCGGAGCGGAGCCGAGTGTGTAATGTGCGGAGCCGAGCGTGTAATGAGCGGAGCCGAGCGTGTAATGTGCGGAGCGGAGCCGAGTGTGTAATGTGCGGAGCCAAGCGTGTAATGTGCGGAGCCGAGCGTGTAATGTGCGGAGCAGAGCCGAGTGTGTAATGTGCGGAGCCGAGCGTGTAATGTGCGGAGCGGAGCCGAGCGTGTAATGTGCGGAGCGGAGCCGAGTGTGTAATGTGCGGAGCGGAGCCGAGCGTGTAATGTGCGGAGAGGAGCCGAGAGTGTAATGTGCGAAGCCGAGCCGAGTGTGTAATGTGCGGAGCCGAGCCGAGTGTGTAATGTGCGGAGCCGAGTGTGTAATGTGCGGAGCCGAGTGTGTAATGTGCGGAGCCGAGTGTGTAATGTGCGGAGCGGAGCCGAGTGTGTAATGTGCGGAGCGGAGCCGAGCGTGTAATGTGCGCAGCCGAGCGTGTAATGTGCGGAGCCGAGCGTGTAATGTGCGGAGCCGAGCGTGTAATGTGCGGAGCCGAGCCGAGCGTCTAATGTGCGGAGCCGAGCCGAGCGCGTTATGTGCGGAGCCGAGCCGAGCGCGTAATGTGCGGAGCGGAGCCGAGCGCGTAATGTGCGGAGCGGAGCCGAGCGCGTAATGTGAGGAGCCGAGCGCGTAATGTGCGGAGCGGAGCCGAGTGTGTAATGTGCGGAGCAGAGCCGAGTGTGTAATGTGCGGAGGCGAGTGTGTAATGTGCGGAGCGGAGCCGAGTGTGTAATGTGCGGAGCGGAGCCGAGCGTGTAATGTGCGGAGCGGAGCTGAGTGTGTAATGTGCGGAGCCGAGTGTGTAATGTGCGGAGCGGAGCCGAGTGTGTAATGTGCGGAGCGTAGCCGAGTGTGTAATGTGCGGAGCGGAGCCGAGCGTGTAATGTGCGGTTGGAGCCGAGTGTGTAATGTGCGGAGCGGAGCCGAGTGTGTAATGTGTGGAGCCGAGTGTGTAATGTGCGGAGCCGAGTGTGTAATGTGCGGAGTGGAGCCGAGTGTGTAATGTGCGGAGCGGAGCCGAGTGTGTAATGTGCGGAGCGGAGCCGAGTGTGTAATGTGCGGAGCGGAGCCGAGCGTGTAATGTGCGGAGCGGAGCCGAGCGTGTAATGTGCGGAGCGGAGCCGAGCGTGTAATGTGCGGAGCGGAGCCGAGCGTGTAATGTGCGGAGCGGAGCCGAGCGTGTAATGTGCGGAGCGGAGTGTGTAATGTGCGGAGCCGAGTGTGTAATGTGCGGAGCAGAGCCGAGTGTGTAATGTGCGGAGCAGAGCCGAGTGTGTAATGTGCGGAGCAGAGCCGAGTGTGTAATGTGCGGAGCCGAGTGTGTAATGTGCGGAGCGGAGCCGAGTGTGTAATGTGCGGAGCAGAGCCGAGTGTGTAATGTGCGGAGCAGAGCCGAGTGTGTAATGTGCGGAGCAGAGCCGAGTGTGTAATGTGCGGAGCCGAGTGTGTAATGTGCGGAGCGGAGCGGAGTGTGTAATGTGCGGAGCAGAGCCGAGTGTGTAATGTGCGGAGCGGAGCCGAGTGTGTAATGTGCGGAGCGGAGCCGAGTGTGTAATGTGCGGAGCGGAGCCGAGTGTGTAATGAGCGGAGCGGAGCCGAGTGTGTAATGTGCGGAGCGGAGCCGAGTGTGTAATGTGCGGAGCGGAGCCGAGTGTGTAATGTGCGGAGCCGAGTGTGTAATGTGCGGAGCCGAGTGTGTAATGTGCGGAGTGGAGCCGAGTGTGTAATGTGCGGAGCGGAGCCGAGTGTGTAATGTGCGGAGCGGAGCCGAGTGTGTAATGTGTGGAGCGGAGCCGAGTGTGTAATGTGCGGAGCGGAGCCGAGTGTGTAATGTGCGGAGCGGAGCCGAGTGTGTAATGTGCGTAGCGGAGCCGAGCGTGTAATGTGCGGAGCAAAACCGAGTGTGTAATGTGCGGAGCAAAACCGAGTGTGTAATGTGCGGAGCGGAGCCGAGTGTGTAATGTGCGGAGCGGAGCCGAGTGTGTAATGTGCGGAGCGGAGCCGAGTGTGTAATGTGCGGAGCGGAGCCGAGTGTGTAATGTGCGGAGCCGAGTGTGTAATGTGCGGAGCGGAGCCGAGTGTGTAATGTGCGGAGCGGAGCCGAGTGTGTAATGTGCGGAGCGGAGCCGAGTGTGTAATGTGCGGAGCCAAGTGTGTAATGTGCGGAGCGGAGCCGAGTGTGTAATGTGCGGAGCCGAGTGCGTAATGTGCGGAGCGGAGCCGAGCGTGTAATGTGCGGAGCCGAGCCGAGCGTGTAATGTGCGGAGCGGAGCCGAGCGTGTAATGTGCGAAACGGAGCCGAGTGTGTAATGTGCGGAGCCGAGCGTGTAATGTGCGGAGCGGAGCCGAGTGTGTAATGTGCGGAGCCGAGTGTGTAATGTGCGAAGCCGAGTGTGTAATGTGCGGAGCGGAGCCGAGCGTGTAATGTGCGGAGCGGAGCCGAGCGTGTAATGTGCGGAGCGGAGCCGAGTGTGTAATGTGCGGAGCCGAGCGTGTAATGTGCGGAGCCGAGCGTGTAATGTGCGGAGCAGAGCCGAGTGTGTAATGTGCGGAGCCGAGCGTGTAATGTGCGGAGCGGAGCCGAGCGTGTAATGTGCGGAGCGGAGCCGAGTGTGTAATGTGCGGAGCGGAGCCGAGCGTGTAATGTGCGGAGAGGAGCCGAGTGTGTAATGTGCGAAGCCGAGCCGAGTGTGTAATGTGCGGAGCCGAGCCGAGTGTGTAATGTGCGGAGCCGAGTGTGTAATGTGCGAAGCCGAGCGTGTAATGTGCGGAGCGGAGCCGAGCGTGTAATGTGCGGAGCGGAGCCGAGCGTGTAATGTGCGGAGCGGAGCCGAGCGTGTAATGTGCGGAGGCGAGTGTGTAATGTCCGGAGCGGAGACGAGTGTGTAATGTCCAGAGCGGAGACGAGTGTGTAATGTCCGGAGCCGAGTGTGTAATGTGCGGAGCGGAGCCGAGTGTGTAATGTGCGGAGCCGAGTGTGTAATGTGCGGAGCGGAGCCGAGTGTGTAATGTGCGGAGCGGAGCCGAGCGTGCAATGTGCGCAGCCGAGCGTGTAATGTGCGCAGCCGAGCGTGTAATGTGCGCAGCCGAGCGTGTAATGTGCGGAGCCGAGCTGAGCGTGTAATGTGCGGAGCCGAGCCGAGTGTGTAATGTGCGGAGCGGAGCCGAGCGTGTAATGTGCGGAGCAGAGCCGAGTGTGTAATGTGCGGAGCCGAGTGCGTAATGTGCGGAGCGGAGCCGAGCGTGTAATGTGCGGAGCGGAGCCGAGCGTGTAATGTGCGGAGCGGAGCCGAGCGTGTAATGTGCGGAGCGGAGCCGAGTGTGTAATGTGCGGAGCCGAGCGTGTAATGAGCGAAGCCGAGCGTGTAATGTGCGGAGCGGAGCCGAGTGTGTAATGTGCGGAGCCAAGCGTGTAATGTGCGGAGCCGAGCGTGTAATGTGCGGAGCAGAGCCGAGTGTGTAATGTGCGGAGCCGAGCGTGTAATGTGCGGAGCGGAGCCGAGCGTGTAATGTGCGGAGCGGAGCCGAGTGTGTAATGTGCGGAGCGGAGCCGAGCGTGTAATGTGCGGAGAGGAGCCGAGAGTGTAATGTGCGAAGCCGAGCCGAGTGTGTAATGTGCGGAGCCGAGCCGAGTGTGTAATGTGCGGAGCCGAGTGTGTAATGTGCGGAGCCGAGTGTGTAATGTGCGGAGCCGAGTGTGTAATGTGCGGAGCGGAGCCGAGTGTGTAATGTGCGGAGCGGAGCCGAGCGTGTAATGTGCGCAGCCGAGCGTGTAATGTGCGGAGCCGAGCGTGTAATGTGCGGAGCCGAGCGTGTAATGTGCGGAGCCGAGCGTGTAATGTGCGGAGCCGAGCCGAGCGTCTAATGTGCGGAGCCGAGCCGAGCGCGTAATGTGCGGAGCGGAGCCGAGCGCGTAATGTGCGGAGCGGAGCCGAGCGCGTAATGTGAGGAGCCGAGCGCGTAATGTGCGGAGCGGAGCCGAGTGTGTAATGTGCGGAGCAGAGCCGAGTGTGTAATGTGCGGAGCCGAGTGTGTAATGTGCGGAGCGGAGCCGAGTGTGTAATGTGCGGAGCGGAGCCGAGCGTGTAATGAGCGGAGCGGAGCTGAGTGTGTAATGTGCGGAGCCGAGTGTGTAATGTGCGGAGCGGAGCCGAGTGTGTAATGTGCGGAGCGTAGCCGAGTGTGTAATGTGCGGAGCGGAGCCGAGCGTGTAATGTGCGGTTGGAGCCGAATGTGTAATGTGCGGAGCCGAGCGTGTAATGTGCGGAGCGGAGCCGAGCGTGTAATGTGCGGAGCGGAGCCGAGCGTGTAATGTGCGGAGCCGCGCCGAGCGTGTAATGTGCGGAGCCGCGCCGAGCGTGTAATGTGCGGAGCGGAGCCGAGCGTGTAATGTGCGGAGCCGAGTGCGTAATGTGCGGAGCGGAGCCGAGCGTGTAATGTGCGGAGCCGAGTGCGTAATGTGCGGAGCGTAGCCGAGTGTGTAATGTGCGGAGCGGAGCCGAGTGTGTAATGAGCGGAGCGGAGCCGAGTGTGTAATGTGCGGAGCGGAGCCGAGTGTGTAATGTGCGGAGCAGAGCCGAGTGTGTAATGAGCGGAGCGGAGCCGAGTGTGTAATGTGCGGAGCGGAGCCGAGTGTGTAATGTGCGGAGCGGAGCCGAGTGTGTAATGTGTGGAGCCGAGTGTGTAATGTGCGGAGCCGAGTGTGTAATGTGCGGAGTGGAGCCGAGTGTGTAATGTGCGGAGCGGAGCCGAGTGTGTAATGTGCGGAGCGGAGCCGAGTGTGTAATGTGCGGAGCGGAGCCGAGCGTGTAATGTGCGGAGCGGAGCCGAGCGTGTAATGTGCGGAGCGGAGCCGAGCGTGTAATGTGCGGAGCGGAGCCGAGCGTGTAATGTGCGGAGCGGAGCCGAGCGTGTAATGTGCGGAGCGGAGTGTGTAATGTGCGGAGCGGAGCCGAGTGTGTAATGTGCGGAGCAGAGCCGAGTGTGTAATGTGCGGAGCAGAGCCGAGTGTGTAATGTGCGGAGCAGAGCCGAGTGTGTAATGTGCGGAGCAGAGCCGAGTGTGTAATGTGCGGAGCGGAGCCGAGTGTGTAATGTGCGGAGCGGAGCCGAGTGTGTAATGTGCGGAGCCGAGTGTGTAATTTGCGGAGCGGAGCCGAGTGTGTAATGTGCGGAGCCGAGTGTGTAATGTGCGGAGCGGAGCGGAGTGTGTAATGTGCGGAGCAGAGCCGAGTGTGTAATGTGCGGAGCGGAGCCGAGTGTGTAATGTGCGGAGCGGAGCCGAGTGTGTAATGTGCGGAGCGGAGCCGAGTGTGTAATGAGCGGAGCGGAGCCGAGTGTGTAATGTGCGGAGCGGAGCCGAGTGTGTAATGTGCGGAGCGGAGCCGAGTGTGTAATGTGCGGAGCCGAGTGTGTAATGTGCGGAGCCGAGTGTGTAATGTGCGGAGTGGAGCCGAGTGTGTAATGTGCGGAGCGGAGCCGAGTGTGTAATGTGCGGAGCGGAGCCGAGTGTGTAATGTGCGGAGCAGAGCCGAGTGTGTAATGTGCGGAGCGGAGCCGAGTGTGTAATGTGCGGAGCGGAGCCGAGTGTGTAATGTGCGTAGCGGAGCCGAGCGTGTAATGTGCGGAGCAAAACCGAGTGTGTAATGTGCGGAGCAAAACCGAGTGTGTAATGTGCGGAGCGGAGCCGAGTGTGTAATGTGCGGAGCGGAGCCGAGTGTGTAATGTGCGGAGCGGAGCCGAGTGTGTAATGTGCGGAGCGGAGCCGAGTGTGTAATGTGCGGAGCCGAGTGTGTAATGTGCGGAGCCGAGTGTGTAATGTGCGGAGCGGAGCCGAGTGTGTAATGTGCGGAGTGGAGCCGAGTGTGTAATGTGCGGAGCCAAGTGTGTAATGTGCGGAGCGGAGCCGAGTGTGTAATGTGCGGAGCCGAGTGCGTAATGTGCGGAGCGGAGCCGAGCGTGTAATGTGCGGAGCGGAGCCGAGCGTGTAATGTGCGGAGCGGAGCCGAGCGTGTAATGTGCGGAGCGGAGCCGAGTGTGTAATGTGCGGAGCCGAGCGTGTAATGTGCGGAGCGGAGCCGAGTGTGTAATGTGCGGAGCCGAGTGTGTAATGTGCGAAGCCGAGTGTGTAATGTGCGGAGCGGAGCCGAGCGTGTAATGTGCGGAGCGGAGCCGAGCGTGTAATGTGCGGAGCGGAGCCGAGTGTGTAATGTGCGGAGCCGAGCGTGTAATGTGCGGAGCCGAGCGTGTAATGTGCGGAGCAGAGCCGAGTGTGTAATGTGCGGAGCCGAGCGTGTAATGTGCGGAGCGGAGCCGAGCGTGTAATGTGCGGAGCGGAGCCGAGTGTGTAATGTGCGGAGCGGAGCCGAGCGTGTAATGTGCGGAGAGGAGCCGAGTGTGTAATGTGCGAAGCCGAGCCGAGTGTGTAATGTGCGGAGCCGAGCCGAGTGTGTAATGTGCGGAGCCGAGTGTGTAATGTGCGAAGCCGAGTGTGTAATGTGCGGAGCGGAGCCGAGCGTGTAATGTGCGGAGCGGAGCCGAGCGTGTAATGTGCGGAGCGGAGCCGAGCGTGTAATGTGCGGAGGCGAGTGTGTAATGTCCGGAGCGGAGACGAGTGTGTAATGTCCAGAGCGGAGACGAGTGTGTAATGTCCGGAGCCGAGTGTGTAATGTGCGGAGCGGAGCCGAGTGTGTAATGTGCGGAGCCGAGTGTGTAATGTGCGGAGCGGAGCCGAGTGTGTAATGTGCGGAGCGGAGCCGAGCGTGCAATGTGCGCAGCCGAGCGTGTAATGTGCGCAGCCGAGCGTGTAATGTGCGCAGCCGAGCGTGTAATGTGCGGAGCCGAGCTGAGCGTGTAATGTGCGGAGCCGAGCCGAGTGTGTAATGTGCGGAGCGGAGCCGAGTGTGTAATGTGCGGAGCCGAGTGCGTAATGTGCGGAGCGGAGCCGAGCGTGTAATGTGCGGAGCGGAGCCGAGCGTGTAATGTGCGGAGCGGAGCCGAGCGTGTAATGTGCGGAGCGGAGCCGAGTGTGTAATGTGCGGAGCCGAGCGTGTAATGAGCGGAGCCGAGCGTGTAATGTGCGGAGCGGAGCCGAGTGTGTAATGTGCGGAGCCAAGCGTGTAATGTGCGGAGCCGAGCGTGTAATGTGCGGAGCAGAGCCGAGTGTGTAATGTGCGGAGCCGAGCGTGTAATGTGCGGAGCGGAGCCGAGCGTGTAATGTGCGGAGCGGAGCCGAGTGTGTAATGTGCGGAGCGGAGCCGAGCGTGTAATGTGCGGAGAGGAGCCGAGAGTGTAATGTGCGAAGCCGAGCCGAGTGTGTAATGTGCGGAGCCGAGCCGAGTGTGTAATGTGCGGAGCCGAGTGTGTAATGTGCGGAGCCGAGTGTGTAATGTGCGGAGCCGAGTGTGTAATGTGCGGAGCGGAGCCGAGTGTGTAATGTGCGGAGCGGAGCCGAGCGTGTAATGTGCGCAGCCGAGCGTGTAATGTGCGGAGCCGAGCGTGTAATGTGCGGAGCCGAGCGTGTAATGTGCGGAGCCGAGCGTGTAATGTGCGGAGCCGAGCCGAGCGTCTAATGTGCGGAGCCGAGCCGAGCGCGTTATGTGCGGAGCCGAGCCGAGCGCGTAATGTGCGGAGCGGAGCCGAGCGCGTAATGTGCGGAGCGGAGCCGAGCGCGTAATGTGAGGAGCCGAGCGCGTAATGTGCGGAGCGGAGCCGAGTGTGTAATGTGCGGAGCAGAGCCGAGTGTGTAATGTGCGGAGCCGAGTGTGTAATGTGCGGAGCGGAGCCGAGTGTGTAATGTGCGGAGCGGAGCCGAGCGTGTAATGTGCGGAGCGGAGCTGAGTGTGTAATGTGCGGAGCCGAGTGTGTAATGTGCGGAGCGGAGCCGAGTGTGTAATGTGCGGAGCGTAGCCGAGTGTGTAATGTGCGGAGCGGAGCCGAGCGTGTAATGTGCGGTTGGAGCCGAGTGTGTAATGTGCGGAGCCGAGCGTGTAATGTGCGGAGCGGAGCCGAGCGTGTAATGTGCGGAGCGGAGCCGAGCGTGTAATGTGCGGAGCCGCGCCGAGCGTGTAATGTGCGGAGCCGCGCCGAGCGTGTAATGTGCGGAGCGGAGCCGAGCGTGTAATGTGCGGAGCCGAGTGCGTAATGTGCGGAGCGGAGCCGAGCGTGTAATGTGCGGAGCCGAGTGCGTAATGTGCGGAGCGGAGCCGAGTGTGTAATGTGCGGAGCGGAGCCGAGTGTGTAATGAGCGGAGCTGTGTGTGTAATGTGCGGAGCGGAGCCGAGTGTGTAATGAGCGGAGCTGTGTGTGTAATGTGCGGAGCAGAGCCGAGTGTGTAATGTGCGGAGCCGAGTGTGTAATGTGCGGAGCCGAGTGTGTAATGTGCGGAGCGGAGCCGAGTGTGTAATGTGCGGAGCGGAGCCGAGCGTGCAATGTGCGCAGCCGAGCGTGTAATGTGCGCAGCCGAGCGTGTAATGTGCGCAGCCGAGCGTGTAATGTGCGGAGCCGAGCCGAGCGTGTAATGTGCGGAGCCGAGCCGAGCGTGTAATGTGCGGAGCCGAGCCGAGCGCGTTATGTGCGGAGCCGAGCCGAGCGCGTAATGTGCGGAGCCGCGCCGAGCGCGTAATGTGCGGAGCCGAGCGCGTAATGTGCGGAGCCGAGCCAAGCGCGTAATGTGCGGAGCGGAGCCGAGCGCGTAATGTGAGGAGCCGTGCGCGTAATGTGCGGAGCGGAGCCGAGTGTGTAATGTGCGGAGCAGAGCCGAGTGTGTAATGTGCGGAGAGGATCCGAGTGTGTAATGTGCGGAGCGGAGCCGAGTGTGTAATGTGCGGAGCGGAGCCGAGTGTGTAATGTGCGGAGCAGAGCCGAGTGTGTAATGTGCGGAGCAGAGCCGAGTGTGTAATGTGCGGAGCAGAGCCGAGTGTGTAATGTGCGGAGCGGAGCCGAGTGTGTAATGTGCGGAGCGGAGCCGAGTGTGTAATGTGCGGAGCCGAGTGTGTAATGTGCGGAGCGGAGCCGAGTGTGTAATGTGCGGAGCCGAGTGTGTAATGTGCGGAGCGGAGTGTGTAATGTGCGGAGCAGAGCCGAGTGTGTAATGTGCGGAGCGGAGCCGAGTGTGTAATGTGCGGAGCGGAGCCGAGTGTGTAATGTGCGGAGCGGAGCCGAGTGTGTAATGAGCGGAGCGGAGCCGAGTGTGTAATGTGCGGAGTGGAGCCGAGTGTGTAATGTGCGGAGCGGAGCCGAGTGTGTAATGTGCGGAGCCGAGTGTGTAATGTGCGGAGCCGAGTGTGTAATGTGCGTAGCGGAGCCGAGCGTGTAATGTGCGGAGCGGAGCCGAGCGTGTAATGTGCGGAGCGGAGCCGAGCGTGTAATGTGCGGAGCGGAGCCGAGCGTGTAATGTGCGGAGCGGAGCCGAGCGTGTAATGTGCGGAGCGGAGCCGAGCGTGTAATGTGCGGAGCGGAGCCGAGCGTGTAATGTGCGGAGCGGAGCCGAGCGTGTAATGTGCGGAGCGGAGCCGAGCGTGTAATGTGCGGAGCGGAGCCGAGCGTGTAATGTGCGGAGCGGAGCCGAGTGTGTAATGTGCGGAGAGGAGCCGAGCGTGTAATGTGCGGAGCGGAGCCGAGCGTGTAATGTGCGGAGCGGAGCCGAGTGTGTAATGTGCGGAGCGGAGCCGAGCGTGTAATGTGCGGAGCGGAGCCGAGTGTGTAATGTGCGGAGCCGAGCGTGTAATGAGCGGAGCCGAGCGTGTAATGTGCGGAGCGGAGCCGAGTGTGTAATGTGCGGAGCCGAGCGTGTAATGTGCGGAGCGGAGCCGAGTGTGTAATGTGCGGAGCCGAGCGTGTAATGAGCGGAGCCGAGCGTGTAATGTGCGGAGCGGAGCCGAGTGTGTAATGTGCGGAGCCGAGCGTGTAATGTGCGGAGCCGAGCGTGTAATGTGCGGAGCAGAGCCGAGTGTGTAATGTGCGGAGCCGAGCGTGTAATGTGCGGAGCGGAGCCGAGCGTGTAATGTGCAGAGCGGAGCCGAGTGTGTAATGTGCGGAGCGGAGCCGAGCGAGTAATGTGCGGAGAGGAGCCGAGTGTGTAATGTGCGAAGCCGAGCCGAGTGTGTAATGTGCGGAGCCGAGCCGAGTGTGTAATGTGCGGAGCCGAGTGTGTAATGTGCGGAGCCGAGTGTGTAATGTGCGGAGCGGAGCCGAGTGTGTAATGTGCGGAGCGGAGCCGAGCGTGTAATGTGCGCAGCCGAGCGTGTAATGTGCGGAGCCGAGCGTGTAATATGCGGAGCCGAGCGTGTAATGTGCGGAGCCGAGCCGAGCGTGTAATGTGCGGAGCCGAGCCGAGCGTGTAATGTGCGGAGCCGAGCCGAGCGCGTTATGTGCGGAGCCGAGCCGAGCGCGTAATGTGCGGAGCGGAGCCGAGCGCGTAATGTGCGGAGCGGAGCCGAGCGCGTAATGTGAGGAGCCGAGCGCGTAATGTGCGGAGCGGAGCCGAGTGTGTAATGTGCGGAGCAGAGCCGAGTGTGTAATGTGCGGAGCCGAGTGTGTAATGTGCGGAGCGGAGCCGAGTGTGTAATGTGCGGAGCGGAGCCGAGCGTGTAATGTGCGGAGCGGAGCTGAGTGTGTAATGTGCGGAGCCGAGTGTGTAATGTGCGGAGCGGAGCCGAGTGTGTAATGTGCGGAGCGAAGCCGAGTGTGTAATGTGCGGAGCGGAGCCGAGCGTGTAATGTGCGGTTGGAGCCGAGTGTGTAATGTGCGGAGCCGAGCGTGTAATGTGCGGAGCGGAGCCGAGCGTGTAATGTGCGGAGCGGAGCCGAGCGTGTAATGTGCGGAGCGGAGCCGAGTGTGTAATGAGCGGAGCCGAGTGTGTAATGTGCGGAGCGGAGCCGAGCGTGTAATGTGCGGAGCCGAGTGTGTAATGTGCGGAGCGGAGCCGAGTGTGTAATGTGCGGAGCCGAGTGTGTAATGTGCGGAGCGGAGCCGCGTGTGTAATGTGCGGAGCAGAGCCGAGTGTGTAATGTGCGGAGCAGAGCCGAGTGTGTAATGAGCGGAGCGGAGCCGAGTGTGTAATGTGCGGAGCGGAGCCGAGTGTGTAATGTGCGGAGCGGAGCCGAGTGTGTAATGTGCGGAGCCGAGTGTGTAATGTGCGGAGCCGAGTGTGTAATGTGCGGAGTGGAGCCGAGTGTGTAATGTGCGGAGCGGAGCCGAGTGTGTAATGTGCGGAGCGGAGCCGAGTGTGTAATGTGCGGAGCGGAGCCGAGCGTGTAATGTGCGGAGCGGAGCCGAGCGTGTAATGTGCGGAGCGGAGCCGAGCGTGTAATGTGCGGAGCGGAGCCGAGCGTGTAATGTGCGGAGCGGAGCCGAGCGTGTAATGTGCGGAGCAGAGTGTGTAATGTGCGGAGCGGAGCCGAGTGTGTAATGTGCGGAGCAGAGCCGAGTGTGTAATGTGCGGAGCAGAGCCGAGTGTGTAATGTGCGGAGCAGAGCCGAGTGTGTAATGTGCGGAGCCGAGTGTGTAATGTGCGGAGCGGAGCCGAGTGTGTAATGTGCGGAGCAGAGCCGAGTGTGTAATGTGCGGAGCAGAGCCGAGTGTGTAATGTGCGGAGCAGAGCCGAGTGTGTAATGTGCGGAGCGGAGCCGAGTGTGTAATGTGCGGAGCGGAGCCGAGTGTGTAATGTGCGGAGCCGAGTGTGTAATTTGCGGAGCGGAGCCGAGTGTGTAATGTGCGGAGCCGAGTGTGTAATGTGCGGAGCGGAGCGGAGTGTGTAATGTGCGGAGCAGAGCCGAGTGTGTAATGTGCGGAGCGGAGCCGAGTGTGTAATGTGCGGAGCGGAGCCGAGTGTGTAATGTGCGGAGCGGAGCCGAGTGTGTAATGAGCGGAGCGGAGCCGAGTGTGTAATGTGCGGAGCGGAGCCGAGTGTGTAATGTGCGGAGCCGAGTGTGTAATGTGCGGAGCCGAGTGTGTAATGTGCGGAGTGGAGCCGAGTGTGTAATGTGCGGAGCGGAGCCGAGTGTGTAATGTGCGGAGCGGAGCCGAGTGTGTAATGTGCGGAGCGGAGCCGAGTGTGTAATGTGCGGAGCGGAGCCGAGTGTGTAATGTGCGGAGCGGAGCCGAGTGTGTAATGTGCGGAGCCGAGTGTGTAATGTGCGGAGCGGAGCCGAGTGTGTAATGTGCGGAGCGGAGCCGAGTGTGTAATGTGCGGAGCGGAGCCGAGTGTGTAATGTGCGGAGCCAAGTGTGTAATGTGCGGAGCGGAGCCGAGTGTGTAATGTGCGGAGCGAAGCCGAGTGTGTAATGTGCGGAGCGGAGCCGAGCGTGTAATGTGCGGTTGGAGCCGAGTGTGTAATGTGCGGAGCCGAGCGTGTAATGTGCGGAGCGGAGCCGAGCGTGTAATGTGCGGAGCGGAGCCGAGCGTGTAATGTGCGGAGCGGAGCCGAGTGTGTAATGAGCGGAGCCGAGTGTGTAATGTGCGGAGCGGAGCCGAGCGTGTAATGTGCGGAGCCGAGTGTGTAATGTGCGGAGCGGAGCCGAGTGTGTAATGTGCGGAGCAGAGCCGAGTGTGTAATGTGCGGAGCAGAGCCGAGTGTGTAATGAGCGGAGCGGAGCCGAGTGTGTAATGTGCGGAGCGGAGCCGAGTGTGTAATGTGCGGAGCGGAGCCGAGTGTGTAATGTGTGGAGCCGAGTGTGTAATGTGCGGAGCCGAGTGTGTAATGTGCGGAGTGGAGCCGAGTGTGTAATGTGCGGAGCGGAGCCGAGTGTGTAATGTGCGGAGCGGAGCCGAGTGTGTAATGTGCGGAGCGGAGCCGAGCGTGTAATGTGCGGAGCGGAGCCGAGCGTGTAATGTGCGGAGCGGAGCCGAGCGTGTAATGTGCGGAGCGGAGCCGAGCGTGTAATGTGCGGAGCGGAGCCGAGCGTGTAATGTGCGGAGCGGAGTGTGTAATGTGCGGAGCCGAGTGTGTAATGTGCGGAGCAGAGCCGAGTGTGTAATATGCGGAGCAGAGCCGAGTGTGTAATGTGCGGAGCAGAGCCGAGTGTGTAATGTGCGGAGCCGAGTGTGTAATGTGCGGAGCGGAGCCGAGTGTGTAATGTGCGGAGCAGAGCCGAGTGTGTAATGTGCGGAGCAGAGCCGAGTGTGTAATGTGCGGAGCAGAGCCGAGTGTGTAATGTGCGGAGCGGAGCCGAGTGTGTAATGTGCGGAGCGGAGCCGAGTGTGTAATGTGCGGAGCCGAGTGTGTAATTTGCGGAGCGGAGCCGAGTGTGTAATGTGCGGAGCCGAGTGTGTAATGTGCGGAGCGGAGCGGAGTGTGTAATGTGCGGAGCAGAGCCGAGTGTGTAATGTGCGGAGCGGAGCCGAGTGTGTAATGTGCGGAGCGGAGCCGAGTGTGTAATGTGCGGAGCGGAGCCGAGTGTGTAATGAGCGGAGCGGAGCCGAGTGTGTAATGTGCGGAGCGGAGCCGAGTGTGTAATGTGCGGAGCGGAGCCGAGTGTGTAATGTGCGGAGCCGAGTGTGTAATGTGCGGAGCCGAGTGTGTAATGTGCGGAGTGGAGCCGAGTGTGTAATGTGCGGAGCGGAGCCGAGTGTGTAATGTGCGGAGCGGAGCCGAGTGTGTAATGTGCGGAGCGGAGCCGAGTGTGTAATGTGCGGAGCGGAGCCGAGTGTGTAATGTGCGGAGCGGAGCCGAGTGTGTAATGTGCGGAGCGGAGCCGAGTGTGTAATGTGCGTAGCGGAGCCGAGCGTGTAATGTGCGGAGCAAAACCGAGTGTGTAATGTGCGGAGCAAAACCGAGTGTGTAATGTGCGGAGCGGAGCCGAGTGTGTAATGTGCGGAGCGGAGCCGAGTGTGTAATGTGCGGAGCGGAGCCGAGTGTGTAATGTGCGGAGCGGAGCCGAGTGTGTAATGTGCGGAGCCGAGTGTGTAATGTGCGGAGCGGAGCCGAGTGTGTAATGTGCGGAGCGGAGCCGAGTGTGTAATGTGCGGAGCGGAGCCGAGTGTGTAATGTGCGGAGCCAAGTGTGTAATGTGCGGAGCGGAGCCGAGTGTGTAATGTGCGGAGCCGAGTGCGTAATGTGCGGAGCGGAGCCGAGCGTGTAATGTGCGGAGCCGAGCCGAGCGTGTAATGTGCGGAGCGGAGCCGAGCGTGTAATGTGCGGAGCGGAGCCGAGTGTGTAATGTGCGGAGCCGAGCGTGTAATGTGCGGAGCGGAGCCGAGTGTGTAATGTGCGGAGCCGAGTGTGTAATGTGCGAAGCCGAGTGTGTAATGTGCGGAGCGGAGCCGAGCGTGTAATGTGCGGAGCGGAGCCGAGCGTGTAATGTGCGGAGCGGAGCCGAGTGTGTAATGTGCGGAGCCGAGCGTGTAATGTGCGGAGCGGAGCCGAGCGTGTAATGTGCGGAGCGGAGCCGAGTGTGTAATGTGCGGAGCGGAGCCGAGCGTGTAATGTGCGGAGAGGAGCCGAGTGTGTAATGTGCGAAGCCGAGCCGAGTGTGTAATGTGCGGAGCCGAGCCGAGTGTGTAATGTGCGGAGCCGAGTGTGTAATGTGCGAAGCCGAGCGTGTAATGTGCGGAGCGGAGCCGAGCGTGTAATGTGCGGAGCGGAGCCGAGCGTGTAATGTGCGGAGCGGAGCCGAGCGTGTAATGTGCGGAGGCGAGTGTGTAATGTCCGGAGCGGAGACGAGTGTGTAATGTCCAGAGCGGAGACGAGTGTGTAATGTCCGGAGCCGAGTGTGTAATGTGCGGAGCGGAGCCGAGTGTGTAATGTGCGGAGCCGAGTGTGTAATGTGCGGAGCGGAGCCGAGTGTGTAATGTGCGGAGCGGAGCCGAGCGTGCAATGTGCGCAGCCGAGCGTGTAATGTGCGCAGCCGAGCGTGTAATGTGCGCAGCCGAGCGTGTAATGTGCGGAGCCGAGCTGAGCGTGTAATGTGCGGAGCCGAGCCGAGTGTGTAATGTGCGGAGCGGAGCCGAGTGTGTAATGTGCGGAGCCGAGTGCGTAATGTGCGGAGCGGAGCCGAGCGTGTAATGTGCGGAGCGGAGCCGAGCGTGTAATGTGCGGAGCGGAGCCGAGCGTGTAATGTGCGGAGCGGAGCCGAGTGTGTAATGTGCGGAGCCGAGCGTGTAATGAGCGGAGCCGAGCGTGTAATGTGCGGAGCGGAGCCGAGTGTGTAATGTGCGGAGCCAAGCGTGTAATGTGCGGAGCCGAGCGTGTAATGTGCGGAGCAGAGCCGAGTGTGTAATGTGCGGAGCCGAGCGTGTAATGTGCGGAGCGGAGCCGAGCGTGTAATGTGCGGAGCCGAGTGTGTAATGTGCGGAGCGGAGCCGAGCGTGTAATGTGCGGAGAGGAGCCGAGAGTGTAATGTGCGAAGCCGAGCCGAGTGTGTAATGTGCGGAGCCGAGCCGAGTGTGTAATGTGCGGAGCCGAGTGTGTAATGTGCGGAGCCGAGTGTGTAATGTGCGGAGCCGAGTGTGTAATGTGCGGAGCGGAGCCGAGTGTGTAATGTGCGGAGCGGAGCCGAGCGTGTAATGTGCGCAGCCGAGCGTGTAATGTGCGGAGCCGAGCGTGTAATGTGCGGAGCCGAGCGTGTAATGTGCGGAGCCGAGCGTGTAATGTGCGGAGCCGAGCCGAGCGTCTAATGTGCGGAGCCGAGCCGAGCGCGTTATGTGCGGAGCCGAGCCGAGCGCGTAATGTGCGGAGCGGAGCCGAGCGCGTAATGTGCGGAGCGGAGCCGAGCGCGTAATGTGAGGAGCCGAGCGCGTAATGTGCGGAGCGGAGCCGAGTGTGTAATGTGCGGAGCAGAGCCGAGTGTGTAATGTGCGGAGCCGAGTGTGTAATGTGCGGAGCGGAGCCGAGTGTGTAATGTGCGGAGCGGAGCCGAGCGTGTAATGTGCGGAGCGGAGCTGAGTGTGTAATGTGCGGAGCCGAGTGTGTAATGTGCGGAGCGGAGCCGAGTGTGTAATGTGCGGAGCGTAACCGAGTGTGTAATGTGCGGAGCGGAGCCGAGCGTGTAATGTGCGGTTGGAGCCGAGTGTGTAATGTGCGGAGCGGAGCCGAGTGTGTAATGTGTGGAGCCGAGTGTGTAATGTGCGGAGCCGAGTGTGTAATGTGCGGAGTGGAGCCGAGTGTGTAATGTGCGGAGCGGAGCCGAGTGTGTAATGTGCGGAGCGGAGCCGAGTGTGTAATGTGCGGAGCGGAGCCGAGCGTGTAATGTGCGGAGCGGAGCCGAGCGTGTAATGTGCGGAGCGGAGCCGAGCGTGTAATGTGCGGAGCGGAGCCGAGCGTGTAATGTGCGGAGCGGAGCCGAGCGCGTAATGTGAGGAGCCGAGCGCGTAATGTGCGGAGCGGAGCCGAGTGTGTAATGTGCGGAGCAGAGCCGAGTGTGTAATGTGCGGAGCCGAGTGTGTAATGTGCGGAGCGGAGCCGAGTGTGTAATGTGCGGAGCGGAGCCGAGCGTGTAATGAGCGGAGCGGAGCTGAGTGTGTAATGTGCGGAGCCGAGTGTGTAATGTGCGGAGCGGAGCCGAGTGTGTAATGTGCGGAGCGTAGCCGAGTGTGTAATGTGCGGAGCGGAGCCGAGCGTGTAATGTGCGGTTGGAGCCGAGTGTGTAATGTGCGGAGCCGAGCGTGTAATGTGCGGAGCGGAGCCGAGCGTGTAATGTGCGGAGCGGAGCCGAGCGTGTAATGTGCGGAGCCGCGCCGAGCGTGTAATGTGCGGAGCCGCGCCGAGCGTGTAATGTGCGGAGCGGAGCCGAGCGTGTAATGTGCGGAGCCGAGTGCGTAATGTGCGGAGCGGAGCCGAGCGTGTAATGTGCGGAGCCGAGTGCGTAATGTGCGGAGCGTAGCCGAGTGTGTAATGTGCGGAGCGGAGCCGAGTGTGTAATGAGCGGAGCTGTGTGTGTAATGTGCGGAGCGGAGCCGAGTGTGTAATGAGCGGAGCTGTGTGTGTAATGTGCGGAGCAGAGCCGAGTGTGTAATGTGCGGAGCCGAGTGTGTAATGTGCGGAGCGGAGCCGAGTGTGTAATGTGCGGAGCGGAGCCGAGTGTGTAATGTGCGGAGCAGAGCCGAGTGTGTAATGTGCGGAGCGGAGCCGAGTGTGTAATGTGCGGAGCGGAGCCGAGTGTGTAATGTGCGGAGCCGAGTGTGTAATGTGCGGAGCGGAGCCGAGTGTGTAATGTGCGGAGCCGAGTGTGTAATGTGCGGAGCGGAGCGGAGTGTGTAATGTGCGGAGCAGAGCCGAGTGTGTAATGTGCGGAGCGGAGCCGAGTGTGTAATGTGCGGAGCGGAGCCGAGCGTGTAATGTGCGGAGCGGAGCCGAGCGTGTAATGAGCGGAGCGTAGCCGAGTGTGTAATATGCGGAGCGGAGCCGAGTGTGTAATGTGCGGAGCGGAGCCGAGTGTGTAATGTGCGGAGCCGAGTGTGTAATGTGCGGAGCGGAGCCGAGTGTGTAATGTGCGGAGCGGAGCCGAGTGTGTAATGTGCGGAGCGGAGCCGAGCGTGTAATGTGCGGAGCGGAGCCGAGCGTGTAATGTGCGGAGCGGAGCCGAGCGTGTAATGTGCGGAGCGGAGCCGAGCGTGTAATGTGCGGAGCAGAGCCGAGTGTGTAATGTGCGGAGCGGAGTGTGTAATGTGCGGAGCGGAGCCGAGTGTGTAATGTGCGGAGCAGAGCCGAGTGTGTAATGTGCGGAGCAGAGCCGAGTGTGCAATGTGCGGAGCAGAGCCGAGTGTGTAATGTGCGGAGCGGAGCCGAGTGTGTAATGTGCGGAGCGGAGCCGAGTGTGTAATGTGCGGAGCCGAGTGTGTAATGTGCGGAGCGGAGCCGAGTGTGTAATGTGCGGAGCCGAGTGTGTAATGTGCGACGCGGAGCGGAGTGTATAATGTGCGGAGCAGAGCCGAGTGTGTAATGTGCGGAGCGGAGCCGAGTGTGTAATGTGCGGAGCGGAGCCGAGTGTGTAATGTGCGGAGCGGAGCCGAGTGTGTAATGAGCGGAGCGGAGCCGAGTGTGTAATGTGCGGAGCGGAGCCGAGTGTGTAATGTGCGGAGCGGAGCCGAGTGTGTAATGTGCGGAGCCGAGTGTGTAATGTGCGGAGCGGAGCCGAGTGTGTAATGTGCGGAGCGGAGCCGAGTGTGTAATGTGCGGAGCCGAGTGTGTAATGTGCGGAGCGGAGCCGAGTGTGTAATGTGCGGAGCGGAGCCGAGTGTGTAATGTGCGGAGCCGAGTGTAATGTGCGGAGCGGAGCCGAGTGTGTAATGTGCGGAGCGGAGCCGAGTGTGTAATGTGCGGAGCGGAGCCGAGTGTGTAATGTGCGGAGCCGAGTGTGTAATGTGCGGAGCGGAGCCGAGTGTGTAATGTGCGGAGCCGAGTGCGTAATGTGCGGAGCGGAGCCGAGCGTGTAATGTGCGGAGCGGAGCCGAGCGTGTAATGTGCGGAGCGGAGCCGAGCGTGTAATGTGCGGAGCGGAGCCGAGTGTGTAATGTGCGGAGCCGAGCGTGTAATGAGCGGAGCCGAGCGTGTAATGTGCGGAGCGGAGCCGAGTGTGTAATGTGCGGAGCCGAGCGTGTAATGTGCGGAGCCGAGCGTGTAATGTGCGGAGCAGAGCCGAGTGTGTAATGTGCGGAGCCGAGCGTGTAATGTGCGGAGCGGAGCCGAGCGTGTAATGTGCGGAGCGGAGCCGAGTGTGTAATGTGCGGAGCGGAGCCGAGCGTGTAATGTGCGGAGAGGAGCCGAGTGTGTAATGTGCGAAGCCGAGCCGAGTGTGTAATGTGCGGAGCCGAGCCGAGTGTGTAATGTGCGGAGCCGAGTGTGTAATGTGCGGAGCCGAGTGTGTAATGTGCGGAGCCGAGTGTGTAATGTGCGGAGCCGAGTGTGTAATGTGCGGAGCGGAGCCGAGCGTGTAATGTGCACAGCCGAGCGTGTAATGTGCGCAGCCGAGCGTGTAATGTGCGGAGCCGAGCGTGTAATGTGCGGAGCCGAGCCGAGCGTGTAATTTGCCGAGCCGAGCGTGTAATGTGCGGAGCTGAGCCGAGCGTGTAATGTGCGGAGCCGAGCCGAACGCGTTATGTGCGGAGCCGAGCGCGTAATGTGCGGAGCCGCGCCGAGCGCGTAATGTGCGGAGCCGAGCGCGTAATGTGAGGAGCCGAACTCGTAATGTGCGGAGCGGAGCCGAGCGCGTAATGTGCGGAGCGGAGCCGAGCGCGTAATGTGCGGAGCGGAGCCGAGCGCGTAATGTGAGGAGCCGAGCGCGTAATGTGCGGAGCGGAGCCGAGTGTGTAATGTGCGGAGCAGAGCCGAGTGTGTAATGTGCGGAGCCGAGTGTGTAATGTGCGGAGCGGAGCCGAGTGTGTAATGTGCGGAGCGGAGCCGAGCGTGTAATGTGCGGAGCGGAGCTGAGTGTGTAATGTGCGGAGCCGAGTGTGTAATGTGCGGAGCGGAGCCGAGTGTGTAATGTGCGGAGCGGAGCCGAGTGTGTAATGTGCGGAGCGGAGCCGAGCGTGTAATGTGCGGTTGGAGCCGAGTGTGTAATGTGCGGAGCCGAGCGTGTAATGTGCGGAGCGGAGCCGAGCGTGTAATGTGCGGAGCGGAGCCGAGTGTGTAATGAGCGGAGCTGTGTGTGTAATGTGTGGAGCAGAGCCGAGTGTGTAATGTGCGGAGCCGAGTGTGTAATGTGCGGAGCGGAGCCGAGTGTGTAATGTGCGGAGCGGAGCCGAGTGCGTAATGTGCAGAGCGGAGCCGAGTGTGTAATGTGCGGAGCGGAGCCGAGTGTGTAATGTGCGGAGCCGAGTGTGTAATGTGCGGAGCCGAGTGTGTAATGTGCGGAGCGGAGCCGAGTGTGTAATGTGCGGAGCGGAGCCGAGTGTGTAATGTGCGGAGCGGAGCCGAGTGTGTAATGTGCGGAGCCGAGTGTGTAATGTGCGGAGCGGAGCCGAGTGTGTAATCTGCGGAGCCGAGTGCGTAATGTGCGGAGCGGAGCCGAGTGTGTAATGTGCGGAGCGGAGCCGATCGTGTAATGTGCGGAGCCGAGTGTGTAATGTGTGGAGCCGAGCGTGTAATGTGCGGAGCTGAGCGTGTAGTGTGCGGAGCGGAGCCGAGCGTGTAATGTGCGGAGCGGAGCCGAGCGTGTAATGTGCGGAGAGGAGCCGAGTGTGTAATGTGCGAAGTCGAGCCGAGTGTGTAATGTGCGGAGCCGAGCCGAGTGTGTAATGTGCGGAGCCGAGTGTGTAATGTGCGAAGCCGAGTGTGTAATGTGCGGAGCGGAGCCGAGTGTGTAATGTGCGGAGCCGAGCGTGTAATGTGCGGAGCCGAGCGTGTAATGTGCGGAGCAGAGCCGAGTGTGTAATGTGCGGAGCCGAGTGTGTAATGTGCGGAGCCGAGTGTGTAATGTGCGGAGCGGAGCCGAGTGTGTAATGTGCGGAGCAGAGCCGAGTGTGTAATGTGCGGAGTAGAGCCGAGTGTGTAATGTGCGGAGCGGAGCCGAGTGTGTAATGAGCGGAGCCGAGTGTGTAATGAGCGGAGCGGAGCCGAGTGTGTAATGTGCGGAGCGGAGCCGAGTGTGTAATGTGCGGAGCCGAGTGTGTAATGTGCGGAGCCGAGTGTGTAATGTGCGGAGGGGAGCCGAGTGTGTAATGTGCGGAGCGGAGCCGAGTGTGTAATGTGCGGAGCGGAGCCGAGTGTGTAATGTGCGGAGCGGAGCCGAGTGTGTAATGTGCGGAGCGGAGCCGAGTGTGTAATGTGCGGAGCGGAGCCGAGCGTGTAATGTGCGGAGCGGAGCCGAGCGTGTAATGTGCGGAGCGGAGCCGAGTGTGTAATGTGCGGAGCGGAGCCGAGCGTGTAATGTGCGGAGCGGAGCCGAGCGTGTAATGTGCGGAGCGGAGCCGAGCGTGTAATGTGCGGAGCAGAGCCGAGCGTGTAATGTGCGGAGCGGAGCCGAGCGTGTAATGTGCGGAGCAAAACCGAGTGTGTAATGTGCGGAGCGGAGCCGAGTGTGTAATGTGCGGAGCGGAGCCGAGTGTGTAATGTGCGGAGCGGAGCCGAGTGTGTAATGTGCGGAGCCGAGTGTGTAATGTGCGGAGCGGAGCCGAGTGTGTAATGTGCGGAGCGGAGCCGAGTGTGTAATGTGCGGAGCCGAGCGCGTAATGTGAGGAGCCGAACTCGTAATGTGCGGAGCGGAGCCGAGCGCGTAATGTGCGGAGCGGAGCCGAGCGCGTAATGTGCGGAGCGGAGCCGAGCGCGTAATGTGCGGAGCGGAGCCGAGCGCGTAATGTGAGGAGCCGAGCGCGTAATGTGCGGAGCGGAGCCGAGTGTGTAATGTGCGGAGCAGAGCCGAGTGTGTAATGTGCGGAGCCGAGTGTGTAATGTGCGGAGCGGAGCCGAGTGTGTAATGTGCGGAGCGGAGCCGAGCGTGTAATGTGCGGAGCGGAGCTGAGTGTGTAATGTGCGGAGCCGAGTGTGTAATGTGCGGAGCGGAGCCGAGTGTGTAATGTGCGGAGCGGAGCCGAGTGTGTAATGTGCGGAGCGGAGCCGAGCGTGTAATGTGCGGTTGGAGCCGAGTGTGTAATGTGCGGAGCCGAGCGTGTAATGTGCGGAGCGGAGCCGAGCGTGTAATGTGCGGAGCGGAGCCGAGTGTGTAATGAGCGGAGCTGTGTGTGTAATGTGTGGAGCAGAGCCGAGTGTGTAATGTGCGGAGCCGAGTGTGTAATGTGCGGAGCGGAGCCGAGTGTGTAATGTGCGGAGCGGAGCCGAGTGTGTAATGTGCAGAGCGGAGCCGAGTGTGTAATGTGCGGAGCGGAGTCGAGTGTGTAATGTGCGGAGCCGAGTGTGTAATGTGCGGAGCCGAGTGTGTAATGTGCGGAGCGGAGCCGAGTGTGTAATGTGCGGAGCGGAGCCGAGTGTGTAATGTGCGGAGCGGAGCCGAGTGTGTAATGTGCGGAGCCGAGTGTGTAATGTGCGGAGCGGAGCCGAGTGTGTAATGTGCGGAGCCGAGTGCGTAATGTGCGGAGCGGAGCCGAGTGTGTAATGTGCGGAGCGGAGCCGATCGTGTAATGTGCGGAGCCGAGTGTGTAATGTGTGGAGCCGAGCGTGTAATGTGCGGAGCTGAGCGTGTAATGTGCGGAGCGGAGCCGAGCGTGTAATGTGCGGAGCGGAGCCGAGCGTGTAATGTGCGGAGAGGAGCCGAGTGTGTAATGTGCGAAGTCGAGCCGAGTGTGTAATGTGCGGAGCCGAGCCGAGTGTGTAATGTGAGGAGCCGAGTGTGTAATGTGCGAAGCCGAGTGTGTAATGTGCGGAGCGGAGCCGAGCGTGTAATGTGCGGAGCGGAGCCGAGCGTGTAATGTGCGGAGCGGAGCCGAGTGTGTAATGTGCGGAGCCGAGCGTGTAATGTGCGGAGCCGAGCGTGTAATGTGCGGAGCAGAGCCGAGTGTGTAATGTGCGGAGCCGAGTGTGTAATGTGCGGAGCCGAGTGTGTAATGTGCGGAGCGGAGCCGAGTGTGTAATGTGCGGAGCCGAGTGTGTAATGTGCGGAGCCGAGTGTGTAATGTGCGGAGCGGAGCGGAGTGTGTAATGTGCGGAGCGGAGCGGAGTGTGTAATGTGCGGAGCAGAGCCGAGTGTGTAATGTGCGGAGTAGAGCCGAGTGTGTAATGTGCGGAGCGGAGCCGAGTGTGTAATGAGCGGAGCCGAGTGTGTAATGAGCGGAGCGGAGCCGAGTGTGTAATGTGCGGAGCGGAGCCGAGTGTGTAATGTGCGGAGCCGAGTGTGTAATGTGCGGAGCCGAGTGTGTAATGTGCGGAGGGGAGCCGAGTGTGTAATGTGCGGAGCGGAGCCGAGTGTGTAATGTGCGGAGCGGAGCCGAGTGTGTAATGTGCGGAGCGGAGCCGAGTGTGTAATGTGCGGAGCGGAGCCGAGTGTGTAATGTGCGGAGCGGAGCCGAGCGTGTAATGTGCGGAGCGGAGCCGAGCGTGTAATGTGCGGAGCGGAGCCGAGCGTGTAATGTGCGGAGCGGAGCCGAGCGTGTAATGTGCGGAGCGGAGCCGAGCGTGTAATGTGCGGAGCAAAACCGAGTGTGTAATGTGCGGAGCGGAGCCGAGTGTGTAATGTGCGGAGCGGAGCCGAGTGTGTAATGTGCGGAGCGGAGCCGAGTGTGTAATGTGCGGAGCGGAGCCGAGTGTGTAATGTGCGGAGCCGAGTGTGTAATGTGCGGAGCGGAGCCGAGTGTGTAATGTGCGGAGCGGAGCCGAGTGTGTAATGTGCGGAGCGGAGCCGAGTGTGTAATGTGCGGAGCCGAGTGTGTAATGTGCGGAGCGGAGCCGAGTGTGTAATGTGCGGAGCGGAGCCGAGTGTGTAATGTGCGGAGCGGAGCCGAGTGTGTAATGTGCGGAGCGGAGCCGAGTGTGTAATGTGCGGAGCCGAGTGCGTAATGTGCGGAGCGGAGCCGAGCGTGTTATGTGCGGAGCGGAGTCGAGCGTGTAATGTGCGGAGCGGAGCCGAGCGTGTAATGTGCGGAGCGGAGCCGAGTGTGTAATGTGCGGAGCCGAGCGTGTAATGTGCGGAGCGGAGCCGAGCGTGTAATGTGCGGAGCCGAGCGTGTAATGTGCGGAGCCGAGCGTGTAATGTGCGGAGCAGAGCCGAGTGTGTAATGTGTGGAGCCGAGCGTGTAATGTGCGGAGCGGAGCCGAGCGTGTAATGTGCGGAGCGGAGCCGAGTGTGTAATGTGCGGAGCGGAGCCGAGCGTGTAATGTGCGGAGAGGAGCCAAGTGTGTAATGTGCGGAGCCGAGTGCGTAATGTGCGGAGCGGAGCCGACCGTGTAATGTGCGGAGCCGAGTGCGTAATGTGCGGAGCGGAGCCGAGTGCGTAATGAGCGGAGCGGAGCCGAGTGCGTAATGTGCGTAGCGGAGCCGAGAGTGTAATGTGCGGAGCCGAGTGCGTAATGTGCGGAGCGGAATCGAGTGTGTAATGTGAGGAGCGGAGCCGAGTGTGTAATGAGCGGAGCTGTGTGTGTAATGTGCGGAGCGGAGCCGAGTGTGTAATGAGCGGAGCTGTGTGTGTAATGTGTGGAGCAGAGCCGAGTGTGTAATGTGCGGAGCCGAGTGTGTAATGTGCGGAGCGGAGCCGAGTGTGTAATGTGCGGAGCGGAGCCGAGTGTGTAATGTGCGGAGCGGAGCCGAGTGTGTAATGTGCGGAGCGGAGCCGAGTGTGTAATGTGCGGAGCCGAGTGTGTAATGTGCGGAGCCGAGTGTGTAATGTGCGGAGCGGAGCCGAGTGTGTAATGTGCGGAGCGGAGCCGAGTGTGTAATGTGCGGAGCGGAGCCGAGTGTGTAATGTGCGGAGCGGAGCCGAGTGTGTAATGTGCGGAGCCGAGTGTGTAATGTGCGGAGCGGAGCCGAGTGTGTAATGTGCGGAGCCGAGTGCGTAATGTGCGGAGCGGAGCCGAGTGTGTAATGTGCGGAGCGGAGCCGATCGTGTAATGTGCGGAGCCGAGTGTGTAATGTGCGGAGCCGAGCCGAGCGTGTAATGTGCGGAGCCGAGCAGAGCGTGTAATGTGCGGAGCCGAGCCGAGCGCGTAATGTGCGGAGCCGAGCCGAGCGCGTTATGTGCGGAGCCGAGCCGAGCGCGTAATGTGCGGAGCCGCGCCGAGCGCGTAATGTGCGGAGCCGAGCCGAGCGCGTAATGTGAGGAGCCGAACGCGTAATGTGCGGAGCGGAGCCGAGCGCGTAATGTGCGGAGCGGAGCCGAGCGCGTAATGTGAGGAGCCGAGCGCGTAATGTGCGGAGCGGAGCCGAGTGTGTAATGTGCGGAGCAGAGCCGAGTGTGTAATGTGCGGAGCCGAGTGTGTAATGTGCGGAGCGGAGCCGAGTGTGTAATGTGCGGAGCGGAGCCGAGCGTGTAATGTGCGGAGCGGAGCTGAGTGTGTAATGTGCGGAGCCGAGTGTGTAATGTGCGGAGCGGAGCCGAGTGTGTAATGTGCGGAGCGGAGCCGAGTGTGTAATGTGCGGAGCGGAGCCGAGCGTGTAATGTGCGGTTGGAGCCGAGTGTGTAATGTGCGGAGCCGAGCGTGTAATGTGCGGAGCGGAGCCGAGCGTGTAATGTGCGGAGCGGAGCCGAGCATGTAATGTGCGGAGCCGCGCCGAGCGTGTAATGTGCGGAGCCGCGCCGAGCGTGTAATGTGCGGAGCGGAGCCGAGCGTGTAATGTGCGGAGCGGAGCCGAGCGTGTAATGTGCGGAGCCGAGTGCGTAATGTGCGGAGCGGAGCCGAGCGTGTAATGTGCGGAGCCGAGTGCGTAATGTGCGGAGCGGAGCCGAGTGCGTAATGTGCGTAGCGGAGCCGAGAGTGTAATGTGCGGAGCCGAGTACGTAATGTGCGGAGCGGAGCCGAGTGTGTAATGTGCTGATCGGAGCCGAGTGTGTAATGAGCGGAGCTGTGTGTGTAATGTGCGGAGCGGAGCCGAGTGTGTAATGAGCGGAGCTGTGTGTGTAATGTGTGGAGCAGAGCCGAGTGTGTAATGTGCGGAGCCGAGTGTGTAATGTGCGGAGCGGAGCCGAGTGTGTAATGTGCGGAGCGGAGCCGAGTGTGTAATGTGCGGAGCGGAGCCGAGTGTGTAATGTGCGGAGCGGAGCCGAGTGTGTAATGTGCGGAGCCGAGTGTGTAATGTGCGGAGCTGAGTGTGTAATGTGCGGAGCCGAGTGTGTAATGTGCGGAGCGGAGCCGAGTGTGTAATGTGCGGAGCGGAGCCGAGTGTGTAATGTGCGGAGCGGAGCCGAGTGTGTAATGTGCGGAGCCGAGTGTGTAATGTGCGGAGCGGAGCCGAGTGTGTAATGTGCGGAGCCGAGTGCGTAATGTGCGGAGCGGAGCCGAGTGTGTAATGTGCGGAGCGGAGCCGATCGTGTAATGTGCGGAGCCGAGTGTGTAATGTGCGGAGCGGAGCCGAGTGTGTAATGTGCGGAGCCGAGTGCGTAATGTGCGGAGCGGAGCCGAGCGTGTAATGTGCGGAGCGGAGCCGAGCGTGTAATGTGCGGAGCGGAGCCGAGTGTGTAATGTGTGGAGCCGAGCGTGTAATGTGCGGAGCTGAGCGTGTAATGTGCGGAGCGGAGCCGAGCGTGTAATGTGCGGAGCGGAGCCAAACGTGTAATGTGCGGAGAGGAGCCGAGTGTGTAATGTGCGAAGCCGAGCCGAGTGTGTAATGTGCGGAGCCGAGCCGAGTGTGTAATGTGCGGAGCCGAGTGTGTAATGTGCGAAGCCGAGTGTGTAATGTGCGGAGCGGAGCCGAGCGTGTAATGAGCGGAGCCGAGCGTGTAATGTGCGGAGCGGAGCCGAGTGTGTAATGTGCGGAGCCGAGCGTGTAATGTGCGGAGCCGAGCGTCTAATGTGCGGAGCAGAGCCGAGTGTGTAATGTGCGGAGCCGAGTGTGTAATGTGCGGAGCGGAGCCGAGTGTGTAATGTGCGGAGCCGAGTGTGTAATGTGCGGAGCCGAGTGTGTAATGTGCGGAGCGGAGCGGAGTGTGTAATGTGCGGAGCGGAGCCGAGTGTGTAATGTGCGGAGCCGAGTGTGTAATGTGCGGAGCGGAGCCGAGTGTGTAATGTGCGGAGCCGAGTGTGTAATGTGCGGAGCCGAGTGTGTAATGTGCGGAGCGGAGCGGAGTGTGTAATGTGCGGAGCGGAGCCGAGTGTGTAATGTGCGGAGTAGAGCCGAGCGCGTAATGTGAGGAGCCGAAAGCGTAATGTGCGGAGCGGAGCCGAGCGCGTAATGTGAGGAGCCGAGCGCGTAATGTGCGGAGCGGAGCCGAGTGTGTAATGTGCGGAGCAGAGCCGAGTGTGTAATGTGCGGAGCCGAGTGTGTAATGTGCGGAGCGGAGCCGAGTGTGTAATGTGCGGAGCGGAGCCGAGCGTGTAATGTGCGGAGCGGAGCTGAGTGTGTAATGTGCGGAGCCGAGTGTGTAATGTGCGGAGCGGAGCCGAGTGTGTAATGTGCGGAGCGGAGCCGAGTGTGTAATGTGCGGAGCGGAGCCGAGCGTGTAATGTGCGGTTGGAGCCGAGTGTGTAATGTGCGGAGCCGAGCGTGTAATGTGCGGAGCGGAGCCGAGCGTGTAATGTGCGGAGCGGAGCCGAGCATGTAATGTGCGGAGCCGCGCCGAGCGTGTAATGTGCGGAGCCGCGCCGAGCGTGTAATGTGCGGAGCGGAGCCGAGCGTGTAATGTGCGGAGCGGAGCCGAGCGTGTAATGTGCGGAGCCGAGTGCGTAATGTGCGGAGCGGAGCCGAGCGTGTAATGTGCGGAGCCGAGTGCGTAATGTGCGGAGCGGAGCCGAGTGCGTAATGTGCGTAGCGGAGCCGAGAGTGTAATGTGCGGAGCCGAGTGCGTAATGTGCGGAGCGGAGCCGAGTGTGTAATGTGCTGAGCGGAGCCGAGTGTGTAATGAGCGGAGCTGTGTGTGTAATGTGCGGAGCGGAGCCGAGTGTGTAATGAGCGGAGCTGTGTGTGTAATGTGTGGAGCAGAGCCGAGTGTGTAATGTGCGGAGCCGAGTGTGTAATGTGTGGAGCGGAGCCGAGTGTGTAATGTGCGGAGCGGAGCCGAGTGTGTAATGTGCGGAGCGGAGCCGAGTGTGTAATGTGCGGAGCTGAGTGTGTAATGTGCGGAGCCGAGTGTGTAATGTGCGGAGCGGAGCCGAGTGTGTAATGTGCGGAGCGGAGCCGAGTGTGTAATGTGCGGAGCCGAGTGTGTAATGTGCGGAGCGGAGCCGAGTGTGTAATGTGCGGAGCCGAGTGCGTAATGTGCGGAGCGGAGCCGAGTGTGTAATGTGCGGAGCGGAGCCGATCGTGTAATGTGCGGAGCCGAGTGTGTAATGTGCGGAGCGGAGCCGAGTGTGTAATGTGCGGAGCCGAGTGCGTAATGTGCGGAGCGGAGCCGAGCGTGTAATGTGCGGAGCGGAGCCGTGCGTGTAATGTGCGGAGCGGAGCCGAGTGTGTAATGTGTGGAGCCGAGCGTGTAATGTGCGGAGCTGAGCGTGTAATGTGCGGAGCGGAGCCGAGCGTGTAATGTGCGGAGCGGAGCCGAGCGTGTAATGTGCGGAGAGGAGCCGAGTGTGTAATGTGCGAAGCCGAGCCGAGTGTGTAATGTGCGGAGCCGAGCCGAGTGTGTAATGTGCGGAGCCGAGTGTGTAATGTGCGAAGCCGAGTGTGTAATGTGCGGAGCGGAGCCGAGCGTGTAATGAGCGGAGCCGAGCGTGTAATGTGCGGAGCGGAGCCGAGCGTGTAATGTGCGGAGCGGAGCCGAGTGTGTAATGTGCGGAGCCGAGCGTCTAATGTGCGGAGCAGAGCCCAGTGTGTAATGTGCGGAGCCGAGTGTGTAATGTGCGGAGCCGAGTGTGTAATGTGCGGAGCGGAGCCGAGTGTGTAATGTGCGGAGCCGAGTGTGTAATGTGCGGAGCCGAGTGTGTAATGTGCGGAGCGGAGTGTGTAATGTGCGGAGCGGAGCCGAGTGTGTAATGTGCGGAGTAGAGCCGAGTGTGTAATGTGCGGAGCGGAGCCGAGTGTGTAATGTGCGGAGCGGAGCCGAGTGTGTAATGAGCGGAGCGGAGCCGAGTGTGTAATGTGCGGAGCGGAGCCGAGTGTGTAATGTGCGGAGCGGAGACGAGTGTGTAATGTGCGGAGCCGAGTGTGTAATGTGCGGAGCCGAGTGTGTAATGTGCGGAGGGGAGCCGAGTGTGTAATGTGCGGAGCGGAGCCGAGTGTGTAATGTGCGGAGCGGAGCCGAGTGTGTAATGTGCGGAGCGGAGCCGAGTGTGTAATGTGCGGAGCGGAGCCGAGCGTGTAATGTGCGGAGCGGAGCCGAGTGTGTAATGTGCGGAGCGGAGCCGAGTGTGTAATGTGCGGAGCCGAGTGCGTAATGTGCGGAGCGGAGCCGAGCGTGTAATGTGCGGAGCGGAGCCGAGCGTGTAATGTGCGGAGCGGAGCCGAGTGTGTAATGTGTGGAGCCGAGCGTGTAATGTGCGGAGCTGAGCGTGTAATGTGCGGAGCGGAGCCGAGCGTGTAATGTGCGGAGCGGAGCCAAACGTGTAATGTGCGGAGAGGAGCCGAGTGTGTAATGTGCGAAGCCGAGCCGAGTGTGTAATGTGCGGAGCCGAGCCGAGTGTGTAATGTGCGGAGCCGAGTGTGTAATGTGCGAAGCCGAGTGTGTAATGTGCGGAGCGGAGCCGAGCGTGTAATGAGCGGAGCCGAGCGTGTAATGTGCGGAGCGGAGCCGAGTGTGTAATGTGCGGAGCCGAGCGTGTAATGTGCGGAGCCGAGCGTCTAATGTGCGGAGCAGAGCCGAGTGTGTAATGTGCGGAGCCGAGTGTGTAATGTGCGGAGCGGAGCCGAGTGTGTAATGTGCGGAGCCGAGTGTGTAATGTGCGGAGCCGAGTGTGTAATGTGCGGAGCGGAGCGGAGTGTGTAATGTGCGGAGCGGAGCCGAGTGTGTAATGTGCGGAGCCGAGTGTGTAATGTGCGGAGCGGAGCCGAGTGTGTAATGTGCGGAGCCGAGTGTGTAATGTGCGGAGCCGAGTGTGTAATGTGCGGAGCGGAGCGGAGTGTGTAATGTGCGGAGCGGAGCCGAGTGTGTAATGTGCGGAGTAGAGCCGAGCGCGTAATGTGAGGAGCCGAAAGCGTAATGTGCGGAGCGGAGCCGAGCGCGTAATGTGAGGAGCCGAGCGTGTAATGTGCGGAGCGGAGCCGAGTGTGTAATGTGCGGAGCAGAGCCGAGTGTGTAATGTGCGGAGCCGAGTGTGTAATGTGCGGAGCGGAGCCGAGTGTGTAATGTGCGGAGCGGAGCCGAGCGTGTAATGTGCGGAGCGGAGCTGAGTGTGTAATGTGCGGAGCCGAGTGTGTAATGTGCGGAGCGGAGCCGAGTGTGTAATGTGCGGAGCGGAGCCGAGTGTGTAATGTGCGGAGCGGAGCCGAGCGTGTAATGTGCGGTTGGAGCCGAGTGTGTAATGTGCGGAGCCGAGCGTGTAATGTGCGGAGCGGAGCCGAGCGTGTAATGTGCGGAGCGGAGCCGAGCATGTAATGTGCGGAGCCGCGCCGAGCGTGTAATGTGCGGAGCCGCGCCGAGCGTGTAATGTGCGGAGCGGAGCCGAGCGTGTAATGTGCGGAGCGGAGCCGAGCGTGTAATGTGCGGAGCCGAGTGCGTAATGTGCGGAGCGGAGCCGAGCGTGTAATGTGCGGAGCCGAGTGCGTAATGTGCGGAGCGGAGCCGAGTGCGTAATGTGCGTAGCGGAGCCGAGAGTGTAATGTGCGGAGCCGAGTGCGTAATGTGCGGAGCGGAGCCGAGTGTGTAATGTGCTGAGCGGAGCCGAGTGTGTAATGAGCGGAGCTGTGTGTGTAATGTGCGGAGCGGAGCCGAGTGTGTAATGAGCGGAGCTGTGTGTGTAATGTGTGGAGCAGAGCCGAGTGTGTAATGTGCGGAGCCGAGTGTGTAATGTGTGGAGCGGAGCCGAGTGTGTAATGTGCGGAGCGGAGCCGAGTGTGTAATGTGCGGAGCGGAGCCGAGTGTGTAATGTGCGGAGCTGAGTGTGTAATGTGCGGAGCCGAGTGTGTAATGTGCGGAGCGGAGCCGAGTGTGTAATGTGCGGAGCGGAGCCGAGTGTGTAATGTGCGGAGCCGAGTGTGTAATGTGCGGAGCGGAGCCGAGTGTGTAATGTGCGGAGCCGAGTGCGTAATGTGCGGAGCGGAGCCGAGTGTGTAATGTGCGGAGCGGAGCCGATCGTGTAATGTGCGGAGCCGAGTGTGTAATGTGCGGAGCGGAGCCGAGTGTGTAATGTGCGGAGCGGAGCCGAGTGTGTAATGTGCGGAGCGGAGCCGAGTGTGTAATGTGCGGAGCCGAGTGTGTAATGTGCGGAGGGGAGCCGAGTGTGTAATGTGCGGAGCGGAGCCGAGTGTGTAATGTGCGGAGCGGAGCCGAGTGTGTAATGTGCGGAGCGGAGCCGAGTGTGTAATGTGCGGAGCGGAGCCGAGCGTGTAATGTGCGGAGCGGAGCCGAGCGTGTAATGTGCGGAGCGGAGCCGAGCGTGTAATGTGCGGAGCGGAGCCGAGCGTGTAATGTGCGGAGCGGAGCCGAGTGTGTAATGTGCGGAGCGGAGCCGAGTGTGTAATGTGCGGAGCGGAGCCGAGTGTGTAATGTGCGGAGCGGAGCCGAGTGTGTAATGTGCGGAGCTGAGTGTGTAATGTGCGGAGCGGAGCCGAGCGTGTAATGTGCGGAGCGGAGCCGAGCGTGTAATGTGCGGAGCGGAGCCGAGTGTGTAATGTGCGGAGCGGAGCCGAGTGTGTAATGTGCGGAGCGGAGCCGAGTGTGTAATGTGCGGAGCGGAGCCGAGTGTGTAATGTGCGGAGCCGAGTGTGTAATGTGCGGAGCGGAGCCGAGTGTGTAATGTGCGGAGCGGAGCCGAGTGTGTAATGTGCGGAGCCGAGTGTGTAATGTGCGGAGCGGAGCCGAGTGTGTAATGTGCGGAGCGGAGCCGAGTGTGTAATGTGCGGAGCGGAGCCGAGTGTGTAATGTGCGGAGCGGAGCCGAGTGTGTAATGTGCGGAGCGGAGCCGAGTGTGTAATGTGCGGAGCCAAATGCGTAATGTGCGGAGCCGAGCGTGTTATGTGCGGAGCGGAGTCGAGCGTGTAATGTGCGGAGCGGAGCCGAGCGTGTAATGTGCGGAGCGGAGCCGAGTGTGTAATGTGCGGAGCCGAGCGTGTAATGAGCGGAGCCGAGCGTGTAATGTGCGGAGCGGAGCCGAGCGTGTAATGTGCGGAGCCGAGCGTGTAATGTGCGGAGCCGAGCGTGTAATGTGCGGAGCAGAGCCGAGTGTGTAATGTGCGGAGCCGAGCGTGTAATGTGCGGAGCGGAGCCGAGCGTGTAATGTGCGGAGCGGAGCCGAGTGTGTAATGTGCGGAGCGGAGCCGAGCGTGTAATGTGCGGAGAGGAGCCGAGTGTGTAATGTGCGAAGCCGAGCCGAGTGTGTAATGTGCGGAGCCTAGCCGAGTGTGTAATGTGCGGAGCCGAGCCGAGTGTGTAATGTGCGGAGCCGAGTGTGTAATGTGCGGAGCGGAGCCGAGTGTGTAATGTGCAGAGCGGAGCCGAGTGTGTAATGTGCGGAGCCGAGCGTGTAATGTGCAGAGCGGAGCCGAGCGTGTAATGTGCGGAGCGGAGCCGAGCATGTAATGTGCGGAGCCGCGCCGAGCGTGTAATGTGCGGAGCCGAGTGCGTAATGTGCGGAGCGGAGCCGACCGTGTAATGTGCGGAGCCGAGTGCGTAATGTGCGGAGCGGAGCCGAGAGCGTAATGTGCGGAGCGGAGCCGAGTGCGTAATGTGCGTAGCGGAGCCGAGAGTGTAATGTGCGGAGCCGAGTGCGTAATGTGCGGAGCGGAGCCGAGTGTGTAATGTGCGGAGCGGAGCCGAGTGTGTAATGAGCGGAGCTGTGTGTGTAATGTGCGGAGCGGAGCCGAGTGTGTAATGAGCGGAGCTGTGTGTGTAATGTGTGGAGCAGAGCCAAGTGTGTAATGTGCGGAGCCGAGTGTGTAATGTGCGGAGCGGAGCCGAGTGTGTAATGTGCGGAGCGGAGCCGAGTGTGTAATGTGCGGAGCGGAGACGAGTGTGTAATGTGCGGAGCGGAGCCGAGTGTGTAATGTGCGGAGCCGAGTGTGTAATGTGCGGAGCTGAGTGTGTAATGTGCGGAGCCGAGTGTGTAATGTGCGGAGCGGAGCCGAGTGTGTAATGTGCGGAGCGGAGCCGAGTGTGTAATGTGCGGAGCGGAGCCGAGTGTGTAATGTGCGGAGCCGAGTGTGTAATTTGCGGAGCGGAGCCGAGTGTGTAATGTGCGGAGCCGAGTGCGTAATGTGCGGAGCGGAGCCGAGTGTGTAATGTGCGGAGCGGAGCCGATCGTGTAATGTGCGGAGCCGAGTGTGTAATGTGCGGAGCGGAGCCGAGTGTGTAATGTGCGGAGCCGAGTGCGTAATGTGCGGAGCGGAGCCGAGCGTGTAATGTGCGGAGCGGAGCCGAGCGTGTAATGTGCGGAGCGGAGCCGAGTGTGTAATGTGTGGAGCCGAGCGTGTAATGTGCGGAGCTGAGCGTGTAATGTGCGGAGCGGAGCCGAGCGTGTAATGTGCGGAGCGGAGCCGAGCGTGTAATGTGCGGAGAGGAGCCGAGTGTGTAATGTGCGAAGCCGAGCCGAGTGTGTAATGTGCGGAGCCGAGCCGAGTGTGTAATGTGCGGAGCCGAGTGTGTAATGTGCGAAGCCGAGTGTGTAATGTGCGGAGCGGAGCCGAGCGTGTAATGAGCGGAGCCGAGCGTGTAATGTGCGGAGCGGAGCCGAGCGTGTAATGTGCGGAGCCGAGTGTGTAATGTGCGGAGCCGAGCGTGTAATGTGCGGAGCCGAGCGTCTAATGTGCGGAGCAGAGCCGAGTGTGTAATGTGCGGAGCCGAGTGTGTAATGTGCGGAGCCGAGTGTGTAATGTGCGGAGCCGAGTGTGTAATGTGCGGAGCGGAGTGTGTAATGTGCGGAGCGGAGCCGAGTGTGTAATGTGCGGAGCGGAGCCGAGTGTGTAATGTGCGGAGCGGAGCCGAGTGTGTAATGTGCGGAGCGGAGCCGAGTGTGTAATGAGCGGAGCGGAGCCGAGTGTGTAATGTGCGGAGCGGAGCCGAGTGTGTAATGTGCGGAGCGGAGCCGAGTGTGTAATGTGCGGAGCCGAGTGTGTAATGTGTGGAGCCGAGTGTGTAATGTGCGGAGGGGAGCCGAGTGTGTAATGTGCGGAGCGGAGCCGAGTGTGTAATGTGCGGAGCGGAGCCGAGTGTGTAATGTGCGGAGCGGAGCCGAGCGTGTAATGTGCGGAGCGGAGCCGAGCGTGTAATGTGCGGAGCGGAGCCGAGCGTGTAATGTGCGGAGCGGAGCCGAGCGTGTAATGTGCGGAGCGGAGCCGAGCGTGTAATGTGCGGAGCGGAGCTGAGCGTGTAATGTGCGGAGCGGAGCCGAGCGTGTAATGTGCGGAGCGGAGCCGAGCGTGTAATGTGCGGAGCAAAACCGAGTGTGTAATGTGCGGAGCGGAGCCGAGTGTGTAATGTGCGGAGCGGAGCCGAGTGTGTAATGTGCGGAGCGGAGCCGAGTGTGTAATGTGCGGAGCCGAGTGTGTAATGTGCGGAGCGGAGCCGAGTGTGTAATGTGCGGAGCGGAGCCGAGTGTGTAATGTGCGGAGCCGAGTGTGTAATGTGCGGAGCGGAGCCGAGTGTGTAATGTGCGGAGCCGAGCGTGTAATGAGCGGAGCCGAGCGTGTAATGTGCGGAGCGGAGCCGAGCGTGTAATGTGCGGAGCCGAGCGTGTAATGTGCGGAGCCGAGCGTGTAATGTGCGGAGCAGAGCCGAGTGTGTAATGTGCGGAGCCGAGCGTGTAATGTGCAGAGCGGAGCCGAGCGTGTAATGTGCGGAGCGGAGCCGAGTGTGTAATGTGCGGAGCTGTGTGTGTAATGTGTGGAGCAGAGCCGAGTGTGTAATGTGCGGAGCCGAGTGTGTAATGTGCGGAGCGGAGCCGAGTGTGTAATGTGCGGAGCGGAGCCGAGTGTGTAATGTGCGGAGCGGAGCCGAGTGTGTAATGTGCGGAGCGGAGCCGAGTGTGTAATGTGCGGAGCCGAGTGTGTAATGTGCGGAGCGGAGCCGAGTGTGTAATGTGCGGAGCCGAGTGCGTAATGTGCGGAGCGGAGCCGAGTGTGTAATGTGCGGAGCGGAGCCGATCGTGTAATGTGCGGAGCCGAGTGTGTAATGTGCGGAGCGGAGCCGAGTGTGTAATGTGCGGAGCCGAGTGCGTAATGTGCGGAGCGGAGCCGAGCGTGTAATGTGCGGAGCGGAGCCGAGCGTGTAATGTGCGGAGCGGAGCCGAGTGTGTAATGTGTGGAGCCGAGCGTGTAATGTGCGGAGCTGAGCGTGTAATGTGCGGAGCGGAGCCGAGCGTGTAATGTGCGGAGCGGAGCCGAGCGTGTAATGTGCGGAGAGGAGCCGAGTGTGTAATGTGCGAAGCCGAGCCGAGTGTGTAATGTGCGGAGCCGAGCCGAGTGTGTAATGTGCGGAGCCGAGTGTGTAATGTGCGAAGCCGAGTGTGTAATGTGCGGAGCGGAGCCGAGCGTGTAATGAGCGGAGCCGAGCGTGTAATGTGCGGAGCGGAGCCGAGCGTGTAATGTGCGGAGCGGAGCCGAGTGTGTAATGTGCGGAGCCGAGCGTGTAATGTGCGGAGCCGAGCGTCTAATGTGCGGAGCAGAGCCCAGTGTGTAATGTGCGGAGCCGAGTGTGTAATGTGCGGAGCCGAGTGTGTAATGTGCGGAGCGGAGCCGAGTGTGTAATGTGCGGAGCCGAGTGTGTAATGTGCGGAGCCGAGTGTGTAATGTGCGGAGAGGAGTGTGTAATGTGTGGAGCGGAGCCGAGTGTGTAATGTGCGGAGTAGAGCCGAGTGTGTAATGTGCGGAGCGGAGCCGAGTGTGTAATGTGCGGAGCGGAGCCGAGTGTGTAATGAGCGGAGCGGAGCCGAGTGTGTAATGTGCGGAGCGGAGCCGAGTGTGTAATGTGCGGAGACGAGTGTGTAATGTGCGGAGCCGAGTGTGTAATGTGCGGAGCCGAGTGTGTAATGTGCGGAGGGGAGCCGAGTGTGTAATGTGCGGAGCGGAGCCGAGTGTGTAATGTGCGGAGCGGAGCCGAGTGTGTAATGTGCGGAGCGGAGCCGAGTGTGTAATGTGCGGAGCGGAGCCGAGTGTGTAATGTGCGGAGCGGAGCCGAGCGTGTAATGTGCGGAGCGGAGCCGAGCGTGTAATGTGCGGAGCGGAGCCGAGCGTGTAATGTGCGGAGCGGAGCCGAGCGTGTAATGTGCGGAGCGGAGCCGAGCGTGTAATGTGCGGAGCGGAGCCGAGCGTGTAATGTGCGGAGCGGAGCCGAGCGTGTAATGTGCGGAGCGGAGCCGAGTGTGTAATGTGCGGAGCGGAGCCGAGTGTGTAATGTGCGGAGCGGAGCCGAGTGTGTAATGTGCGGAGCCGAGTGTGTAATGTGCGGAGCGGAGCCGAGTGTGTAATGTGCGGAGCGGAGCCGAGTGTGTAATGTGCGGAGCCGAGTGTGTAATGTGCGGAGCGGAGCCGAGTGTGTAATGTGCGGAGCCGAGTGTGTAATGTGCGGAGCGGAGCCGAGTGTGTAATGTGCGGAGCGGAGCCGAGTGTGTAATGTGCGGAGCGGAGCCGAGTGTGTAATGTGCGGAGCGGAGCCGAGTGTGTAATGTGCGGAGCCGAGTGCGTAATGTGCGGAGCCGAGCGTGTTATGTGCGGAGCGGAGTCGAGCGTGTAATGTGCGGAGCGGAGCCGAGCGTGTAATGTGCGGAGCGGAGCCGAGCATGTAATGTGCGGAGCCGCGCCGAGCGTGTAATGTGCGGAGCCGAGTGCGTAATGTGCGGAGCGGAGCCGACCGTGTAATGTGCGGAGCCGAGTGCGTAATGTGCGGAGCGGAGCCGAGAGCGTAATGTGCGGAGCGGAGCCGAGTGCGTAATGTGCGTAGCGGAGCCGAGAGTGTAATGTGCGGAGCCGAGTGCGTAATGTGCGGAGCGGAGCCGAGTGTGTAATGTGCGGAGCGGAGCCGAGTGTGTAATGAGCGGAGCTGTGTGTGTAATGTGCGGAGCGGAGCCGAGTGTGTAATGAGCGGAGCTGTGTGTGTAATGTGTGGAGCAGAGCCAAGTGTGTAATGTGCGGAGCCGAGTGTGTAATGTGCGGAGCGGAGCCGAGTGTGTAATGTGCGGAGCGGAGCCGAGTGTGTAATGTGCGGAGCGGAGACGAGTGTGTAATGTGCGGAGCGGAGCCGAGTGTGTAATGTGCGGAGCCGAGTGTGTAATGTGCGGAGCTGAGTGTGTAATGTGCGGAGCCGAGTGTGTAATGTGCGGAGCGGAGCCGAGTGTGTAATGTGCGGAGCGGAGCCGAGTGTGTAATGTGCGGAGCGGAGCCGAGTGTGTAATGTGCGGAGCCGAGTGTGTAATTTGCGGAGCGGAGCCGAGTGTGTAATGTGCGGAGCCGAGTGCGTAATGTGCGGAGCGGAGCCGAGTGTGTAATGTGCGGAGCGGAGCCGATCGTGTAATGTGCGGAGCCGAGTGTGTAATGTGCGGAGCGGAGCCGAGTGTGTAATGTGCGGAGCCGAGTGCGTAATGTGCGGAGCGGAGCCGAGCGTGTAATGTGCGGAGCGGAGCCGAGCGTGTAATGTGCGGAGCGGAGCCGAGTGTGTAATGTGTGGAGCCGAGCGTGTAATGTGCGGAGCTGAGCGTGTAATGTGCGGAGCGGAGCCGAGCGTGTAATGTGCGGAGCGGAGCCGAGCGTGTAATGTGCGGAGAGGAGCCGAGTGTGTAATGTGCGAAGCCGAGCCGAGTGTGTAATGTGCCGAGCCGAGCCGAGTGTGTAATGTGCGGAGCCGAGTGTGTAATGTGCGAAGCCGAGTGTGTAATGTGCGGAGCGGAGCCGAGCGTGTAATGAGCGGAGCCGAGCGTGTAATGTGCGGAGCGGAGCCGAGCGTGTAATGTGCGGAGCCGAGTGTGTAATGTGCGGAGCCGAGCGTGTAATGTGCGGAGCCGAGCGTCTAATGTGCGGAGCAGAGCCGAGTGTGTAATGTGCGGAGCCGAGTGTGTAATGTGCGGAGCCGAGTGTGTAATGTGCGGAGCCGAGTGTGTAATGTGCGGAGCCGAGTGTGTAATGTGCGGAGCGGAGCCGAGTGTGTAATGTGCGGAGCGGAGCCGAGTGTGTAATGTGCGGAGCGGAGCCGAGTGTGTAATGTGCGAAGCGGAGCCGAGTGTGTAATGAGCGGAGCGGAGCCGAGTGTGTAATGTGCGGAGCGGAGCCGAGTGTGTAATGTGCGGAGCGGAGCCGAGTGTGTAATGTGCGGAGCCGAGTGTGTAATGTGTGGAGCCGAGTGTGTAATGTGCGGAGGGGAGCCGAGTGTGTAATGTGCGGAGCGGAGCCGAGTGTGTAATGTGCGGAGCGGAGCCGAGTGTGTAATGTGCGGAGCGGAGCCGAGTGTGTAATGTGCGGAGCGGAGCCGAGCGTGTAATGTGCGGAGCGGAGCCGAGCGTGTAATGTGCGGAGCGGAGCCGAGCGTGTAATGTGCGGAGCGGAGCCGAGCGTGTAATGTGCGGAGCGGAGCCGAGCGTGTAATGTGCGGAGCGGAGCTGAGCGTGTAATGTGCGGAGCGGAGCCGAGCGTGTAATGTGCGGAGCGAAGCCGAGCGTGTAATGTGCGGAGCAAAACCGAGTGTGTAATGTGCGGAGCGGAGCCGAGTGTGTAATGTGCGGAGCGGAGCCGAGTGTGTAATGTGCGGAGCGGAGCCGAGTGTGTAATGTGCGGAGCCGAGTGTGTAATGTGCGGAGCGGAGCCGAGTGTGTAATGTGCGGAGCGGAGCCGAGTGTGTAATGTGCGGAGCCGAGTGTGTAATGTGCGGAGCGGAGCCGAGTGTGTAATGTGCGGAGCCGAGCGTGTAATGAGCGGAGCCGAGCGTGTAATGTGCGGAGCGGAGCCGAGCGTGTAATGTGCGGAGCCGAGCGTGTAATGTGCGGAGCCGAGCGTGTAATGTGCGGAGCAGAGCCGAGTGTGTAATGTGCGGAGCCGAGCGTGTAATGTGCGGAGCGGAGCCGAGCGTGTAATGTGCGGAGCGGAGCCGAGTGTGTAATGTGCGGAGCTGTGTGTGTAATGTGTGGAGCAGAGCCGAGTGTGTAATGTGCGGAGCCGAGTGTGTAATGTGCGGAGCGGAGCCGAGTGTGTAATGTGCGGAGCGGAGCCGAGTGTGTAATGTGCGGAGCGGAGACGAGTGTGTAATGTGCGGAGCGGAGCCGAGTGTGTAATGTGCGGAGCCGAGTGTGTAATGTGCGGAGCTGAGTGTGTAATGTGCGGAGCCGAGTGTGTAATGTGCGGAGCGGAGCCGAGTGTGTAATGTGCGGAGCGGAGCCGAGTGTGTAATGTGCGGAGCCGAGTGTGTAATGTGCGGAGCGGAGCCGAGTGTGTAATGTGCGGAGCCGAGTGCGTAATGTGCGGAGCGGAGCCGAGTGTGTAATGTGCGGAGCGGAGCCGATCGTGTAATGTGCGGAGCCGAGTGTGTAATGTGCGGAGCGGAGCCGAGTGTGTAATGTGCGGAGCCGAGTGCGTAATGTGCGGAGCGGAGCCGAGCGTGTAATGTGCGGAGCGGAGCCGAGCGTGTAATGTGCGGAGCGGAGCCGAGTGTGTAATGTGTGGAGCCGAGCGTGTAATGTGCGGAGCTGAGCGTGTAATGTGCGGAGCGGAGCCGAGCGTGTAATGTGCGGAGCGGAGCCGAGCGTGTAATGTGCGGAGAGGAGCCGAGTGTGTAATGTGCGAAGCCGAGCCGAGTGTGTAATGTGCGGAGCCGAGCCGAGTGTGTAATGTGCGGAGCCGAGTGTGTAATGTGCGAAGCCGAGTGTGTAATGTGCGGAGCGGAGCCGAGCGTGTAATGAGCGGAGCCGAGCGTGTAATGTGCGGAGCGGAGCCGAGCGTGTAATGTGCGGAGCGGAGCCGAGTGTGTAATGTGCGGAGCCGAGCGTGTAATGTGCGGAGCCGAGCGTCTAATGTGCGGAGCAGAGCCCAGTGTGTAATGTGCGGAGCCGAGTGTGTAATGTGCGGAGCCGAGTGTGTAATGTGCGGAGCGGAGCCGAGTGTGTAATGTGCGGAGCCGAGTGTGTAATGTGCGGAGCCGAGTGTGTAATGTGCGGAGCGGAGTGTGTAATGTGCGGAGCGGAGCCGAGTGTGTAATGTGCGGAGTAGAGCCGAGTGTGTAATGTGCGGAGCGGAGCCGAGTGTGTAATGTGCGGAGCGGAGCCGAGTGTGTAATGAGCGGAGCGGAGCCGAGTGTGTAATGTGCGGAGCGGAGCCGAGTGTGTAATGTGCGGAGACGAGTGTGTAATGTGCGGAGCCGAGTGTGTAATGTGCGGAGCCGAGTGTGTAATGTGCGGAGGGGAGCCGAGTGTGTAATGTGCGGAGCGGAGCCGAGTGTGTAATGTGCGGAGCGGAGCCGAGTGTGTAATGTGCGGAGCGGAGCCGAGTGTGTAATGTGCGGAGCGGAGCCGAGTGTGTAATGTGCGGAGCGGAGCCGAGCGTGTAATGTGCGGAGCGGAGCCGAGCGTGTAATGTGCGGAGCGGAGCCGAGCGTGTAATGTGCGGAGCGGAGCCGAGCGTGTAATGTGCGGAGCGGAGCCGAGTGTGTAATGTGCGGAGCGGAGCCGAGTGTGTAATGTGCGGAGCGGAGCCGAGTGTGTAATGTGCGGAGCGGAGCCGAGTGTGTAATGTGCGGAGCCGAGTGTGTAATGTGCGGAGCGGAGCCGAGTGTGTAATGTGCGGAGCGGAGCCGAGTGTGTAATGTGCGGAGCCGAGTGTGTAATGTGCGGAGCGGAGCCGAGTGTGTAATGTGCGGAACCGAGTGTGTAATGTGCGGAGCGGAGCCGAGTGTGTAATGTGCGGAGCGGAGCCGAGTGTGTAATGTGCGGAGCGGAGCCGAGTGTGTAATGTGCGGAGCGGAGCCGAGTGTGTAATGTGCGGAGCCGAGTGCGTAATGTGCGGAGCCGAGCGTGTTATGTGCGGAGCGGAGTCGAGCGTGTAATGTGCGGAGCGGAGCCGAGCGTGTAATGTGCGGAGCGGAGCCGAGTGTGTAATGTGCGGAGCGGAGCCGAGTGTGTAATGTGCGGAGCGGAGCCGAGTGTGTAATGTGCGGAGCGGAGCCGAGTGTGTAATGTGCGGAGCGGAGCCGAGTGTGTAATGTGCGGAGCGGAGCCGAGCGTGTAATGTGCGGAGCGGAGCCGAGCGTGTAATGTGCGGAGCGGAGCCGAGCGTGTAATGTGCGGAGCGGAGCCGAGCGTGTAATGTGCGGAGCGGAGCCGAGTGTGTAATGTGCGGAGCGGAGCCGAGTGTGTAATGTGCGGAGCGGAGCCGAGTGTGTAATGTGCGGAGCGGAGCCGAGTGTGTAATGTGCGGAGCCGAGTGTGTAATGTGCGGAGCGGAGCCGAGTGTGTAATGTGCGGAGCGGAGCCGAGTGTGTAATGTGCGGAGCCGAGTGTGTAATGTGCGGAGCGGAGCCGAGTGTGTAATGTGCGGAGCCGAGTGTGTAATGTGCGGAGCGGAGCCGAGTGTGTAATGTGCGGAGCGGAGCCGAGTGTGTAATGTGCGGAGCGGAGCCGAGTGTGTAATGTGCGGAGCGGAGCCGAGTGTGTAATGTGCGGAGCCGAGTGCGTAATGTGCGGAGCCGAGCGTGTTATGTGCGGAGCGGAGTCGAGCGTGTAATGTGCGGAGCGGAGCCGAGCGTGTAATGTGCGGAGCGGAGCCGAGTGTGTAATGTGCGGAGCCGAGCGTGTAATGAGCGGAGCCGAGCGTGTAATGTGCGGAGCGGAGCCGAGCGTGTAATGTGCGGAGCCGAGCGTGTAATGTGCGGAGCCGAGCGTGTAATGTGCGGAGCAGAGCCGAGTGTGTAATGTGCGGAGCGGAGCCGAGTGTGTAATGTGCGGAGCGGAGCCGAGCGTGTAATGTGCGGAGAGGAGCCGAGTGTGTAATGTGCGAAGCCGAGCCGAGTGTGTAATGTGCGGAGCCGAGCCGAGTGTGTAATGTGCGGAGCCGAGCCGAGTGTGTAATGTGCGGAGCCGAGTGTGTAATGTGCGGAGCGGAGACGAGTGTGAAATGTGCAGAGCGGAGCCGAGTGTGTAATGTGCGGAGCCGAGCGTGTAATGTGCAGAGCGGAGCCGAGCGTGTAATGTGCGGAGCGGAGCCGAGCATGTAATGTGCGGAGCCGCGCCGAGCGTGTAATGTGCGGAGCCGAGTGCGTAATGTGCGGAGCGGAGCCAACCGTGTAATGTGCGGAGCCGAGTGCGTAATGTGCGGAGCGGAGCCGAGAGCGTAATGTGCGGAGCGGAGCCGAGTGCGTAATGTGCGTAGCGGAGCCGAGAGTGTAATGTGCGGAGCCGAGTGCGTAATGTGCGGAGCGGAGCCGAGTGTGTAATGTGCGGAGCGGAGCCGAGTGTGTAATGAGCGGAGCTGTGTGTGTAAGGTGCGGAGCGGAGCCGAGTGTGTAATGAGCGGAGCTGTGTGTGTAATGTGTGGAGCAGAGCCGAGTGTGTAATGTGCGGAGCCGAGTGTGTAATGTGCGGAGCGGAGCCGAGTGTGTAATGTGCGGAGCGGAGCCGAGTGTGTAATGTGCGGAGCGGAGACGAGTGTGTAATGTGCGGAGCGGAGTCGAGTGTGTAATGTGCGGAGCCGAGTGTGTAATGTGCGGAGCTGAGTGTGTAATGTGCGGAGCCGAGTGTGTAATGTGCGGAGCGGAGCCGAGTGTGTAATGTGCGGAGCGGAGCCGAGTGTGTAATGTGCGGAGCGGAGCCGAGTGTGTAATGTGCGGAGCCGAGTGTGTAATTTGCGGAGCGGAGCCGAGTGTGTAATGTGCGGAGCCGAGTGCGTAATGTGCGGAGCGGAGCCGAGTGTGTAATGTGCGGAGCGGAGCCGATCGTGTAATGTGCGGAGCCGAGTGTGTAATGTGCGGAGCGGAGCCGAGTGTGTAATGTGCGGAGCCGAGTGCGTAATGTGCGGAGCGGAGCCGAGCGTGTAATGTGCGGAGCGGAGCCGAGCGTGTAATGTGCGGAGCGGAGCCGAGTGTGTAATGTGTGGAGCCGAGCGTGTAATGTGCGGAGCTGAGCGTGTAATGTGCGGAGCGGAGCCGAGCGTGTAATGTGCGGAGCGGAGCCGAGCGTGTAATGTGCGGAGAGGAGCCGAGTGTGTAATGTGCGAAGCCGAGCCGAGTGTGTAATGTGCGGAGCCGAGCCGAGTGTGTAATGTGCGGAGCCGAGTGTGTAATGTGCGAAGCCGAGTGTGTAATGTGCGGAGCGGAGCCGAGCGTGTAATGAGCGGAGCCGAGCGTGTAATGTGCGGAGCGGAGCCGAGCGTGTAATGTGCGGAGCGGAGCCGAGTGTGTAATGTGCGGAGCCGAGCGTGTAATGTGCGGAGCCGAGCGTCTAATGTGCGGAGCAGAGCCGAGTGTGTAATGTGCGGAGCCGAGTGTGTAATGTGCGGAGCCGAGTGTGTAATGTGCGGAGCGGAGCCGAGTGTGTTATGTGCGGAGCCGAGTGTGTAATGTGCGGAGCCGAGTGTGTAATGTGCGGAGCGGAGTGTGTAATGTGCGGAGCGGAGCCGAGTGTGTAATGTGCGGAGCAGAGCCGAGTGTGTAATGTGCGGAGCGGAGCCGAGTGTGTAATGTGCGGAGCGGAGCCGAGTGTGTAATGAGCGGAGCGGAGCCGAGTGTGTAATGTGCGGAGCGGAGCCGAGTGTGTAATGTGCGGAGCGGAGCCGAGTGTGTAATGTGTGGAGCCGAGTGTGTAATGTGCGGAGGGGAGCCGAGTGTGTAATGTGCGGAGCGGAGCCGAGTGTGTAATGTGCGGAGCGGAGCCGAGTGTGTAATGTGCGGAGCGGAGCCGAGCGTGTAATGTGCGGAGCGGAGCCGAGCGTGTAATGTGCGGAGCGGAGCCGAGCGTGTAATGTGCGGAGCGGAGCCGAGCGTGTAATGTGCGGAGCGGAGCCGAGCGTGTAATGTGCGGAGCGGAGCCGAGCGTGTAATGTGCGGAGCGGAGCCGAGCGTGTAATGTGCGGAGCGGAGCCGAGTGTGTAATGTGCGGAGCGGAGCCGAGTGTGTAATGTGCGGAGCGGAGCCGAGTGTGTAATGTGCGGAGCGGAGCCGAGTGTGTAATGTGCGGAGCGGAGCCGAGTGTGTAATGTGCGGAGCCGAGTGTGTAATGTGCGGAGCGGAGCCGAGTGTGTAATGTGCGGAGCGGAGCCGAGTGTGTAATGTGCGGAGCCGAGTGTGTAATGTGCGGAGCGGAGCCGAGTGTGTAATGTGCGGAGCGGAGCCGAGTGTGTAATGTGCGGAGCGGAGCCGAGTGTGTAATGTGCGGAGCGGAGCCGAGTGTGTAATGTGCGGAGCGGAGCCGAGTGTGTAATGTGCGGAGCGGAGCCGAGTGTGTAATGTGCGGAGCCGAGTGCGTAATGTGCGGAGCGGAGCCGAGCGTGTTATGTGCGGAGCGGAGTCGAGCGTGTAATGTGCGGAGCGGAGCCGAGCGTGTAATGTGCGGAGCGGAGCCGAGTGTGTAATGTGCGGAGCCGAGCGTGTAATGAGCGGAGCCGAGCGTGTAATGTGCGGAGCGGAGCCGAGCGTGTAATGTGCGGAGCCGAGCGTGTAATGTGCGGAGCAGAGCCGAGTGTGTAATGTGCGGAGCCGAGCGTGTAATGTGCGGAGCGGAGCCGAGCGTGTAATGTGCGGAGCGGAGCCGAGTGTGTAATGTGCGGAGCGGAGCCGAGCGTGTAATGTGCGGAGAGGAGCCGAGTGTGTAATGTGCGAAGCCGAGCCGAGTGTGTAATGTGCGGAGCCGAGCCGAGTGTGTAATGTGCGGAGCCGAGCCGAGTGTGTAATGTGCGGAGCCGAGTGTGTAATGTGCGGAGCGGAGCCGAGTGTGTAATGTGCAGAGCGGAGCCGAGTGTGTAATGTGCGGAGCCGAGCGTGTAATGTGCAGAGCGGAGCCGAGCGTGTAATGTGCGGAGCGGAGCCGAGCATGTAATGTGCGGAGCCGCGCCGAGCGTGTAATGTGCGGAGCCGAGTGCGTAATGTGCGGAGCGGAGCCGACCGTGTAATGTGCGGAGCCGAGTGTGTAATGTGCGGAGCCGAGTGTGTAATGTGCGGAGCGGAGCCGAGTGTGTAATGTGCGGAGCCGAGTGCGTAATGTGCGGAGCGGAGCCGAGCGTGTAATGTGCGGAGCGGAGCCGAGCGTGTAATGTGCGGAGCGGAGCCGAGCGTGTAATGTGCGGAGCAAAACCGAGTGTGTAATGTGCGGAGCGGAGCCGAGTGTGTAATGTGCGGAGCGGAGCCGAGTGTGTAATGTGCGGAGCGGAGCCGAGTGTGTAATGTGCGGAGCGGAGCCGAGTGTGTAATGTGCGGAGCGGAGCCCAGTGTGTAATGTGCGGAGCCGAGTGTGTAATGTGCGGAGCGGAGCCGAGTGTGTAATGTGCGGAGCGGAGCCGAGTGCGTAATGTGTGGAGCGGAGCCGAGTGTGTAATGTGCGGAGCGGAGCCGAGTGTGTAATGTGCGGAGCCGAGCGTGTAATGTGCGGAGCCGAGCGTCTAATGTGCGGAGCAGAGCCGAGTGTGTAATGTGCGGAGCCGAGTGTGTAATGTGCGGAGCCGAGTGTGTAATGTGCGGAGCGGAGCCGAGTGTGTAATGTGCGGAGCCGAGTGTGTAATGTGCGGAGCCGAGTGTGTAATGTGCGGAGCGGAGCGGAGTGTGTAATGTGCGGAGCGGAGCCGAGTGTGTAATGTGCGGAGCAGAGCCGAGTGTGTAATGTGCGGAGCGGAGCCGAGTGTGTAATGTGCGGAGCCGAGTGTGTAATGTGCGGAGCCGAGTGTGTAATGTGCGGAGGGGAGCCGAGTGTGTAATGTGCGGAGCGGAGCCGAGTGTGTAATGTGCGGAGCGGAGCCGAGTGTGTAATGTGCGGAGCGGAGCCGAGCGTGTAATGTGCGGAGCGGAGCCGAGCGTGTAATGTGCGGAGCCGAGCGTGTAATGTGCGGAACGGAGCCGAGCGTGTAATGTGCGGAGCGGAGCCGAGAGTGTAATGTGCGGAGCGGAGCCGAGCGTGTAATGTGCGGAGCGGAGCCGAGCGTATAATGTGCGGAGCGGAGCCGAGCGTGTAATGTGCGGAGCGGAGCCGAGCGTGTAATGTGCGGAGCGGAGCCGAGCGTGTAATGTGCGGAGCAAAACCGAGTGTGTAATGTGCGGAGCGGAGCCGAGTGTGTAATGTGCGGAGCGGAGCCGAGTGTGTAATGTGCGGAGCGGAGCCGAGTGTGTAATGTGCGGAGCGGAGCCGAGTGTGTAATGTGCGGAGCCGAGCGTGTAATGTGCGGAACGGAGCCGAGCGTGTAATGTGCGGAGCGGAGCCGAGAGTGTAATGTGCGGAGCGGAGCCGAGCGTGTAATGTGCGGAGCGGAGCCGAGCGTATAATGTGCGGAGCGGAGCCGAGCGTGTAATGTGCGGAGCGGAGCCGAGCGTGTAATGTGCGGAGCGGAGCCGAGCGTGTAATGTGCGGAGCAAAACCGAGTGTGTAATGTGCGGAGCGGAGCCGAGTGTGTAATGTGCGGAGCGGAGCCGAGTGTGTAATGTGCGGAGCGGAGCCGAGTGTGTAATGTGCGGAGCGGAGCCGAGTGTGTAATGTGCGGAGCAAAACCGAGTGTGTAATGTGCGGAGCGGAGCCGAGTGTGTAATGTGCGGAGCGGAGCCGAGTGTGTAATGTGCGGAGCGGAGCCGAGTGTGTAATGTGCGGAGCGGAGCCGAGTGTGTAATGTGCGGAGCCGAGTGTGTAATGTGCGGAGCGGAGCCGAGTGTGTAATGTGCGGAGCGGAGCCGAGTGTGTAATGTGCGGAGCCGAGTGTGTAATGTGCGGAGCAGAGCCGAGTGTGTAATGTGCGGAGCGGAGCCGAGTGTGTAATGTGCGGAGCGGAGCCGAGTGTGTAATGTGCGGAGCGGAGCCGAGCGTGTAATGTGCGGAGCGGAGCCGAGCGTGTAATGTGCGGAGCCGAGCGTGTAATGTGCGGAGCCGAGCGTGTAATGTGCGGAGCAGAGCCGAGTGTGTAATGTGCGGAGCCGAGCGTGTAATGTGCGGAGCGGAGCCGAGCGTGTAATGTGCGGAGCGGAGCCGAGTGTGTAATGTGCGGAGCGGAGCCGAGCGTGTAATGTGCGGAGAGGAGCCGAGTGTGTAATGTGCGGAGCGGAGCCGAGTGTGTAATGTGCGGAGCCGAGCCGAGTGTGTAATGTGCGGAGCCGAGCCGAGTGTGTAATGTGCAGAGCCGAGTGTGTAATGTGCGGAGCCGAGCGTGTAATGTGCAGAGCGGAGCCGAGCGTGTAATGTGCGGAGCGGAGCCGAGCATGTAATGTGCGGAGCCGCGCCGAGCGTGTAATGTGCGGAGCCGAGTGTGTAATGTGCGGAGCGGAGCCGAGAGCGTAATGTGCGGAGCGGAGCCGAGTGCGTAATGTGCGTAGCGGAGCCGAGAGTGTAATGTGCGGAGCCGAGTGCGTAATGTGCGGAGCGGAGCCGAGTGTGTAATGTGCGGAGCGGAGCCGAGTGTGTAATGAGCGGAGCTGTGTGTGTAATGTGCGGAGCGGAGCCGAGTGTGTAATGAGCGGAGCTGTGTGTGTAATGTGTGGAGCAGAGCCGAGTGTGTAATGTGCGGAGCCGAGTGTGTAATGTGCGGAGCGGAGCCGAGTGTGTAATGTGCGGAGCGGAGCCGAGTGTGTAATGTGCGGAGCGGAGCCGAGTGTGTAATGTGCGGAGCGGAGCCGAGTGTGTAATGTGCGGAGCCGAGTGTGTAATGTGCGGAGCCGAGTGTGTAATGTGCGGAGCGGAGCCGAGTGTGTAATGTGCGGAGCGGAGCCGAGTGTGTAATGTGCGGAGCGGAGCCGAGTGTGTAATGTGCGGAGCGGAGCCGAGTGTGTAATGTGCGGAGCCGAGTGTGTAATGTGCGGAGCCGAGTGTGTAATGTGCGGAGCGGAGCCGAGTGTGTAATGTGCGGAGCCGAGTGCGTAATGTGCGGAGCGGAGCCGAGCGTGTAATGTGCGGAGCGGAGCCGAGCGTGTAATGTGCGGAGCGGAGCCGAGCGTGTAATGTGCGGAGCAAAACCGAGTGTGTAATGTGCGGAGCGGAGCCGAGTGTGTAATGTGCGGAGCGGAGCCGAGTGTGTAATGTACGGAGCGGAGCCGAGTGTGTAATGTGCGGAGCGGAGCCGAGTGTGTAATGTGCGGAGCCGAGTGTGTAATGTGCGGAGCGGAGCCGAGTGTGTAATGTGCGGAGCGGAGCCGAGTGTGTAATGTGCGGAGCGGAGCCGAGTGTGTAATGTGCGGAGCCGAGTGTGTAATGTGCGGAGCGGAGCCGAGTGTGTAATGTGCGGAGCGGAGCCGAGTGTGTAATGTGCGGAGCGGAGCCGAGTGTGTAATGTGCGGAGCGGAGCCGAGTGTGTAATGTGCGGAGCGGAGCCGAGTGTGTAATGTGCGGAGCCGAGTGCGTAATGTGCGGAGCGGAGCCGAGCGTGTTATGTGCGGAGCGGAGTCGAGCGTGTAATGTGCGGAGCGGAGCCGAGCGTGTAATGTGCGGAGCAGAGCCGAGTGTGTAATGTGCGGAGCCGAGCGTGTAATGAGCGGAGCCGAGTGTGTAATGTGCGGAGCCGAGTGTGTAATGTGCGGAGCCGAGTGTGTAATGTGCGGAGCCGAGTGTGTAATGTGCGGAGTCGAGTGTGTAATGTGCGGAGCGGAGCCGAGTGTGTAATGTGCGGAGCGGAGCCGAGTGTGTAATGTGCGGAGCGGAGCCGAGAGTGTAATGTGCGGAGCCGAGTGTGTAATGTGCGGAGCCGAGTGTGTAATGTGCGGAGCGGAGCCGAGTGTGTAATGTGCGGAGCCGAGTGCGTAATGTGCGGAGCGGAGCCGATCGTGTAATGTGCGGAGCGGAGCCGAGCGTGTAATGTGCGGAGCGGAGCCGAGCGTGTAATATGCGGAGCAAAACCGAGTGTGTAATGTGCGGAGCGGAGACGAGTGTGTAATGTGCGGAGCGGAGCCGAGTGTGTAATGTGCGGAGCGGAGCTGAGTGTGTAATGTGCGGAGCGGAGCCGAGTGTGTAATGTGCGGAGCCGAGTGTGTAATGTGCGGAGCGGAGCCGAGTGTGTAATGTGCGGAGCGGAGCCGAGTGTGTAATGTGCGGAGCGGAGCCGAGTGTGTAATGTGCGGAGCGGAGCCGAGTGTGTAATGAGCCGAGCCGAGTGTGTAATGTGCGAAGCCGAGCCGAGTGTGTAATGTGCGGAGCCGAGCCGAGTGTGTAATGTGCGGAGCCGAGCCGAGTGTGTAATGTGCGGAGCCGAGTGTGTAATGTGCGGAGCGGAGCCGAGTGTGTAATGTGCAGAGCGGAGCCGAGTGTGTAATGTGCGGAGCCGAGCGTGTAATGTGCGGAGCGGAGCCGAGTGTGTAATGTGCGGAGCGGAGCCGAGCGTGTAATGTGCGGTGAGGAGCCGAGTGTGTAATGTGCGAAGCCGAGCCGAGTGTGTAATGTGCGGAGCCGAGCCGAGTGTGTAATGTGCGGAGCCGAGCCGAGTGTGTAATGTGCGGAGCCGAGTGTGTAATGTGCGGAGCGGAGCCGAGTGTGTAATGTGCAGAGCGGAGCCGAGTGTGTAATGTGCGGAGCCGAGCGTGTAATGTGCAGAGCGGAGCCGAGCGTGTAATGTGCGGAGCGGAGCCGAGCATGTAATGTGCGGAGCCGCGTCGAGCGTGTAATGTGCGGAGCCGAGTGCGTAATGTGCGGAGCGGAGCCGACCGTGTAATGTGCGGAGCCGAGTGCGTAATGTGCGGAGCGGAGCCGAGAGCGTAATGTGCGGAGCGGAACCGAGTGCGTAATGTGCGTAGCGGAGCCGAGAGTGTAATGTGCGGAGCCGAGTGCGTAATGTGCGGAGCGGAGCCGAGTGTGTAATGTGCGGAGCGGAGCCGAGTGTGTAATGAGCGGAGCTGTGTGTGTAATGTGCGGAGCGGAGCCGAGTGTGTAATGAGCGGAGCTGTGTGTGTAATGTGTGGAGCAGAGCCGAGTGTGTAATGTGCGGAGCCGAGTGTGTAATGTGCGGAGCGGAGCCGAGTGTGTAATGTGCGGAGCGGAGCCGAGTGTGTAATGTGCGGAGCGGAGCCGAGTGTGTAATGTGCGGAGCGGAGCTGAGTGTGTAATGTGCGGAGCCGAGTGTGTAATGTGCGGAGCCGAGTGTGTAATGTGCGGAGCCGAGTGTGTAATGTGCGGAGCGGAGCCGAGTGTGTAATGTGCGGAGCGGAGCCGAGTGTGTAATGTGCGGAGCGGAGCCGAGTGTGTAATGTGCGGAGCCGAGTGTGTAATGTGCGGAGCCGAGTGTGTAATGTGCGGAGCGGAGCCGAGTGTGTAATGTGCGGAGCCGAGTGCGTAATGTGCGGAGCGGAGCCGAGTGTGTAATGTGCGGAGCGGAGCCGATCGTGTAATGTGCGGAGCCGAGTGTGTAATGTGCGGAGCGGAGCCGAGTGTGTAATGTGCGGAGCCGAGCGTGTAATGTGCGGAGCGGAGCCGAGCGTGTAATGTGCGGAGCGGAGCCGAGCGTGTAATGTGCGGAGCCGAGTGTGTAATGTGCGGAGCCGAGCGTGTAATGTGCGGAGCCGAGCCGAGTGTGTAATGTGCGGAGCCGAGTGTGTAATGTGCGGAGCCGAGTGTGTAATGTGCGGAGCGGAGCCGAGCGTGTAATGTGCGGAGCGGAGCCGAGCGTGTAATGTGCGGAGCAGAGCCGAGCGTGTAATGTGCGGAGCGGAGCCGAGCGTGTAATGTGCGGAGCGGAGCCGAGCGTGTAATGTGCGGAGCGGAGCCGAGCGTGTAATGTGCGGAGCGGAGCCGAGCGTGTAATGTGCGAAGCGGAGCCGAGCGTGTAATGTGCGGAGCGGAGCCGAGCGTGTAATGTGCGGAGCGGAGCCGAGCGTGTAATGTGCGGAGCGGAGCCGAGCGTGTAATGTGCGGAGCGGAGCCGAGCGTGTAATGTGCGGAGCGGAGCCGAGCGTGTAATGTGCGGAGCGGAGCCGAGCGTGTAATGTGCGGAGCGGAGCCGAGTGTGTAATGTGCGGAGCCGAGTGTGTAATGTTCGGAGCCGAGTGCGTAATGTGCGGAGCAGAGCGTGTAATGTGCGGAGCCGAGTGCGTAATGTGCGGAGCGGAGCCGAGTGCGTAATGTGCGGAGCGGAGCCGAGTGCGTAATGTGCGTAGCGGAGCCGAGAGTGTAATGTGCGGAGCCGAGTGCGTAATGTGCGGAGCGGAGCCGAGTGTGTAATGTGCGGAGCGGAGCCGAGTGTGTAATGAGCGGAGCTGTGTGTGTAATGTGCGGAGCCGAGTGTGTAATGTGCGGAGCGGAGCCGAGTGTGTAATGTGCGGAGCGGAGCCGAGTGTGTAATGTGCGGAGCGGAGCCGAGTGTGTAATGTGCGGAGCGGAGCCGAGTGTGTAATGTGCGGAGCCGAGTGTGTAATGTGCGGAGCCGAGTGTGTAATGTGCGGAGCGGAGCCGAGTGTGTAATGTGCGGAGCGGAGCCGAGTGTGTAATGTGCGGAGCGGAGCCGAGTGTGTAATGTGCGGAGCGGAGCCGAGTGTGTAATGTGTGGAGCCGAGTGTGTAATGTGCGGAGCCGAGTGTGTAATGTGCGGAGCGGAGCCGACTGTGTAATGTGCGGAGCCGAGTGCGTAATGTGCGGAGCGGAGCCGATCGTGTAATGTGCGGAGCGGAGCCGATCGTGTAATGTGCGGAGCGGAGCCGAGTGTGTAATGTGCGGAGCGGAGCCGAGTGTGTAATGTGCGGAGCCGAGCGTGTAATGTGCGGAGCCGAGCGTGTAATGTGCGGAGCGGAGCCTAGCGTATAATGTGCGGAGCGGAGCCGAGCATGTAATGTGCGGAGCGGAGCCGAGCGTGTAATGTGCGGAGAGGAGCCGAGTGTGTAATGTGCGGAGCGGAGCCGAGTGTGTAATGTGCGAAGCCGAGCCGAGTGTGTAATGTGCGGAGCCGAGCCGAGTGTGTAATGTGCGGAGCCGAGCCGAGTGTGTAATGTGCGGAGCCGAGTGTGTAATGTGCGGAGCGGAGCCGAGCGTGTAATGAGCGGAGCCGAGCGTGTAATGTGCGGAGCGGAGCCGAGCGTGTAATGTGCGGAGCGGAGTGTGTAATGTGCGGAGCCGAGCGTGTAATGTGCGGAGCCGAGTGTGTAATGTGCGGAGCAGAGCCGAGTGTGTAATGTGCGGAGCCGAGCGTGTAATGTGCGGAGAGGAGCCGAGTGTGTAATGTGCGAAGCCGAGCCGAGTGTGTAATGTGCGGAGCCGAGCCGAGTGTGTAATGTGCGGAGCCGAGTGTGTAATGTGCGAAGCCGAGCGTGTAATGAGCGGAGCCGAGCGTGTAATGTGCGGAGCGGAGCCGAGCGCGTAATGTGCGGAGCGGAGCCGAGCGCGTAATGTGAGGAGCCGAGCGCGTAATGTGCGGAGCGGAGCCGAGTGTGTAATGTGCGGAGCAGAGCCGAGTGTGTAATGTGCGGAGCCGAGTGTGTAATGTGCGGAGCGGAGCCGAGTGTGTAATGTGCGGAGCGGAGCCGAGTGTGTAATGTGCGGAGCGGAGCCGAGCGTGTAATGTGCGGAGCGGAGCTGAGTGTGTAATGTGCGGAGCCGAGTGTGTAATGTGCGGAGCGGAGCCGAGTGTGTAATGTGCGGAGCGGAGCTGAGTGTGTAATGTGCGGAGCGGAGCCGAGCGTGTAATGTGCGGTTGGAGCCGAGTGTGTAATGTGCGGAGCCGAGTGTGTAATGTGCAGAGCGGAGCCGAGTGTGTAATGTGCAGAGCGGAGCCGAGTGTGTAATGTGCGAAGCCGAGCGTGTAATGTGCGGAGCGGAGCCGAGCGTGTAATGTGCGGAGCCGCGCCGAGCGTGTAATGTGCGGAGCGGAGTCGAGCGTGTCATGTGCGGAGCGGAGCCGAGCGTGTAATGAGCGGAGCCGAGCGTGTAATGTGCGGAGCGGAGCCGAGCGTGTAATGTGCGGAGCGGAGCCGAGTGTGTAATGTGCGGAGCCGAGCGTGTAATGTGCGGAGCCGAGTGTGTAATGTGCGGAGCAGAGCCGAGTGTGTAATGTGCGGAGCCGAGCGTGTAATGTGCGGAGCGGAGCCGAGCGTGTAATGTGCGGAGCGGAGCCGAGTGTGTAATGTGCGGAGCGGAGCCGAGCGTGTAATGTGCGGAGAGGAGCCGAGTGTGTAATGTGCGAAGCCGAGCCGAGTGTGTAATGTGCGGAGCCGAGCCGAGTGTGTAATGTGCGGAGCCGAGTGTGTAATGTGCGAAGCCGAGCGTGTAATGAGCGGAGCCGAGCGTGTAATGTGCGGAGCGGAGCCGAGCGCGTAATGTGCGGAGCGGAGCCGAGCGCGTAATGTGAGGAGCCGAGCGCGTAATGTGCGGAGCGGAGCCGAGTGTGTAATGTGCGGAGCAGAGCCGAGTGTGTAATGTGCGGAGCCGAGTGTGTAATGTGCGGAGCGGAGCCGAGTGTGTAATGTGCGGAGCGGAGCCGAGTGTGTAATGTGCGGAGCGGAGCCGAGCGTGTAATGTGCGGAGCGGAGCTGAGTGTGTAATGTGCGGAGCCGAGTGTGTAATGTGCGGAGCGGAGCCGAGTGTGTAATGTGCGGAGCGCAGCTGAGTGTGTAATGTGCGGAGCGGAGCCGAGCGTGTAATGTGCGGTTGGAGCCGAGTGTGTAATGTGCGGAGCCGAGTGTGTAATGTGCAGAGCGGAGCCGAGTGTGTAATGTGCAGAGCGGAGCCGAGTGTGTAATGTGCGGAGCCGAGCGTGTAATGTGCGGAGCGGAGCCGAGCGTGTAATGTGCGGAGCTGCGCCGAGCGTGTAATGTGCGGAGTCGCGCCGAGCGTGTAATGTGCGGAGCGGAGTCGAGCGTGTAATGTGCGGAGCGGAGCCGAGCGTGTAATGTGCGGAGCCGAGTGCGTAATGTGCGGAGCCGAGCGTGTAATGTGCGGAGCCGAGTGCGTAATGTGCGGAGCGGAGCCGAGTGCGTAATGTGCGGAGCGGAGCCGAGTGCGTAATGTGCGTAGCGGAGCCGAGAGTGTAATGTGCGGAGCCGAGTGCGTAATGTGCGGAGCGGAGCCGAGTGTGTAATGTGCGGAGCGGAGCCGAGTGTGTAATGAGCGGAGCTGTGTGTGTAATGTGCGGAGCGGAGCCGAGTGTGTAATGAGCGGAGCTGTGTGTGTAATGTGCGGAGCCGAGTGTGTAATGTGCGGAGCGGAGCCGAGTGTGTAATGTGCGGAGCAGAGCCGAGTGTGTAATGTGCGGAGCGGAGCCGAGTGTGTAATGTGCGGAGCGGAGCCGAGTGTGTAATGTGCGGAGCCGAGTGTGTAATGTGCGGAGCGGAGCCGAGCGTGTAATGTGCGGAGCCGAGTGCGTAATGTGCGGAGCCGAGCGTGTAATGTGCGGAGCCGAGTGCGTAATGTGCGGAGCGGAGCCGAGTGCGTAATGTGCGGAGCGGAGCCGAGTGCGTAATGTGCGTAGCGGAGCCGAGAGTGTAATGTGCGGAGCCGAGTGCGTAATGTGCGGAGCGGAGCCGAGTGTGTAATGTGCGGAGCGGAGCTGAGTGTGTAATGAGCGGAGCTGTGTGTGTAATGTGCGGAGCGGAGCCGAGTGTGTAATGAGCGGAGCTGTGTGTGTAATGTGTGGAGCAGAGCCGAGTGTGTAATGTGCGGAGCCGAGTGTGTAATGTGCGGAGCGGAGCCGAGTGTGTAATGTGCGGAGCGGAGCCGAGTGTGTAATGTGCGGAGCCGAGCCGAGTGTGTAATGTGCGGAGCCGAGTGTGTAATGTGCGAAGCCGAGTGTGTAATGTGCGGAGCAGAGCCGAGCGTGTAATGAGCGGAGCCGAGCGTGTAATGTGCGGAGCGGAGCCGAGCGTGTAATGTGCGGAGCGGAGCCGAGTGTGTAATGTGCGGAGCCGAGCGTGTAATGTGCGGAGCCGAGTGTGTAATGTGCGGAGCAGAGCCGAGTGTGTAATGTGCGGAGCCGAGCGTGTAATGTGCGGAGCGGAGCCGAGCGTGTAATGTGCGGAGCGGAGCCGAGTGTGTAATGTGCGGAGCGGAGCCGAGCGTGTAATGTGCGGAGAGGAGCCGAGTGTGTAATGTGCGAAGCCGAGCCGAGTGTGTAATGTGCGGAGCCGAGCCGAGTGTGTAATGTGCGGAGCCGAGTGTGTAATGTGCGAAGCCGAGCGTGTAATGAGCGGAGCCGAGCGTGTAATGTGCGGAGCGGAGCCGAGCGCGTAATGTGCGGAGCGGAGCCGAGCGCGTAATGTGAGGAGCCGAGCGCGTAATGTGCGGAGCGGAGCCGAGTGTGTAATGTGCGGAGCAGAGCCGAGTGTGTAATGTGCGGAGCGGAGCCGAGTGTGTAATGTGCGGAGCGGAGCCGAGTGTGTAATGTGCGGAGCCGATTGTGTAATGTGCGGAGCCGAGTGTGTAATGTGCGGAGCGGAGCCGAGTGTGTAATGTGCGGAGCCGAGTGCGTAATGTGCGGAGCGGAGCCGAGCGTGTAATGTGCGGAGCGGAGCCTAGCGTATAATGTGCGGAGCGGAGCCGAGCATGTAATGTGCGGAGCGGAGCCGAGCGTGTAATGTGCGGAGAGGAGCCGAGTGTGTAATGTGCGGAGCGGAGCCGAGTGTGTAATGTGCGAAGCCGAGCCGAGTGTGTAATGTGCGGAGCCGAGCCGAGTGTGTAATGTGCGGAGCCGAGTGTGTAATGTGCGGAGCAGAGCCGAGTGTGTAATGTGCGGAGCCGAGCGTGTAATGTGCGGAGCGGAGCCGAGCGTGTAATGTGCGGAGCGGAGCCGAGTGTGTAATGTGCGGAGCGGAGCCGAGCGTGTAATGTGCGGAGAGGAGCCGAGTGTGTAATGTGCGAAGCCGAGCCGAGTGTGTAATGTGCGGAGCCGAGCCGAGTGTGTAATGTGCGGAGCCGAGTGTGTAATGTGCGAAGCCGAGCGTGTAATGAGCGGAGCCGAGCGTGTAATGTGCGGAGCGGAGCCGAGCGCGTAATGTGCGGAGCGGAGCCGAGCGCGTAATGTGAGGAGCCGAGCGCGTAATGTGCGGAGCGGAGCCGAGTGTGTAATGTGCGGAGCAGAGCCGAGTGTGTAATGTGCGGAGCGGAGCCGAGTGTGTAATGTGCGGAGCGGAGCCGAGTGTGTAATGTGCGGAGCCGATTGTGTAATGTGCGGAGCCGAGTGTGTAATGTGCGGAGCGGAGCCGAGTGTGTAATGTGCGGAGCCGAGTGCGTAATGTGCGGAGCGGAGCCGAGCGTGTAATGTGCGGAGCGGAGCCTAGCGTATAATGTGCGGAGCGGAGCCGAGCATGTAATGTGCGGAGCGGAGCCGAGCGTGTAATGTGCGGAGAGGAGCCGAGTGTGTAATGTGCGGAGCGGAGCCGAGTGTGTAATGTGCGAAGCCGAGCCGAGTGTGTAATGTGCGGAGCCGAGCCGAGTGTGTAATGTGCGGAGCCGAGTGTGTAATGTGCGAAGCCGAGTGTGTAATGTGCGGAGCGGAGCCGAGCGTGTAATGAGCGGAGCCGAGCGTGTAATGTGCGGAGCGGAGCCGAGCGTGTAATGTGCGGAGCGGAGCCGAGTGTGTAATGTGCGGAGCCGAGCGTGTAATGTGCGGAGCCGAGTGTGTAATGTGCGGAGCAGAGCCGAGTGTGTAATGTGCGGAGCCGAGCGTGTAATGTGCGGAGCGGAGCCGAGCGTGTAATGTGCGGAGCGGAGCCGAGTGTGTAATGTGCGGAGCGGAGCCGAGCGTGTAATGTGCGGAGAGGAGCCGAGTGTGTAATGTGCGAAGCCGAGCCGAGTGTGTAATGTGCGGAGCCGAGCCGAGTGTGTAATGTGCGGAGCCGAGTGTGTAATGTGCGAAGCCGAGCGTGTAATGAGCGGAGCCGAGCGTGTAATGTGCGGAGCGGAGCCGAGCGTGTAATGTGCGGAGCGGAGCCGAGCGTGTAATGTGCGGAGCCGGGTGTGTAATGTGCGGAGCGGAGCCGAGTGTGTAATGTCCGGAGCGGAGCCGAGTGTGTAATGTCCGGAGCCGAGTGTGTAATGTGCGGAGCGGAGCCGAGTGTGTAATGTCCGGAGCGGAGCCGAGTGTGTAATGTCCGGAGCCGAGTGTGTAATGTGCGGAGCGGAGCCGAGTGTGTAATGTGCGAAGCCGAGCGTGTAATGAGCGGAGCCGAGCGTGTAATGTGCGGAGCGGAGCCGAGCGCGTAATGTGCGGAGCGGAGCCGAGCGCGTAATGTGAGGAGCCGAGCGCGTAATGTGCGGAGCGGAGCCGAGTGTGTAATGTGCGGAGCAGAGCCGAGTGTGTAATGTGCGGAGCCGAGTGTGTAATGTGCGGAGCGGAGCCGAGTGTGTAATGTGCGGAGCGGAGCCGAGTGTGTAATGTGCGGAGCGGAGCCGAGCGTGTAATGTGCGGAGCGGAGCTGAGTGTGTAATGTGCGGAGCCGAGTGTGTAATGTGCGGAGCGGAGCCGAGTGTGTAATGTGCGGAGCGGAGCTGAGTGTGTAATGTGCGGAGCGGAGCCGAGCGTGTAATGTGCGGTTGGAGCCGAGTGTGTAATGTGCGGAGCCGAGTGTGTAATGTGCAGAGCGGAGCCGAGTGTGTAATGTGCAGAGCGGAGCCGAGTGTGTAATGTGCGAAGCCGAGCGTGTAATGTGCGGAGCGGAGCCGAGCGTGTAATGTGCGGAGCCGCGCCGAGCGTGTAATGTGCGGAGCGGAGTCGAGCGTGTCATGTGCGGAGCGGAGCCGAGCGTGTAATGAGCGGAGCCGAGCGTGTAATGTGCGGAGCGGAGCCGAGCGTGTAATGTGCGGAGCGGAGCCGAGTGTGTAATGTGCGGAGCCGAGCGTGTAATGTGCGGAGCCGAGTGTGTAATGTGCGGAGCAGAGCCGAGTGTGTAATGTGCGGAGCCGAGCGTGTAATGTGCGGAGCGGAGCCGAGCGTGTAATGTGCGGAGCGGAGCCGAGTGTGTAATGTGCGGAGCGGAGCCGAGCGTGTAATGTGCGGAGAGGAGCCGAGTGTGTAATGTGCGAAGCCGAGCCGAGTGTGTAATGTGCGGAGCCGAGCCGAGTGTGTAATGTGCGGAGCCGAGTGTGTAATGTGCGAAGCCGAGCGTGTAATGAGCGGAGCCGAGCGTGTAATGTGCGGAGCGGAGCCGAGCGCGTAATGTGCGGAGCGGAGCCGAGCGCGTAATGTGAGGAGCCGAGCGCGTAATGTGCGGAGCGGAGCCGAGTGTGTAATGTGCGGAGCAGAGCCGAGTGTGTAATGTGCGGAGCCGAGTGTGTAATGTGCGGAGCGGAGCCGAGTGTGTAATGTGCGGAGCGGAGCCGAGTGTGTAATGTGCGGAGCGGAGCCGAGCGTGTAATGTGCGGAGCGGAGCTGAGTGTGTAATGTGCGGAGCCGAGTGTGTAATGTGCGGAGCGGAGCCGAGTGTGTAATGTGCGGAGCGCAGCTGAGTGTGTAATGTGCGGAGCGGAGCCGAGCGTGTAATGTGCGGTTGGAGCCGAGTGTGTAATGTGCGGAGCCGAGTGTGTAATGTGCAGAGCGGAGCCGAGTGTGTAATGTGCAGAGCGGAGCCGAGTGTGTAATGTGCGGAGCCGAGCGTGTAATGTGCGGAGCGGAGCCGAGCGTGTAATGTGCGGAGCTGCGCCGAGCGTGTAATGTGCGGAGTCGCGCCGAGAGTGTAATGTGCGGAGCGGAGTCGAGCGTGTAATGTGCGGAGCGGAGCCGAGCGTGTAATGTGCGGAGCCGAGTGCGTAATGTGCGGAGCCGAGCGTGTAATGTGCGGAGCCGAGTGCGTAATGTGCGGAGCGGAGCCGAGTGCGTAATGTGCGGAGCGGAGCCGAGTGCGTAATGTGCGTAGCGGAGCCGAGAGTGTAATGTGCGGAGCCGAGTGCGTAATGTGCGGAGCGGAGCCGAGTGTGTAATGTGCGGAGCGGAGCCGAGTGTGTAATGAGCGGAGCTGTGTGTGTAATGTGCGGAGCGGAGCCGAGTGTGTAATGAGCGGAGCTGTGTGTGTAATGTGCGGAGCCGAGTGTGTAATGTGCGGAGCGGAGCCGAGTGTGTAATGTGCGGAGCAGAGCCGAGTGTGTAATGTGCGGAGCGGAGCCGAGTGTGTAATGTGCGGAGCGGAGCCGAGTGTGTAATGTGCGGAGCCGAGTGTGTAATGTGCGGAGCGGAGCCGAGCGTGTAATGTGCGGAGCCGAGTGCGTAATGTGCGGAGCCGAGCGTGTAATGTGCGGAGCCGAGTGCGTAATGTGCGGAGCGGAGCCGAGTGCGTAATGTGCGGAGCGGAGCCGAGTGCGTAATGTGCGTAGCGGAGCCGAGAGTGTAATGTGCGGAGCCGAGTGCGTAATGTGCGGAGCGGAGCCGAGTGTGTAATGTGCGGAGCGGAGCTGAGTGTGTAATGAGCGGAGCTGTGTGTGTAATGTGCGGAGCGGAGCCGAGTGTGTAATGAGCGGAGCTGTGTGTGTAATGTGTGGAGCAGAGCCGAGTGTGTAATGTGCGGAGCCGAGTGTGTAATGTGCGGAGCGGAGCCGAGTGTGTAATGTGCGGAGCGGAGCCGAGTGTGTAATGTGCGGAGCCGAGCCGAGTGTGTAATGTGCGGAGCCGAGTGTGTAATGTGCGAAGCCGAGTGTGTAATGTGCGGAGCAGAGCCGAGCGTGTAATGAGCGGAGCCGAGCGTGTAATGTGCGGAGCGGAGCCGAGCGTGTAATGTGCGGAGCGGAGCCGAGTGTGTAATGTGCGGAGCCGAGCGTGTAATGTGCGGAGCCGAGTGTGTAATGTGCGGAGCAGAGCCGAGTGTGTAATGTGCGGAGCCGAGCGTGTAATGTGCGGAGCGGAGCCGAGCGTGTAATGTGCGGAGCGGAGCCGAGTGTGTAATGTGCGGAGCGGAGCCGAGCGTGTAATGTGCGGAGAGGAGCCGAGTGTGTAATGTGCGAAGCCGAGCCGAGTGTGTAATGTGCGGAGCCGAGCCGAGTGTGTAATGTGCGGAGCCGAGTGTGTAATGTGCGAAGCCGAGCGTGTAATGAGCGGAGCCGAGCGTGTAATGTGCGGAGCGGAGCCGAGCGCGTAATGTGCGGAGCGGAGCCGAGCGCGTAATGTGAGGAGCCGAGCGCGTAATGTGCGGAGCGGAGCCGAGTGTGTAATGTGCGGAGCAGAGCCGAGTGTGTAATGTGCGGAGCGGAGCCGAGTGTGTAATGTGCGGAGCGGAGCCGAGTGTGTAATGTGCGGAGCCGATTGTGTAATGTGCGGAGCCGAGTGTGTAATGTGCGGAGCGGAGCCGAGTGTGTAATGTGCGGAGCCGAGTGCGTAATGTGCGGAGCGGAGCCGAGCGTGTAATGTGCGGAGCGGAGCCTAGCGTATAATGTGCGGAGCGGAGCCGAGCATGTAATGTGCGGAGCGGAGCCGAGCGTGTAATGTGCGGAGAGGAGCCGAGTGTGTAATGTGCGGAGCGGAGCCGAGTGTGTAATGTGCGAAGCCGAGCCGAGTGTGTAATGTGCGGAGCCGAGCCGAGTGTGTAATGTGCGGAGCCGAGTGTGTAATGTGCGGAGCAGAGCCGAGTGTGTAATGTGCGGAGCCGAGCGTGTAATGTGCGGAGCGGAGCCGAGCGTGTAATGTGCGGAGCGGAGCCGAGTGTGTAATGTGCGGAGCGGAGCCGAGCGTGTAATGTGCGGAGAGGAGCCGAGTGTGTAATGTGCGAAGCCGAGCCGAGTGTGTAATGTGCGGAGCCGAGCCGAGTGTGTAATGTGCGGAGCCGAGTGTGTAATGTGCGAAGCCGAGCGTGTAATGAGCGGAGCCGAGCGTGTAATGTGCGGAGCGGAGCCGAGCGCGTAATGTGCGGAGCGGAGCCGAGCGCGTAATGTGAGGAGCCGAGCGCGTAATGTGCGGAGCGGAGCCGAGTGTGTAATGTGCGGAGCAGAGCCGAGTGTGTAATGTGCGGAGCGGAGCCGAGTGTGTAATGTGCGGAGCGGAGCCGAGTGTGTAATGTGCGGAGCCGATTGTGTAATGTGCGGAGCCGAGTGTGTAATGTGCGGAGCGGAGCCGAGTGTGTAATGTGCGGAGCCGAGTGCGTAATGTGCGGAGCGGAGCCGAGCGTGTAATGTGCGGAGCGGAGCCTAGCGTATAATGTGCGGAGCGGAGCCGAGCATGTAATGTGCGGAGCGGAGCCGAGCGTGTAATGTGCGGAGAGGAGCCGAGTGTGTAATGTGCGGAGCGGAGCCGAGTGTGTAATGTGCGAAGCCGAGCCGAGTGTGTAATGTGCGGAGCCGAGCCGAGTGTGTAATGTGCGGAGCCGAGTGTGTAATGTGCGAAGCCGAGTGTGTAATGTGCGGAGCGGAGCCGAGCGTGTAATGAGCGGAGCCGAGCGTGTAATGTGCGGAGCGGAGCCGAGCGTGTAATGTGCGGAGCGGAGCCGAGTGTGTAATGTGCGGAGCCGAGCGTGTAATGTGCGGAGCCGAGTGTGTAATGTGCGGAGCAGAGCCGAGTGTGTAATGTGCGGAGCCGAGCGTGTAATGTGCGGAGCGGAGCCGAGCGTGTAATGTGCGGAGCGGAGCCGAGTGTGTAATGTGCGGAGCGGAGCCGAGCGTGTAATGTGCGGAGAGGAGCCGAGTGTGTAATGTGCGAAGCCGAGCCGAGTGTGTAATGTGCGGAGCCGAGCCGAGTGTGTAATGTGCGGAGCCGAGTGTGTAATGTGCGAAGCCGAGCGTGTAATGAGCGGAGCCGAGCGTGTAATGTGCGGAGCGGAGCCGAGCGTGTAATGTGCGGAGCGGAGCCGAGCGTGTAATGTGCGGAGCCGGGTGTGTAATGTGCGGAGCGGAGCCGAGTGTGTAATGTCCGGAGCGGAGCCGAGTGTGTAATGTCCGGAGCCGAGTGTGTAATGTGCGGAGCGGAGCCGAGTGTGTAATGAGCGGAGCAGAGTGTGTAATGTGCGGAGCAGAGCCGAGTGTGTAATGTGCGGAGCCGAGTGTGTAATGTGCGGAGCGGAGCCGAGCGTGTAATGTGCGGAGCCAAGCGTGTAATGTGCGCAGCCGAGCGTGTAATGTGCGGAGCCGAGCGTGTAATGTGCCGAGCCGAGCGTGTAATGTGCGGAGCCGAGCGTGTAATGTGCGGAGCCGAGCCGAGCGCGTAATGTGCGGAGCCGCGCCGAGCGCGTAATGTGCGGAGCCGAGCCGAGCGCGTAATGTGAGGAGCCGAGCGCGTAATGTGCGGAGCGGAGCCGAGCGCGTAATGTGCGGAGCGGAGCCGAGTGTGTAATGTGCGGAGCAGAGCCGAGTGTGTAATGTGCGGAGCCGAGTGTGTAATGTGCGGAGCGGAGCCGAGTGTGTAATGTGCGGAGCGGAGCCGAGTGTGTAATGTGCGGAGCGGAGCCGAGCGTGTAATGTGCGGAGCGGAGCTGAGTGTGTAATGTGCGGAGCCGAGTGTGTAATGTGCGGAGCGGAGCCGAGTGTGTAATGTGCAGAGCGGAGCCGAGTGTGTAATGTGCGGAGCCGAGCGTGTAATGTGCGGAGCGGAGCCGAGCGTGTAATGTGCGGAGCGGAGCCGAGCATGTAATGTGCGGAGCTGCGCCGAGCGTGTAATGTGCGGAGCCGCGCCGAGCGTGTAATGTGCGGAGCGGAGTCGAGCGTGTAATGTGCGGAGCGGAGCCGAGCGTGTAATGTGCGGAGCCGAGTGCGTAATGTGCGGAGCAGAGCGTGTAATGTGCGGAGCCGAGTGCGTAATGTGCGGAGCGGAGCCGAGTGCGTAATGTGCGGAGCGGAGCCGAGTGCGTAATGTGCGTAGCGGAGCCGAGAGTGTAATGTGCGGAGCCGAGTGCGTAATGTGCGGAGCGGAGCCGAGTGTGTAATGTGCGGAGCGGAGCCGAGTGTGTAATGAGCGGAGCTGTGTGTGTAATATGCGGAGCGGAGCCGAGTGTGTAATGTGCGGAGCCGAGTGTGTAATGTGCGGAGCGGAGCGAGTGTGTAATGTGCGGAGCGGAGCCGAGTGTGTAATGTGCGGAGCGGAGCCGAGTGTGTAATGTGCGGAGCCGAGTGTGTAATGTGCGGAGCGGAGCCGAGTGTGTAATGTGCGGAGCGGAGCCGAGTGTGTAATGTGCGGAGCGGAGCCGAGTGTGTAATGTGCGGAGCGGAGCCGAGTGTGTAATGTGCGGAGCGGAGCCGAGTGTGTAATGTGTGGAGCCGAGTGTGTAATGTGCGGAGCCGAGTGTGTAATGTGCGGAGCGGAGCCGACTGTGTAATGTGCGGAGCCGAGTGCGTAATGTGCGGAGCGGAGCCGATCGTGTAATGTGCGGAGCGGAGCCGATCGTGTAATGTGCGGAGCGGAGCCGAGTGTGTAATGTGCGGAGCGGAGCCGAGTGTGTAATGTGCGGAGCCGAGTGCGTAATGTGCGGAGCGGAGCCGAGCGTGTAATGTGCGGAGCGGAGCCGAGCGTGTAATGTGCGGAGCGGAGCCGAGCGTGTAATGTGCGGAGCCGAGCGTGTAATGTGCGGAGCGGAGCCTAGCGTATAATGTGCGGAGCGGAGCCGAGCATGTAATGTGCGGAGCGGAGCCGAGCGTGTAATGTGCGGAGAGGAGCCGAGTGTGTAATGTGCGGAGCGGAGCCGAGTGTGTAATGTGCGAAGCCGAGCCGAGTGTGTAATGTGCGGAGCCGAGCCGAGTGTGTAATGTGCGGAGCCGAGTGTGTAATGTGCGAAGCCGAGTGTGTAATGTGCGGAGCGGAGCCGAGCGTGTAATGAGCGGAGCCGAGCGTGTAATGTGCGGAGCGGAGCCGAGCGTGTAATGTGCGGAGCAGAGCCGAGTGTGTAATGTGCGGAGCCGAGCGTGTAATGTGCGGAGCCGAGTGTGTAATGTGCGGAGCAGAGCCGAGTGTGTAATGTGCGGAGCCGAGCGTGTAATGTGCGGAGCGGAGCCGAGAGTGTAATGTGCGGAGCGGAGCCGAGTGTGTAATGTGCGGAGCGGAGCCGAGCGTGTAATGTGCGGAGAGGAGCCGAGTGTGTAATGTGCGAAGCCGAGCCGAGTGTGTAATGTGCGGAGCCGAGCCGAGTGTGTAATGTGCGGAGCCGAGTGTGTAATGTGCGAAGCCGAGCGTGTAATGAGCGGAGCCGAGCGTGTAATGTGCGGAGCGGAGCCGAGCGTGTAATGTGCGGAGCGGAGCCGAGCGTGTAATGTGCGGAGCCGAGTGTGTAATGTGCGGAGCGGAGCCGAGTGTGTAATGTCCGGAGCGGAGCCGAGTGTGTAATGTCCGGAGCCGAGTGTGTAATGAGCGGAGCAGAGTGTGTAATGTGCGGAGCAGAGCCGAGTGTGTAATGTGCGGAGCCGAGTGTGTAATGTGCGGAGCGGAGCCGAGCGTGTAATGTGCGGAGCCAAGCGTGTAATGTGCGCAGCCGAGCGTGTAATGTGCGGAGCCGAGCGTGTAATGTGCCGAGCCGAGCGTGTAATGTGCGGAGCCGAGCGTGTAATGTGCGGAGCCGAGTGCGTAATGTGCGGAGCGGAGCCGAGAGTGTAATGTGCGGAGCCGAGTGCGTAATGTGCGGAGCGGAGCCGAGTGTGTAATGTGCGGAGCGGAGCCGAGTGTGTAATGAGCGGAGCTGTGTGTGTAATGTGCGGAGCAGAGCCGAGTGTGTAATGAGCGGAGCTGTGTGTGTAATGTGCGGAGCAGAGTGTGTAATGTGTGGAGCAGAGCCGAGTGTGTAATGTGCGGAGCCGAGTGTGTAATGTCCGGAGCGGAGCCGAGTGTGTAATGTGCGGAGTCGAGTGTGTAATGTGCGGAGCGGAGCCGAGTGTGTAATGTGCGGAGCCGAGTGTGTAATGTGCGGAGCGGAGCCGAGTGTGTAATGAGCGGAGCCGAGTGTGTAATGTGCGGAGCGGAGCCGAGTGTGTAATGTGCGTAGCGGAGCGTGTAATGTGCGGAGCGGAGGTGAGTGTGTAATGAGCGGAGCCGAGTGTGTAATGTGCGGAGCGGAGCCGAGTGTGTAATCTGCGGAGCGGAGACGAGTGTGTAATGTGCGGAGCGGAGCCGAGTGTGTAATGTGCGGAGCCGAGTGTGTAATGTGCGGAGCGGAGCCGAGTGTGTAATGTGCGGATCGGAGCCGAGCGTGTAATGTGCGGAGCGGAGCCGAGTGTGTAATGTGCGGAGCGGAGTGTGTAATGTGCGGAGCGGAGTGTGTAATGTGCGGAGCGGAGCCGAGTGTGTAATGTGCGGAGCGGAGCCAAGTGTGTAATGTGCGGAGCCGAGTGTGTAATGTGCGGAGCGGAGCCGAGTGTGTAATGTGCGGTGCGGAGCCGAGTGTGTAATGTGCGGAGCCGAGCGTGTAATGTGCGGAGCGGAGCCGAGCGTGTAATGTGCGGAGCGGAGCCGAGTGTGCAATGTGTGGAGCGGAGCCGAGCGTGTAATGTGCGGAGCGGAGCCGAGCGTGTAATGTGCGGAGCGGAGCCGAGCGTGTAATGTGCGGAGCGGAGCCGAGCGTGTAATGTGCGGAGCGGAGCCGAGTGTGTAATGTGCGGAGCCAAGTGTGCAATGTGCGGAGCGGAGCCGAGCGTGTAATGTGCGGAGCGGAGCCGAGCGTGTAATGTGCGGAGCGGAGCCGAGCGTGCAATGTGCGGAGCGGAGCCGAGCGTGCAATGTGCGGAGCGGAGCCGAGCGTGTAATGTGCGGAGTCGCGCCGAGCGTGTAATGTGCGGAGCCGCGCCGAGCGTGTAATGTGCGGAGCGGAGCTGAGCGTGTAATGTGCGGAGCGGAACCGAGCGTGTAATGTGCGGAGCGGAGCCGAGCGTGCAATGTGCGGAGCGGAGCCTAGTGCTTAATGTGCAGAGCTGAGCGTGTAATGTGTGGAGCGGAGCCGAGTGTGTAATGTGCGGAGCCGAGTGGGTAATGAGCGGATCCGAGTGTGTAATATGCGGAGCGGAGCCGAGTGTGTAATGTGCGGAGCCGAGCGTGTAATGTGCGGAGCGGAGCCGAGTGTGTAATGTGCGGAGCGGAGCCGAGCGTGTAATGTGCGGAGCGGAGCCGAGCGTGTAATGTGCGGAGAGGAGCCGAGTGTGTAATGTGCGAAGCCGAGCCGAGCGTGTAATGTGCGGAGAGGAGCCGAGTGTGTAATGTGCGGAGCCGAGCCGAGTGTGTAATGTGCGGAGCCGAGTGTGTAATGTGCGAAGCCGAGTGTGTAATGTGCGGAGCGGAGCCGAGCGTGTAATGTGCGGAGCGGAGCCGAGTGTGTAATGTGCGGAGCTGAGCCGAGTGTGTAATGTGCGGAGCCGAGTGCGTAATGTGCGGAGCGGAGCCGAGTGTGTAATGTGCGGAGCGGAGCCGAGCGTGTAATGTGCGGAGCGGAGCCGAGCGTGTAATGTGCTGAGCGGAGCCGAGCGTGTAATGTGCGGAGCGGAGCCGAGTGTGTAATGTGCGGAGCCGAGCGTGTATTGTGTGGAGCCGAGCGTGTAATGTGCGGAGCAGAGCCGAGTGTGTAATGTGCGGAGCCGAGCGTGTAATATGCGGAGCGGAGCCGAGCGTGTAATGTGCGGAGCGGAGCCGAGCGTGTAATGTGCGGAGAGGAGCCGAGTGTGTAATGTGCGAAGCCGAGCCGAGTGTGTAATGTGCGGAGCCGAGCCGAGTGTGTAATGTGCGGAGCCGAGTGTGTAATGTGCGAAGCCGAGTGTGTAATGTGCGGAGCGGAGCCGAGCGTGTAATGAGCGGAGCCGAGCGTGTAATGTGCGGAGCGGAGCCGAGCGTGTAATGTGCGGAGCGGAGCCGAGTGTGTAATGTGCGGAGCCGAGCGTGTAATGTGCGGAGCCGAGCGTGTAATGTGCGGAGCAGAGCCGAGTGTGTAATGTGCGGAGCCGAGCGTGTAATGTGCGGAGCGGAGCCGAGCGTGTAATGTGCCGAGCCGAGTGTGTAATGTGCGGAGCGGAGCCGAGTGTGTAATGTGCGAAGCCGAGCCGAGTGTGTAATGTGCGGAGCCGAGCCGAGTGTGTAATGTGCGGAGCCGAGTGTGTAATGTGCGGAGCGGAGCCGAGCGTGTAATGAGCGGAGCCGAGCGTGTAATGTGCGGAGCGGAGCCGAGCGTGTAATGTGCAGAGCCGAGTGTGTAATGTGCGGAGCGGAGCCGAGTGTGTAATGTCCGGAGCGGAGCCGAGTGTGTAATGTGCGGAGCCGAGCGTGTAATGTGCGGAGCTGAGCCGAGCGTGTAATGTGCGGAGCCGAGCCGAGTGTGTAATGTGCGGAGCCGAGCCGAGTGTGTAATGTGCGGAGCCGAGTGTGTAATGTGCGAAGCCGAGTGTGTAATGTGCGGAGCGGAGCCGAGCGTGTAATGAGCGGAGCCGAGCGTGTAATGTGCGGAGCGGAGCCGAGCGTGTAATGTACGGAGCGGAGCCGAGCGTGTAATGTGCGGAGCCGAGTGTGTAATGTGCGGAGCGGAGCCGAGTGTGTAATGTCCGGAGCGGAGCCGAGTGTGTAATGTGCGGAGCCGAGCGTGTAATGTGCGGAGCCGAGCCGAGCGTGTAATGTGCGGAGCAGAGCCGAGCGTGTAATGTGCGGAGCCGAGTGCGTAATGTGCGGAGCGGAGCCGAGTTTGTAATGTGCGGAGCGGAGCCGAGTGTGTAATGAGCGGAGCTGTGTGTGTAATGTGCGGAGCGGAGCCGAGTGTGTAATGAGCGGAGCTGTGTGTGTAATGTGCGGAGCCGAGTGTGTAATGTGCGGAGCGGAGCCGAGTGTGTAATGTGCGGAGCAGAGCCGAGTGTGTAATGTGCGGAGCGGAGCCGAGTGTGTAATGTGCGGAGCGGAGCCGAGTGTGTAATGTGCGGAGCCGAGTGTGTAATGTGCGGAGCGGAGCCGAGTGTGTAATGTGCGGAGCGGAGCCGAGCGTGTAATGTGCGGAGCCTAGTGCGTAATGTGCGGAGCCGAGCGTGTAATGTGCGGAGCCGAGTGCGTAATGTGCGGAGCGGAGCCGAGTGCGTAATGTGCGGAGCGGAGCCGAGTGCGTAATGTGCGTAGCGGAGCCGAGAGTGTAATGTGCGGAGCCGAGTGCGTAATGTGCGGAGCGGAGCCGAGTGTGTAATGTGCGGAGCGGAGCTGAGTGTGTAATGAGCGGAGCTGTGTGTGTAATGTGCGGAGCGGAGCCGAGTGTGTAATGAGCGGAGCTGTGTGTGTAATGTGTGGAGCAGAGCCGAGTGTGTAATGTGCGGAGCCGAGTGTGTAATGTGCGGAGCGGAGCCGAGTGTGTAATGTGCGGAGCCGAGCCGAGTGTGTAATGTGCGGAGCCGAGTGTGTAATGTGCGAAGCCGAGTGTGTAATGTGCGGAGCGGAGCCGAGCGTGTAATGAGCGGAGCCGAGCGTGTAATGTGCGGAGCGGAGCCGAGCGTGTAATGTGCGGAGCGGAGCCGAGTGTGTAATGTGCGGAGCCGAGCGTGTAATGTGCGGAGCCGAGTGTGTAATGTGCGGAGCCGAGCGTGTAATGTGCGGAGCGGAGCCGAGCGTGTAATGTGCGGAGCGGAGCCGAGTGTGTAATGTGCGGAGCGGAGCCGAGCGTGTAATGTGCGGAGAGGAGCCGAGTGTGTAATGTGCGAAGCCGAGCCGAGTGTGTAATGTGCGGAGCCGAGCCGAGTGTGTAATGTGCGGAGCCGAGTGTGTAATGTGCGAAGCCGAGCGTGTAATGAGCGGAGCCGAGCGTGTAATGTGCGGAGCGGAGCCGAGCGCGTAATGTGCGGAGCGGAGCCGAGCGCGTAATGTGAGGAGCCGAGCGCGTAATGTGCGGAGCGGAGCCGAGTGTGTAATGTGCGGAGCAGAGCCGAGTGTGTAATGTGCGGAGCGGAGCCGAGTGTGTAATGTGCGGAGCCGAGTGTGTAATGTGCGGAGCGGAGCCGAGTGTGTAATGTGCGGAGCGGAGCCGAGTGTGTAATGTGCGGAGCGGAGCCGAGTGTGTAATGTGCGGAGCGGAGCCGAGTGTGTAATGTGCGAAGCCGAGTGTGTAATGTGCGGAGCCGAGTGTGTAATGTGCGGAGCGGAGCCGACTGTGTAATGTGCGGAGCCGAGTGCGTAATGTGCGGAGCGGAGCCGATCGTGTAATGTGCGGAGCGGAGCCGATCGTGTAATGTGCGGAGCGGAGCCGAGTGTGTAATGTGCGGAGCGGAGCCGAGTGTGTAATGTGCGGAGCCGAGTGCGTAATGTGCGGAGCGGAGCCGAGCGTCTAATGTGCGGAGCGGAGCCTAGCGTATAATGTGCGGAGCGGAGCCGAGCATGTAATGTGCGGAGCGGAGCCGAGCGTGTAATGTGCGGAGAGGAGCCGAGTGTGTAATGTGCGGAGCGGAGCCGAGTGTGTAATGTGCGAAGCCGAGCCGAGTGTGTAATGTGCGGAGCCGAGCCGAGTGTGTAATGTGCGGAGCCGAGTGTGTAATGTGCGAAGCCGAGTGTGTAATGTGCGGAGCGGAGCCGAGCGTGTAATGAGCGGAGCCGAGCGTGTAATGTGCGGAGCGGAGCCGAGCGTGTAATGTGCGGAGCGGAGCCGAGTGTGTAATGTGCGGAGCCGAGCGTGTAATGTGCGGAGCCGAGTGTGTAATGTGCGGAGCAGAGCCGAGTGTGTAATGTGCGGAGCCGAGCGTGTAATGTGCGGAGCGGAGCCGAGCGTGTAATGTGCGGAGCGGAGCCGAGTGTGTAATGTGCGGAGCGGATCCGAGCGTGTAATGTGCGGAGAGGAGCCGAGTGTGTAATGTGCGAAGCCGAACCGAGTGTGTAATGTGCGGAGCCGAGCCGAGTGTGTAATGTGCGGAGCCGAGTGTGTAATGTGCGAAGCCGAGCGTGTAATGAGCGGAGCCGAGCGTGTAATGTGCGGAGCGGAGCCGAGCGTGTAATGTGCGGAGCGGAGCCGAGCGTGTAATGTGCGGAGCCGAGTGTGTAATGTGCGGAGCGGAGCCGAGTGTGTAATGTCCGGAGCCGAGTGTGTAATGTGCGGAGCGGAGCCGAGTGTGTAATGAGCGGAGCAGAGTGTGTAATGTGCGGAGCAGAGCCGAGTGTGTAATGTGCGGAGCCGAGTGTGTAATGTGCGGAGCGGAGCCAAGCGTGTAATGTGCGGAGCCAAGCGTGTAATGTGCGCAGCCGAGCGTGTAATGTGCGGAGCCGAGCGTGTAATGTGCCGAGCCGAGCGTGTAATGTGCGGAGCCGAGCGTGTAATGTGCGGAGCCGAGCCGAGCGCGTAATGTGCGGAGCCGAGCCGAGCGCGTAATGTGAGGAGCCGAGCGCGTAATGTGCGGAGCGGAGCCGAGCGCGTAATGTGCGGAGCCGAGCCGAGCGCGTAATGTGAGGAGCCGAGCGCGTAATGTGCGGAGCGGAGCCGAGCGCGTAATGTGCGGAGCCGAGTGTGTAATGTGCGGAGCAGAGCCGAGTGTGTAATGTGCGGAGCCGAGTGTGTAATGTGCGGAGCGGAGCCGAGTGTGTAATGTGCGGAGCGGAGCCGAGTGTGTAATGTGCGGAGCGGAGCCGAGCGTGTAATGTGCGGAGCGGAGCTGAGTTTGTAATGTGCGGAGCCGAGTGTGTAATGTGCGGAGCGGAGCCGAGTGTGTAATGTGCAGAGCGGAGCCGAGTGTGTAATGTGCGGAGCCGAGCGTGTAATGTGCGGAGCGGAGCCGAGCGTGTAATGTGCGGAGCGGAGCCGAGCATGTAATGTGCGGAGCTGCGCCGAGCGTGTAATGTGCGGAGCCGCGCCGAGCGTGTAATGTGCGGAGCGGAGTCGAGCGTGTAATGTGCGGAGCGGAGCCGAGCGTGTAATGTGCGGAGCCGAGTGCGTAATGTGCGGAGCAGAGCGTGTAATGTGCGGAGCCGAGTGCGTAATGTGCGGAGCGGAGCCGACTGCGTAATGTGCGGAGCGGAGCCGAGTGCGTAATGTGCGTAGCGGAGCCGAGAGTGTAATGTGCGGAGCCGAGTGCGTAATGTGCGGAGCGGAGCCGAGTGTGTAATGTGCGGAGCGGAGCCGAGTGTGTAATGAGCGGAGCTGTGTGTGTAATATGCGGAGCGGAGCCGAGTGTGTAATGTGCGGAGCCGAGTGTGTAATGTGCGGAGCGGAGCCGAGTGTGTAATGTGCGGAGCGGAGCCGAGTGTGTAATGTGCGGAGCGAAGCCGAGTGTGTAATGTGCGGAGCCGAGTGTGTAATGTGCGGAGCGGAGCCGAGTGTGTAATGTGCGGAGCGGAGCCGAGTGTGTAATGTGCGGAGCGGAGCCGAGTGTGTAATGTGCGGAGCGGAGCCGAGTGTGTAATGTGTGGAGCCGAGTGTGTAATGTGCGGAGCCGAGTGTGTAATGTGCGGAGCGGAGCCGACTGTGTAATGTGCGGAGCCGAGTGCGTAATGTGCGGAGCGGAGCCGATCGTGTAATGTGCGGAGCGGAGCCGATCGTGTAATGTGCGGAGCGGAGCCGAGTGTGTAATGTGCGGAGCGGAGCCGAGTGTGTAATGTGCGGAGCCGAGTGCGTAATGTGCGGAGCGGAGCCGAGCGTGTAATGTGCGGAGCGGAGCCGAGCGTGTAATGTGCGGAGCGGAGCCGAGCGTGTAATGTGCGGAGCCGAGCGTGTAATGTGCGGAGCCGAGCGTGTAATGTGCGGAGCGGAGCCTAGCGTATAATGTGCGGAGCGGAGCCGAGCATGTAATGTGCGGAGCGGAGCCGAGCGTGTAATGTGCGGAGAGGAGCCGAGTGTGTAATGTGCGGAGCGGAGCCGAGTGTGTAATGTGCGAAGCCGAGCCGAGTGTGTAATGTGCGGAGCCGAGCCGAGTGTGTAATGTGCGGAGCCGAGTGTGTAATGTGCGAAGCCGAGTGTGTAATGTGCGGAGCGGAGCCGAGCGTGTAATGAGCGGAGCCGAGCGTGTAATGTGCGGAGCGGAGCCGAGCGTGTAATGTGCGGAGCAGAGCCGAGTGTGTAATGTGCGGAGCCGAGCGTGTAATGTGCGGAGCCGAGTGTGTAATGTGCGGAGCAGAGCCGAGTGTGTAATGTGCGGAGCCGAGCGTGTAATGTGCGGAGCGGAGCCGAGAGTGTAATGTGCGGAGCGGAGCCGAGTGTGTAATGTGCGGAGCGGAGCCGAGCGTGTAATGTGCGGAGAGGAGCCGAGTGTGTAATGTGCGAAGCCGAGCCGAGTGTGTAATGTGCGGAGCCGAGCCGAGTGTGTAATGTGCGGAGCAGAGTGTGTAATGTGCGAAGCCTAGCGTGTAATGAGCGGAGCCGAGCGTGTAATGTGCGGAGCGGAGCCGAGCGTGTAATGTGCGGAGCGGAGCCGAGCGTGTAATGTGCGGAGCCGAGTGTGTAATGTGCGGAGCGGAGCCGAGTGTGTAATGTCCGGAGCGGAGCCGAGTGTGTAATGTCCGGAGCCGAGTGTGTAATGAGCGGAGCAGAGTGTGTAATGTGCGGAGCAGAGCCGAGTGTGTAATGTGCGGAGCCGAGTGTGTAATGTGCGGAGCGGAGCCGAGCGTGTAATGTGCGGAGCCAAGCGTGTAATGTGCGCAGCCGAGCGTGTAATGTGCGGAGCCGAGCGTGTAATGTGCCGAGCCGAGCGTGTAATGTGCGGAGCCGAGCGTGTAATGTGCGGAGCCGAGTGCGTAATGTGCGGAGCGGAGCCGAGAGTGTAATGTGCGGAGCCGAGTGCGTAATGTGCGGAGCGGAGCCGAGTGTGTAATGTGCGGAGCGGAGCCGAGTGTGTAATGAGCGGAGCTGTGTGTGTAATGTGCGGAGCAGAGCCGAGTGTGTAATGAGCGGAGCTGTGTGTGTAATGTGCGGAGCAGAGTGTGTAATGTGTGGAGCAGAGCCGAGTGTGTAATGTGCGGAGCCGAGTGTGTAATGTGCGGTGCGGAGCCGAGTGTGTAATGTGCGGAGCCGAGTGTGTAATGTGCGGAGCGGAGCCGAGTGTGTAATGTGCGGAGCCGAGTGTGTAATGTGCGGAGCGGAGCCGAGTGTGTAATGAGCGGAGCCGAGTGTGTAATGTGCGGAGCGGAGCCGAGTGTGTAATGTGCGTAGCGGAGCGTGTAATGTGCGGAGCGGAGCCGAGTGTGTAATGAGCGGAGCCGAGTGTGTAATGTGCGGAGCGGAGCCGAGTGTGTAATCTGCGGAGCGGAGACGAGTGTGTAATGTGCGGAGCGGAGCCGAGTGTGTAATGTGCGGAGCCGAGTGTGTAATGTGCGGATCGGAGCCGAGCGTGTAATGTGCGGAGCGGAGCCGAGTGTGTAATGTGCGGAGCGGAGTGTGTAATGTGCGGAGCGGAGTGTGTAATGTGCGGAGCGGAGCCGAGTGTGTAATGTGCGGAGCGGAGCCAAGTGTGTAATGTGCGGAGCCGAGTGTGTAATGTGCGGAGCGGAGCCGAGTGTGTAATGTGCGGTGCGGAGCCGAGTGTGTAATGTGCGGAGCCGAGCGTGTAATGTGCGGAGCGGAGCCGAGCGTGTAATGTGCGGAGCGGAGCCGAGTGTGCAATGTGCGGAGCGGAGCCGAGCGTGTAATGTGCGGAGCGGAGCCGAGCGTGTAATGTGCGGAGCGGAGCCGAGCGTGTAATGTGCGGAGCGGAGCCGAGCGTGTAATGTGCGGAGCGGAGCCGAGTGTGTAATGTGCGGAGCCAAGTGTGCAATGTGCGGAGCGGAGCCGAGCGTGTAATGTGCGGAGCGGAGCCGAGCGTGTAATGTGCGGAGCGGAGCCGAGCGTGTAATGTGCGGAGCGGAGCCGAGCGTGCAATGTGCGGAGCGGAGCCGAGCGTGCAATGTGCGGAGCGGAGCCGAGCGTGTAATGTGCGGAGTCGCGCCGAGCGTGTAATGTGCGGAGCCGCGCCGAGCGTGTAATGTGCGGAGCGGAGCTGAGCGTGTAATGTGCGGAGCGGAGCTGAGCGTGTAATGTGCGGAGCGGAACCGAGCATGTAATGTGCGGAGCGGAGCCGAGCGTGCAATGTGCGGAGCGGAGCCTAGTGCTTAATGTGCAGAGCTGAGCGTGTAATGTGTGGAGCGGAGCCGAGTGTGTAATGTGCGGAGCCGAGTGGGTAATGAGCGGATCCGAGTGTGTAATATGCGGAGCGGAGCCGAGTGTGTAATGTGCGGAGCCGAGCGTGTAATGTGCGGAGCGGAGCCGAGTGTGTAATGTGCGGAGCGGAGCCGAGCGTGTAATGTGCGGAGCGGAGCCGAGCGTGTAATGTGCGGAGAGGAGCCGAGTGTGTAATGTGCGAAGCCGAGCCGAGCGTGTAATGTGCGGAGAGGAGCCGAGTGTGTAATGTGCGGAGCCGAGCCGAGTGTGTAATGTGCGGAGCCGAGTGTGTAATGTGCGAAGCCGAGTGTGTAATGTGCGGAGCGGAGCCGAGCGTGTAATGTGCGGAGCGGAGCCGAGTGTGTAATGTGCGGAGCTGAGCCGAGTGTGTAATGTGCGGAGCCGAGTGCGTAATGTGCGGAGCGGAGCCGAGTGTGTAATGTGCGGAGCGGAGCCGAGCGTGTAATGTGCGGAGCGGAGCCGAGCGTGTAATGTGCTGAGCGGAGCCGAGCGTGTAATGTGCGGAGCGGAGCCGAGTGTGTAATGTGCGGAGCCGAGCGTGTATTGTGTGGAGCCGAGCGTGTAATGTGCGGAGCAGAGCCGAGTGTGTAATGTGCGGAGCCGAGCGTGTAATGTGCGGAGCGGAGCCGAGCGTGTAATGTGCGGAGCGGAGCCGAGCGTGTAATGTGCGGAGAGGAGCCGAGTGTGTAGTGTGCGAAGCCGAGCCGAGTGTGTAATGTGCGGAGCCGAGCCGAGTGTGTAATGTGCGGAGCCGAGTGTGTAATGTGCGAAGCCGAGTGTGTAATGTGCGGAGCGGAGCCGAGCGTGTAATGAGCGGAGCCGAGCGTGTAATGTGCGGAGCGGAGCCGAGCGTGTAATGTGCGGAGCGGAGCCGAGTGTGTAATGTGCGGAGCCGAGCGTGTAATGTGCGGAGCCGAGCGTGTAATGTGCGGAGCAGAGCCGAGTGTGTAATGTGCGGAGCCGAGCGTGTAATGTGCGGAGCGGAGCCGAGCGTGTAATGTGCGGAGAGGAGCCGAGTGTGTAATGTGCGAAGCCGAGCCGAGTGTGTAATGTGCGGAGCCGAGCCGAGTGTGTAATGTGCGGAGCCGAGTGTGTAATGTGCGGAGCGGAGCCGAGCGTGTAATGAGCGGAGCCGAGCGTGTAATGTGCGGAGCGGAGCCGAGCGTGTAATGTGCAGAGCCGAGTGTGTAATGTGCGGAGCGGAGCCGAGTGTGTAATGTCCGGAGCGGAGCCGAGTGTGTAATGTGCGGAGCCGAGCGTGTAATGTGCGGAGCTGAGCCGAGCGTGTAATGTGCGGAGCCGAGCCGAGTGTGTAATGTGCGGAGCCGAGCCGAGTGTGTAATGTGCGGAGCCGAGTGTGTAATGTGCGAAGCCGAGTGTGTAATGTGCGGAGCGGAGCCGAGCGTGTAATGAGCGGAGCCGAGCGTGTAATGTGCGGAGCGGAGCCGAGCGTGTAATGTACGGAGCGGAGCCGAGCGTGTAATGTGCGGAGCCGAGTGTGTAATGTGCGGAGCGGAGCCGAGTGTGTAATGTCCGGAGCGGAGCCGAGTGTGTAATGTGCGGAGCCGAGCGTGTAATGTGCGGAGCCGAGCCGAGCGTGTAATGTGCGGAGCCGAGCCGAGCGTGTAATGTGCGGAGCCGAGCGCGTTATGTGCGGAGCCGAGCGCGTAATGTGCGGAGCCGCGCCGAGCGCGTAATGTGCCGAGCCGAGCGCGTAATGTGAGGAGCCGAGCGCGTAATGTGCGGAGCCGAGCCGAGCGCGTAATGTGCGGAGCGGAGCCGAGCGCGTAATGTGCGGAGCGGAGCCGAGCGTGTATTGTGCGGAGCGGAGCCGAGCGTGTAATGTGCGGAGCAGAGCCGAGCGTGTAATGTGCGGAGCTGAGCGTGTAATGTGCGGAGCGGAGCCGAGCGTGTAATGTGCGGAGTGGAGCCGAGCGTGTAATGTGCGGAGAGGAGCCGAGTGTGTAATGTGCGGAGAGGATCCGAGTGTGTAATGTGCGGAGCCGAGCCGAGTGTGTAATGTGCGGAGCAGAGCCGAGTGTGTAATGTGCGGAGCCGAGTGTGTAATGTGCGGAGCGGAGCCGAGTGTGTAATGTGCGCAGCCGAGTGTGTAATGTGCGGAGCGGAGCCGAGTGTGTAATGTGCAGAGCGGAGCCGAGTGTGTAATGTGCGGAGCGGAGCCGAGTGTGTAATGTGCGGAGCCGAGTGTGTAATGTGCGGAGCGGAGCCGAGCGTGTAATGAGCGGAGCCGAGCGTGTAATGTGCGGAGCGGAGCCGAGCGTGTAATGTGCGGAGCCGAGTGTGTAATGTGCGGAGCGGAGCCGAGTGTGTAATGTCCGGAGCGGAGCCGAGTGTGTAATGTGCGGAGCCGAGCGTGTAATGTGCGGAGCCGAGCCGAGCGTGTAATGTGCGGAGCCGAGCCGAGTGTGTAATGTGCGGAGCCGAGCCGAGTGTGTAATGTGCGGAGCCGAGTGTGTAATGTGCGAAGCCGAGTGTGTAATGTGCGGAGCGGAGTCGAGCGTGTAATGAGCGGAGCCGAGCGTGTAATGTGCGGAGTGGAGCCGAGCGTGTAATGTGCGGAGCGGAGCCGAGTGTGTAATGTCCGGAGCGGAGCCGAGTGTGTAATGTCCGGAGCCGAGCGTGTAATGTGCGGAGCCGAGCCGAGCGCGTTATGTGCGGAGCCGAGCGCGTAATGTGCGGAGCCGCGCCGAGCGCGTAATGTGCCGAGCGCGTAATGTGAGGAGCCGAGCGCGTAATGTGCGGAGCCGAGCGCGTAATGTGCGGAGCGGAGCCGAGCGCGTAATGTGCGGAGCGGAGCCGAGCGTGTATTGTGCGGAGCGGAGCCGAGCGTGTAATGTGCGGAGCGGAGCCGAGCGTGTAATGTGCGGAGCTGAGCGTGTAATGTGCGGAGCGGAGCCGAGCGTGTAATGTGCGGAGTGGACCCGAGCGTGTAATGTGCGGAGAGGAGCCGAGTGTGTAATGTGCGGAGCGGAGCCGAGCGTGTATTGTGCGGAGCGGAGCCGAGCGTGTAATGTGCGTAGCGGAGCCGAGCGTGTAATGTGCGGAGCTGAGCGTGTAATGTACGGAGCGGAGCCGAGCGTGTAATGTGCGGAGTGGAGCCGAGCGTGTAATGTGCGGAGAGTAGCCGAGTGTGTAATGTGCGGAGAGGATCCGAGTGTGTAATGTGCGGAGCCGAGCCGAGTGTGTAATGTGCGGAGCAGAGCCGAGTGTGTAATGTGCGGAGCCGAGTGTGTAATGTGCGGAGCGGAGCCGAGTGTGTAATGTGCGGAGCGGAGCCGAGTGTGTAATGTGCGGAGCGGAGTCGAGTGTGTAATGTGCGGAGCGGAGCCGAGCGCGTAATGTGAGGAGCCGAGCGCGTAATGTGCGGAGCGGAGCCGAGTGTGTAATGTGCGGAGCAGAGCCGAGTGTGTAATGTGCGGAGCGGAGCCGAGTGTGTAATGTGCGGAGCCGAGTGTGTAATGTGCGGAGCGGAGCCGAGTGTGTAATGTGCGGAGCGGAGCCGAGTGTGTAATGTGCGGAGCGGAGCCGAGTGTGTAATGTGCGGAGCGGAGCCGAGTGTGTAATGTGCGAAGCCGAGTGTGTAATGTGCGGAGCCGAGTGTGTAATGTGCGGAGCGGAGCCGACTGTGTAATGTGCGGAGCCGAGTGCGTAATGTGCGGAGCGGAGCCGATCGTGTAATGTGCGGAGCGGAGCCGATCGTGTAATGTGCGGAGCGGAGCCGAGTGTGTAATGTGCGGAGCGGAGCCGAGTGTGTAATGTGCGGAGCCGAGTGCGTAATGTGCGGAGCGGAGCCGAGCGTCTAATGTGCGGAGCGGAGCCTAGCGTATAATGTGCGGAGCGGAGCCGAGCATGTAATGTGCGGAGCGGAGCCGAGCGTGTAATGTGCGGAGAGGAGCCGAGTGTGTAATGTGCGGAGCGGAGCCGAGTGTGTAATGTGCGAAGCCGAGCCGAGTGTGTAATGTGCGGAGCCGAGCCGAGTGTGTAATGTGCGGAGCCGAGTGTGTAATGTGCGAAGCCGAGTGTGTAATGTGCGGAGCGGAGCCGAGCGTGTAATGAGCGGAGCCGAGCGTGTAATGTGCGGAGCGGAGCCGAGCGTGTAATGTGCGGAGCGGAGCCGAGTGTGTAATGTGCGGAGCCGAGCGTGTAATGTGCGGAGCCGAGTGTGTAATGTGCGGAGCAGAGCCGAGTGTGTAATGTGCGGAGCCGAGCGTGTAATGTGCGGAGCGGAGCCGAGCGTGTAATGTGCGGAGCGGAGCCGAGTGTGTAATGTGCGGAGCGGATCCGAGCGTGTAATGTGCGGAGAGGAGCCGAGTGTGTAATGTGCGAAGCCGAGCCGAGTGTGTAATGTGCGGAGCCGAGCCGAGTGTGTAATGTGCGGAGCCGAGTGTGTAATGTGCGAAGCCGAGCGTGTAATGAGCGGAGCCGAGCGTGTAATGTGCGGAGCGGAGCCGAGCGTGTAATGTGCGGAGCGGAGCCGAGCGTGTAATGTGCGGAGCCGAGTGTGTAATGTGCGGAGCGGAGCCGAGTGTGTAATGTCCGGAGCGGAGCCGAGTGTGTAATGTCCGGAGCCGAGTGTGTAATGTGCGGAGCGGAGCCGAGTGTGTAATGAGCGGAGCAGAGTGTGTAATGTGCGGAGCAGAGCCGAGTGTGTAATGTGCGGAGCCGAGTGTGTAATGTGCGGAGCGGAGCCGAGCGTGTAATGTGCGGAGCCAAGCGTGTAATGTGCGCAGCCGAGCGTGTAATGTGCGGAGCCGAGCGTGTAATGTGCCGAGCCGAGCGTGTAATGTGCGGAGCCGAGCGTGTAATGTGCGGAGCCGAGCCGAGCGCGTAATGTGCGGAGCCGCGCCGAGCGCGTAATGTGCGGAGCCGAGCCGAGCGCGTAATGTGAGGAGCCGAGCGCGTAATGTGCGGAGCGGAGCCGAGCGCGTAATGTGCGGAGCCGAGTGTGTAATGTGCGGAGCAGAGCCGAGTGTGTAATGTGCGGAGCCGAGTGTGTAATGTGCGGAGCGGAGCCGAGTGTGTAATGTGCGGAGCGGAGCCGAGTGTGTAATGTGCGGAGCGGAGCCGAGCGTGTAATGTGCGGAGCGGAGCTGAGTGTGTAATGTGCGGAGCCGAGTGTGTAATGTGCGGAGCGGAGCCGAGTGTGTAATGTGCAGAGCGGAGCCGAGTGTGTAATGTGCGGAGCCGAGCGTGTAATGTGCGGAGCGGAGCCGAGCGTGTAATGTGCGGAGCGGAGCCGAGCATGTAATGTGCGGAGCTGCGCCGAGCGTGTAATGTGCGGAGCCGCGCCGAGCGTGTAATGTGCGGAGCGGAGTCGAGCGTGTAATGTGCGGAGCGGAGCCGAGCGTGTAATGTGCGGAGCCGAGTGCGTAATGTGCGGAGCAGAGCGTGTAATGTGCGGAGCCGAGTGCGTAATGTGCGGAGCGGAGCCGAGTGCGTAATGTGCGTAGCGGAGCCGAGAGTGTAATGTGCGGAGCCGAGTGCGTAATGTGCGGAGCGGAGCCGAGTGTGTAATGTGCGGAGCGGAGCCGAGTGTGTAATGAGCGGAGCTGTGTGTGTAATATGCGGAGCGGAGCCGAGTGTGTAATGTGCGGAGCCGAGTGTGTAATGTGCGGAGCGGAGCCGAGTGTGTAATGTGCGGAGCGGAGCCGAGTGTGTAATGTGCGGAGCGAAGCCGAGTGTGTAATGTGCGGAGCCGAGTGTGTAATGTGCGGAGCGGAGCCGAGTGTGTAATGTGCGGAGCGGAGCCGAGTGTGTAATGTGCGGAGCGGAGCCGAGTGTGTAATGTGCGGAGCGGAGCCGAGTGTGTAATGTGCGGAGCGGAGCCGAGTGTGTAATGTGTGGAGCCGAGTGTGTAATGTGCGGAGCCGAGTGTGTAATGTGCGGAGCGGAGCCGACTGTGTAATGTGCGGAGCCGAGTGCGTAATGTGCGGAGCGGAGCCGATCGTGTAATGTGCGGAGCGGAGCCGATCGTGTAATGTGCGGAGCGGAGCCGAGTGTGTAATGTGCGGAGCGGAGCCGAGTGTGTAATGTGCGGAGCCGAGTGCGTAATGTGCGGAGCGGAGCCGAGCGTGTAATGTGCGGAGCGGAGCCGAGCGTGTAATGTGCGGAGCGGAGCCGAGCGTGTAATGTGCGGAGCCGAGCGTGTAATGTGCGGAGCCGAGCGTGTAATGTGCGGAGCGGAGCCTAGCGTATAATGTGCGGAGCGGAGCCGAGCATGTAATGTGCGGAGCGGAGCCGAGCGTGTAATGTGCGGAGAGGAGCCGAGTGTGTAATGTGCGGAGCGGAGCCGAGTGTGTAATGTGCGAAGCCGAGCCGAGTGTGTAATGTGCGGAGCCGAGCCGAGTGTGTAATGTGCGGAGCCGAGTGTGTAATGTGCGAAGCCGAGTGTGTAATGTGCGGAGCGGAGCCGAGCGTGTAATGAGCGGAGCCGAGCGTGTAATGTGCGGAGCGGAGCCGAGCGTGTAATGTGCGGAGCAGAGCCGAGTGTGTAATGTGCGGAGCCGAGCGTGTAATGTGCGGAGCCGAGTGTGTAATGTGCGGAGCAGAGCCGAGTGTGTAATGTGCGGAGCCGAGCGTGTAATGTGCGGAGCGGAGCCGAGAGTGTAATGTGCGGAGCGGAGCCGAGTGTGTAATGTGCGGAGCGGAGCCGAGCGTGTAATGTGCGGAGAGGAGCCGAGTGTGTAATGTGCGAAGCCGAGCCGAGTGTGTAATGTGCGGAGCCGAGCCGAGTGTGTAATGTGCGGAGCCGAGTGTGTAATGTGCGAAGCCTAGCGTGTAATGAGCGGAGCCGAGCGTGTAATGTGCGGAGCGGAGCCGAGCGTGTAATGTGCGGAGCGGAGCCGAGCGTGTAATGTGCGGAGCCGAGTGTGTAATGTGCGGAGCGGAGCCGAGTGTGTAATGTCCGGAGCGGAGCCGAGTGTGTAATGTCCGGAGCCGAGTGTGTAATGAGCGGAGCAGAGTGTGTAATGTGCGGAGCAGAGCCGAGTGTGTAATGTGCGGAGCCGAGTGTGTAATGTGCGGAGCGGAGCCGAGCGTGTAATGTGCGGAGCCAAGCATGTAATGTGCGCAGCCGAGCGTGTAATGTGCGGAGCCGAGCGTGTAATGTGCCGAGCCGAGCGTGTAATGTGCGGAGCCGAGCGTGTAATGTGCGGAGCCGAGTGCGTAATGTGCGGAGCGGAGCCGAGAGTGTAATGTGCGGAGCCGAGTGCGTAATGTGCGGAGCGGAGCCGAGTGTGTAATGTGCGGAGCGGAGCCGAGTGTGTAATGAGCGGAGCTGTGTGTGTAATGTGCGGAGCAGAGCCGAGTGTGTAATGAGCGGAGCTGTGTGTGTAATGTGCGGAGCAGAGTGTGTAATGTGTGGAGCAGAGCCGAGTGTGTAATGTGCGGAGCCGAGTGTGTAATGTGCGGTGCGGAGCCGAGTGTGTAATGTGCGGAGCCGAGTGTGTAATGTGCGGAGCGGAGCCGAGTGTGTAATGTGCGGAGCCGAGTGTGTAATGTGCGGAGCGGAGCCGAGTGTGTAATGAGCGGAGCCGAGTGTGTAATGTGCGGAGCGGAGCCGAGTGTGTAATGTGCGTAGCGGAGCGTGTAATGTGCGGAGCGGAGCCGAGTGTGTAATGAGCGGAGCCGAGTGTGTAATGTGCGGAGCGGAGCCGAGTGTGTAATCTGCGGAGCGGAGACGAGTGTGTAATGTGCGGAGCGGAGCCGAGTGTGTAATGTGCGGAGCCGAGTGTGTAATGTGCGGATCGGAGCCGAGCGTGTAATGTGCGGAGCGGAGCCGAGTGTGTAATGTGCGGAGCGGAGTGTGTAATGTGCGGAGCGGAGTGTGTAATGTGCGGAGCGGAGCCGAGTGTGTAATGTGCGGAGCGGAGCCAAGTGTGTAATGTGCGGAGCCGAGTGTGTAATGTGCGGAGCGGAGCCGAGTGTGTAATGTGCGGTGCGGAGCCGAGTGTGTAATGTGCGGAGCCGAGCGTGTAATGTGCGGAGCGGAGCCGAGCGTGTAATGTGCGGAGCGGAGCCGAGTGTGCAATGTGCGGAGCGGAGCCGAGCGTGTAATGTGCGGAGCGGAGCCGAGCGTGTAATGTGCGGAGCGGAGCCGAGCGTGTAATGTGCGGAGCGGAGCCGAGCGTGTAATGTGCGGAGCGGAGCCGAGTGTGTAATGTGCGGAGCCAAGTGTGCAATGTGCGGAGCGGAGCCGAGCGTGTAATGTGCGGAGCGGAGCCGAGCGTGTAATGTGCGGAGCGGAGCCGAGCGTGTAATGTGCGGAGCGGAGCCGAGCGTGCAATGTGCGGAGCGGAGCCGAGCGTGCAATGTGCGGAGCGGAGCCGAGCGTGTAATGTGCGGAGTCGCGCCGAGCGTGTAATGTGCGGAGCCGCGCCGAGCGTGTAATGTGCGGAGCGGAGCTGAGCGTGTAATGTGCGGAGCGGAGCTGAGCGTGTAATGTGCGGAGCGGAACCGAGCATGTAATGTGCGGAGCGGAGCCGAGCGTGCAATGTGCGGAGCGGAGCCTAGTGCTTAATGTGCAGAGCTGAGCGTGTAATGTGTGGAGCGGAGCCGAGTGTGTAATGTGCGGAGCCGAGTGGGTAATGAGCGGATCCGAGTGTGTAATATGCGGAGCGGAGCCGAGTGTGTAATGTGCGGAGCCGAGCGTGTAATGTGCGGAGCGGAGCCGAGTGTGTAATGTGCGGAGCGGAGCCGAGCGTGTAATGTGCGGAGCGGAGCCGAGCGTGTAATGTGCGGAGAGGAGCCGAGTGTGTAATGTGCGAAGCCGAGCCGAGCGTGTAATGTGCGGAGAGGAGCCGAGTGTGTAATGTGCGGAGCCGAGCCGAGTGTGTAATGTGCGGAGCCGAGTGTGTAATGTGCGAAGCCGAGTGTGTAATGTGCGGAGCGGAGCCGAGCGTGTAATGTGCGGAGCGGAGCCGAGTGTGTAATGTGCGGAGCTGAGCCGAGTGTGTAATGTGCGGAGCCGAGTGCGTAATGTGCGGAGCGGAGCCGAGTGTGTAATGTGCGGAGCGGAGCCGAGCGTGTAATGTGTGGAGCGGAGCCGAGCGTGTAATGTGCTGAGCGGAGCCGAGCGTGTAATGTGCGGAGCGGAGCCGAGTGTGTAATGTGCGGAGCCGAGCGTGTATTGTGTGGAGCCGAGCGTGTAATGTGCGGAGCAGAGCCGAGTGTGTAATGTGCGGAGCCGAGCGTGTAATGTGCGGAGCGGAGCCGAGCGTGTAATGTGCGGAGCGGAGCCGAGCGTGTAATGTGCGGAGAGGAGCCGAGTGTGTAATGTGCGAAGCCGAGCCGAGTGTGTAATGTGCGGAGCCGAGCCGAGTGTGTAATGTGCGGAGCCGAGTGTGTAATGTGCGAAGCCGAGTGTGTAATGTGCGGAGCGGAGCCGAGCGTGTAATGAGCGGAGCCGAGCGTGTAATGTGCGGAGCGGAGCCGAGCGTGTAATGTGCGGAGCGGAGCCGAGTGTGTAATGTGCGGAGCCGAGCGTGTAATGTGCAGAGCCGAGCGTGTAATGTGCGGAGCAGAGCCGAGTGTGTAATGTGCGGAGCCGAGCGTGTAATGTGCGGAGCGGAGCCGAGCGTGTAATGTGCGGAGAGGAGCCGAGTGTGTAATGTGCGAAGCCGAGCCGAGTGTGTAATGTGCGGAGCCGAGCCGAGTGTGTAATGTGCGGAGCCGAGTGTGTAATGTGAGGAGCGGAGCCGAGCGTGTAATGAGCGGAGCCGAGCGTGTAATGTGCGGAGCGGAGCCGAGCGTGTAATGTGCAGAGCCGAGTGTGTAATGTGCGGAGCGGAGCCGAGTGTGTAATGTCCGGAGCGGAGCCGAGTGTGTAATGTGCGGAGCCGAGCGTGTAATGTGCGGAGCTGAGCCGAGCGTGTAATGTGCGGAGCCGAGCCGAGTGTGTAATGTGCGGAGCCGAGCCGAGTGTGTAATGTGCGGAGCCGAGTGTGTAATGTGCGAAGCCGAGTGTGTAATGTGCGGAGCGGAGCCGAGCGTGTAATGAGCGGAGCCGAGCGTGTAATGTGCGGAGCGGAGCCGAGCGTGTAATGTACGGAGCGGAGCCGAGCGTGTAATGTGCGGAGCCGAGTGTGTAATGTGCGGAGCGGAGCCGAGTGTGTAATGTCCGGAGCGGAGCCGAGTGTGTAATGTGCGGAGCCGAGCGTGTAATGTGCGGAGCCGAGCCGAGCGTGTAATGTGCGGAGCCGAGCCGAGCGTGTAATGTGCGGAGCCGAGCGCGTTATGTGCGGAGCCGAGCGCGTAATGTGCGGAGCCGCGCCGAGCGCGTAATGTGCCGAGCCGAGCGCGTAATGTGAGGAGCCGAGCGCGTAATGTGCGGAGCCGAGCCGAGCGCGTAATGTGCGGAGCGGAGCCGAGCGCGTAATGTGCGGAGCGGAGCCGAGCGTGTATTGTGCGGAGCGGAGCCGAGCGTGTAATGTGCGGAGCAGAGCCGAGCGTGTAATGTGCGGAGCTGAGCGTGTAATGTGCGGAGCGGAGCCGAGCGTGTAATGTGCGGAGTGGAGCCGAGCGTGTAATGTGCGGAGAGGAGCCGAGTGTGTAATGTGCGGAGAGGATCCGAGTGTGTAATGTGCGGAGCCGAGCCGAGTGTGTAATGTGCGGAGCAGAGCCGAGTGTGTAATGTGCGGAGCCGAGTGTGTAATGTGCGGAGCGGAGCCGAGTGTGTAATGTGCGCAGCCGAGTGTGTAATGTGCGGAGCGGAGCCGAGTGTGTAATGTGCAGAGCGGAGCCGAGTGTGTAATGTGCGGAGCGGAGCCGAGTGTGTAATGTGCGGAGCCGAGTGTGTAATGTGCGGAGCGGAGCCGAGCGTGTAATGAGCGGAGCCGAGCGTGTAATGTGCGGAGCGGAGCCGAGCGTGTAATGTGCGGAGCCGAGTGTGTAATGTGCGGAGCGGAGCCGAGTGTGTAATGTCCGGAGCGGAGCCGAGTGTGTAATGTGCGGAGCCGAGCGTGTAATGTGCGGAGCCGAGCCGAGCGTGTAATGTGCGGAGCCGAGCCGAGTGTGTAATGTGCGGAGCCGAGCCGAGTGTGTAATGTGCGGAGCCGAGTGTGTAATGTGCGAAGCCGAGTGTGTAATGTGCGGAGCGGAGTCGAGCGTGTAATGAGCGGAGCCGAGCGTGTAATGTGCGGAGTGGAGCCGAGCGTGTAATGTGCGGAGCGGAGCCGAGTGTGTAATGTCCGGAGCGGAGCCGAGTGTGTAATGTCCGGAGCCGAGCGTGTAATGTGCGGAGCCGAGCCGAGCGCGTTATGTGCGGAGCCGAGCGCGTAATGTGCGGAGCCGCGCCGAGCGCGTAATGTGCCGAGCGCGTAATGTGAGGAGCCGAGCGCGTAATGTGCGGAGCCGAGCGCGTAATGTGCGGAGCGGAGCCGAGCGCGTAATGTGCGGAGCGGAGCCGAGCGTGTATTGTGCGGAGCGGAGCCGAGCGTGTAATGTGCGGAGCGGAGCCGAGCGTGTAATGTGCGGAGCTGAGCGTGTAATGTGCGGAGCGGAGCCGAGCGTGTAATGTGCGGAGTGGACCCGAGCGTGTAATGTGCGGAGAGGAGCCGAGTGTGTAATGTGCGGAGCGGAGCCGAGCGTGTATTGTGCGGAGCGGAGCCGAGCGTGTAATGTGCGTAGCGGAGCCGAGCGTGTAATGTGCGGAGCTGAGCGTGTAATGTACGGAGCGGAGCCGAGCGTGTAATGTGCGGAGTGGAGCCGAGCGTGTAATGTGCGGAGAGTAGCCGAGTGTGTAATGTGCGGAGAGGATCCGAGTGTGTAATGTGCGGAGCCGAGCCGAGTGTGTAATGTGCGGAGCAGAGCCGAGTGTGTAATGTGCGGAGCCGAGTGTGTAATGTGCGGAGCGGAGCCGAGTGTGTAATGTGCGGAGCGGAGCCGAGTGTGTAATGTGCGGAGCGGAGTCGAGTGTGTAATGTGCGGAGCGGAGCCGAGCGTGTAATGTGCGGAGCGGAGCTGAGTGTGTAATGTGCGGAGCGGAGCCGAGTGTGTAATGTGCGGAGCGGAGCCGAGTGTGTAATGTGCGGAGCGGAGCCGAGTGTGTAATGTGCGGAGCGGAGCCGAGTGTGTAATGTGCGGAGCGGAGCCGAGTGCGTAATGTGTGGAGCGGAGCCGAGTGTGTAATGTGCGGAGCCGAGTGGGTAATGAGCGGATTCGAGTGTGTAATATGCGGAGCGGAGCCGATTGTGTAATGTGCGGAGCCGAGCGTGTAATGTGCGGAGCGGAGCCGAGCGTGTAATGTGCGGAGCGGAGCCGAGTGTGTAATGTGCGGAGAGGAGCCGAGTGTGTAATGTGCGAAGCCGAGCCGAGCGTGTAATTTGCGGAGAGGAGCCGAGTGTGTAATGTCCGAAGCCGAGCCGAGTGTGTAATGTGCGGAGCCGAGCCGAGTGTGTAATGTGCGGAGCCGAGTGTGTAATGTGCGAAGCCGAGTGTGTAATGTGCGGAGCGGAGCCGAGCGTGTAATGTGCAGAGCGGAGCCGAGTGTGTAATGTGCGGAGCTGAGCCGAGTGTGTAATGTGCGGAGCCGAGTGCGTAATGTGCGGAGCGGAGCCGAGTGTGTAATGTGCGGAGCGGAGCCGAGCGTGTAATGTGCGGAGCGGAGCCGAGCGTGTAATGTGCTGAGCGGAGCCGAGCGTGTAATGTGCGGAGCGGAGCCGAGTGTGTAATGTGCGGAGCCGAGCGTGTATTGTGTGGAGCCGAGCGTGTAATGTGCGGAGCAGAGCCGAGTGTGTAATGTGCGGAGCCGAGCGTGTAATGTGCGGAGCGGAGCCGAGCGTGTAATGTGCGGAGCGGAGCCGAGCGTGTAATGTGCGGAGAGGAGCCGAGTGTGTAATGTGCGAAGCCGAGCCGAGTGTGTAATGTGCGGAGCCGAGCCGAGTGTGTAATGTGCGGAGCCGAGTGTGTAATGTGCGAAGCCGAGTGTGTAATGTGCGGAGCGGAGCCGAGCGTGTAATGAGCGGAGCCGAGCGTGTAATGTGCGGAGCGGAGCCGAGCGTGTAATGTGCGGAGTGGAGCCGAGTGTGTAATGTGCGGAGCCGAGCGTGTAATGTGCGGAGCCGAGCGTGTAATGTGCGGAGCAGAGCCGAGTGTGTAATGTGCGGAGCCGAGCGTGTAATGTGCGGAGCGGAGCCGAGCGTGTAATGTGCGGAGAGGAGCCGAGTGTGTAATGTGCGAAGCCGAGCCGAGTGTGTAATGTGCGGAGCCGAGCCGAGTGTGTAATGTGCGGAGCCGAGTGTGTAATGTGCGGAGCGGAGCCGAGCGTGTAATGAGCGGAGCCGAGCGTGTAATGTGCGGAGCGGAGCCGAGCGTGTAATGTGCGGAGCCGAGTGTGTAATGTGCGGAGCGGAGCCGAGTGTGTAATGTCCGGAGCGGAGCCGAGTGTGTAATGTGCGGAGCCGAGCGTGTAATGTGCGGAGCCGAGCCGAGCGTGTAATGTGCGGAGCCGAGCCGAGTGTGTAATGTGCGGAGCCGAGCGTGTAATGTGCGGAGCGGAGCCGAGCGTGTAATGTGCGGAGAGGAGCCGAGTGTGTAATGTGCGAAGCCGAGCCGAGTGTGTAATGTGCGGAGCCGAGCCGAGTGTGTAATGTGCGGAGCCGAGTGTGTAATGTGCGGAGCGGAGCCGAGCGTGTAATGAGCGGAGCCGAGCGTGTAATGTGCGGAGCGGAGCCGAGCGTGTAATGTGCGGAGCCGAGTGTGTAATGTGCGGAGCGGAGCCGAGTGTGTAATGTCCGGAGCGGAGCCGAGTGTGTAATGTGCGGAGCCGAGCGTGTAATGTGCGGAGCCGAGCCGAGCGTGTAATGTGCGGAGCCGAGCCGAGTGTGTAATGTGCGGAGCCGAGCCGCGTGTGTAATGTGCGGAGCCGAGTGTGTAATGTGCGAAGCCGAGTGTGTAATGTGCGGAGCCGAGCGTGTAATGAGCGGAGCCGAGCGTGTAATGTGCGGAGCGTACCCGAGCGTGTAATGTGCGGAGCGAAGCCGAGCGTGTAATGTGCGGAGCCGAGTGTGTAATGTGCGGAGCGGAGCCGAGTGTGTAATGTCCGGAGCGGAGCCGAGTGTGTAATGTGCGGAGCCGAGCGTGTAATGTGCGGAGCCGAGCCGAGCGTGTAATGTGCGGAGCCGAGCCGAGCGTGTAATGTGCGGAGCCGAGCCGAGCGCGTAATGTGCCGAGCCGAGCCGAGCGCGTAATGTGAGGAGCCGAGCGCGTAATGTGCGGAGCGGAGCCGAGCGCGTAATGTGCGGAGCGGAGCCGAGCGTGTATTGTGCGGAGCGGAGCCGAGCGTGTAATGTGCGGAGCGGAGCCGAGCGTGTAATGTGCGGAGCTGAGCGTGTAATGTGCGGAGCGGAGCCGAGCGTGTAATGTGCGGAGTGGAGCCGAGCGTGTAATGTGCGGAGAGGAGCCGAGTGTGTAATGTGCGGAGAGGATCCGAGTGTGTAATGTGCGGAGCCGAGCCGAGTGTGTAATGTGCGGAGCAGAGCCGAGTGTGTAATGTGCGGAGCCGAGTGTGTAATGTGCGGAGCGGAGCCGAGTGTGTAATGTGCGGAGCCGAGTGTGTAATGTGCGGAGCGGAGCCGAGTGTGTAATGTGCAGAGCGGAGCCGAGTGTGTAATGTGCGTAGCGGAGCCGAGTGTGTAATGTGCAGAGCCGAGTGTGTAATGTGCGGAGCGGAACCGAGCGTGTAATGAGCGGAGCCGAGCGTGTAATGTCCGGAGCGGAGCCGAGCGTGTAATGTACGGAGCGGAGCCGAGCGTGTAATGTGCGGAGCCGAGTGTGTAATGTGCGGAGCGGAGCCGAGTGTGTAATGTCCGGAGCGGAGCCGAGTGTGTAATGTGCGGAGCCGAGCGTGTAATGTGCGGAGCCGAGCCGAGCGTGTAATGTGCGGAGCCGAGCCGAGCGTGTAATGTGCGGAGCCGAGCGCGTTATGTGCGGAGCCGAGCGCGTAATGTGCGGAGCCGCGCCGAGCGCGTAATGTGCCGAGCCGAGCGCGTAATGTGAGGAGCCGAGCGCGTAATGTGTGGAGCCGAGCCGAGCGCGTAATGTGCGGAGCGGAGCCGAGCGCGTAATGTGCGGAGCGGAGCCGAGCGTGTATTGTGCGGAGCGGAGCCGAGCGTGTAATGTGCGGAGCAGAGCCGAGCGTGTAATGTGCGGAGCTGAGCGTGTAATGTGCGGAGCGGAGCCGAGCGTGTAATGTGCGGAGTGGAGCCGAGCGTGTAATGTGCGGAGAGGAGCCGAGTGTGTAATGTGCGGAGAGGATCCGAGTGTGTAATGTGCGGAGCCGAGCCGAGTGTGTAATGTGCGGAGCAGAGCCGAGTGTGTAATGTGCGGAGCCGAGTGTGTAATGTGCGGAGCGGAGCCGAGTGTGTAATGTGCGCAGCCGAGTGTGTAATGTGCGGAGCGGAGCCGAGTGTGTAATGTGCAGAGCGGAGCCGAGTGTGTAATGTGCGGAGCGGAGCCGAGTGTGTAATGTGCGGAGCCGAGTGTGTAATGTGCGGAGCGGAGCCGAGCGTGTAATGAGCGGAGCCGAGCGTGTAATGTGCGGAGCGGAGCCGAGCGTGTAATGTGCGGAGCCGAGTGTGTAATGTGCGGAGCGGAGCCGAGTGTGTAATGTCCGGAGCGGAGCCGAGTGTGTAATGTGCGGAGCCGAGCGTGTAATGTGCGGAGCCGAGCCGAGCGTGTAATGTGCGGAGCCGAGCCGAGTGTGTAATGTGCGGAGCCGAGCCGAGTGTGTAATGTGCGGAGCCGAGTGTGTAATGTGCGAAGCCGAGTGTGTAATGTGCGGAGCGGAGTCGAGCGTGTAATGAGCGGAGCCGAGCGTGTAATGTGCGGAGTGGAGCCGAGCGTGTAATGTGCGGAGCGGAGCCGAGTGTGTAATGTCCGGAGCGGAGCCGAGTGTGTAATGTCCGGAGCCGAGCGTGTAATGTGCGGAGCCGAGCCGAGCGCGTTATGTGCGGAGCCGAGCGCGTAATGTGCGGAGCCGCGCCGAGCGCGTAATGTGCCGAGCGCGTAATGTGAGGAGCCGAGCGCGTAATGTGCGGAGCCGAGCGCGTAATGTGCGGAGCGGAGCCGAGCGCGTAATGTGCGGAGCGGAGCCGAGCGTGTATTGTGCGGAGCGGAGCCGAGCGTGTAATGTGCGGAGCGGAGCCGAGCGTGTAATGTGCGGAGCTGAGCGTGTAATGTGCGGAGCGGAGCCGAGCGTGTAATGTGCGGAGTGGACCCGAGCGTGTAATGTGCGGAGAGGAGCCGAGTATGTAATGTGCGGAGCGGAGCCGAGCGTGTATTGTGCGGAGCGGAGCCGAGCGTGTAATGTGCGTAGCGGAGCCGAGCGTGTAATGTGCGGAGCTGAGCGTGTAATGTACGGAGCGGAGCCGAGCGTGTAATGTGCGGAGTGGAGCCGAGCGTGTAATGTGCGGAGAGTAGCCGAGTGTGTAATGTGCGGAGAGGATCCGAGTGTGTAATGTGCGGAGCCGAGCCGAGTGTGTAATGTGCGGAGCAGAGCCGAGTGTGTAATGTGCGGAGCCGAGTGTGTAATGTGCGGAGCGGAGCCGAGTGTGTAATGTGCGGAGCGGAGCCGAGTGTGTAATGTGCGGAGCGGAGTCGAGTGTGTAATGTGCGGAGCGGAGCCGAGCGTGTAATGTGCGGAGCGGAGCTGAGTGTGTAATGTGCGGAGCGGAGCCGAGTGTGTAATGTGCGGAGCGGAGCCGAGTGTGTAATGTGCGGAGCGGAGCCGAGTGTGTAATGTGCGGAGCGGAGCCGAGTGTGTAATGTGCGGAGCGGAGCCGAGTGCGTAATGTGTGGAGCGGAGCCGAGTGGGTAATGAGCGGATTCGAGTGTGTAATATGCGGAGCGGAGCCGAGTGTGTAATGTGCGGAGCCGAGCGTGTAATGTGCGGAGCGGAGCCGAGCGTGTAATGTGCGGAGCGGAGCCGAGTGTGTAATGTGCGGAGAGGAGCCGAGTGTGTAATGTGCGAAGCCGAGCCGAGCGTGTAATTTGCGGAGAGGAGCCGAGTGTGTAATGTCCGAAGCCGAGCCGAGTGTGTAATGTGCGGAGCCGAGCCGAGTGTGTAATGTGCGGAGCCGAGTGTGTAATGTGCGAAGCCGAGTGTGTAATGTGCGGAGCGGAGCCGAGCGTGTAATGTGCAGAGCGGAGCCGAGTGTGTAATGTGCGGAGCTGAGCCGAGTGTGTAATGTGCGGAGCCGAGTGCGTAATGTGCGGAGCGGAGCCGAGTGTGTAATGTGCGGAGCGGAGCCGAGCGTGTAATGTGCGGAGCGGAGCCGAGCGTGTAATGTGCTGAGCGGAGCCGAGCGTGTAATGTGCGGAGCGGAGCCGAGTGTGTAATGTGCGGAGCCGAGCGTGTATTGTGTGGAGCCGAGCGTGTAATGTGCGGAGCAGAGCCGAGTGTGTAATGTGCGGAGCCGAGCGTGTAATGTGCGGAGCGGAGCCGAGCGTGTAATGTGCGGAGCGGAGCCGAGCGTGTAATGTGCGGAGAGGAGCCGAGTGTGTAATGTGCGAAGCCGAGCCGAGTGTGTAATGTGCGGAGCCGAGCCGAGTGTGTAATGTGCGGAGCCGAGTGTGTAATGTGCGAAGCCGAGTGTGTAATGTGCGGAGCGGAGCCGAGCGTGTAATGAGCGGAGCCGAGCGTGTAATGTGCGGAGCGGAGCCGAGCGTGTAATGTGCGGAGTGGAGCCGAGTGTGTAATGTGCGGAGCCGAGCGTGTAATGTGCGGAGCCGAGCGTGTAATGTGCGGAGCAGAGCCGAGTGTGTAATGTGCGGAGCCGAGCGTGTAATGTGCGGAGCGGAGCCGAGCGTGTAATGTGCGGAGAGGAGCCGAGTGTGTAATGTGCGAAGCCGAGCCGAGTGTGTAATGTGCGGAGCCGAGCCGAGTGTGTAATGTGCGGAGCCGAGTGTGTAATGTGCGGAGCGGAGCCGAGCGTGTAATGAGCGGAGCCGAGCGTGTAATGTGCGGAGCGGAGCCGAGCGTGTAATGTGCGGAGCCGAGTGTGTAATGTGCGGAGCGGAGCCGAGTGTGTAATGTCCGGAGCGGAGCCGAGTGTGTAATGTGCGGAGCCGAGCGTGTAATGTGCGGAGCCGAGCCGAGCGTGTAATGTGCGGAGCCGAGCCGAGTGTGTAATGTGCGGAGCCGAGCGTGTAATGTGCGGAGCGGAGCCGAGCGTGTAATGTGCGGAGAGGAGCCGAGTGTGTAATGTGCGAAGCCGAGCCGAGTGTGTAATGTGCGGAGCCGAGCCGAGTGTGTAATGTGCGGAGCCGAGTGTGTAATGTGCGGAGCGGAGCCGAGCGTGTAATGAGCGGAGCCGAGCGTGTAATGTGCGGAGCGGAGCCGAGCGTGTAATGTGCGGAGCCGAGTGTGTAATGTGCGGAGCGGAGCCGAGTGTGTAATGTCCGGAGCGGAGCCGAGTGTGTAATGTGCGGAGCCGAGCGTGTAATGTGCGGAGCCGAGCCGAGCGTGTAATGTGCGGAGCCGAGCCGAGTGTGTAATGTGCGGAGCCGAGCCGAGTGTGTAATGTGCGGAGCCGAGTGTGTAATGTGCGAAGCCGAGTGTGTAATGTGCGGAGCCGAGCGTGTAATGAGCGGAGCCGAGCGTGTAATGTGCGGAGCGGAGCCGAGCGTGTAATGTGCGGAGCGAAGCCGAGCGTGTAATGTGCGGAGCCGAGTGTGTAATGTGCGGAGCGGAGCCGAGTGTGTAATGTCCGGAGCGGAGCCGAGTGTGTAATGTGCGGAGCCGAGCGTGTAATGTGCGGAGCCGAGCCGAGCGTGTAATATGCGGAGCCGAGCCGAGCGTGTAATGTGCGGAGCCGAGCCGAGCGCGTAATGTGCCGAGCCGAGCCGAGCGCGTAATGTGAGGAGCCGAGCGCGTAATGTGCGGAGCGGAGCCGAGCGCGTAATGTGCGGAGCGGAGCCGAGCGTGTATTGTGCGGAGCGGAGCCGAGCGTGTAATGTGCGGAGCGGAGCCGAGCGTGTAATGTGCGGAGCTGAGCGTGTAATGTGCGGAGCGGAGCCGAGCGTGTAATGTGCGGAGTGGAGCCGAGCGTGTAATGTGCGGAGAGGAGCCGAGTGTGTAATGTGCGGAGAGGATCCGAGTGTGTAATGTGCGGAGCCGAGCCGAGTGTGTAATGTGCGGAGCAGAGCCGAGTGTGTAATGTGCGGAGCCGAGTGTGTAATGTGCGGAGCGGAGCCGAGTGTGTAATGTGCGGAGCCGAGTGTGTAATGTGCGGAGCGGAGCCGAGTGTGTAATGTGCAGAGCGGAGCCGAGTGTGTAATGTGCGTAGCGGAGCCGAGTGTGTAATGTGCAGAGCCGAGTGTGTAATGTGCGGAGCGGAACCGAGCGTGTAATGAGCGGAGCCGAGCGTGTAATGTCCGGAGCGGAGTCGAGTGTGTAATGTGCGGAGCCGAGCGTGTAATGTGCGGAGCCGAGCCGAGCGTGTAATGTGCGGAGCCGAGCCGAGTGTGTAATGTGCGGAGCCGAGCCGAGTGTGTAATGTGCGGAGCCGAGTGTGTAATGTGCGAAGCCGAGTGTGTAATGTGCGGAGCGGAGCCGAGCGTGTAATGAGCGGAGCCGAGCGTGTAATGTGCGGAGTAGAGCCGAGCGTGTAATGTGCGGAGCGGAGCCGAGCGTGTAATGTGCCGAGCCGAGTGTGTAATGTGCGGAGCGGAGCCGAGTGTGTAATGTCCGGAGCGGAGCCGAGTGTGTAATGTGCGGAGCCGAGCGTGTAATGTGCGGAGCCGAGCCGAGCGCGTAATGTGCGGAGCCGAGCCGAGCGCGTAATGTGCGGAGCCGCGCCGAGCGCGTAATGTGCCGAGCGCGTAATGTGCGGAGCCGAGCCGAGCGCGTAATGTGCGGAGCCGAGCGCGTAATGTGCGGAGCGGAGCCGAGCGTGTATTGTGCGGAGCGGAGCCGAGCGTGTAATGTGCGGAGCGGAGCCGAGCGTGTAATGTGCGGAGCTGAGCATGTAATGTGCGGAGCGGAGCCGAGCGTGTAATGTGCGGAGTGGAGCCGAGCGTGTAATGTGCGGAGAGGAGCCGAGTGTGTAATGTGCGGAGCGGAGCCGAGCGTGTATTGTGCGGAGCGGAGCCGAGCGTGTAATGTGCGGAGCGGAGCCGAGCGTGTAATGTGCGGAGTGGAGCCGAGCGTGTAATGTGCGGAGAGGAGCCGAGTGTGTAATGTGCGGAGCGGAGCCGAGCGTGTATTGTGCGGAGCGGAGCCGAGCGTGTAATGTGCGGAGCGGAGCCAAGCGTGTAATGTGCGGAGCTGAGCGTGTAATGTGCGGAGCGGAGCCGAGCGTGTAATGTGCGGAGTGGAGCCGACCGTGTAATGTGCGGAGAGGAGCCGAGTGTGTAATGTGCGGAGAGGATCCGAGTGTGTAATGTGCGGAGCCGAGCCGAGTGTGTAATGTGCGGAGCAGAGCCGAGTGTGTAATGTGCGGAGCGGAGCCGAGTGTGTAATGTGCGGAGCCGAGCCGAGTGTGTAATGTGCGGAGCAGAGCCGAGTGTGTAATGTGCGGAGCCGCGCCGAGCGTGTAATGTGCGGAGCCGCGCCGAGCGTGTAATGTGCGGAGCGGAGCCGAGCGTGTAATGTGCGGAGCGGAGCCGACCGTGTAATGTGCGGAGCCGAGTGCGTAATGTGCGGAGCGGAGCCGAGTGCGTAATGTGCGGAGCGGAGCCGAGTGTGTAATGTGCAGAGCCGAGCGTGTAATGTGTGGAGCGGAGCCGAGTGTGTAATGTGCGGAGCCGAGTGTGTAATGTGCGGAGCGGAGCCGAATGTGTAATGTGCTGAGCGGAGCCGAGTGTGTAATGTGCGGAGCGGAGCCGAGTGTGTAATGTGCGGAGCGGAGCCGAGTGTGTAATGAGCGGAGCGGAGCCGAGCGTGTAATGTGCGGAGCGGAGCCGAGAGTGTAATGTGCGGAGCCGAGTGCGTAATGTGCGGAGCGGAGCCGAGAGTGTAATGTGCGGAGCCGAGTGCGTAATGTGCGGAGCGGAGCCGAGTGTGTAATGTGCGGAGCGGAGCCGAGTGTGTAATGAGCGGAGCTGTGTGTGTAATGTGCGGAGCGGAGCCGAGTGTGTAATGAGCGGAGCTTTGTGTGTAATGTGCGGAGCAGAGTGTGTAATGTGTGGAGCAGAGCCGAGTGTGTAATGTGCGGAGCCGAGTGTGTAATGTGCGGAGCGGAGCCGAGTGTGTAATGTGCGGAGCCGAGTGTGTAATGTGCGGAGCGGAGCCGAGTGTGTAATGTGCGGAGCCGAGTGTGTAATGTGCGGAGCGGAGCCGAGTGTGTAATGAGCGGAGCCGAGTGTGTAATGTGCGGAGCGGAGCCGAGTGTGTAATGTGCGTAGCGGAGCGTGTAATGTGCGGAGCGGAGCCGAGTGTGTAATGAGCGGAGCCGAGTGTGTAATGTGCGGAGCGGAGCCGAGTGTGTAATCTGCGGAGCGGAGCCGAGTGTGTAATGTGCGGAGCGGAGCCGAGTGTGTAATGTGCGGAGCCGAGTGTGTAATGTGCGGAGCGGAGCCGAGTGTGTAATGAGCGGAGCAGAGTGTGTAATGTGCGGAGCGGAGCCGAGTGTGTAATGTGCGGAGCGGAGCCGAGTGTGTAATGTGCGGAGCGGAGCCGAGTGTGTAATGTGCGGAGCCGAGTGTGTAATGTGCGGAGCGGAGCCGAGTGTGTAATGAGCGGAGCAGAGTGTGTAATGTGCGGAGCGGAGCCGAGTGTGTAATGTGCGGAGCGGAGCCGAGTGTGTAATGTGCGGAGCGGAGCCGAGTGTGTAATGTGCGGAGCCGAGTGTGTAATGTGCGGAGCGGAGCCGAGTGCGTAATGTGCGGAGCGGAGCCGAGCGCGTAATGTGCGGAGCGGAGCCGAGCGCGTAATGTGCGGAGTGGGGCCGAGCGCGTAATGTGCGGAGCGGAGCCGAGCGCGTAATGTGCGGAGCGGAGCCGAGCGCGTAATGTGCGGAGCGGAGCCGAGCGCGTAATGTGCGGAGCGTAGCCGAGCGTGTAATGTGCGGAGACGAGTGTGTAATGTGCGGAGCGGAGCCGAGTGTGTAATGTGCGGAGCCGAGTGTGTAATGTGCTGAGCGGAGCCGAGTGCGTAATGTGCGGAGCGGAGCCGAGTGTGTAATGTGCGGAGCCGAGTGTGTAATGTGCGGAGCCGAGTGCGTAATAAGCGGAGCCAAGTGCGTAATGAGCGGTGCCGAGTGCGTAATGAGCGGTGCCGAGTGCGTAATGAGCGGAGCTGAGTGCGTAATGTGCTTAGCGGAGCCGAGTGCGTAATGTGCGGAGCGGAGCCGAGTGCGTAATGTGCGGAGCGGAGCCGAGTGCGTAATGTGCGGAGCGGAGCCGAGTGCGTAATGTGCGGAGCGGAGCCGTGTGCGTAATGTGCGGAGCCGAGTGTGTAATGTGCGGAGCGGAGCCGAGTGCGTAATGTGCGGAGCGGAGCCGAGTGCGTAATATGCGGAGCGGAGTCGTGTGAGTAATGTGCGGAGCGGAGCCGAGTGCGTAATGTGCGGAGCGGAGCCGAGAGCGTAATGTGCGGAGCGGGGCCGAGCGCGTAATGTGCGGAGCGGAGCCGAGCGCGTAATGTGCAGAGCGGAGCCGAGCGCGTAATGTGCGGAGCGGCGCCGAGCGCGTAATGTGCGGAGCGGAGCCAAGCGTGTAATGTGCGGAGACGAGTGTGTAATGTGCGGAGCGGAGCCGAGTGTGTAATGTGCGGAGCCGAGTGTGTAATGTGCGGAGCGGAGCCGAGTGCGTAATGTGCGGAGCGGAGCCGAGTGCGTAATGTGCGGAGCGGAGCCGAGTGTGTAATGTGCGGAGCCGAGTGTGTAATGTGCGGAGCCGAGTGCGTAATGAGCGGAGCCGAGTGCGTAATGAGCGGTGCCGAGTGCGTAATGAGCGGAGCCGAGTGCGTAATGTGCTTAGCGGAGCCGAGTGCGTAATGTGCTTAGCGGAGCCGAGTGCGTAATGTGCGGAGCGGAGCCGAGTGTGTAACGTGCGGAGCCGAGTGTGTAATGTGCGGAGCGGAGCCGAGTGCGTAATGTGCGGAGCCGAGTGCGTAATGTGCGGAGCGGAGCCGAGTGCGTAATGTGCGGAGTCGAGTGCGTAATGTGCGGAGCGGAGCCGAGTGCGTAATGTGCGGAGCCGAGTGCGTAATGTGCGGAGCCGAGTGCGTAATGTGCGGAGCGGAGTCGAGTGCGTAATGTGCGGAGCGGAGCCGAGTGCGTAATGTGCGGAGCGGAGCCGTGTGAGTAATGTGCGGAGCGGAGCCGTGTGAGTAATGTGCGGAGCGGAGCCGAGTGCGTAATGTGCGGAGCGGAACCGAGTGCGTAATGTGCGGAGCGGAGCCGAGTGCGTAATGTGCGGAGCGGAGCCGAGTGCGTAATGTGCGGAGCGGAGCCGAGTGTGTAATGTGCGGAGCCGAGTGCGTAATGTGCGGAGCGGAGCCGAGTGTGTAATGTCCGGAGCGGAGCCGAGCGTGTAATGTGCGGAGCCGAGCGTGTAATGTGCGGAGCCGAGCCGAGCGTGTAATGTGCGGAGCCGAGCCGAGCGTGTAATGTGCGGAGCCGAGCCGAGCGCGTTATGTGCGGAGCCGAGCGCGTAATGTGCGGAGCCGCGCCGAGCGCGTAATGTGCCGAGCCGAGCGCGTAATGTGAGGAGCCGAGCGCGTAATGTGCGGAGCCGAGCCGAGCGCGTAATGTGCGGAGCGGAGCCGAGCGCGTAATGTGCGGAGCGGAGCCGAGCGTGTATTGTGCGGAGCGGAGCCGAGCGTGTAATGTGCGGAGCAGAGCCGAGCGTGTAATGTGCGGAGCTGAGCGTGTAATGTGCGGAGCGGAGCCGAGCGTGTAATGTGCGGAGTGGAGCCGAGCGTGTAATGTGCGGAGAGGAGCCGAGTGTGTAATGTGCGGAGAGGATCCGAGTGTGTAATGTGCGGAGCCGAGCCGAGTGTGTAATGTGCGGAGCAGAGCCGAGTGTGTAATGTGCGGAGCCGAGTGTGTAATGTGCGGAGCGGAGCCGAGTGTGTAATGTGCGGAGCTGAGTGTGTAATGTGCGGAGCGGAGCCGAGTGTGTAATGTGCAGAGCGGAGCCGAGTGTGTAATGTGCGGAGCGGAGCCGAGTGTGTAATGTGCGGAGCCGAGTGTGTAATGTGCGGAGCCGAGCCGAGTGTGTAATGTGCGGAGCCGAGTGTGTAATGTGCGAAGCCGAGTGTGTAATGTGCGGAGCGGAGCCGAGCGTGTAATGTGCGGAGCGGAGCCGAGTGTGTAATGTGCGGAGCTGAGCCGAGTGTGTAATGTGCGGAGCCGAGTGCGTAATGTGCGGAGCGGAGCCGAGTGTGTAATGTGCGGAGCGGAGCCGAGCGTGTAATGTGCGGAGCGGAGCCGAGCGTGTAATGTGCTGAGCGGAGCCGAGCGTGTAATGTGCGGAGCGGAGCCGAGTGTGTAATGTGCGGAGCCGAGCGTGTAATGTGCGGAGCAGAGCCGAGCGTGTAATGTGCGGAGCGGAGCCGAGCGTGTAATGTGCGGAGCGGAGCCGAGCGTGTAATGTGCGGAGAGGAGCCGAGCGTGTAATGTGCGAAGCCGAGCCGAGTGTGTAATGTGCGGAGCCGAGCCGAGTGTGTAATGTGCGGAGCCGAGTGTGTAATGTGCGAAGCCGAGTGTGTAATGTGCGGAGCGGAGCCGAGCGTGTAATGAGCGGAGCCGAGCGTGTAATGTGCGGAGCGGAGCCGAGCGTGTAATGTGCGGAGCGGAGCCGAGCGTGTAATGTGCGGAGCCGAGCGTGTAATGTGCGGAGCGGAGCCGAGCGTGTAATGTGCGGAGAGGAGCCGAGTGTGTAATGTGCGGAGCCGAGCGTGTAATGTGCGGAGCGGAGCCGAGCGTGTAATGTGCGGAGAGGAGCCGAGTGTGTAATGTGCGAAGCCGAGCCGAGTGTGTAATGTGCGGAGCCGAGCCGAGTGTGTAATGTGCGGAGCCGAGTGTGTAATGTGCGGAGCGGAGCCGAGCGTGTAATGAGCGGAGCCGAGCGTGTAATGTGCGGAGCGGAGCCGAGCGTGTAATGTGCAGAGCCGAGTGTGTAATGTGCGGAGCGGAGCCGAGTGTGTAATGTCCGGAGCGGAGCCGAGTGTGTAATGTGCGGAGCCGAGCGTGTAATGTGCGGAGCTGAGCCGAGCGTGTAATGTGCGGAGCCGAGCCGAGTGTGTAATGTGCGGAGCCGAGTGTGTAATGTGCGGAGCCGAGTGTGTAATGTGCGAAGCCGAGTGTGTAATGTGCGGAGCGGAGCCGAGCGTGTAATGAGCGGAGCCGAGCGTGTAATGTGCGGAGCGGAGCCGAGCGTGTAATGTACGGAGCGGAGCCGAGCGTGTAATGTGCGGAGCCGAGTGTGTAATGTGCGGAGCGGAGCCGAGTGTGTAATGTCCGGAGCGGAGCCGAGTGTGTAATGTGCGGAGCCGAGCGTGTAATGTGCGGAGCCGAGCCGAGCGTGTAATGTGCGGAGCAGAGCCGAGCGTGTAATGTGCGGAGCCGAGTGCGTAATGTGCGGAGCGGAGCCGAGTGTGTAATGTGCGGAGCGGAGCCGAGTGTGTAATGAGCGGAGCTGTGTGTGTAATGTGCGGAGCGGAGCCGAGTGTGTAATGAGCGGAGCTGTGTGTGTAATGTGCGGAGCCGAGTGTGTAATGTGCGGAGCGGAGCCGAGTGTGTAATGTGCGGAGCAGAGCCGAGTGTGTAATGTGCGGAGCGGAGCCGAGTGTGTAATGTGCGGAGCAGAGCCGAGTGTGTAATGTGCGGAGCCGAGTGTGTAATGTGCGGAGCGGAGCCGAGTGTGTAATGTGCGGAGCGGAGCCGAGCGTGTAATGTGCGGAGCCGAGTGCGTAATGTGCGGAGCCGAGCGTGTAATGTGCGGAGCCGAGTGCGTAATGTGCGGAGCGGAGCCGAGTGCGTAATGTGCGGAGCGGAGCCGAGTGCGTAATGTGCGTAGCGGAGCCGAGAGTGTAATGTGCGGAGCCGAGTGCGTAATGTGCGGAGCGGAGCCGAGTGTGTAATGTGCGGAGCGGAGCTGAGTGTGTAATGAGCGGAGCTGTGTGTGTAATGTGCGGAGCGGAGCCGAGTGTGTAATGAGCGGAGCTGTGTGTGTAATGTGTGGAGCAGAGCCGAGTGTGTAATGTGCGGAGCCGAGTGTGTAATGTGCGGAGCGGAGCCGAGTGTGTAATGTGCGGAGCGGAGCCGAGTGTGTAATGTGCGGAGCCGAGCCGAGTGTGTAATGTGCGGAGCCGAGTGTGTAATGTGCGAAGCCGAGTGTGTAATGTGCGGAGCGGAGCCGAGCGTGTAATGAGCGGAGCCGAGCGTGTAATGTGCGGAGCGGAGCCGAGCGTGTAATGTGCGGAGCGGAGCCGAGTGTGTAATGTGCGGAGCCGAGCGTGTAATGTGCGGAGCCGAGTGTGTAATGTGCGGAGCCGAGCGTGTAATGTGCGGAGCGGAGCCGAGCGTGTAATGTGCGGAGCGGAGCCGAGTGTGTAATGTGCGGAGCGGAGCCGAGCGTGTAATGTGCGGAGAGGAGCCGAGTGTGTAATGTGCGAAGCCGAGCCGAGTGTGTAATGTGCGGAGCCGAGCCGAGTGTGTAATGTGCGGAGCCGAGTGTGTAATGTGCGAAGCCGAGCGTGTAATGAGCGGAGCCGAGCGTGTAATGTGCGGAGCGGAGCCGAGCGCGTAATGTGCGGAGCGGAGCCGAGCGCGTAATGTGAGGAGCCGAGCGCGTAATGTGCGGAGCGGAGCCGAGTGTGTAATGTGCGGAGCAGAGCCGAGTGTGTAATGTGCGGAGCGGAGCCGAGTGTGTAATGTGCGGAGCCGAGTGTGTAATGTGCGGAGCGGAGCCGAGTGTGTAATGTGCGGAGCGGAGCCGAGTGTGTAATGTGCGGAGCGGAGCCGAGTGTGTAATGTGCGAAGCCGAGTGTGTAATGTGCGGAGCCGAGTGTGTAATGTGCGGAGCGGAGCCGACTGTGTAATGTGCGGAGCCGAGTGCGTAATGTGCGGAGCGGAGCCGATCGTGTAATGTGCGGAGCGGAGCCGATCGTGTAATGTGCGGAGCGGAGCCGAGTGTGTAATGTGCGGAGCGGAGCCGAGTGTGTAATGTGCGGAGCCGAGTGCGTAATGTGCGGAGCGGAGCCGAGCGTCTAATGTGCGGAGCGGAGCCTAGCGTATAATGTGCGGAGCGGAGCCGAGCATGTAATGTGCGGAGCGGAGCCGAGCGTGTAATGTGCGGAGAGGAGCCGAGTGTGTAATGTGCGGAGCGGAGCCGAGTGTGTAATGTGCGAAGCCGAGCCGAGTGTGTAATGTGCGGAGCCGAGCCGAGTGTGTAATGTGCGGAGCCGAGTGTGTAATGTGCGAAGCCGAGTGTGTAATGTGCGGAGCGGAGCCGAGCGTGTAATGAGCGGAGCCGAGCGTGTAATGTGCGGAGCGGAGCCGAGCGTGTAATGTGCGTAGCGGAGCCGAGCGTGTAATGTGCGGAGCCGAGCGTGTAATGTGCGGAGCCGAGTGTGTAATGTGCGGAGCAGAGCCGAGTGTGTAATGTGCGGAGCCGAGCGTGTAATGTGCGGAGCGGAGCCGAGCGTGTAATGTGCGGAGCGGAGCCGAGTGTGTAATGTGCGGAGCGGATCCGAGCGTGTAATGTGCGGAGAGGAGCCGAGTGTGTAATGTGCGAAGCCGAGCCGAGTGTGTAATGTGCGGAGCCGAGCCGAGTGTGTAATGTGCGGATCCGAGTGTGTAATGTGCGAAGCCGAGCGTGTAATGAGCGGAGCCGAGCGTGTAATGTGCGGAGCGGAGCCGAGCGTGTAATGTGCGGAGCGGAGCCGAGCGTGTAATGTGCGGAGCCGAGTGTGTAATGTGCGGAGCGGAGCCGAGTGTGTAATGTCCGGAGCGGAGCCGAGTGTGTAATGTCCGGAGCCGAGTGTGTAATGAGCGGAGCAGAGTGTGTAATGTGCGGAGCAGAGCCGAGTGTGTAATGTGCGGAGCCGAGTGTGTAATGTGCGGAGCGGAGCCGAGCGTGTAATGTGCGGAGCCAAGCGTGTAATGTGCGCAGCCGAGCGTGTAATGTGCGGAGCCGAGCGTGTAATGTGCCGAGCCGAGCGTGTAATGTGCGGAGCCGAGCGTGTAATGTGCGGAGCCGAGCCGAGCGCGTAATGTGCGGAGCCGCGCCGAGCGCGTAATGTGCGGAGCCGAGCCGAGCGCGTAATGTGAGGAGCCGAGCGCGTAATGTGCGGAGCGGAGCCGAGCGCGTAATGTGCGGAGCCGAGTGTGTAATGTGCGGAGCAGAGCCGAGTGTGTAATGTGCGGAGCCGAGTGTGTAATGTGCGGAGCGGAGCCGAGTGTGTAATGTGCGGAGCGGAGCCGAGTGTGTAATGTGCGGAGCGGAGCCGAGCGTGTAATGTGCGGAGCGGAGCTGAGTGTGTAATGTGCGGAGCCGAGTGTGTAATGTGCGGAGCGGAGCCGAGTGTGTAATGTGCAGAGCGGAGCCGAGTGTGTAATGTGCGGAGCCGAGCGTGTAATGTGCGGAGCGGAGCCGAGCGTGTAATGTGCGGAGCGGAGCCGAGCATGTAATGTGCGGAGCTGCGCCGAGCGTGTAATGTGCGGAGCCGCGCCGAGCGTGTAATGTGCGGAGCGGAGTCGAGCGTGTAATGTGCGGAGCGGAGCCGAGCGTGTAATGTGCGGAGCCGAGTGCGTAATGTGCGGAGCAGAGCGTGTAATGTGCGGAGCCGAGTGCGTAATGTGCGGAGCGGAGCCGAGTGCGTAATGTGCGGAGCGGAGCCGAGTGCGTAATGTGCGTAGCGGAGCCGAGAGTGTAATGTGCGGAGCCGAGTGGGTAATGTGCGGAGCGGAGCCGAGTGTGTAATGTGCGGAGCGGAGCCGAGTGTGTAATGAGCGGAGCTGTGTGTGTAATATGCGGAGCGGAGCCGAGTGTGTAATGTGCGGAGCCGAGTGTGTAATGTGCGGAGCGGAGCCGAGTGTGTAATGTGCGGAGCGGAGCCGAGTGTGTAATGTGCGGAGCGGAGCCGAGTGTGTAATGTGCGGAGCCGAGTGTGTAATGTGCGGAGCGGAGCCGAGTGTGTAATGTGCGGAGCGGAGCCGAGTGTGTAATGTGCGGAGCGGAGCCGAGTGTGTAATGTGCGGAGCGGAGCCGAGTGTGTAATGTGTGGAGCCGAGTGTGTAATGTGCGGAGCCGAGTGTGTAATGTGCGGAGCGGAGCCGACTGTGTAATGTGCGGAGCCGAGTGCGTAATGTGCGGAGCGGAGCCGATCGTGTAATGTGCGGAGCGGAGCCGATCGTGTAATGTGCGGAGCGGAGCCGAGTGTGTAATGTGCGGAGCGGAGCCGAGTGTGTAATGTGCGGAGCCGAGTGCGTAATGTGCGGAGCGGAGCCGAGCGTGTAATGTGCGGAGCGGAGCCGAGCGTGTAATGTGCGGAGCGGAGCCGAGCGTCTAATGTGCGGAGCCGAGCGTGTAATGTGCGGAGCCGAGCGTGTAATGTGCGGAGCGGAGCCTAGCGTATAATGTGCGGAGCGGAGCCGAGCATGTAATGTGCGGAGCGGAGCCGAGCGTGTAATGTGCGGAGAGGAGCCGAGTGTGTAATGTGCGGAGCGGAGCCGAGTGTGTAATGTGCGAAGCCGAGCCGAGTGTGTAATGTGCGGAGCCGAGCCGAGTGTGTAATGTGCGGAGCCGAGTGTGTAATGTGCGAAGCCGAGTGTGTAATGTGCGGAGCGGAGCCGAGCGTGTAATGAGCGGAGCCGAGCGTGTAATGTGCGGAGGGGAGCCGAGCGTGTAATGTGCGGAGCAGAGCCGAGTGTGTAATGTGCGGAGCCGAGCGTGTAATGTGCGGAGCCGAGTGTGTAATGTGCGGAGCAGAGCCGAGTGTGTAATGTGCGGAGCCGAGCGTGTAATGTGCGGAGCGGAGCCGAGAGTGTAATGTGCGGAGCGGAGCCGAGTGTGTAATGTGCGGAGCGGAGCCGAGCGTGTAATGTGCGGAGAGGAGCCGAGTGTGTAATGTGCGAAGCCGAGCCGAGTGTGTAATGTGCGGAGCCGAGCCGAGTGTGTAATGTGCGGAGCCGAGTGTGTAATGTGCGAAGCCGAGCGTGTAATGAGCGGAGCCGAGCGTGTAATGTGCGGAGCGGAGCCGAGCGTGTAATGTGCGGAGCGGAGCCGAGCGTGTAATGTGCGGAGCCGAGTGTGTAATGTGCGGAGCGGAGCCGAGTGTGTAATGTCCGGAGCGGAGCCGAGTGTGTAATGTCCGGAGCCGAGTGTGTAATGAGCGGAGCAGAGTGTGTAATGTGCGGAGCAGAGCCGAGTGTGTAATGTGCGGAGCCGAGTGTGTAATGTGCGGAGCGGAGCCGAGCGTGTAATGTGCGGAGCCAAGCGTGTAATGTGCGCAGCCGAGCGTGTAATGTGCGGAGCCGAGCGTGTAATGTGCCGAGCCGAGCGTGTAATGTGCGGAGCCGAGCGTGTAATGTGCGGAGCCGAGTGCGTAATGTGCGGAGCGGAGCCGAGAGTGTAATGTGCGGAGCCGAGTGCGTAATGTGCGGAGCGGAGCCGAGTGTGTAATGTGCGGAGCGGAGCCGAGTGTGTAATGAGCGGAGCTGTGTGTGTAATGTGCGGAGCAGAGCCGAGTGTGTAATGAGCGGAGCTGTGTGTGTAATGTGCGGAGCAGAGTGTGTAATGTGTGGAGCAGAGCCGAGTGTGTAATGTGCGGAGCCGAGTGTGTAATGTGCGGAGCGGAGCCGAGTGTGTAATGTGCGGAGCCGAGTGTGTAATGTGCGGAGCGGAGCCGAGTGTGTAATGTGCGGAGCCGAGTGTGTAATGTGCGGAGCGGAGCCGAGTGTGTAATGAGCGGAGCCGAGTGTGTAATGTGCGGAGCGGAGCCGAGTGTGTAATGTGCGTAGCGGAGCGTGTAATGTGCGGAGCGGAGCCGAGTGTGTAATGAGCGGAGCCGAGTGTGTAATGTGCGGAGCGGAGCCGAGTGTGTAATCTGCGGAGCGGAGACGAGTGTGTAATGTGCGGAGCGGAGCCGAGTGTGTAATGTGCGGAGCCGAGTGTGTAATGTGCGGAGCGGAGCCGAGTGTGTAATGTGCGGATCGGAGCCGAGCGTGTAATGTGCGGAGCGGAGCCGAGTGTGTAATGTGCGGAGCGGAGTGTGTAATGTGCGGAGCGGAGTGTGTAATGTGCGGAGCGGAGCCGAGTGTGTAATGTGCGGAGCGGAGCCAAGTGTGTAATGTGCGGAGCCGAGTGTGTAATGTGCGGAGCGGAGCCGAGTGTGTAATGTGCGGTGCGGAGCCGAGTGTGTAATGTGCGGAGCCGAGCGTGTAACGTGCGGAGCGGAGCCGAGCGTGTAATGTGCGGAGCGGAGCCGAGTGTGCAATGTGCGGAGCGGAGCCGAGCGTGTAATGTGCGGAGCGGAGCCGAGCGTGTAATGTGCGGAGCGGAGCCGAGCGTGTAATGTGCGGAGCGGAGCCGAGTGTGTAATGTGCGGAGCCAAGTGTGCAATGTGCGGAGCGGAGCCGAGCGTGTAATGTGCGGAGCGGAGCCGAGCGTGTAATGTGCGGAGCGGAGCCGAGCGTGTAATGTGCGGAGCGGAGCCGAGCGTGCAATGTGCGGAGCGGAGCCGAGCGTGTAATGTGCGGAGTCGCGCCGAGCGTGTAATGTGCGGAGCCGCGCCGAGCGTGTAATGTGCGGAGCGGAGCTGAGCGTGTAATGTGCGGAGCGGAGCTGAGCGTGTAATGTGCGGAGCGGAACCGAGCATGTAATGTGCGGAGCGGAGCCGAGCGTGCAATGTGCGGAGCGGAGCCTAGTGCTTAATGTGCAGAGCTGAGCGTGTAATGTGTGGAGCGGAGCCGAGTGTGTAATGTGCGGAGCCGAGTGGGTAATGAGCGGATCCGAGTGTGTAATATGCGGAGCGGAGCCGAGTGTGTAATGTGCGGAGCCGAGCGTGTAATGTGCGGAGCGGAGCCGAGTGTGTAATGTGCGGAGCGGAGCCGAGCGTGTAATGTGCGGAGCGGAGCCGAGCGTGTAATGTGCGGAGAGGAGCCGAGTGTGTAATGTGCGAAGCCGAGCCGAGCGTGTAATGTGCGGAGAGGAGCCGAGTGTGTAATGTGCGGAGCCGAGTGTGTAATGTGCGAAGCCGAGTGTGTAATGTGCGGAGCGGAGCCGAGCGTGTAATGTGCGGAGCGGAGCCGAGTGTGTAATGTGCGGAGCTGAGCCGAGTGTGTAATGTGCGGAGCCGAGTGCGTAATGTGCGGAGCGGAGCCGAGTGTGTAATGTGCGGAGCGGAGCCGAGCGTGTAATGTGCGGAGCGGAGCCGAGCGTGTAATGTGCTGAGCGGAGCCGAGCGTGTAATGTGCGGAGCGGAGCCGAGTGTGTAATGTGCGGAGCCGAGCGTGTATTGTGTGGAGCCGAGCGTGTAATGTGCGGAGCAGAGCCGAGTGTGTAATGTGCGGAGCCGAGCGTGTAATGTGCGGAGCGGAGCCGAGCGTGTAATGTGCGGAGCGGAGCCGAGCGTGTAATGTGCGGAGAGGAGCCGAGTGTGTAATGTGCGAAGCCGAGCCGAGTGTGTAATGTGCGGAGCCGAGCCGAGTGTGTAATGTGCGGAGCCGAGTGTGTAATGTGCGAAGCCGAGTGTGTAATGTGCGGAGCGGAGCCGAGCGTGTAATGAGCGGAGCCGAGCGTGTAATGTGCGGAGCGGAGCCGAGCGTGTAATGTGCGGAGCGGAGCCGAGTGTGTAATGTGCGGAGCCGAGCGTGTAATGTGCGGAGCCGAGCGTGTAATGTGCGGAGCAGAGCCGAGTGTGTAATGTGCGGAGCCGAGCGTGTAATGTGCGGAGCGGAGCCGAGCGTGTAATGTGCGGAGAGGAGCCGAGTGTGTAATGTGCGAAGCCGAGCCGAGTGTGTAATGTGCGGAGCCGAGCCGAGTGTGTAATGTGCGGAGCCGAGTGTGTAATGTGCGGAGCGGAGCCGAGCGTGTAATGAGCGGAGCCGAGCGTGTAATGTGCGGAGCGGAGCCGAGCGTGTAATGTGCAGAGCCGAGTGTGTAATGTGCGGAGCGGAGCCGAGTGTGTAATGTCCGGAGCGGAGCCGAGTGTGTAATGTGCGGAGCCGAGCGTGTAATGTGCGGAGCTGAGCCGAGCGTGTAATGTGCGGAGCCGAGCCGAGTGTGTAATGTGCGGAGCCGAGCCGAGTGTGTAATGTGCGGAGCCGAGTGTGTAATGTGCGAAGCCGAGTGTGTAATGTGCGGAGCGGAGCCGAGCGTGTAATGAGCGGAGCCGAGCGTGTAATGTGCGGAGCGGAGCCGAGCGTGTAATGTACGGAGCGGAGTCGAGCGTGTAATGTGCGGAGCCGAGTGTGTAATGTGCGGAGCGGAGCCGAGTGTGTAATGTCCGGAGCGGAGCCGAGTGTGTAATGTGCGGAGCCGAGCGTGTAATGTGCGGAGCCGAGCCGAGCGTGTAATGTGCGGAGCCGAGCCGAGCGTGTAATGTGCGGAGCCGAGCCGAGCGCGTTATGTGCGGAGCCGAGCGCGTAATGTGCGGAGCCGCGCCGAGCGCGTAATGTGCCGAGCCGAGCGCGTAATGTGAGGAGCCGAGCGCGTAATGTGCGGAGCCGAGCCGAGCGCGTAATGTGCGGAGCGGAGCCGAGCGCGTAATGTGCGGAGCGGAGCCGAGCGTGTATTGTGCGGAGCGGAGCCGAGCGTGTAATGTGCGGAGCAGAGCCGAGCGTGTAATGTGCGGAGCTGAGCGTGTAATGTGCGGAGCGGAGCCGAGCGTGTAATGTGCGGAGTGGAGCCGAGCGTGTAATGTGCGGAGAGGAGCCGAGTGTGTTATGTGCGGAGAGGATCCGAGTGTGTAATGTGCGGAGCCGAGCCGAGTGTGTAATGTGCGGAGCAGAGCCGAGTGTGTAATGTGCGGAGCCGAGTGTGTAATGTGCGGAGCGGAGCCGAGTGTGTAATGTGCGCAGCCGAGTGTGTAATGTGCGGAGCGGAGCCGAGTGTGTAATGTGCAGAGCGGAGCCGAGTGTGTAATGTGCGGAGCGGAGCCGAGTGTGTAATGTGCGGAGCCGAGTGTGTAATGTGCAGAGCGGAGCCGAGCGTGTAATGAGCGGAGCCGAGCGTGTAATGTGCGGAGCGGAGCCGAGCGTGTAATGTGCGGAGCCGAGTGTGTAATGTGCGGAGCGGAGCCGAGTGTGTAATGTCCGGAGCGGAGCCGAGTGTGTAATGTGCGGAGCCGAGCGTGTAATGTGCGGAGCCGAGCCGAGCGTGTAATGTGCGGAGCCGAGCCGAGTGTGTAATGTGCGGAGCCGAGCCGAGTGTGTAATGTGCGGAGCCGAGTGTGTAATGTGCGAAGCCGAGTGTGTAATGTGCGGAGCGGAGTCGAGCGTGTAATGAGCGGAGCCGAGCGTGTAATGTGCGGAGTGGAGCCGAGCGTGTAATGTGCGGAGCGGAGCCGAGTGTGTAATGTCCGGAGCGGAGCCGAGTGTGTAATGTGCGGAGCCGAGCGTGTAATGTGCGGAGCCGAGCCGAGCGCGTTATGTGCGGAGCCGAGCGCGTAATGTGCGGAGCCGCGCCGAGCGCGTAATGTGCCGAGCGCGTAATGTGAGGAGCCGAGCGCGTAATGTGCGGAGCCGAGCGCGTAATGTGCGGAGCGGAGCCGAGCGCGTAATGTGCGGAGCGGAGCCGAGCGTGTATTGTGCGGAGCGGAGCCGAGCGTGTAATGTGCGGAGCGGAGCCGAGCGTGTAATGTGCGGAGCTGAGCGTGTAATGTGCGGAGCGGAGCCGAGCGTGTAATGTGCGGAGTGGACCCGAGCGTGTAATGTGCGGAGAGGAGCCGAGTGTGTAATGTGCGGAGCGGAGCCGAGCGTGTATTGTGCGGAGCGGAGCCGAGCGTGTAATGTGCGTAGCGGAGCCGAGCGTGTAATGTGCGGAGCTGAGCGTGTAATGTACGGAGCGGAGCCGAGCGTGTAATGTGCGGAGTGGAGCCGAGCGTGTAATGTGCGGAGAGTAGCCGAGTGTGTAATGTGCGGAGAGGATCCGAGTGTGTAATGTGCGGAGCCGAGCCGAGTGTGTAATGTGCGGAGCAGAGCCGAGTGTGTAATGTGCGGAGCCGAGTGTGTAATGTGCGGAGCGGAGCCGAGTGTGTAATGTGCGGAGCGGAGCCGAGTGTGTAATGTGCGGAGCGGAGTCGAGTGTGTAATGTGCGGAGCGGAGCCGAGCGTGTAATGTGCGGAGCGGAGCTGAGTGTGTAATGTGCGGAGCGGAGCCGAGTGTGTAATGTGCGGAGCGGAGCCGAGTGTGTAATGTGCGGAGCGGAGCCGAGTGTGTAATGTGCGGAGCGGAGCCGAGTGTGTAATGTGCGGAGCGGAGCCGAGTGCGTAATGTGTGGAGCGGAGCCGAGTGTGTAATGTGCGGAGCCGAGTGGGTAATGAGCGGATTCGAGTGTGTAATATGCGGAGCGGAGCCGAGTGTGTAATGTGCGGAGCCGAGCGTGTAATGTGCGGAGCGGAGCCGAGCGTGTAATGTGCGGAGCGGAGCCGAGTGTGTAATGTGCGGAGCGGAGCCGAGCGTGTAATGTGCGGAGCGGAGCCGAGCGTGTAATGTGCGGAGAGGAGCCGAGTGTGTAATGTGCGAAGCCGAGCCGAGCGTGTAATTTGCGGAGAGGAGCCGAGTGTGTAATGTCCGAAGCCGAGCCGAGTGTGTAATGTGCGGAGCCGAGCCGAGTGTGTAATGTGCGGAGCCGAGTGTGTAATGTGCGAAGCCGAGTGTGTAATGTGCGGAGCGGAGCCGAGCGTGTAATGTGCAGAGCGGAGCCGAGTGTGTAATGTGCGGAGCTGAGCCGAGTGTGTAATGTGCGGAGCCGAGTGCGTAATGTGCGGAGCGGAGCCGAGTGTGTAATGTGCGGAGCGGAGCCGAGCGTGTAATGTGCGGAGCGGAGCCGAGCGTGTAATGTGCTGAGCGGAGCCGAGCGTGTAATGTGCGGAGCGGAGCCGAGTGTGTAATGTGCGGAGCCGAGCGTGTATTGTGTGGAGCCGAGCGTGTAATGTGCGGAGCAGAGCCGAGTGTGTAATGTGCGGAGCCGAGCGTGTAATGTGCGGAGCGGAGCCGAGCGTGTAATGTGCGGAGCGGAGCCGAGCGTGTAATGTGCGGAGAGGAGCCGAGTGTGTAATGTGCGAAGCCGAGCCGAGTGTGTAATGTGCGGAGCCGAGCCGAGTGTGTAATGTGCGGAGCCGAGTGTGTAATGTGCGAAGCCGAGTGTGTAATGTGCGGAGCGGAGCCGAGCGTGTAATGAGCGGAGCCGAGCGTGTAATGTGCGGAGCGGAGCCGAGCGTGTAATGTGCGGAGCGGAGCCGAGTGTGTAATGTGCGGAGCCGAGCGTGTAATGTGCGGAGCCGAGCGTGTAATGTGCGGAGCAGAGCCGAGTGTGTAATGTGCGGAGCCGAGCGTGTAATGTGCGGAGCGGAGCCGAGCGTGTAATGTGCGGAGAGGAGCCGAGTGTGTAATGTGCGAAGCCGAGCCGAGTGTGTAATGTGCGGAGCCGAGCCGAGTGTGTAATGTGCGGAGCCGAGTGTGTAATGTGCGGAGCGGAGCCGAGCGTGTAATGAGCGGAGCCGAGCGTGTAATGTGCGGAGCGGAGCCGAGCGTGTAATGTGCGGAGCCGAGTGTGTAATGTGCGGAGCGGAGCCGAGTGTGTAATGTCCGGAGCGGAGCCGAGTGTGTAATGTGCGGAGCCGAGCGTGTAATGTGCGGAGCCGAGCCGAGCGTGTAATGTGCGGAGCCGAGCCGAGTGTGTAATGTGCGGAGCCGAGCGTGTAATGTGCGGAGCGGAGCCGAGCGTGTAATGTGCGGAGAGGAGCCGAGTGTGTAATGTGCGAAGCCGAGCCGAGTGTGTAATGTGCGGAGCCGAGCCGAGTGTGTAATGTGCGGAGCCGAGTGTGTAATGTGCGGAGCGGAGCCGAGCGTGTAATGAGCGGAGCCGAGCGTGTAATGTGCGGAGCGGAGCCGAGCGTGTAATGTGCGGAGCCGAGTGTGTAATGTGCGGAGCGGAGCCGAGTGTGTAATGTCCGGAGCGGAGCCGAGTGTGTAATGTGCGGAGCCGAGCGTGTAATGTGCGGAGCCGAGCGTGTAATGTGCGGAGCCGAGCCGAGTGTGTAATGTGCGGAGCCGAGCCGAGTGTGTAATGTGCGGAGCCGAGTGTGTAATGTGCGAAGCCGAGTGTGTAATGTGCGGAGCCGAGCGTGTAATGAGCGGAGCCGAGCGTGTAATGTGCGGAGCGGAGCCGAGCGTGTAATGTGCGGAGCGAAGCCGAGCGTGTAATGTGCGGAGCCGAGTGTGTAATGTGCGGAGCGGAGCCGAGTGTGTAATGTCCGGAGCGGAGCCGAGTGTGTAATGTGCGGAGCCGAGCGTGTAATGTGCGGAGCCGAGCCGAGCGTGTAATGTGCGGAGCCGAGCCGAGCGTGTAATGTGCGGAGCCGAGCCGAGCGCGTAATGTGCGGAGCGGAGCCGAGCGCGTAATGTGCGGAGCGGAGCCGAGCGTGTATTGTGCGGAGCGGAGCCGAGCGTGTAATGTGCGGAGCGGAGCCGAGCGTGTAATGTGCGGAGCTGAGCGTGTAATGTGCGGAGCGGAGCCGAGCGTGTAATGTGCGGAGTGGAGCCGAGCGTGTAATGTGCGGAGAGGAGCCGAGTGTGTAATGTGCGGAGAGGATCCGAGTGTGTAATGTGCGGAGCCGAGCCGAGTGTGTAATGTGCGGAGCAGAGCCGAGTGTGTAATGTGCGGAGCCGAGTGTGTAATGTGCGGAGCGGAGCCGAGTGTGTAATGTGCGGAGCCGAGTGTGTAATGTGCGGAGCGGAGCCGAGTGTGTAATGTGCAGAGCGGAGCCGAGTGTGTAATGTGCGGAGCGGAGCCGAGTGTGTAATGTGCAGAGCCGAGTGTGTAATGTGCGGAGCGGAACCGAGCGTGTAATGAGCGGAGCCGAGCGTGTAATGTCCGGAGCGGAGTCGAGTGTGTAATGTGCGGAGCCGAGCGTGTAATGTGCGGAGCCGAGCCGAGCGTGTAATGTGCGGAGCCGAGCCGAGTGTGTAATGTGCGGAGCCGAGCCGAGTGTGTAATGTGCGGAGCCGAGTGTGTAATGTGCGAAGCCGAGTGTGTAATGTGCGGAGCGGAGCCGAGCGTGTAATGAGCGGAGCCGAGCGTGTAATGTGCGGAGTAGAGCCGAGCGTGTAATGTGCGGAGCGGAGCCGAGCGTGTAATGTGCCGAGCCGAGTGTGTAATGTGCGGAGCGGAGCCGAGTGTGTAATGTCCGGAGCGGAGCCGAGCGTGTAATGTGCGGAGCCGAGCCGAGCGCGTAATGTGCGGAGCCGAGCCGAGCGCGTAATGTGCGGAGCCGCGCCGAGCGCGTAATGTGCCGAGCGCGTAATGTGCGGAGCCGAGCCGAGCGCGTAATGTGCGGAGCCGAGCGCGTAATGTGCGGAGCGGAGCCGAGCGTGTATTGTGCGGAGCGGAGCCGAGCGTGTAATGTGCGGAGCGGAGCCGAGCGTGTAATGTGCGGAGCTGAGCATGTAATGTGCGGAGCGGAGCCGAGCGTGTAATGTGCGGAGTGGAGCCGAGCGTGTAATGTGCGGAGAGGAGCCGAGTGTGTAATGTGCAGAGCGGAGCCGAGCGTGTATTGTGCGGAGCGGAGCCGAGCGTGTAATGTGCGGAGCGGAGCCGAGCGTGTAATGTGCGGAGTGGAGCCGAGCGTGTAATGTGCGGAGAGGAGCCGAGTGTGTAATGTGCGGAGCGGAGCCGAGCGTGTATTGTGCGGAGCGGAGCCGAGCGTGTAATGTGCGGAGCGGAGCCAAGCGTGTAATGTGCGGAGCTGAGCGTGTAATGTGCGGAGCGGAGCCGAGCGTGTAATGTGCGGAGTGGAGCCGACCGTGTAATGTGCGGAGAGGAGCCGAGTGTGTAATGTGCGGAGAGGATCCGAGTGTGTAATGTGCGGAGCCGAGCCGAGTGTGTAATGTGCGGAGCAGAGCCGAGTGTGTAATGTGCGGAGCGGAGCCGAGTGTGTAATGTGCGGAGCCGAGCCGAGTGTGTAATGTGCGGAGCAGAGCCGAGTGTGTAATGTGCGGAGCCGCGCCGAGCGTGTAATGTGCGGAGCCGAGTGTGTAATGTGCGGAGCCGAGCGTGTAATGAGCGGAGCCGAGCGTGTAATGTGCGGAGCGGAGCCGAGCGTGTAATGTGCGGAGCCGAGTGTGTAATGTGCGGAGCGGAGCCGAGTGTGTAATGTCCGGAGCGGAGCCGAGTGTGTAATGTGCGGAGCCGAGCGTGTAATGTGCGGAGCCGAGCCGAGCGTGTAATGTGCGGAGCCGAGCCGAGTGTGTAATGTGCGGAGCCGAGTCGAGTGTGTAATGTGCGGAGCTGAGTGTGTAATGTGCGAAGCCGAGTGTGTAATGTGCGGAGCGGAGCCGAGCGTGTAATGAGCGGAGCCGAGCGTGTAATGTGCGGAGCGGAGCCGAGCGTGTAATGTGCGGAGCCGAGTGTGTAATGTGCGGAGCCGAGTGTGTAATGTGCGGAGCCGAGTGTGTAATGTCCGGAGCGGAGCCGAGTGTGTAATGTGCGGAGCCGAGCGTGTAATGTGCGGAGCCGAGCGAGCGCGTAATGTGCGGAGCCGCGCCGAGCGCGTAATGTGCCGAGCCGAGCGCGTAATGTGAGGAGCCGAGCGCGTAATGTGCTTAGCCGAGCCGAGCGCGTAATGTGCGGAGCGGAGCCGAGCGCGTAATGTGCGGAGCGGAGCCGAGCGTGTATTGTGCGGAGCGGAGCCGAGCGTGTAATGTGCGGAGCGGAGCCGAGCGTGTAATGTGCGGAGCTGAGCGTGTAATGTGCGGAGCGGAGCCGAGCGTGTAATGTGCGGAGTGGAGCCGAGCGTGTAATGTGCGGAGAGGAGCCGAGCGTGTATTGTGCGGAGCGGAGCCGAGCGTGTAATGTGCGGAGCGGAGCCGAGCGTGTAATGTGCGGAGCTGAGCGTGTAATGTGCGGAGCGGAGCCGAGCGTGTAATGTGCGGAGTGGAGCCGAGCGTGTAATGTGCGGAGAGGAGCCGAGTGTGTAATGTGCGGAGCAGAGCCGAGTGTGTAATGTGCGGAGCCGAGTGTGTAATGTGCGGAGCGGAGCCGAGTGTGTAATGTGCGGAGCCGAGTGTGTAATGTGCGGAGCGGAGCCGAGTGTGTAATGTGCGGAGCGGAGCCGAGTGTGTAATGTGCGGAGCGGAGCCGAGCGTGTAATGTGCGGAGCGGAGCTGAGTGTGTAATGTGCGGAGCGGAGCCGAGTGTGTAATGTGCGGAGCGGAGCCGAGTGCGTAATGTGCGGAGCGGAGCCTAGTGCGTAATGTGCAGAGCTGAGCGTGTAATGTGTGGAGCGGAGCCGAGTGTGTAATGTGCGGAGCCGAGTGGGTAATGAGCGGATCCGAGTGTGTAATATGCGGAGCGGAGCCGAGTGTGTAATGTGCGGAGCCGAGCGTGTAATGTGCGGAGCGGAGCCGAGCGTGTAATGTGCGGAGCGGAGCCGAGCGTGTAATGTGCGGAGCGGAGCCGAGCGTGTAATGTGCGGAGCGGAGCCGAGCGTGTAATGTGCGGAGAGGAGCCGAGTGTGTAATGTGCGAAGCCGAGCCGAGCGTGTAATGTGCGGAGAGGAGCCGAGTGTGTAATGTCCGAAGCCGAGCCGAGTGTGTAATGTGCGGAGCCGCGTGTGTAATGTGCGAAGCCGAGTGTGTAATGTGCGGAGCGGAGCCGAGCGTGTAATGTGCGGAGCGGAGCCGAGTGTGTAATGTGCGGAGCTGAGCCGAGTGTGTAATGTGCGGAGCCGAGTGCGTAATGTGCGGAGCGGAGCCGAGTGTGTAATGTGCGGAGCGGAGCCGAGCGTGTAATGTGCGGAGCGGAGCCGAGCGTGTAATGTGCTGAGCGGAGCCGAGCGTGTAATGTGCGGAGCGGAGCCGAGTGTGTAATGTGCGGAGCCGAGCGTGTATTGTGTGGAGCCGAGCGTGTAATGTGCGGAGCAGAGCCGAGTGTGTAATGTGCGGAGCCGAGCGTGTAATGTGCGGAGCGGAGCCGTGCGTGTAATGTGCGGAGCGGAGCCGAGCATGTAATGTGCGGAGCGGAGCCGAGCGTGTAATGTGCGGAGAGGAGCCGAGTGTGTAATGTGCGAAGCCGAGCCGAGTGTGTAATGTGCGGAGCCGAGCCGAGTGTGTAATGTGCAGAGCCGAGTGTGTAATGTGCGAAGCCGAGTGTGTAATGTGCGGAGCAGAGCCGAGCGTGTAATGAGCGGAGCCGAGCGTGTAATGTGCGGAGCGGAGCCGAGCGTGTAATGTGCGGAGCGGAGCCGAGCGTGTAATGTGCGGAGCCGAGCGTGTAATGTGCGGAGCGGAGCCGAGCGTGTAATGTGCGGAGAGGAGCCGAGTGTGTAATGTGCGAAGCCGAGCCGAGTGTGTAATGTGCGGAGCCGAGCCGAGTGTGTAATGTGCGGAGCCGAGTGTGTAATGTGCGGAGCGGAGCCGAGCGTGTAATGTGCGGAGCGGAGCCGAGCGTGTAATGTGCGGAGCCGAGTGTGTAATGTGCGGAGCGGAGCCGAGTGTGTAATGTCCGGAGCGGAGCCGAGTGTGTAATGTGCGGAGCCGAGCGTGTAATGTGCGGAGCCGAGCCGAGCGTGTAATGTGCGGAGCCGAGCCGAGTGTGTAATGTGCGGAGCCGAGCCGAGTGTGTAATGTGCGGAGCTGAGTGTGTAATGTGCGAAGCCGAGTGTGTAATGTGCGGAGCGGAGCCGAGCGTGTAATGTGCGGAGCGGAGCCGAGCATGTAATGTGCGGAGCCGAGTGTGTAATGTGCGGAGCGGAGCCGAGTGTGTAATGTCCGGAGCGGAGCCGAGCGTGTAATGTGCGGAGCCGAGCCGAGCGCGTTATGTGCGGAGCCGAGCCGAGCGTGTAATGTGCGGAGCCGCGCCGAGCGCGTAATGTGCCGAGCCGAGCGCGTAATGTGAGGAGCCGAGCGCGTAATGTGCGGAGCCGAGCCGAGCGCGTAATGTGCGGAGTGGAGCCGAGCGCGTAATGTGCGGAGCGGAGCCGAGCGTGTATTGTGCGGAGCGGAGCCGAGCGTGTAATGTGCGGAGCGGAGCCGAGCGTGTAATGTGCGGAGCTGAGCGTGTAATGTGCGGAGCGGAGCCGAGCGTGTAATGTGCGGAGTGGAGCCGAGCGTGTAATGTGCGGAGAGGAGCCGAGCGTGTATTGTGCGGAGCGGAGCCGAGCGTGTAATGTGCGGAGCGGAGCCGAGCGTGTAATGTGCGGAGCTGAGCGTGTAATGTGCGGAGCGGAGCCGAGCGTGTAATGTGCGGAGTGGAGCCGAGCGTGTAATGTGCGGAGAGGAGCCGAGTGTGTAATGTGCGGAGCAGAGCCGAGTGTGTAATGTGCGGAGCCGAGTGTGTAATGTGCGGAGCGGAGCCGAGTGTGTAATGTGCGGAGCCGAGTGTGTAATGTGCGGAGCGGAGCCGAGTGTGTAATGTGCGGAGCGGAGTCGAGTGTGTAATGTGCGGAGCGGAGCCGAGCGTGTAATGTGCGGAGCGGAGCTGAGTGTGTAATGTGCGGAGCGGAGTCGAGTGTGTAATGTGCGGAGCCGCGTGTGTAATGTGCGAAGCCGAGTGTGTAATGTGCGGAGCGGAGCCGAGCGTGTAATGTGCGGAGCGGAGCCGAGTGTGTAATGTGCGGAGCTGAGCCGAGTGTGTAATGTGCGGAGCCGAGTGCGTAATGTGCGGAGCGGAGCCGAGTGTGTAATGTGCGGAGCGGAGCCGAGCGTGTAATGTGCGGAGCGGAGCCGAGCGTGTAATGTGCTGAGCGGAGCCGAGCGTGTAATGTGCGGAGCGGAGCCGAGTGTGTAATGTGCGGAGCCGAGCGTGTATTGTGTGGAGCCGAGCGTGTAATGTGCGGAGCAGAGCCGAGCGCGTAATGTGCGGAGCCGCGCCGAGCGCGTAATGTGCCGAGCGCGTAATGTGCGGAGCCGAGCCGAGCGCGTAATGTGCGGAGCCGAGCGCGTAATGTGCGGAGCGGAGCCGAGCGTGTATTGTGCGGAGCGGAGCCGAGCGTGTAATGTGCGGAGCGGAGCCGAGCGTGTAATGTGCGGAGCTGAGCATGTAATGTGCGGAGCGGAGCCGAGCGTGTAATGTGCGGAGTGGAGCCGAGCGTGTAATGTGCGGAGAGGAGCCGAGTGTGTAATGTGCGGAGCGGAGCCGAGCGTGTATTGTGCGGAGCGGAGCCGAGCGTGTAATGTGCGGAGCGGAGCCGAGCGTGTAATGTGCGGAGTGGAGCCGAGCGTGTAATGTGCGGAGAGGAGCCGAGTGTGTAATGTGCGGAGCGGAGCCGAGCGTGTATTGTGCGGAGCGGAGCCGAGCGTGTAATGTGCGGAGCGGAGCCAAGCGTGTAATGTGCGGAGCTGAGCGTGTAATGTGCGGAGCGGAGCCGAGCGTGTAATGTGCGGAGTGGAGCCGACCGTGTAATGTGCGGAGAGGAGCCGAGTGTGTAATGTGCGGAGAGGATCCGAGTGTGTAATGTGCGGAGCCGAGCCGAGTGTGTAATGTGCGGAGCAGAGCCGAGTGTGTAATGTGCGGAGCGGAGCCGAGTGTGTAATGTGCGGAGCCGAGCCGAGTGTGTAATGTGCGGAGCAGAGCCGAGTGTGTAATGTGCGGAGCCGCGCCGAGCGTGTAATGTGCGGAGCCGAGTGTGTAATGTGCGGAGCCGAGCGTGTAATGAGCGGAGCCGAGCGTGTAATGTGCGGAGCGGAGCCGAGCGTGTAATGTGCGGAGCCGAGTGTGTAATGTGCGGAGCGGAGCCGAGTGTGTAATGTCCGGAGCGGAGCCGAGTGTGTAATGTGCGGAGCCGAGCGTGTAATGTGCGGAGCCGAGCCGAGCGTGTAATGTGCGGAGCCGAGCCGAGTGTGTAATGTGCGGAGCCGAGTCGAGTGTGTAATGTGCGGAGCTGAGTGTGTAATGTGCGAAGCCGAGTGTGTAATGTGCGGAGCGGAGCCGAGCGTGTAATGAGCGGAGCCGAGCGTGTAATGTGCGGAGCGGAGCCGAGCGTGTAATGTGCGGAGCCGAGTGTGTAATGTGCGGAGCCGAGTGTGTAATGTGCGGAGCCGAGTGTGTAATGTCCGGAGCGGAGCCGAGTGTGTAATGTGCGGAGCCGAGCGTGTAATGTGCGGAGCCGAGCGAGCGCGTAATGTGCGGAGCCGCGCCGAGCGCGTAATGTGCCGAGCCGAGCGCGTAATGTGAGGAGCCGAGCGCGTAATGTGCTTAGCCGAGCCGAGCGCGTAATGTGCGGAGCGGAGCCGAGCGCGTAATGTGCGGAGCGGAGCCGAGCGTGTATTGTGCGGAGCGGAGCCGAGCGTGTAATGTGCGGAGCGGAGCCGAGCGTGTAATGTGCGGAGCTGAGCGTGTAATGTGCGGAGCGGAGCCGAGCGTGTAATGTGCGGAGTGGAGCCGAGCGTGTAATGTGCGGAGAGGAGCCGAGCGTGTATTGTGCGGAGCGGAGCCGAGCGTGTAATGTGCGGAGCGGAGCCGAGCGTGTAATGTGCGGAGCTGAGCGTGTAATGTGCGGAGCGGAGCCGAGCGTGTAATGTGCGGAGTGGAGCCGAGCGTGTAATGTGCGGAGAGGAGCCGAGTGTGTAATGTGCGGAGCAGAGCCGAGTGTGTAATGTGCGGAGCCGAGTGTGTAATGTGCGGAGCGGAGCCGAGTGTGTAATGTGCGGAGCCGAGTGTGTAATGTGCGGAGCGGAGCCGAGTGTGTAATGTGCGGAGCGGAGCCGAGTGTGTAATGTGCGGAGCGGAGCCGAGCGTGTAATGTGCGGAGCGGAGCTGAGTGTGTAATGTGCGGAGCGGAGCCGAGTGTGTAATGTGCGGAGCGGAGCCGAGTGCGTAATGTGCGGAGCGGAGCCTAGTGCGTAATGTGCAGAGCTGAGCGTGTAATGTGTGGAGCGGAGCCGAGTGTGTAATGTGCGGAGCCGAGTGGGTAATGAGCGGATCCGAGTGTGTAATATGCGGAGCGGAGCCGAGTGTGTAATGTGCGGAGCCGAGCGTGTAATGTGCGGAGCGGAGCCGAGCGTGTAATGTGCGGAGCGGAGCCGAGCGTGTAATGTGCGGAGCGGAGCCGAGCGTGTAATGTGCGGAGCGGAGCCGAGCGTGTAATGTGCGGAGAGGAGCCGAGTGTGTAATGTGCGAAGCCGAGCCGAGCGTGTAATGTGCGGAGAGGAGCCGAGTGTGTAATGTCCGAAGCCGAGCCGAGTGTGTAATGTGCGGAGCCGCGTGTGTAATGTGCGAAGCCGAGTGTGTAATGTGCGGAGCGGAGCCGAGCGTGTAATGTGCGGAGCGGAGCCGAGTGTGTAATGTGCGGAGCTGAGCCGAGTGTGTAATGTGCGGAGCCGAGTGCGTAATGTGCGGAGCGGAGCCGAGTGTGTAATGTGCGGAGCGGAGCCGAGCGTGTAATGTGCGGAGCGGAGCCGAGCGTGTAATGTGCTGAGCGGAGCCGAGCGTGTAATGTGCGGAGCGGAGCCGAGTGTGTAATGTGCGGAGCCGAGCGTGTATTGTGTGGAGCCGAGCGTGTAATGTGCGGAGCAGAGCCGAGTGTGTAATGTGCGGAGCCGAGCGTGTAATGTGCGGAGCGGAGCCGTGCGTGTAATGTGCGGAGCGGAGCCGAGCATGTAATGTGCGGAGCGGAGCCGAGCGTGTAATGTGCGGAGAGGAGCCGAGTGTGTAATGTGCGAAGCCGAGCCGAGTGTGTAATGTGCGGAGCCGAGCCGAGTGTGTAATGTGCAGAGCCGAGTGTGTAATGTGCGAAGCCGAGTGTGTAATGTGCGGAGCAGAGCCGAGCGTGTAATGAGCGGAGCCGAGCGTGTAATGTGCGGAGCGGAGCCGAGCGTGTAATGTGCGGAGCGGAGCCGAGCGTGTAATGTGCGGAGCCGAGCGTGTAATGTGCGGAGCAGAGCCGAGTGTGTAATGTGCGGAGCCGAGCGTGTAATGTGCGGAGCGGAGCCGAGCGTGTAATGTGCGGAGAGGAGCCGAGTGTGTAATGTGCGAAGCCGAGCCGAGTGTGTAATGTGCGGAGCCGAGCCGAGTGTGTAATGTGCGGAGCCGAGTGTGTAATGTGCGGAGCGGAGCCGAGCGTGTAATGTGCGGAGCGGAGCCGAGCGTGTAATGTGCGGAGCCGAGTGTGTAATGTGCGGAGCGGAGCCGAGTGTGTAATGTCCGGAGCGGAGCCGAGTGTGTAATGTGCGGAGCCGAGCGTGTAATGTGCGGAGCCGAGCCGAGCGTGTAATGTGCGGAGCCGAGCCGAGTGTGTAATGTGCGGAGCCGAGCCGAGTGTGTAATGTGCGGAGCTGAGTGTGTAATGTGCGAAGCCGAGTGTGTAATGTGCGGAGCGGAGCCGAGCGTGTAATGTGCGGAGCGGAGCCGAGCATGTAATGTGCGGAGCCGAGTGTGTAATGTGCGGAGCGGAGCCGAGTGTGTAATGTCCGGAGCGGAGCCGAGCGTGTAATGTGCGGAGCCGAGCCGAGCGCGTTATGTGCGGAGCCGAGCCGAGCGTGTAATGTGCGGAGCCGCGCCGAGCGCGTAATGTGCCGAGCCGAGCGCGTAATGTGAGGAGCCGAGCGCGTAATGTGCGGAGCCGAGCCGAGCGCGTAATGTGCGGAGTGGAGCCGAGCGCGTAATGTGCGGAGCGGAGCCGAGCGTGTATTGTGCGGAGCGGAGCCGAGCGTGTAATGTGCGGAGCGGAGCCGAGCGTGTAATGTGCGGAGCTGAGCGTGTAATGTGCGGAGCGGAGCCGAGCGTGTAATGTGCGGAGTGGAGCCGAGCGTGTAATGTGCGGAGAGGAGCCGAGCGTGTATTGTGCGGAGCGGAGCCGAGCGTGTAATGTGCGGAGCGGAGCCGAGCGTGTAATGTGCGGAGCTGAGCGTGTAATGTGCGGAGCGGAGCCGAGCGTGTAATGTGCGGAGTGGAGCCGAGCGTGTAATGTGCGGAGAGGAGCCGAGTGTGTAATGTGCGGAGCAGAGCCGAGTGTGTAATGTGCGGAGCCGAGTGTGTAATGTGCGGAGCGGAGCCGAGTGTGTAATGTGCGGAGCCGAGTGTGTAATGTGCGGAGCGGAGCCGAGTGTGTAATGTGCGGAGCGGAGTCGAGTGTGTAATGTGCGGAGCGGAGCCGAGCGTGTAATGTGCGGAGCGGAGCTGAGTGTGTAATGTGCGGAGCGGAGTCGAGTGTGTAATGTGCGGAGCCGCGTGTGTAATGTGCGAAGCCGAGTGTGTAATGTGCGGAGCGGAGCCGAGCGTGTAATGTGCGGAGCGGAGCCGAGTGTGTAATGTGCGGAGCTGAGCCGAGTGTGTAATGTGCGGAGCCGAGTGCGTAATGTGCGGAGCGGAGCCGAGTGTGTAATGTGCGGAGCGGAGCCGAGCGTGTAATGTGCGGAGCGGAGCCGAGCGTGTAATGTGCTGAGCGGAGCCGAGCGTGTAATGTGCGGAGCGGAGCCGAGTGTGTAATGTGCGGAGCCGAGCGTGTATTGTGTGGAGCCGAGCGTGTAATGTGCGGAGCAGAGCCGAGTGTGTAATGTGCGGAGCCGAGCGTGTAATGTGCGGAGCGGAGCCGTGCGTGTAATGTGCGGAGCGGAGCCGAGCATGTAATGTGCGGAGCGGAGCCGAGCGTGTAATGTGCGGAGAGGAGCCGAGTGTGTAATGTGCGAAGCCGAGCCGAGTGTGTAATGTGCGGAGCCGAGCCGAGTGTGTAATGTGCAGAGCCGAGTGTGTAATGTGCGAAGCCGAGTGTGTAATGTGCGGAGCAGAGCCGAGCGTGTAATGAGCGGAGCCGAGCGTGTAATGTGCGGAGCGGAGCCGAGCGTGTAATGTGCGGAGCGGAGCCGAGCGTGTAATGTGCGGAGCCGAGCGTGTAATGTGCGGAGCAGAGCCGAGTGTGTAATGTGCGGAGCCGAGCGTGTAATGTGCGGAGCGGAGCCGAGCGTGTAATGTGCGGAGAGGAGCCGAGTGTGTAATGTGCGAAGCCGAGCCGAGTGTGTAATGTGCGGAGCCGAGCCGAGTGTGTAATGTGCGGAGCCGAGTGTGTAATGTGCGGAGCGGAGCCGAGCGTGTAATGTGCGGAGCGGAGCCGAGCGTGTAATGTGCGGAGCCGAGTGTGTAATGTGCGGAGCGGAGCCGAGTGTGTAATGTCCGGAGCGGAGCCGAGTGTGTAATGTGCGGAGCCGAGCGTGTAATGTGCGGAGCCGAGCCGAGCGTGTAATGTGCGGAGCCGAGCCGAGTGTGTAATGTGCGGAGCCGAGCCGAGTGTGTAATGTGCGGAGCTGAGTGTGTAATGTGCGAAGCCGAGTGTGTAATGTGCGGAGCGGAGCCGAGCGTGTAATGTGCGGAGCGGAGCCGAGCATGTAATGTGCGGAGCCGAGTGTGTAATGTGCGGAGCGGAGCCGAGTGTGTAATGTCCGGAGCGGAGCCGAGCGTGTAATGTGCGGAGCCGAGCCGAGCGCGTTATGTGCGGAGCCGAGCCGAGCGTGTAATGTGCGGAGCCGCGCCGAGCGCGTAATGTGCCGAGCCGAGCGCGTAATGTGAGGAGCCGAGCGCGTAATGTGCGGAGCCGAGCCGAGCGCGTAATGTGCGGAGTGGAGCCGAGCGCGTAATGTGCGGAGCGGAGCCGAGCGTGTATTGTGCGGAGCGGAGCCGAGCGTGTAATGTGCGGAGCGGAGCCGAGCGTGTAATGTGCGGAGCTGAGCGTGTAATGTGCGGAGCGGAGCCGAGCGTGTAATGTGCGGAGTGGAGCCGAGCGTGTAATGTGCGGAGAGGAGCCGAGCGTGTATTGTGCGGAGCGGAGCCGAGCGTGTAATGTGCGGAGCGGAGCCGAGCGTGTAATGTGCGGAGCTGAGCGTGTAATGTGCGGAGCGGAGCCGAGCGTGTAATGTGCGGAGTGGAGCCGAGCGTGTAATGTGCGGAGAGGAGCCGAGTGTGTAATGTGCGGAGCAGAGCCGAGTGTGTAATGTGCGGAGCCGAGTGTGTAATGTGCGGAGCGGAGCCGAGTGTGTAATGTGCGGAGCCGAGTGTGTAATGTGCGGAGCGGAGCCGAGTGTGTAATGTGCGGAGCGGAGTCGAGTGTGTAATGTGCGGAGCGGAGCCGAGCGTGTAATGTGCGGAGCGGAGCTGAGTGTGTAATGTGCGGAGCGGAGTCGAGTGCGTAATGTGCGGAGCCGAGCCGAGCGCGTAATGTGCGGAGCGGAGCCGAGCGCGTAATGTGCGGAGCGGAGCCGAGCGTGTATTGTGCGGAGCCGAGCCGAGTGTGTAATGTGCGGAGCCGAGCGTGTAATGTCCGGAGCGGAGCCGAGCGTGTAATGTGCGGAGCCGAGCCGAGCGCGTTATGTGCGGAGCCGAGCCGAGCGTGTAATGTGCGGAGCCGCGCCGAGCGCGTAATGTGCCGAGCCGAGCGCGTAATGTGAGGAGCCGAGCGCGTAATGTGCGGAGCCGAGCCGAGCGCGTAATGTGCGGAGTGGAGCCGAGCGCGTAATGTGCGGAGCGGAGCCGAGCGTGTATTGTGCGGAGCGGAGCCGAGCGTGTAATGTGCGGAGCGGAGCCGAGCGTGTAATGTGCGGAGCTGAGCGTGTAATGTGCGGAGCGGAGCCGAGCGTGTAATGTGCGGAGTGGAGCCGAGCGTGTAATGTGCGGAGAGGAGCCGAGCGTGTATTGTGCGGAGCGGAGCCGAGCGTGTAATGTGCGGAGCGGAGCCGAGCGTGTAATGTGCGGAGCTGAGCGTGTAATGTGCGGAGCGGAGCCGAGCGTGTAATGTGCGGAGTGGAGCCGAGCGTGTAATGTGCGGAGAGGAGCCGAGTGTGTAATGTGCGGAGCAGAGCCGAGTGTGTAATGTGCGGAGCCGAGTGTGTAATGTGCGGAGCGGAGCCGAGTGTGTAATGTGCGGAGCCGAGTGTGTAATGTGCGGAGCGGAGCCGAGTGTGTAATGTGCGGAGCGGAGTCGAGTGTGTAATGTGCGGAGCGGAGCCGAGCGTGTAATGTGCGGAGCGGAGCTGAGTGTGTAATGTGCGGAGCGGAGTCGAGTGCGTAATGTGCGGAGCCGAGCCGAGCGCGTAATGTGCGGAGCGGAGCCGAGCGCGTAATGTGCGGAGCGGAGCCGAGCGTGTATTGTGCGGAGCCGAGCCGAGTGTGTAATGTGCGGAGCCGAGCGTGTAATGTGCGGAGCGGAGCCGAGCGTGTAATGTGCGGAGAGGAGCCGAGTGTGTAATGTGCGAAGCCGAGCCGAGTGTGTAATGTGCGGAGCCGAGCCGAGTGTGTAATGTGCGGAGCCGAGTGTGTAATGTGCGGAGCGGAGCCGAGCGTGTAATGAGCGGAGCCGAGCGTGTAATGTGCGGAGCGGAGCCGAGCGTGTAATGTGCGGAGCCGAGTGTGTAATGTGCGGAGCGGAGCCGAGTGTGTAATGTCCGGAGCGGAGCCGAGTGTGTAATGTGCGGAGCCGAGCGTGTAATGTGCGGAGCCGAGCCGAGCGTGTAATGTGCGGAGCCGAGCCGAGTGTGTAATGTGCGGAGCCGAGCCGAGTGTGTAATGTGCGGAGCCGAGTGTGTAATGTGCGAAGCCGAGTGTGTAATGTGCGGAGCCGAGCGTGTAATGAGCGGAGCCGAGCGTGTAATGTGCGGAGCGGAGCCGAGCGTGTAATGTGCGGAGCGAAGCCGAGCGTGTAATGTGCGGAGCCGAGTGTGTAATGTGCGGAGCGGAGCCGAGTGTGTAATGTCCGGAGCGGAGCCGAGTGTGTAATGTGCGGAGCCGAGCGTGTAATGTGCGGAGCCGACCCGAGCGTGTAATGTGCGGAGCCGAGCCGAGCGTGTAATGTGCGGAGCCGAGCCGAGCGCGTAATGTGCCGAGCCGAGCCGAGCGCGTAATGTGAGGAGCCGAGCGCGTAATGTGCGGAGCGGAGCCGAGCGCGTAATGTGCGGAGCGGAGCCGAGCGTGTATTGTGCGGAGCGGAGCCGAGCGTGTAATGTGCGGAGCGGAGCCGAGCGTGTAATGTGCGGAGCTGAGCGTGTAATGTGCGGAGCGGAGCCGAGCGTGTAATGTGCGGAGTGGAGCCGAGCGTGTAATGTGCGGAGAGGAGCCGAGTGTGTAATGTGCGGAGAGGATCCGAGTGTGTAATGTGCGGAGTCGAGCCGAGTGTGTAATGTGCGGAGCAGAGCCGAGTGTGTAATGTGCGGAGCCGAGTGTGTAATGTGCGGAGCGGAGCCGAGTGTGTAATGTGCAGAGCGGAGCCGAGTGTGTAATGTGCGGAGCGGAGCCGAGTGTGTAATGTGCAGAGCCGAGTGTGTAATGTGCGGAGCGGAACCGAGCGTGTAATGAGCGGAGCCGAGCGTGTAATGTCCGGAGCGGAGTCGAGTGTGTAATGTGCGGAGCCGAGCGTGTAATGTGCGGAGCCGAGCCGAGCGTGTAATGTGCGGAGCCGAGCCGAGTGTGTAATGTGCGGAGCCGAGCCGAGTGTGTAATGTGCGGAGCCGAGTGTGTAATGTGCGAAGCCGAGTGTGTAATGTGCGGAGCGGAGCCGAGCGTGTAATGAGCGGAGCCGAGCGTGTAATGTGCGGAGTAGAGCCGAGCGTGTAATGTGCGGAGCGGAGCCGAGCGTGTAATGTGCCGAGCCGAGTGTGTAATGTGCGGAGCGGAGCCGAGTGTGTAATGTCCGGAGCGGAGCCGAGTGTGTAATGTGCGGAGCCGAGCGTGTAATGTGCGGAGCCGAGCCGAGCGCGTAATGTGCGGAGCCGAGCCGAGCGCGTAATGTGCGGAGCCGCGCCGAGCGCGTAATGTGCCGAGCGCGTAATGTGCGGAGCCGAGCTGAGCGCGTAATGTGCGGAGCCGAGCGCGTAATGTGCGGAGCGGAGCCGAGCGTGTATTGTGCGGAGCGGAGCCGAGCGTGTAATGTGCGGAGCGGAGCCGAGCGTGTAATGTGCGGAGCTGAGCATGTAATGTGCGGAGCGGAGCCGAGCGTGTAATGTGCGGAGTGGAGCCGAGCGTGTAATGTGCGGAGAGGAGCCGAGTGTGTAATGTGCGGAGCGGAGCCGAGCGTGTATTGTGCGGAGCGGAGCCGAGCGTGTAATGTGCGGAGCGGAGCCGAGCGTGTAATGTGCGGAGTGGAGCCGAGCGTGTAATGTGCGGAGAGGAGCCGAGTGTGTAATGTGCGGAGCGGAGCCGAGCGTGTATTGTGCGGAGCGGAGCCGAGCGTGTAATGTGCGGAGCGGAGCCAAGCGTGTAATGTGCGGAGCTGAGCGTGTAATGTGCGGAGCGGAGCCGAGCGTGTAATGTGCGGAGTGGAGCCGACCGTTTAATGTGCGGAGAGGAGCCGAGTGTGTAATGTGCGGAGAGGATCCGAGTGTGTAATGTGCGGAGCCGAGCCGAGTGTGTAATGTGCGGAGCAGAGCCGAGTGTGTAATGTGCGGAGCGGAGCCGAGTGTGTAATGTGCGGAGCCGAGCCGAGTGTGTAATGTGCGGAGCAGAGCCGAGTGTGTAATGTGCGGAGCCGCGCCGAGCGTGTAATGTGCGGAGCCGCGCCGAGCGTGTAATGTGCGGAGCGGAGCCGAGCGTGTAATGTGCGGAGCGGAGCCGACCGTGTAATGTGCGGAGCCGAGTGCGTAATGTGCGGAGCGGAGCCGAGTGCGTAATGTGCGGAGCCGAGTGTGTAATGTGCAGAGCCGAGCGTGTAATGTGTGGAGCGGAGCCGAGTGTGTAATGTGCGGAGCCGAGTGTGTAATGTGCGGAGCGGAGCCGAATGTGTAATGTGCTGAGCGGAGCCGAGTGTGTAATGTGCGGAGCGGAGCCGAGTGTGTAATGTGCGGAGCGGAGCCGAGTGTGTAATGAGCGGAGCGGAGCCGAGCGTGTAATGTGCGGAGCGGAGCCGAGAGTGTAATGTGCGGAGCCGAGTGCGTAATGTGCGGAGCGGAGCCGAGAGTGTAATGTGCGGAGCCGAGTGCGTAATGTGCGGAGCGGAGCCGAGTGTGTAATGTGCGGAGCGGAGCCGAGTGTGTAATGAGCGGAGCTGTGTGTGTAATGTGCGGAGCGGAGCCGAGTGTGTAATGAGCGGAGCTTTGTGTGTAATGTGCGGAGCAGAGTGTGTAATGTGTGGAGCAGAGCCGAGTGTGTAATGTGCGGAGCCGAGTGTGTAATGTGCGGAGCGGAGCCGAGTGTGTAATGTGCGGAGCCGAGTGTGTAATGTGCGGAGCGGAGCCGAGTGTGTAATGTGCGGAGCCGAGTGTGTAATGTGCGGAGCGGAGCCGAGTGTGTAATGAGCGGAGCCGAGTGTGTAATGTGCGGAGCGGAGCCGAGTGTGTAATGTGCGTAGCGGAGCGTGTAATGTGCGGAGCGGAGCCGAGTGTGTAATGAGCGGAGCCGAGTGTGTAATGTGCGGAGCGGAGCCGAGTGTGTAATCTGCGGAGCGGAGCCAAGTGTGTAATGTGCGGAGCGGAGCCGAGTGTGTAATGTGCGGAGCCGAGTGTGTAATGTGCGGAGCGGAGCCGAGTGTGAAATGAGCGGAGCAGAGTGTGTAATGTGCGGAGCGGAGCCGAGTGTGTAATGTGCGGAGCGGAGCCGAGTGTGTAATGTGCGGAGCGGAGCCGAGTGTGTAATGTGCGGAGCCGAGTGTGTAATGTGCGGAGCGGAGCCGAGTGTGTAATGAGCGGAGCAGAGTGTGTAATGTGCGGAGCGGAGCCGAGTGTGTAATGTGCGGAGCGGAGCCGAGTGTGTAATGTGCGGAGCGGAGCCGAGTGTGTAATGTGCGGAGCCGAGTGTGTAATGTGCGGAGCGGAGCCGAGTGCGTAATGTGCGGAGCGGAGCCGAGCGCGTAATGTGCGGAGCGGAGCCGAGCGCGTAATGTGCGGAGTGGGGCCGAGCGCGTAATGTGCGGAGCGGAGCCGAGCGCGTAATGTGCGGAGCGGAGCCGAGCGCGTAATGTGCGGAGCGGAGCCGAGCGCGTAATGTGCGGAGCGTAGCCGAGCGTGTAATGTGCGGAGACGAGTGTGTAATGTGCGGAGCGGAGCCGAGTGTGTAATGTGCGGAGCCGAGTGTGTAATGTGCTGAGCGGAGCCGAGTGCGTAATGTGCGGAGCGGAGCCGAGTGTGTAATGTGCGGAGCCGAGTGTGTAATGTGCGGAGCCGAGTGCGTAATAAGCGGAGCCAAGTGCGTAATGAGCGGTGCCGAGTGCGTAATGAGCGGTGCCGAGTGCGTAATGAGCGGAGCCGAGTGCGTAATGTGCTTAGCGGAGCCGAGTGCGTAATGTGCGGAGCGGAGCCGAGTGCGTAATGTGCGGAGCGGAGCCGAGTGCGTAATGTGCGGAGCGGAGCCGAGTGCGTAATGTGCGGAGCGGAGCCGTGTGCGTAATGTGCGGAGCCGAGTGTGTAATGTGCGGAGCGGAGCCGAGTGCGTAATGTGCGGAGCGGAGCCGAGTGCGTAATATGCGGAGCGGAGTCGTGTGAGTAATGTGCGGAGCGGAGCCGAGTGCGTAATGTGCGGAGCGGAGCCGAGAGCGTAATGTGCGGAGCGGGGCCGAGCGCGTAATGTGCGGAGCGGAGCCGAGCGCGTAATGTGCAGAGCGGAGTCGAGCGCGTAATGTGCGGAGCGGAGCCGAGCGCGTAATGTGCGGAGCGGAGCCAAGCGTGTAATGTGCGGAGACGAGTGTGTAATGTGCGGAGCGGAGCCGAGTGTGTAATGTGCGGAGCAGAGCCGAGTGTGTAATGTGCGGAGCCGCGCCGAGCGTGTAATGTGCGGAGCCGCGCCGAGCGTGTAATGTGCGGAGCGGAGCCGAGCGTGTAATGTGCGGAGCGGAGCCGACCGTGTAATGTGCGGAGCCGAGTGCGTAATGTGCGGAGCGGAGCCGAGTGCGTAATGTGCGGAGCGGAGCCGAGTGTGTAATGTGCAGAGCCGAGCGTGTAATGTGTGGAGCGGAGCCGAGTGTGTAATGTGCGGAGCCGAGTGTGTAATGTGCGGAGCGGAGCCGAATGTGTAATGTGCTGAGCGGAGCCGAGTGTGTAATGTGCGGAGCGGAGCCGAGTGTGTAATGTGCGGAGCGGAGCCGAGTGTGTAATGAGCGGAGCGGAGCCGAGCGTGTAATGTGCGGAGCGGAGCCGAGAGTGTAATGTGCGGAGCCGAGTGCGTAATGTGCGGAGCGGAGCCGAGAGTGTAATGTGCGGAGCCGAGTGCGTAATGTGCGGAGCGGAGCCGAGTGTGTAATGTGCGGAGCGGAGCCGAGTGTGTAATGAGCGGAGCTGTGTGTGTAATGTGCGGAGCGGAGCCGAGTGTGTAATGAGCGGAGCTTTGTGTGTAATGTGCGGAGCAGAGTGTGTAATGTGTGGAGCAGAGCCGAGTGTGTAATGTGCGGAGCCGAGTGTGTAATGTGCGGAGCGGAGCCGAGTGTGTAATGTGCGGAGCCGAGTGTGTAATGTGCGGAGCGGAGCCGAGTGTGTAATGTGCGGAGCCGAGTGTGTAATGTGCGGAGCGGAGCCGAGTGTGTAATGAGCGGAGCCGAGTGTGTAATGTGCGGAGCGGAGCCGAGTGTGTAATGTGCGTAGCGGAGCGTGTAATGTGCGGAGCGGAGCCGAGTGTGTAATGAGCGGAGCCGAGTGTGTAATGTGCGGAGCGGAGCCGAGTGTGTAATCTGCGGAGCGGAGCCGAGTGTGTAATGTGCGGAGCGGAGCCGAGTGTGTAATGTGCGGAGCCGAGTGTGTAATGTGCGGAGCGGAGCCGAGTGTGAAATGAGCGGAGCAGAGTGTGTAATGTGCGGAGCGGAGCCGAGTGTGTAATGTGCGGAGCGGAGCCGAGTGTGTAATGTGCGGAGCGGAGCCGAGTGTGTAATGTGCGGAGCCGAGTGTGTAATGTGCGGAGCGGAGCCGAGTGTGTAATGAGCGGAGCAGAGTGTGTAATGTGCGGAGCGGAGCCGAGTGTGTAATGTGCGGAGCGGAGCCGAGTGTGTAATGTGCGGAGCGGAGCCGAGTGTGTAATGTGCGGAGCCGAGTGTGTAATGTGCGGAGCGGAGCCGAGTGCGTAATGTGCGGAGCGGAGCCGAGCGCGTAATGTGCGGAGCGGAGCCGAGCGCGTAATGTGCGGAGTGGGGCCGAGCGCGTAATGTGCGGAGCCGAGCCGAGCGCGTAATGTGCGGAGCGGAGCCGAGCGCGTAATGTGCGGAGCGGAGCCGAGCGCGTAATGTGCGGAGCGTAGCCGAGCGTGTAATGTGCGGAGACGAGTGTGTAATGTGCGGAGCGGAGCCGAGTGTGTAATGTGCGGAGCCGAGTGTGTAATGTGCTGAGTGGAGCCGAGTGCGTAATGTGCGGAGCGGAGCCGAGTGTGTAATGTGCGGAGCCGAGTGTGTAATGTGCGGAGCCGAGTGCGTAATAAGCGGAGCCAAGTGCGTAATGAGCGGTGCCGAGTGCGTAATGAGCGGTGCCGAGTGCGTAATGAGCGGAGCCGAGTGCGTAATGTGCTTAGCGGAGCCGAGTGCGTAATGTGCGGAGCGGAGCCGAGTGCGTAATGTGCGGAGCGGAGCCGAGTGCGTAATGTGCGGAGCGGAGCCGAGTGCGTAATGTGCGGAGCGGAGCCGTGTGCGTAATGTGCGGAGCCGAGTGTGTAATGTGCGGAGCGGAGCCGAGTGCGTAATGTGCGGAGCGGAGCCGAGTGCGTAATATGCGGAGCGGAGTCGTGTGAGTAATGTGCGGAGCGGAGCCGAGTGCGTAATGTGCGGAGCGGAGCCGAGAGCGTAATGTGCGGAGCGGGGCCGAGCGCGTAATGTGCGGAGCGGAGCCGAGCGCGTAATGTGCAGAGCGGAGCCGAGCGCGTAATGTGCGGAGCGGAGCCGAGCGCGTAATGTGCGGAGCGGAGCCAAGCGTGTAATGTGCGGAGACGAGTGTGTAATGTGCGGAGCGGAGCCGAGTGTGTAATGTGCGGAGCCGAGTGTGTAATGTGCGGAGCGGAGCCGAGTGCGTAATGTGCGGAGCGGAGCCGAGTGCGTAATGTGCGGAGCGGAGCCGAGTGTGTAATGTGCGGAGCCGAGTGTGTAATGTGCGGAGCCGAGTGCGTAATGAGCGGAGCCGAGTGCGTAATGAGCGGTGCCGAGTGCGTAATGAGCGGAGCCGAGTGCGTAATGTGCTTAGCGGAGCCGAGTGCGTAATGTGCTTAGCGGAGCCGAGTGCGTAATGTGCGGAGCGGAGCCGAGTGTGTAACGTGCGGAGTCGAGTGCGTAATGTGCGGAGCGGAGCCGAGTGCGTAATGTGCGGAGCCGAGTGCGTAATGTGCGGAGCCGAGTGCGTAATGTGCGGAGCGGAGTCGAGTGCGTAATGTGCGGAGCGGAGCCGAGTGCGTAATGTGCGGAGCGGAGCCGTGTGAGTAATGTGCGGAGCGGAGCCGTGTGAGTAATGTGCGGAGCGGAGCCGAGTGCGTAATGTGCGGAGCGGAACCGAGTGCGTAATGTGCGGAGCGGAGCCAAGTGCGTAATGTGCGGAGCGGAGCCGAGTGCGTAATGTGCGGAGCGGAGCCGAGTGTGTAATGTGCGGAGCCGAGTGCGTAATGTGCGGAGCGGAGCCGAGTGTGTAATGTCCGGAGCGGAGCCGAGCGTGTAATGTGCGGAGCCGAGCGTGTAATGTGCGGAGCCGAGCCGAGCGTGTAATGTGCGGAGCCGAGCCGAGCGTGTAATGTGCGGAGCCGAGCCGAGCGCGTTATGTGCGGAGCCGAGCGCGTAATGTGCGGAGCCGAGCGCGTAATGTGCCGAGCCGAGCGCGTAATGTGAGGAGCCGAGCGCATAATGTGCGGAGCCGAGCCGAGCGCGTAATGTGCGGAGCGGAGCCGAGCGCGTAATGTGCGGAGCGGAGCCGAGCGTGTATTGTGCGGAGCGGAGCCGAGCGTGTAATGTGCGGAGCAGAGCCGAGCGTGTAATGTGCGGAGCTGAGCGTGTAATGTGCGGAGCGGAGCCGAGCGTGTAATGTGCGGAGTGGAGCCGAGCGTGTAATGTGCGGAGAGGAGCCGAGTGTGTAATGTGCGGAGAGGATCCGAGTGTGTAATGTGCGGAGCCGAGCCGAGTGTGTAATGTGCGGAGCAGAGCCGAGTGTGTAATGTGCGGAGCCGAGTGTGTAATGTGCGGAGCGGAGCCGAGTGTGTAATGTGCGGAGCTGAGTGTGTAATGTGCGGAGCGGAGCCGAGTGTGTAATGTGCAGAGCGGAGCCGAGTGTGTAATGTGCGGAGCGGAGCCGAGTGTGTAATGTGCGGAGCCGAGTGTGTAATGTGCGGAGCCGAGCGTGTAATGAGCGGAGCCGAGCGTGTAATGTGCGGAGCGGAGCCGAGCGTGTAATGTGCGGAGCCGAGTGTGTAATGTGCGGAGCGGAGCCGAGTGTGTAATGTCCGGAGCGGAGCCGAGTGTGTAATGTGCGGAGCCGAGCGTGTAATGTGCGGAGCCGAGCCGAGCGTGTAATGTGCGGAGCCGAGCCGAGTGTGTAATGTGCGGAGCCGAGTCGAGTGTGTAATGTGCGGAGCTGAGTGTGTAATGTGCGAAGCCGAGTGTGTAATGTGCGGAGCGGAGCCGAGCGTGTAATGAGCGGAGCCGAGCGTGTAATGTGCGGAGCGGAGCCGAGCGTGTAATGTGCGGAGCGGAGCCGAGTGTGTAATGTGCGGAGCCGAGTGTGTAATGTGCAGAGCCGAGTGTGTAATGTCCGGAGCGGAGCCGAGTGTGTAATGTGCGGAGCCGAGCGTGTAATGTGCGGAGCCGAGCGAGCGCGTAATGTGCGGAGCCGCGCCGAGCGCGTAATGTGCCGAGCCGAGCGCGTAATGTGAGGAGCCGAGCGCGTAATGTGCTTAGCCGAGCCGAGCGCGTAATGTGCGGAGCGGAGCCGAGCGCGTAATGTGCGGAGCGGAGCCGAGCGTGTATTGTGCGGAGCCGAGCGTGTAATGTGCGGAGCGGAGCCGAGCGTGTAATGTGCGGAGCTGAGCGTGTAATGTGCGGAGCGGAGCCGAGCGTGTAATGTGCGGAGTGGAGCCGAGCGTGTAATGTGCGGAGAGGAGCCGAGCGTGTATTGTGCGGAGCGGAGCCGAGCGTGTAATGTGCGGAGCGGAGCCGAGCGTGTAATGTGCGGAGCTGAGCGTGTAATGTGCGGAGCGGAGCCGAGCGTGTAATGTGCGGAGTGGAGCCGAGCGTGTAATGTGCGGAGAGGAGCCGAGTGTGTAATGTGCGGAGCAGAGCCGAGTGTGTAATGTGCGGAGCCGAGTGTGTAATGTGCGGAGCGGAGCCGAGTGTGTAATGTGCGGAGCCGAGTGTGTAATGTGCGGAGCGGAGCCGAGTGTGTAATGTGCGGAGCGGAGCCGAGTGTGTAATGTGCGGAGCGGAGCCGAGCGTGTAATGTGCGGAGCGGAGCTGAGTGTGTAATGTGCGGAGCGGAGCCGAGTGTGTAATGTGCGGAGCGGAGCCGAGTGCGTAATGTGCGGAGCGGAGCCTAGTGCGTAATGTGCAGAGCTGAGCGTGTAATGTGTGGAGCGGAGCCGAGTGTGTAATGTGCGGAGCCGAGTGGGTAATGAGCGGATCCGAGTGTGTAATATGCGGAGCGGAGCCGAGTGTGTAATGTGCGGAGCCGAGCGTGTAATGTGCGGAGCGGAGCCGAGCGTGTAATGTGCGGAGCGGAGCCGAGCGTGTAATGTGCGGAGCGGAGCCGAGCGTGTAATGTGCGGAGCGGAGCCGAGCGTGTAATGTGCGGAGAGGAGCCGAGTGTGTAATGTGCGAAGCCGAGCCGAGCGTGTAATGTGCGGAGAGGAGCCGAGTGTGTAATGTCCGAAGCCGAGCCGAGTGTGTAATGTGCGGAGCCGAGTGTGTAATGTGCGAAGCCGAGTGTGTAATGTGCGGAGCGGAGCCGAGCGTGTAATGTGCGGAGCGGAGCCGAGTGTGTAATGTGCGGAGCTGAGCCGAGTGTGTAATGTGCGGAGCAGAGTGCGTAATGTGCGGAGCGGAGCCGAGTGTGTAATGTGCGGAGCGGAGCCGAGCGTGTAATGTGCGGAGCGGAGCCGAGCGTGTAATGTGCTGAGCGGAGCCGAGCGTGTAATGTGCGGAGCGGAGCCGAGTGTGTAATGTGCGGAGCCGAGCGTGTATTGTGTGGAGCCGAGCGTGTAATGTGCGGAGCAGAGCCGAGTGTGTAATGTGCGGAGCCGAGCGTGTAATGTGCGGAGCGGAGCCGTGCGTGTAATGTGCGGAGCGGAGCCGAGCATGTAATGTGCGGAGCGGAGCCGAGCGTGTAATGTGCGGAGAGGAGCCGAGTGTGTAATGTGCGAAGCCGAGCCGAGTGTGTAATGTGCGGAGCCGAGCCGAGTGTGTAATGTGCAGAGCCGAGTGTGTAATGTGCGAAGCCGAGTGTGTAATGTGCGGAGCGGAGCCGAGCGTGTAATGAGCGGAGCCGAGCGTGTAATGTGCGGAGCGGAGCCGAGCGTGTAATGTGCGGAGCGGAGCCGAGCGTGTAATGTGCGGAGCCGAGCGTGTAATGTGCGGAGCAGAGCCGAGTGTGTAATGTGCGGAGCCGAGCGTGTAATGTGCGGAGCGGAGCCGAGCATGTAATGTGCGGAGAGGAGCCGAGTGTGTAATGTGCGAAGCCGAGCCGAGTGTGTAATGTGCGGAGCCGAGCCGAGTGTGTAATGTGCGGAGCCGAGTGTGTAATGTGCGGAGCGGAGCCGAGCGTGTAATGTGCGGAGCGGAGCCGAGCGTGTAATGTGCGGAGCCGAGTGTGTAATGTGCGGAGCGGAGCCGAGTGTGTAATGTCCGGAGCGGAGCCGAGTGTGTAATGTGCGGAGCCGAGCGTGTAATGTGCGGAGCCGAGCCGAGCGTGTAATGTGCGGAGCCGAGCCGAGTGTGTAATGTGCGGAGCCGAGCCGAGTGTGTAATGTGCGGAGCTGAGTGTGTAATGTGCGAAGCCGAGTGTGTAATGTGCGGAGCGGAGCCGAGCGTGTAATGTGCGGAGCGGAGCCGAGCGTGTAATGTGCGGAGCCGAGTGTGTAATGTGCGGAGCGGAGCCGAGTGTGTAATGTCCGGAGCGGAGCCGAGTGTGTAATGTGCGGAGCCGAGCGTGTAATGTGCGGAGCCGAGCCGAGCGCGTTATGTGCGGAGCCGAGCCGAGCGCGTAATGTGCGGAGCCGCGCCGAGCGCGTAATGTGCCGAGCCGAGCGCGTAATGTGAGGAGCCGAGCGCGTAATGTGCGGAGCCGAGCCGAGCGCGTAATGTGCGGAGTGGAGCCGAGCGCGTAATGTGCGGAGCGGAGCCGAGCGTGTATTGTGCGGAGCGGAGCCGAGCGTGTAATGTGCGGAGCGGAGCCGAGCGTGTAATGTGCGGAGCTGAGCGTGTAATGTGCGGAGCGGAGCCGAGCGTGTAATGTGCGGAGTGGAGCCGAGCGTGTAATGTGCGGAGAGGAGCCGAGCGTGTATTGTGCGGAGCGGAGCCGAGCGTGTAATGTGCGGAGCGGAGCCGAGCGTGTAATGTGCGGAGCTGAGCGTGTAATGTGCGGAGCGGAGCCGAGCGTGTAATGTGCGGAGTGGAGCCGAGCGTGTAATGTGCGGAGAGGAGCCGAGTGTGTAATGTGCGGAGCAGAGCCGAGTGTGTAATGTGCGGAGCCGAGTGTGTAATGTGCGGAGCGGAGCCGAGTGTGTAATGTGCGGAGCCGAGTGTGTAATGTGCGGAGCGAAGCCGAGTGTGTAATGTGCGGAGCGGAGTCGAGTGTGTAATGTGCGGAGCGGAGCCGAGCGTGTAATGTGCGGAGCGGAGCTGAGTGTGTAATGTGCGGAGCGGAGTCGAGTGCGTAATGTGCGGAGCCGAGCCGAGCGCGTAATGTGCGGAGCGGAGCCGAGCGCGTAATGTGCGGAGCGGAGCCGAGCGTGTATTGTGCGGAGCGGAGCCGAGCGTGTAATGTGCGGAGCGGAGCCGAGCGTGTAATGTGCGGAGCTGAGCGTGTAATGTGCGGAGCGGAGCCGAGCGTGTAATGTGCGGAGTGGAGCCGAGCGTGTAATGTGCGGAGAGGAGCCGAGCGTGTATTGTGCGGAGCGGAGCCGAGCGTGTAATGTGCGGAGCGGAGCCGAGTGTGTAATGTGCGGAGCAGAGCCGAGTGTGTAATGTGCGGAGCCGAGTGTGTAATGTGAGGAGCGGAGTCGAGTGTGTAATGTGCGGAGCGGAGCCGAGCGTGTAATGTGCGGAGCGGAGCTGAGTGTGTAATGTGCGGAGCGGAGCCGAGCGTGTAATGTGCGGAGCGGAGCCGAGTGCGTAATGTGCGGAGCGGAGCCTAGTGCGTAATGTGCAGAGCTGAGCGTGTAATGTGCGGAGCGGAGCCGAGTGTGTAATGTGCGGAGCCGAGTGTGTAATATGCGGAGCGGAGCCGAGCGTGTAATGTGCGGAGCCGAGCGTGTAATGTGCGGAGCGGAGCCGAGCGTGTAATGTGCGGAGCGGAGCCGAGCGTGTAATGTGCGGAGCGGAGCCAAGCGTGTAATGTGCGGAGCGGAGCCGAGCGTGTAATGTGCGGAGAGGAGCCGAGCGTGTAATGTGCGAAGCCGAGCCGAGCGTGTAATGTGCGGAGAGGAGCCGAGTGTGTAATGTCCGAAGCCGAGCCGAGTGTGTAATGTGCGGAGCCGAGCCGAGTGTGTAATGTGCGGAGCCGAGTGTGTAATGTGCGAAGCCGAGCGTGTAATGTGCGGAGCGGAGCCGAGCGTGTAATGTGCGGAGCCGAGTGTGTAATGTGCGGAGCGGAGCCGAGTGTGTAATGTCCGGAGCGGAGCCGAGTGTGTAATGTGCGGAGCCGAGCGTGTAATGTGCGGAGCCGAGCCGAGCGTGTAATGTGCGGAGCCGAGCCGAGTGTGTAATGTGCGGAGCCGAGCCGAGTGTGTAATGTGCGGAGCTGAGTGTGTAATGTGCGAAGCCGAGTGTGTAATGTGCGGAGCGGAGCCGAGCGTGTAATGTGCGGAGCGGAGCCGAGCGTGTAATGTGCGGAGCCGAGTGTGTAATGTGCGGAGCGGAGCCGAGTGTGTAATGTCCGGAGCGGAGCCGAGTGTGTAATGTGCGGAGCCGAGCGTGTAATGTGCGGAGCCGAGCCGAGCGCGTTATGTGCGGAGCCGAGCCGAGCGCGTAATGTGCGGAGCCGCGCCGAGCGCGTAATGTGCCGAGCCGAGCGCGTAATGTGAGGAGCCGAGCGCGTAATGTGCGGAGCCGAGCCGAGCGCGTAATGTGCGGAGTGGAGCCGAGCGCGTAATGTGCGGAGCGGAGCCGAGCGTGTATTGTGCGGAGCGGAGCCGAGCGTGTAATGTGCGGAGCGGAGCCGAGCGTGTAATGTGCGGAGCTGAGCGTGTAATGTGCGGAGCGGAGCCGAGCGTGTAATGTGCGGAGTGGAGCCGAGCGTGTAATGTGCGGAGAGGAGCCGAGCGTGTATTGTGCGGAGCGGAGCCGAGCGTGTAATGTGCGGAGCGGAGCCGAGCGTGTAATGTGCGGAGCTGAGCGTGTAATGTGCGGAGCGGAGCCGAGCGTGTAATGTGCGGAGTGGAGCCGAGCGTGTAATGTGCGGAGAGGAGCCGAGTGTGTAATGTGCGGAGCAGAGCCGAGTGTGTAATGTGCGGAGCCGAGTGTGTAATGTGCGGAGCGGAGCCGAGTGTGTAATGTGCGGAGCCGAGTGTGTAATGTGCGGAGCGGAGCCGAGTGTGTAATGTGCGGAGCGGAGTCGAGTGTGTAATGTGCGGAGCGGAGCCGAGCGTGTAATGTGCGGAGCGGAGCTGAGTGTGTAATGTGCGGAGCGGAGTCGAGTGCGTAATGTGCGGAGCCGAGCCGAGCGCGTAATGTGCGGAGCGGAGCCGAGCGCGTAATGTGCGGAGCGGAGCCGAGCGTGTATTGTGCGGAGCGGAGCCGAGCGTGTAATGTGCGGAGCGGAGCCGAGCGTGTAATGTGCGGAGCTGAGCGTGTAATGTGCGGAGCGGAGCCGAGCGTGTAATGTGCGGAGTGGAGCCGAGCGTGTAATGTGCGGAGAGGAGCCGAGCGTGTATTGTGCGGAGCGGAGCCGAGCGTGTAATGTGCGGAGCGGAGCCGAGTGTGTAATGTGCGGAGCAGAGCCGAGTGTGTAATGTGCGGAGCCGAGTGTGTAATGTGAGGAGCGGAGTCGAGTGTGTAATGTGCGGAGCGGAGCCGAGCGTGTAATGTGCGGAGCGGAGCTGAGTGTGTAATGTGCGGAGCGGAGCCGAGTGTGTAATGTGCGGAGCGGAGCCGAGTGCGTAATGTGCGGAGCGGAGCCTAGTGCGTAATGTGCAGAGCTGAGCGTGTAATGTGTGGAGCGGAGCCGAGTGTGTAATGTGCGGAGCCGAGTGGGTAATGAGCGGATCCGAGTGTGTAATATGCGGAGCGGAGCCGAGTGTGTAATGTGCGGAGCCGAGCGTGTAATGTGCGGAGCGGAGCCGAGCGTGTAATGTGCGGAGCGGAGCCGAGCGTGTAATGTGCGGAGCGGAGCCGAGCGTGTAATGTGCGGAGCGGAGCCGAGCGTGTAATGTGCGGAGAGGAGCCGAGTGTGTAATGTGCGAAGCCGAGCCGAGCGTGTAATGTGCGGAGAGGAGCCGAGTGTGTAATGTCCGAAGCCGAGCCGAGTGTGTAATGTGCGGAGCCGAGCCGAGTGTGTAATGTGCGGAGCCGAGTGTGTAATGTGCGAAGCCGAGCGTGTAATGTGCGGAGCGGAGCCGAGCGTGTAATGTGCGGAGCTGAGCCGAGTGTGTAATGTGCGGAGCCGAGTGCGTAATGTGCGGAGCGGAGTCGAGTGTGTAATGTGCGGAGCGGAGCCGAGCGTGTAATGTGCGGAGCGGAGCCGAGCGTGTAATGTGCTGAGCGGAGCCGAGCGTGTAATGTGCGGAGCGGAGCCGAGTGTGTAATGTGCGGAGCCGAGCGTGTATTGTGTGGAGCCGAGCGTGTAATGTGCGGAGCCGAGCGTGTAATGTGCGGAGCGGAGCCGAGCGTGTAATGTGCGGAGCGGAGCCGAGCGTGTAATGTGCGGAGAGGAGCCGAGTGTGTAATGTGCGAAGCCGAGCCGAGTGTGTAATGTGCGGAGCCGAGCCGAGTGTGTAATGTGCGGAGCCGAGTGTGTAATGTGCGAAGCCGAGTGTGTAATGTGCGGAGCGGAGCCGAGCGTGTAATGAGCGGAGCCGAGCGTGTAATGTGCGGAGCGGAGCCGAGCGTGTAATGTGCGGAGCGGAGCCGAGCGTGTAATGTGCGGAGCCGAGCGTGTAATGTGCGGAGCAGAGCCGAGTGTGTAATGTGCGGAGCCGAGCGTGTAATGTGCGGAGCGGAGCCGAGCGTGTAATGTGCGGAGAGGAGCCGAGTGTGTAATGTGCGAAGCCGAGCCGAGTGTGTAATGTGCGGAGCCGAGCCGAGTGTGTAATGTGCGAAGCCGAGTGTGTAATGTGCGGAGCGGAGCCGAGCGTGTAATGAGCGGAGCCGAGCGTGTAATGTGCGGAGCGGAGCCGAGCGTGTAATGTGCGGAGCGGAGCCGAGCGTGTAATGTGCGGAGCCGAGTGTGTAATGTGCGGAGCGGAGCCGCGTGTGTAATGTCCGGAGCGGAGCCGAGTGTGTAATGTGCGGAGCCGAGCGTGTAATGTGCGGAACCGAGCCGAGCGTGTAATGTGCGGAGCCGAGCCGAGCGTGTAATGTGCGGAGCCGAGCCGAGCCGAGCGCGTAATGTGCCGAGCCGAGCGTGTAATGTGCGGAGCGGAGCCGAGCGCGTAATGTGCGGAGCGGAGCCGAGCGTGTATTGTGCGGAGCGGAGCCGAGCGTGTAATGTGCGGAGCGGAGCCGAGCGTGTAATGTGCGGAGCTGAGCGTGTAATGTGCGGAGCGGAGCCGAGCGTGTAATGTGCGGAGTGGAGCCGAGCGTGTAATGTGCGGAGAGGAACCGAGTGTGTAATGTGCGGAGAGGATCCGAGTGTGTAATGTGCGGAGCCGAGCCGAGTGTGTAATGTGCGGAGCAGAGCCGAGTGTGTAATGTGCGGAGCCGAGTGTGTAATGTGCGGAGCGGAGCCGAGTGTGTAATGTGCGGAGCCGAGTGTGTAATGTGCGGAGCGGAGCCGAGTGTGTAATGTGCAGAGCGGAGCCGAGTGTGTAATGTGCGGAGCGGAGCCGAGTGTGTAATGTGCGGAGCCGAGTGTGTAATGTGCGGAGCGGAGCCGAGCGTGTAATGAGCGGAGCCGAGCGTGTAATGTGCGGAGCGGAGCCGAGCGTGTAATGTGCGGAGCCGAGTGTGTAATGTGCGGAGCGGAGCCGAGTGTGTAATGTCCGGAGCGGAGCCGAGTGTGTAATGTGCGGAGCCGAGCGTGTAATGTGCGGAGCCGAGCCGAGAGTGTAATGTGCGGAGCCGAGCCGAGTGTGTAATGTGCGGAGCCGAGCCGAGTGTGTAATGTGCGGAGCCGAGTGTGTAATGTGCGAAGCCGAGTGTGTAATGTGCGGAGCGGAGCCGAGCGTGTAATGAGCGGAGCCGAGTGTGTAATGTGCGGAGCGGAGCCGAGCGTGTAATGTGCGGAGCGGAGCCGAGCGTGTAATGTGCGGAGCCGAGTGTGTAATGTGCGGAGCGGAGCCGAGTGTGTAATGTCCGGAGCGGAGCCGAGTGTGTAATGTGCGGAGCCGAGCGTGTAATGTGCGGAGCCGAGCCGAGCGCGTAATGTGCGGAGCCGAGCCGAGCGCGTAATGTGCGGAGCCGCGCCGAGCGCGTAATGTGCCGAGCGCGTAATGTGCGGAGCCGAGCCGAGCGCGTAATGTGCGGAGCGGAGCCGAGCGCGTAATGTGCGGAGCGGAGCCGAGCGTGTATTGTGCGGAGCGGAGCCGAGCGTGTAATGTGCGGAGCGGAGCCGAGCGTGTAATGTGCGGAGCTGAGCGTGTAATGTGCGGAGCGGAGCCGAGCGTGTAATGTGCGGAGTGGAGCCGAGCGTGTAATGTGCGGAGAGGAGCCGAGTGTGTAATGTGCGGAGCGGAGCCGAGCGTGTATTGTGCGGAGCGGAGCCGAGCGTGTAATGTGCGGAGCGGAGCCGAGCGTGTAATGTGCGGAGCTGAGCGTGTAATGTGCGGAGCGGAGCCGAGCGTGTAATGTGCGGAGTGGAGCAGAGCGTGTAATGTGCCGAGAGGAGCCGAGCGTGTAATGTGCGGAGAGGATCCGAGTGTGTAATGTGCGGAGAGGATCCGAGTGTGTAATGTGCGGAGCCGAGCCGAGTGTGTAATGTGCGGAGCAGAGCCGAGTGTGTAATGTGCGGAGCCGAGTGTGTAATGTGCGGAGCGGAGCCGAGTGTGTAATGTGCGGAGCCGAGTGTGTAATGTGCGGAGCGGAGCTGAGTGTGTAATGTGCGGAGCGGAGCCGAGTGTGTAATGTGCGGAGCGGAGCCGAGTGTGTAATGTGCGGAGCGGAGCCGAGTGTGTAATGTGCGGAGCGGAGCCGAGCGTGTAATGTGCGGTTGGAGCCGAGTGTGTAATGTGCGGAGCCGAGTGTGTAATGTGCGGAGCGGAGCCGAGTGTGTAATGTGCAGAGCGGAGCCGAGCGTGTAATGTGCGGAGCGGAGCCGAGCGTGTAATGTGCGGAGCGGAGCCGAGCATGTAATGTGCGGAGCCGCGCCGAGCGTGTAATGTGCGGAGCCGCGCCGAGCGTGTAATGTGCGGAGCCGCGCCGAGCGTGTAATGTGCGGAGCGGAGCCGAGCGTGTAATGTGCGGAGCCGAGTGCGTAATGTGCGGAGCCGAGTGCGTAATGTGCGGAGCGGAGCCGAGTGTGTAATGTGCAGAGCCGAGCGTGTAATGTGTGGAGCGGAGCCGAGTGTGTAATGTGCGGAGCCGAGTGTGTAATGTGCGGAGCGGAGCCGAATGTGTAATGTGCTGAGCGGAGCCGAGTGTGTAATGTGCGGAGCGGAGCCGAGTGTTTAATGTGCGGAGCGGAGCCGAGCGTGTAATGTGCGGAGCGGAGCCGAGCGTGTAATGTGCGGAGCCGAGTGTGTAATGTGCGGAGCGGAGCCGAGTGTGTAATGTCCGGAGCGGAGCCGAGTGTGTAATGTGCGGAGCCGAGCCGAGCGTGTAATGTGCGGAGCCGAGCCGAGCGTGTAATGTGCGGAGCCGAGCCGAGCGCGTAATGTGCCGAGCCGAGCCGAGCGCGTAATGTGAGGAGCCGAGCGCGTAATGTGCGGAGCGGAGCCGAGCGCGTAATGTGCGGAGCGGAGCCGAGTGTGTAATGAGCGGAGCGGAGCCGAGCGTGTAATGTGCGGAGCGGAGCCGAGAGTGTAATGTGCGGAGCCGAGTGCGTAATGTGCGGAGCGGAGCCGAGAGTGTAATGTGCGGAGCCGAGTGCGTAATGTGCGGAGCGGAGCCGAGTGTGTAATGTGCGGAGCGGAGCCGAGTGTGTAATGAGCGGAGCTGTGTGTGTAATGTGCAGAGCGGAGCCGAGTGTGTAATGAGCGGAGCTTTGTGTGTAATGTGCGGAGCAGAGTGTGTAATGTGTGGAGCAGAGCCGAGTGTGTAATGTGCGGAGCCGAGTGTGTAATGTGCGGAGCGGAGCCGAGTGTGTAATGTGCGGAGCCGAGTGTGTAATGTGCGGAGCGGAGCCGAGTGTGTAATGTGCGGAGCCGAGTGTGTAATGTGCGGAGCGGAGCCGAGTGTGTAATGAGCGGAGCCGAGTGTGTAATGTGCGGAGCGGAGCCGAGTGTGTAATGTGCGTAGCGGAGCGTGTAATGTGCGGAGCGGAGCCGAGTGTGTAATGAGCGGAGCCGAGTGTGTAATGTGCGGAGCGGAGCCGAGTGTGTAATCTGCGGAGCGGAGCCGAGTGTGTAATGTGCGGAGCGGAGCCGAGTGTGTAATGTGCGGAGCCGAGTGTGTAATGAGCGGAGCAGAGTGTGTAATGTGCGGAGCGGAGCCGAGTGTGTAATGTGCGGAGCGGAGCCGAGTGTGTAATGTGCGGAGCGGAGCCGAGCGTGTAATGTGCGGTTGGAGCCGAGTGTGTAATGTGCGGAGCCGAGTGTGTAATGTGCGGAGCGGAGCCGAGTGTGTAATGTGCAGAGCGGAGCCGAGCGTGTAATGTGCGGAGCGGAGCCGAGCGTGTAATGTGCGGAGCGGAGCCGAGCATGTAATGTGCAGAGCCGCGCCGAGCGTGTAATGTGCGGAGCCGCGCCGAGCGTGTAATGTGCGGAGCGGAGCCGAGCGTGTAATGTGCGGAGCGGAGCCGAGCGTGTAATGTGCGGAGCCGAGTGCGTAATGTGCGGAGCGGAGCCGAGTGCGTAATGTGCGGAGCGGAGCCGAGTGTGTAATGTGCAGAGCCGAGCGTGTAATGTGTGGAGCGGAGCCGAGTGTGTAATGTGCGGAGCGGAGCCGAATGTGTAATGTGCTGAGCGGAGCCGAGTGTGTAATGTGCGGAGCGGAGCCGAGTGTGTAATGTGCGGAGCGGAGCCGAGTGTGTAATGAGCGGAGCGGAGCCGAGCGTGTAATGTGCGGAGTGGAGCCGAGAGTGTAATGTGCGGAGCCGAGTGCGTAATGTGCGGATCGGAGCCGAGAGTGTAATGTGCGGAGCCGAGTGCGTAATGTGCGGAGCGGAGCCGAGTGTGTAATGTGCGGAGCGGAGCCGAGTGTGTAATGAGCGGAGCTGTGTGTGTAATGTGCGGAGCGGAGCCGAGTGTGTAATGAGCGGAGCTTTGTGTGTAATGTGCGGAGCAGAGTGTGTAATGTGTGGAGCAGAGCCGAGTGTGTAATGTGCGGAGCCGAGTGTGTAATGTGCGGAGCCGAGTGTGTAATGTGCGGAGCGGAGCCGAGTGTGTAATGTGCGGAGCCGAGTGTGTAATGTGCGGAGCGGAGCCGAGTGTGTAATGAGCGGAGCCGAGTGTGTAATGTGCGGAGCGGAGCCGAGTGTGTAATGTGCGTAGCGGAGCGTGTAATGTGCGGAGCGGAGCCGAGTGTGTAATGAGCGGAGCCGAGTGTGTAATGTGCGGAGCGGAGCCGAGTGTGTAATCTGCGGAGCGGAGCCGAGTGTGTAATGTGCGGAGCGGAGCCGAGTGTGTAATGAGCGGAGCCGAGTGTGTAATGTGCGGAGCGGAGCCGAGTGTGTAATGTGCGTAGCGGAGCGTGTAATGTGCGGAGCGGAGCCGAGTGTGTAATGAGCGGAGCCGAGTGTGTAATGTGCGGAGCGGAGCCGAGTGTGTAATCTGCGGAGCGGAGCCGAGTGTGTAATGTGCGGAGCGGAGCCGAGTGTGTAATGAGCGGAGCAGAGTGTGTAATGTGCGGAGCGGAGCCGAGTGTGTAATGTGCGGAGCGGAGCCGAGTGTGTAATGTGCGGAGCGGAGCCGAGTGTGTAATGTGCGGAGCCGAGTGTGTAATGTGCGGAGCGGAGCCGAGTGTGTAATGTGCGGAGCCGAGTGCGTAATGTGCGGAGCGGAGCCGAGTGCGTAATGTGCGGAGCGGAGCCGAGCGCGTAATGTGCGGAGTGGGGCCGAGCGCGTAATGTGCGGAGCGGAGCCGAGCGCGTAATGTGCGGAGCGTAGCCGAGCGTGTAATGTGCGGAGACGAGTGTGTAATGTGCGGAGCGGAGCCGAATGTGTAATGTGCGGAGCCGAGTGTGTAATGTGCTGAGCGGAGCCGAGTGCATAATGTGCGGAGCGGAGCCGAGTGTGTAATGTGCGGAGCCGAGTGTGTAATGTGCGGAGCCGAGTGCGTAATAAGCGGAGCCAAGTGCGTAATGAGCGGTGCCGAGTGCGTAATGAGCAGTGCCGAGTGCGTAATGAGCGGAGCCGAGTGCGTAATGTGCGGAGCCGAGTGGGTAATGAGCGGATCCGAGTGTGTAATATGCGGAGCGGAGCCGAGTGTGTAATGTGCGGAGCCGAGCGTGTAATGTGCGGAGCGGAGCCGAGCGTGTAATGTGCGGAGCCGAGTGGGTAATGAGCGGATCCGAGTGTGTAATATGCGGAGCGGAGCCGAGTGTGTAATGTGCGGAGCCGAGCGTGTAATGTGCGGAGCGGAGCCGAGCGTGTAATGTGCGGAGCGGAGCCGAGCGTGTAATGTGTGGAGCGGAGCCGAGCGTGTAATGTGCGGAGCGGAGCCGAGCGTGTAATGTGCGGAGAGGAGCCGAGTGTGTAATGTGCGAAGCCGAGCCGAGCGTGTAATGTGCGGAGAGGAGCCGAGTGTGTAATGTCCGAAGCCGAGCCGAGTGTGTAATGTGCGGAGCCGAGCCGAGTGTGTAATGTGCGGAGCCGAGTGTGTAATGTGCGAAGCCGAGCGTGTAATGTGCGGAGCGGAGCCGAGCGTGTAATGTGCGGAGCTGAGCCGAGTGTGTAATGTGCGGAGCCGAGTGCGTAATGTGCGGAGCGGAGCCGAGTGTGTAATGTGCGGAGCGGAGCCGAGCGTGTAATGTGCGGAGCGGAGCCGAGCGTGTAATGTGCTGAGCGGAGCCGAGCATGTAATGTGCGGAGCGGAGCCGAGTGTGTAATGTGCGGAGCCGAGCGTGTATTGTGTGGAGCCGAGCGTGTAATGTGCGGAGCAGAGCCGAGTGTGTAATGTGCGGAGCCGAGAGTGTAATGTGCGGAGCGGAGCCGAGCGTGTAATGTGCGGAGCGGAGCCGAGCGTGTAATGTGCGGAGAGGAGCCGAGTGTGTAATGTGCGAAGCCGAGCCGAGTGTGTAATGTGCGGAGCCGAGCCGAGTGTGTAATGTGCGGAGCCGAGTGTGTAATGTGCGAAGCCGAGTGTGTAATGTGCGGAGCGGAGCCGAGCGTGTAATGTGCGGAGCCGAGCGTGTAATGTGCGGAGCGGAGCCGAGCGTGTAATGTGCGGAGCCGAGCGTGTAATGTGCGGAGCAGAGCCGAGTGTGTAATGTGCGGAGCCGAGCGTGTAATGTGCGGAGCGGAGCCGAGCGTGTAATGTGCGGAGAGGAGCCGAGTGTGTAATGTGCGAAGCCGAGCCGAGTGTGTAATGTGCGGAGCCGAGCCGAGTGTGTAATGTGCGGAGCCGAGTGTGTAATGTGCGGAGCGGAGCCGAGCGTGTAATGAGCGGAGCCGAGCGTGTAATGTGCGGAGCGGAGCCGAGCGTGTAATGTGCGGAGCCGAGTGTGTAATGTGCGGAGCGGAGCCGAGTGTGTAATGTCCGGAGCGGAGCCGAGTGTGTAATGTGCGGAGCCGAGCGTGTAATGTGCGGAGCCGAGCCGAGCGTGTAATGTGCGGAGCCGAGCCGAGTGTGTAATGTGCGGAGCCGAGCCGAGTGTGTAATGTGCGAAGCCGAGTGTGTAATGTGCGGAGCGGAGCCGAGCGTGTAATGAGCGGAGCCGAGCGTGTAATGTGCGGAGCGGAGCCGAGCGTGTAATGTGCGGAGCGGAGCCGAGCGTGTAATGTGCGGAGCCGAGTGTGTAATGTGCGGAGCGGAGCCGAGTGTGTAATGTCCGGAGCGGAGCCGAGTGTGTAATGTGCGGAGCCGAGCGTGTAATGTGCGGAACCGAGCCGAGCGTGTAATGTGCGGAGCCGAGCCGAGCGTGTAATGTGCGGAGCCGAGCCGAGCGCGTAATGTGCCGAGCCGAGCGTGTAATGTGCGGAGCGGAGCCGAGCGCGTAATGTGCGGAGCGGAGCCGAGCGTGTATTGTGCGGAGCGGAGCCGAGCGTGTAATGTGCGGAGCGGAGCCGAGCGTGTAATGTGCGGAGCTGAGCGTGTAATGTGCGGAGCGGAGCCGAGCGTGTAATGTGCGGAGTGGAGCCGAGCGTGTAATGTGCGGAGAGGAACCGAGTGTGTAATGTGCGGAGAGGATCCGAGTGTGTAATGTGCGGAGCCGAGCCGAGTGTGTAATGTGCGGAGCAGAGCCGAGTGTGTAATGTGCGGAGCCGAGTGTGTAATGTGCGGAGCGGAGCCGAGTGTGTAATGTGCGGAGCCGAGTGTGTAATGTGCGGAGAGGAGCCGAGTGTGTAATGTGCAGAGCGGAGCCGAGTGTGTAATGTGCGGAGCGGAGCCGAGTGTGTAATGTGCGGAGCCGAGTGTGTAATGTGCGGAGCGGAGCCGAGCGTGTAATGAGCGGAGCCGAGCGTGTAATGTGCGGAGCGGAGCCGAGCGTGTAATGTGCGGAGCCGAGTGTGTAATGTGCGGAGCGGAGCCGAGTGTGTAATGTCCGGAGCGTAGCCGAGTGTGTAATGTGCGGAGCCGAGCGTGTAATGTGCGGAGCCGAGCCGAGAGTGTAATGTGCGGAGCCGAGCCGAGTGTGTAATGTGCGGAGCCGAGCCGAGTGTGTAATGTGCGGAGCCGAGTGTGTAATGTGCGAAGCCGAGTGTGTAATGTGCGGAGCGGAGCCGAGCGTGTAATGAGCGGAGCCGAGCGTGTAATGTGCGGAGCGGAGCCGAGCGTGTAATGTGCGGAGCGGAGCCGAGCGTGTAATGTGCGGAGCCGAGTGTGTAATGTGCGGAGCGGAGCCGAGTGTGTAATGTCCGGAGCGGAGCCGAGTGTGTAATGTGCGGAGCCGAGCGTGTAATGTGCGGAGCCGAGCCGAGCGCGTAATGTGCGGAGCCGAGCCGAGCGCGTAATGTGCGGAGCCGCGCCGAGCGCGTAATGTGCCGAGCGCGTAATGTGCGGAGCCGAGCCGAGCGCGTAATGTGCTGAGCGGAGCCGAGCGCGTAATGTGCGGAGCGGAGCCGAGCGTGTATTGTGCGGAGCGGAGCCGAGCGTGTAATGTGCGGAGCGGAGCCGAGCGTGTAATGTGCGGAGCTGAGCGTGTAATGTGCGGAGCGGAGCCGAGCGTGTAATGTGCGGAGTGGAGCCGAGCGTGTAATGTGCGGAGAGGAGCCGAGTGTGTAATGTGCGGAGCGGAGCCGAGCGTGTATTGTGCGGAGCGGAGCCGAGCGTGTAATGTGCGGAGCGGAGCCGAGCGTGTAATGTGCGGAGCTGAGCGTGTAATGTGCGGAGCGGAGCCGAGCGTGTAATGTGCGGAGTGGAGCCGAGCGTGTAATGTGCCGAGAGGAGCCGAGCGTGTAATGTGCGGAGAGGATCCGAGTGTGTAATGTGCGGAGAGGATCCGAGTGTGTAATGTGCGGAGCCGAGCCGAGTGTGTAATGTGCGGAGCAGAGCCGAGTGTGTAATGTGCGGAGCCGAGTGTGTAATGTGCGGAGCGGAGCCGAGTGTGTAATGTGCGGAGCCGAGTGTGTAATGTGCGGAGCGGAGCTGAGTGTGTAATGTGCGGAGCGGAGCCGAGTGTGTAATGTGCGGAGCGGAGCCGAGTGTGTAATGTGCGGAGCGGAGCCGAGTGTGTAATGTGCGGAGCGGAGCCGAGCGTGTAATGTGCGGTTGGAGCCGAGTGTGTAATGTGCGGAGCCGAGTGTGTAATGTGCGGAGCGGAGCCGAGTGTGTAATGTGCAGAGCGGAGCCGAGCGTGTAATGTGCGGAGCGGAGCCGAGCGTGTAATGTGCGGAGCGGAGCCGAGCATGTAATGTGCGGAGCCGCGCCGAGCGTGTAATGTGCGGAGCCGCGCCGAGCGTGTAATGTGCGGAGCCGCGCCGAGCGTGTAATGTGCGGAGCGGAGCCGAGCGTGTAATGTGCGGAGCCGAGTGCGTAATGTGCGGAGCCGAGTGCGTAATGTGCGGAGCGGAGCCGAGTGTGTAATGTGCAGAGCCGAGCGTGTAATGTGTGGAGCGGAGCCGAGTGTGTAATGTGCGGAGCCGAGTGTGTAATGTGCGGAGCGGAGCCGAATGTGTAATGTGCTGAGCGGAGCCGAGTGTGTAATGTGCGGAGCGGAGCCGAGTGTTTAATGTGCGGAGCGGAGCCGAGCGTGTAATGTGCGGAGCGGAGCCGAGCGTGTAATGTGCGGAGCCGAGTGTGTAATGTGCGGAGCGGAGCCGAGTGTGTAATGTCCGGAGCGGAGCCGAGTGTGTAATGTGCGGAGCCGAGCCGAGCGTGTAATGTGCGGAGCCGAGCCGAGCGTGTAATGTGCGGAGCCGAGCCGAGCGCGTAATGTGCCGAGCCGAGCCGAGCGCGTAATGTGAGGAGCCGAGCGCGTAATGTGCGGAGCGGAGCCGAGCGCGTAATGTGCGGAGCGGAGCCGAGTGTGTAATGAGCGGAGCGGAGCCGAGCGTGTAATGTGCGGAGCGGAGCCGAGAGTGTAATGTGCGGAGCCGAGTGCGTAATGTGCGGAGCGGAGCCGAGAGTGTAATGTGCGGAGCCGAGTGCGTAATGTGCGGAGCGGAGCCGAGTGTGTAATGTGCGGAGCGGAGCCGAGTGTGTAATGAGCGGAGCTCTGTGTGTAATGTGCGGAGCGGAGCCGAGTGTGTAATGAGCGGAGCTTTGTGTGTAATGTGCGGAGCAGAGTGTGTAATGTGTGGAGCAGAGCCGAGTGTGTAATGTGCGGAGCCGAGTGTGTAATGTGCGGAGCGGAGCCGAGTGTGTAATGTGCGGAGCCGAGTGTGTAATGTGCGGAGCGGAGCCGAGTGTGTAATGTGCGGAGCCGAGTGTGTAATGTGCGGAGCGGAGCCGAGTGTGTAATGAGCGGAGCCGAGTGTGTAATGTGCGGAGCGGAGCCGAGTGTGTAATGTGCGTAGCGGAGCGTGTAATGTGCGGAGCGGAGCCGAGTGTGTAATGAGCGGAGCCGAGTGTGTAATGTGCGGAGCGGAGCCGAGTGTGTAATCTGCGGAGCGGAGCCGAGTGTGTAATGTGCGGAGCGGAGCCGAGTGTGTAATGTGCGGAGCCGAGTGTGTAATGAGCGGAGCAGAGTGTGTAATGTGCGGAGCGGAGCCGAGTGTGTAATGTGCGGAGCGGAGCCGAGTGTGTAATGTGCGGAGCGGAGCCGAGCGTGTAATGTGCGGTTGGAGCCGAGTGTGTAATGTGCGGAGCCGAGTGTGTAATGTGCGGAGCGGAGCCGAGTGTGTAATGTGCAGAGCGGAGCCGAGCGTGTAATGTGCGGAGCGGAGCCGAGCGTGTAATGTGCGGAGCGGAGCCGAGCATGTAATGTGCAGAGCCGCGCCGAGCGTGTAATGTGCGGAGCCGCGCCGAGCGTGTAATGTGCGGAGCGGAGCCGAGCGTGTAATGTGCGGAGCGGAGCCGAGCGTGTAATGTGCGGAGCCGAGTGCGTAATGTGCGGAGCGGAGCCGAGTGCGTAATGTGCGGAGCGGAGCCGAGTGTGTAATGTGCAGAGCCGAGCGTGTAATGTGTGGAGCGGAGCCGAGTGTGTAATGTGCGGAGCGGAGCCGAATGTGTAATGTGCTGAGCGGAGCCGAGTGTGTAATGTGCGGAGCGGAGCCGAGTGTGTAATGTGCGGAGCGGAGCCGAGTGTGTAATGAGCGGAGCGGAGCCGAGCGTGTAATGTGCGGAGTGGAGCCGAGTGTGTAATGTGCGGAGGGGAGCCGAGTGTGTAATGAGCGGAGCTGTGTGTGTAATGTGCGGAGCGGAGCCGAGTGTGTAATGAGCGGAGCTTTGTGTGTAATGTGCGGAGCAGAGTGTGTAATGTGTGGAGCAGAGCCGAGTGTGTAATGTGCGGAGCCGAGTGTGTAATGTGCGGAGCCGAGTGTGTAATGTGCGGAGCGGAGCCGAGTGTGTAATGTGCGGAGCCGAGTGTGTAATGTGCGGAGCGGAGCCGAGTGTGTAATGAGCGGAGCGGAGTGTGTAATGTGCGGAGCGGAGCCGAGTGTGTAATGTGCGTAGCGGAGCGTGTAATGTGCGGAGCGGAGCCGAGTGTGTAATGAGCGGAGCCGAGTGTGTAATGTGCGGAGCGGAGCCGAGTGTGTAATCTGCGGAGCGGAGCCGAGTGTGTAATGTGCGGAGCGGAGCCGAGTGTGTAATGAGCGGAGCCGAGTGTGTAATGTGCGGAGCGGAGCCGAGTGTGTAATGTGCGTAGCGGAGCGTGTAATGTGCGGAGCGGAGCCGAGTGTGTAATGAGCGGAGCCGAGTGTGTAATGTGCGGAGCGGAGCCGAGTGTGTAATCTGCGGAGCGGAGCCGAGTGTGTAATGTGCGGAGCGGAGCCGAGTGTGTAATGAGCGGAGCAGAGTGTGTAATGTGCGGAGCGGAGCCGAGTGTGTAATGTGCGGAGCGGAGCCGAGTGTGTAATGTGCGGAGCGGAGCCGAGTGTGTAATGTGCGGAGCCGAGTGTGTAATGTGCGGAGCGGAGCCGAGTGTGTAATGTGCGGAGCCGAGTGCGTAATGTGCGGAGCGGAGCCGAGTGCGTAATGTGCGGAGCGGAGCCGAGCGCGTAATGTGCGGAGCGGAGCCGAGCGCGTAATGTGCGGAGTGGGGCCGAGCGCGTAATGTGCGGAGCGGAGCCGAGCGCGTAATGTGCGGAGCGGAGCCGAGCGCGTAATGTGCGGAGCGGAGCCGAGCGCGTAATGTGCGGAGCGTAGCCGAGCGTGTAATGTGCGGAGACGAGTGTGTAATGTGCGGAGCGGAGCCGAATGTGTAATGTGCGGAGCCGAGTGTGTAATGTGCTGAGCGGAGCCGAGTGCATAATGTGCGGAGCGGAGCCGAGTGTGTAATGTGCGGAGCCGAGTGTGTAATGTGCGGAGCCGAGTGCGTAATAAGCGGAGCCAAGTGCGTAATGAGCGGTGCCGAGTGCGTAATGAGCAGTGCCGAGTGCGTAATGAGCGGAGCCGAGTGCGTAATGTGCGGAGCGGAGCCGAGTGCGTAATGTGCGGAGCGGAGCCGAGTGCGTAATGTGCGGAGCGGAGCCGAGTGCGTAATGTGCGGAGCGGAGCCGAGTGCGTAATGTGCGGAGCCGAGTGTGTAATGTGCGGAGCGGAGCCGAGTGCGTAATGTGCGGAGTGGAGCCGAGTGCGTAATATGCGGAGCGGAGTCGTGTGAGTAAAGTGCGGAGCGGAGCCGTGTGAGTAATGTGCGGAGCGGAGCCGAGAGCGTAATGTGCGGAGCGGGGCCGAGCGCGTAATGTGCGGAGCGGAGCCGAGCGCGTAATGTGCGGAGCGGAGCCAAGCGTGTAATGTGCGGAGACGAGTGTGTAATGTGCGGAGCGGAGCCGAGTGTGTAATGTGCGGAGCGGAGCCGAGTGCGTAATGTGCGGAGCGGAGCCGAGTGCGTAATGTGCGGAGCGGAGCCGAGTGTGTAATGTGCGGAGCCGAGTGCGTAATGAGCGGAGCCGAGTGCGTAATGAGCGGTGCCGAGTGCGTAATGAGCGGAGCCGAGTGCGTAATGTGCTTAGCGGAGCCGAGTGCGTAATGTGCTTAGCGGAGCCGAGTGCGTAATGTGCGGAGCGGAGCCGAGTGTGTAACGTGCGGAGCCGAGTGTGTAATGTGCGGAGCGGAGCCGAGTGCGTAATGTGCGGAGCGGAGCCGAGTGCGTAATGTGCGGAGTCGAGTGCGTAATGTGCGGAGCGGAGCCGAGTGCGTAATGTGCGGAGCCGAGTGCGTAATGTGCGGAGCCGAGTGCGTAATGTGCGGAGCGGAGCCGAGTGCGTAATGTGCGGAGCGGAGCCGTGTGAGTAATGTGCGGAGCGGAGCCGTGTGAGTAATGTGCGGAGCGGAGCCGAGTGCGTAATGTGCGGAGCGGAACCGAGTGCGTAATGTGCGGAGCGGAGCCGAGTGCGTAATGTGCGGAGCGGAGCCGAGTGCGTAATGTGCGGAGCGGAGCCGAGTGTGTAATGTGCGGAGCCGAGTGCGTAATGTGCGGAGCGGAGCCGAGTGTGTAATGTGCGGAGCCGAGTGTGTAATGTGCGGAGCCGAGCCGAGCGTGTAATGTGCGGAGCCGAGCCGAGCGTGTAATGTGCGGAGCCGAGCGCGTTATGTGCGGAGCCGAGCGCGTAATGTGCGGAGCCGCGCCGAGCGCGTAATGTGCCGAGCCGAGCCGAGCGCGTAATGTGAGGAGCCGAGCGCGTAATGTGCGGAGCCGAGCCGAGCGCGTAATGTGCGGAGCGGAGCCGAGCGCGTAATGTGCGGAGCGGAGCCGAGCGTGTATTGTGCGGAGCGGAGCCGAGCGTGTAATGTGCGGAGCGGAGCCGAGCGTGTAATGTGCGGAGCTGAGCGTGTAATGTGCGGAGCGGAGCCGAGCGTGTAATGTGCGGAGTGGAGCCGAGCGTGTAATGTGCGGAGAGGAGCCGAGTGTGTAATGTGCGGAGCCGAGCCGAGTGTGTAATGTGCGGAGCAGAGCCGAGTGTGTAATGTGCGGAGCCGAGTGTGTAATGTGCGGAGCGGAGCCGAGTGTGTAATGTGCGGAGCCGAGTGTGTAATGTGCGGAGCGGAGCCGAGTGTGTAATGTGCAGAGCGGAGCCGAGTGTGTAATGTGCGGAGCGGAGCCGAGTGTGTAATGTGCGGAGCCGAGTGTGTAATGTGCGGAGCGGAGCCGAGCGTGTAATGAGCGGAGCCGAGCGTGTAATGTGCGGAGCTGAGCCGAGCGTGTAATGTGCGGAGCCGAGTGTGTAATGTGCGGAGCGGAGCCGAGTGTGTAATGTCCGGAGCGGAGCCGAGTGTGTAATGTGCGGAGCCGAGCGTGTAATGTGCGGAGCCGAGCCGAGCGTGTAATGTGCGGAGCCGAGCCGAGTGTGTAATGTGCGGAGCCGAGCCGAGTGTGTAATGTGCGGAGCCGAGTGTGTAATGTGCGAAGCCGAGTGTGTAATGTGCGGAGCGGAGCCGAGCGTGTAATGAGCGGAGCCGAGCGTGTAATGTGCGGAGCGGAGCCGAGCGTGTAATGTGCGGAGCGGAGCCGAGCGTGTAATGTGCGGAGCCGAGTGTGTAATGTGCGGAGCGGAGCCGAGTGTGTAATGTCCGGAGCGGAGCCGAGTGTGTAATGTGCGGAGCCGAGCGTGTAATGTGCGGAGCCGAGCCGAGCGCGTTATGTGCGGAGCCGAGCCGAGCGCGTAATGTGCGGAGCCGCGCCGAGCGCGTAATGTGCCGAGCGCGTAATGTGAGGAGCCGAGCGCGTAATGTGCGGAGCCGAGCGCGTAATGTGCGGAGCGGAGCCGAGCGCGTAATGTGCGTAGCGGAGCCGAGCGTGTATTGTGCGGAGCGGAGCCGAGCGTGTAATGTGCGGAGCGGAGCCGAGCGTGTAATGTGCGGAGCTGAGCGTGTAATGTGCGGAGCGGAGCCGAGCGTGTAATGTGCGGAGTGGAGCCGAGCGTGTAATGTGCGGAGAGGAGCCGAGTGTGTAATGTGCGGAGCGGAGCCGAGCGTGTATTGTGCGGAGCGGAGCCGAGCGTGTAATGTGCGGAGCGGAGCCGAGCGTGTAATGTGCGGAGCTGAGCGTGTAATGTGCGGAGCGGAGCCGAGCGTGTAATGTGCGGTGTGGAGCCGAGCGTGTAATGTGCGTAGAGGAGCCGAGTGTGTAATGTGCGGAGCAGAGCCGAGTGTGTAATGTGCGGAGCCGAGTGTGTAATGTGCGGAGCGGAGCCGAGTGTGTAATGTGCGGAGCCGAGTGTGTAATGTGCGGAGCGGAGCCGAGTGTGTAATGTGCGGAGCGGAGTCGAGTGTGTAATGTGCGGAGCGGAGCCGAGGGTGTAATGTGCGGAGCGGAGCTGAGTGTGTAATGTGCGGAGCGGAGCCGAGTGTGTAATGTGCGGAGCGGAGCCGAGTGTGTAATGTGCGGAGCGGAGCCGAGTGCGTAATGTGCGGAGCGGAGCCTAGTGCGTAATGTGCAGAGCTGAGCGTGTAATGTGTGGAGCGGAGCCGAGTGTGTAATGTGCGGAGCCGAGTGGGTAATGAGCGGATCCGAGTGTGTAATATGCGGAGGGGAGCCGAGTGTGTAATGTGCGGAGCCGAGCGTGTAATGTGCGGAGCGGAGCCGAGCGTGTAATGTGCGGAGCGGAGCCGAGTGTGTAATGTGCGGAGCGGAGCCGAGCGTGTAATGTGCGGAGCGGAGCCGAGCGTGTAATGTGCGGAGAGGAGCCGTGTGTAATGTGCGAAGCCGAGCCGAGCGTGTAATGTGCGGAGAGGAGCCGAGTGTGTAATGTGCGGAGCGGAGCCGAGTGCGTAATGTGCGGAGCGGAGCCTAGTGCGTAATGTGCAGAGCTGAGCGTGTAATGTGTGGAGCGGAGCCGAGTGTGTAATGTGCGGAGCCGAGTGGGTAATGAGCGGATCCGAGTGTGTAATATGCGGAGCGGAGCCGAGTGTGTAATGTGCGGAGCCGAGCGTGTAATGTGCGGAGCGGAGCCGAGCGTGTAATGTGCGGAGCGGAGCCGAGCGTGTAATGTGCGGAGCGGAGCCGAGCATGTAATGTGCTGAGCGGAGCCGAGCGTGTAATGTGCGGAGCGGAGCCGAGTGTGTAATGTGCGGAGCCGAGCGTGTATTGTGTGGAGCCGAGCGTGTAATGTGCGGAGCAGAGCCGAGTGTGTAATGTGCGGAGCCGAGCGTGTAATGTGCGGAGCGGAGCCGAGCGTGTAATGTGCGGAGCGGAGCCGAGCGTGTAATGTGCGGAGCGGAGCCGAGCGTGTAATGTGCGGAGAGGAGCCGAGTGTGTAATGTGCGAAGCCGAGCCGAGTGTGTAATGTGCGGAGCCGAGCCGAGTGTGTAATGTGCGGAGCCGAGTGTGTAATGTGCGAAGCCGAGTGTGTAATGTGCGGAGAGGAGCCGAGCGTGTAATGAGCGGAGCCGAGCGTGTAATGTGCGGAGCGGAGCCGAGCGTGTAATGTGCGGAGCGGAGCCGAGTGTGTAATGTGCGGAGCCGAGCGTGTAATGTGCGGAGCCGAGCGTGTAATGTGCGGAGCAGAGCCGAGTGTGTAATGTGCGGAGCCGAGCGTGTAATGTGCGGAGCGGAGCCGAGCGTGTAATGTGCGGAGAGGAGCCGAGTGTGTAATGTGCGAAGCCGAGCCGAGTGTGTAATGTGCGGAGCCGAGCCGAGCGTGTAATGTGCGGAGCCGAGTGTGTCATGTGCGGAGCGGAGCCGAGCGTGTAATGAGCGGAGCCGAGCGTGTAATGTGCGGAGCGGAGCCGAGCGTGTAATGTGCGGAGCCGAGTGTGTAATGTGCGGAGCGGAGCCGAGTGTGTAATGTCCGGAGCGGAGCCGAGTGTGTAATGTGCGGAGCCGAGCGTGTAATGTGCGGAGCCGAGCCGAGCGTGTAATGTGCGGAGCCGAGCCGAGTGTGTAATGTGCGGAGCCGAGCCGAGTGTGTAATGTGCGGAGCCGAGTGTGTAATGTGCGAAGCAGAGTGTGTAATGTGCGGAGCGGAGCCGAGCGTGTAATGAGCGGAGCCGAGCGTGTAATGTGCGGAGCGGAGCCGAGCGTGTAATGTGCGGAGCGGAGCCGAGCGTGTAATGTGCGGAGCCGAGTGTGTAATGTGCGGAGCGGAGCCGAGTGTGTAATGTCCGGAGCGGAGCCGAGTGTGTAATGTGCTGAGCCGAGCGTGTAATGTGCAGAGCCGAGTCGAGCGTGTAATGTGCGGAGCCGAGCCGAGCGTGTAATGTGCCGAGCCGAGCGCGTTATGTGCGGAGCCGAGCGCGTAATGTGCGGAGCCGCGCCGAGCGCGTAATGTGCCGAGCCGAGCGCGTAATGTGAGGAGCCGAGCGCGTAATGTGCGGAGCGGAGCCGAGCGCGTAATGTGCGGAGCGGAGCCGAGCGCGTAATGTGCGGAGCGGAGCCGAGCGTGTATTGTGCGGAGCGGAGCCGAGCGTGTAATGTGCGGAGCGGAACCGAGCGTGTAATGTGCGGAGCGGAGCCGAGCGTGTAATGTGCGGAGTGGAGCCGAGCGTGTAATGTGCGGAGAGGAGCCGAGTGTGTAATGTGCGGAGAGGTTCCGAGTGTGTAATGTGCGGAGCCGAGCCGAGTGTGTAATGTGCGGAGCAGAGCCGAGTGTGTAATGTGCGGAGCCGAGTGTGTAATGTGCGGAGCGGAGCCGAGTGTGTAATGTGCGGAGCCGAGTGTGTAATGTGCGGAGCGGAGCCGAGTGTGAAATGTGCGGAGCGGAGCCGAGTGTGTAATGTGCGGAGCGGAGCCGAGTGTGTAATGTGCGGAGCCGAGTGTGTAATGTGCGGAGCGGAGCCGAGCGTGTAATGAGCGGAGCCGAGCGTGTAATGTGCGGAGCGGAGCCGAGCGTGTAATGTGCGAAGCCGAGCCGAGTGTGTAATGTGCGGAGCCGAGCCGAGTGTGTAATGTGCGGAGCCGAGTGTGTAATGTGCGAAGCCGAGTGTGTAATGTGCGGAGCGGAGCCGAGCGTGTAATGAGCGGAGCCGAGCGTGTAATGTGCGGAGCGGAGCCGAGCGTGTAATGTGCGGAGCGGAGCCGAGTGTGTAATGTGCGGAGCCGAGCGTGTAATGTGCGGAGCCGAGCGTGTAATGTGCGGAGCAGAGCCGAGTGTGTAATGTGCGGAGCCGAGCGTGTAATGTGCGGAGCGGAGCCGAGCGTGTAATGTGCGGAGAGGAGCCGAGTGTGTAATGTGCGAAGCCGAGCCGAGTGTGTAATGTGCGGAGCCGAGCCGAGTGTGTAATGTGCGGAGCGGAGCCGAGCGTGTAATGAGCGGAGCCGAGCGTGTAATGTGCGGAGCGGAGCCGAGCGTGTAATGTGCGGAGCGGAGCCGAGCGTGTAATGTGCGGAGCCGAGTGTGTAATGTGCGGAGCGGAGCCGAGTGTGTAATGTCCGGAGCGGAGCCGAGTGTGTAATGTGCTGAGCCGAGCGTGTAATGTGCAGAGCCGAGTCGAGCGTGTAATGTGCGGAGCCGAGCCGAGCGTGTAATGTGCCGAGCCGAGCGCGTTATGTGCGGAGCCGAGCGCGTAATGTGCGGAGCCGCGCCGAGCGCGTAATGTGCCGAGCCGAGCGCGTAATGTGAGGAGCCGAGCGCGTAATGTGCGGAGCGGAGCCGAGCGCGTAATGTGCGGAGCGGAGCCGAGCGTGTATTGTGCGGAGCGGAGCCGAGCGTGTAATGTGCGGAGCGGAGCCGAGCGTGTAATGTGCGGAGCGGAGCCGAGCGTGTAATGTGCGGAGTGGAGCCGAGCGTGTAATGTGCGGAGAGGAGCCGAGTGTGTAATGTGCGGAGAGGATCCGAGTGTGTAATGTGCGGAGCCGAGCCGAGTGTGTAATGTGCGGAGCAGAGCCGAGTGTGTAATGTGCGGAGCGGAGCCGAGTGTGTAATGTGCGGAGCCGAGTGTGTAATGTGCGGAGCGGAGCCGAGTGTGAAATGTGCGGAGCGGAGCCGAGTGTGTAATGTGCGGAGCGGAGCCGAGTGTGTAATGTGCGGAGCCGAGTGTGTAATGTGCGGAGCGGAGCCGAGCGTGTAATGAGCGGAGCCGAGCGTGTAATGTGCGGAGCGGAGCCGAGCGTGTAATGTGCGGAGCCGAGTGTGTAATGTGCGGAGCCGAGAGTGTAATGTCCGGAGCGGAGTCGAGTGTGTAATGTGCGGAGCCGAGCGTGTAATGTGCGGAGGCGAGCCGAGCGTGTAATGTGCGGAGCCGAGCCGAGTGTGTAATGTGCGGAGGCGAGCCGAGTGTGTAATGTGCGGAGCCGAGTGTGTAATGTGCGAAGCCGAGTGTGTAATGTGCGGAGCGGAGCCGAGCGTGTAATGAGCGGAGCCGAGCGTGTAATGTGCGGAGCGGAGCCGAGCGTGTAATGTGCGGAGCGGAGCCGAGCGTGTAATGTGCGGAGCCGAGTGTGTAATGTGCGGAGCGGAGCCGAGTGTGTAATGTCCGGAGCGGAGCCGAGTGTGTAATGTGCGGAGCCGAGCGTGTAATGTGCGGAGCCGAGCCGAGCGCGTTATGTGCGGAGCCGAGCCGAGCGCGTAATGTGCGGAGCCGCGCCGAGCGCGTAATGTGCCGAGCGCGTAATGTGCGGAGCCGAGCCGAGCGCGTAATGTGCGGAGCGGAGCCGAGCGCGTAATGTGCGGAGCGGAGCCGAGTGTGTATTGTGCGGAGCGGAGCCGAGCGTGTAATGTGCGGAGCGGAGCCGAGCGTGTAATGTGCGGAGCTGAGCGTGTAATGTACGGAGCGGAGCCGAGCGTGTAATGTGCGGAGTGGAGCCGAGCGTGTAATGTGCGGAGAGGAGCCGAGCGTGTAATGTGCGGAGCGGAGCCGAGCGTGTATTGTGCGGAGCGGAGCCGAGCGTGTAATGTGCGGAGCGGAGCCGATCGTGTAATGTGCGGAGCTGAGCGTGTAATGTGCGGAGCGGAGCCGAGCGTGTAATGTGCGGAGTGGAGCCGAGCGTGTAATGTGCGGAGAGGAGCCGAGTGTGTAATGTGCGGAGAGGATCCGAGTGTGTAATGTGCGGAGCCGAGCCGAGTGTGTAATGTGCGGAGCAGAGCCGAGTGTGTAATGTGCGGAGCCGAGTGTGTAATGTGCGGAGCGGAGCCGAGTGTGTAATGTGCGGAGCCGAGTGTGTAATGTGCGGAGCGGAGCCGAGTGTGTAATGTGCAGAGCGGAGCCGAGTGTGTAATGTGCGGAGCGGAGCCGAGTGTGTAATGTGCGGAGCCGAGTGTGTAATGTGCGGAGCGGAGCCGAGTGTGTAATGTGCGGAGCAGAGCCGAGTGTGTAATGTGCGGAGCCGAGTGTGTAATGTGCGGAGCGGAGCCGAGTGTGTAATGTGCGGAGCGGAGTCGAGTGTGTAATGTGCGGAGCGGAGCCGAGCGTGTAATGTGCGGAGCGGAGCTGAGTGTGTAATGTGCGGAGCGGAGCCGAGTGTGTAATGTGCGGAGCGGAGCCGAGTGTGTAATGTGCGGAGCGGAGCCGAGTGTGTAATGTGCGGAGCGGAGCCGAGCGTGTAATGTGCGGTTGGAGCCGAGTGTGTAATGTGCGGAGCTGAGTGTGTAATGTGCGGAGCGGAGCCGAGTGTGTAATGTGCAGAGCGGAGCCGAGCGTGTAATGTGCGGAGCGGAGCCGAGCGTGTAATGTGCGGAGCGGAGCCGAGCATGTAATGTGCGGAGCCGCGCCGAGCGTGTAATGTGCGGAGCCGCGCCGAGCGTGTAATGTGCGGAGCGGAGCCGAGCGTGTAATGTGCGGAGCGGAGCCGAGCGTGTAATGTGCGGAGCGGAGCCGAGTGTGTAATGAGCGGAGCTGTGTGTGTAATGTGCGGAGCGGAGTGTGTAATGTGTGGAGCAGAGCCGAGTGTGTAATGTGCGGAGCCGAGTGTGTAATGTGCGGAGCGGAGCCGAGTGTGTAATGTGCGGAGCCGAGTGTGTAATGTGCGGAGCGGAGCCGAGTGTGTAATGTGCGGAGCCGAGTGTGTAATGTGCGGAGCGGAGCCGAGTGTGTAATCTGCGTAGCGGAGCGTGTAATGTGCGGAGCGGAGCCGAGTGTGTAATGAGCGGAGCCGAGTGTGTAATGTGCGGAGCGGAGCCGAGTGTGTAATCTGCGGAGCGGAGCCGAGTGTGTAATGAGCGGAGCCGAGTGTGTAATGTGCGGAGCGGAGCCGAGTGTGTAATCTGCGTAGCGGAGCGTGTAATGTGCGGAGCGGAGCCGAGTGTGTAATGAGCGGAGCCGAGTGTGTAATGTGCGGAGCGGAGCCGAGTGTGTAATCTGCGGAGCGGAGCCGAGTGTGTAATGTGCGGAGCGGAGCCGAGTGTGTAATGTGCGGAGCCGAGTGTGTAATGTGCGGAGCGGAGCCGAGTGTGTAATGAGCGGAGCAGAGTGTGTAATGTGCGGAGCGGAGCCGAGTGTGTAATGTGCGGAGCCGAGTGTGTAATGTGCGGAGCGGAGCCGAGTGTGTAATGTGCGGAGCCGAGCGCGTAATGTGCGGAGCGGAGCCGAGCGCGTAATGTGCCGAGCGGAGCCGAGCGCGTAATGTGCGGAGCGGAGCCGAGCGCATAATGTGCGGAGCGGGGCCGAGCGCGTAATGTGCGGAGCGGAGCCGAGCGCGTAATGTGCGGAGCGGAGCCGAGCGCGTAATGTGCGGAGCGGAGCCGAGCGCGTAATGTGCGGAGCGTAGCCGAGCGTGTAATGTGCGGAGACGAGTGTGTAATGTGCGGAGCGGAGCCGAGTGTGTAATGTGCGGAGCCGAGTGTGTAATGTGCTGAGCGGAGCCGAGTGCGTAATGTGCGGAGCGGAGCCGAGTGTGTAATGTGCGGAGCCGAGTGCGTAATGAGCGGAGCCGAGTGCGTAATGAGCGGTGCCGAGTGCGTAATGAGCGGTGCCGAGTGCGTAATGAGCGGAGCCGAGTGCGTAATGTGCGGAGCGGAGCCGAGTGCGTAATGTGCGGAGCGGAGCCGAGTGCGTAATGTGCGGAGCGGAGCCGAGTGCGTAATGTGCGGAGCGGAGCCGAGTGCGTAATGTGCGGAGCCGTGTGCGTAATGTGCGGAGCGGAGCCGTGTGAGTAATGTGCGGAGCGGAACCGAGTGCGTAATGTGCGGAGCGGAGCCGAGTGCGTAATGTGCGGTGCGGAGCGGAGCCGAGTGTGTAATGTGCGGAGCCGAGTGCGTAATGTGCGGAGCGGAGCCGAGTGCGTAATGTGCGGAGCCGAGTGTGTAATGTGCGGAGCCGAGCGTGTAATGTGCGGAGCGGAGCCGAGAGTGTAATGTGCGGAGCGGAGCCGAGCGTGTAATGTGCGGAGCGGAGCCGAGCGTGTAATGTGCGGAGCGGAGCCGAGTGTGTAATGTGCAGAGCCGAGTGTGTAATGTGCGGAGCGGAGCCGAGTGTGTAATGTCCGGAGCGGAGCCGAGTGTGTAATGTGCGGAGCCGAGTGTGTAATGTGCGGAGAGGAGCCGAGTGTGTAATGAGCGGAGCCGAGCGTGTAATGTGCGGAGCCGAGTGTATAATGTGCGGAGCGGAGCCGAGTGTGTAATGTCCGGAGCGGAGCCGAGTGTGTAATGTGCGGAGCCGAGTGTGTAATGTGCGGAGCGGAGTCGAGTGTGTAATGTGCGGAGCCGAGTGCGTAATGTGCGGAGCGCAGCCGAGTGTGTAATTTGCGGAGCGGAGCCGAGTGTGTAATGTGCGGAGCCGAGTGTGTAATGTGCGGAGCGGAGCCGAGTGTGTAATGTGCGGAGCGGAGCCGAGTGTGTAATGTGCGGAGCGGAGCCGAGTCCATAATGTGCGGAACGGGGCCGAGTGTGTAATGTGCGGAGAGGATCCGAGTGTGTAATGTGCGGAGCCGAGCTGAGTGTGTAATATGCGGAGCGGAGCCGAGCGTGTAATGTGCGGAGCCGAGCGTGTATTGTGCGGAGCGGAGCCGAGCGTGTAATGTGCGGAGCTCAGCCGAGTGCGTAATGTGCGGAGCGGAGCCGAGTGCGTAATGTGCGGAGCGGAGCCGAGCGCGTAATGTGCGGAGCGGAGCCGAGCGCGTAATGTGCGGAGCGGAGCCGAGTGTGTAATGTGCGGAGCGGAGCCGAGTGCGTAATGTGCGGAGCGGAGCCGAGTGCGTAATGTGCGGAGCGGAGCCGAGTGCGTAATGTGCGGAGTCGAGTGTGTAATGTGCGGAGCGGAGCCGAGTGCGTAATGTGCGGAGCGGAGCCGAGTGCGTAATGTGCGGAGCGGAGCCGAGTGCGTAATGTGCGGAGTCGAGTGTGTAATGTGCGGAGCGGAGCCGAGTGTGTAATGTGCGGAGCGGAGCCGAGTGTGTAATGAGCGGAGCCGAGGGCGTAATGTGCGGAGCGGAGCCGAGCGCGTAATGTGAGGAGCGGAGCCGAGCGCGTAATGTGCGGAGCGGGGCCGAGCGCGTAATGTGCGGAGCGGAGCCGAGCGCGTAATGTGCGGAGCGGAGCCGAGCGCGTAATGTGCGGAGCGGAGCCAAGCGCGTAATGTGCGGAGCGGAGCCGAGCGCGTAATGTGCGGAGCGGAGCCGAGCGCGTAATGTGCGGAGCCGAGTGTGTAATGTGCGGAGCGGAGCCGAGTGTGTAATGTGCGGAGCCGAGTGTGTAATGTGCGGAGCGGAGCCGAGTGCGTAATGTGCGGAGCGGAGCCGAGTGTGTAATGTGCGGAGCCGAGTGTGTAATGTGCGGAGCCGAGTGCGTAATGAGCGGAGCCGAGTGTGTAATGAGCGGAGCAGAGTGTGTAATGTGCGGAGCAGAGCCGAGTGTGTAATGTACGGAGCCGAGTGTGTAATGTGCGGAGCGGAGCCGAGTGTGTAATGTGCGGAGCCGAGCGTGTAATGTGCGGAGCCGAGCCGAGCGTGTAATGTGCGGAGCCGAGCCGAGCGCGTAATGTGCGGAGCGGAGCCGAGCGTGTATTGTGCGGAGCGGAGCCGAGCATGTAATGTGCGGAGCGGAGCCAAGCGTGTAATGTGCGGAGCCGAGCGTGTAATGTGCGGAGCGGAGCCGAGCGTGTAATGTGCGGAGTGGAGCCGAGCGTGTAATGTGCGGAGCGGAGCCGAGTGTGTAATGTGCGGAGAGGATCCGAGTGTGTAATGTGCGGAGCCGAGCCGAGTGTGTAATGTGCGGAGCTGAGTATGTAATGTGCGGAGCCGAGCCGAGCGTGTAATGTGCGGAGCCGAGCCGAGCGTGTAATGTGCGGAGCGGAGTCGAGCGTGTAATGTGCAGAGCCGAGCCGAGCGTGTAAAGTGCGGAGCCGAGCCGAGCGCGTAATGTGCGGAGCCGAGCCGAGCGCGTAATGTGCGGAGCCGAGCCGAGCGCGTAATGTGCGGAGCCGAGCCGAGCGCGTAATGTGCGGAGCCGAGCCGAGCGCGTAATGTGCGGAGCCGAGCGTGTATTGTGCGGAGCGGAGCCGAGCGTGTAATGTGCGGAGCGGAGCCGAGCGTGTAATGTGCGGAGCCGAGCGTGTAATGTGCGGAGCGGAGCCGAGCGTGTAATGTGCGGAGCTGAGTGTGTAATGTGCGGAGCCGAGCCGAGCGTGTAATGTGCGGAGCCGAGCCGAGCGTGTAATGTGCGGAGCGGAGTCGAGCGTGTAATGTGCAGAGCCGAGCGTGTAATGTGCGGAGCGGAGCCGAGTGTGTAATGTGCGGAGCGGAGCCGAGTGTGTAATGTGCGGAGCGCAGCCGAGTGTGTAATGTGCGGAGCGGAGCCGAGTGTGTAATGTGCGGAGCCGAGTGTGTAATGTGCGGAGCGGAGCCGAGTGTGTAATGTGCGGAGCGGAGCCGAGTGTGTAATGTGCGGAGCGGAGCCGAGTGCGTAATGTGCGGAACGGGGCCGAGTGTGTAATGTGCGGAGCGGGGCCGTGTGAGTAATGTGCAGAGCGGAGCCGAGTGCGTAATGTGCGGAGCAGAACCGAGTGTGTAATGTGCGGAGAGGATCCGAGTGTGTAATGTGCGGAGCCGAGCCGAGTGTGTAATATGCGGAGCGGAGCCGAGCGTGTAATGTGCGGAGCTGAGCGTGTATTGTGCGGAGCGGAGCCGAGCGTGTAATGTGCGGAGCGGAGCCGAGTGCGTAATGTGCGGAGCGGAGCCGAGTGCGTAATGTGCGGAGCGGAGCCGAGCGTGTAATGTGCGGAGCGGAGCCGAGTGTGTAATCTGCGGAGCGGAGCCGAGCGCGTAATGTGCGGAGCGGAGCCGAGTGCGTAATGTGCGGAGCGGAGCCGAGTGCGTAATGTGCGGAGCGGAGCCGAGTGCGTAATGTGCGGAGCGGAGCCGAGTGCGTAATGTGCGGAGTCGAGTGTGTAATGTGCGGAGCGGAGCCGAGTGTGTAATGTGCGGAGCGGAGCCGAGTGTGTAATGAGCGGAGCCGAGTGCGTAATTGGCGGAGCGGAGCCGAGCGCGTAATGTGCGGAGCGGAGCCGAGCGCGTAATGTGCGGAGCGGAGCCGAGCATGTAATGTGCGGAGACGAGTGTGTAATGTGCGGAGCGGAGCCGAGCATGTAATGTGCGGAGACGAGTGTGTAATGTGCGGAGCCGAGTGCGTAATGAGCGGAGCCGAGTGCGTAATGAGCGGTGCCGAGTGCGTAATGAGCGGAGCCGAGTGCGTAATGTGCTTAGCGGAGCCGAGTGCGTAATGTGCGGAGCCGAGCGTGTAATGTGCGGAGCGGAGCCGAGCGTGTAATGTGCGGAGCTGAGTGTGTAATGTGCGGAGCCGAGCCGAGCGTGTAATGTGCGGAGCCGAGCCGAGCGTGTAATGTGCGGAGCGGAGTCGAGCGTGTAATGTGCAGAGCCGAGCGTGTAATGTGCGGAGCGGAGCCGAGTGTGTAATGTGCGGAGCGCAGCCGAGTGTGTAATGTGCGGAGCGGAGCCGAGTGTGTAATGTGCGGAGCCAAGTGTGTAATGTGCGGAGCGGAGCCGAGTGTGTAATGTGCGGAGCGGAGCCGAGTGCGTAATGTGCGGAACGGGGCCAAGTGCGTAATGTGCGGAGCGGGGCCGTGTGAGTAATGTGCGGAGCGGAGCCGAGTGCGTAATGTGCGGAGCGGAACCGAGTGTGTAATGTGCGGAGAGGATCCGAGTGTGTAATGTGCGGAGCCGAGCCGAGTGTGTAATATGCGGAGCGGAGCCGAGCGTGTAATGTGCGGAGCCGAGCGTGTATTGTGCGGAGCGGAGCCGAGCGTGTAATGTGCGGAGCGGAGCCGAGTGCGTAATGTGCGGAGCGGAGCCGAGTGTGTAATGTGCGGAGCGGAGCCGAGCGTGTAATGTGCGGAGCGGAGCCGAGTGTGTAATCTGCGGAGCGGAGCCGAGCGCGTAATGTGCGGAGCGGAGCCGAGCGCGTAATGTGCGGAGCGGAGCCGAGTGCGTAATGTGCGGAGCGGAGCCGAGTGCGTAATGTGCGGAGCGGAGCCGAGTGCGTAATGTGCGGAGTCGAGTGTGTAATGTGCGGAGCGGAGCCGAGTGTGTAATGTGCGGAGCGGAGCCGAGTGTGTAATGAGCGGAGCCGAGTGCGTAATGTGCGGAGCGGAGCCGAGCGCGTAATGTGCGGAGCGGAGCCGAGCGCGTAATGTGCGGAGCGGAGCCGAGCGTGTAATGTGCGGAGACGAGTGTGTAATGTGCGGAGCGGAGCAGAGTGTGTAATGTGCGGAGCCGAGTGCGTAATGAGCGGAGCCGAGTGCGTAATGAGCGGTGCCGAGTGCGTAATGAGCGGAGCCGAGTGCGTAATGTGCTTAGCGGAGCCGAGTGCGTAATGTGCGGAGCGGAGCCGAGTGCGTAATGTGCGGAGCGGAGCCGAGTGCGTAATGTGCGGAGCGGAGCCGAGTGTGTAACATGCGGAGCCGAGTGTGTAATGTGCGGAGCAGAGCCGAGTGCGTAATGTGCGGAGTCGAGTGCGTAATGTGCGGAGCGGAGCCGAGTGCGTAATGTGCAGAGCGGAGTCGTGTGAGTAATGTGCGGAGCGGAGCCGTGTGAGTGATGTGCGGAGCGGAGCCGAGAGCGTAATGTGCGGAGCGGAGCCGAGTGTGTAATGTGCGGAGCGCAGCCGAGTGTGTAATGTGCGGAGCCGAGTGTGTAATGAGCGGAGCCGAGTGCGTAATGAGCGGAGCCGAGTGCGTAATGAGCGGTGCCGAGTGCGTAATGAGCGGAGCCGAGTGCGTAATGTGCTTAGCGGAGCCGAGTGCGTAATGTGCGGAGCGGAGCCGAGTGCGTAATGTGCGGAGCGGAGCAGAGTGCGTAATGTGCGGAGCGGAGCCGAGTGTGTAACATGCGGAGCCGAGTGTGTAATGTGCGGAGCGGAGCCGAGTGTGTAATGTGCGGAGCCGAGTGCGTAATGTGCGGAGCGGAGCCGAGTGCGTAATGTGCAGAGCGGAGTCGTGTGAGTAATGTGCGGAGCGGAGCCGTGTGAGTAATGTGCGGAGCGGAGCCGAGAGCGTAATGTGCGGAGCGGGGCCGAGCGCGTAATGTGCGGAGCGGAGCCGAGCGCGTAATGTGCGGAGCGGAGCCGAGCGCGTAATGTGCGGAGCGGAGCCGAGCGCGTAATGTGCGGAGCGTAGCCGAGCGTGTAATGTGCGGAGACGAATGTGTAATGTGCGGAGCGGAGCCGAGTGTGTAATGTGCGGAGCGGAGTCGAGTGCGTAATGTGCGGAGCGGAGCCGAGTGCGTAATGTGCGGAGCGGAGCCGAGTGTGTAATGTGCGGAGCCGAGTGTGTAATGTGCGGAGCCGAGTGCGTAATGAGCGCAGCCGAGTGCGTAATGAGCGGTGCCGAGTGCGTAATGAGCGGAGCCGAGTTCGTAATGTGCTTAGCGGAGCCGAGTGCGTAATGTGCTTAGCGGAGCCGAGTGCGTAATGTGCGGAGCGGAGCCGAGTGCGTAATGTGCGGAAAGGAGCCGAGTGCGTAATGTGCGGAGCGGAGCCGAGTGCGTAATGTGCGGAGCGGAGCCGAGTGTGTAACGTACGGAGCCGAGTGTGTAATGTGCGGAGCGGAGCCGAGTGCGTAATGTGCGGAGCCGAGTGCGTAATGTGCGGAGCGGAGTCGAGTGCGTAATGTGCGGAGCCGAGTGCGTAATGTGCGGAGCGGAGCCGAGTGCGTAATGTGCGGAGCGGAGCCGAGTGCGTAATGTGCGGAGCGGAGTCGAGTGCGTAATGTGCGGAGCGGAGCCGTGTGAGTAATGTGCGGAGCGGAGCCTTGTGAGTAATGTGCGGAGCGGAGCCGAGTGCGTAATGTGCGGAGTGGAACCGAGTGCGTAATGTGCGGAGCGGAGCCGAGTGCGTAATGTTCGGAGCGGAGCCGAGTTTGTAATGTGCGGAGCCGAGTGCGTAATGTGCGGAGCGGAGCCGAGTGCATAATGTGCGGAGCCGAGTGCGTAATGTGCGGAGCCGAGCGTGTAATGTGCGGAGCCGAGCCGAGTGTGTAATGTGCGGAGCAGAGCCGAGTGTGTAATGTGCGGAGCCGAGTGTGTAATGTGCGGAGCGGAGCCGAGTGTGTAATGTGCGGAGCCGAGTGTGTAATGTGCGGAGCGGAGCTGAGTGTGTAATGTGCGGAGCGGAGCCGAGTGTGTAATGTGCGGAGCGGAGCCGAGTGTGTAATGTGCGGAGCGGAGCCGAGCGTGTAATGTGCGGAGCGGAGCCGAGCGTGTAATGTGCGGTTGGAGCCGAGTGTGTAATGTGCGGAGTCGAGTGTGTAATGTGCGGAGCGGAGCCGAGTGTGTAATGTGCAGAGCGGAGCCGAGCGTGTAATGTGCGGAGCGGAGCCGAGCGTGTAATGTGCGGAGCGGAGCCGAGCATGTAATGTGCGGAGCCGCGCCGAGCGTGTAATGTGCGGAGCCGCGCCGAGCGTGTAATGTGCGGAGCCGCGCCGAGCGTGTAATGTATGGAGCGGAGCCGAGCGTGTAATGTGCGGAGCCGAGTGCGTAATGTGCGGAGCAGAGCCGAGTGCGTAATGTGCGGAGCGGAGCCGAGTGTGTAATGTGCAGAGCCGAGCGTGTAATGTGTGGAGCGGAGCCGAGTGTGTAATGTGCGGAGCCGAGTGTGTAATGTGCGGAGCGGAGCCGAATGTGTAATGTGCTGAGCGGAGCCGAGTGTGTAATGTGCGGAGCGGAGCCGAGTGTTTAATGTGCGGAGCGGAGCCGAGTGTGTAATGAGCGGAGCGGAGCCGAGCGTGTAATGTGCGGAGCGGAGCCGAGAGTGTAATGTGCGGAGCCGAGTGCGTAATGTGCGGAGCGGAGCCGAGAGTGTAATGTGCGGAGCCGAGTGCGTAATGTGCGGAGCGGAGCCGAGTGTGTAATGTGCGGAGCGGAGCCGAGTGTGTAATGAGCGGAGCTGTGTGTGTAATGTGCGGAGCGGAGCCGAGTGTGTAATGAGCGGAGCTTTGTGTGTAATGTGCGGAGCAGAGTGTGTAATGTGTGGAGCAGAGCCGAGTGTGTAATGTGCGGAGCCGAATGTGTAATGTGCTGAGCGGAGCCGAGTGTGTAATGTGCGGAGCGGAGCCGAGCGTGTAATTTGCGGAGCGGAGCCGAGTGCGTAATGTGCGGAGCGGAGCCGAGTGCGTAATGTGCGGAGCGGAGCCGAGCGTGTAATGTGCGGAGCCGAGTGTGTAATCTGCGGAGCGGAGCCGAGCGCGTAATGTGCGGAGCGGAGCCGAGTGCGTAATGTGCGGAGCGGAGCCGAGTGCGTAATGTGCGGAGCGGAGCCGAGTGCGTAATGTGCGGAGCGGAGCCGAGTGCGTAATGTGCGGAGTCGAGTGTGTAATGTGCGGAGCGGAGCCGAGTGTGTAATGTGCGGAGCGGAGCCGAGTGTGTAATGAGCGGAGCCGAGTGCGTAATGTGCGGAGCGGAGCCGAGCGCGTAATGTGCGGAGCGGAGCCGAGCGCGTAATGTGCGGAGCGGAGCCGAGCGCGTAATGTGCGGAGCGGAGCCGAGCGTGTAATGTGCGGAGACGAGTGTGTAATGTGCGGAGCGGAGCAGAGTGTGTAATGTGCGGAGCCGAGTGCGTAATGAGCGGAGCCGAGTGCGTAATGAGCGGTGCCGAGTGCGTAATGAGCGGAGCCGAGTGCGTAATGTGCTTAGCGGAGCCGAGTGCGTAATGTGCGGAGCGGAGCCGAGTGCGTAATGTGCGGAGCGGAGCCGAGTGCGTAATGTGCGGAGCGGAGCCGAGTGTGTAACATGCGGAGCCGAGTGTGTAATGTGCGGAGCAGAGCCGAGTGCGTAATGTGCGGAGTCGAGTGCGTAATGTGCGGAGCGGAGCCGAGTGCGTAATGTGCAGAGCGGAGTCGTGTGAGTAATGTGCGGAGCGGAGCCGTGTGAGTGATGTGCGGAGCCGAGCCGAGAGCGTAATGTGCGGAGCGGAGCCGAGTGTGTAATGTGCGGAGCGCAGCCGAGTGTGTAATGTGCGGAGCCGAGTGTGTAATGAGCGGAGCCGAGTGCGTAATGAGCGGAGCCGAGTGCGTATTGAGCGGTGCCGAGTGCGTAATGAGCGGAGCCGAGTGCGTAATGTGCTTAGCGGAGCCGAGTGCGTAATGTGCGGAGCGGAGCCGAGTGCGTAATGTGCGGAGCGGAGCAGAGTGCGTAATGTGCGGAGCGGAGCCGAGTGTGTAACATGCGGAGCCGAGTGTGTAATGTGCGGAGCGGAGCCGAGTGTGTAATGTGCGGAGCCGAGTGCGTAATGTGCGGAGCGGAGCCGAGTGCGTAATGTGCAGAGCGGAGTCGTGTGAGTAATGTGCGGAGCGGAGCCGTGTGAGTAATGTGCGGAGCGGAGCCGAGAGCGTAATGTGCGGAGCGGGGCCGAGCGCGTAATGTGCGGAGCGGAGCCGAGCGCGTAATGTGCGGAGCGGAGCCGAGCGCGTAATGTGCGGAGCGGAGCCGAGCGCGTAATGTGCGGAGCGGAGCCGAGCGCGTAATGTGCGGAGCGTAGCCGAGCGTGTAATGTGCGGAGACGAGTGTGTAATGTGCGGAGCGGAGCCGAGTGTGTAATGTGCGGAGCGGAGTCGAGTGCGTAATGTGCGGAGCGGAGCCGAGTGCGTAATGTGCGGAGCGGAGCCGAGTGTGTAATGTGCGGAGCCGAGTGTGTAATGTGCGGAGCCGAGTGCGTAATGAGCGCAGCCGAGTGCGTAATGAGCGGAGCCGAGTGCGTAATGTGCTTAGCGGAGCCGAGTGCGTAATGTGCTTAGCGGAGCCGAGTGCGTAATGTGCGGAGCGGAGCCGAGTGCGTAATGTGCGGAGCGGAGCCGAGTGCGTAATGTGCGGAGCGGAGCCGAGTGTGTAAAGTGCGGAGCCGAGTGTGTAATGTGCGGAGCGGAGCCGAGTGCGTAATGTGCGGAGCTGAGTGCGTAATGTGCGGAGCCGAGTGCGTAATGTGCGGAGCGGAGACGAGTGCGTAATGTGCGGAGCGGAGTCGAGTGCGTAATGTGCGGAGCGGAGCCGTGTGAGTAATGTGCGGAGCGGAGCCTTGTTAGTAATGTGCGGAGCGGAGCCGAGTGCGTAATGTGCGGAGTGGAACCGAGTGCGTAATGTTCGGAGCGGAGCCGAGTTTGTAATGTGCGGAGCCGAGTGCGTAATGTGCGGAGCGGAGCCGAGTGCATAATGTGCGGAGCCGAGTGTGTAATGTGCGGAGCCGAGCGTGTAATGTGCGGAGCCGAGCCGAGTGTGTAATGTGCGGAGCAGAACCGAGTGTGTAATGTGCGGAGCCGAGTGTGTAATGTGCGGAGCGGAGCCGAGTGTGTAATGTGCGGAGCCGAGTGTGTAATGTGCGGAGCGGAGCTGAGTGTGTAATGTGCGGAGCGGAGCCGAGTGTGTAATGTGCGGAGCGGAGCCGAGTGTGTAATGTGCGGAGCGGAGCCGAGTGTGTAATGTGCGGAGCGGAGCCGAGCGTGTAATGTGCGGTTGGAGCCGAGCGTGTAATGTGCGGAGCCGAGTGTGTAATGTGCGGAGCGGAGCCGAGTGTGTAATGTGCAGAGCGGAGCCGAGCGTGTAATGTGCGGAGCGGAGCCGAGCGTGTAATGTGCGGAGCGGAGCCGAGCATGTAATGTGCGGAGCCGCGCCGAGCGTGTAATGTGCGGAGCCGCGCCGAGCGTGTAATGTGCGGAGCCGCGCCGAGCGTGTAATGTGCGGAGCGGAGCCGAGCGTGTAATGTGCGGAGCCGAGTGCGTAATGTGCGGAGCGGAGCCGAGTGCGTAATGTGCGGAGCGGAGCCGAGTGTGTAATGTGCAGAGCCGAGCGTGTAATGTGTGGAGCGGAGCCGAGTGTGTAATGTGCGGAGCCGAGTGTGTAATGTGCGGAGCGGAGCCGAATGTGTAATGTGCTGAGCGGAGCCGAGTGTGTAATGTGCGGAGCGGAGCCGAGTGTGTAATGTGCGGAGCGGAGCCGAGTGTGTAATGAGCGGAGCGGAGCCGAGCGTGTAATGTGCGGAGCGGAGCCGAGAGTGTAATGTGCGGAGCCGAGTGCGTAATGTGCGGAGCGGAGCCGAGAGTGTAATGTGCGGAGCCGAGTGCGTAATGTGCGGAGCGGAGCCGAGTGTGTAATGTGCGGAGCGGAGCCGAGTGTGTAATGAGCGGAGCTGTGTGTGTAATGTGCGGAGCGGAGCCGAGTGTGTAATGAGCGGAGCTTTGTGTGTAATGTGCGGAGCAGAGTGTGTAATGTGTGGAGCAGAGCCGAGTGTGTAATGTGCGGAGCCGAGTGTGTAATGTGCGGAGCGGAGCCGAGTGTGTAATGTGCGGAGCCGAGTGTGTAATGTGCGGAGCGGAGCCGAGTGTGTAATGTGCGGAGCCGAGTGTGTAATGTGCGGAGCGGAGCCGAGTGTGTAATGAGCGGAGCCGAGTGTGTAATGTGCGGAGCGGAGCCGAGTGTGTAATGTGCGTAGCGGAGCGTGTAATGTGCGGAGCGGAGCCGAGTGTGTAATGAGCGGAGCCGAGTGTGTAATGTGCGGAGCGGAGCCGAGTGTGTAATCTGCGGAGCGGAGCCGAGTGTGTAATGTGCGGAGCGGAGCCGAGTGTGTAATGTGCGGAGCCGAGTGTGTAATGAGCGGAGCAGAGCGTGTAATGTGCGGAGCGGAGCCGAGCGTGTAATGTGCGGAGCCGAGTGCGTAATGTGCGGAGCGGAGCCGAGTGCGTAATGTGCGGAGCGGAGCCGAGTGTGTAATGTGCAGAGCCGAGCGTGTAATGTGTGGAGCGGAGCCGAGTGTGTAATGTGCGGAGCGGAGCCGAATGTGTAATGTGCTGAGCGGAGCCGAGTGTGTAATGTGCGGAGCGGAGCCGAGTGTGTAATGTGCGGAGCGGAGCCGAGTGTGTAATGAGCGGAGCGGAGCCAAGCGTGTAATGTGCGGAGTGGAGCCGAGAGTGTAATGTGCGGAGCCGAGTGTGTAATGTGCGGAGCCGAGTGCGTAATGTGCGGAGCGGAGCCGAGTGTGTAATGTGCGGAGCGGAGCCGAGTGTGTAATGAGCGGAGCTGTGTGTGTAATGTGCGGAGCGGAGCCGAGTGTGTAATGAGCGGAGCTTTGTGTGTAATGTGCGGAGCAGAGTGTGTAATGTGTGGAGCAGAGCCGAGTGTGTAATGTGCGGAGCCGAGTGTGTAATGTGCGGAGCCGAGTGTGTAATGTGCGGAGCGGAGCCGAGTGTGTAATGTGCGGAGCCGAGTGTGTAATGTGCGGAGCGGAGCCGAGTGTGTAATGAGCGGAGCCGAGTGTGTAATGTGCGGAGCGGAGCCGAGTGTGTAATGTGCGTAGCGGAGCGTGTAATGTGCGGAGCGGAGCCGAGTGTGTAATGAGCGGAGCCGAGTGTGTAATGTGCGGAGCGGAGCCGAGTGTGTAATCTGCGGAGCGGAGCCGAGTGCGTAATGTGCGGAGCGGAGCCGAGTGTGTAATGAGCGGAGCAGAGTGTGTAATGTGTGGAGCGGAGCCGAGTATGTAATGTGCGGAGCGGAGCCGAGTGTGTAATGTGCGGAGCGGAGCCGAGTGTGTAATGTGCGGAGCCGAGTGTGTAATGTGCGGAGCGGAGCCGAGTGTGTAATGTGCGGAGCCGAGTGCGTAATGTGCGGAGCGGAGCCGAGTGCGTAATGTGCGGAGCGGAGCCGAGCGCGTAATGTGCGGAGCGGAGCCGAGCGCGTAATGTGCGGAGTGGGGCCGAGCGCGTAATGTGCGGAGCGGAGCCGAGCGCGTAATGTGCGGAGCGGAGCCGAGCGCGTAATGTGCGGAGCGGAGCCGAGCGCGTAATGTGCGGAGCGTAGCCGAGCGTGTAATGTGCGGAGACGAGTGTGTAATGTGCGGAGGGGAGCCGAGTGTGTAATGTGCGGAGCCGAGTGTGTAATGTGCTGAGCGGAGCCGAGTGCGTAATGTGCGGAGCGGAGCCGAGTGTGTAATGTGCGGAGCCGAGTGTGTAATGTGCGGAGCCGAGTGCGTAATAAGCGGAGCCAAGTGCGTAATGAGCGGTGCCGAGTGCGTAATGAGCGGAGCCGAGTGCGTAATGTGCGGAGCGGAGCCGAGTGCGTAATGTGCGGAGCGGAGCCGAGTGCGTAATGTGCGGAGCGGAGCCGAGTGCGTAATGTGCGGAGCGGAGCCGAGTGCGTAATGTGCGGAGCCGAGTGTGTAATGTGCGGAGCGGAGCCGAGTGCGTAATGTGCGGAGTGGAGCCGAGTGCGTAATATGCGGAGCGGAGTCGTGTGAGTAATGTGCGGAGCGGAGCCGTGTGAGTAATGTGCGGAGCGGAGCCGAGAGCGTAATGTGCGGAGCGGGGCCGAGCGCGTAATGTGCGGAGCGGAGCCGAGCGCGTAATGTGCGGAGCGGAGCCAAGCGTGTAATGTGCGGAGACGAGTGTGTAATGTGCGGAGCGGAGCCGAGTGTGTAATGTGCGGAGCCGAGTGTGTAATGTGCGGAGCGGAGCCGAGTGCGTAATGTGCGGAGCGGAGCCGAGTGCGTAATGTGCGGAGCGGAGCCGAGTGTGTAATGTGCGGAGCCGAGTGCGTAATGAGCGGAGCCGAATGCGTAATGAGCGGTGCCGAGTGCGTAATGAGCGGAGCCGAGTGCGTAATGTGCTTAGCGGAGCCGAGTGCGTAATGTGCTTAGCGGAGCCGAGTGCGTAATGTGCGGAGCGGAGCCGAGTGTGTAACGTGCGGAGCCGAGTGTGTAATGTGCGGAGCGGAGCCGAGGGCGTAATGTGCGGAGCGGAGCCGAGTGCGTAATGTGCGGAGTCGAGTGCGTAATGTGCGGAGCGGAGCCGAGTGCGTAATGTGCGGAGCCGAGTGCGTAATGTGCGGAGCCGAGTGCGTAATGTGCGGAGCGGAGTCGAGCGTGTAATGTGCGGAGCCGAGTGTGTAATGTGCGGAGCGGAGCCGAGCGTGTAATGTGCGGAGCGGAGCCGAGTGTGTAATGTGCGGAGCAGAGCCGAGTGCGTAATGTGCGGAGTCGAGTGCGTAATGTGCGGAGCGGAGCCGAGTGCGTAATGTGCAGAGCGGAGTCGTGTGAGTAATGTGCGGAGCGGAGCCGTGTGAGTGATGTGCGGAGCGGAGCCGAGAGCGTAATGTGCGGAGCGGAGCCGAGTGTGTAATGTGCGGAGCGCAGCCGAGTGTGTAATGTGCGGAGCCGAGTGCGTAATGAGCGGAGCCGAGTGCGTAATGAGCGGTGCCGAGTGCGTAATGAGCGGAGCCGAGTGCGTAATGTGCTTAGCGGAGCCGAGTGCGTAATGTGCGGAGCGGAGCCGAGTGCGTAATGTGCGGAGCGGAGCAGAGTGCGTAATGTGCGGAGCGGAGCCGAGTGTGTAACATGCGGAGCCGAGTGTGTAATGTGCGGAGCGGAGCCGAGTGTGTAATGTGCGGAGCCGAGTGCGTAATGTGCGGAGCGGAGCCGAGTGCGTAATGTGCAGAGCGGAGTCGTGTGAGTAATGTGCGGAGCGGAGCCGTGTGAGTAATGTGCGGAGCGGAGCCGAGAGCGTAATGTGCGGAGCGGGGCCGAGCGCGTAATGTGCGGAGCGGAGCCGAGCGCGTAATGTGCGGAGCGGAGCCGAGCGCGTAATGTGCGGAGCGGAGCCGAGCGCGTAATGTGCGGAGCGTAGCCGAGCGTGTAATGTGTGGAGACGAGTGTGTAATGTGCGGAGCGGAGCCGAGTGTGTAATGTGCGGAGCGGAGTCGAGTGCGTAATGTGCGGAGCGGAGCCGAGTGCGTAATGTGCGGAGCGGAGCCGAGTGTGTAATGTGCGGAGCCGAGTGTGTAATGTGCGGAGCCGAGTGCGTAATGAGCGCAGCCGAGTGCGTAATGAGCGGAGCCGAGTGCGTAATGTGCTTAGCGGAGCCGAGTGCGTAATGTGCTTAGCGGAGCCGAGTGCGTAATGTGCGGAGCGGAGCCGAGTGCGTAATGTGCGGAGCGGAGCCGAGTGCGTAATGTGCGGAGCGGAGCCGAGTGTGTAAAGTGCGGAGCCGAGTGTGTAATGTGCGGAGCGGAGCCGAGTGCGTAATGTGCGGAGCCGAGTGCGTAATGTGCGGAGCCGAGTGCGTAATGTGCGGAGCGGAGCCGAGTGCGTAATGTGCGGAGCGGAGCCGAGTGCGTAATGTGCGGAGCGGAGTCGAGTGCGTAATGTGCGGAGCGGAGCCGTGTGAGTAATGTGCGGAGCGGAGCCTTGTGAGTAATGTGCGGAGCGGAGCCGAGTGCGTAATGTGCGGAGCGGAGCCGAGTGCGTAATGTTCGGAGCGGAGCCGAGTTTGTAATGTGCGGAGCCGAGTGCGTAATGTGCGGAGCGGAGCCGAGTGCATAATGTGCGGAGCCGAGTGTGTAATGTGCGGAGCCGAGCGTGTAATGTGCGGAGCCGAGCCGAGTGTGTAATGTGCGGAGCAGAGCCGAGTGTGTAATGTGCGGAGCCGAGTGTGTAATGTGCGGAGCGAAGCCGAGTGTGTAATGTGCGGAGCCGAGTGTGTAATGTGCGGAGCGGAGCTGAGTGTGTAATGTGCGGAGCGGAGCCGAGTGTGTAATGTGCGGAGCGGAGCCGAGTGTGTAATGTGCGGAGCGGAGCCGAGTGTGTAATGTGCGGAGCGGAGCCGAGCGTGTAATGTGCGGTTGGAGCCGAGCGTGTAATGTGCGGAGCCGAGTGTGTAATGTGCGGAGCGGAGCTGAGTGTGTAATGTGCAGAGCGGAGCCGAGCGTGTAATGTGCGGAGCGGAGCCGAGCGTGTAATGTGTGGAGCGGAGCCGAGCATGTAATGTGCGGAGCCGCGCCGAGCGTGTAATGTGCGGAGCCGCGCCGAGCGTGTAATGTGCGGAGCCGCGCCGAGCGTGTAATGTGCGGAGCGGAGCCGAGCGTGTAATGTGCGTAATGTGCGGAGCGGAGCCGAGTGCGTAATGTGCGGAGCGGAGCCGAGTGTGTAATGTGCAGAGCCGAGCGTGTAATGTGTGGAGCGGAGCCGAGTGTGTAATGTGCGGAGCCGAGTGTGTAATGTGCGGAGCGGAGCCGAATGTGTAATGTGCTGAGCGGAGCCGAGTGTGTAATGTGCGGAGCGGAGCCGAGTGTGTAATGTGCGGAGCGGAGCCGAGTGTGTAATGAGCGGAGCGGAGCCGAGCGTGTAATGTGCGGAGCGGAGCCGAGAGTGTAATGTGCGGAGCCGAGTGCGTAATGTGCGGAGCGGAGCCGAGAGTGTAATGTGCGGAGCCGAGTGCGTAATGTGCGGAGCGGAGCCGAGTGTGTAATGTGCGGAGCGGAGCCGAGTGTGTAATGAGCGGAGCTGTGTGTGTAATGTGCGGAGCGGAGCCGAGTGTGTAATGTGCGGAGCGGAGCCGAGTGTGTAATGAGCGGAGCTTTGTGTGTAATGTGCGGAGCAGAGTGTGTAATGTGTGGAGCAGAGCCGAGTGTGTAATGTGCGGAGCCGAGTGTGTAATGTGCGGAGCGGAGCCGAGTGTGTAATGTGCGGAGCCGAGTGTGTAATGTGCGGAGCGGAGCCGAGTGTGTAATGTGCGGAGCCGAGTGTGTAATGTGCGGAGCGGAGCCGAGTGTGTAATGAGCGGAGCCGAGTGTGTAATGTGCGGAGCGGAGCCGAGCGTGTAATGTGCGGAGCGGAGCCGAGCGTGTAATGTGCGGAGCCGAGTGTGTAATGTGCGGAGCGGAGCCGAGTGTGTAATCTGCGGAGCGGAGCCGAGTGTGTAATGTGCGGAGCGGAGCCGAGTGTGTAATGTGCGGAGCCGAGTGTGTAATGAGCGGAGCAGAGCGTGTAATGTGCGGAGCGGAGCCGAGCGTGTAATGTGCGGAGCCGAGTGCGTAATGTGCGGAGCGGAGCCGAGTGCGTAATGTGCGGAGCGGAGCCGAGTGTGTAATGTGCAGAGCCGAGCGTGTAATGTGTGGAGCGGAGCCGAGTGTGTAATGTGCGGAGCGGAGCCGAATGTGTAATGTGCTGAGCGGAGCCGAGTGTGTAATGTGCGGAGCGGAGCCGAGTGTGTAATGTGCGGAGCGGAGCCGAGTGTGTAATGAGCGGAGCGGAGCCGAGCGTGTAATGTGCGGAGTGGAGCCGAGAGTGTAATGTGCGGAGCCGAGTGCGTAATGTGCGGAGCGGAGCCGAGAGTGTAATGTGCGGAGCCGAGTGCGTAATGTGCGGAGCGGAGCCGAGTGTGTAATGTGCGGAGCGGAGCCGAGTGTGTAATGAGCGGAGCTGTGTGTGTAATGTGCGGAGCGGAGCCGAGTGTGTAATGAGCGGAGCTTTGTGTGTAATGTGCGGAGCAGAGTGTGTAATGTGTGGAGCAGAGCCGAGTGTGTAATGTGCGGAGCCGAGTGTGTAATGTGCGGAGCCGAGTGTGTAATGTGCGGAGCGGAGCCGAGTGTGTAATGTGCGGAGCCGAGTGTGTAATGTGCGGAGCGGAGCCGAGTGTGTAATGAGCGGAGCCGAGTGTGTAATGTGCGGAGCGGAGCCGAGTGTGTAATGTGCGTAGCGGAGCGTGTAATGTGCGGAGCGGAGCCGAGTGTGTAATGAGCGGAGCCGAGTGTGTAATGTGCGGAGCGGAGCCGAGTGTGTAATCTGCGGAGCGGAGCCGAGTGTGTAATGTGCGGAGCGGAGCCGAGTGTGTAATGAGCGGAGCAGAGTGTGTAATGTGCGGAGCGGAGCCGAGTATGTAATGTGCGGAGCGTAGCCGAGTGTGTAATGTGCGGAGCGGAGCCGAGTGTGTAATGTGCGGAGCCGAGTGTGTAATGTGCGGAGCGGAGCCGAGTGTGTAATGTGCGGAGCCGAGTGCGTAATGTGCGGAGCGGAGCCGAGTGCGTAATGTGCGGAGCGGAGCCGAGCGCGTAATGTGCGGAGCGGAGCCGAGCGCGTAATGTGCGGAGTGGGGCCGAGCGCGTAATGTGCGGAGCGGAGCCGAGCGCGTAATGTGCGGAGCGGAGCCGAGCGCGCAATGTGCGGAGCGGAGCCGAGCGCGTAATGTGCGGAGCGTAGCCGAGCGTGTAATGTGCGGAGACGAGTGTGTAATGTGCGGAGGGGAGCCGAGTGTGTAATGTGCGGAGCCGAGTGTGTAATGTGCTGAGCGGAGCCGAGTGCGTAATGTGCGGAGCGGAGCCGAGTGTGTAATGTGCGGAGCCGAGTGTGTAATGTGCGGAGCCGAGTGCGTAATAAGCGGAGCCAAGTGCGTAATGAGCGGTGCCGAGTGCGTAATGAGCGGAGCCGAGTGCGTAATGTGCGGAGCGGAGCCGAGTGCGTAATGTGCGGAGCGGAGCCGAGTGCGTAATGTGCGGAGCGGAGCCGAGTGCGTAATGTGCGGAGCGGAGCCGAGTGCTTAATGTGCGGAGCCGAGTGTGTAATGTGCGGAGCGGAGCCGAGTGCGTAATGTGCGGAGTGGAGCCGAGTGCGTAATATGCGGAGCGGAGTCGTGTGAGTAATGTGCGGAGCGGAGCCGTGTGAGTAATGTGCGGAGCGGAGTCGAGAGCGTAATGTGCGGAGCGGGGCCGAGCGCGTAATGTGCGGAGCGGAGCCGAGCGCGTAATGTGCGGAGCGGAGCCAAGCGTGTAATGTGCGGAGACGAGTGTGTAATGTGCGGAGCGGAGCCGAGTGTGTAATGTGCGGAGCCGAGTGTGTAATGTGCGGAGCGGAGCCGAGTGCGTAATGTGCGGAGCGGAGCCGAGTGCGTAATGTGCGGAGCGGAGCCGAGTGTGTAATGTGCGGAGCCGAGTGTGTAATGTGCGGAGCCGAGTGCGTAATGAGCGGAGCCGAATGCGTAATGAGCGGTGCCGAGTGCGTAATGAGCGGAGCCGAGTGCGTAATGTGCTTAGCGGAGCCGAGTGCGTAATGTGCTTAGCGGAGCCGAGTGCGTAATGTGCGGAGCGGAGCCGAGGGCGTAATGTGCGGAGCCGAGTGCGTAATGTGCGGAGCGGAGCCGAGTGCGTAATGTGCGGAGTCGAGTGCGTAATGTGCGGAGCGGAGCCGAGTGCGTAATGTGCGGAGCCGAGTGTGTAATGTGCGGAGCGGAGTCGAGTGCGTAATGTGCGGAGCGGAGCCGAGTGCGTAATGTGCGGAGCGGAGCCGTGTGAGTAATGTGCGGAGCGGAGCCGTGTGAGTAATGTGCGGAGCGGAGCCGAGTGCGTAATGTGCGGAGCGGAACCGAGTGCGTAATGTGCGGAGCGGAGCCGAGTGCGTAATGTGCGGAGCGGAGCCGAGTGTGTAATGTGCGGAGCCGAGTGCGTAATGTGCGGAGCGGAGCCGAGTGTGTAATGTGCGGAGCCGAGCGTGTAATGTGCGGAGCCGAGCCGAGCGTGTAATGTGCGGAGCCGAGCCGAGCGTGTAATGTGCGGAGCCGAGCCGAGCGCGTTATGTGCGGAGCCGAGCGCGTAATGTGCGGAGCCGCGCCGAGCGCGTAATGTGCCGAGCCGAACCGAGCGCGTAATGTGAGGAGCCAAGCGCGTAATGTGCGGAGCCGAGCCGAGCGCGTAATGTGCGGAGCGGAGCCGAGCGCGTAATGTGCGGAGCGGAGCCGAGCGTGTATTGTGCGGAGCGGAGCCGAGCGTGTAATGTGCGGAGCGGAGCCGAGCGTGTAATGTGCGGAGCTGAGCGTGTAATGTGCGGAGCGGAGCCGAGCGTGTAATGTGCGGAGTGGAGCCGAGCGTGTAATGTGCGGAGAGGAGCCGAGTGTGTAATGTGCGGAGAGGATCCGAGTGTGTAATGTGCGGAGCCGAGCCGAGTGTGTAATGTGCGGAGCAGAGCCGAGTGTGTAATGTGCGGAGCCGAGTGTGTAATGTGCGGAGCCGAGTGTGTAATGTGCGGAGCGGAGCCGAGTGTGTAATGTGCAGAGCGGAGCCGAGTGTGTAATGTGCGGAGCGGAGCCGAGTGTGTAATGTGCGGAGCCGAGTGTGTAATGTGCGGAGCGGAGCCGAGCGTGTAATGAGCGGAGCCGAGCGTGTAATGTGCGGAGCGGAGCCGAGCGTGTAATGTGCGGAGCCGAGTGTGTAATGTGCGGAGCGGAGCCGAGTGTGTAATGTCCGGAGCGGAGCCGAGTGTGTAATGTGCGGAGCCGAGCGTGTAATGTGCGGAGCCGAGCCGAGCGTGTAATGTGCGGAGCCGAGCCGAGTGTGTAATGTGCGGAGCCGAGCCGAGTGTGTAATGTGCGGAGCCGAGTGTGTAATGTGCGAAGCCGAGTGTGTAATGTGCGGAGCGGAGCCGAGCGTGTAATGAGCGGAGCCGAGCGTGTAATGTGCGGAGCGGAGCCGAGCGTGTAATGTGCGGAGCGGAGCCGAGCGTGTAATGTGCGGAGCCGAGTGTGTAATGTGCGGAGCGGAGCCGAGTGTGTAATGTCCGGAGCAGAGCCGAGTGTGTAATGTGCGGAGCCGAGCGTGTAATGTGCTGAGCCGAGCCGAGCGCGTTATGTGCGGAGCCGAGCCGAGCGCGTAATGTGCGGAGCCGCGCCGAGCGCGTAATGTGCCGAGCCGAGCGCGTAATGTGAGGAGCCGAGCGCGTAATGTGCGGAGCCGAGCCGAGCGCGTAATGTGCGGAGCGGAGCGCGTAATGTGCGTAGCGGAGCCGAGCGTGTATTGTGCGGAGCGGAGCCGAGCGTGTAATGTGCGGAACGGAGCCGAGCGTGTAATGTGCGGAGCTGAGCGTGTAATGTGCGGAGCGGAGCCGAGCGTGTAATGTGCGGAGTGGAGCCGAGCGTGTAATGTGCGGAGAGGAGCCGAGTGTGTAATGTGCGGAGCGGAGTCGAGCGTGTATTGTGCGGAGCGGAGCCGAGCGTGTAATGTGCGGAGCGGAGCCGAGCGTGTAATGTGCGGAGCTGAGCGTGCAATGTGCAGAGCGGAGCCGAGCGTGTAATGTGCGGAGTGGAGCCGAGCGTGTAATGTGCGGAGAGGAGCCGAGTGTGTAATGTGCGGAGCAGAGCCGAGTGTGTAATGTGCGGAGCCGAGTGTGTAATGTGCGGAGCGGAGCCGAGTGTGTAATGTGCGGAGCCGAGTGTGTAATGTGCGGAGCGGAGCCGAGTGTGTAATGTGCGGAGCGGAGTCGAGTGTGTAATGTGCGGAGCGGAGCCGAGGGTGTAATGTGCGGAGCGGAGCTGAGTGTGTAATGTGCGGAGCGGAGCCGAGTGTGTAATGTGCGGAGCGGAGCCGAGTGTGTAATGTGCGGAGCGGAGCCGAGTGCGTAATGTGCGGAGCGGAGCCTAGTGCGTAATGTGCAGAGCTGAGCGTGTAGTGTGTGGAGCGGAGCCGAGTGTGTAATGTGCGGAGCCGAGTGGGTAATGAGCGGATCCGAGTGTGTAATATGCGGAGCGGAGCCGAGTGTGTAATGTGCGGAGCCGAGCGTGTAATGTGCGGAGCGGAGCCGAGCGTGTAATGTGCGGAGCGGAGCCGAGTGTGTAATGTGCGGGGCGGAGCCGAGCGTGTAATGTGCGGAGCGGAGCCGAGCGTGTAATGTGCGGAGAGGAGCCGTGTGTAATGTGCGAAGCCGAGCCGAGCGTGTAATGTGCGGAGAGGAGCCGAGTGTGTAATGTCCGAAGCCGAGCCGAGTGTGTAATGTGCGGAGCCGAGCCGAGTGTGTAATGTGCGGAGCCGAGTGTGTAATGTGCGAAGCCGAGTGTGTAATGTGCGGAGCGGAGCCGAGCGTGTAATGTGCGGAGCGGAGCCGAGTGTGTAATGTGCGGAGCTGAGCCGAGTGTGTAATGTGCGGAGCCGAGTGCGTAATGTGCGGAGCGGAGCCGAGTGTGTAATGTGCGGAGCGGAGCCGAGCGTGTAATGTGCGGAGCGGAGGCGAGCATGTAATGTGCTGAGCGGAGCCGAGCGTGTAATGTGCGGAGCGGAGCCGAGTGTGTAATGTGCGGAGCCGAGCGTGTATTGTGTGGAGCCGAGTGTGTAATGTGCGGAGCCGAGCGTGTAATGTGCGGAGCGGAGCCGAGCGTGTAATGTGCGGAGCGGAGCCGAGCGTGTAATGTGCGGAGCGGAGCCGAGCGTGTAATGTGCGGAGAGGAGCCGAGTGTGTAATGTGCGAAGCCGAGCCGAGTGTGTAATGTGCGGAGCCGAGCCGAGTGTGTAATGTGCGAAGCCGAGTGTGTAATGTGCGGAGCGGAGCCGAGCGTGTAATGAGCGGAGCCGAGCGTGTAATGTGCGGAGCGGAGCCGAGCGTGTAATGTGCGGAGCGGAGCCGAGTGTGTAATGTGCGGAGCCGAGCGTGTAATGTGCGGAGCCGAGCGTGTAATGTGCGGAGCAGAGCCGAGTGTGTAATGTGCGGAGCCGAGCGTGTAATGTGCGGAGCGGAGCCGAGCGTGTAATGTGCGGAGAGGAGCCGAGTGTGTAATGTGCGAAGCTGAGCCGAGTGTGTAATGTGCGGAGCCGAGCCGAGTGTGTAATGTGCGGAGCCGAGTGTGTAATGTGCGGAGCGGAGCCGAGCGTGTAATGAGCGGAGCCGAGCGTGTAATGTGCGGAGCGGAGCCGAGCGTGTAATGTGCGGAGCCGAGTGTGTAATGTGCGGAGCGGAGCCAAGTGTGTAATGTCCGGAGCGGAGCCGAGTGTTTAATGTGCGGAGCCGAGTGTGTAATGTGCGGAGCCGAGCCGAGCGTGTAATGTGCGGAGCCGAGCCGAGTGTGTAATGTGCGGAGCCGAGCCGAGTGTGTAATGTGCGGAGCCGAGTGTGTAATGTGCGAAGCCGAGTGTGTAATGTGCGGAGCGGAGCCGAGCGTGTAATGAGCGGAGCCGAGCGTGTAATGTGCGGAGCGGAGCCGAGCGTGTAATGTGCGGAGCCGAGTGTGTAATGTGCGGAGCGGAGCCGAGTGTGTAATGTCCGGAGCGGAGCCGAGTGTGTAATGTGCGGAGCCGAGCGTGTAATGTGCAGAGCCGAGTCGAGCGTGTAATGTGCGGAGCCGAGCCGAGCGTGTAATGTGCCGAGCCGAGCGCGTTATGTGCGGAGCCGAGCGCGTAATGTGCGGAGCCGCGCCGAGCGCGTAATGTGCCGAGCCGAGCGCGTAATGTGAGGAGCCGAGCGCGTAATGTGCGGAGCCGAGCCGAGCGCGTAATGTGCGGAGCGGAGCCGAGCGCGTAATGTGCGGAGCGGAGCCGAGCGTCTATTGTGCGGAGCGGAGCCGAGCGTGTAATGTGCGGAGCGGAGCCGAGCGTGTAATGTGCGGAGCTGAGCGTGTAATGTGCGGAGCGGAGCCGAGCGTGTAATGTGCGGAGTGGAGCCGAGCGTGTAATGTGCGGAGAGGAGCCGAGTGTGTAATGTGCGGAGAGGATCCGAGTGTGTAATGTGCGGAGCCGAGCCGAGTGTGTAATGTGCGGAGCAGAGCCGAGTGTGTAATGTGCGGAGCCGAGTGTGTAATGTGCGGAGCGGAGCCAAGTGTGTAATGTGCGGAGCCGAGTGTGTAATGTGCGGAGCGGAGCCGAGTGTGTAATGTGCAGAGCGGAGCCGAGTGTGTAATGTGCGGAGCGGAGCCGAGTGTGTAATGTGCGGAGCCGAGTGTGTAATGTGCGGAGCGGAGCCGAGCGTGTAATGAGCGGAGCCGAGCGTGTAATGTGCGGAGCGGAGCCGAGCGTGTAATGTGCGGAGCCGAGTGTGTAATGTGCGGAGCGGAGCCGAGTGTGTAATGTCCGGAGCGGAGCCGAGTGTGTAATGTGCGGAGCCGAGCGTGTAATGTGCGGAGGCGAGCCGAGCGTGTAATGTGCGGAGCCGAGCCGAGTGTGTAATGTGCGGAGCCGAGCCGAGTGTGTAATGTGCGGAGCCGAGTGTGTAATGTGCGAAGCCGAGTGTGTAATGTGCGGAGCGGAGCCGAGCGTGTAATGAGCGGAGCCGAGCGTGTAATGTGCGGAGCGGAGCCGAGCGTGTAATGTGCGGAGCCGAGTGTGTAATGTGCGGAGCGGAGCCGAGTGTGTAATGTCCGGAGCGGAGCCGAGTGTGTAATGTGCGGAGCCGAGCGTGTAATGTGCAGAGCCGAGTCGAGCGTGTAATGTGCGGAGCCGAGCCGAGCGTGTAATGTGCCGAGCCGAGCGCGTTATGTGCGGAGCCGAGCGCGTAATGTGCGGAGCCGCGCCGAGCGCGTAATGTGCCGAGCCGAGCGCGTAATGTGAGGAGCCGAGCGCGTAATGTGCGGAGCCGAGCCGAGCGCGTAATGTGCGGAGCGGAGCCGAGCGCGTAATGTGCGGAGCGGAGCCGAGCGTCTATTGTGCGGAGCGGAGCCGAGCGTGTAATGTGCGGAGCGGAGCCGAGCGTGTAATGTGCGGAGCTGAGCGTGTAATTTGCGGAGCGGAGCCGAGCGTGTAATGTGCGGAGTGGAGCCGAGCGTGTAATGTGCGGAGAGGAGCCGAGTGTGTAATGTGCGGAGAGGATCCGAGTGTGTAATGTGCGGAGCCGAGCCGAGTGTGTAATGTGCGGAGCAGAGCCGAGTGTGTAATGTGCGGAGCCGAGTGTGTAATGTGCGGAGCGGAGCCAAGTGTGTAATGTGCGGAGCCGAGTGTGTAATGTGCGGAGCGGAGCCGAGTGTGTAATGTGCAGAGCGGAGCCGAGTGTGTAATGTGCGGAGCGGAGCCGAGTGTGTAATGTGCGGAGCCGAGTGTGTAATGTGCGGAGCGGAGCCGAGCGTGTAATGAGCGGAGCCGAGCGTGTAATGTGCGGAGCGGAGCCGAGCGTGTAATGTGCGGAGCCGAGTGTGTAATGTGCGGAGCGGAGCCGAGTGTGTAATGTCCGGAGCGGAGCCGAGTGTGTAATGTGCGGAGCCGAGCGTGTAATGTGCGGAGGCGAGCCGAGCGTGTAATGTGCGGAGCCGAGCCGAGTGTGTAATGTGCGGAGCCGAGCCGAGTGTGTAATGTGCGGAGCCGAGTGTGTAATGTGCGAAGCCGAGTGTGTAATGTGCGGAGCGGAGCCGAGCGTGTAATGAGCGGAGCCGAGCGTGTAATGTGCGGAGCGGAGCCGAGCGTGTAATGTGCGGAGCGGAGCCGAGCGTGTAATGTGCGGAGCCGAGTGTGTAATGTGCGGAGCGGAGCCGAGTGTGTAATGTCCGGAGCGGAGCCGAGTGTGTAATGTGCGGAGCCGAGCGTGTAATGTTCGGAGCCGAGCGCGTTATGTGCGGAGCCGAGCCGAGCGCGTAATGTGCGGAGCCGCGCCGAGCGCGTAATGTGCCGAGCGCGTAATGTGCGGAGCCGAGCCGAGCGCGTAATGTGCGGAGCGGAGCCGAGCGCGTAATGTGCGGAGCGGAGCCGAGTGTGTATTGTGCGGAGCGGAGCCGAGCGTGTAATGTGCGGAGCGGAGCCGAGCGTGTAATGTGCGGAGCTGAGCGTGTAATGTGCGGAGCGGAGCCGAGCGTGTAATGTGCGGAGTGGAGCCGAGCGTGTAATGTGCGGAGAGGAGCCGAGTGTGTAATGTGCGGAGCGGAGCCGAGCGTGTATTGTGCGGAGCGGAGCCGAGCGTGCAATGTGCGGAGCTGAGCGTGTAATGTGCGGAGCGGAGCCGAGCGTGTAATGTGCGGAGTGGAGCCGAGCGTGTAATGTGCGGAGAGGAGCCGAGTGTGTAATGTGCGGAGAGGATCCGAGTGTGTAATGTGCGCAGCCGAGCCAAGTGTGTAATGTGCGGAGCAGAGCCGAGTGTGTAATGTGCGGAGCCGAGTGTGTAATGTGCGGAGCGGAGCCGAGTGTGTAATGTGCGGAGCCGAGTGTGTAATGTGCGGAGCGGAGCCGAGTGTGTAATGTGCGGAGCAGAGCCGAGTGTGTAATGTGCGGAGCCGAGTGTGTAATGTGCGGAGCGGAGCCGAGTGTGTAATGTGCGGAGCGGAGTCGAGTGTGTAATGTGCGGAGCGGAGCCGAGCGTGTAATGTGCGGAGCGGAGCCGAGTGTGTAATGTGCGGAGCGGAGCCGAGTGTGTAATGTGCGGAGCGGAGCCGAGTGTGTAATGTGCGGAGCGGAGCCGAGTGTGTAATGTGCGGAGCGGAGCCGAGCGTGTAATGTGCGGTTGGAGCCGAGTGTGTAATGTGCGGAGCCGAGTGTGTAATGTGCGGAGCGGAGCCGAGTGTGTAATGTGCAGAGCGGAGCCGAGCGTGTAATGTGCGGAGCGGAGCCGAGCGTGTAATGTGCGGAGCGGAGCCGAGCGTGTAATGTGCGGAGCCGCACCGAGCGTGTAATGTGCGGAGCCGCGCCGAGCGTGTAATGTGCGGAGCGGAGCCGAGCGTGTAATGTGCGGAGCGGAGCCAAGCGTGTAATGTTCGGAGCGGAGCCGAGTGTGTAATGAGCGGAGCTGTGTGTGTAATGTGCGGAGCGGAGTGTGTAATGTGTGGAGCAGAGCCGAGTGTGTAATGTGCGGAGCCGAGTGTGTAATGTGCGGAGCGGAGCCGAGTGTGTAATGTGCGGAGCCGAGTGTGTAATGTGCGGAGCGGAGCCGAGTGTGTAATGTGCGGAGCCGAGTGTGTAATGTGCGGAGCGGAGCCGAGTGTGTAATGAGCGGAGCCGAGTGTGTAATGTGCGGAGCGGAGCCGAGTGTGTAATCTGCGTAGCGGAGCGTGTAATGTGCGGAGCGGAGCCGAGTGTGTAATGAGCGGAGCCGAGTGTGTAATGTGCGGAGCGGAGCCGAGTGTGTAATCTGCGGAGCGGAGCCGAGTGTGTAATGTGCGGAGCAGAGCCGAGTGTGTAATGTGCGGAGCCGAGTGTGTAATGTGCGGAGCGGAGCCGAGTGTGTAATGAGCGGAGCAGAGTGTGTAATGTGCGGAGCGGAGCCGAGTGTGTAATGTGCGGAGCGGAGCCGAGTGTGTAATGTGCGGAGCCGAGTGTGTAATGTGCGGAGCGGAGCCGAGTGTGTAATGTGCGGAGCCGAGAGCGTAATGTGCGGAGCGGAGCCGAGCGCGTAATGTGCGGAGCGGAGCCGAGCGCGTAATGTGCGGAGTGGAGCCGAGCGCGTAAGGTGCGGAGCGGGGCCGAGCGCGTAATGTGCGGAGCGGAGCCGAGCGCGTAATGTGCGGAGCGGAGCCGAGCGCGTAATGTGCGGAGCGGAGCCGAGCGCGTAATGTGCGGAGCGTAGCCGAGCGTGTAATGTGCGGAGACGAGTGTGTAATGTGCGGAGCGGAGCCGAGTGTGTAATGTGCGGAGCCGAGTGTGTAATGTGCTGAGCGGAGCCGAGTGCGTAATGTGCGGAGCGGAGCCGAGTGTGTAATGTGCGGAGCCGAGTGTGTAATGTGCGGAGCCGAGTGCGTAATGAGCGGAGCCGAGTGCGTAATGAGCGGTGCCGAGTGCGTAATGAGCGGTGCCGAGTGCGTAATGAGCGGAGCCGAGTGCGTAATGTGCGGAGCGGAGCCGAGTGCGTAATGTGCGGAGCGGAGCCGAGTGCGTAATGTGCGGAGCGGAGCCGAGTGCGTAATGTGCGGAGCGGAGCCGAGTGCGTAATGTGCGGAGCCGAGTGTGTAATGTGCGGAGCGGAGCCGAGTGCGTAATGTGCGGAGCGGAGCCGAGTGCGTAATATGCGGAGCGGAGTCGTGTGAGTAATGTGCGGAGCGGAGCCGTGTGAGTAATGTGCGGAGCGGAGCCGAGAGCGTAATGTGCGGAGCGGGGCCGAGCGCGTAATGTGCGGAGCGGAGCCGAGCGCGTAATGTGCGGAGCGGAGCCGAGCGCGTAATGTGCGGAGCGGAGCCGAGCGCGTAATGTGCGGAGCGGAGCCAAGCGTGTAATGTGCGGAGACGAGTGTGTAATGTGCGGAGCGGAGCCGAGTGTGTAATGTGCGGAGCCGAGTGTGTAATGTGCGGAGCGGAGCCGAGTGCGTAATGTGCGGAGCGGAGCCGAGTGCGTAATGTGCGGAGCCGAGTGTGTAATGTGCGGAGCCGAGTGTGTAATGTGCGGAGCCGAGTGCGTAATGAGCGGAGCCGAGTGCGTAATGAGCGGTGCCGAGTGCGTAATGAGCGGAGCCGAGTGCGTAATGTGCTTAGCGGAGCCGAGTGCGTAATGTGCGGAGTCGAGTACGTAATGTGCGGAGCGGAGCCGAGTGCGTAATGTGCGGAGCCGAGTGCGTAATGTGCGGAGCCGAGTGCGTAATGTGCGGAGCGGAGTCGAGTGCGTAATGTGCGAAGCGGAGCCGAGTGCGTAATGTGCGGAGCGGAGCCGTGTGAGTAATGTGCGGAGCGGAGCCGTGTGAGTAATGTGCGGAGCGGAGCCGAGTGCGTAATGTGCGGAGCGGAACCGAGTGCGTAATGTGCGGAGCGGAGCCGAGTGCGTAATGTGCGGAGCGGAGCCGAGTGCGTAGTGTGCGGAGCGGAGCCGAGTGTGTAATGTGCGGAGCCGAGTGCGTAATGTGCGGAGCGGAGCCGAGTGCGTAATGTGCGGAGCCGAGTGTGTAATGTGCGGAGCCGAGCGTGTAATGTGCGGAGCGGAGCCGAGAGTGTAATGTGCGGAGCGGAGCCGAGCGTGTAATGTGCGGAGCGGAGCCGAGCGTGTAATGTGCGGAGCGGAGCCGAGTGTGTAATGTGCGGAGCGGAGCCGAGTGTGTAATGTCCGGAGCGGAGCCGAGTGTGTAATGTGCGGAGCCGAGTGTGTAATGTGCGGAGCGGAGCCGAGTGTGTAATGAGCGGAGCCGAGCGTGTAATGTGCGGAGCCGAGTGTATAATGTGCGGAGCGGAGCCGAGTGTGTAATGTCCGGAGCGGAGCCGAGTGTGTAATGTGCGGAGCCGAGTGTGTAATGTGCGGAGCGGAGTCGAGTGTGTAATGTGCGGAGCCGAGTGCGTAATGTGCGGAGCGCAGCCGAGTGTGTAATGTGCGGAGCGGAGCCGAGTGTGTAATGTGCGGAGCCGAGTGTGTAATGTGCGGAGCGGAGCCGAGTGTGTAATGTGCGGAGCGGAGCCGAGTGTGTAATGTGCGGAGCGGAGCCGAGTCCATAATGTGCGGAACGGGGCCGAGTGTGTAATGTGCGGAGCCGGGCCGTGTGAGTAATGTGCGGAGCGGAGCCGAGTGCGTAATGTGCGGAGCGGAACCGAGTGTGTAATGTGCGGAGAGGATCCGAGTGTGTAATGTGCGGAGCCGAGCTGAGTGTGTAATATGCGGAGCGGAGCCGAGCGTGTAATGTGCGGAGCCGAGCGCGTAATGTGCGGAGCGGAGCCGAGTGTGTAATGTGCGGAGCGGAGCCGAGTGCATAATGTGCGGAGCGGAGCCGAGTGCGTAATGTGCGGAGCGGAGCCGAGTGCGTAATGTGCGGAGCGGAGCCGAGTGCGTAATGTGCGGAGTCGAGTGTGTAATGTGCGGAGCGGAGCCGAGTGTGTAATGTGCGGAGCGGAGCCGAGTGTGTAATGAGCGGAGCCGAGGGCGTAATGTGCGGAGCAGAGCCGAGCGCGTAATGTGCGGAGCGGAGCCGAGCGCGTAATGTGCGGAGCGGGGCCGAGCGCGTAATGTGCGGAGCGGGGCCGAGCGCGTAATGTGCGGAGCGGAGCCGAGCGCGTAATGTGCGGAGACGAGCGTGTAATGTGCGGAGCCGAGTGTGTAATGTGCGGAGCGGAGCCGAGTGTGTAATGTGCGGAGCCGAGTGTGTAATGTGCGGAGCGGAGCCGAGTGCGTAATGTGCGGAGCGGAGCCGAGTGTGTAATGTGCGGAGCCGAGTGTGTAATGTGCGGAGCCGAGTGCGTAATGAGCGGAGCCGAGTGTGTAATGAGCGGAGCAGAGTGTGTAATGTGCGGAGCAGAGCCGAGTGTGTAATGTGCGGAGCCGAGTGTGTAATGTGCGGAGCGGAGCCGAGTGTGTAATGTGCGGAGCCGAGCGTGTAATGTGCGGAGCCGAGCCGAGCGTGTAATGTGCCGAGCCGAGCGCGTAATGTGCGGAGCGGAGCCGAGCGTGTATTGTGCGGAGCGGAGCCGAGCATGTAATGTGCGAAGCGGAGCCAAGCGTGTAATGTGCGGAGCCGAGCGTGTAATGTGCGGAGCGGAGCCGAGCGTGTAATGTGCGGAGTGGAGCCGAGCGTGTAATGTGCGGAGCGGAGCCGAGTGTGTAATGTGCGGAGAGGATCCGAGTGTGTAATGTGCGGAGCCGAGGCGAGTGTGTAATGTGCGGAGCTGAGTGTGTAATGTGCGGAGCCGAGCCGAGCGTGTAATGTGCGGAGCCGAGCCGAGCGTGTAATGTGCGGAGCGGAGTCGAGCGTGTAATGTGCAGAGCCGAGCCGAGCGTGTAAAGTGCGGAGCCGAGCCGAGCGCGTAATGTGCGGAGCCGAGCGCGTAATGTGCGGAGCCGAGCCGAGCGCGTAATGTACGGAGCGGAGCCGAGCGTGTATTGTGCGGAGCGGAGCCGAGCGTGTAATGTGCGGAGCGGAGCCGAGCGTGTAATGTGCGGAGCCGAGCGTGTAATGTGCGGAGCGGAGCCGAGCGTGTAATGTGCGGAGCTGAGTGTGTAATGTGCGGAGCCGAGCGTGTAATGTGCGGAGCCGAGCCGAGCGTGTAATGTGCGGAGCGGAGTCGAGCGTGTAATGTGCAGAGCCGAGCGTGTAATGTGCGGAGCGGAGCCGAGTGTGTAATGTGCGGAGCGGAGCCGAGTGTGTAATGTGCGGAGCGCAGCCGAGTGTGTAATGTGCGGAGCGGAGCCGAGTGTGTAATGTGCGGAGCCGAGTGTGTAATGTGCGGAGCGGAGCCGAGTGTGTAATGTGCGGAGCGGAGCCGAGTGTGTAATGTGCGGAGCGGAGCCGAGTGCGTAATGTGCGGAACGGGGCCGAGTGTGTAATGTGCGGAGCGGGGCCGTGTGAGTAATGTGCGGAGCGGAGCCGAGTGCGTAATGTGCGGAGCGGAACCGAGTGTGTAATGTGCGGAGAGGATCCGAGTGTGTAATGTGCGGAGCCGAGCCGAGTGTGTAATATGCGGAGCGGAGCCGAGCGTGTAATGTGCGGAGCCGAGCGTGTATTGTGCGGAGCGGAGCCGAGCGTGTAATGTGCGGAGCGGAGCCAAGTGCGTAATGTGCGGAGCGGAGCCGAGTGCGTAATGTGCGGAGCGGAGCCGAGCGTGTAATGTGCGAAGCGGAGCCGAGTGTGTAATCTGCGGAGCGGAGCCGAGCGCGTAATGTGCGGAGCGGAGCCGAGTGCGTAATGTGCGGAGCGGAGCCGAGTGCGTAATGTGCGGAGCGGAGCCGAGTGCGTAATGTGCGGAGCGGAGCCGAGTGCGTAATGTGCGGAGTCGAGTGTGTAATGTGCGGAGCGGAGCCGAGTGTGTAATGTGCGGAGCGGAGCCGAGTGTGTAATGAGCGGAGCCGAGTGCGTAATGTGCGGAGCGGAGCCGAGCACGTAATGTGCGGAGCGGAGCCGAGCGCGTAATGTGCGGAGCGGAGCCGAGCGCGTAATGTGCGGAGCGGAGCCGAGCGCGTAATGTGCGGAGCCGAGCGCGTAATGTGCGGAGACGAGTGTGTAATGTGCGGAGCGGAGCAGAGTGTGTAATGTGCGGAGCCGAGTGCGTAATGAGCGGAGCCGAGTGCGTAATGAGCGGTGCCGAGTGCGTAATGAGCGGAGCCGAGTGCGTAATGTGCTTAGCGGAGCCGAGTGCGTAATGTGCGGAGCGGAGCCGAGTGTGTAACATGCGGAGCCGAGTGTGTAATGTGCGGAGCGGAGCCGAGTGCGTAATGTGCGGAGTCGAGTGCGTAATGTGCGGAGCGGAGCCGAGTGCGTAATGTGCGGTGCGGGACCGAGTGTGTAATGTGCGGAGCAGAGCCGTGTGAGTAATGTGCGGAGCGGAGCCGAGTGCGTAATGTGCGGAGCCGAGTGCGTAATTTGCTGAGCGGAGCCGAGTGTGTAATGTGCGGAGCCGAGTGTGTAATGTGCGGAGCGGAGCCGAGTGTGTAATGTGCGGAGCCGAGTGTGTAATGTGTGGAGCGGAGCCGAGTGTGTAATGTGCGGAGCGGAGCCGAGTGTGTAATGTGCTTAGCGGAGCCAAGTGCGTAATGTGCGGAGCCGAGTGTGTAATGTGCGGAGCGGAGCCGAGTGTGTAATGTGCGGAGCGGAGCCGAGTGTGTAATGAGCGGAGCCGAGTGCGTAATGTGCGGAGCGGAGCCGAGAGCGTAATGTGCGGAGCGGGGCCGAGCGCGTAATGTGCGGAGCGGAGCCGAGCGCGTAATGTGCGGAGCGGAGCCGAGCGCGTAATGTGCGGAGCGGAGCCGAGCGCTTAATGTGCGGAGTGGAGCCGAGCGCGTAATGTGCGGAGCGGAGCCGAGCGTGTAATGTGCGGAGACGAGTGTGTAATGTGCGGAGCGGAGCCGAGTGTGTAATGTGCGGAGCCGAGTGTGTAATGTGCGGAGCCGAGTGCGTAATGTGCGGAGCGGAGCCGAGTGTGTAATGTGCGGAGCCGAGTGTGTAATGTGGGGAGCCGAGTGTGTAATGTGCGGAGCCGAGTGCGTAATGAGCGGTGCCGAGTGCGTAATGAGCGGAGCCGAGTGCGTAATGTGCTTAGCGGAGCCGAGTGCGTAATGTGCGGAGCGGAGCCGAGTGCGTAATGTGCGGAGCGGAGCCGAGTGCGTAATGTGCGGAGCGCAGCCGAATGTGTAACATGCGGAGCCGAGTGTGTAATGTGCGGAGCCGAGTGTGTAATGTGCGGAGCGGAGCCGAGTGCGTAATGTGCGGAGTCGAGTGCGTAATGTGCGGAGCGGAGCCGAGTGCGTAATGTGCAGAGCGGAGTCGTGTGAGTAATGTGCGGAGCGGAGCCGTGTGAGTAATGTGCGGAGCGGAGCCGAGAGCGTAATGTGCGGAGCGGAGCCGAGTGTGTAATGTGCGGAGCCGAGTGCGTAATGAGCGGAGCCGAGTGCGTAATGAGCGGTGCCGAGTGCGTAATGAGCGGAGCCGAGTGCGTAATGTGCTTAGCGGAGCCGAGTGCATAATATGCGGAGCGGAGCCGAGTGCGTAATGTGCGGAGCGGAGCCGAGTGCGTAATGTGCGGAGCGGAGCCGAGTGTGTAACATGCGGAGCCGAGTGTGTAATGTGCGGAGAGGAGCCGAGTGCGTAATGTGCGGAGTCGAGTGCGTAATGTGCGGAGCGGAGCCGAGTGCGTAATGTGCAGAGCGGAGTCGTGTGAGTAATGTGCGGAGCGGAGCCGTGTGAGTAATGTGCGGAGCCGAGCCGAGAGCGTAATGTGCGGAGCGGGGCCGAGCGCGTAATGTGCGGAGCGGAGCCGAGCGCGTAATGTGCGGAGCGGAGCCGAGCGCGTAATGTGCGGAGCGGAGCCGAGCACGTAATGTGCGGAGCGTAGCCGAGCGTGTAATGTGCGGAGACGAGTGTGTAATGTGCGGAGCGGAGCCGAGTGTGTAATGTGCGGAGCGGAGCCGAGTGCGTAATGTGCGGAGCGGAGCCGAGTGCGTAATGTGCGGAGCTAAGCCGAGTGTGTAATGTGCGGAGCCGAGTGTGTAATGTGCGGAGCCGAGTGCGTAATGAGCGGAGCCGAGTGCGTAATGAGTGGTGCCGAGTGCGTAATGAGCGGAGCCGAGTGCGTAATGTGCTTAGCGGAGCCGAGTGCGTAATGTGCTTAGCGGAGCCGAGTGCGTAATGTGCGGAGCGGAGCCGAGTGCGTAATGTGCGGAGCGGAGCCGAGTGCGTAATGTGCGGAGCGGAGCCGAGTGCGTAATGTGCGGAGCGGAGCCGAGTGTGTAACGTGCGGAGCCGAGTGTGTAATGTGCGGAGCGGAGCCCAGTGCGGAGCCGAGTGCGTAATGTGCGGAGCGGAGCCGAGTGCGTAGTGTGCGGAGCCGAGTGCGTAATGTGCGGAGCGGAGCCGAGTGCGTAATGTGCGGAGCGGAGCCGAGTGCGTAATGTGCGGAGCGGAGTCGAGTGCGTAATGTGCGGAGCGGAGCCGTGTGAGTAATGTGCGGAGCGGAGCCGTGTGAGTAATGTGCGGAGCGGAGCCGAGTGCGTAATGTGCGGAGCGGAACCGAGTGCGTAATGTGCGGAGCGGAGCCGAGTGCGTAATGTGCGGAGCGGAGCCGAGTGCGTAATGTGCGGAGCCGAGTGCGTAATGTGCGGAGCCGAGTGCGTAATGTGCGGAGCCGAGCGTGTAATGTGCGGAGCGGAGCCGAGAGTGTAATGTACGGAGCGGAGCCGAGAGTGTAATGTGCGGAGCGGAGCCGAGCGTGTAATGTGCGGAGCGGAGCCGAGCGTGTAATGTGCGGAGCGGAGCCGAGCGTGTATTGTGCGGAGCGGAGACGAGTGTGTAATGTGCGGAGCTGAGTGTGTAATGTGCGGAGCGGAACCGAGTGCGTAATGTGCGGAGCGGAGCCGAGTGTGTAATGTGCAGAGCCGAGTGCGTAATGTGCGGAGCGGAGCCGAGTGCGTAATGTGCGGAGCGGAGCCGAGTGCGTAATGTGCGGAGCAGAGCCGTGTGAGTAATGTGCGGAGCGGAGCCGAGTGCGTAATGTGCGGAGCCGAGTGCGTAATTTGCTGAGCGGAGCCGAGCGTGTAATGTGCGGAGCCGAGTGTGTAATGTGCGGAGCGGAGCCGAGTGAGTAATGTGCGGAGCGGAGCCGAGTGCGTAATGTGCGGAGCGGAGCCGAGTGCGTAATGTGCGGAGCGGAGCCGAGTGCGTAATGTGCGGAGCGGAGCCGAGTGTGTAACGTGCGGAGCCGAGTGCGTAATATGCGGAGCGCAGACGAGTGCGTAATGTGCGGAGCGGAGCCGAGTGCGTAATGTGCGGAGCGGAGCCGAGTGTGTAACGTGCGGAGCCGAGTGCGTAATATGCGGAGCGCAGACGAGTGCGTAATGTGCGGAGCGGAGCCGAGTGTGTAATGTGCGGAGCCGAGTGCATAATGTGCGGTGCGGAGCCGAGTGCGTAATGTGCGGAGCGGAGCCGAGTGCGTAATGTGCGGAGCGGAGCCGAGCGTGTAATGTGCGGAGCCGAGTGTGTAATGTGCGGAGCGGAGCCGAGTGCGTAATGAGCGGAGCCGAGTGCGTAATGTGCTTAGCGGAGCCGAGTGCGTAATGTGCGGAGCGGAACCGAGTGTGTAACGTGCAGAGCCGAGTGCGTAATATGCGGAGCAGAGCCGAGTGCGTAATGTGCGGAGCGGAGCCGAGTGCGTAATGTGCGGAGCGGAGCCGAGTGCGTAATGTGCGGAGCGGAGCCGAGTGCGTAATGTGCGGAGCGGAGCCGTGTGAGTAATGTGCGGAGCGGAGCCGAGTGCGTAATGTGCGGAGCGGAGCCGAGTGCGTAATGTGCGGAGCGGAGCCGAGTGCGTAATGTGCGGAGCGGAGCCGAGTGTGTAATGTGCGGAGCCGAGTGTGTAATGTGCGGAGCCGAGTGTGTAATGTGCGGAGCGGAGCCGAGCGTGTAATGTGCGGAGCCAAGCGTGTAATGTGCACAGCCGAGCGTGTAATGTGCGGAGCCGAGCGTGTAATGTGCGGAGCCGAGCCGAGCGTGTAATGTGCGGAGTCGAGCCGAGCGCGTTATGTGCGGAGCCGAACCGAGCGCGTAATGTGCGGAGCCGCGCCGAGCGCGTAATGTGAGGAGCCGAGCGCGTAATGTGCGGAGCAGAGCCGAGCGCGTAATGTGCGGAGCGGATCCGAGCGCGTAATGTGCGGAGCGGAGCCGAGCGCGTTATGTGCGGAGCGGAGCCGAGCGTGTAATGTGCGGAGCCGAGCGTGTAATGTGCGGAGCGGAGCCGAGCGTGTAATGTGCGGAGCGGAGCCGAGCGTGTAATGTGCGGAGCCGAGCGTGTATTGTGCGGAGCGGAGCCGAGCGTGTAATGTGCGGAGCGGAGCCGAGCGTGTAATGTGCGGAGCCGAGCGTGTAATGTGCGGAGTGGAGCCGAGCGTGTAATGTGCGGAGCGGAGCCGAGTGTGTAATGTGCGGAGAGGATCCGAGTGTGTAATGTGCGGAGCCGAGCCGAGTGTGTAATGTGCGGAGCTGAGTGTGTAATGTGCGGAGCCGAGCCGAGCGTGTAATGTGCGGAGCCGAGCCGAGCGTGTAATGTGCAGAGCCGAGCGTGTAATGTGCGGAGTGGAGCCGAGCGTGTAATGTGCGGAGCGGAGCCGAGTGTGTAATGTGCGGAGAGGATCCGAGTGTGTAATGTGCGGAGCCGAGCCGAGTGTGTAATGTGCGGAGCTGAGTGTGTAATGTGCGGAGCCGAGCCGAGCGTGTAATGTGCGGAGCCGAGCCGAGCGTGTAATGTGCAGAGCCGAGCGTGTAATGTGCGGAGTGGAGCCGAGTGTGTAATGTGCGGAGCGGAGCCGAGTGTGTAATGTGCGGAGCGGAGTCGAGTGTGTAATGTGCGGAGCCGAGTGCGTAATGTGCGGAGCGCAGCCGAGTGTGTAATGTGCGGAGCGGAGCCGAGTGTGTAATGTGCGGAGCCGAGTGTGTAATGTGCGGAGCGGAGCCGAGTGTGTAATGTGCGGAGCGGAGCCGAGTGTGTAATGTGCGGAGCCGAGTGTGTAATGTGCGGAGCGGAGCCGAGTGTGTAATGTGCGGAGCGGAGCCGAGTGTGTAATGTGCGGAGCCGAGTGCGTAATGTGCGGAGCGCAGCCGAGTGTGTAATGTGCGGAGCGGAGCCGAGTGTGTAATGTGCGGAGCCGAGTGTGTAATGTGCGGAGCGGAGCCGAGTGTGTAATGTGCGGAGCGGAGCCGAGTGTGTAATGTGCGGAGCCGAGTGTGTAATGTGCGGAGCGGAGCCGAGTGTGTAATGTGCGGAGCGGAGCCGAGTGTGTAATGTGCGGAGCCGAGTGTGTAATGTGCGGAGCGGAGCCGAGTGCGTAATGTGCGGAGCGGGGCCGAGTGTGTAATGTGCGGAGCGGCGCCGTGTGAGTAATGTGCGGAGCGGAGCCGAATGCGTAATGTGCGGAGCGGAACCGAGTGCGTAATGTGCGGAGCGGAGTCGAGTGCGTAATGTGCGGAGCGGAGCCGTGTGAGTAATGTGCGGAGCGGAGCCGAGTGCGTAATGTGCGGAGCGGAACCGAGTGCGTAATGTGCGGAGCGGAGCCGAGTGCGTAATGTGCGGAGCGGAGCCGAGTGCGTAATGTGCGGAGCCGAGTGCGTAATGTGCGGAGCCGAGTGCGTAATGTGCGGAGCCGAGCGTGTAAGGTGCGGAGCGGAGCCGAGAGTGTAATGTACGGAGCGGAGCCGAGAGTGTAATGTGCGGAGCGGAGCCGAGCGTGTAATGTGCGGAGCGGAGCCGAGCGTGTAATGTGCGGAGCGGAGCCGAGCGTGTATTGTGCGGAGCGGAGACGAGTGTGTAATGTGCGGAGCTGAGTGTGTAATGTGCGGAGCGGAACCGAGTGCGTAATGTGCGGAGCGGAGCCGAGTGTGTAATGTGCAGAGCCGAGTGCGTAATGTGCGGAGCGGAGCCGAGTGCGTAATGTGCGGAGCGGAGCCGAGTGCGTAATGTGCGGAGCAGAGCCGTGTGAGTAATGTGCGGAGCGGAGCCGAGTGCGTAATGTGCGGAGCCGAGTGCGTAATTTGCTGAGCGGAGCCGAGCGTGTAATGTGCGGAGCCGAGTGTGTAATGTGCGGAGCGGAGCCGAGTGAGTAATGTGCGGAGCGGAGCCGAGTGCGTAATGTGCGGAGCGGAGCCGAGTGCGTAATGTGCGGAGCGGAGCCGAGTGCGTAATGTGCGGAGCGGAGCCGAGTGTGTAACGTGCGGAGCCGAGTGCGTAATATGCGGAGCGCAGACGAGTGCGTAATGTGCGGAGCGGAGCCGAGTGCGTAATGTGCGGAGCGGAGCCGAGTGTGTAACGTGCGGAGCCGAGTGCGTAATATGCGGAGCGCAGACGAGTGCGTAATGTGCGGAGCGGAGCCGAGTGTGTAATGTGCGGAGCCGAGTGCATAATGTGCGGTGCGGAGCCGAGTGCGTAATGTGCGGAGCGGAGCCGAGTGCGTAATGTGCGGAGCGGAGCCGAGCGTGTAATGTGCGGAGCCGAGTGTGTAATGTGCGGAGCGGAGCCGAGTGCGTAATGAGCGGAGCCGAGTGCGTAATGTGCTTAGCGGAGCCGAGTGCGTAATGTGCGGAGCGGAACCGAGTGTGTAACGTGCAGAGCCGAGTGCGTAATATGCGGAGCAGAGCCGAGTGCGTAATGTGCGGAGCGGAGCCGAGTGCGTAATGTGCGGAGCGGAGCCGAGTGCGTAATGTGCGGAGCGGAGCCGAGTGCGTAATGTGCGGAGCGGAGCCGTGTGAGTAATGTGCGGAGCGGAGCCGAGTGCGTAATGTGCGGAGCGGAGCCGAGTGCGTAATGTGCGGAGCGGAGCCGAGTGCGTAATGTGCGGAGCGGAGCCGAGTGTGTAATGTGCGGAGCCGAGTGTGTAATGTGCGGAGCCGAGTGTGTAATGTGCGGAGCGGAGCCGAGCGTGTAATGTGCGGAGCCAAGCGTGTAATGTGCACAGCCGAGCGTGTAATGTGCGGAGCCGAGCGTGTAATGTGCGGAGCCGAGCCGAGCGTGTAATGTGCGGAGTCGAGCCGAGCGCGTTATGTGCAGAGCCGAACCGAGCGCGTAATGTGCGGAGCCGCGCCGAGCGCGTAATGTGAGGAGCCGAGCGCGTAATGTGCGGAGCAGAGCCGAGCGCGTAATGTGCGGAGCGGATCCGAGCGCGTAATGTGCGGAGCGGAGCCGAGCGCGTTATGTGCGGAGCGGAGCCGAGCGTGTAATGTGCGGAGCCGAGCGTGTAATGTGCGGAGCGGAGCCGAGCGTGTAATGTGCGGAGCGGAGCCGAGCGTGTAATGTGCGGAGCCGAGCGTGTATTGTGCGGAGCGGAGCCGAGCGTGTAATGTGCGGAGCGGAGCCGAGCGTGTAATGTGCGGAGCCGAGCGTGTAATGTGCGGAGTGGAGCCGAGCGTGTAATGTGCGGAGCGGAGCCGAGTGTGTAATGTGCGGAGAGGATCCGAGTGTGTAATGTGCGGAGCCGAGCCGAGTGTGTAATGTGCGGAGCTGAGTGTGTAATGTGCGGAGCCGAGCCGAGCGTGTAATGTGCGGAGCCGAGCCGAGCGTGTAATGTGCAGAGCCGAGCGTGTAATGTGCGGAGTGGAGCCGAGCGTGTAATGTGCGGAGCGGAGCCGAGTGTGTAATGTGCGGAGAGGATCCGAGTGTGTAATGTGCGGAGCCGAGCCGAGTGTGTAATGTGCGGAGCTGAGTGTGTAATGTGCGGAGCCGAGCCGAGCGTGTAATGTGCGGAGCCGAGCCGAGCGTGTAATGTGCAGAGCCGAGCGTGTAATGTGCGGAGCGGAGCCGAGTGTGTAATGTGCGGAGCGGAGCCGAGTGTGTAATGTGCGGAGCGGAGTCGAGTGTGTAATGTGCGGAGCCGAGTGCGTAATGTGCGGAGCGCAGCCGAGTGTGTAATGTGCGGAGCGGAGCCGAGTGTGTAATGTGCGGAGCCGAGTGTGTAATGTGCGGAGCGGAGCCGAGTTTGTAATGTGCGGAGCGGAGCCGAGTGTGTAATGTGCGGAGCCGAGTGTGTAATGTGCGGAGCGGAGCCGAGTGTGTAATGTGCGGAGCGGAGCCGAGTGTGTAATGTGCGGAGCCGAGTGCGTAATGTGCGGAGCGCAGCCGAGTGTGTAATGTGCGGAGCGGAGCCGAGTGTGTAATGTGCGGAGCCGAGTGTGTAATGTGCGGAGCGGAGCCGAGTGTGTAATGTGCGGAGCGGAGCCGAGTGTGTAATGTGCGGAGCCGAGTGTGTAATGTGCGGAGCGGAGCCGAGTGTGTAATGTGCGGAGCGGAGCCGAGTGTGTAATGTGCGGAGCCGAGTGTGTAATGTGCGGAGCGGAGCCGAGTGCGTAATGTGCGGAGCGGGGCCGAGTGTGTAATGTGCGGAGCGGCGCCGTGTGAGTAATGTGCGGAGCGGAGCCGAATGCGTAATGTGCGGAGCGGAACCGAGTGTGTAATGTGCGGAGAGGATCCGAGTGTGTAATGTGCGGAGCAGAGCCGAGCGTGTAATGTGCGGAGCCGAGCGTGTATTGTGCGGAGCGGAGCCGAGCGTGTAATGTGCGGAGTGGAGCCGAGCGTGTAATGTGCGGAGCGGAGCCGAGTGTGTAATGTCCGGAGAGGATCCGAGTGTGTAATGTGCGGAGCCGAGGCGAGTGTGTAATGTGCGGAGCCGAGCGTGTAATGTGCGGAGCCGAGCCGAGCGTGTAATGTGCGGAGCCGAGCCGAGCGTGTAATGTGCGGAGCCGAGCCGAGCGTGTAATGTGCGGAGCGGAGTCGAGCGTGTAATGTGCAGAGCCGAGCGTGTAATGTGCGGAGCCGAGTGTGTAATGTGCGGAGCGAAGCCGAGTGTGTAATGTGCGGAGCGGAGCCGAGTGTGTAATGTGCGGAGCGGAGTCGAGTGTGTAATGTGCGGAGTCGAGTGCGTAATGTGCGGAGCCGAGTGCGTAATGTGCGGAGCGGAGCCGAGTGCGTAATGTGCGGAGCGGAGCCGAGTGTGTAATGTGCGGAGCGGAGCCGAGTGTGTAATGAGCGGAGCCGAGTGCGTAATGTGCGGAGCGGAGCCGAGTGCGTAATGTGCGGAGCGGAGCCGAGCGCGTAATGTGCGGAGCGGAGCCGAGCGCGTAATGTGCGGAGCGGAGCCGAGTGTGTAATGTGCGGAGCGGAGCCGAGTGTGTAATGTGCGGAGCCGAGTGTGTAATGTGCGGAGCCGAGTGCGTAATGAGCGGAGCCGAGTGCGTAATGAGCGGAGCCGAGTGCGTAATGTGCTTAGCGGAGCCGAGTGCGTAATGTGCGGAGCGGAGCCGAGTGCGTAATGTGCGGAGCGGAGCCGAGTGGGTAATGTGCGGAGCGGAGCCGAGTGCGTAATGTGCGGAGCGGAGCCGAGTGCGTAACGTGCGGAGCCGAGTGTGTAATGTGTGGAGCGGAGCCGAGTGCGTAATGTGCGGAGCCAAGTGCGTAATGTGCGGAGCGGAGCCGAGTGCGTAATGTGCGGGTGCGTAATGTGCGGAGCGGAGCCGAGTGCGTAATGTGCGGAGCGGAGCCGAGTGCGTAATGTGCGGAGCGGAGCCGAGTGCGTAATGTGCGGAGCGGAGCCGTGTGAGTAATGTGCGGAGCGGAGCCGAGTGCGTAATGTGCGGAGCGGACCAAGTGCGTAATGTGCGGAGCGGAGCCGAGTGCGTAATGTGCGGAGCGGAGCCGAGTGCGTAATGTGCGGATCGGAGCCGAGTGTGTAATGTGCGGAGCCGAGTGCGTAATGTGCGGAGCGGAGTCGAGTGCGTAATGTGCGGAGCCAAGTGTGTAATGTGCGGAGCCGAGCGTGTAATGTGCGGAGCGGAGCCGAGAATGTAATGTGCGGAGCGGAGCCGAGCGTGTAATGTGCGGAGCGGAGCCGAGCGTGTAATGTGCGGAGCGGAGCCGAGTGTGTAATGTGCGGAGCGGAGCCGAGTGTGTAATGTGCGGAGCCGAGTGCGTAATGTGCGGAGCGGAGCCGAGTGCGTAATGTGCGGAGCGGAGCCGAGTGTGTAATGTGCGGAGCCGAGTGCGTAATGTGCGGAGCGGAGCCGAGTGCGTAATGTGCGGAGCGGAGCCGAGTGCGTAATGTTCGGAGCGGAGCCGAGTGTGTAATGTGCGGAGCCGAGCCGAGCGTGTAATGTGCGGAGCGGAACCGAGTGTGTAATGTGCGGAGCGGAGTCGAGCGTGTAATGTGCAGATCCGAGCCGAGCGTGTAATGTGCGGAGCCGAGTGTGTAAAGTGCGGAGCCAAGCCGAGCGTGTAATGTGCGGAGCCGAGTCGAGCGTGTAATGTGCGGAGCCGAGCGTGTAATGTGCGGAGCCGAGCCGAGCGTGTAATTTGCGGAGCGGAGTCGAGCGTGCAATGTGCGGAGCCGAGCGCGTAATGTGCGGAGCGGAGCCGAGCGCGTAATGTGCGGAGCGGAGCCGAGCGCGTAATGTGCGGAGCGGAGCCGAGCGCTTAATGTGCGGAGCGGAGCCGAGCGCGTAATGTGCGGAGCGGAGCCGAGCGTGTAATGTGCGGAGACGAGTGTGTAATGTGCGGAGCGGAGCCGAGTGTGTAATGTGCGGAGCCGAGTGTGTAATGTGCGGAGCCGAGTGCGTAATGTGCGGAGCGGAGCCGAGTGTGTAATGTGCGGAGCCGAGTGTGTAATGTGCGGAGCCGAGTGTGTAATGTGCGGAGCCGAGTGCGTAATGAGCGGTGCCGAGTGCGTAATGAGCGGAGCCGAGTGCGTAATGTGCTTAGCGGAGCCGAGTGCGTAATGTGCGGAGCGGAGCCGAGTGCGTAATGTGCGGAGCGGAGCCGAGTGCGTAATGTGCGGAGCGCAGCCGAATGTGTAACATGCGGAGCCGAGTGTGTAATGTGCGGAGCCGAGTGTGTAATGTGCGGAGCGGAGCCGAGTGCGTAATGTGCGGAGTCGAGTGCGTAATGTGCGGAGCGGAGCCGAGTGCGTAATGTGCAGAGCGGAGTCGTGTGAGTAATGTGCGGAGCGGAGCCGTGTGAGTAATGTGCGGAGCGGAGCCGAGAGCGTAATGTGCGGAGCGGAGCCGAGTGTGTAATGTGCGGAGCCGAGTGCGTAATGAGCGGAGCCGAGTGCGTAATGAGCGGTGCCGAGTGCGTAATGAGCGGAGCCGAGTGCGTAATGTGCTTAGCGGAGCCGAGTGCATAATATGCGGAGCGGAGCCGAGTGCGTAATGTGCGGAGCGGAGCCGAGTGCGTAATGTGCGGAGCGGAGTCGAGTGTGTAACATGCGGAGCCGAGTGTGTAATGTGCGGAGAGGAGCCGAGTGCGTAATGTGCGGAGTCGAGTGCGTAATGTGCGGAGCGGAGCCGAGTGCGTAATGTGCAGAGCGGAGTCGTGTGAGTAATGTGCGGAGCGGAGCCGTGTGAGTAATGTGCGGAGCCGAGCCGAGAGCGTAATGTGCGGAGCGGGGCCGAGCGCGTAATGTGCGGAGCGGAGCCGAGCGCGTAATGTGCGGAGCTAAGCCGAGTGTGTAATGTGCGGAGCCGAGTGCGTAATGAGCGGAGCCGAGTGCGTAATGAGTGGTGCCGAGTGCGTAATGAGCGGAGCCGAGTGCGTAATGTGCTTAGCGGAGCCGAGTGCGTAATGTGCTTAGCGGAGAAGAGTGCGTAATGTGCTTAGCGGAGCCGAGTGCGTAATGTGCGGAGCGGAGCCGAGTGCGTAATGTGCGGAGCGGAGCCGAGTGCGTAATGTGCGGAGCGGAGCCGAGTGCGTAATGTGCGGAGCGGAGCCGAGTGTGTAACGTGCGGAGCCGAGTGTGTAATGTGCGGAGCGGAGCCCAGTGCGGAGCCGAGTGCGTAATGTGCGGAGCGGAGCCGAGTGCGTAGTGTGCGGAGCCGAGTGCGTAATGTGCGGAGCGGAGCCGAGTGCGTAATGTGCGGAGCGGAGCCGAGTGCGTAATGTGCGGAGCGGAGTCGAGTGCGTAATGTGCGGAGCGGAGCCGTGTGAGTAATGTGCGGAGCGGAGCCGTGTGAGTAATGTGCGGAGCGGAGCCGAGTGCGTAATGTGCGGAGCGGAACCGAGTGCGTAATGTGCGGAGCGGAGCCGAGTGCGTAATGTGCGGAGCGGAGCCGAGTGCGTAATGTGCGGAGCCGAGTGCGTAATGTGCGGAGCCGAGTGCGTAATGTGCGGAGCCGAGCGTGTAATGTGCGGAGCGGAGCCGAGAGTGTAATGTACGGAGCGGAGCCGAGAGTGTAATGTGCGGAGCGGAGCCGAGCGTGTAATGTGCGGAGCGGAGCCGAGCGTGTAATGTGCGGAGCGGAGCCGAGCGTGTATTGTGCGGAGCGGAGACGAGTGTGTAATGTGCGGAGCTGAGTGTGTAATGTGCGGAGCGGAACCGAGTGCGTAATGTGCGGAGCGGAGCCGAGTGTGTAATGTGCAGAGCCGAGTGCGTAATGTGCGGAGCGGAGCCGAGTGCGTAATGTGCGGAGCGGAGCCGAGTGCGTAATGTGCGGAGCAGAGCCGTGTGAGTAATGTGCGGAGCGGAGCCGAGTGCGTAATGTGCGGAGCCGAGTGCGTAATGTGCGGAGCGGAGCCGAGCGTGTAATGTGCGGAGCCGAGTGTGTAATGTGCGGAGCGGAGCCGAGTGTGTAATGTGCGGAGCCGAGTGTGTAATGTGTGGAGCGGAGCCGAGTGTGTAATGTGCGGAGCGGAGCCGAGTGCGTAATGTGCTTAGCGGAGCCGAGTGTGTAATGTGCGGAGTGGAGCCGAGTGTGTAATGTGCGGAGCGGAGCCGAGCGTGTAATGTGCGGAGCCAAGCGTGTAATGTGCGCAGCCGAGCGTGTAATGTGCGGAGCCGAGCGTGTAATGTGCGGAGCCGAGCCGAGCGCGTTATGTGCGGAGCCGAGCCGAGCGCGTAATGTGCGGAGCCGCGCCGAGCGCGTAATGTGCGGAGACGAGCGCGTAATGTGAGGAGCCGAGCGCGTAATGTGCGGAGCCGAGCCGAGCGCGTAATGTGCGGAGCGGATCCGAGCGCGTAATGTGCGGAGCGGAGCCGAGCGTGTAATGTGCGGAGCCGAGCGTGTAATGTGCGGAGCGGAGCCGAGCGTGTAATGTGCGGAGCGGAGCCGAGCGTGTAATGTGCGGAGCCGAGCGTGTATTGTGCGGAGCGGAGCCGAGCGTGTAATGTGCGGAGCGGAGCCGAGCGTGTAATGTGCGGAGCCGAGCGTGTAATGTGCGGAGCGGAGCCGAGCATGTAATGTGCGGAGTGGAGCCGAGCGTGTAATGTGCGGAGCGGAGCCGAGTGTGTAATGTGCGGAGAGGATCCGAGTGTGTAATGTGCGGAGCCGAGCCGAGTGTGTAATGTGCGGAGCTGAGTGTGTAATGTGCGGAGTCGAGCCGAGCGTGTAATGTGCGGAGCCGACTCGAGCGTGTAATGTGCAGAGCCGAGCGTGTAATGTGCGGAGCGAAGCCGAGTGTGTAATGTGCGGAGCGGAGCCGAGTGTGTAATGTGCGGAGCGGAGTCGAGTGTGTAATGTGCGGAGCCGAGTGCGTAATGTGCGGAGCGCAGCCGAGTGTGTAATGTGCGGAGCGGAGCCGAGTGTGTAATGTGCGGAGCGGAGCCGAGTGTGTAATGTGCGGAGCGGAGTGTGTAATGTGCGGAGCCGAGTGCGTAATGTGCGGAGCGGAGCCGAGTGCGTAATGTGCGGAGCGGAGCCGAGTGCGTAATGTGCGGAGCGGGACCGAGTGTGTAATGTGCGGAGCGGAGCCGTGTGAGTAATGTGCGGAGCGGAGCCGAGTGCGTAATGTGCGGAGCCGAGTGCGTAATTTGCTGAGCGGAGCCAAGCGTGTAATGTGCGGAGCCAAGTGTGTAATGTGCGGAGCGGAGCCGAGTGTGTAATGTGCGGAGCCGAGTGTGTAATGTGTGGAGCGGAGCCGAGTGTGTAATGTGCGGGCCGGAGCCGAGTGCGTAATGTGCGGAGCCGAGTGCGTAATGTGCGGAGCCGAGTGCGTAATGAGCGGAGCCGAGTGCGTAATGAGCGGAGCCGAGTGCGTAATGTGCTTAGCGGAGCCGAGTGCGTAATGTACGGAGCCGAGTGTGTAATGTGCGGAGCGGAGCCGAGTGTGTAATGTGCGGAGTGGAGCCGAGTGCGTAATGTGCGGAGTCGAGTGCGTAATGAGCGGAACCGAGTGCGTAATGAGCGGAGCCGAGTGAGTAATGTGCGGAGCGGAGCCGAGTGCGTAATGTGCGGAGCGGAGCCGAGTGCGTAATGTGCGGAGCGGAGCCGAGTGCGTAATGTGCGGAGCGGAGCCGAGTGTGTAACGTGCGGAGCCGAGTGCGTAATATGCGGAGCGCAGACGAGTGCGTAATGTGCGGAGCGGAGCCGAGTGTGTAATGTGCGGAGCCGAGTGCATAATGTGCGGTGCGGAGCCGAGTGCGTAATGTGCGGAGCGGAGCCGAGTGCGTAATGTGCGGAGCGGAGCCGAGCGTGTAATGTGCGGAGCCGAGTGTGTAATGTGCGGAGCGGAGCCGAGTGCGTAATGAGCGGAGCCGAGTGCGTAATGTGCTTAGCGGAGCCGAGTGCGTAATGTGCGGAGCGGAACCGAGTGTGTAACGTGCAGAGCCGAGTGCGTAATATGCGGAGCAGAGCCGAGTGCGTAATGTGCGGAGCGGAGCCGAGTGCGTAATGTGCGGAGCGGAGCCGAGTGCGTAATGTGCGGAGCGGAGCCGAGTGCGTAATGTGCGGAGCGGAGCCGTGTGAGTAATGTGCGGAGCGGAGCCGAGTGCGTAATGTGCGGAGCGGAGCCGAGTGCGTAATGTGCGGAGCGGAGCCGAGTGCGTAATGTGCGGAGCGGAGCCGAGTGTGTAATGTGCGGAGCCGAGTGTGTAATGTGCGGAGCCGAGTGTGTAATGTGCGGAGCGGAGCCGAGCGTGTAATGTGCGGAGCCAAGCGTGTAATGTGCACAGCCGAGCGTGTAATGTGCGGAGCCGAGCGTGTAATGTGCGGAGCCGAGCCGAGCGTGTAATGTGCGGAGTCGAGCCGAGCGCGTTATGTGCGGAGCCGAACCGAGCGCGTAATGTGCGGAGCCGCGCCGAGCGCGTAATGTGAGGAGCCGAGCGCGTAATGTGCGGAGCAGAGCCGAGCGCGTAATGTGCGGAGCGGATCCGAGCGCGTAATGTGCGGAGCGGAGCCGAGCGCGTTATGTGCGGAGCGGAGCCGAGCGTGTAATGTGCGGAGCGGAGCCGAGCGTGTAATGTGCGGAGCCGAGCGTGTATTGTGCGGAGCGGAGCCGAGCGTGTAATGTGCGGAGCGGAGCCGAGCGTGTAATGTGCGGAGCCGAGCGTGTAATGTGCGGAGTGGAGCCGAGCGTGTAATGTGCGGAGCGGAGCCGAGTGTGTAATGTGCGGAGAGGATCCGAGTGTGTAATGTGCGGAGCCGAGCCGAGTGTGTAATGTGCGGAGCTGAGTGTGTAATGTGCGGAGCCGAGCCGAGCGTGTAATGTGCGGAGCCGAGCGTGTAATGTGCAGAGCCGAGAGTGTAATGTGCGGAGTGGAGCCGAGCGTGTAATGTGCGGAGCGGAGCCGAGTGTGTAATGTGCGGAGAGGATCCGAGTGTGTAATGTGCGGAGCCGAGCCGAGTGTGTAATGTGCGGAGCTGAGTGTGTAATGTGCGGAGCCGAGCCGAGCGTGTAATGTGCGGAGCCGAGCCGAGCGTGTAATGTGCAGAGCCGAGCGTGTAATGTGCGGAGCGGAGCCGAGTGTGTAATGTGCGGAGCGGAGCCGAGTGTGTAATGTGCGGAGCGGAGTCGAGTGTGTAATGTGCGGAGCCGAGTGCGTAATGTGCGGAGCGCAGCCGAGTGTGTAATGTGCGGAGCGGAGCCGAGTGTGTAATGTGCGGAGCCGAGTGTGTAATGTGCGGAGCGGAGCCGAGTGTGTAATGTGCGGAGCGGAGCCGAGTGTGTAATGTGCGGAGCCGAGTGTGTAATGTGCGGAGCGGAGCCGAGTGTGTAATGTGCGGAGCCGAGTGCGTAATGTGCGGAGCGCAGCCGAGTGTGTAATGTGCGGAGCGGAGCCGAGTGTGTAATGTGCGGAGCCGAGTGTGTAATGTGCGGAGCGGAGCCGAGTGTGTAATGTGCGGAGCGGAGCCGAGTGTGTAATGTGCGGAGCCGAGTGTGTAATGTGCGGAGCGGAGCCGAGTGTGTAATGTGCGGAGCGGAGCCGAGTGTGTAATGTGCGGAGCCGAGTGTGTAATGTGCGGAGCGGAGCCGAGTGCGTAATGTGCGGAGCGGGGCCGAGTGTGTAATGTGCGGAGCGGCGCCGTGTGAGTAATGTGCGGAGCGGAGCCGAATGCGTAATGTGCGGAGCGGAACCGAGTGTGTAATGTGCGGAGAGGATCCGAGTGTGTAATGTGCGGAGCAGAGCCGAGCGTGTAATGTGCGGAGCCGAGCGTGTATTGTGCGGAGCGGAGCCAAGCGTGTAATGTGCGGAGTGGAGCCGAGCGTGTAATGTGCGGAGCGGAGCCGAGTGTGTAATGTCCGGAGAGGATCCGAGTGTGTAATGTGCGGAGCCGAGGCGAGTGTGTAATGTGCGGAGCCGAGCGTGTAATGTGCGGAGCCGAGCCGAGCGTGTAATGTGCGGAGCCGAGCCGAGCGTGTAATGTGCGGAGCCGAGCCGAGCGTGTAATGTGCGCAGCGGAGTCGAGCGTGTAATGTGCAGAGCCGAGCGTGTAATGTGCGGAGCCGAGTGTGTAATGTGCGGAGCGAAGCCGAGTGTGTAATGTGCGGAGCGGAGCCGAGTGTGTAATGTGCGGAGCGGAGTCGAGTGTGTAATGTGCGGAGTCGAGTGCGTAATGTGCGGAGCCGAGTGCGTAATGTGCGGAGCGGAGCCGAGTGCGTAATGTGCGGAGCGGAGCCGAGTGTGTAATGTGCGGAGCGGAGCCGAGTGTGTAATGAGCGGAGCCGAGTGCGTAATGTGCGGAGCGGAGCCGAGTGCGTAATGTGCGGAGCGGAGCCGAGTGCGTAATGTGCGGAGCGGGGCCGAGCGCGTAATGTGCGGAGCGGAGCCGAGCGCGTAATGTGCGGAGCGGAGCCGAGCGCGTAATGTGCGGAGCGGAGCCGAGTGTGTAATGTGCGGAGCGGAGCCGAGTGTGTAATGTGCGGAGCCGAGTGTGTAATGTGCGGAGCCGAGTGCGTAATGAGCGGAGCCGAGTGCGTAATGAGCGGAGCCGAGTGCGTAATGTGCTTAGCGGAGCCGAGTGCGTAATGTGCGGAGCGGAGCCGAGTGCGTAATGTGCGGAGCGGAGCCGAGTGGGTAATGTGCGGAGCGGAGCCGAGTGCGTAATGTGCGGAGCGGAGCCGAGTGCGTAACGTGCGGAGCCGAGTGTGTAATGTGTGGAGCGGAGCCGAGTGCGTAATGTGCGGAGCCAAGTGCGTAATGTGCGGAGCGGAGCCGAGTGCGTAATGTGCGGAGCCGAGTGCGTAATGTGCGGAGCGGAGCCGAGTGCGTAATGTGCGGGTGCGTAATGTGCGGAGCGGAGCCGAGTGCGTAATGTGCGGAGCGGAGCCGAGTGCGTAATGTGCGGAGCGGAGCCGAGTGCGTAATGTGCGGAGCGGAGCCGTGTGAGTAATGTGCGGAGCGGAGCCGAGTGCGTAATGTGCGGAGCGGACCAAGTGCGTAATGTGCGGAGCGGAGCCGAGTGCGTAATGTGCGGAGCGGAGCCGAGTGCGTAATGTGCGGATCGGAGCCGAGTGTGTAATGTGCGGAGCCGAGTGCGTAATGTGCGGAGCGGAGTCGAGTGCGTAATGTGCGGAGCCAAGTGTGTAATGTGCGGAGCCGAGCGTGTAATCTGCGGAGCGGAGCCGAGAATGTAATGTGCGGAGCGGAGCCGAGCGTGTAATGTGCGGAGCGGAGCCGAGCGTGTAATGTGCGGAGCGGAGCCGAGTGTGTAATGTGCGGAGCGGAGCCGAGTGTGTAATGTGCGGAGCCGAGTGCGTAATGTGCGGAGCGGAGCCGAGTGCGTAATGTGCGGAGCGGAGCCGAGTGTGTAATGTGCGGAGCCGAGTGCGTAATGTGCGGAGCGGAGCCGAGTGCGTAATGTGCGGAGCGGAGCCGAGTGCGTAATGTTCGGAGCGGAGCCGAGTGTGTAATGTGCGGAGCCGAGCCGAGCGTGTAATGTGCGGAGCGGAACCGAGTGTGTAATGTGCGGAGCGGAGTCGAGCGTGTAATGTGCAGATCCGAGCCGAGCGTGTAATGTGCGGAGCCGAGTGTGTAAAGTGCGGAGCCAAGCCGAGCGTGTAATGTGCGGAGCCGAGTCGAGCGTGTAATGTGCGGAGCCGAGCGTGTAATGTGCGGAGCCGAGCCGAGCGTGTAATTTGCGGAGCGGAGTCGAGCGTGTAATGTGCGGAGCCGAGTGCGTAATGTGCGGAGCGGAGTCGAGTGTGTAATGTGCGGAGCCGAGTGCGTAATGTGCGGAGCAGAGCCGAGTGCGTAATGTGCGGAGCGGAGCCGAGTGTGTAATGTGCGGAGCGGAGCCGAGTGCGTAATGTGCGGAGAGGATCCGAGTGTGTAATGTGCGGAGCCGAGCCGAGTGTGTAATGTGCGGAGCTGAGTGTGTAATGTGCGGAGCCGAGCGTGTAATGTGCAGAGCCGAGCGTGTAATGTGCGGAGCGGAGCCGAGTGTGTAATGTGCGGAGCGGAGCCGAGTGTGTAATGTGCGGAGCGGAGTCGAGTGTGTAATGTGCGGAGCCGAGTGCGTAATGTGCGGAGCGCAGCCGAGTGTGTAATGTGCGGAGCGGAGCCGAGTGTGTAATGTGCGGAGCCGAGTGTGTAATGTGTGGAGCCGAGTGCGTAATGTGCGGAGCGGAGCCGAGTGCGTAATGTGCGGAGCGGGGCCGAGTGTGTAATGTGCGGAGCGGAGCCGAGTGTGTAATGTGCGGAGCGGAGCCGAGTGTGTAATGTGCGGAGCGGAGCCGAGTGTGTAATGTGCGGAGCCGAGTGTGTAATGTGCGGAGCGGAGCCGAGTGCGTAATGTGCGGAGTGGGGCCGAGTGTGTAATGTGCGGAGCGGCGCCGTGTGAGTAATGTGCGGAGCGGAGCCAAGTGCGTAATGTGCGGAGCGGAACCGAGTGTGTAATGTGCGGAGAGGATCCGAGTGTGTAATGTGCGGAGCCGAGCCGAGTGTGTAATGTGCGGAGCGGAGCCGAGCGTGTAATGTGCGGAGCCGAGCGTGTATTGTGCGGAGCGGAGCCGAGCGTGTAATGTGCGGAGTGGAGCCGAGCGTGTAATGTGCGGAGCGGAGCCGAGTGTGTAATGTCCGGAGAGGATCCGAGTGTGTAATGTGCGGAGCCGAGCCGAGTGTGTAATGTGCGGAGCCGAGTGTGTAATGTGCGGAGCCGAGCGTGTAATGTGCGGAGCCGAGTGTGTAATGTGCGGAGCCGAGCGTGTAATGTGCGGAGCCGAGCCGAGCGTGTAATGTGCGGAGCGGAGTCGAGCGTGTAATGTGCAGAGCCGAGCGTGTAATGTGCGGAGCCGAGTGTGTAATGTGCGGAGCGAAGCCGAGTGTGTAATGTGCGGAGCGGAGCCAAGTGTGTAATGTGCGGAGCGGAGTCGAGTGTGTAATGTGCGGAGCCGAGTGCGTAATGTGCGGAGCGGAGCCGAGTGCGTAATGTTCGGAGTGGAGCCGAGTGTGTAATGTGCGGAGCCGAGCCGAGCGTGTAATGTGCGGAGCGGAACCGAGTGTGTAATGTGCGGAGCGGAGTCGAGCGTGTAATGTGCAGATCCGAGCCGAGCGTGTAATGTGCGGAGCCGAGTGTGTAAAGTGCGGAGCCGAGCCGAGCGTGTAATGTGCGGAGCCGAGTCGAGCGTGTAATGTGCGGAGCCGAGCGTGTAATGTGCGGAGCCGAGCCGAGCGTGTAATTTGCGGAGCGGAGTCGAGCGTGTAATGTGCGGAGCCGAGTGCGTAATGTGCGGAGCGGAGTCGAGTGTGTAATGTGCGGAGCCGAGTGCGTAATGTGCGGAGCAGAGCCGAGTGCGTAATGTGCGGAGCGGAGCCGAGTGTGTAATGTGCGGAGCGGAGCCGAGTGCGTAATGTGCGGAGAGGATCCGAGTGTGTAATGTGCGGAGCCGAGCCGAGTGTGTAATGTGCGGAGCTGAGTGTGTAATGTGCGGAGCCGAGCGTGTAATGTGCAGAGCCGAGCGTGTAATGTGCGGAGCGGAGCCGAGTGTGTAATGTGCGGAGCGGAGACGAGTGTGTAATGTGCGGAGCGGAGCCGAGTGTGTAATGTGCGGAGCGGAGTCGAGTGTGTAATGTGCGGAGCCGAGTGCGTAATGTGCGGAGCGCAGCCGAGTGTGTAATGTGCGGAGCGGAGCCGAGTGTGTAATGTGCGGAGCCGAGTGTGTAATGTGCGGAGCGGAGCCGAGTGTGTAATGTGCGGAGCGGAGCCGAGTGTGTAATGTGTGGAGCCGAGTGCGTAATGTGCGGAGCGGAGCCGAGTGCGTAATGTGCGGAGCGGGGCCGAGTGTGTAATGTGCGGAGCGGAGCCGAGTGTGTAATGTGCGGAGCGGAGCCGAGTGTGTAATGTGCGGAGCGGAGCCGAGTGTGTAATGTGCGGAGCCGAGTGTGTAATGTGCGGAGCGGCGCCGTGTGAGTAATGTGCGGAGCGGAGCCAAGTGCGTAATGTGCGGAGCGGAACCGAGTCTGTAATGTGCGGAGAGGATCCGAGTGTGTAATGTGCGGAGCCGAGCCGAGTGTGTAATGTGCGGAGCGGAGCCGAGCGTGTAATGTGCGGAGCCGAGCGTGTATTGTGCGGAGCGGAGCCGAGCGTGTAATGTGCGGAGTGGAGCCGAGCGTGTAATGTGCGGAGCGGAGCCGAGTGTGTAATGTCCGGAGAGGATCCGAGTGTGTAATGTGCGGAGCCGAGCCGAGTGTGTAATGTGCGGAGCCGAGTGTGTAATGTGCGGAGCCGAGCGTGTAATGTGCGGAGCCGAGCGTGTAATGTGCGGAGCCGAGTGTGTAATGTGCGGAGCCGAGCGTGTAATGTGCGGAGCCGAGCCGAGCGTGTAATGTGCGGAGCGGAGTCGAGCGTGTAATGTGCAGAGCCGAGCGTGTAATGTGCGGAGCCGAGTGTGTAATGTGCGGAGCGAAGCCGAGTGTGTAATGTGCGGAGCGGAGCCGAGTGTGTAATGTGCGGAGCGGAGTCGAGTGTGTAATGTGTGGAGCCGAGTGCGTAATGTGCGGAGCGGAGCCGAGTGCGTAATGTGCGGAGCGGAGCCGAGTGCGTAATGTGCAGAGTCGAGTGTGTAATGTGCGGAGCGGAGCCGAGTGTGTAATGTGCGGAGCGGAGCCAAGTGTGTAATGAGCGGAGCCGAGTGCGTAATGTGCGGAGCGGAGCCGAGTGCGTAATGTGCGGAGCGGGGCCGAGCGCGTAATGTGCGGAGCGGAGCCGAGCGCGTAATGTGCGGAGCGGAGCCGAGCGCGTAATGTGCGGAGCGGAGCCGAGCGCGTAATGTGCGGAGCGGAGCCGAGCGCGTAATGTGCGGAGCGGAGCCGAGTGTGTAACGTGCGGAGCGGAGCCGAGTGTGTAATGTGCGGAGCCGAGTGCGTAATGAGCGGAGCCGAGTGCGTAATGAGCGGAGCCGAGTGCGTAATGTGCTTAGCGGAGCCGAGTGCGTAATGTGCAGAGCGGAGCCGAGTGCGTAATGTGCGGAGCGGAGCCGAGTGTGTAATGTGCGCAGCGGAGCCGAGTGCGTAATGTGCGGAGCGGAGCCGAGTGCGTAATGTGCGGAGCGGAGCCGAGTGTGTAACGTGCGGAGCCGAGTGTGTAATGTGCGGAGTGGAGCCGAGCGTGTAATGTGCGGAGCGGAGCCGAGTGTGTAATGTGCGGAGAGGATCCGAGTGTGTAATGTGCGGAGCCGAGCCGAGTGTGTAATGTGCGGAGCTGAGTGTGTAATGTGCGGAGCCGAGCCGAGCGTGTAATGTGCGGAGCCGAGCCGAGCGTGTAATGTGCAGAGCCGAGCGTGTAATGTGCGGAGCGGAGCCGAGCGTGTAATGTGCGGAGAGGATCCGAGTGTGTAATGTGCGGAGCCGAGCCGAGTGTGTAATGTGCGGAGCTGAGTGTGTAATGTGCGGAGCCGAGCCGAGCGTGTAATGTGCGGAGCCGAGCCGAGCGTGTAATGTGCAGAGCCGAGCGTGTAATGTGCGGAGCGGAGCCGAGTGTGTAATGTGCGGAGCGGAGCCGAGTGTGTAATGTGCGGAGCGGAGTCGAGTGTGTAATGTGCGGAGCCGAGTGCGTAATGTGCGGAGCGCAGCCGAGTGTGTAATGTGCGGAGCGGAGCCGAGTGTGTAATGTGCGGAGCCGAGTGTGTAATGTGCGGAGCGGAGCCGAGTGTGTAATGTGCGGAGCGGAGCCGAGTGTGTAATGTGCGGAGCCGAGTGTGTAATGTGCGGAGCGGAGCCGAGTGTGTAATGTGCGGAGCGGAGCCGAGTGTGTAATGTGCGGAGCCGAGTGCGTAATGTGCGGAGCGCAGCCGAGTGTGTAATGTGCGGAGCGGAGCCGAGTGTGTAATGTGCGGAGCCGAGTGTGTAATGTGCGGAGCGGAGCCGAGTGTGTAATGTGCGGAGCGGAGCCGAGTGTGTAATGTGCGGAGCCGAGTGTGTAATGTGCGGAGCGGAGCCGAGTGTGTAATGTGCGGAGCGGAGCCGAGTGTGTAATGTGCGGAGCCGAGTGTGTAATGTGCGGAGCGGAGCCGAGTGCGTAATGTGCGGAGCGGGGCCGAGTGTGTAATGTGCGGAGCGGCGCCGTGTGAGTAATGTGCGGAGCGGAGCCGAATGCGTAATGTGCGGAGCGGAACCGAGTGTGTAATGTGCGGAGAGGATCCGAGTGTGTAATGTGCGGAGCAGAGCCGAGCGTGTAATGTGCGGAGCCGAGCGTGTATTGTGCGGAGCGGAGCCGAGCGTGTAATGTGCGGAGTGGAGCCGAGCGTGTAATGTGCGGAGCGGAGCCGAGTGTGTAATGTCCGGAGAGGATCCGAGTGTGTAATGTGCGGAGCCGAGGCGAGTGTGTAATGTGCGGAGCCGAGCGTGTAATGTGCGGAGCCGAGCCGAGCATGTAATGTGCGGAGCCGAGCCGAGCGTGTAATGTGCGGAGCCGAGCCGAGCGTGTAATGTGCGCAGCGGAGTCGAGCGTGTAATGTGCAGAGCCGAGCGTGTAATGTGCGGAGCCGAGTGTGTAATGTGCGGAGCGAAGCCGAGTGTGTAATGTGCGGAGCGGAGCCGAGTGTGTAATGTGCGGAGCGGAGTCGAGTGTGTAATGTGCGGAGTCGAGTGCGTAATGTGCGGAGCCGAGTGCGTAATGTGCGGAGCGGAGCCGAGTGCGTAATGTGCGGAGCGGAGCCGAGTGTGTAATGTGCGGAGCGGAGCCGAGTGTGTAATGAGCGGAGCCGAGTGCGTAATGTGCGGAGCGGAGCCGAGTGCGTAATGTGCGGAGCGGAGCCGAGTGCGTAATGTGCGGAGCGGGGCCGAGCGCGTAATGTGCGGAGCGGAGCCGAGCGCGTAATGTGCGGAGCGGAGCCGAGCGCGTAATGTGCGGAGCGGAGCCGAGTGTGTAATGTGCGGAGCGGAGCCGAGTGTGTAATGTGCGGAGCCGAGTGTGTAATGTGCGGAGCCGAGTGCGTAATGAGCGGAGCCGAGTGCGTAATGAGCGGAGCCGAGTGCGTAATGTGCTTAGCGGAGCCGAGTGCGTAATGTGCGGAGCGGAGCCGAGTGCGTAATGTGCGGAGCGGAGCCGAGTGGGTAATGTGCGGAGCGGAGCCGAGTGCGTAATGTGCGGAGCGGAGCCGAGTGCGTAACGTGCGGAGCCGAGTGTGTAATGTGTGGAGCGGAGCCGAGTGCGTAATGTGCGGAGCCAAGTGCGTAATGTGCGGAGCGGAGCCGAGTGCGTAATGTGCGGAGCCGAGTGCGTAATGTGCGGAGCGGAGCCGAGTGCGTAATGTGCGGGTGCGTAATGTGCGGAGCGGAGCCGAGTGCGTAATGTGCGGAGCGGAGCCGAGTGCGTAATGTGCGGAGCGGAGCCGAGTGCGTAATGTGCGGAGCGGAGCCGTGTGAGTAATGTGCGGAGCGGAGCCGAGTGCGTAATGTGCGGAGCGGACCAAGTGCGTAATGTGCGGAGCGGAGCCGAGTGCGTAATGTGCGGAGCGGAGCCGAGTGCGTAATGTGCGGATCGGAGCCGAGTGTGTAATGTGCGGAGCCGAGTGCGTAATGTGCGGAGCGGAGTCGAGTGCGTAATGTGCGGAGCCAAGTGTGTAATGTGCGGAGCCGAGCGTGTAATCTGCGGAGCGGAGCCGAGAATGTAATGTGCGGAGCGGAGCCGAGCGTGTAATGTGCGGAGCGGAGCCGAGCGTGTAATGTGCGGAGCGGAGCCGAGTGTGTAATGTGCGGAGCGGAGCCGAGTGTGTAATGTGCGGAGCCGAGTGCGTAATGTGCGGAGCGGAGCCGAGTGCGTAATGTGCGGAGCGGAGCCGAGTGTGTAATGTGCGGAGCCGAGTGCGTAATGTGCGGAGCGGAGCCGAGTGCGTAATGTGCGGAGCGGAGCCGAGTGCGTAATGTTCGGAGCGGAGCCGAGTGTGTAATGTGCGGAGCCGAGCCGAGCGTGTAATGTGCGGAGCGGAACCGAGTGTGTAATGTGCGGAGCGGAGTCGAGCGTGTAATGTGCAGATCCGAGCCGAGCGTGTAATGTGCGGAGCCGAGTGTGTAAAGTGCGGAGCCAAGCCGAGCGTGTAATGTGCGGAGCCGAGTCGAGCGTGTAATGTGCGGAGCCGAGCGTGTAATGTGCGGAGCCGAGCCGAGCGTGTAATTTGCGGAGCGGAGTCGAGCGTGTAATGTGCGGAGCCGAGTGCGTAATGTGCGGAGCGGAGTCGAGTGTGTAATGTGCGGAGCCGAGTGCGTAATGTGCGGAGCAGAGCCGAGTGCGTAATGTGCGGAGCGGAGCCGAGTGTGTAATGTGCGGAGCGGAGCCGAGTGCGTAATGTGCGGAGAGGATCCGAGTGTGTAATGTGCGGAGCCGAGCCGAGTGTGTAATGTGCGGAGCTGAGTGTGTAATGTGCGGAGCCGAGCGTGTAATGTGCAGAGCCGAGCGTGTAATGTGCGGAGCGGAGCCGAGTGTGTAATGTGCGGAGCGGAGCCGAGTGTGTAATGTGCGGAGCGGAGTCGAGTGTGTAATGTGCGGAGCCGAGTGCGTAATGTGCGGAGCGCAGCCGAGTGTGTAATGTGCGGAGCGGAGCCGAGTGTGTAATGTGCGGAGCCGAGTGTGTAATGTGCGGAGCGGAGCCGAGTGTGTAATGTGCGGAGCGGAGCCGAGTGTGTAATGTGTGGAGCCGAGTGCGTAATGTGCGGAGCGGAGCCGAGTGCGTAATGTGCGGAGCGGGGCCGAGTGTGTAATGTGCGGAGCGGAGCCGAGTGTGTAATGTGCGGAGCGGAGCCGAGTGTGTAATGTGCGGAGCGGAGCCGAGTGTGTAATGTGCGGAGCCGAGTGTGTAATGTGCGGAGCGGAGCCGAGTGCGTAATGTGCGGAGTGGGGCCGAGTGTGTAATGTGCGGAGCGGCGCCGTGTGAGTAATGTGCGGAGCGGAGCCAAGTGCGTAATGTGCGGAGCGGAACCGAGTGTGTAATGTGCGGAGAGGATCCGAGTGTGTAATGTGCGGAGCCGAGCCGAGTGTGTAATGTGCGGAGCGGAGCCGAGCGTGTAATGTGCGGAGCCGAGCGTGTATTGTGCGGAGCGGAGCCGAGCGTGTAATGTGCGGAGTGGAGCCGAGCGTGTAATGTGCGGAGCGGAGCCGAGTGTGTAATGTCCGGAGAGGATCCGAGTGTGTAATGTGCGGAGCCGAGCCGAGTGTGTAATGTGCGGAGCCGAGTGTGTAATGTGCGGAGCCGAGCGTGTAATGTGCGGAGCCGAGTGTGTAATGTGCGGAGCCGAGCGTGTAATGTGCGGAGCCGAGCCGAGCGTGTAATGTGCGGAGCGGAGTCGAGCGTGTAATGTGCAGAGCCGAGCGTGTAATGTGCGGAGCCGAGTGTGTAATGTGCGGAGCGAAGCCGAGTGTGTAATGTGCGGAGCGGAGCCAAGTGTGTAATGTGCGGAGCGGAGTCGAGTGTGTAATGTGCGGAGCCGAGTGCGTAATGTGCGGAGCGGAGCCGAGTGCGTAATGTTCGGAGCGGAGCCGAGTGTGTAATGTGCGGAGCCGAGCCGAGCGTGTAATGTGCGGAGCGGAACCGAGTGTGTAATGTGCGGAGCGGAGTCGAGCGTGTAATGTGCAGATCCGAGCCGAGCGTGTAATGTGCGGAGCCGAGTGTGTAAAGTGCGGAGCCGAGCCGAGCGTGTAATGTGCGGAGCCGAGTCGAGCGTGTAATGTGCGGAGCCGAGCGTGTAATGTGCGGAGCCGAGCCGAGCGTGTAATTTGCGGAGCGGAGTCGAGCGTGTAATGTGCGGAGTCGAGTGCGTAATGTGCGGAGCGGAGTCGAGTGTGTAATGTGCGGAGCCGAGTGCGTAATGTGCGGAGCAGAGCCGAGTGCGTAATGTGCGGAGCGGAGCCGAGTGTGTAATGTGCGGAGCGGAGCCGAGTGCGTAATGTGCGGAGAGGATCCGAGTGTGTAATGTGCGGAGCCGAGCCGAGTGTGTAATGTGCGGAGCTGAGTGTGTAATGTGCGGAGCCGAGCGTGTAATGTGCAGAGCCGAGCGTGTAATGTGCGGAGCGGAGCCGAGTGTGTAATGTGCGGAGCGGAGACGAGTGTGTAATGTGCGGAGCGGAGCCGAGTGTGTAATGTGCGGAGCGGAGTCGAGTGTGTAATGTGCGGAGCCGAGTGCGTAATGTGCGGAGCGCAGCCGAGTGTGTAATGTGCGGAGCGGAGCCGAGTGTGTAATGTGCGGAGCCGAGTGTGTAATGTGCGGAGCGGAGCCGAGTGTGTAATGTGCGGAGCGGAGCCGAGTGTGTAATGTGTGGAGCCGAGTGCGTAATGTGCGGAGCGGAGCCGAGTGCGTAATGTGCGGAGCGGGGCCGAGTGTGTAATGTGCGGAGCGGAGCCGAGTGTGTAATGTGCGGAGCGGAGCCGAGTGTGTAATGTGCGGAGCGGAGCCGAGTGTGTAATGTGCGGAGCCGAGTGTGTAATGTGCGGAGCGGCGCCGTGTGAGTAATGTGCGGAGCGGAGCCAAGTGCGTAATGTGCGGAGCGGAACCGAGTGTGTAATGTGCGGAGAGGATCCGAGTGTGTAATGTGCGGAGCCGAGCCGAGTGTGTAATGTGCGGAGCGGAGCCGAGCGTGTAATGTGCGGAGCCGAGCGTGTATTGTGCGGAGCGGAGCCGAGCGTGTAATGTGCGGAGTGGAGCCGAGCGTGTAATGTGCGGAGCGGAGCCGAGTGTGTAATGTCCGGAGAGGATCCGAGTGTGTAATGTGCGGAGCCGAGCCGAGTGTGTAATGTGCGGAGCCGAGTGTGTAATGTGCGGAGCCGAGCGTGTAATGTGCGGAGCCGAGCGTGTAATGTGCGGAGCCGAGTGTGTAATGTGCGGAGCCGAGCGTGTAATGTGCGGAGCCGAGCCGAGCGTGTAATGTGCGGAGCGGAGTCGAGCGTGTAATGTGCAGAGCCGAGCGTGTAATGTGCGGAGCCGAGTGTGTAATGTGCGGAGCGAAGCCGAGTGTGTAATGTGCGGAGCGGAGCCGAGTGTGTAATGTGCGGAGCGGAGTCGAGTGTGTAATGTGTGGAGCCGAGTGCGTAATGTGCGGAGCGGAGCCGAGTGCGTAATGTGCGGAGCGGAGCCGAGTGCGTAATGTGCAGAGTCGAGTGTGTAATGTGCGGAGCGGAGCCGAGTGTGTAATGTGCGGAGCGAAGCCAAGTGTGTAATGAGCGGAGCCGAGTGCGTAATGTGCGGAGCGGAGCCGAGTGCGTAATGTGCGGAGCGGGGCCGAGCGCGTAATGTGCGGAGCGGAGCCGAGCGCGTAATGTGCGGAGCGGAGCCGAGCGCGTAATGTGCGGAGCGGAGCCGAGCGCGTAATGTGCGGAGCGGAGCCGAGCGCGTAATGTGCGGAGCGGAGCCGAGTGTGTAACGTGCGGAGCGGAGCCGAGTGTGTAATGTGCGGAGCCGAGTGCGTAATGAGCGGAGCCGAGTGCGTAATGAGCGGAGCCGAGTGCGTAATGTGCTTAGCGGAGCCGAGTGCGTAATGTGCAGAGCGGAGCCGAGTGCGTAATGTGCGGAGCGGAGCCGAGTGTGTAATGTGCGCAGCGGAGCCGAGTGCGTAATGTGCGGAGCGGAGCCGAGTGCGTAATGTGCGGAGCGGAGCCGAGTGTGTAACGTGCGGAGCCGAGTGTGTAATGTGCGGAGCGGAGCCGAGTGCGTAATGTGCGGAGCCGAGTGCGTAATGTGCGGAGCCGAGTGCGTAATGTGCGGAGCCGAGTGCGTAATGTGCGGAGCGGAGCCGAGTGCGTAATGTGCGGAGCGGAGCCGAGTGCGTAATGTGCGGAGCGGAGCCGTGTGAGTAATGTGCGGAGCGGAGCCGAGTGCGTAATGTGCGGAGCGGAGCCGAGTGTGTAATGTGCGGAGCGGAGCCGAGTGTGTAATGTGCGGAGCGGAGTCGAGTGTGTAATGTGCGGAGCGGACCGAGTGCGTAATGTGCGGAGCGGAGCCGAGTGCGTAATGTGCGGAGCGGAGCCGAGTGCGTAATGTGCGGATCGGAGCCGAGTGTGTAATGTGCGGAGCCGAGTGCGTAATGTGCGGAGCGGAGTCGAGTGCGTAATGTGCGGAGCCAAGTGTGTAATGTGCGGAGCCGAGCGTGTAATCTGCGGAGCGGAGCCGAGAATGTAATGTGCGGAGCGGAGCCCAGCGTGTAATGTGCGGAGCGGAGCCGAGCGTGTAATGTGCGGAGCGGAGCCGAGTGTGTAATGTGCGGAGCGGAGCCGAGTGTGTAATGTGCGGAGCCGAGTGCGTAATGTGCGGAGCGGAGCCAAGTGTGTAATGTGCGGAGCCGAGCGTGTAATCTGCGGAGCGGAGCCGAGAATGTAATGTGCGGAGCGGAGCCGAGCGTGTAATGTGCGGAGCGGAGCCGAGCGTGTAATGTGCGGAGCGGAGCCGAGTGTGTAATGTGCGGAGCGGAGCCGAGTGTGTAATGTGCGGAGCCGAGTGCGTAATGTGCGGAGCAGAGCCGAGTGCGTAATGTGCGGAGCGGAGCCGAGTGCGTAATGTGCGGAGCGGAGCCGAGTGCGTAATGTGCGGAGCGGGTCCGAGCGCGTAATGTGCGGAGCGGGTCCGAGCGCGTAATGTGCGGAGCGGAGCCGAGCGCGTAATGTGCGGAGCGGAGCCGAGTGCGTAATGTGCGGAGCGGAGCCGAGTGCGTAATGTGCGGAGCGGAGCAGAGTGCGTAATGTGCGGAGCGGAGCCGAGTGCGTAATGTGCGGAGCGGAGTCGAGTGCGTAATGTGCGGAGCGGAGCCGAGTGCGTAATGTGCGGAGCCGAGTGCGTAATGTGCGGAGCGGAGCCGAGTGCGTAATGTGCGGAGCCGAGTGCGTAATGTTCAGAGCGAAACCGAGTGCGTAATGTGCGGAGCGGAGCCGAGTGCGTAATGTGCGGAGCGGAGCCGAGCGTGTAATGTGCGGAGTCGAGCGTGTAATGTGCGGTGCGGAGCCGAGTGTGTAATGTGCGGAACCGAGCGTGTAATGTGCGGAGCCGAGCGTGTAATGTGCGGAGCCGAGTGTGTAATTTGCGGAGCCGAGTGCGTAATGTGCGGAGTCGAGTGTGTAATGTGCGGTGCGGAGCCGAGTGTGTAATGTGCGGAGCCGAGTGTGTAATGTGCGGAACCGAGCGTGTAATGTGCGGAGCCGAGTGCGTAATGTGCGGAGCGGAGTCGAGTGTGTAATGTGCGGAGCCGAGTGCGTAATGTGCGGAGCAGAGCCGAGTGCGTAATGTGCGGAGCGGAGCCGAGTGTGTAATGTGCGGAGCGGAGCCGAGTGCGTAATGTTCGGAGCGGAGCCGAGAGTGTAATGTGCGGAGTCGAGTGTGTAATGTGCGGAGCGGAGCCGAGTGTGTAATGAGCGGAGCCGAGTGCGTAATGTGCGGAGCGGAGCCGAGTGCATAATGTGCGGAGCGGAGCCGAGCGCGTAATGTGCGGAGCGGAGCCGAGCGTGTAATGTGCGGAGCGGGTCCGAGCGCGTAATGTGCGGAGCGGAGCCGAGCGCGTAATGTGCGGAGCGGAGCCGAGTGCGTAATGTGCGGAGCGGAGCCGAGTGCGTAATGTGCGGAGCGGAGCAGAGTGCGTAATGTGCGGAGCGGAGCAGAGTGCGTAATGTGCGGAGCGGAGCCGAGTGCGTAATGTGCGGAGCGGAGTCGAGTGCGTAATGTGCGGAGCGGAGTCGAGTGCGTAATGTGCGGAGCGGAGCCGAGTGCGTAATGTGCGCAGCGGAGCCGAGTGCGTAATGTGCGCAGCCGAGTGCGTAATGTTCAGAGCGGAGCCGAGTGCGTAATGTGCGGAGCCGAGCCGAGTGCGTAATGTGCGGAGCGGAGCCGAGCGTGTAATGTGCGGAGTCGAGCGTGTAATGTGCGGTGCGGAGCCGAGTGTGTAATGTGCGGAGCCGAGTGTGTAATGTGCGGAGCCGAGCGTGTAATGTGCGGAGCCGAGCCGAGAGTGTAATGTGCGGAGCGGAGCCGAGCGTGTAATGTGCGGAGCGGAGCCGAGTGTGTAATGTGCGGAGCGGAGCCGAGTGTGTAATGTGCGGAGCCGAGCGTGTAATGTGCGGAGCCGAGCCGAGAGTGTAATGTGCGGAGCGGAGCCGAGCGTGTAATGTGCGGAGCGGAGCCGAGTGTGTAATGTGCGGAGCGGAGCCGAGTGTGTAATGTGCGGAGCCGAGTGCGTAATGTGCGGAGCGGAGCCGAGTGTGTAATGTGCGGAGCCGAGCGTGTAATCTGCGGAGCGGAGCCGAGAATGTAATGTGCGGAGCGGAGCCGAGCGTGTAATGTGCGGAGCGGAGCCGAGTGTGTAATGTGCGGAGCGGAGCCGAGTGTGTAATGTGCGGAGCGGAGCCGAGTGTGTAATGTGCGGAGCGGAGCCGAGTGTGTAATGTGCGGAGCCGAGTGCGTAATGTGCGGAGCGGAGCCGAGTGTGTAATGTGCGGAGCCGAGCGTGTAATCTGCGGAGCGGAGCCGAGAATGTAATGTGCGGAGCGGAGCCGAGCGTGTAATGTGCGGAGCGGAGCCGAGTGTGTAATGTGCGGAGCGGAGCCGAGTGTGTAATGTGCGGAGCCGAGTGCGTAATGTGCGGAGCGGAGCCGAGTGCGTAATGTGCGGAGCGGAGCCGAGTGTGTAATGTGCGGAGCCGAGTGCGTAATGTGCGGAGCGGAGCCGAGTGCGTAATGTGCGGAGTGGAGCCGAGTGCGTAATGTGCGGAGCGGAGCCGAGTGTGTAATGTGCGGAGCCGAGCCGAGCGTGTAATGTGCGGAGCGGAGCCGAGTGTGTAATGTGCGGAGCGGAGTCGAGCGTGTAATGTGCAGATCCGAGCCGAGCGTGTAATGTGCGGAGCCGAGTGTGTAAAGTGCGGAGCCGAGCCGAGCGTGTAATGTGCGGAGCCGAGCGTGTAATGTGCGGAGCCGAGCCGAGCGTGTAATGTGCGGAGCGGAGTCGAGCGTGTAATGTGCGGAGCCGAGTGCGTAATGTGCGGAGCGGAGTCGAGTGTGTAATGTGCGGAGCCGAGTGCGTAATGTGCGGAGCAGAGCCGAGTGCATAATGTGCGGAGCGGAGCCGAGTGTGTAATGTGCGGAGCGGAGCCGAGTGCGTAATGTGCGGAGCGGAGCCGAGTGTGTAATGTGCGGAGTCGAGTGTGTAATGTGCGGAGCGGAGCCGAGTGTGTAATGAGCGGAGCCGAGTGCGTAATGTGCGGAGCGGAGCCGAGTGCATAATGTGCGGAGCGGAGCCGAGTGCGTAATGTGCGGAGCGGAGCCGAGTGCGTAATGTGCGGAGCGGAGCCGAGCGCGTAATGTGCGGAGCGGAGCCGAGTGCGTAATGTGCGGAGCGGAGCAGAGTGCGTAATGTGCGGAGCGGAGCCGAGTGCGTAATGTGCGGAGCGGAGTCGAGTGCGTAATGTGCGGAGCGGAGCCGAGTGCGTAATGTGCGGAGCGGAGCCGAGTGCGTAATGTGCGGAGCGGAGCCGAGTGCGTAATGTGCGGAGCCGAGTGCGTAATGTTCAGAGCGGAGCCGAGTGCGTAATGTGCGGAGCGGAGCCGAGTGCGTAATGTGCGGAGCGGAGCCGAGCGTGTAATGTGCGGAGTCGAGCGTGTAATGTGCGGTGCGGAGCCGAGTGTGTAATGTGCGGAGCCGAGCGTGTAATGTGCGGAGCCAAGCGTGTAATGTGCGGAGCCGAGTGCGTAATGTGCGGAGCGGAGTCGAGTGTGTAATGTGCGGAGCCGAGTGCGTAATGTGCGGAGTCGAGTGTGTAATGTGCGGTGCGGAGCCGAGTGTGTAATGTGCGGAGCCGAGTGTGTAATGTGCGGAGCCGAGCGTGTAATGTGCGGAGCCGAGTGCGTAATGTGCGGAGCGGAGTCGAGTGTGTAATGTGCGGAGCCGAGTGCGTAATGTGCGGAGCAGAGCCGAGTGCGTAATGTGCGGAGCGGAGCCGAGTGTGTAATGTGCGGAGCGGAGCCGAGTGCGTAATGTTCGGAGCGGAGCCGAGTGTGTAATGTGCGGAGTCGAGTGTGTAATGTGCGGAGCGGAGCCGAGTGTGTAATGTGCGGAGCGGAGCCAAGTGTGTAATGAGCGGAGCCGAGTGCGTAATGTGCGGAGCGGAGCCGAGTGCGTAATGTGCGGAGCGGGGCCGAGCGCGTAATGTGCGGAGCGGAGCCGAGCGCGTAATGTGCGGAGCGGAGCCGAGCGCGTAATGTGCGGAGCGGAGCCGAGCGCGTAATGTGCGGAGCGGAGCCGAGCGCGTAATGTGCGGAGCGGAGTCGAGTGTGTAACGTGCGGAGCGGAGCCGAGTGTGTAATGTGCGGAGCCGAGTGCGTAATGAGCGGAGCCGAGTGCGTAATGAGCGGAGCCGAGTGCGTAATGTGCTTAGCGGAGCCGAGTGCGTAATGTGCAGAGCGGAGCCGAGTGCGTAATGTGCGGAGCGGAGCCGAGTGTGTAATGTGCGCAGCGGAGCCGAGTGCGTAATGTGCGGAGCGGAGCCGAGTGCGTAATGTGCGGAGCGGAGCCGAGTGTGTAACGTGCGGAGCCGAGTGTGTAATGTGCGGAGCGGAGCCGAGTGCGTAATGTGCGGAGCCGAGTGCGTAATGTGCGGAGCGGAGCCGAGTGCGTAATGTGCGGAGCCGAGTGCGTAATGTGCGGAGCGGAGCCGAGTGCGTAATGTGCGGAGCGGAGCCGAGTGCGTAATGTGCGGAGCGGAGCCGTGTGAGTAATGTGCGGAGCGGAGCCGAGTGCGTAATGTGCGGAGCGGAGCCGAGTGTGTAATGTGCGGAGCGGAGCCGAGTGTGTAATGTGCGGAGCGGAGTCGAGTGTGTAATGTGCGGAGCGGACCGAGTGCGTAATGTGCGGAGCGGAGCCGAGTGCGTAATGTGCGGAGCGGAGCCGAGTGCGTAATGTGCGGATCGGAGCCGAGTGTGTAATGTGCGGAGCCGAGTGCGTAATGTGCGGAGCGGAGTCGAGTGCGTAATGTGCGGAGCCAAGTGTGTAATGTGCGGAGCCGAGCGTGTAATCTGCGGAGCGGAGCCGAGAATGTAATGTGCGGAGCGGAGCCCAGCGTGTAATGTGCGGAGCGGAGCCGAGCGTGTAATGTGCGGAGCGGAGCCGAGTGTGTAATGTGCGGAGCGGAGCCGAGTGTGTAATGTGCGGAGCCGAGTGCGTAATGTGCGGAGCGGAGCCAAGTGTGTAATGTGCGGAGCCGAGCGTGTAATCTGCGGAGCGGAGCCGAGAATGTAATGTGCGGAGCCGAGCGTGTAATGTGCGGAGCGGAGCCGAGCGTGTAATGTGCGGAGCGGAGCCGAGTGTGTAATGTGCGGAGCGGAGCCGAGTGTGTAATGTGCGGAGCCGAGTGCGTAATGTGCGGAGCGGAGCCGAGTGCGTAATGTGCGGAGCGGAGCCGAGTGTGTAATGTGCGGAGCCGAGTGCGTAATGTGCGGAGCGGAGCCGAGTGCGTAATGTGCGGAGCGGAGCCGAGTGCGTAATGTGCGGAGCGGAGCCGAGTGTGTAATGTGCGGAGCCGAGCCGAGCGTGTAATGTGCGGAGCGGAGCCGAGTATGTAATGTGCGGAGCGGAGTCGAGCGTGTAATGTGCAGATCCGAGCCGAGCGTGTAACGTGCGGAGCCGAGTGTGTAAAGTGCGGAGCCGAGCCGAGCGTGTAATGTGCGGAGCCGAGCGTGTAATGTGCGGAGCCGAGCCGAGCGTGTAATGTGCGGAGCGGAGTCGAGCATGTAATGTGCGGAGCCGAGTGTGTAATGTGCGGAGCCGAGTGCGTAATGTGCGGAGCAGAGCCGAGTGCGTAATGTGCGGAGCGGAGCCGAGTGCGTAATGTGCGGAGCGGAGCCGAGTGCGTAATGTGCGGAGCGGAGCCGAGTGTGTAATGTGCGGAGTCGAGTGTGTAATGTGCGGAGCGGAGCCGAGTGTGTAATGAGCGGAGCCGAGTGCGTAATGTGCGGAGCGGAGCCGAGTGCATAATGTGCGGAGCGGAGCCGAGTGCGTAATGTGCGGAGCGGAGCCGAGTGCGTAATGTGCGGAGCGGGTCCGAGCGCGTAATGTGCGGAGCGGGTCCGAGCGCGTAATGTGCGGAGCGGAGCCGAGCGCGTAATGTGCGGAGCGGAGCCGAGTGCGTAATGTGCGGAGCGGAGCCGAGTGCGTAATGTGCGGAGCGGAGCAGAGTGCGTAATGTGCGGAGCGGAGCCGAGTGCGTAATGTGCGGAGCGGAGTCGAGTGCGTAATGTGCGGAGCGGAGCCGAGTGCGTAATGTGCGGAGCCGAGTGCGTAATGTGCGGAGCGGAGCCGAGTGCGTAATGTGCGGAGCCGAGTGCGTAATGTTCAGAGCGAAACCGAGTGCGTAATGTGCGGAGCGGAGCCGAGTGCGTAATGTGCGGAGCGGAGCCGAGCGTGTAATGTGCGGAGTCGAGCGTGTAATGTGCGGTGCGGAGCCGAGTGTGTAATGTGCGGAGCCGAGCGTGTAATGTGCGGAGCCGAGCGTGTAATGTGCGGAGCCGAGTGTGTAATGTGCGGAGCCGAGTGCGTAATGTGCGGAGTCGAGTGTGTAATGTGCGGTGCGGAGCCGAGTGTGTAATGTGCGGAGCCGAGTGTGTAATGTGCGGAACCGAGCGTGTAATGTGCGGAGCCGAGTGCGTAATGTGCGGAGCGGAGTCGAGTGTGTAATGTGCGGAGCCGAGTGCGTAATGTGCGGAGCAGAGCCGAGTGCGTAATGTGCGGAGCGGAGCCGAGTGTGTAATGTGCGGAGCGGAGCCGAGTGCGTAATGTTCGGAGCGGAGCCGAGTGTGTAATGTGCGGAGTCGAGTGTGTAATGTGCGGAGCGGAGCCGAGTGTGTAATGAGCGGAGCCGAGTGCGTAATGTGCGGAGCGGAGCCGAGTGCATAATGTGCGGAGCGGAGCCGAGCGCGTAATGTGCGGAGCGGAGCCGAGCGTGTAATGTGCGGAGCGGGTCCGAGCGCGTAATGTGCGGAGCGGAGCCGAGCGCGTAATGTGCGGAGCGGAGCCGAGTGCGTAATGTGCGGAGCGGAGCCGAGTGCGTAATGTGCGGAGCGGAGCAGAGTGCGTAATGTGCGGAGCGGAGCAGAGTGCGTAATGTGCGGAGCGGAGCCGAGTGCGTAATGTGCGGAGCGGAGTCGAGTGCGTAATGTGCGGAGCGGAGTCGAGTGCGTAATGTGCGGAGCGGAGCCGAGTGCGTAATGTGCGGAGCGGAGCCGAGTGCGTAATGTGCGCAGCCGAGTGCGTAATGTTCAGAGCGGAGCCGAGTGCGTAATGTGCGGAGCCGAGCCGAGTGCGTAATGTGCGGAGCGGAGCCGAGCGTGTAATGTGCGGAGTCGAGCGTGTAATGTGCGGTGCGGAGCCGAGTGTGTAATGTGCGGAGCCGAGTGTGTAATGTGCGGAGCCGAGCGTGTAATGTGCGGAGCCGAGCCGAGAGTGTAATGTGCGGAGCGGAGCCGAGCGTGTAATGTGCGGAGCGGAGCCGAGTGTGTAATGTGCGGAGCGGAGCCGAGTGTGTAATGTGCGGAGCCGAGCGTGTAATGTGCGGAGCCGAGCCGAGAGTGTAATGTGCGGAGCGGAGCCGAGCGTGTAATGTGCGGAGCGGAGCCGAGTGTGTAATGTGCGGAGCGGAGCCGAGTGTGTAATGTGCGGAGCCGAGTGCGTAATGTGCGGAGCGGAGCCGAGTGTGTAATGTGCGGAGCCGAGCGTGTAATCTGCGGAGCGGAGCCGAGAATGTAATGTGCGGAGCGGAGCCGAGCGTGTAATGTGCGGAGCGGAGCCGAGTGTGTAATGTGCGGAGCGGAGCCGAGTGTGTAATGTGCGGAGCGGAGCCGAGTGTGTAATGTGCGGAGCGGAGCTGAGTGCGTAATGTGCGGAGCGGAGCCGAGTGTGTAATGTGCGGAGCCGAGCGTGTAATCTGCGGAGCGGAGCCGAGAATGTAATGTGCGGAGCGGAGCCGAGCGTGTAATGTGCGGAGCGGAGCCGAGTGTGTAATGTGCGGAGCGGAGCCGAGTGTGTAATGTGCGGAGCCGAGTGCGTAATGTGCGGAGCGGAGCCGAGTGCGTAATGTGCGGAGCGGAGCCGAGTGTGTAATGTGCGGAGCCGAGTGCGTAATGTGCGGAGCGGAGCCGAGTGCGTAATGTGCGGAGTGGAGCCGAGTGCGTAATGTGCGGAGCGGAGCCGAGTGTGTAATGTGCGGAGCCGAGCCGAGCGTGTAATGTGCGGAGCGGAGCCGAGTGTGTAATGTGCGGAGCGGAGTCGAGCGTGTAATGTGCAGATCCGAGCCGAGCGTGTAATGTGCGGAGCCGAGTGTGTAAAGTGCGGAGCCGAGCCGAGCGTGTAATGTGCGGAGCCGAGCGTGTAATGTGCGGAGCCGAGCCGAGCGTGTAATGTGCGGAGCGGAGTCGAGCGTGTAATGTGCGGAGCCGAGTGCGTAATGTGCGGAGCGGAGTCGAGTGTGTAATGTGCGGAGCCGAGTGCGTAATGTGCGGAGCAGAGCCGAGTGCATAATGTGCGGAGCGGAGCCGAGTGTGTAATGTGCGGAGCGGAGCCGAGTGCGTAATGTGCGGAGCGGAGCCGAGTGTGTAATGTGCGGAGTCGAGTGTGTAATGTGCGGAGCGGAGCCGAGTGTGTAATGAGCGGAGCCGAGTGCGTAATGTGCGGAGCGGAGCCGAGTGCATAATGTGCGGAGCGGAGCCGAGTGCGTAATGTGCGGAGCGGAGCCGAGTGCGTAATGTGCGGAGCGGAGCCGAGCGCGTAATGTGCGGAGCGGAGCCGAGTGCGTAATGTGCGAAACGGAGCAGAGTGCGTAATGTGCGGAGCGGAGCCGAGTGTGTAATGAGCGGAGCCGAGTGCGTAATGTGCGGAGCGGAGCCGAGTGCATAATGTGCGGAGCGGAGCCGAGTGCGTAATGTGCGGAGCGGAGCCGAGTGCGTAATGTGCGGAGCGGAGCCGAGCGCGTAATGTGCGGAGCGGAGCCGAGTGCGTAATGTGCGGAGCGGAGCAGAGTGCGTAATGTGCGGAGCGGAGCCGAGTGCGTAATGTGCGGAGCGGAGTCGAGTGCGTAATGTGCGGAGCGGAGCCGAGTGCGTAATGTGCGGAGCGGAGCCGAGTGCGTAATGTGCGGAGCGGAGCCGAGTGCGTAATGTGCGGAGCCGAGTGCGTAATGTTCAGAGCGGAGCCGAGTGCGTAATGTGCGGAGCGGAGCCGAGTGCGTAATGTGCGGAGCGGAGCCGAGCGTGTAATGTGCGGAGTCGAGCGTGTAATGTGCGGTGCGGAGCCGAGTGTGTAATGTGCGGAGCCGAGCGTGTAATGTGCGGAGCCGAGCGTGTAATGTGCGGAGCCGAGTGCGTAATGTGCGGAGCGGAGTCGAGTGTGTAATGTGCGGAGCCGAGTGCGTAATGTGCGGAGTCGAGTGTGTAATGTGCGGTGCGGAGCCGAGTGTGTAATGTGCGGAGCCGAGTGTGTAATGTGCGGAGCCGAGCGTGTAATGTGCGGAGCCGAGTGCGTAATGTGCGGAGCGGAGTCGAGTGTGTAATGTGCGGAGCCGAGTGCGTAATGTGCGGAGCAGAGCCGAGTGCGTAATGTGCGGAGCGGAGCCGAGTGTGTAATGTGCGGAGCGGAGCCGAGTGCGTAATGTTCGGAGCGGAGCCGAGTGTGTAATGTGCGGAGTCGAGTGTGTAATGTGCGGAGCGGAGCCGAGTGTGTAATGAGCGGAGCCGAGTGCATAATGTGCGGAGCGGAGCCGAGTGCGTAATGTGCGGAGCGGAGCCGAGCGTGTAATGTGCGGAGCGGGTTCGAGGGCGTAATGTGCGGAGCGGAGCCGAGCGCGTAATGTGCGGAGCGGAGCCGAGTGCGTAATGTGCGGAGCGGAGCCGAGTGCGTAATGTGCGGAGCGGAGCAGAGTGCGTAATGTGCGGAGCGGAGCCGAGTGCGTAATGTGCGGAGCGGAGTCGAGTGCGTAATGTGCGGAGCGGAGTCGAGTGCGTAATGTGCGGAGCGGAGCCGAGTGCGTAATGTGCGGAGCGGAGCCGAGTGCGTAATGTGCGGAGCCGAGTGCGTAATGTGCGGAGCCGAGCCGAGTGCGTAATGTGCGGAGCGGAGCCGAGCGTGTAATGTGCGGAGTCGAGCGTGTAATGTGCGGTGCGGAGCCGAGTGTGTAATGTGCGGAGCCGAGCGTGTAATGTGCGGAGCGGAGCCGAGAGTGTAATGTGCGGAGCGGAGCCGAGCGTGTAATGTGCGGAGCGGAGCCGAGTGTGTAATGTGCGGAGAGGAGCCGAGTGTGTAATGTGCGGAGCCGAGCGTGTAATCTGCGGAGCGGAGCCGAGAATGTAATGTGCGGAGCGGAGCCGAGCGTGTAATGTGCGGAGCGGAGCCGAGCGTGTAATGTGCGGAGCGGAGCCGAGCGTGTAATGTGCGGAGCGGAGCCGAGTGTGTAATGTGCGGAGCCGAGTGCGTAATGTGCGGAGCGGAGCCGAGTGTGTAATGTGCGGAGCCGAGCGTGTAATCTGCGAAGCGGAGCCGAGAATGTAATGTGCGGAGCGGAGCCGAGCGTGTAATGTGCGGAGCGGAGCCGAGCGTGTAATGTGCGGAGCGGAGCCGAGCGTGTAATGTGCGGAGCGGAGCCGAGTGTGTAATGTGCGGAGCCGAGTGCGTAATGTGCGGAGCGGAGCCGAGTGTGTAATGTGCGGAGCCGAGTGCGTAATGTGCGGAGCGGAGCCAAGTGCGTAATGTGCGGAGCGGAGCCGAGTGCGTAATGTGCGGAGCGGAGCCGAGTGTGTAATGTGCGGAGCCGAGCCGAGCGTGTAATGTGCGGAGCGGAGCCGAGTGCGTAATGTGCGGAGCGGAGTCGAGCGTGTAATGTGCAGATCCGAGCCGAGCGTGTAATGTGCGGAGCCGAGTGTGTAAAGTGCGGAGCCGAGCCGAGCGTGTAATGTGCGGAGCCGAGTGCGTAATGTGCGGAGCAGAGCCGAGTGCGTAATGTGCGGAGCGGAGCCGAGTGTGTAATGTGCGGAGCGGAGCCGAGTGCGTAATGTGCGGAGCGGAGCCGAGTGTGTAATGTGCGGAGTCGAGTGTGTAATGTGCGGAGCGGAGCCGAGTGTGTAATGAGCGGAGCCGAGTGCGTAATGTGCGGAGCGGAGCCGAGTGCATAATGTGCGGAGCGGAGCCGAGTGCGTAATGTGCGGAGCGGAGCCGAGCGCGTAATGTGCGGAGCGGGTCCGAGCGTGTAATGTGCGGAGCGGGTCCGAGCGCGTAATGTGCGGAGCGGAGCCGAGCGCGTAATGTGCGGAGCGGAGCCGAGTGCGTAATGTGCGGAGCGGAGCCGAGTGCGTAATGTGCGGAGCGGAGCAGAGTGCGTAATGTGCGGAGCGGAGCCGAGTGCGTAATGTGCGGAGCGGAGTCGAGTGCGTAATGTGCGGAGCGGAGCCGAGTGCGTAATGTGCGGAGCGGAGCCGAGTGCGTAATGTGCGGAGCCGAGTGCGTAATGTTCAGAGCGGAGCCGAGTGCGTAATGTGCGGAGCGGAGCCGAGTGCGTAATGTGCGGAGCGGAGCCGAGCGTGTAATGTGCGGAGTCGAGCGTGTAATGTGCGGTGCGGAGCCGAGCGTGTAATGTGCGGAGCCGAGCGTGTAATGTGCGGAGCCGAGCGTGTAATGTGCGGAGCCGAGTGCGTAATGTGCGGAGCGGAGTCGAGTGTGTAATGTGCGGAGCCGAGTGCGTAATGTGCGGAGCAGAGCCGAGTGCGTAATGTGCGGAGCGGAGCCGAGTGTGTAATGTGCGGAGCGGAGCCGAGTGCGTAATGTTCGGAGCGGAGCCGAGTGTGTAATGTGCGGAGTCGAGTGTGTAATGTGCGGAGCGGAGCCGAGTGTGTAATGAGCGGAGCCGAGTGCGTAATGTGCGGAGCGGAGCCGAGTGCATAATGTGCGGAGCGGAGCCGAGTGCGTAATGTGCGGAGCGGAGCCGAGCGTGTAATGTGCGGAGCGGGTCCGAGCGCGTAATGTGCGGAGCGGAGCCGAGCGCGTAATGTGCGGAGCGGAGCCGAGTGCATAATGTGCGGAGCGGAGCCAAGTGCGTAATGTGCGGAGCGGAGCAGAGTGCGTAATGTGCGGAGCGGAGCAGAGTGCGTAATGTGCGGAGCGGAGCCGAGTGCGTAATGTGCGGAGCGGAGTCGAGTGCGTAATGTGCGGAGCCGAGTGCGTAATGTGCGGAGCGGAGCCGAGTGCGTAATGTGCGGAGCCGAGTGCGTAATGTTCAGAGCGGAGCCGAGTGCGTAATGTGCGGAGCCGAGCCGAGTGCGTAATGTGCGGAGCGGAGCCGAGCGTGTAATGTGCGGGGTCGAGCGTGTAATGTGCGGTGCGGAGCCGAGTGTGTAATGTGCGGAGCCGAGCGTGTAATGTGCGGAGCCGAGAGTGTAATGTGCGGAGCGGAGCCAAGCGTGTAATGTGCGGAGCGGAGCCGAGTGTGTAATGTGCGGAGCGGAGCCGAGTGTGTAATGTGCGGAGCCGAGTGCGTAATGTGCGGAGCGTAGCCGAGTGCGTAATGTGCGGAGCGGAGCCGAGTGCGTAATGTGCGGAGCGGAGCCGAGTGCGTAATGTGCGGAGCCGAGTGCGTAATGTGCGGAGCGGAGCCGAGTGCGTAATGTGCGGAGCGGGACCGAGTGTGTAATGTGCGGAGCGGAGCCGTGTGAGTAATATGCGGAGCGGAGCCGAGTGCGTAATGTGCGGAGCGGAGCCGAGCGCGTAATGTGCTGAGCGGAGCCGAGCGCGTAATGTGCTGAGCGGAGCCGAGCGTGTAATGTGCGGAGCCGAGTGTGTAATGTGCGGAGCAGAGCCGAGTATGTAATGTGCGGAGCGGAACCGAGTGTGTAATGTGCGGAGCGGAGCCGAGTGTGTAATGTGCGGAGCGGAGCCGAGTGCGTAATGTGCGGAGCGGAGCCGAGTGCGTAATGTGCGGAGCCGAGTGCGTAATGAGCGGAGCCGAGTGCGTAATCAGCGGAGCCGAGTGCGTAATCAGCGGAGCCGAGTGCGTAATGTGCTTGGCGGAGTCGAGTGCGTAATGTGCGGAGCGTAGCCGAGTGCGTAATGTGCGGAGCGTAGCCGAGTGCGTAATGTGCGGAGCGGAGCCGAGTGCGTAATGTGCGGAGCGGAGCCGAGTGCGTAATGTGCGAAGCGGATCCGACTGTGTAACGTGCGGAGCCGAGTGTGTAATGTGCGGAGCGGAGCCGAGTGCGTAATGTGCGGAGCGGAGCCGAGTGCGTAATGTGCGGAGCCGAGTGCGTAATGTGCGGAGCCGAGTGCGTAATGTGCGGAGCGGAGCCGAGTGCGTAATGTGCGGAGCGGAGCCGAGTGCGTAATGTGCGGAGCGGAGCCGTGTGAGTAATGTGCAGAGGGGAGCCGAGTGCGTAATGTGCGGAGCGGAGCCGAGTGCGTAATGTGCGGAGCGGAGCCGAGTGCGTAATGTGCGGAGCGGAGCCGAGTGCGTAATGTGCGGAGCGGAGCCGAGTGTGTAATGTGCGGAGCCGAGTGTGTAATGTGCGGAGCGGAGCCGAGTGCGTAATGTGCGGAGCGGATCCGAGTGCGTAATGTGCGGAGCCGAGTGTGTAATGTGCGGAGCCGAGCGTGTAATGTGCGGAGCGGAGCCGAGCGTGTAATGTGCGGAGCGGAGCCGAGCGTATAATGTGCGGAGCGGAGCCGAGCGTGTAATGTGCGGAGCAGAGTGTGTAATGTGCGGAGCGGAGCCGAGTGCGTAATGTGCGGAGCGGAGCCTAGTGTGTAATGTGCGGAGCCGAGTGCGTAATATGCGGAGCGGAGCCAAGTGCGTAATGTGCGGAGCGGAGCCGAGTGCGTAATGTGCGGAGCCGAGTGCGGAATGTGCGGAGCGGAGCCGAGTGCGTACTGTGCGGAGCCGAGTGCGTAATGTGCGGAGCGGAGACGAGTGCGTAATGTGCGGAGCGGAGCCGTGTGAGTAATGTGCGGAGAGGAGCCGAGTGCGTAATGTGCGGAGCGGAGCCGAGTGCGTAATGTGCGGAGCGGAGCCGAGCGTGTAATGTGCGGAGTCGAGCGTGTAATGTGCGGAGCGGAGCCGAGTGTGTAATGTGCGGTGCGGAGCCGAGCGTGTAATGTGCGGAGCCGAGCGTGTAATGTGCGGAGCCGAGCGTGTAATGTGCGGAGCGGAGCCAAGCGTGTAATGTGCTGAGCGGAGCCGAGCGTGTAATGTGCGGAGCGGAGCCGAGTGTGTAATGTGCGGAGCCGAGTGTGTAATGTGCGGAGCCGAGTGCGTAATGTGCGGAGCGGAGCCGAGTGCGTAATGTGCGGAGCAGGACCGAGTGTGTAATGTGCGGAGCGGAGCCGTGTGAGTAATGTGCGGAGCGGAGCCGAGTGCATAATATGCGGAGCGGAGCCGAGCGCGTAATGTGCTGAGCGGAGCCGAGCGCGTAATGTGCTGAGCCGAGTGTGTAATGTGCGGAGCCGAGCGTGTAATGTGCGGATTAGAGCCGAGTGTGTAATGTGCGGAGCGGAGCCGAGTGTGTAATGTGCGGAGCGGAGCCGAGTGTGTAATGTGCGGAGCCGAGTGTGTAATGTGCGGAGCGGAGCCGAGTGCGTAATGTGCGGAGCGGAGCCAAGTGAGTAATGTGCGGAGCGGAGCCGAGTGTGTAATGTGCGGAGCGGAGCCGAGTGCGTAATGTGCGGAGCGGAGCCGAGTGCGTAATGTGCGGAGCGGAGCCGAGTGTGTAATGTGCGGAGTCTAGCGTGTAATATGTGGAGCGGAGCCGAGTGTGTAATGTGCGGAGCCGAGTGTGTAATGTGCGGAGCCGAGCGTGTAATGTGCAGAGCGGAGCAGAGCGTGTAATGTGCAGAGCCGAGCGTGTAATGTGCGGAGCGGAGTCGAGCGTGTAATGTGCGGAGCCGAGCGTGTAATGTGCGGAGCGGAGCCGATCGTGTAATGTGCGGAGCGGAGCCGAGCGTGTAATGTGCGGAGCGGAGCCGAGCGTGTAATGTTAGCCGAGCGTGTAATGTGCGGAGCCGAGCGTGTAATGTGCGGAGCGGAGTCGAGCGTGTAATGTGCGGAGCGGAGCCGAGCGTGTAATGTGCGGAGCGGAGCCGAGTGTGTAATGTGCGGAGCCGAGTGTGTAATGTGCGGAGCGGAGCCGAGTGTGTAATGTGCGGAGCCGAGTGCGTAATGTGCGGAGCGGAGCCGAGTGCGTAATGTGCGGAGCGGGACCGAGTGTGTAATGTGCGGAGCGGAGCCGTGTGAGTAATGTGCGGAGCGGAGCCGAGTGCATAATGTGCGGAGCGGAGCCGAGCGCGTAATGTGCTGAGCGGAGCCGAGCGCGTAATGTGCTGAGCGGAGTCGAGCGCGTAATGTGCTGAGCCGAGTGTGTAATGTGCGGAGCCGAGCGTGTAATGTGCGGATTAGAGCCGAGTGTGTAATGTGCGGAGCGGAGCCGAGTGTGTAATGTGCGGAGCGGAGCCGAGTGTGTAATGTGCGGAGCCGAGTGTGTAATGTGCGGAGCGAAGCCGAGAGTGTAATGAGCGTAGCCGAGTGCGTAATGTGCGGAGCGGAGCCGAGTGCGTAATTTGCGGAGCGGAGACGAGTGCGTAATGTGCGGAGCCGAGTGCGTAATGTGCGGAGCGGAGCCGAGTGCGTAATGTGCGGAGCGGGACCGAGTGTGTAATGTGCGGAGCGGAGCCGTGTGAGTAATATGCGGAGCGGAGCCGAGTGCGTAATGTGCGGAGCGGAGCCGAGCGCGTAATGTGCTGAGCGGAGCCGAGCGTGTAATGTGCGGAGCCGAGCGTGTAATGTGCGGAGCAGATCCGAGTATGTAATGTGCGGAGCGGAACCGAGTGTGTAATGTGCGGAGCGGAGCCGAGTGTGTAATGTGCGGAGCGGAGCCGAGTGCGTAATGTGCGGAGCGGAGCCGAGTGCGTAATGTGCGGAGCCGAGTGCGTAATGAGCGGAGCCGAGTGCGTAATCAGCGGAGCCGAGTGCGTAATCAGCGGAGCCGAGTGCGTAATGTGCTTGGCGGAGTCGAGTGCGTAATGTGCGGAGCGTAGCCGAGTGCGTAATGTGCGGAGCGGAGCCGAGTGCGTAATGTGCGGAGCGGAGCCGAGTGCGTAATGTGCGGAGCGGAGTCGAGTGCGTAATGTGCGAAGCGGATCCGACTGTGTAACGTGCGGAGCCGAGTGTGTAATGTGCGGAGCGGAGCCGAGTGCGTAATGTGCGGAGCGGAGCCGAGTGCGTAATGTGCGGAGCGGAGCCGAGTGCGTAATGTGCGGAGCCGAGTGCGTAATGTATGGAGCGGAGCCGAGTGCGTAATGTGCGGAGCGGAGCCGAGTGCGTAATGTGCGGAGCGGAGCCGTGTGAGTAATGTGCGGAGCGGAGCCAAGTGCGTAATGTGCGGAGCGGAGCCGAGTGCGTAATGTGCGGAGCGGAGCCGAGTGCGTAATGTGCGGAGCGGAGCCGAGTGCGTAATGTGCGGAGCGGAGCCGAGTGTGTAATGTGCGGAGCCGAGTGTGTAATGTGCGGAGCGGAGCCGAGTGCGTAATGTGCGGAGCGGATCCGAGTGCGTAATGTGCGGAGCCGAGCGTGTAATGTGCGGAGCGGAGCCGAGCGTGTAATGTGCGGAGCGGAGCCGAGCGTATAATGTGCGGAGCGGAGCCGAGCGTGTAATGTGCGGAGCAGAGTGTGTAATGTGCGGAGCGGAGCCGAGTGTGTAATGTGCGGAGCCGAGTGCGTAATATGCGGAGCGGAGCCAAGTGCGTAATGTGCGGAGCGGAGCCGAGTGCGTAATGTGCGGAGCCGAGTGCGGAATGTGCGGAGCGGAGCCGAGTGCGTACTGTGCGGAGCCGAGTGCGTAATGTGCGGAGCGGAGCCGAGTGCGTAATGTGCGGAGCGGAGCCGTGTGAGTAATGTGCGGAGCGGAGCCGAGTGCGTAATGTGCGGAGCGGAGCCGAGTGCGTAATGTGCGGAGCGGAGCCGAGTGCGTAATGTGCGGAGCGGAGCCGAGTGCGTAATGTGCGGAGCGGAGCCGAGCGTGTAATGTGCGGAGTCGAGCGTGTAATGTGCGGAGCGGAGCCGAGTGTGTAATGTGCGGTGCGGAGCCTAGCGTGTAATGTGCGGAGCCGAGCGTGTAATGTGCGGAGCCGAGCGTGTAATGTGCGGAGCGGAGCCGAGTGTGTAATGTGCGGAGCCGAGTGCGTAATGTGCGGAGCGGAGCCGAGTGCGTAATGTGCGGAGCAGGACCGAGTGTGTAATGTGCGGAGCGGAGCCGTGTGAGTAATGTGCGGAGCAGAGCCGAGTGCATAATATGCGGAGCGGAGCCGAGCGCGTAATGTGCTGAGCGGAGCCGAGCGCGTAATGTGCTGAGCCGAGTGTGTAATGTGCGGAGCCGAGCATGTAATGTGCGGATTAGAGCCGAGTGTGTAATGTGCGGAGCGGAGCCGAGTGCGTAATGTGCGGAGCCGAGTGCGTAATGAGCGGAGCCGAGTGCGTAATCAGCGGAGCCGAGTGCGTAATCAGCGGAGCCGAGTGCGTAATGTGCTTGGCGGAGTCGAGTGCGTAATGTGCGGAGCGTAGCCGAGTGCGTAATGTGCGGAGCGGAGCCGAGTGCGTAATGTGCGGAGCGGAGCCGAGTGCGTAATGTGCGGAGCGGAGTCGAGTGCGTAATGTGCGAAGCGGATCCGACTGTGTAACGTGCGGAGCCGAGTGTGTAATGTGCGGAGCGGAGCCGAGTGCGTAATGTGCGGAGCGGAGCCGAGTGCGTAATGTGCGGAGCGGAGCCGAGTGCGTAATGTGCGGAGCCGAGTGCGTAATGTATGGAGCGGAGCCGAGTGCGTAATGTGCGGAGCGGAGCCGAGTGCGTAATGTGCGGAGCGGAGCCGTGTGAGTAATGTGCGGAGCGGAGCCAAGTGCGTAATGTGCGGAGCGGAGCCGAGTGCGTAATGTGCGGAGCGGAGCCGAGTGCGTAATGTGCGGAGCGGAGCCGAGTGCGTAATGTGCGGAGCGGAGCCGAGTGTGTAATGTGCGGAGCCGAGTGTGTAATGTGCGGAGCGGAGCCGAGTGCGTAATGTGCGGAGCGGATCCGAGTGCGTAATGTGCGGAGCCGAGCGTGTAATGTGCGGAGCGGAGCCGAGCGTATAATGTGCGGAGCGGAGCCGAGCGTGTAATGTGCGGAGCAGAGTGTGTAATGTGCGGAGCGGAGCCGAGTGTGTAATGTGCGGAGCCGAGTGCGTAATATGCGGAGCGGAGCCAAGTGCGTAATGTGCGGAGCGGAGCCGAGTGCGTAATGTGCGGAGCCGAGTGCGGAATGTGCGGAGCGGAGCCGAGTGCGTACTGTGCGGAGCCGAGTGCGTAATGTGCGGAGCGGAGCCGAGTGCGTAATGTGCGGAGCGGAGCCGTGTGAGTAATGTGCGGAGCGGAGCCGAGTGCGTAATGTGCGGAGCGGAGCCGAGTGCGTAATGTGCGGAGCGGAGCCGAGTGCGTAATGTGCGGAGCGGAGCCGAGTGCGTAATGTGCGGAGCGGAGCCGAGCGTGTAATGTGCGGAGTCGAGCGTGTAATGTGCGGAGCGGAGCCGAGTGTGTAATGTGCGGTGCGGAGCCTAGCGTGTAATGTGCGGAGCCGAGCGTGTAATGTGCGGAGCCGAGCGTGTAATGTGCGGAGCGGAGCCAAGCGTGTAATGTGCGGAGCCGAGCGTGTAATGTGCGGAGCGGAGCCGAGTGTGTAATGTGCGGAGCCGAGTGCGTAATGTGCGGAGCGGAGCCGAGTGCGTAATGTGCGGAGCAGGACCGAGTGTGTAATGTGCGGAGCGGAGCCGTGTGAGTAATGTGCGGAGCAGAGCCGAGTGCATAATATGCGGAGCGGAGCCGAGCGCGTAATGTGCTGAGCGGAGCCGAGCGCGTAATGTGCTGAGCCGAGTGTGTAATGTGCGGAGCCGAGCATGTAATGTGCGGATTAGAGCCGAGTGTGTAATGTGCGGAGCGGAGCCGAGTGTGTAATGTGCGGAGCGGAGCCGAGTGTGTAATGTGCGGAGCCGAGTGTGTAATGTGCGGAGCGGAGCCGAGTGCGTAATTTGCGGAGCGGAGCCGAGTGAGTAATGTGCGGAGCGGAGCCGAGTGTGTAATGTGCGGAGCGGAGCCGAGTGCGTAATGTGCGGAGCGGAGCCGAGTGCGTAATGTGCGGAGCGGAGCCGAGTGTGTAATGTGCGGAGTCTAGCGTGTAATATGCGGAGCGGAGCCGAGTGTGTAATGTGCGGAGCCGAGTGTGTAATGTGCGGAGCCGAGCGTGTAATGTGCAGAGCGGAGCAGAGCTTGTAATGTGCAGAGCCGAGCGTGTAATGTGCGGAGCGGAGCCGAGCGTGTAATGTGCGTAGCCGAGCGTGTAATGTGCAGAGCGGAGCAGAGCTTGTAATGTGCAGAGCCGAGCGTGTAATGTGCGGAGCGGAGCCGAGCGTGTAATGTGCGGAGCCGAGCGTGTAATGTGCGGAGCGGAGCCGATCGTGTAATGTGCGGAGCGGAGCCGAGCGTGTAATGTGCGGAGCGGAGCCGAGCGTGTAATGTTCTTAGCCGAGCGTGTAATGTGCGGAGCCGAGCGTGTAATGTGCGGAGCGGAGTCGAGCGTGTAATGTGCGGAGCGGAGCCGAGTGTGTAATGTGCGGAGCCGAGTGTGTAATGTGCGGAGCGGAGCCGAGTGTGTAATGTGCGGAGCCGAGTGCGTAATGTGCGGAGCGGAGCCGAGTGCGTAATGTGCGGAGCGGGACCGAGTGTGTAATGTGCGGAGCGGAGCCGTGTGAGTAATGTGCGGAGCGGAGCCGAGTGCATAATGTGCGGAACGGAGCCGAGCGCGTAATGTGCTGAGCGGAGCCGAGCGCGTAATGTGCTGAGCGGAGTCGAGCGCGTAATGTGCTGAGCCGAGTGTGTAATGTGCGGAGCCGAGCGTGTAATGTGCGGATTAGAGCCGAGTGTGTAATGTGCGGAGCGGAGCCGAGTGTGTAATGTGCGGAGCGGAGCCGAGTGTGTAATGTGCGGAGCGAAGCCGAGTGTGTAATGAGCGGAGCCGAGTGCGTAATGTGCGGAGCGGAGCCGAGTGCGTAATGTGCGGAGCGGAGCCGAGTGCGTAATGTGCGGAGCGGGTCCGAGCGCGTAATGTGCGGAGCGGGTCCGAGCGCGTAATGTGCGGAGCGGAGCCGAGCGCGTAATGTGCGGAGCCGAGTGCGTAATGTGCGGAGCGGAGCCGAGCGTGTAATGTGCGGAGCGGGTCCGAGTGCGTAATGAGCGGAGCCGAGCGCGTAATGTGCGGAGCGGAGCCGAGCGCGTAATGTGCGGAGCGGAGCAGAGTGCGTAATGTGCGTAGCGGAGCCGAGTGCATAATGTGCGGAGCGGAGCCGAGTGCGTAATGTGCGGAGCGGAGTCGAGTGCGTAATGTGCGGAGCGGAGCCAAGTGCGTAATGTGCGGAGCGGAGCCGAGTGCGTAATGTGCGGAGCGGAGCCGAGTGCGTAATGTGCGGAGCGGAGCCGAGTGCGTAATGTGCGGAGCGGAGCCGAGTGCGTAATGTGCGGAGCGGAGCCGAGCGTGTAATGTGCGGAGTCGAGCGTGTAATGTGTGGTGCGGAGTCGAGTGTGTAATGTGCGGAGCCGAGCGTGTAATGTGCGGAGCCGAGCGTGTAATGTGCGGAGCCGAGTGCGTAATTTTTCGGAGCGGAGTCGAGTGTGTAATGTGCGGAGCCGAGTGCGTAATGTGCGGAGCAGAGCCGAGTGCGTAATGTGCGGAGCGGAGCCGAGTGTGTAATGTGCGGAGCGGAGCCGAGTGCGTAATGTTCGGAGCGGAGCCGAGTGTGTAATGTGCGGAGTCGAGTGTTTAATGTGCGGAGCGGAGCCGAGTGTGTAATGTGCGGAGCCGAGTGCGTAATGTGCGGAGCGGAGCCGAGCGTGTAATGTGCGGAGCGGGTCCGAGCGCGTAATGTGCGGAGCGGAGCCGAGCGCGTAATGTGCGGAGCGCAGCCGAGTGCGTAATGTGCGGAGCGGAGCAGAGTGCGTAATGTGCGTAGCGGAGCCGAGTGCGTAATGTGCGGAGCGGAGTCGAGTGCGTAATGTGCGGAGCGGAGCCGAGTGCGTAATGTGCGGAGCGGAGCCGAGTGCGTAATGTGCGGAGCGGAGCCGAGTGCGTAATGTGCGGAGCGGAGCCGAGTACGTAATGTGCGGAGCGGAGCCGAGTGCGTAATGTGCGGAGCGGAGCCGAGCGTGTAATGTGCGGAGTCGAGCGTGTAATGTGCGGAGCGGAGCCGAGTGTGTAATGTGCGGAGCGGAGCCGAGTGCGTAATGTTCGGAGCGGAGCCGAGTGTGTAATGTGCGGAGTCGAGTGTGTAATGTGCGGAGCGGAGCCGAGTGTGTAATGAGCGGAGCCGAGTGCGTAATGTGCGGAGCGGAGCCGAGTGCATAATGTGCGGAGCGGAGCCGAGCGCGTAATGTGCGGAGCGGAGCCGAGCGTGTAATGTGCGGAGCGGGTCCGAGCGCGTAATGTGCGGAGCGGAGCCGAGCGCGTAATGTGCGGAGCGGAGCCGAGCGCGTAATGTGCGGAGCCGAGTGCGTAATGTGCGGAGCGGAGCCGAGTGCGTAATGTGCGGAGCCGAGTGCGTAATGTTCAGAGCGGAGCCGAGTGCGTAATGTGCGGAGCGGAGCCGAGTGCGTAATGTGCGGAGCGGAGCCGAGCGTGTAATGTGCGGAGTCGAGCGTCTAATGTGCGGTGCGGAGCCGAGTGTGTAATGTGCGGAGCCGAGTGTGTAATGTGCGGAGCCGAGCGTGTAATGTGCGGAGCGGAGCCGAGAGTGTAATGTGCGGAGCGGAGCCGAGTGTGTAATGTGCGGAGCGGAGCCGAGTGTGTAATCTGCGGAGCCGAGTGTGTAATGTGCGGAGCGTAGCCGAGTGCGTAATGTGCGGAGCGGAGCCGAGTGCGTAATGTGCGGAGCGGAGCCGAGTGTGTAATGTGCGGAGCCGAGTGCGTAATGTGCGGAGCGGAGCCGAGTGCGTAATGTGCGGAGCCGAGTGCGTAATGTGCGGAGCGGAGCCGAGTGCGTAATGTGCGGAGCGGAGCCGCGTGCGTAATGTGCGGAGCGGGACCGAGTGTGTAATGTGCGGAGCAGGGCCGTGTAAGTAATGTGCGGAGCGGAGCCGAGTGCGTAATCTGCGGAGCGGAGCCGAGCGCGTAATGTGCTGAGCGGAGCCGAGCGTGTAATGTGCGGAGCCGAGCGTGTAATGTGCGGAGCAGAGCCGAGTATGTAATGTGCGGAGCGGAACCGAGTGTGTAATGTGCGGAGCGGAGCCGAGTGTGTAATGTGCGGAGCGGAGCCGAGTGCGTAATGTGCGGAGCGGAGCCGAGTGCGTAATGTGCGGAGCCGAGTGCTTAATGAGCGGAGCCGAGTGCGTAATCAGCGGAGCCGAGTGCGTAATGTGCTTGGCGGAGTCGAGTGCGTAATGTGCGGAGCGGAGCCGAGTGCGTAATGTGCGGAGCGGAGCCGAGTGCGTAATGTGCGAAGCGGATCCGAGTGTGTAACGTGCGGAGCCGAGTGTGTAATGTGCGGAGCGGAGTCGAGTGCGTAATGTGCGGAGCGGAGCCGAGTGCGTAATGTGCGGAGCGGAGCCGAGTGCGTAATGTGCGGAGCGGAGCCGTGTGAGTAATGTGCGGAGCGGAGCCGAGTGCGTAATGTGCGGAGCAGAGCCGAGTGCGTAATGTGCGGAGCGGATCCGAGTGCGTAATGTGCGGAGCGGAGCCGAGTGCGTAATGTGCGGAGCGGAGCCGAGTGTGTAATGTGCGGAGCCGAGTGTGTAATGTGCGGAGCGGAGCCGAGTGCGTAATGTGCGGAGCGGATCCGAGTGCGTAATGTGCGGAGCCGAGTGTGTAATGTGCGGAGCGGAGCCGAGAGTATAATGTGCGGAGCGGAGCCGAGCGTGTAATGTGCGGAGCAGAGTGTGTAATGTGCGGAGCGGAGCCGAGTGCGTAATGTGCGGAGCGGAGCCGTGTGAGTAATGTGCGGAGGGGAGCCGAGTGCGTAATGTGCGGAGCGGAGCCGAGTGCGTAATGTGCGGAGCGGAGCCGAGTGCGTAATGTGCGGAGCGGAGCCGAGCGTGTAATGTGCGGAGTCGAGCGTGTAATGTGCGGTGCGGAGCCGAGCGTGTAATGTGCGGAGCCGAGCGTGTAATGTGCGGAGCCGAGCGTGTAATGTGCGGAGCGGAGCCGAGCGTGTAATGTGCGGAGCGGAGTCGAGCGTGTAATGTGCGGAGCGGAGCCGAGCGTGTAATGTGCGGAGCGGAGCCGAGCGTGTAATGTGCGGAGCCGAGTGTGTAATGTGCGGAGCGGAGCCGAGTGTGTAATGTGCGGAGCCGAGTGCGTAATGTGCGGAGCGGAGCCGAGTGCGTAATGTGCGGAGCAGGACCGAGTGTGTAATGTGCGGAGCGGAGCCGTGTGAGTAATGTGCGGAGCGGAGCCGAGTGCATAATATGCGGAGCGGAGCCGAGCGCGTAATGTGCTGAGCGGAGCCGAGCGCGTAATGTGCTGAGCCGAGTGTGTAATGTGCGGAGCCGAGCGTGTAATGTGCGGATTAGAGCCGAGTGTGTAATGTGTGGAGCGGAGCCGAGTGTGTAATGTGAGGAGCCGAGTGTGTAATGTGCGGAGCGGAGCCGAGTGTGTAATGTGCGGAGTCGAGTGTGTAATGTGCGGAGCGGAGCCGAGTGCGTAATGTGCGGAGCGGAGCCGAGTGCGTAATGTGCGGAGCGGAGCCGAGTGCGTAATATGCGGAGCGGAGCCGAGTGTGTAATGTGCGGAGCGGAGCCGAGTGCGTAATGTGCGGAGCGGAGCCGAGTGCGTAATGTGCGGAGCGGAGCCGAGTGTGTAATGTGCGGATTCTAGCGTGTAATATGCGGAGCGGAGCCGAGTGTGTAATGTGCGGAGCCGAGTGTATAATGTGCGGAGCCGAGCGTGTAATGTGCAGAGCGGAGCAGAGCGTGTAATGTGCAGAGCCGAGTGTGTAATGTGCAGAGCGGAGCAGAGCGTGTAATGTGCGGAGCCGAGTGCGTAATGTGCGGAGCGGAGCCGAGTGCGTAATGTGCGGAGCGGAGCCGTGTGAGTAATGTGCGGAGCGGAGCCGAGTGCGTAATGTGCGGAGCAGAGCCGAGTGCGTAATGTGCGGAGCGGAGCCGAGTGCGTAATGTGCGGAGCGGAGCCGAGTGCGTAATGTGCGGAGCGGAGCCGAGTGTGTAATGTGCGGAGCCGAGTGTGTAATGTGCGGAGCGGAGCCGAGTGCGTAATGTGCGGAGCGGATCCGAGTGCGTAATGTGCGGAGCCGAGTGTGTAATGTGCGGAGCGGAGCCGAGCGTATAATGTGCGGAGCGGAGCCGAGCGTGTAATGTGCGGAGCAGAGTGTGTAATGTGCGGAGCGGAGCCAAGTGCGTAATGTGCGGAGCGGAGCCTAGTGTGTAATGTGCGGAGCCGAGTGCGTAATGTGCGGAGCGGAGCCGAGTGCGTAATGTGCGGAGCAGAGCCGAGTGCGTAATGTGCGGAGCCGAGTGTGTAATGTGCGGAGCCGAGTGCGGAATGTGCGGAGCGGAGCCGAGTGCGGAATGTGCGGAGCCGAGTGCGTAATGTGCGGAGCGGAGCCGAGTGCGTAATGTGCGGAGCGGAGCCGTGTGAGTAATGTGCGGAGCGGAGCCGAGTGCGTAATGTGCGGAGCGGAGCCGAGTGCGTAATGTGCGGAGCGGAGCCGAGTGCGTAATGTGCGGAGCGGAGCCGAGCGTGTAATGTGCGGAGTCGAGCGTGTAATGTGCGGTGCGGAGCCGAGCGTGTAATGTGCGGAGCCGAGCGTGTAATGTGCGGAGCCGAGCGTGTAATGTGCGGAGCGGAGCCGAGCGTGTAATGTGCGGAGCGGAGTCGAGCGTGTAATGTGCGGAGCGGAGCCGAGCGTGTAATGTGCGGAGCGGAGCCGAGCGTGTAATGTGCGGAGCCGAGTGTGTAATGTGCGGAGCGGAGCCGAGTGTGTAATGTGCGGAGCCGAGTGCGTAATGTGCGGAGCGGAGCCGAGTGCGTAATGTGCGGAGCAGGACCGAGTGTGTAATGTGCGGAGCGGAGCCGTGTGAGTAATGTGCGGAGCGGAGCCGAGTGCATAATATGCGGAGCGGAGCCGAGCGCGTAATGTGCTGAGCGGAGCCGAGCGCGTAATGTGCTGAGCCGAGTGTGTAATGTGCGGAGCCGAGCGTGTAATGTGCGGATTAGAGCCGAGTGTGTAATGTGTGGAGCGGAGCTGAGTGTGTAATGTGAGGAGCCGAGTGTGTAATGTGCGGAGCGGAGCCGAGTGTGTAATGTGCGGAGCCGAGTGTGTAATGTGCGGAGCGGAGCCGAGTGCGTAATGTGCGGAGCGGAGCCGAGTGCGTAATGTGCGGAGCGGAGCCGAGTGCGTAATGTGCGGAGCGGAGCCGAGTGTGTAATGTGCGGAGCGGAGCCGAGTGCGTAATGTGCGGAGCAGAGCCGAGTGCGTAATGTGTGGAGCGGAGCCGAGTGTGTAATGTGCGGATTCTAGCGTGTAATATGCGGAGCGGAGCCGAGTGTGTAATGTGCGGAGCCGAGTGTATAATGTGCGGAGCCGAGCGTGTAATGTGCAGAGCGGAGCAGAGCGTGTAATGTGCAGAGCCGAGTGTGTAATGTGCAGAGCGGAGCAGAGCGTGTAATGTGCGGAGCCGAGTGCGTAATGTGCGGAGCGGAGCCGAGTGCGTAATGTGCGGAGCGGAGCCGTGTGAGTAATGTGCGGAGCGGAGCCGAGTGCGTAATGTGCGGAGCAGAGCCGAGTGCGTAATGTGCGGAGCGGAGCCGAGTGCGTAATGTGCGGAGCGGAGCCGAGTGCGTAATGTGCGGAGCGGAGCCGAGTGTGTAATGTGCGGAGCCGAGTGTGTAATGTGCGGAGCGGAGCCGAGTGCGTAATGTGCGGAGCGGATCCGAGTGCGTAATGTGCGGAGCCGAGTGTGTAATGTGCGGAGCGGAGCCGAGCGTATAATGTGCGGAGCGGAGCCGAGCGTGTAATGTGCGGAGCAGAGTGTGTAATGTGCGGAGCGGAGCCGAGTGCGTAATGTGCGGAGCGGAGCCTAGTGTGTAATGTGCGGAGCCGAGTGCGTAATGTGCGGAGCGGAGCCGAGTGCGTAATGTGCGGAGCAGAGCCGAGTGCGTAATGTGCGGAGCCGAGTGTGTAATGTGCGGAGCCGAGTGCGGAATGTGCGGAGCGGAGCCGAGTGCGGAATGTGCGGAGCGGAGCCGAGTGCGGAATGTGCGGAGCCGAGTGCGTAATGTGCGGAGCGGAGCCGAGTGCGTAATGTGCGGAGCGGAGCCGTGTGAGTAATGTGCGGAGCGGAGCCGAGTGCGTAATGTGCGGAGCGGAGCCGAGTGCGTAATGTGCGGAGCGGAGCCGAGTGCGTAATGTGCGGAGCGGAGCCGAGCGTGTAATGTGCGGAGTCGAGCGTGTAATGTGCGGTGCGGAGCCGAGCGTGTAATGTGCGGAGCCGAGCGTGTAATGTGCGGAGCCGAGCGTGTAATGTGCGGAGCGGAGCCGAGCGTGTAATGTGCGGAGCGGAGTCGAGCGTGTAATGTGCGGAGCGGAGCCGAGCGTGTAATGTGCGGAGCGGAGCCGAGCGTGTAATGTGCGGAGCCGAGTGTGTAATGTGCGGAGCGGAGCCGAGTGTGTAATGTGCGGAGCCGAGTGCGTAATGTGCGGAGCGGAGCCGAGTGCGTAATGTGCGGAGCAGGACCGAGTGTGTAATGTGCGGAGCGGAGCCGTGTGAGTAATGTGCGGAGCGGAGCCGAGTGCATAATATGCGGAGCGGAGCCGAGCGCGTAATGTGCTGAGCGGAGCCGAGCGCGTAATGTGCTGAGCCGAGTGTGTAATGTGCGGAGCCGAGCGTGTAATGTGCGGATTAGAGCCGAGTGTGTAATGTGTGGAGCGGAGCCGAGTGTGTAATGTGAGGAGCCGAGTGTGTAATGTGCGGAGCGGAGCCGAGTGTGTAATGTGCGGAGCCGAGTGTGTAATGTGCGGAGCGGAGCCGAGTGCGTAATGTGCGGAGCGGAGCCGAGTGCGTAATGTGCGGAGCGGAGCCGAGTGCGTAATGTGCGGAGCGGAGCCGAGTGTGTAATGTGCGGAGCGGAGCCGAGTGCGTAATGTGCGGAGCGGAGCCGAGTGCGTAATGTGCGGAGCCGAGTGTGTAATGTGCGGAGTCTAGCGTGTAATATGCGGAGCGGAGCCGAGTGTGTAATGTGCGGATCCGAGTGTGTAATGTGCGGAGCCGAGCGTGTAATGTGCAGAGCGGAGCAGAGCGTGTAATGTGCAGAGCCGAGTGTGTAATGTGCGGAGCGGAGCCGAGCGTGTAATGTGCAGAGCCGAGCGTGTAATGTGCAGAGCGGAGCCGATCGTGTAATGTGCGGAGCGGAGCCGAGCGTGTAATGTGCGGAGCGGAGCCGAGCGTGTAATGTTCTTAGCCGAGCGTGTAATGTGCGGAGCCGAGCGTGTAATGTGCGGAGCGGAGCCGAGCGTGTAATGTGCGGAGCGGAGCCGAGTGTGTAATGTGCGGAGCCGAGTGTGTAATGTGCGGAGCGGAGCCGAGTGTGTAATGTGCGGAGCCGAGTGCGTAATGTGCGGAGCGGAGCCGAGTGCGTAATGTGCGGAGCGGGACCGAGTGTGTAATGTGCGGAGCGGAGCCGTGTGAGTAATGTGCGGAGCGGAGCCGAGTGCATAATGTGCGGAGCGGAGCCGAGCGTGTAATGTGCTGAGCGGAGCCGAGCGCGTAATGTGCTGAGCGGAGCCGAGCGCGTAATGTGCTGAGCCGAGTGTGTAATGTGCGGAGCCGAGCGTGTAATGTGCGGAATAGAGCCGAGTGTGTAATGTGCGGAGCGGAGCCGAGTGTGTAATGTGCGGAGCCGAGTGTGTAATGTGCGGAGCGGAGCCGAGTGCGTAATGTGCGGAGCGGAGCCGAGTGCGTAATGTGCGGAGCGGAGCCGAGTGCGTAATGTGCGGAGCGGAGCCGAGTGCGTAATGTGTGGAGCGGAGCCGAGTGCGTAATGTGCGGAGCGGAGCCGAGTGTGTAATGTGCGGAGTCTAGCGTGTAATATGCGGAGCGGAGCCGAGTGTGTAATGTGCGGAGCCGAGTATGTAATGTGCGGAGCCGAGCGTGTAATGTGCGGAGCGGAGCCGTGTGAGTAATGTGCGGAGCGGAGCCGAGTGCATAATGTGCGGAGCGGAGCCGAGCGCGTAATGTGCTGAGCGGAGCCGAGCGCGTAATGTGCTGAGCGGAACCGAGCGCGTAATGTGCTGAGCCGAGTGTGTAATGTGCGGAGCCGAGCGTGTAATGTGCGGAGCCGAGCGTGTAATGTGCGGATTAGAGCCGAGTGTGTAATGTGCGGAGCGGAGCCGAGTGTGTAATGTGCGGAGCCGAGTGCGTAATGTGCGGAGCGGAGCCGAGTGCGTAATGTGCGGAGCGGAGCCGAGTGCGTAATGTGCGGAGCGGAGCCGAGTGCGTAATGTGCGGAGCGGAGCCGAGTGCGTAATGTGTGGAGCGGAGCCGAGTGCGTAATGTGCGGAGCGGAGCCGAGTGTGTAATGTGCGGAGTCTAGCGTGTAATATGCGGAGCGGAGCCGAGTGTGTAATGTGCGGAGCCGAGTGTGTAATGTGCGGAGCCGAGCGTGTAATGTGCAGAGCGGAGCCGAGCGTGTAATGTGCGGAGCGGAGCCGAGCGTGTAATGTTCTTAGCCGAGCGTGTAATGTGCGGAGCCGAGCGTGTAATGTGCGGAGCGGAGTCGAGCGTGTAATGTGCGGAGCGGAGCCGAGTGTGTAATGTGCGGAGCCGAGCGTGTAATGTGCGGAGCGGAGCCGATCGTGTAATGTGCGGAGCGGAGCCGAGCGTGTAATGTGCGGAGCGGAGCCGAGCGTGTAATGTTCTTAGCCGAGCGTGTAATGTGCGGAGCCGAGCGTGTAATGTGCGGAGCGGAGTCGAGCGTGTAATGTGCGGAGCGGAGCCGAGTGTGTAATGTGCGGAGCCGAGTGTGTAATGTGCGGAGCGGAGCCGAGTGTGTAATGTGCGGAGCCGAGTGCGTAATGTGCGGAGCCGAGTGCGTAATGTGCGGAGCGGGACCGAGTGTGTAATGTGCGGAGCGGAGCCGTGTGAGTAATGTGCGGAGCGGAGCCGAGTGCATAATTTGCGGAACGGAGCCGAGCGCGTAATGTGCTGAGCGGAGCCGAGCGCGTAATGTGCTGAGCGGAGTCGAGCGCGTAATGTGCGGAGCCGAGCGTGTAATGTGCGGATTAGAGCCGAGTGTGTAATGTGCGGAGCGGAGCCGAGTGTGTAATGTGCGGAGCGGAGCCGAGTGTGTAATGTGCGGAGCGAAGCCGAGTGTGTAATGAGCGGAGCCGAGTGCGTAATGTGCGGAGCGGAGCCGAGTGCGTAATGTGCGGAGCGGAGCCGAGTGCGTAATGTGCGGAGCGGGTCCGAGCGCGTAATGTGCGGAGCGGGTCCGAGCGCGTAATGTGCGGAGCGGAGCCGAGCGCGTAATGTGCGGAGCCGAGTGCGTAATGTGCGGAGCGGAGCCGAGCGTGTAATGTGCGGAGCGGGTCCGAGTGCGTAATGAGCGGAGCCGAGCGCGTAATGTGCGGAGCGGAGCCGAGCGCGTAATGTGCGGAGCGGAGCAGAGTGCGTAATGTGCGTAGCGGAGCCGAGTGCATAATGTGCGGAGCGGAGCCGAGTGCGTAATGTGCGGAGCGGAGTCGAGTGCGTAATGTGCGGAGCGGAGCCGAGTGCGTAATGTGCGGAGCGGAGCCGAGTGCGTAATGTGCGGAGCGGAGCCGAGTGCGTAATGTGCGGAGCGGAGCCGAGTGCGTAATGTGCGGAGCGGAGCCGAGTGCGTAATGTGCGGAGCGGAGCCGAGCGTGTAATGTGCGGAGTCGAGCGTGTAATGTGTGGTGCGGAGCCGAGTGTGTAATGTGCGGAGCCGAGCGTGTAATGTGCGGAGCCGAGCGTGTAATGTGCGGAGCCGAGTGCGTAATTTTTCGGAGCGGAGTCGAGTGTGTAATGTGCGGAGCCGAGTGCGTAATGTGCGGAGCAGAGCCGAGTGCGTAATGTGCGGAGCGGAGCCGAGTGTGTAATGTGCGGAGCGGAGCCGAGTGCGTAATGTTCGGAGCGGAGCCGAGTGTGTAATGTGCGGAGTCGAGTGTTTAATGTGCGGAGCGGAGCCGAGTGTGTAATGTGCGGAGCCGAGTGCGTAATGTGCGGAGCGGAGCCGAGCGTGTAATGTGCGGAGCGGGTCCGAGCGCGTAATGTGCGGAGCGGAGCCGAGCGCGTAATGTGCGGAGCGCAGCCGAGTGCGTAATGTGCGGAGCAGAGTGCGTAATGTGCGTAGCGGAGCCGAGTGCGTAATGTGCGGAGCGGAGTCGAGTGCGTAATGTGCGGAGCGGAGCCGAGTGCGTAATGTGCGGAGCGGAGCCGAGTGCGTAATGTGCGGAGCGGAGCCGAGTACGTAATGTGCGGAGCGGAGCCGAGTGCTTAATGTGCGGAGCGGAGCCGAGCGTGTAATGTGCGGAGTCGAGCGTGTAATGTGCGGAGCGGAGCCGAGTGTGTAATGTGCGGAGCGGAGCCGAGTGCGTAATGTTCGGAGCGGAGCCGAGTGTGTAATGTGCGGAGTCGAGTGTGTAATGTGCGGAGCGGAGCCGAGTGTGTAATGAGCGGAGCCGAGTGCGTAATGTGCGGAGCGGAGCCGAGTGCATAATGTGCGGAGCGGAGCCGAGCGCGTAATGTGCGGAGCGGAGCCGAGCGTGTAATGTGCGGAGCGGGTCCGAGCGCGTAATGTGCGGAGCGGAGCCGAGCGCGTAATGTGCGGAGCGGAGCCGAGCGCGTAATGTGCGGAGCGGAGCCGAGTGCGTAATGTGCGGAGCGGAGCCGAGTGCGTAATGTGCGGAGCCGAGTGCGTAATGTTCAGAGCGGAGCCGAGTGCGTAATGTGCGGAGCGGAGCCGAGTGCGTAATGTGCGGAGCGGAGCCGAGCGTGTAATGTGCGGAGTCGAGCGTCTAATGTGCGGTGCGGAGCCGAGTGTGTAATGTGCGGAGCCGAGTGTGTAATGTGCGGAGCCGAGCGTGTAATGTGCGGAGCGGAGCCGAGAGTGTAATGTGCGGAGCGGAGCCGAGTGTGTAATGTGCGGAGCGGAGCCGAGTGTGTAATCTGCGGAGCCGAGTGCGTAATGTGCGGAGCGTAGCCGAGTGCGTAATGTGCGGAGCGGAGCCGAGTGCGTAATGTGCGGAGCGGAGCCGAGTGTGTAATGTGCGGAGCCGAGTGCGTAATGTGCGGAGCGGAGCCGAGTGCGTAATGTGCGGAGCCGAGTGCGTAATGTGCGGAGCGGAGCCGAGTGCGTAATGTGCGGAGCGGAGCCGCGTGCGTAATGTGCGGAGCGGGACCGAGTGTGTAATGTGCGGAGCAGGGCCGTGTGAGTAATGTACGGAGCGGAGCCGAGTGCGTAATCTGCGGAGCGGAGCCGAGCGCGTAATGTGCTGAGCGGAGCCGAGCGTGTAATGTGCGGAGCCGAGCGTGTAATGTGCGGAGCAGAGCCGAGTATGTAATGTGCGGAGCGGAACCGAGTGTGTAATGTGCGGAGCGGAGCCGAGTGTGTAATGTGCGGAGCGGAGCCGAGTGCGTAATGTGCGGAGCGGAGCCGAGTGCGTAATGTGCGGAGCCGAGTGCTTAATGAGCGGAGCCGAGTGCGTAATCAGCGGAGCCGAGTGCGTAATGTGCTTGGCGGAGTCGAGTGCGTAATGTGCGGAGCGGAGCCGAGTGCGTAATGTGCGGAGCGGAGCCGAGTGCGTAATGTGCGGAGCGGAGCCGAGTGCGTAATGTGCGAAGCGGATCCGAGTGTGTAACGTGCGGAGCCGAGTGTGTAATGTGCGGAGCGGAGTCGAGTGCGTAATGTGCGGAGCGGAGCCGAGTGCGTAATGTGCGGAGCGGAGCCGAGTGCGTAATGTGCGGAGCGGAGCCGTGTGAGTAATGTGCGGAGCGGAGCCGAGTGCGTAATGTGCGGAGCAGAGCCGAGTGCGTAATGTGCGGAGCGGAGCCGAGTGCGTAATGTGCGGAGCGGAGCCGAGTGCGTAATGTGCGGAGCGGAGCCGAGTGTGTAATGTGCGGAGCCGAGTGTGTAATGTGCGGAGCGGAGCCGAGTGCGTAATGTGCGGAGCGGATCCGAGTGCGTAATGTGCGGAGCCGAGTGTGTAATGTGCGGAGCGGAGCCGAGAGTATAATGTGCGGAGCGGAGCCGAGCGTGTAAGGTGCGGAGCAGAGTGTGTAATGTGCGGAGCGGAGCCGAGTGCGTAATGTGCGGAGCGGAGCCGTGTGAGTAATGTGCGGAGGGGAGCCGAGTGCGTAATGTGCGGAGCGGAGCCGAGTGCGTAATGTGCGGAGCGGAGCCGAGTGCGTAATGTGCGGAGCGGAGCCGAGCGTGTAATGTGCGGAGTCGAGCGTGTAATGTGCGGTGCGGAGCCGAGCGTGTAATGTGCGGAGCCGAGCGTGTAATGTGCGGAGCCGAGCGTGTAATGTGCGGAGCGGAGCCGAGCGTGTAATGTGCGGAGCGGAGTCGAGCGTGTAATGTGCGGACCGGAGCCGAGCGTGTAATGTGCGGAGCGGAGCCGAGCGTGTAATGTGCGGAGCCGAGTGTGTAATGTGCGGAGCGGAGCCGAGTGTGTAATGTGCGGAGCCGAGTGCGTAATGTGCGGAGCGGAGCCGAGTGCGTAATGTGCGGAGCAGGACCGAGTGTGTAATGTGCGGAGCGGAGCCGTGTGAGTAATGTGCGGAGCGGAGCCGAGTGCATAATATGCGGAGCGGAGCCGAGCGCGTAATGTGCTGAGCGGAGCCGAGCGCGTAATGTGCTGAGCCGAGTGTGTAATGTGCGGAGCCGAGCGTGTAATGTGCGGATTAGAGCCGAGTGTGTAATGTGTGGAGCGGAGCCGAGTGTGTAATGTGAGGAGCCGAGTGTGTAATGTGCGGAGCGGAGCCGAGTGTGTAATGTGCGGAGCCGAGTGTGTAATGTGCGGAGCGGAGCCGAGTGCGTAATGTGCGGAGCGGAGCCGAGTGCGTAATGTGCGGAGCGGAGCCGAGTGCGTAATATGCGGAGCGGAGCCGAGTGTGTAATGTGCGGAGCGGAGCCGAGTGCGTAATGTGCGGAGCGGAGCCGAGTGCGTAATGTGCGGAGCAGAGCCGAGTGTGTAATGTGCGGATTCTAGCGTGTAATATGCGGAGCGGAGCCGAGTGTGTAATGTGCGGAGCCGAGTGTGTAATGTGCGGAGCCGAGCGTGTAATGTGCAGAGCGGAGCAGAGCGTGTAATGTGCAGAGCCGAGTGTGTAATGTGCAGAGCGGAGCAGAGCGTGTAATGTGCAGAGCCGAGTGCGTAATGTGCGGAGCGGAGCCGAGTGCGTAATGTGCGGAGCGGAGCCGTGTGAGTAATGTGCGGAGCGGAGCCGAGTGCGTAATGTGCGGAGCAGAGCCGAGTGCGTAATGTGCGGAGCGGAGCCGAGTGCGTAATGTGCGGAGCGGAGCCGAGTGTGTAATGTGCGGAGCCGAGTGTGTAATGTGCGGAGCGGAGCCGAGTGCGTAATGTGCGGAGCGGATCCGAGTGCGTAATGTGCGGAGCCGAGTGTGTAATGTGCGGAGCGGAGCCGAGCGTATAATGTGCGGAGCGGAGCCGAGCGTGTAATGTGCGGAGCAGAGTGTGTAATGTGCGGAGCGGAGCCGAGTGCGTAATGTGCGGAGCCGAGTGTGTAATGTGCGGAGCCGAGTGTGTAATGTGCGGAGCGGAGCCGAGTGCGTAATGTGCGGAGCGGATCCGAGTGCGTAATGTGCGGAGCCGAGTGTGTAATGTGCGGAGCGGAGCCGAGCGTATAATGTGCGGAGCGGAGCCGAGCGTGTAATGTGCGGAGCAGAGTGTGTAATGTGCGGAGCGGAGCCGAGTGCGTAATGTGCGGAGCGGAGCCTAGTGTGTAATGTGCGGAGCCGAGTGCGTAATGTGCGGAGCGGAGCCGAGTGCGTAATGTGCGGAGCAGAGCCGAGTGCGTAATGTGCGGAGCCGAGTGTGTAATGTGCGGAGCCGAGTGCGGAATGTGCGGAGCGGAGCCGAGTGCGTAATGTGCGGAGCCGAGTGCGTAATGTGCGGAGCGGAGCCGAGTGCGTAATGTGCGGAGCGGAGCCGTGTGAGTAATGTGCGGAGCGGAGCCGAGTGCGTAATGTGCGGAGCGGAGCCGAGTGCGTAATGTGCGGAGCGGAGCCGAGTGCGTAATGTGCGGAGCGGAGCCGAGCGTGTAATGTGCGGAGTCGAGCGTGTAATGTGCGGTGCGGAGCCGAGCGTGTAATGTGCGGAGCCGAGCGTGTAATGTGCGGAGCCGAGCGTGTAATGTGCGGAGCGGAGCCGAGCGTGTAATGTGCGGAGCGGAGTCGAGCGTGTAATGTGCGGAGCGGAGCCGAGCGTGTAATGTGCGGAGCGGAGCCGAGCGTGTAATGTGCGGAGCCGAGTGTGTAATGTGCGGAGCGGAGCCGAGTGTGTAATGTGCGGAGCCGAGTGCGTAATGTGCGGAGCGGAGCCGAGTGCGTAATGTGCGGAGCAGGACCGAGTGTGTAATGTGCGGAGCGGAGCCGTGTGAGTAATGTGCGGAGCGGAGCCGAGTGCATAATATGCGGAGCGGAGCCGAGCGCGTAATGTGCTGAGCGGAGCCGAGCGCGTAATGTGCTGAGCCGAGTGTGTAATGTGCGGAGCCGAGCGTGTAATGTGCGGATTAGAGCCGAGTGTGTAATGTGTGGAGCGGAGCCGAGTGTGTAATGTGAGGAGCCGAGTGTGTAATGTGCGGAGCGGAGCCGAGTGTGTAATGTGCGGAGCCGAGTGTGTAATGTGCGGAGCGGAGCCGAGTGCGGAATGTGCGGAGCGGAGCCGAGTGCGTAATGTGCGGAGCGGAGCCGAGTGCGTAATGTGCGGAGCGGAGCCGAGTGTGTAATGTGCGGAGCGGAGCCGAGTGCGTAATGTGCGGAGCGGAGCCGAGTGCGTAATGTGCGGAGCGGAGCCGAGTGTGTAATGTGCGGAGTCTAGCGTGTAATATGCGGAGCGGAGCCGAGTGTGTAATGTGCGGAGCCGAGTGTGTAATGTGCGGAGCCGAGCGTGTAATGTGCAGAGCGGAGCAGAGCGTGTAATGTGCAGAGCCGAGTGTGTAATGTGCGGAGCGGAGCCGAGCGTGTAATGTGCGGAGCCGAGCGTGTAATGTGCAGAGCGGAGCCGATCGTGTAATGTGCGGAGCGGAGCCGAGCGTGTAATGTGCGGAGCGGAGCCGAGCGTGTAATGTTCTTAGCCGAGCGTGTAATGTGCGGAGCCGAGCGTGTAATGTGCGGAGCGGAGCCGAGCGTGTAATGTGCGGAGCCGAGTGTGTAATGTGCGGAGCCGAGTGTGTAATGTGCGGAGCGGAGCCGAGTGTGTAATGTGCGGAGCCGAGTGCGTAATGTGCGGAGCGGAGCCGAGTGCGTAATGTGCGGAGCGGGACCGAGTGTGTAATGTGCGGAGCGGAGCCGTGTGAGTAATGTGCGGAGCGGAGCCGAGTGCATAATGTGCGGAGCGGAGCCGAGCGCGTAATGTGCTGAGCGGAACCGAGCGCGTAATGTGCTGAGCGGAGCCGAGCGCGTAATGTACTGAGCCGAGTGTGTAATGTGCGGAGCCGAGCGTGTAATGTGCGGAATAGAGCCGAATGTGTAATGTGCGGAGCGGAGCCGAGTGTGTAATGTGCGGAGCCGAGTGTGTAATGTGCGGAGCGGAGCCGAGTGCGTAATGTGCGGAGCGGAGCCGAGTGCGTAATGTGCGGAGCGGAGCCGAGTGCGTAATGTGTGGAGCGGAGCCGAGTGCGTAATGTGCGGAGCGGAGCCGAGTGTGTAATGTGCGGAGTCTAGCGTGTAATATGTGGAGCGGAGCCGAGTGTGTAATGTGCGGAGCCGAGTGTGTAATGTGCGGAGCCGAGCGTGTAATGTGCGGAGCGGAGCCGTGTGAGTAATGTGCGGAGCGGAGCCGAGTGCATAATGTGCGGAGCGGAGCCGAGCGCGTAATGTGCTGAGCGGAGCCGAGCGCGTAATGTGCTGAGCGGAGCCGAGCGCGTAATGTGCTGAGCCGAGTGTGTAATGTGCGGAGCCGAGCGTGTAATGTGCGGATTAGAGCCGAGTGTGTAATGTGCGGAGCGGAGCCGAGTGTGTAATGTGCGGAGCCGAGTGCGTAATGTGCGGAGCGGAGCCGAGTGCGTAATGTGCGGAGCGGAGCCGAGTGCGTAATGTGCGGAGCGGAGCCGAGTGCGTAATGTGCGGAGCGGAGCCGAGTGCGTAATGTGTGGAGCGGAGCCGAGTGCGTAATGTGCGGAGCGGAGCCGAGTGTGTAATGTGCGGAGTCTAGCGTGTAATATGCGGAGCGGAGCCGAGTGTGTAATGTGCGGAGCCGAGTGTGTAATGTGCGGAGCCGAGCGTGTAATGTGCAGAGCGGAGCCGAGCGTGTAATGTGCGGAGCGGAGCCGAGAGTGTAATGTTCTTAGCCGAGCGTGTAATGTGCGGAGCCGAGCGTGTAATGTGCAGAGCGGAGCCGAGCGTGTAATGTGCGGAGCCGAGCAGAGCGTGTAATGTGCAGAGCGGAGCCGAGCGTGTAATGTGCGGAGCGGAGTCGAGCGTGTAATGTGCGGAGCGGAGTCGAGCGTGTAATGTGCGGAGCCGAGTGTGTAATGTGCGGACGCGAGTGTGTAATGTGCGGAGCCGAGCGTGTAATGTACGGAGCGGAGCCGAGTGTGTAATGTGCGGAGCCGAGCGTGTTATGTGCGGAGCGGAGCCGAGCGTGTTATGTGCGGAGCGGAGCCGAGCGTGTTATGTGCGGAGCGGAGCGCGTAATGTGCGGAGCGGAGCGAGCGTGTAATGTGCGGAGCGGAGCCGAGCGTGTAATATGCGGAGCGGAGCGTGTAATGTGCGGAGCGGAGCGTGTAATGTGCGGAGCGGAGCGGAGCCGAGCGTGTAATGTTCTTAGCCGAGTGTGTAATGTGCGGAGCCGAGCGTGTAATGTGCGGAGCGGAGCCGAGCGTGTAATGTGCGGAGCGGAGCCGAGCGTGTAATGTGCGGAGCGGAGCCGAGCGTGTAATGTGCGGAGCGGGGCGTGTAATGTGCGGAGCGGAGCCGAGCGTGTAATGTGCGGAGCCGAGTGTGTAATGTGCGGAGCCGAGCGTGTAATGTGCGGAGCTGAGCCGAGAGTGTAATGTGCGGAGCGGAGCCGAGTGTGTAATGTGCGGAGCGGAGCCGAGTGTGTAATGTGCGGAGCGGAGCCGAGTGTGTAATGTGCGGAGCGGAATCGAGTGTGTAATGTGCGGAGCCGAGTGCGTAATGTGCGGAGCGGAACCGAGTGCGTAATGTGCGGAGCCGAGCGTGTAATGTGCGGAGCGGAGACGAGTGTGTAATGTGCGGAGCCGAGTGCGTAATGTGCGGAGCGGAGCCGAGTGCGTAATGTGCGGAGCGGAGCCGATTGCGTAATGTGCGGAGCGGAGCCGAGTGCGTAATGTGCGGAGCGGAGCCGAGTGCGTAATGTGCGGAGCTGAGTCGAGTGCGTAATGTGCGGAGCGGAGCCGTGTGAGTAATGTGCGGAGCGGAGCCGAGTGCGTAATGTGCGGAGTGGAACCGAGTGCGTAATGTGCGGAGCCGAGTGCGTAATGTGCGGAGTGGAGCCGAGTGCGTAATGTGCGGAGCGGAGCCGAGTGTGTAATGTGCGGAGTCGAGCGTGTAATGTGCGGAGCGAAGCCGAGTGTGTAATGTGCGGAGCCGAGCGTGTAATGTGCGGAGCGGAGCCGAGCGTGTAATGTGCGGAGCAGAGTGCGTAATGTGCGGAGCGGAGCCGAGCGCGTTATGTGCGGAGCGGAGCTGAGCGCGTAATGTGCGGAGCGGAGCCGAGCGCGTAATGTGCGGAGCCGAGCGCTTAATGTGCGGAGCGGAGCCGAACGCGTAATGAGCGGAGAGGAGTCGAGCGCGTAATGTGCGGAGCGGAGCCGAGCGCGTAATGTGCGGAGCGGGGCCGAGCGCGTAATGTGCGGAGCGGAGCCGAGCGTGTAATGTGCAGAGCCGAGCGCGTAATGTGCGGAGCGGAGCCGAGCGTGTAATGTGCGGAGCCGAGCGTGTAATGTGCGGAGCGGAGCCGAGCGTGTAATGTGCGGAGCGGAGCCGAGCTTGTAATGTGCGGAGTGGAGCCGAGCGTGTAATGTGCGGAGCGGAGCCGAGCGTGTAATGTGCGGAGCCGAGTGTGTAATGTGCGTAGCGGAGCCGAGCGTGTAATGTGCGGAGCGGAGCCGAGCGTGTAATGTGCGGAGCGGAGCCGAGCGTGTAATGTGCGGAGCGGAGCCGAGCGTGTCATGTGCGGAGCCGAGCGTGTAGTGTGCGGAGCCGAGCGTGTAATGTGCGGAGCCGAGCGTGTAATGTGCAGAGCCGAGCGTGTAATGTGCGGAGCGGAGCCGAGCGTGTAATGTGCGGAGCGGAGCCGAGCGTGTAATGTGCGGAGCGGAGCCGAGCGTGTAATGTGCGGAGCCGAGCGTGTAATGTGCGGAGTCGAGCGTGTAATGTGCGGAGCGGAGCCGAGTGTGTAATGTGCGTAGTCGAGTGTGTAATGTGCAGAGCCGAGCGTGTAATGTGCGGAGCGGAGCCGAGCGTGTAATGTGCTGAGCCGAGTGTGTAATGTGCGGAGCGGAGCCGAGTGTGTAATGTGCGGAGCGGAGCCGAGTGTGTAATGTGCGGAGCGGAATCGAGTGTGTAATGTGCGGAGCCGAGTGCGTAATGTGCGGAGCGGAACCGAGTGCGTAATGTGCGGAGCCGAGCGTGTAATGTGCGGAGCGGAGACGAGTGTGTAATGTGCGGAGCCGAGTGCGTAATGTGCGGAGCGGAGCCGAGTGCGTAATGTGCGGAGCGGAGCCGATTGCGTAATGTGCGGAGCGGAGCCGAGTGCGTAATGTGCGGAGCGGAGCCGAGTGCGTAATGTGCGGAGCTGAGTCGAGTGCGTAATGTGCGGAGCGGAGCCGTGTGAGTAATGTGCGGAGCGGAGCCGAGTGCGTAATGTGCGGAGTGGAACCGAGTGCGTAATGTGCGGAGCCGAGTGCGTAATGTGCGGAGTGGAGCCGAGTGCGTAATGTGCGGAGCGGAGCCGAGTGTGTAATGTGCGGAGTCGAGCGTGTAATGTGCGGAGCGAAGCCGAGTGTGTAATGTGCGGAGCCGAGCGTGTAATGTGCGGAGCGGAGCCGAGCGTGTAATGTGCGGAGCAGAGTGCGTAATGTGCGGAGCGGAGCCGAGCGCGTTATGTGCGGAGCGGAGCTGAGCGCGTAATGTGCGGAGCGGAGCCGAGCGCGTAATGTGCGGAGCCGAGCGCTTAATGTGCGGAGCGGAGCCGAACGCGTAATGAGCGGAGAGGAGTCGAGCGCGTAATGTGCGGAGCGGAGCCGAGCGCGTAATGTGCGGAGCGGGGCCGAGCGCGTAATGTGCGGAGCGGAGCCGAGCGCGTAATGTGCAGAGCCGAGCGCGTAATGTGCGGAGCGGAGCCGAGCGTGTAATGTGCGGAGCCGAGCGTGTAATGTGCGGAGCGGAGCCGAGCGTGTAATGTGCGGAGCGGAGCCGAGCTTGTAATGTGCGGAGTGGAGCCGAGCGTGTAATGTGCGGAGCGGAGCCGAGCGTGTAATGTGCGGAGCCGAGTGTGTAATGTGCGTAGCGGAGCCGAGCGTGTAATGTGCGGAGCGGAGCCGAGCGTGTAATGTGCGGAGCGGAGCCGAGCGTGTAATGTGCGGAGCGGAGCCGAGCGTGTCATGTGCGGAGCCGAGCGTGTAGTGTGCGGAGCCGAGCGTGTAATGTGCGGAGCCGAGCGTGTAATGTGCAGAGCCGAGCGTGTAATGTGCGGAGCGGAGCCGAGCGTGTAATGTGCGGAGCGGAGCCGAGCGTGTAATGTGCGGAGCGGAGCCGAGCGTGTAATGTGCGGAGCCGAGCGTGTAATGTGCGGAGTCGAGCGTGTAATGTGCGGAGCGGAGCCGAGTGTGTAATGTGCGTAGTCGAGTGTGTAATGTGCAGAGCCGAGCGTGTAATGTGCGGAGCGGAGCCGAGCGTGTAATGTGCTGAGCCGAGTGTGTAATGTGCGGAGCGGAGCCGAGAGTGTAATGTGCGGAGCGGAGCCGAGTGTGTAATGTGCGGAGCGGAGCCGAGTGTGTAATGTGCGTAGCCGAGTGCGTAATGTGCGGAGCGTAGCCGAGTGCGTAATGTGCGGAGCGGAGCCGAGTGCGTAATGTGCGGAGCGGAGCCGAGTGTGTAATGTGCGGAGCCGAGTGCGTAATGTGCGGAGCGTAGCCGAGTGCGTAATGTGCGGAGCGGAGCCGAGTGCGTAATGTGCGGAGCGGAGCCGAGTGTGTAATGTGCGGAGCCGAGTGCGTAATGTGCGGAGCGTAGCCGAGTGCGTAATGTGCGGAGCGGAGCCGAGTGCGTAATGTGCGGAGCCGAGTGCGTAATGTGCGGAGCGGAGCCGAGTGCGTAATGTGCGGAGCGGAGCCGAGTGCGTAATGTGCGGAGCGGGTCCGAGCGCGTAATGTGCGGAGCGGGTCCGAGCGCGTAATGTGCGGAGCGGAGCCGAGCGCGTAATGTGCGGAGCCGAGTGCGTAATGTGCGGAGCGGAGCCGAGCGTGTAATGTGCGGAGCGGGTCCGAGTGCGTAATGAGCGGAGCCGAGCGCGTAATGTGCGGAGCGGAGCCGAGCGCGTAATGTGCGGAGCGGAGCAGAGTGCGTAATGTGCGTAGCGGAGCCGAGTGCATAATGTGCGGAGCGGAGCCGAGTGCGTAATGTGCGGAGCGGAGTCGAGTGCGTAATGTGCGGAGCGGAGCCGAGTGCGTAATGTGCGGAGCGGAGCCGAGTGCGTAATGTGCGGAGCGGAGCCGAGTGCGTAATGTGCGGAGCGGAGCCGAGTGCGTAATGTGCGGAGCGGAGCCGAGTGCGTAATGTGCGGAGCGGAGCCGAGCGTGTAATGTGCGGAGTCGAGCGTGTAATGTGTGGTGCGGAGCCGAGTGTGTAATGTGCGGAGCCGAGCGTGTAATGTGCGGAGCCGAGCGTGTAATGTGCGGAGCCGAGTGCGTAATTTTTCGGAGCGGAGTCGAGTGTGTAATGTGCGGAGCCGAGTGCGTAATGTGCGGAGCAGAGCCGAGTGCGTAATGTGCGGAGCGGAGCCGAGTGTGTAATGTGCGGAGCGGAGCCGAGTGCGTAATGTTCGGAGCGGAGCCGAGTGTGTAATGTGCGGAGTCGAGTGTTTAATGTGCGGAGCGGAGCCGAGTGTGTAATGTGCGGAGCCGAGTGCGTAATGTGCGGAGCGGAGCCGAGCGTGTAATGTGCGGAGCGGGTCCGAGCGCGTAATGTGCGGAGCGGAGCCGAGCGCGTAATGTGCGGAGCGCAGCCGAGTGCGTAATGTGCGGAGCAGAGTGCGTAATGTGCGTAGCGGAGCCGAGTGCGTAATGTGCGGAGCGGAGTCGAGTGCGTAATGTGCGGAGCGGAGCCGAGTGCGTAATGTGCGGAGCGGAGCCGAGTGCGTAATGTGCGGAGCGGAGCCGAGTGCGTAATGTGCGGAGCGGAGCCGAGTACGTAATGTGCGGAGCGGAGCCGAGTGCTTAATGTGCGGAGCGGAGCCGAGCGTGTAATGTGCGGAGTCGAGCGTGTAATGTGCGGAGCGGAGCCGAGTGTGTAATGTGCGGAGCGGAGCCGAGTGCGTAATGTTCGGAGCGGAGCCGAGTGTGTAATGTGCGGAGTCGAGTGTGTAATGTGCGGAGCGGAGCCGAGTGTGTAATGAGCGGAGCCGAGTGCGTAATGTGCGGAGCGGAGCCGAGTGCATAATGTGCGGAGCGGAGCCGAGCGCGTAATGTGCGGAGCGGAGCCGAGCGTGTAATGTGCGGAGCGGGTCCGAGCGCGTAATGTGCGGAGCGGAGCCGAGCGCGTAATGTGCGGAGCGGAGCCGAGCGCGTAATGTGCGGAGCGGAGCCGAGTGCGTAATGTGCGGAGCGGAGCCGAGTGCGTAATGTGCGGAGCCGAGTGCGTAATGTTCAGAGCGGAGCCGAGTGCGTAATGTGCGGAGCGGAGCCGAGTGCGTAATGTGCGGAGCGGAGCCGAGCGTGTAATGTGCGGAGTCGAGCGTCTAATGTGCGGTGCGGAGCCGAGTGTGTAATGTGCGGAGCCGAGTGTGTAATGTGCGGAGCCGAGCGTGTAATGTGCGGAGCGGAGCCGAGAGTGTAATGTGCGGAGCGGAGCCGAGTGTGTAATGTGCGGAGCGGAGCCGAGTGTGTAATCTGCGGAGCCGAGTGCGTAATGTGCGGAGCGTAGCCGAGTGCGTAATGTGCGGAGCGGAGCCGAGTGCGTAATGTGCGGAGCGGAGCCGAGTGTGTAATGTGCGGAGCCGAGTGCGTAATGTGCGGAGCGGAGCCGAGTGCGTAATGTGCGGAGCCGAGTGCGTAATGTGCGGAGCGGAGCCGAGTGCGTAATGTGCGGAGCGGAGCCGCGTGCGTAATGTGCGGAGCGGGACCGAGTGTGTAATGTGCGGAGCAGGGCCGTGTGAGTAATGTACGGAGCGGAGCCGAGTGCGTAATCTGCGGAGCGGAGCCGAGCGCGTAATGTGCTGAGCGGAGCCGAGCGTGTAATGTGCGGAGCCGAGCGTGTAATGTGCGGAGCAGAGCCGAGTATGTAATGTGCGGAGCGGAACCGAGTGTGTAATGTGCGGAGCGGAGCCGAGTGTGTAATGTGCGGAGCGGAGCCGAGTGCGTAATGTGCGGAGCGGAGCCGAGTGCGTAATGTGCGGAGCCGAGTGCTTAATGAGCGGAGCCGAGTGCGTAATCAGCGGAGCCGAGTGCGTAATGTGCTTGGCGGAGTCGAGTGCGTAATGTGCGGAGCGGAGCCGAGTGCGTAATGTGCGGAGCGGAGCCGAGTGCGTAATGTGCGGAGCGGAGCCGAGTGCGTAATGTGCGAAGCGGATCCGAGTGTGTAACGTGCGGAGCCGAGTGTGTAATGTGCGGAGCGGAGTCGAGTGCGTAATGTGCGGAGCGGAGCCGAGTGCGTAATGTGCGGAGCGGAGCCGAGTGCGTAATGTGCGGAGCGGAGCCGTGTGAGTAATGTGCGGAGCGGAGCCGAGTGCGTAATGTGCGGAGCAGAGCCGAGTGCGTAATGTGCGGAGCGGAGCCGAGTGCGTAATGTGCGGAGCGGAGCCGAGTGCGTAATGTGCGGAGCGGAGCCGAGTGTGTAATGTGCGGAGCCGAGTGTGTAATGTGCGGAGCGGAGCCGAGTGCGTAATGTGCGGAGCGGATCCGAGTGCGTAATGTGCGGAGCCGAGTGTGTAATGTGCGGAGCCGAGAGTATAATGTGCGGAGCGGAGCCGAGCGTGTAAGGTGCGGAGCAGAGTGTGTAATGTGCGGAGCGGAGCCGAGTGCGTAATGTGCGGAGCGGAGCCGTGTGAGTAATGTGCGGAGGGGAGCCGAGTGCGTAATGTGCGGAGCGGAGCCGAGTGCGTAATGTGCGGAGCGGAGCCGAGTGCGTAATGTGCGGAGCGGAGCCGAGCGTGTAATGTGCGGAGTCGAGCGTGTAATGTGCGGTGCGGAGCCGAGCGTGTAATGTGCGGAGCCGAGCGTGTAATGTGCGGAGCCGAGCGTGTAATGTGCGGAGCGGAGCCGAGCGTGTAATGTGCGGAGCGGAGTCGAGCGTGTAATGTGCGGACCGGAGCCGAGCGTGTAATGTGCGGACCGGAGCCGAGCGTGTAATGTGCGGAGCCGAGTGTGTAATGTGCGGAGCGGAGCCGAGTGTGTAATGTGCGGAGCCGAGTGCGTAATGTGCGGAGCGGAGCCGAGTGCGTAATGTGCGGAGCAGGACCGAGTGTGTAATGTGCGGAGCGGAGCCGTGTGAGTAATGTGCGGAGCGGAGCCGAGTGCATAATATGCGGAGCGGAGCCGAGCGCGTAATGTGCTGAGCGGAGCCGAGCGCGTAATGTGCTGAGCCGAGTGTGTAATGTGCGGAGCCGAGCGTGTAATGTGCGGATTAGAGCCGAGTGTGTAATGTGTGGAGCGGAGCCGAGTGTGTAATGTGAGGAGCCGAGTGTGTAATGTGCGGAGCGGAGCCGAGTGTGTAATGTGCGGAGCCGAGTGTGTAATGTGCGGAGCGGAGCCGAGTGCGTAATGTGCGGAGCGGAGCCGAGTGCGTAATGTGCGGAGCGGAGCCGAGTGCGTAATATGCGGAGCGGAGCCGAGTGTGTAATGTGCGGAGCGGAGCCGAGTGCGTAATGTGCGGAGCGGAGCCGAGTGCGTAATGTGCGGAGCAGAGCCGAGTGTGTAATGTGCGGATTCTAGCGTGTAATATGCGGAGCGGAGCCGAGTGTGTAATGTGCGGAGCCGAGTGTGTAATGTGCGGAGCCGAGCGTGTAATGTGCAGAGCGGAGCAGAGCGTGTAATGTGCAGAGCCGAGTGTGTAATGTGCAGAGCGGAGCAGAGCGTGTAATGTGCAGAGCCGAGTGCGTAATGTGCGGAGCGGAGCCGAGTGCGTAATGTGCGGAGCGGAGCCGTGTGAGTAATGTGCGGAGCGGAGCCGAGTGCGTAATGTGCGGAGCAGAGCCGAGTGCGTAATGTGCGGAGCGGAGCCGAGTGCGTAATGTGCGGAGCGGAGCCGAGTGTGTAATGTGCGGAGCCGAGTGTGTAATGTGCGGAGCGGAGCCGAGTGCGTAATGTGCGGAGCGGATCCGAGTGCGTAATGTGCGGAGCCGAGTGTGTAATGTGCGGAGCGGAGCCGAGCGTATAATGTGCGGAGCGGAGCCGAGCGTGTAATGTGCGGAGCAGAGTGTGTAATGTGCGGAGCGGAGCCGAGTGCGTAATGTGCGGAGCCGAGTGTGTAATGTGCGGAGCCGAGTGTGTAATGTGCGGAGCGGAGCCGAGTGCGTAATGTGCGGAGCGGATCCGAGTGCGTAATGTGCGGAGCCGAGTGTGTAATGTGCGGAGCGGAGCCGAGCGTATAATGTGCGGAGCGGAGCCGAGCGTGTAATGTGCGGAGCAGAGTGTGTAATGTGCGGAGCGGAGCCGAGTGCGTAATGTGCGGAGCGGAGCCTAGTGTGTAATGTGCGGAGCCGAGTGCGTAATGTGCGGAGCGGAGCCGAGTGCGTAATGTGCGGAGCAGAGCCGAGTGCGTAATGTGCGGAGCCGAGTGTGTAATGTGCGGAGCCGAGTGCGGAATGTGCGGAGCGGAGCCGAGTGCGTAATGTGCGGAGCCGAGTGCGTAATGTGCGGAGCGGAGCCGAGTGCGTAATGTGCGGAGCGGAGCCGTGTGAGTAATGTGCGGAGCGGAGCCGAGTGCGTAATGTGCGGAGCGGAGCCGAGTGCGTAATGTGCGGAGCGGAGCCGAGTGCGTAATGTGCGGAGCGGAGCCGAGCGTGTAATGTGCGGAGTCGAGCGTGTAATGTGCGGTGCGGAGCCGAGCGTGTAATGTGCGGAGCCGAGCGTGTAATGTGCGGAGCCGAGCGTGTAATGTGCGGAGCGGAGCCGAGCGTGTAATGTGCGGAGCGGAGTCGAGCGTGTAATGTGCGGAGCGGAGCCGAGCGTGTAATGTGCGGAGCGGAGCCGAGCGTGTAATGTGCGGAGCCGAGTGTGTAATGTGCGGAGCGGAGCCGAGTGTGTAATGTGCGGAGCCGAGTGCGTAATGTGCGGAGCGGAGCCGAGTGCGTAATGTGCGGAGCAGGACCGAGTGTGTAATGTGCGGAGCGGAGCCGTGTGAGTAATGTGCGGAGCGGAGCCGAGTGCATAATATGCGGAGCGGAGCCGAGCGCGTAATGTGCTGAGCGGAGCCGAGCGCGTAATGTGCTGAGCCGAGTGTGTAATGTGCGGAGCCGAGCGTGTAATGTGCGGATTAGAGCCGAGTGTGTAATGTGTGGAGCGGAGCCGAGTGTGTAATGTGAGGAGCCGAGTGTGTAATGTGCGGAGCGGAGCCGAGTGTGTAATGTGCGGAGCCGAGTGTGTAATGTGCGGAGCGGAGCCGAGTGCGGAATGTGCGGAGCGGAGCCGAGTGCGTAATGTGCGGAGCGGAGCCGAGTGCGTAATGTGCGGAGCGGAGCCGAGTGTGTAATGTGCGGAGCGGAGCCGAGTGCGTAATGTGCGGAGCGGAGCCGAGTGCGTAATGTGCGGAGCGGAGCCGAGTGTGTAATGTGCGGAGTCTAGCGTGTAATATGCGGAGCGGAGCCGAGTGTGTAATGTGCGGAGCCGAGTGTGTAATGTGCGGAGCCGAGCGTGTAATGTGCAGAGCGGAGCAGAGCGTGTAATGTGCAGAGCCGAGTGTGTAATGTGCGGAGCGGAGCCGAGCGTGTAATGTGCGGAGCCGAGCGTGTAATGTGCAGAGCGGAGCCGATCGTGTAATGTGCGGAGCGGAGCCGAGCGTGTAATGTGCGGAGCGGAGCCGAGCGTGTAATGTTCTTAGCCGAGCGTGTAATGTGCGGAGCCGAGCGTGTAATGTGCGGAGCGGAGCCGAGCGTGTAATGTGCGGAGCCGAGTGTGTAATGTGCGGAGCCGAGTGTGTAATGTGCGGAGCGGAGCCGAGTGTGTAATGTGCGGAGCCGAGTGCGTAATGTGCGGAGCGGAGCCGAGTGCGTAATGTGCGGAGCGGGACCGAGTGTGTAATGTGCGGAGCGGAGCCGTGTGAGTAATGTGCGGAGCGGAGCCGAGTGCATAATGTGCGGAGCGGAGCCGAGCGCGTAATGTGCTGAGCGGAACCGAGCGCGTAATGTGCTGAGCGGAGCCGAGCGCGTAATGTACTGAGCCGAGTGTGTAATGTGCGGAGCCGAGCGTGTAATGTGCGGAATAGAGCCGAATGTGTAATGTGCGGAGCGGAGCCGAGTGTGTAATGTGCGGAGCCGAGTGTGTAATGTGCGGAGCGGAGCCGAGTGCGTAATGTGCGGAGCGGAGCCGAGTGCGTAATGTGCGGAGCGGAGCCGAGTGCGTAATGTGTGGAGCGGAGCCGAGTGCGTAATGTGCGGAGCGGAGCCGAGTGTGTAATGTGCGGAGTCTAGCGTGTAATATGTGGAGCGGAGCCGAGTGTGTAATGTGCGGAGCCGAGTGTGTAATGTGCGGAGCCGAGCGTGTAATGTGCGGAGCGGAGCCGTGTGAGTAATGTGCGGAGCGGAGCCGAGTGCATAATGTGCGGAGCGGAGCCGAGCGCGTAATGTGCTGAGCGGAGCCGAGCGCGTAATGTGCTGAGCGGAGCCGAGCGCGTAATGTGCTGAGCCGAGTGTGTAATGTGCGGAGCCGAGCGTGTAATGTGCGGATTAGAGCCGAGTGTGTAATGTGCGGAGCGGAGCCGAGTGTGTAATGTGCGGAGCCGAGTGCGTAATGTGCGGAGCGGAGCCGAGTGCGTAATGTGCGGAGCGGAGCCGAGTGCGTAATGTGCGGAGCGGAGCCGAGTGCGTAATGTGCGGAGCGGAGCCGAGTGCGTAATGTGTGGAGCGGAGCCGAGTGCGTAATGTGCGGAGCGGAGCCGAGTGTGTAATGTGCGGAGTCTAGCGTGTAATATGCGGAGCGGAGCCGAGTGTGTAATGTGCGGAGCCGAGTGTGTAATGTGCGGAGCCGAGCGTGTAATGTGCAGAGCGGAGCCGAGCGTGTAATGTGCGGAGCGGAGCCGAGAGTGTAATGTTCTTAGCCGAGCGTGTAATGTGCGGAGCCGAGCGTGTAATGTGCAGAGCGGAGCCGAGCGTGTAATGTGCGGAGCCGAGCAGAGCGTGTAATGTGCAGAGCGGAGCCGAGCGTGTAATGTGCGGAGCGGAGTCGAGCGTGTAATGTGCGGAGCGGAGTCGAGCGTGTAATGTGCGGAGCCGAGTGTGTAATGTGCGGACGCGAGTGTGTAATGTGCGGAGCCGAGCGTGTAATGTACGGAGCGGAGCCGAGTGTGTAATGTGCGGAGCCGAGCGTGTTATGTGCGGAGCGGAGCCGAGCGTGTTATGTGCGGAGCGGAGCCGAGCGTGTTATGTGCGGAGCGGAGCGCGTAATGTGCGGAGCGGAGCGAGCGTGTAATGTGCGGAGCGGAGCCGAGCGTGTAATATGCGGAGCGGAGCGTGTAATGTGCGGAGCGGAGCGTGTAATGTGCGGAGCGGAGCGGAGCCGAGCGTGTAATGTTCTTAGCCGAGTGTGTAATGTGCGGAGCCGAGCGTGTAATGTGCGGAGCGGAGCCGAGCGTGTAATGTGCGGAGCGGAGCCGAGCGTGTAATGTGCGGAGCGGAGCCGAGCGTGTAATGTGCGGAGCGGGGCGTGTAATGTGCGGAGCGGAGCCGAGCGTGTAATGTGCGGAGCCGAGTGTGTAATGTGCGGAGCCGAGCGTGTAATGTGCGGAGCTGAGCCGAGAGTGTAATGTGCGGAGCGGAGCCGAGTGTGTAATGTGCGGAGCGGAGCCGAGTGTGTAATGTGCGGAGCGGAGCCGAGTGTGTAATGTGCGGAGCGGAATCGAGTGTGTAATGTGCGGAGCCGAGTGCGTAATGTGCGGAGCGGAACCGAGTGCGTAATGTGCGGAGCCGAGCGTGTAATGTGCGGAGCGGAGACGAGTGTGTAATGTGCGGAGCCGAGTGCGTAATGTGCGGAGCGGAGCCGAGTGCGTAATGTGCGGAGCGGAGCCGATTGCGTAATGTGCGGAGCGGAGCCGAGTGCGTAATGTGCGGAGCGGAGCCGAGTGCGTAATGTGCGGAGCTGAGTCGAGTGCGTAATGTGCGGAGCGGAGCCGTGTGAGTAATGTGCGGAGCGGAGCCGAGTGCGTAATGTGCGGAGTGGAACCGAGTGCGTAATGTGCGGAGCCGAGTGCGTAATGTGCGGAGTGGAGCCGAGTGCGTAATGTGCGGAGCGGAGCCGAGTGTGTAATGTGCGGAGTCGAGCGTGTAATGTGCGGAGCGAAGCCGAGTGTGTAATGTGCGGAGCCGAGCGTGTAATGTGCGGAGCGGAGCCGAGCGTGTAATGTGCGGAGCAGAGTGCGTAATGTGCGGAGCGGAGCCGAGCGCGTTATGTGCGGAGCGGAGCTGAGCGCGTAATGTGCGGAGCGGAGCCGAGCGCGTAATGTGCGGAGCCGAGCGCTTAATGTGCGGAGCGGAGCCGAACGCGTAATGAGCGGAGAGGAGTCGAGCGCGTAATGTGCGGAGCGGAGCCGAGCGCGTAATGTGCGGAGCGGGGCCGAGCGCGTAATGTGCGGAGCGGAGCCGAGCGCGTAATGTGCAGAGCCGAGCGCGTAATGTGCGGAGCGGAGCCGAGCGTGTAATGTGCGGAGCCGAGCGTGTAATGTGCGGAGCGGAGCCGAGCGTGTAATGTGCGGAGCGGAGCCGAGCTTGTAATGTGCGGAGTGGAGCCGAGCGTGTAATGTGCGGAGCGGAGCCGAGCGTGTAATGTGCGGAGCCGAGTGTGTAATGTGCGTAGCGGAGCCGAGCGTGTAATGTGCGGAGCGGAGCCGAGCGTGTAATGTGCGGAGCGGAGCCGAGCGTGTAATGTGCGGAGCGGAGCCGAGCGTGTCATGTGCGGAGCCGAGCGTGTAGTGTGCGGAGCCGAGCGTGTAATGTGCGGAGCCGAGCGTGTAATGTGCAGAGCCGAGCGTGTAATGTGCGGAGCGGAGCCGAGCGTGTAATGTGCGGAGCGGAGCCGAGCGTGTAATGTGCGGAGCGGAGCCGAGCGTGTAATGTGCGGAGCCGAGCGTGTAATGTGCGGAGTCGAGCGTGTAATGTGCGGAGCGGAGCCGAGTGTGTAATGTGCGTAGTCGAGTGTGTAATGTGCAGAGCCGAGCGTGTAATGTGCGGAGCGGAGCCGAGCGTGTAATGTGCTGAGCCGAGTGTGTAATGTGCGGAGCGGAGCCGAGTGTGTAATGTGCGGAGCGGAGCCGAGTGTGTAATGTGCGGAGCGGAATCGAGTGTGTAATGTGCGGAGCCGAGTGCGTAATGTGCGGAGCGGAACCGAGTGCGTAATGTGCGGAGCCGAGCGTGTAATGTGCGGAGCGGAGACGAGTGTGTAATGTGCGGAGCCGAGTGCGTAATGTGCGGAGCGGAGCCGAGTGCGTAATGTGCGGAGCGGAGCCGATTGCGTAATGTGCGGAGCGGAGCCGAGTGCGTAATGTGCGGAGCGGAGCCGAGTGCGTAATGTGCGGAGCTGAGTCGAGTGCGTAATGTGCGGAGCGGAGCCGTGTGAGTAATGTGCGGAGCGGAGCCGAGTGCGTAATGTGCGGAGTGGAACCGAGTGCGTAATGTGCGGAGCCGAGTGCGTAATGTGCGGAGTGGAGCCGAGTGCGTAATGTGCGGAGCGGAGCCGAGTGTGTAATGTGCGGAGTCGAGCGTGTAATGTGCGGAGCGAAGCCGAGTGTGTAATGTGCGGAGCCGAGCGTGTAATGTGCGGAGCGGAGCCGAGCGTGTAATGTGCGGAGCAGAGTGCGTAATGTGCGGAGCGGAGCCGAGCGCGTTATGTGCGGAGCGGAGCTGAGCGCGTAATGTGCGGAGCGGAGCCGAGCGCGTAATGTGCGGAGCCGAGCGCTTAATGTGCGGAGCGGAGCCGAACGCGTAATGAGCGGAGAGGAGTCGAGCGCGTAATGTGCGGAGCGGAGCCGAGCGCGTAATGTGCGGAGCGGGGCCGAGCGCGTAATGTGCGGAGCGGAGCCGAGCGCGTAATGTGCAGAGCCGAGCGCGTAATGTGCGGAGCGGAGCCGAGCGTGTAATGTGCGGAGCCGAGCGTGTAATGTGCGGAGCGGAGCCGAGCGTGTAATGTGCGGAGCGGAGCCGAGCTTGTAATGTGCGGAGTGGAGCCGAGCGTGTAATGTGCGGAGCGGAGCCGAGCGTGTAATGTGCGGAGCCGAGTGTGTAATGTGCGTAGCGGAGCCGAGCGTGTAATGTGCGGAGCGGAGCCGAGCGTGTAATGTGCGGAGCGGAGCCGAGCGTGTAATGTGCGGAGCGGAGCCGAGCGTGTCATGTGCGGAGCCGAGCGTGTAGTGTGCGGAGCCGAGCGTGTAATGTGCGGAGCCGAGCGTGTAATGTGCAGAGCCGAGCGTGTAATGTGCGGAGCGGAGCCGAGCGTGTAATGTGCGGAGCGGAGCCGAGCGTGTAATGTGCGGAGCGGAGCCGAGCGTGTAATGTGCGGAGCCGAGCGTGTAATGTGCGGAGTCGAGCGTGTAATGTGCGGAGCGGAGCCGAGTGTGTAATGTGCGTAGTCGAGTGTGTAATGTGCAGAGCCGAGCGTGTAATGTGCGGAGCGGAGCCGAGCGTGTAATGTGCTGAGCCGAGTGTGTAATGTGCGGAGCGGAGCCGAGAGTGTAATGTGCGGAGCGGAGCCGAGTGTGTAATGTGCGGAGCGGAGCCGAGTGTGTAATGTGCGTAGCCGAGTGCGTAATGTGCGGAGCGTAGCCGAGTGCGTAATGTGCGGAGCGGAGCCGAGTGCGTAATGTGCGGAGCGGAGCCGAGTGTGTAATGTGCGGAGCCGAGTGCGTAATGTGCGGAGCGTAGCCGAGTGCGTAATGTGCGGAGCGGAGCCGAGTGCGTAATGTGCGGAGCGGAGCCGAGTGTGTAATGTGCGGAGCCGAGTGCGTAATGTGCGGAGCGTAGCCGAGTGCGTAATGTGCGGAGCGGAGCCGAGTGCGTAATGTGCGGAGCCGAGTGCGTAATGTGCGGAGCGGAGCCGAGTGCGTAATGTGCGGAGCGGAGCCGCGTGCGTAATGTGCGGAGCGGGACCGAGTGTGTAATGTGCGGAGCGGAGCCGAGTGCGTAATCTGCGGAGCGGAGCCGAGCGCGTAATGTGCTGAGCGGAGCCGAGCGTGTAATGTGCGGAGCCGAGCGTGTAATGTGCGGAGCGGAGCCGAGCGTGTAATGTGCGGAGCGGAGCCGAGCGTGTAATGTGCGGAGCGGAGCCGAGCGTGTAATGTGCGGAGCCGAGCGTGTAATGTGCGGAGTCGAGCGTGTAATGTGCGGAGCGGAGCCGAGTGTGTAATGTGCGTAGTCGAGTGTGTAATGTGCAGAGCCGAGCGTGTAATGTGCGGAGCGGAGCCGAGCGTGTAATGTGCTGAGCCGAGTGTGTAATGTGCGGAGCGGAGCCGAGAGTGTAATGTGCGGAGCGGAGCCGAGTGTGTAATGTGCGGAGCGGAGCCGAGTGTGTAATGTGCGGAGCCGAGTGCGTAATGTGCGGAGCGTAGCCGAGTGCGTAATGTGCGGAGCGGAGCCGAGTGCGTAATGTGCGGAGCGGAGCCGAGTGTGTAATGTGCGGAGCCGAGTGCGTAATGTGCGGAGCGGAGCCAAGTGCGTAATGTGCGGAGCGGAGCCGAGTGCGTAATGTGCGGAGCGGAGCCGAGTGTGTAATGTGCGGAGCCGAGTGCGTAATGTGCGGAGCGTAGCCGAGTGCGTAATGTGCGGAGCGGAGCCGAGTGCGTAATGTGCGGAGCCGAGTGCGTAATGTGCGGAGCGGAGCCGAGTGCGTAATGTGCGGAGCGGAGCCGCGTGCGTAATGTGCGGAGCGGGACCGAGTGTGTAATGTGCGGAGCGGAGCCGAGTGCGTAATCTGCGGAGCGGAGCCGAGCGCGTAATGTGCTGAGCGGAGCCGAGCGTGTAATGTGCGGAGCAGAGCCGAGTATGTAATGTGCGGAGCGGAACCGAGTGTGTAATGTGCGGAGCGGAGCCGAGTGTGTAATGTGCGGAGCGGAGCCGAGTGCGTAATGTGCGGAGCGGAGCCGAGTGCGTAATGTGCGGAGCCGAGTGCTTAATGAGCGGAGCCGAGTGCGTAATCAGCGGAGCCGAGTGCGTAATGTGCTTGGCGGAGTCGAGTGCGTAATGTGCGGAGCGGAGCCGAGCGCGTAATGTGCGGAGCGGATCCGAGTGCGTAATGTGCGGAGCGGAGCCGAGTGCGTAATGTGCGAAGCGGATCCGAGTGTGTAACGTGCGGAGCCGAGTGTGTAATGTGCGGAGCGGAGTCGAGTGCGTAATGTGCGGAGCGGAGCCGAGTGCGTAATGTGCGGAGCGGAGCCGAGTGCGTAATGTGCGGAGCGGAGCCGTGTGAGTAATTTGCGGAGCGGAGCCGAGTGCGTAATGTGCGGAGCAGAGCCGAGTGCGTAATGTGCGGAGCGGAGCCGAGTGCGTAATGTGCGGAGCGGAGCCGAGTGCGTAATGTGCGGAGCGGAGCCGAGTGTGTAATGTGCGGAGCCGAGTGTGTAATGTGCGGAGCGGAGCCGAGTGCGTAATGTGCGGAGCGGATCCGAGTGCGTAATGTGCGGAGCCGAGTGTGTAATGTGCGGAGCGGAGCCGAGCGTATAATGTGCGGAGCGGAGCCGAGCGTGTAATGTGCGGAGCAGAGTGTGTAATGTGCGGAGCGGAGCCGAGTGCGTAATGTGCGGAGCGGAGACTAGTGTGTAATGTGCGGATCCGAGTGCGTAATGTGCGGAGCGGAGCCGAGTGCGTAATGTGCGGAGCGGAGCCGAGTGCGTAATGTGCGGAGCCGAGTGTGTAATGTGCGGAGCCGAGTGCGGAATGTGCGGAGCGGAGCCGAGTGCGGAATGTGCGGAGCCGAGTGCGTAATGTGCGGAGCCGAGTGCGTAATGTGCGGAGCGGAGCCGTGTGAGTAATGTGCGGAGCGGAGCCGAGTGCATAATGTGCGGAGCGGAGCCGAGTGCGTAATGTGCGGAGCGGAGCCGAGTGCGTAATGTGCGGAGCGGAGCCGAGCGTGTAATATGCGGAGTCGAGCGTGTAATGTGCGGTGCGGAGCCGAGCGTGTAATGTGCGGAGCCGAGCGTGTAATGTGCGGAGCCGAGCGTGTAATGTGCGGAGCGGAGCCGAGCGTGTAATGTGCGGAGCGGAGTCGAGCGTGTAATGTGCGGAGCGGAGCCGAGCGTGTAATGTGCGGAGCGGAGCCGAGCGTGTAATGTGCGGAGCCGAGTGTGTAATGTGCGGAGCAGAGCCGAGTGTGTAATGTGCGGAGCCGAGTGCGTAATGTGCGGAGCGGAGCCGAGTGCGTAATGTGCGGAGCAGGACCGAGTGTGTAATGTGCGGAGCGGAGCCGTGTGAGTAATGTGCGGAGCGGAGCCGAGTGCATAATATGCGGAGCGGAGCCGAGCGCGTAATGTGCTGAGCGGAGCCTAGCGCGTAATGTGCTGAGCCGAGTGTGTAATGTGCGGAGCCGAGCGTGTAATGTGCGGATTAGAGCCGAGTGTGTAATGTGCGGAGCGGAGCCGAGTGTGTAATGTGAGGAGCCGAGTGTGTAATGTGCGGAGCGGAGCCGAGTGTGTAATGTGCGGAGCCGAGTGTGTAATGTGCGGAGCGGAGCCGAGTGCGTAATGTGCGGAGCGGAGCCGAGTGCGTAATGTGCGGAGCGGAGCCGAGTGCGTAATGTGCGGAGCGGAGCCGAGTGTGTAATGTGCGGAGCGGAGCCGAGTGCGTAATGTGCGGAGCGGAGCCGAGTGCGTAATGTGCGGAGCGGAGCCGAGTGTGTAATGTGCGGAGTCTAGCGTGTAATATGCGGAGCGGAGCCGAGTGTGTAATGTGCGGAGCCGAGTGTGTAATGTGCGGAGCCGAGCGTGTAATGTGCAGAGCGGAGCAGAGCGTGTAATGTGCAGAGCCGAGCGTGTAATGTGCGGAGCGGAGCCGAGCGTGTAATGTGCGGAGCCGAGCGTGTAATGTGCAGAGCGGAGCCGATCGTGTAATGTGCGGAGCGGAGCCGAGCGTGTAATGTGCGGAGCGGAGCCGAGCGTGTAATGTTCTTAGCCGAGTGTGTAATGTGCGGAGCCGAGCGTGTAATGTGCGGAGCGGAGTCGAGCGTGTAATGTGCGGAGCGGAGCCGAGCGTGTAATGTGCGGAGCGGAGCCGAGTGTGTAATGTGCGGAGCCGAGTGTGTAATGTGCGGAGCGGAGCCGAGTGTGTAATGTGCGGAGCCGAGTGCGTAATGTGCGGAGCGGAGCCGAGTGCGTAATGTGCGGAGCGGGACCGAGTGTGTAATGTGCGGAGCTGAGCCGTGTGAGTAATGTGCGGAGCGGAGCCGAGCGCGTAATGTGCGGAGCGGAGCCGAGCGCGTAATGTGCTGAGCGGAGCCGAGCGCGTAATGTGCTGAGCCGAGTGTGTAATGTGCGGAGCCGAGCGTGTAATGTGCGGATTAGAGCCGAGTGTGTAATGTGCGGAGCGGAGCCGAGTGTGTAATGTGCGGAGCCGAGTGTGTAATGTGCGGAGCGGAGCCGAGTGCGTAATGTGCGGAGCGGAGCCGAGTGCGTAATGTGCGGAGCGGAGCCGAGTGCGTAATGTGCGGAGCGGAGCCGAGTGCGTAATGTGTGGAGCGGAGCCGAGTGCGTAATGTGCGGAGCGGAGCCGAGTGTGTAATGTGCGGAGTCTAGCGTGTAATATGCGGAGCGGAGCCGAGTGTGTAATGTGCGGAGCCGAGTGTGTAATGTGCGGAGCCGAGCGTGTAATGTGCGGAGCGGAGCCGTGTGAGTAATGTGCGGAGCGGAGCCGAGTGCATAATGTGCGGAGCGGAGCCGAGCGCGTAATGTGCTGAGCGGAGCCGAGCGCGTAATGTGCTGAGCGGAGCCGAGCGCGTAATGTGCTGAGCCGAGTGTGTAATGTGCGGAGCCGAGCGTGTAATGTGCGGATTAGAGCCGAGTGTGTAATGTGCGGAGCGGAGCCGAGTGTGTAATGTGCGGAGCCGAGTGCGTAATGTGCGGAGCGGAGCCGAGTGCGTAATGTGCGGAGCGGAGCCGAGTGCGTAATGTGCGGAGCGGAGCCGAGTGCGTAATGTGCGGAGCGGAGCCGAGTGCGTAATGTGTGGAGCGGAGCCGAGTGCGTAATGTGCGGAGCGGAGCCGAGTGTGTAATGTGCGGAGTCTAGCGTGTAATATGCGGAGCGGAGCCGAGTGTGTAATGTGCGGAGCCGAGTGTGTAATGTGCGGAGCCGAGCGTGTAATGTGCAGAGCGGAGCCGAGCGTGTAATGTGCGGAGCGGAGCCGAGAGTGTAATGTTCTTAGCCGAGCGTGTAATGTGCGGAGCCGAGCGTGTAATGTGCAGAGCGGAGCCGAGCGTGTAATGTGCGGAGCGGAGCCGAGCGTGTAATGTGCGGAGCCGAGCCGAGCGTGTAATGTGCAGAGCGGAGCCGAGCGTGTAATGTGCGGAGCGGAGTCGAGCGTGTAATGTGCGGAGCGGAGTCGAGCGTGTAATGTGCGGAGCCGAGTGTGTAATGTGCGGACGCGAGTGTGTAATGTGCGGAGCCGAGCGTGTAATGTACGGAGCGGAGCCGAGTGTGTAATGTGCGGAGCCGAGCGTGTTATGTGCGGAGCGGAGCCGAGCGTGTTATGTGCGGAGCGGAGCCGAGCGTGTTATGTGCGGAGCGGAGCGCGTAATGAGCGGAGCGAGCGTGTAATGTGCGGAGCGGAGCGTGTAATGTGCGGAGCGGAGCGTGTAATGTGCGGAGCGGAGCGGAGCCGAGCGTGTAATGTTCTTAGCCGAGTGTGTAATGTGCGGAGCCGAGCGTGTAATGTGCGGAGCGGAGCCGAGCGTGTAATGTGCGGAGCGGAGCCGAGCGTGTAATGTGCGGAGCGGAGCCGAGCGTGTAATGTGCGGAGCGGCGCGTGTAATGTGCGGAGCGGAGCCGAGCGTGTAATGTGCGGAGCGGAGCCGAGCGTGTAATGTGCGGAGCCGAGTGTGTAATGTGCGGAGCCGAGCGTGTAATGTGCGGAGCGGAGCCGAGAGTGTAATGTGCTGAGCGGAGCCGAGTGTGTAATGTGCGGAGCGGAGCCGAGTGTGTAATGTGCGGAGCGGAATCGAGTGTGTAATGTGCGGAGCCGAGTGCGTAATGTGCGGAGCGGAGCCGAGTGCGTAATGTGCGGAGCCGAGCGTGTAATGTGCGGAGCGGAGACGAGTGTGTAATGTGCGGAGCCGAGTGCGTAATGTGCGGAGCGGAGCCGAGTGCGTAATGTGCGGAGCGGAGCCGATTGCGTAATGTGCGGAGAGGAGCCGAGTGCGTAATGTGCGGAGCGGAGCCGAGTGCGTAATGTGCGGAGCTGAGTCGAGTGCGTAATGTGCGGAGCAGAGCCGTGTGAGTAATGTGCGGAGCGGAGCCGAGTGCGTAATGTGCGGAGTGGAACCGAGTGCGTAATGTGCGGAGCCGAGTGCGTAATGTGCGGAGTGGAGCCGAGTGCGTAATGTGCGGAGCGGAGCCGAGTGTGTAATGTGCGGAGTCGAGCGTGTAATGTGCGGAGCGGAGCCGAGTGTGTAATGTGCGGAGCCGAGCGTGTAATGTGCGGAGCGGAGCCGAGCGTGTAATGTGCGGAGCAGAGTGCGTAATGTGCGGAGCGGAGCCGAGCGCGTTATGTGCGGAGCGGAGCTGAGCGCGTAATGTGCGGAGCGGAGCCGAGCGCGTAATGTGCGGAGCGGAGCCGAGCGCTTAATGTGCGGAGCGGAGCCGAACGCGTAATGAGCGGAGAGGAGTCGAGCGCGTAATGTGCGGAGCGGAGCCGAGCGCGTAATGTGCGGAGCGGGGCCGAGCGCGTAATGTGCGGAGCGGAGCCGAGCGCGTAATGTGCAGAGCCGAGCGCGTAATGTGCGGAGCGGAGCCGAGCGTGTAATGTGCGGAGCCGAGCGTGTAATGTGCGGAGCCGAGCGTGTAATGTGCGGAGCGGAGCCGAGCGTGTAATGTGCGGAGCGGAGCCGAGCTTGTAATGTGCGGAGTGGAGCCGAGCGTGTAATGTGCGGAGCGGAGCCGAGCGTGTAATGTGCGGAGCCGAGTGTGTAATGTGCGTAGCGGAGCCGAGCGTTTAATGTGCGGAGCGGAGCCGAGCGTGTAATGTGCGGAGCGGAGCCGAGCGTGTAATGTGCGGAGCGGAGCCGAGCGTGTCATGTGCGGAGCCGAGCGTGTCATGTGCGGAGCCGAGCGTGTAGTGTGCGGAGCCCAGCGTGTAATGTGCGGAGCCGAGCGTGTAATGTGCAGAGCCGAGCGTGTAATGTGCGGAGCGGAGCCGAGCGTGTAATGTGCGGAGCGGAGCCGAGCGTGTAATGTGCGGAGCGGAGCCGAGCGTGTAATGTGCGGAGCCGAGCGTGTAATGTGCGGAGTCGAGCATGTAATGTGCGGAGCGGAGCCGAGTGTGTAATGTGCGTAGTCGAGTGTGTAATGTGCAGAGCCGAGCGTGTAATGTGCGGAGCGGAGCCGAGCGTGTAATGTGCGGAGCGGAGCCGAGCGTGTAATGTGCGGAGCGGAGCCGAGCGTGTAATGTGCTGAGCCGAGTGTGTAATGTGCTGAGCGGAGCCGAGTGTGTAATGTGCGGAGCGGAGCCGAGTGTGTAATGTGCGGAGAGGAGCCGAGTGTGTAATGTGCGGAGTCGAGCCGAGTTGTTAATGTGCGGAGCCGAGCCGAGTGTGTAATGTGCGGAGCCGAGCCGAGTGTGTAATGTGCGGAGCCGAGTGTGGAATGTGCGGAGCGGAGCCGAGTGTGTAATGTGCGGAGTCGAGCCGAGTGTGTAATGTGCGGAGCGGAGCCGAGTGTGTAATGTGCGGAGCGGAGCCGAGTGTGTAATGTGCGGAGCGGAGCCGAGTGTGTAATGTGCGGAGTCGAGCCGAGTGTGTAATGTGCCGAGCCGAGCCGAGTGCGTAATGTGCGGAGCGGAACCGAGTGCGTAATGTGCGGAGCCGAGCGTGTAATGTGCGGAGCGGAGACGAGTGTGTAATGTGCGGAGCCGAGTGCGTAATGTGCGGAGCGGAGCCGAGTGCGTAATGTGCGGAGCGGAGCCGATTGCGTAATGTGCGGAGCGGAGCCGAGTGCGTAATGTGCGGAGCGGAGCCGAGTGCGTAATGTGCGGAGCTGAGTCGAGTGCGTAATGTGCGGAGCGGAGCCGTGTGAGTAATGTGCGGAGCGGAGCCGAGTGCGTAATGTGCGGAGTGGAACCGAGTGCGTAATGTGCGGAGCCGAGTGCGTAATGTGCGGAGTGGAGCCGAGTGCGTAATGTGCGGAGCGGAGCCGAGTGTGTAATGTGCGGAGTCGAGCGTGTAATGTGCGGAGCGAAGCCGAGTGTGTAATGTGCGGAGCCGAGCGTGTAATGTGCGGAGCGGAGCCGAGCGTGTAATGTGCGGAGCAGAGTGCGTAATGTGCGGAGCGGAGCCGAGCGCGTTATGTGCGGAGCGGAGCTGAGCGCGTAATGTGCGGAGCGGAGCCGAGCGCGTAATGTGCGGAGCCGAGCGCTTAATGTGCGGAGCGGAGCCGAACGCGTAATGAGCGGAGAGGAGTCGAGCGCGTAATGTGCGGAGCGGAGCCGAGCGCGTAATGTGCGGAGCGGGGCCGAGCGCGTAATGTGCGGAGCGGAGCCGAGCGCGTAATGTGCAGAGCCGAGCGCGTAATGTGCGGAGCGGAGCCGAGCGTGTAATGTGCGGAGCCGAGCGTGTAATGTGCGGAGCGGAGCCGAGCGTGTAATGTGCGGAGCGGAGCCGAGCTTGTAATGTGCGGAGTGGAGCCGAGCGTGTAATGTGCGGAGCGGAGCCGAGCGTGTAATGTGCGGAGCCGAGTGTGTAATGTGCGTAGCGGAGCCGAGCGTGTAATGTGCGGAGCGGAGCCGAGCGTGTAATGTGCGGAGCGGAGCCGAGCGTGTAATGTGCGGAGCGGAGCCGAGCGTGTCATGTGCGGAGCCGAGCGTGTAGTGTGCGGAGCCGAGCGTGTAATGTGCGGAGCCGAGCGTGTAATGTGCAGAGCCGAGCGTGTAATGTGCGGAGCGGAGCCGAGCGTGTAATGTGCGGAGCGGAGCCGAGCGTGTAATGTGCGGAGCGGAGCCGAGCGTGTAATGTGCGGAGCCGAGCGTGTAATGTGCGGAGTCGAGCGTGTAATGTGCGGAGCGGAGCCGAGTGTGTAATGTGCGTAGTCGAGTGTGTAATGTGCAGAGCCGAGCGTGTAATGTGCGGAGCGGAGCCGAGCGTGTAATGTGCTGAGCCGAGTGTGTAATGTGCGGAGCGGAGCCGAGAGTGTAATGTGCGGAGCGGAGCCGAGTGTGTAATGTGCGGAGCGGAGCCGAGTGTGTAATGTGCGTAGCCGAGTGCGTAATGTGCGGAGCGTAGCCGAGTGCGTAATGTGCGGAGCGGAGCCGAGTGCGTAATGTGCGGAGCGGAGCCGAGTGTGTAATGTGCGGAGCCGAGTGCGTAATGTGCGGAGCGTAGCCGAGTGCGTAATGTGCGGAGCGGAGCCGAGTGCGTAATGTGCGGAGCGGAGCCGAGTGTGTAATGTGCGGAGCCGAGTGCGTAATGTGCGGAGCGTAGCCGAGTGCGTAATGTGCGGAGCGGAGCCGAGTGCGTAATGTGCGGAGCCGAGTGCGTAATGTGCGGAGCGGAGCCGAGTGCGTAATGTGCGGAGCGGAGCCGCGTGCGTAATGTGCGGAGCGGGACCGAGTGTGTAATGTGCGGAGCGGAGCCGAGTGCGTAATCTGCGGAGCGGAGCCGAGCGCGTAATGTGCTGAGCGGAGCCGAGCGTGTAATGTGCGGAGCCGAGCGTGTAATGTGCGGAGCGGAGCCGAGCGTGTAATGTGCGGAGCGGAGCCGAGCGTGTAATGTGCGGAGCGGAGCCGAGCGTGTAATGTGCGGAGCCGAGCGTGTAATGTGCGGAGTCGAGCGTGTAATGTGCGGAGCGGAGCCGAGTGTGTAATGTGCGTAGTCGAGTGTGTAATGTGCAGAGCCGAGCGTGTAATGTGCGGAGCGGAGCCGAGCGTGTAATGTGCTGAGCCGAGTGTGTAATGTGCGGAGCGGAGCCGAGAGTGTAATGTGCGGAGCGGAGCCGAGTGTGTAATGTGCGGAGCGGAGCCGAGTGTGTAATGTGCGGAGCCGAGTGCGTAATGTGCGGAGCGTAGCCGAGTGCGTAATGTGCGGAGCGGAGCCGAGTGCGTAATGTGCGGAGCGGAGCCGAGTGTGTAATGTGCGGAGCCGAGTGCGTAATGTGCGGAGCGGAGCCAAGTGCGTAATGTGCGGAGCGGAGCCGAGTGCGTAATGTGCGGAGCGGAGCCGAGTGTGTAATGTGCGGAGCCGAGTGCGTAATGTGCGGAGCGTAGCCGAGTGCGTAATGTGCGGAGCGGAGCCGAGTGCGTAATGTGCGGAGCCGAGTGCGTAATGTGCGGAGCGGAGCCGAGTGCGTAATGTGCGGAGCGGAGCCGCGTGCGTAATGTGCGGAGCGGGACCGAGTGTGTAATGTGCGGAGCGGAGCCGAGTGCGTAATCTGCGGAGCGGAGCCGAGCGCGTAATGTGCTGAGCGGAGCCGAGCGTGTAATGTGCGGAGCAGAGCCGAGTATGTAATGTGCGGAGCGGAACCGAGTGTGTAATGTGCGGAGCGGAGCCGAGTGTGTAATGTGCGGAGCGGAGCCGAGTGCGTAATGTGCGGAGCGGAGCCGAGTGCGTAATGTGCGGAGCCGAGTGCTTAATGAGCGGAGCCGAGTGCGTAATCAGCGGAGCCGAGTGCGTAATGTGCTTGGCGGAGTCGAGTGCGTAATGTGCGGAGCGGAGCCGAGCGCGTAATGTGCGGAGCGGATCCGAGTGCGTAATGTGCGGAGCGGAGCCGAGTGCGTAATGTGCGAAGCGGATCCGAGTGTGTAACGTGCGGAGCCGAGTGTGTAATGTGCGGAGCGGAGTCGAGTGCGTAATGTGCGGAGCGGAGCCGAGTGCGTAATGTGCGGAGCGGAGCCGAGTGCGTAATGTGCGGAGCGGAGCCGTGTGAGTAATTTGCGGAGCGGAGCCGAGTGCGTAATGTGCGGAGCAGAGCCGAGTGCGTAATGTGCGGAGCGGAGCCGAGTGCGTAATGTGCGGAGCGGAGCCGAGTGCGTAATGTGCGGAGCGGAGCCGAGTGTGTAATGTGCGGAGCCGAGTGTGTAATGTGCGGAGCGGAGCCGAGTGCGTAATGTGCGGAGCGGATCCGAGTGCGTAATGTGCGGAGCCGAGTGTGTAATGTGCGGAGCGGAGCCGAGCGTATAATGTGCGGAGCGGAGCCGAGCGTGTAATGTGCGGAGCAGAGTGTGTAATGTGCGGAGCGGAGCCGAGTGCGTAATGTGCGGAGCGGAGACTAGTGTGTAATGTGCGGATCCGAGTGCGTAATGTGCGGAGCGGAGCCGAGTGCGTAATGTGCGGAGCGGAGCCGAGTGCGTAATGTGCGGAGCCGAGTGTGTAATGTGCGGAGCCGAGTGCGGAATGTGCGGAGCGGAGCCGAGTGCGGAATGTGCGGAGCCGAGTGCGTAATGTGCGGAGCCGAGTGCGTAATGTGCGGAGCGGAGCCGTGTGAGTAATGTGCGGAGCGGAGCCGAGTGCATAATGTGCGGAGCGGAGCCGAGTGCGTAATGTGCGGAGCGGAGCCGAGTGCGTAATGTGCGGAGCGGAGCCGAGCGTGTAATATGCGGAGTCGAGCGTGTAATGTGCGGTGCGGAGCCGAGCGTGTAATGTGCGGAGCCGAGCGTGTAATGTGCGGAGCCGAGCGTGTAATGTGCGGAGCGGAGCCGAGCGTGTAATGTGCGGAGCGGAGTCGAGCGTGTAATGTGCGGAGCGGAGCCGAGCGTGTAATGTGCGGAGCGGAGCCGAGCGTGTAATGTGCGGAGCCGAGTGTGTAATGTGCGGAGCAGAGCCGAGTGTGTAATGTGCGGAGCCGAGTGCGTAATGTGCGGAGCGGAGCCGAGTGCGTAATGTGCGGAGCAGGACCGAGTGTGTAATGTGCGGAGCGGAGCCGTGTGAGTAATGTGCGGAGCGGAGCCGAGTGCATAATATGCGGAGCGGAGCCGAGCGCGTAATGTGCTGAGCGGAGCCTAGCGCGTAATGTGCTGAGCCGAGTGTGTAATGTGCGGAGCCGAGCGTGTAATGTGCGGATTAGAGCCGAGTGTGTAATGTGCGGAGCGGAGCCGAGTGTGTAATGTGAGGAGCCGAGTGTGTAATGTGCGGAGCGGAGCCGAGTGTGTAATGTGCGGAGCCGAGTGTGTAATGTGCGGAGCGGAGCCGAGTGCGTAATGTGCGGAGCGGAGCCGAGTGCGTAATGTGCGGAGCGGAGCCGAGTGCGTAATGTGCGGAGCGGAGCCGAGTGTGTAATGTGCGGAGCGGAGCCGAGTGCGTAATGTGCGGAGCGGAGCCGAGTGCGTAATGTGCGGAGCGGAGCCGAGTGTGTAATGTGCGGAGTCTAGCGTGTAATATGCGGAGCGGAGCCGAGTGTGTAATGTGCGGAGCCGAGTGTGTAATGTGCGGAGCCGAGCGTGTAATGTGCAGAGCGGAGCAGAGCGTGTAATGTGCAGAGCCGAGCGTGTAATGTGCGGAGCGGAGCCGAGCGTGTAATGTGCGGAGCCGAGCGTGTAATGTGCAGAGCGGAGCCGATCGTGTAATGTGCGGAGCGGAGCCGAGCGTGTAATGTGCGGAGCGGAGCCGAGCGTGTAATGTTCTTAGCCGAGTGTGTAATGTGCGGAGCCGAGCGTGTAATGTGCGGAGCGGAGTCGAGCGTGTAATGTGCGGAGCGGAGCCGAGCGTGTAATGTGCGGAGCGGAGCCGAGTGTGTAATGTGCGGAGCCGAGTGTGTAATGTGCGGAGCGGAGCCGAGTGTGTAATGTGCGGAGCCGAGTGCGTAATGTGCGGAGCGGAGCCGAGTGCGTAATGTGCGGAGCGGGACCGAGTGTGTAATGTGCGGAGCTGAGCCGTGTGAGTAATGTGCGGAGCGGAGCCGAGCGCGTAATGTGCGGAGCGGAGCCGAGCGCGTAATGTGCTGAGCGGAGCCGAGCGCGTAATGTGCTGAGCCGAGTGTGTAATGTGCGGAGCCGAGCGTGTAATGTGCGGATTAGAGCCGAGTGTGTAATGTGCGGAGCGGAGCCGAGTGTGTAATGTGCGGAGCCGAGTGTGTAATGTGCGGAGCGGAGCCGAGTGCGTAATGTGCGGAGCGGAGCCGAGTGCGTAATGTGCGGAGCGGAGCCGAGTGCGTAATGTGCGGAGCGGAGCCGAGTGCGTAATGTGTGGAGCGGAGCCGAGTGCGTAATGTGCGGAGCGGAGCCGAGTGTGTAATGTGCGGAGTCTAGCGTGTAATATGCGGAGCGGAGCCGAGTGTGTAATGTGCGGAGCCGAGTGTGTAATGTGCGGAGCCGAGCGTGTAATGTGCGGAGCGGAGCCGTGTGAGTAATGTGCGGAGCGGAGCCGAGTGCATAATGTGCGGAGCGGAGCCGAGCGCGTAATGTGCTGAGCGGAGCCGAGCGCGTAATGTGCTGAGCGGAGCCGAGCGCGTAATGTGCTGAGCCGAGTGTGTAATGTGCGGAGCCGAGCGTGTAATGTGCGGATTAGAGCCGAGTGTGTAATGTGCGGAGCGGAGCCGAGTGTGTAATGTGCGGAGCCGAGTGCGTAATGTGCGGAGCGGAGCCGAGTGCGTAATGTGCGGAGCGGAGCCGAGTGCGTAATGTGCGGAGCGGAGCCGAGTGCGTAATGTGCGGAGCGGAGCCGAGTGCGTAATGTGTGGAGCGGAGCCGAGTGCGTAATGTGCGGAGCGGAGCCGAGTGTGTAATGTGCGGAGTCTAGCGTGTAATATGCGGAGCGGAGCCGAGTGTGTAATGTGCGGAGCCGAGTGTGTAATGTGCGGAGCCGAGCGTGTAATGTGCAGAGCGGAGCCGAGCGTGTAATGTGCGGAGCGGAGCCGAGAGTGTAATGTTCTTAGCCGAGCGTGTAATGTGCGGAGCCGAGCGTGTAATGTGCAGAGCGGAGCCGAGCGTGTAATGTGCGGAGCGGAGCCGAGCGTGTAATGTGCGGAGCCGAGCCGAGCGTGTAATGTGCAGAGCGGAGCCGAGCGTGTAATGTGCGGAGCGGAGTCGAGCGTGTAATGTGCGGAGCGGAGTCGAGCGTGTAATGTGCGGAGCCGAGTGTGTAATGTGCGGACGCGAGTGTGTAATGTGCGGAGCCGAGCGTGTAATGTACGGAGCGGAGCCGAGTGTGTAATGTGCGGAGCCGAGCGTGTTATGTGCGGAGCGGAGCCGAGCGTGTTATGTGCGGAGCGGAGCCGAGCGTGTTATGTGCGGAGCGGAGCGCGTAATGAGCGGAGCGAGCGTGTAATGTGCGGAGCGGAGCGTGTAATGTGCGGAGCGGAGCGTGTAATGTGCGGAGCGGAGCGGAGCCGAGCGTGTAATGTTCTTAGCCGAGTGTGTAATGTGCGGAGCCGAGCGTGTAATGTGCGGAGCGGAGCCGAGCGTGTAATGTGCGGAGCGGAGCCGAGCGTGTAATGTGCGGAGCGGAGCCGAGCGTGTAATGTGCGGAGCGGCGCGTGTAATGTGCGGAGCGGAGCCGAGCGTGTAATGTGCGGAGCGGAGCCGAGCGTGTAATGTGCGGAGCCGAGTGTGTAATGTGCGGAGCCGAGCGTGTAATGTGCGGAGCGGAGCCGAGAGTGTAATGTGCTGAGCGGAGCCGAGTGTGTAATGTGCGGAGCGGAGCCGAGTGTGTAATGTGCGGAGCGGAATCGAGTGTGTAATGTGCGGAGCCGAGTGCGTAATGTGCGGAGCGGAGCCGAGTGCGTAATGTGCGGAGCCGAGCGTGTAATGTGCGGAGCGGAGACGAGTGTGTAATGTGCGGAGCCGAGTGCGTAATGTGCGGAGCGGAGCCGAGTGCGTAATGTGCGGAGCGGAGCCGATTGCGTAATGTGCGGAGAGGAGCCGAGTGCGTAATGTGCGGAGCGGAGCCGAGTGCGTAATGTGCGGAGCTGAGTCGAGTGCGTAATGTGCGGAGCAGAGCCGTGTGAGTAATGTGCGGAGCGGAGCCGAGTGCGTAATGTGCGGAGTGGAACCGAGTGCGTAATGTGCGGAGCCGAGTGCGTAATGTGCGGAGTGGAGCCGAGTGCGTAATGTGCGGAGCGGAGCCGAGTGTGTAATGTGCGGAGTCGAGCGTGTAATGTGCGGAGCGGAGCCGAGTGTGTAATGTGCGGAGCCGAGCGTGTAATGTGCGGAGCGGAGCCGAGCGTGTAATGTGCGGAGCAGAGTGCGTAATGTGCGGAGCGGAGCCGAGCGCGTTATGTGCGGAGCGGAGCTGAGCGCGTAATGTGCGGAGCGGAGCCGAGCGCGTAATGTGCGGAGCGGAGCCGAGCGCTTAATGTGCGGAGCGGAGCCGAACGCGTAATGAGCGGAGAGGAGTCGAGCGCGTAATGTGCGGAGCGGAGCCGAGCGCGTAATGTGCGGAGCGGGGCCGAGCGCGTAATGTGCGGAGCGGAGCCGAGCGCGTAATGTGCAGAGCCGAGCGCGTAATGTGCGGAGCGGAGCCGAGCGTGTAATGTGCGGAGCCGAGCGTGTAATGTGCGGAGCCGAGCGTGTAATGTGCGGAGCGGAGCCGAGCGTGTAATGTGCGGAGCGGAGCCGAGCTTGTAATGTGCGGAGTGGAGCCGAGCGTGTAATGTGCGGAGCGGAGCCGAGCGTGTAATGTGCGGAGCCGAGTGTGTAATGTGCGTAGCGGAGCCGAGCGTTTAATGTGCGGAGCGGAGCCGAGCGTGTAATGTGCGGAGCGGAGCCGAGCGTGTAATGTGCGGAGCGGAGCCGAGCGTGTCATGTGCGGAGCCGAGCGTGTCATGTGCGGAGCCGAGCGTGTAGTGTGCGGAGCCCAGCGTGTAATGTGCGGAGCCGAGCGTGTAATGTGCAGAGCCGAGCGTGTAATGTGCGGAGCGGAGCCGAGCGTGTAATGTGCGGAGCGGAGCCGAGCGTGTAATGTGCGGAGCGGAGCCGAGCGTGTAATGTGCGGAGCCGAGCGTGTAATGTGCGGAGTCGAGCATGTAATGTGCGGAGCGGAGCCGAGTGTGTAATGTGCGTAGTCGAGTGTGTAATGTGCAGAGCCGAGCGTGTAATGTGCGGAGCGGAGCCGAGCGTGTAATGTGCGGAGCGGAGCCGAGCGTGTAATGTGCGGAGCGGAGCCGAGCGTGTAATGTGCTGAGCCGAGTGTGTAATGTGCTGAGCGGAGCCGAGTGTGTAATGTGCGGAGCGGAGCCGAGTGTGTAATGTGCGGAGAGGAGCCGAGTGTGTAATGTGCGGAGTCGAGCCGAGTTGTTAATGTGCGGAGCCGAGCCGAGTGTGTAATGTGCGGAGCCGAGCCGAGTGTGTAATGTGCGGAGCCGAGTGTGGAATGTGCGGAGCGGAGCCGAGTGTGTAATGTGCGGAGTCGAGCCGAGTGTGTAATGTGCGGAGCGGAGCCGAGTGTGTAATGTGCGGAGCGGAGCCGAGTGTGTAATGTGCGGAGCGGAGCCGAGTGTGTAATGTGCGGAGTCGAGCCGAGTGTGTAATGTGCCGAGCCGAGCCGAGTGTGTAATGTGCGGAGCCGAGCCGAGTGTGTAATGTGCGGAGTCGAGCCGAGTGTGTAATGTGCAGAGCCGAGCCGAGTGTGTAATGTGCAGAGCCGAGCCGAGTGTGTAATGTGCGGAGCGGAGCCGAGTGTGTAATGTGCGGAGCGGAGCCGAATTTGTAATGTGCGGAGCGGAGTCGAGTGTGTAATGTGCTGAGCCGAGTGTGTAATGTGCGGAGCGGAGCCGAGTGTGTAATGTGCGGAGCGGAGCCGAGTGTGTAATGTGCGGAGCCGAGTGTGTAATGTGCGGAGCGGAGCCGAGTGTGTAATGTGCGGAGCGGAGCCGAGTGTGTAATGTGCGGAGCGGAGCCGAGCGTGTAATGTGCGGAGCGGAGCTGAGCGTGTAATGTGCGGAGCCGAGCGCGTTATGTGCGGAGCGGAGCCGAGCACGTAATGTGCGGAGCGGAGCCGAGCGCGTACTGTGCGGAGCGGAGCCGAGCGCGTAATGTGCGGAGCAGAGCCGAGCGCGTAATGTGCGGAGCGGAGCTGAGCGCGTAATGTGCAGAGCCGAGCGCGTAATGTGCGGAGCGGAGCCGAGCGTGTAATGTGCGGAGCGGAGCCGAGCGTGTAATGTGCGGAGCCGAGCGTGTAATGTGCGGAGCCGAGCGTGTAATGTGCGGAGCGGAGCCGAGCGTGTAATGTGCGGAGCCGAGTGTGTAATGTGCGGAGCGGAGCCGAGTGTGTAATGTGCTGAACGGAGCCGAGTGTGTAATGTGCTGAGCGGAGCCGAGTGTGTAATGTGCGAAGCGGAGCCGAGTGTGTAATGTGCGGAGAGGAGCCGAGTGTGTAATGTGCGGAGTCGAGCCGAGTGTGTAATGTGCGGAGGCGAGCCGAGTGTGTAATGTGCGGAGCCGAGCCGAGTGTGTAATGTGCGGAGCCGAGCCGAGTGTGTAATGTGCAGAGCCGAGTCGAGTGTATAATGTGCGGAGCGGAGCCGAGTGTGTAATGTGCGGAGCGGAGCCGAGTGTGTAATGTTCCGAGCCGAGTGTGTAATGTGCGGAGCGGAGCCGAGTGTGTAATGTGCGGAGCGGAGCCGAGTGTGTAATGTGCGGAGCCGAGTGTGTAATGTGCGGAGCGGAGCGTGTTATGTGCGGAGCGGAGCCGAGTGTGTAATGTGCGGAGCGGAGCCGAGTGTGTAATGTGCGGAGCGGAGCCGAGCGTGTAATGTGCGGAGCGGAGCCGAGCGTGTAATGTGCGGAGCGGAGCCGAGTGTGTAATGTGCGGAGCGTGTAATGTCCGGAGCGGAGCCGAGTGTGTAATGTGCGGAGCGGAGGCAAGTGTGTAATGTGCGGAGCGGAGGCAAGTGTGTAATGTGCGGAGCGAAGCCGAGTGTGTAATGTGCAGAGAGGAGCCGAGTGTGTAATGTGCGGAGCGGAGCGGATCTGTAGCACAGGACTGGCGCATAGCAAATTATGGTGCCTACATCCAAAAAGGGGACAAAATCTGAGCCTAGAAATTATAATTTTATCTTCTGCTTCATAAGATGATATGATGATCTTCTGATCAGATGATATTCTGGAGTATCTCAATAAGAATAGTCTCATGACCCAGTATCATCATGGATTTATGAAGGATCGAACCTGTTAAACTAATCTGATCAAATATATGAGGGAACAGTACAGAGACCTTTCTAATAATATTTTTACACCTAGGCTGGCCACAGGGACAAGGGGTCATCTTCTGCATCCATAGGAAAGAAGGTTTAACCCCTTCACCTCGAAGCCTGTTTTCAACCTTCATGACTTAACTCTGGAGCGCTTCAACAGATCCCCCTGATTCTGAGAATGTTTTTTCATGACATATTGTACTTCATGATAGTGGTATAATTTCTTTGATATGACTTATGTTTATTTGTGAAAAATTTGGAAATTTGGTGAAAATTGTGAAAATTTTCCAATTTTCAAACTTTCAATTTTTATACCCTCAAATCAGAGAGATCTGTCACACAAAATAGTTAATAAATAACATTTCTCACATGTCTACTTTACATCAGCACAATTTTGGAAACTTTTTTTTTGTTAGGAAGTTAAGGGTTAAAAGTTGACCAACGACAACCACATTCAAGAAGTTTATTAACCCTTCAGGTGCTTCACAGGAATTAATGGAATGTAAAAGGAAAAAATAAACATTTAACTTTTTTTCACAAAAATTTTACTTTAGACCCAATTTTTTTTTACTTTCACAAGGGTAACAGGAGAAAATGGACCCCAAAATTTGTTGTGCAATTTCTCCTGAGCATGCTGATACCAAATATGTGGGAGAAAAACACTGTTTGGGCGCACAGCAGGGGTCGGAAGGGAAGGAGCGCCATTTGACTTTTTGAATGTAAAATTTGCTGGCATAATTAGCGGACACAATGTCGCATTTCGAGAGCCCCTGATGTGCCTAAACAGTGGAAAACCCCCCCCCACAAGTGACACCATTCTGGAAACTAGACCTCTCAAGGAAGGATGAGCACCTTGAACCCCCTAGGTGCTTCACAGAAGTTTATAATGTTGAGCCGTGAAAACAAAAAAAATCACATTTGTCCCACAACAAAGTTTATCACCAAATTTTGCATTTTCATAAGGGTAACAGGAGAAATTACACTATGCAATTTGTTGTGCAGTTTCTCCTGAGTACGCCGATACCCAATATGTGGAGGAAAACTATTGTTTAGGCGCACAGCAGGGCTTGGAAGGGAAGGAGCACTATTTGACTTTTTGAATTTGCTGGAATAATTAGCGCACGTCATGTCGCATTTAGAGGGCCCCTGATGTGCCTAAACAGAGGAAAACCCCCATAAGTGACCCCATTTTCAAAATTAGACCTCTCAAAGAATTTATCTAGATGTGGTGAGCACCTTGAACCCGCAGATGCTTCACAGAATTTTACAACGTTGAATTCCATGTATCTATGGAAATCTAAAATCGTGATAGGAAATATGTCATTAATATCTGCCAACTGGGACCTCCAGGTGAGGAGATATAATTTTATGGGACTTAGCTGCATTCCATTCACCAGCCCCAACCTGAGTTCATCCATGGGAGGTATGTGGGTGTGACTTTTATCTGATAAATACAGATTTTACATACAGTCATGGCCAAAAGTATTGAGAATGAGACAAATAGTAATTTTTCCAAAGTTTACTGATTCATTTTTTGTAATGGCAATTTGCATATACTCCTGAATGTCAAAGAGTGATCAGCTTAACAGCAATTACTGTACTTGCAAAGTCAATATTTGCCCAGAAAATGAACTTTAACCCCCAAAACACATTTCAACATCATTGCAGTCCTGCCTTAAAAGGAGCAGCTAACATCGTTTTAGTGATTGATCCATTAACACAGGTGTGGGTGTTGATGAGGACAGGGCTGGTGATCAATCAGTCATGATTAAGTAAGAATGACATCACTGGACACTTTAAAAGGAGGCTGGTTCTTGGTATCATTGTTTCTCTTCAGTTAACCATGGTTATCTCTAAAGAAACTCATGCAGCCATCATTGCACTGCACAAAAATGGCCTAACAGGGAAGAGTATCGCAGCTACAAAGATTGCACCTCAGTCAACAATCTATCGCATCATCAAGAACTTCAAGGAGAGAGCTTCCATTGTTGTCAAAAAGGCTCCAGGGCGCCCAAGAAAGACCAGCAAGCGCAAGGGCCATATCTTAAAACTGTTTCAGCTGCGGGATCGGACTACCAGCAGTGCCAAGCTTGCTCAGGAATGACAGCAGGCTGGTGTGAGTGCTTCGGCACGCACTGTGAGACGGAGACTCTTTGAGCAAGGGCTGGTTTCAAGGAGGGCAGCAAAGAAGCCACTTCTCTCCAGAAAAAACATCAGGGACCGACTGATATTCTGCAAAAGGTACAGGGAGTGGACTGCTGAGGACTGGGGCAAAGTCATTTTCTCTGATGAATCCCCTTTTCGATTGTTTGGGACATCTGGAAAACAGCTTATTCGGAGAAGAAGAGGTGAGCGCTACCACCAGTCTTGTCTCATGCCAACTGTAAAGCATCCTGAAACCATTCATGTGTGGGGTTGCTTCTCAGCCAAGGGAATCGGCTCACTCACAGTCTTGCCTAAAAACACAGCCATGAATAAAGAATGGTACCAGAATGTCCTCCAAGAGCAACTTCTCCCAACCATCCAAGAGCAGTTTGGCGCCCAACAATGCCTTTTCCAGCATGATGGAGCACCTTGCCATAAAGCAAAGGTGATAACTAAATGGCTCATGGAACAAAACATAGAGATTTTGGGTCAATGGCCTGGAAACTCCCCAGATCTTAATCCCATTGAGAACTTGTGGTCAATCATCAAGACACGGGTGGACAAACAAAAACCAACAAATTCTGGCAAAATGCAAGCATTGATTATGCAAGAATGGACTGCTATCAGTCAGGATTTGGTCCAAAAGTTGATTGAGAGCATGCCAGGGAGAATTACAGAGGTCTTGAAGAAGAAGGGGCAACACTGCAAATATTGACTTGCTGCATTAACTCATTCTAACTGTCAATATAACCTATTGGTACTCATAATATGATTGCAATTATATTTCTATATGTGATATAAACATCAGACAAACACTAATAAAAACCAGAGGCCAGCAGATCATGTGAAAATATAAGTTTGGTGTCATTCTCAAAACTTTTGGCCATGACTGTACAGGTGTATGATCTGACTGATCATCCTTATTAAATTCGCTGACCTGGTACCCCCTGGTGGTTTAGGTAGGCCACTACTGCAGTATGGTCTGATTTTATTTTGACATGTCGTCCATCTATTTGAGGAAGGAAATTCTGAAAAACTTTTAAAATTGCTGTCACTTACCTCAGATTTTTTAAGAATTGCTGGAGGAAGAACTGTCCCATCTTCCCTGCACATTCTGTGACCCATTATGGGCCCCCCAACGATAGGGACTGGCATGGGTCGTTATTATTTTCAGGTTCATCTCCCTCCAGGAAACTCCAAGGGAAAGATTTGACCTGATCAGTCACCATTCCATCTTCTGTCAAGTGTCCCTGGAGACAGTCACCTGGGAGTCTAGATGCGCATCCATCTCCCTCCAACTGCTTAAGATCTGAGCCTGGAGGCATCTGAAGTTGGCCTGCGCTCACTGTATCCCCAGAATGAAGAAGGTCAGGGAACTCAGGACTGACATGGCCCTTCTTATCGTCACCTTTGGTGGTGAGATTAAATCTCCCACCAAATGATACAGCCTTTGAATTTTTTACTCTGGCAAGAAATAACGCATGTTTATGGAGTCCAAGATTACGCATGTGTGCCGCCCCAGCAGGCCGCTGCGATCACGGTACTTGTTCACGGCGGTCCTAGTGCTGGACCAGTGGTGCGCGACAGTCTTTGTCAATTGTGGGGCTAATAATAAAATAATAAAAAGATTTGTGATGCCAGTTGGGATGTTCGGCCTGGTATGGCCAGGCACTGATGAAGGTCCCTGGGAGTTAGGTGGTGATGAACAGTGCCAGATGATTAACCCTTCCCAACCAGGGCTGGCTCCCAGGAGAGTTGGAACAGGAATGGTGCAGCAGAGAATAATCAGCGCTAGACGGGGTAATAATCAGTGTACCTTTTACTTAAGTTCTGCAAACAGTTCCAGAAGATTCCATACAACTCACACAGAGGGTATTGGTCGGACCTGCAAGGTGAGAGTTCAGTTTCTCTGCTGTGATGTAGTATAGCCTTCCTGCTGCTAATTATATCTCTGGTTAAAAAAACTCTTTGGACCCCAGGGATCCAGGATAGACAGGCACTGGATCTGTAATCCCTTTCAGCGAGCAGGCTGCTCGAATCCTGTGGAAAACACTTACTTTCTCTTGCAGCAGTATCCCTGATTCTACGCGCTGCTATGCTCCTGGGCAAAGCACTTTACTGCTCATTATATGAAGACTGAACATTCTCTCAGGTTCATCACAGACTCTGGAAGTCTCTGTGGCTCTAGGGACTGATACCCTGCCTCATGCAGCTTGTCATTGAAGAATGCATGCTGCCCCTCTTCATCCGGACCTCCATGTTGCTACTTCTCCTCACATGTTCACTGTTCTTCTGAAGCACTTCCTCCCCCCTGAGGGATCATGCACACTTCCTGGTTTAGGTAAAGTGCACAACCCTCCAGTAAGGGTATCAGGTACAATGTTTGGATGACATTTTCCCATCAGAGAAACCAGCCCTCACCATAGCTGGCAATACATATAAAAGTATATCACACATGCAGGCATTTTGTGGCACTACAGATACAAGCACCACATATGCCTAGGAAGGTCTGATGCTGCAATGGAGTTCGTTTTGATTTTACATAATTTATCATCCATCTAAGAGAGGTTATATATATAAGCTATTGAACCCGTTCTATGCCCGGGTGGCAAGCATTTTTATTGGTATATGGTCCCCCATCCTGTTATGTGTTGCCCCCATTATGGTATTTGTGGGTCCCCATCCAGGTATTTGTGCTACCCAATCCTGTTCCCCCATCCTGTTATGTGCTGCCCTCATCCCTATCCTGATAAGCATGGTACCCCTCATCAATATCCTGGTATGCATGTTACCCCCTCATCCCCAGTCCTGGTATGCATGGTACCCCCTCATCCCCAATCCTGGTATGCATGGTACCCCCATCCCTCATCCTGGTATGCATGGCACCCCTCATCCCTATCCTGGTATGTATGGCACCCCTCATCCCCAATCCCGGTATGCATGAGACCCCATCCCTCATCCTGGCATGCATGGCTCCCTCATCCCCAATCCTGGTATATATGGCCCCCTCAGCCTTATCCTGGTATGCATGGGCCCCTAACCCCATTCCTGGTATGCATGGCACTCCTCATCCCCCAATCCTGGTATACATGGCACCCGATCCCTCATGCTGGTATGCATGGTACCACTCATCCCTATCCTGTTATGCATGGTACACCATCCCTCATCCCTATCTTGCTATGTATGGTACCCCTCATCCTGGTATGCATGGTACCTTCATCCCATCTTGGTATGTATGGTACCCCCTCATCCCTATCCTGGTATGCATGGTACCCCTCATCCCTATCCTGGTATGCATGGCACCCCTCATCCCTATCCTGGTATGCATGGTACCACCTCATCCATATCCTGGTATGCATGGCCTCTCATCCCTATCCTGGTATGCATGGTACCCCATCCCTCATCCTGGTACCTCTCATCCCTATCCTGGTATGTATGGTACCCCTCATCCGTATCCTGGTATGCATGGTACCCCGTCATCCCTATTCTGGTATGCATGGTGCCCCCTCATCCCTATCCTGGTATGCATGGCCCCTCATCCTGGTATGCTTGGCACCCCTTATCCATATCCTGGTATGCATGGTACGCCATCCCTCATCCTGGTATGCATGGTACCCCCTCATCTCTATCCTGGTATGTATGGTACCCCTAACCCCTATCCTGGTATGCATGGTACCCCCTCATCCCCAATCCTGGTATGCATGGTACACCCATCCCTCATCCTGGTATGCATGGCACCCCTCATCCCTAGCCTGGTATGCATGGTACCCCTTATCCCTATCACGCTGCACACACACAAAAAAATAAACACTTATACTCACCTTTCTTCCCTGTGCTCCAGCGCTGCATCCCGTTCTGCTGGAGGCCTGGGGAGGAGTGTGGCGCCGGAGTACCCACGTGCCCATACCGCGCTGTCTGGCGCCATTTTGCTGAAGACACACTGCAAATGTGTCTTCAGTAAAATGGCACCAGATAGCGCTATGCGCATGCACCGATTCCGACGCCGCACTCCTGCCCCGGTCTGCGGCCAGAACAGAGGCGCCGCGGCAACGCTCCTCCTGGTCAGGTAAGTATGGCGCCGGAGACACTGAACGCATACTGTTCCCCTCCTAGGGACATGTTGTGATTTTTAATTTTGGAATAAAAGGATTTATCGCATGTGGCACCGGATTTTACCTTCTTTATATACACCCCTCTTACCTGTAACGGGTCGATGCGTTCTTCTGTCTGAAGCCAGACTGCACAGGTGCGTCGCGCTTGCACAGTCTATAAGGGCGATTATAGGTACGATTATATTATAGATACATATATACATGTATATATATATATATATATATATATATATATATATATATATATATATATATACACTGTATATGCTCAAAAAAGTAAAGGGAACACTTAAACAACACAATTTAACTCCATGTCAATCATACTTCTATGAAATCAACCTGTCCAGTTATCAAGCAACACTGATTTTGAATCAATTTCTCCGGCTGTTGTGCAAATGTAACAGACAACCACAAGAAATGATAGGCAATTAGCAAGACAAGGAGCGGTTCTGCAGGTGGTGACCACAGACCATTTTTCTGTTCTCATCCTTTTTGGCTGTTGTTTTGTTACCTCTTGAATTTTGTCATTGCTCTCACCCTTAGAAGTACAGTAGCATGAGACGGACTCTACAACCCACAGAAGTTACTCAGGTAGTGCAGCTCATCCAGGATGGCACATCAATGCGAGCTGTGGCAAGAAGGTTTGCTGTGTCTGTCAGCACAGTATCCAGAGCATGGAGCAGACACCAGGAGATGTGGAAGGGGCAGTAGGAGGGCCCAGCAGTAGGACTGCTACCTTCTCCTTTGTGCAAGGAGGAACAGGAGAAGCAGTGCCAGAGCCCTGCAAAATGACCTCCAGCAGGCCAATAACATCCATATGTCTGCTCAAACTGTCAGAAACAGACTCCATGAGAGCGGTATGAGGGCCTGAAGTCCACAAGTGGAAGTTGTGCTTACAGGTCAACACTATGCAGGGCAATTGGTGTAATCTGGCAAATGCCAAGATCGGCAGATTCGACCTTGGCGCCCTGTGCTCTTCACGGATGAGAGCAGGTTCACACTGAGCACATGTGACAGACATGAGTCTGGAGACGCATTGGAGAATGTTCTGCTGCCTGCAGCATCCTTCAGCATGACCGCTTTGGCAGTGGGTCTGTAATGGTGTGGGGAGGCATTACTTTGGAGGGCTGCACAGCCCTCCATGTGCTAGCCAGATGCACCTTGACTGCTATTAGGTACCGGAATGAGATCCTCAGACCCATTGTGAGAACATATGCAGGTGCAATGGGCCCTAGGTTCCTTTTGATGCATGACAATGCTAGGCCTCATGCGGCTGAAGTGTGTTAGCACTTCATACATGATGAAAGCACTGATGCTTTGGACTGGCCTGCCTCTTCCCCAGACCTGAATCCAATCGAGAACATCTGGGACATCAGAACTTGTTCCATCCACCAACACCACGTTGCACCACAGACTGTCCAGGAATTGACTGATGTTTTAATCTAGTTCTGGGAGGACATCCCTCAGGTGAACATTCACCGTCTCATCGGGAGCATTCCCAGGTGTTGTAGGGAGGTCATACAGGCACGTGGAGGCCACATACACTACTGGGCATCATTTCCTTGTCTTGAGGCATTTCCACTGAAGTTGGATCAGCCTGTAATTTGATTTTCCACATTGATTTTGAGTATCGTTCCAAATCCAGACCTCCATGGGATATTAATTTTGATTTACAATAAACATTTTTATTGTTCCCAACTGGTATATTTCATTCAGTGATATCTAGAATGTGGTATTTTAGTGTTCCCTTTATTTTTATTTTTTTGATCAGTATATATTGTAAGGTAGCTAACGGACACACAGTTGATGAGAGGTATGTATCACAGAGATGGCTGTACTTTGGGATGTAATCCGGAAATCTGTTCTAGGGCATGTAATTCCTAAGAGGACTGTTTGGTTCATCTGGGACCGGGTTACGGGTAGTTGGAGAGAGAGAGGTCTGGCTACCCACATACATCATCTCTGGGTGTGGTTCACAAGATAAAATGGAGGCCTTATTTGGCTCATGTTCTGTGGTTGGAGGGAGAAGGCCTCCTGTGTGTTGTTGGCTCCAGACTGAGCCCGTGTACTGGATGCTATCCAGCCTGTGTGCCCACAGGACCTTGTGCCTTGCCTAAAGGACTATTTTCTTTGTGTTGCCTGCACTAAAGGCTGTTTGTTTTCCTTTTGCTCAGTTTATGAAGCAAAGAACCGACATGGACATTTAAATGAAAACGCTTCCTAATTGCCTCCCAAAGCACCCAAGTGAGTAGAAACTCCACAATTGGTGTTAGAAATGCGGGCAGCGTTCCCCAGCAAATACGTGTGACTGCTACAAGACGTACAGCATGTCCTAGGTAAAGTCTGCCACAGGCCAGCAAGCGACGCCATTCAAGATGGAGGACCTGCTTAAACATCTCATGCAAGCACAGCAGGCACAACATCAGCGGCACCAGGAATTGTTACAGCAGCACAGGGAGCAGCAACAGCAACAAATGACGCAACAGAAAACAGGTAAGCTGTTTATGCAGCAGATCCAGCTTCAACAGCAGCTCCAACAGGACCAGCACTGTCAACAGCAGCAGCAAATCGATTTGCTCGCAGAGGCAATTCGTGGCACTGCGACAGCTTTGACAAAGTCAGTGGGCGATTTTTCCATCTGGAAGGCGGTAAAGGGAGCCCTGCTGAAAATGACACCGGGGCATAATTTAGAGGCCTTTTTGATGGTGTTTGAAAGGGTTGCTTAGACGGAGAGACTTCTACCAGAGCAGTGAGCAGAGGTGCTGGCGCCATACTTTACAGGGGAGCCCCGGAAGGCTTATTATGCAGGACGCCAAAGAGTATGGCAAGCTAAAAACAGAAATTCTGGCTTGCTTGGGGGACATGATGACTGCCAGGGCGCAGCGGGTCCACCACTGGGCATATTACTGTGACAAACCCCCTCCCAGATGTTTGACCTTTTGCACCTGGTCCAAAAATGGCTGCAGCCGGAGTCCTTCAAGCCTGCACAGATGGGAGAACGTGTGGTGATGGACCAGTTTGTGCATTCCCTGCAGAGGGCAATACAGACATGGGTTGGCCAGGGTGATCCCTAGAATGCCGATTAACTGATCGGACTGGTCGAGAGATATCAGGGGGTTGAGGGTTCCTTGGGAAGGCAGCCCACTCCATACTGGGGATCCCACCAGGAAGCGCAGGCCCAAAAGGGGGTGGGGCGTCCATGGTCCAAGGGGGCGGGGGAAGTAATGCCCAAGGTCCCTACGGGTGATATCCTGTGCTGGAGATGCCATGGCCCAGGCCATATAGCCACCCGTTGTACCCTGACTCCCAAGCAGATGGACTGCAGCCTGGGACGTCCGCTGTTCATACTATGCGTATCTGGCCTGCAGTGTGAACTGTTCACCCAGTGAGGGGCCACAAGCATGTCCCGTGAATGGTTGGCAGGTAACGGAACTGCTAGACTCCGTGAGTCTGGTGATCCTTGTGAGGGCCACACTTTCTCTCCAACTGATCCCAGGAAAAAAGGTTGGTGTACGCTGCATTCATGGTGATTCTAAAGACTACTCAGTGGTCAGAGTGAACATTTTGTTTTGGGATCTGTGGGGGAAGGGTTCAGGGTTTGCTGGCTCGGATAAGAAATCATTTAACCCAGAAGAGGTATCACCACACCCAGAGTCTGACTTGTTTCCCTTCTGTGTTCTAGTGAAAGATGACGAGGTAGTGTCCCATGAGACTGACATTAGTTAGGTGTGACCAGCGAGAATTTTGGGTCCGCCCAAGATAGGGACCTAACTTTGAGGGAAGCCTTTAACAATGTCACTGTCATAAATGCTATTGCACAGGAGCCGGGGGCTGACACAAGATTTCCCTATTTGATGTTGAGTGGGGAATTGTTGTACCGGGTTACGAAAGTGAGTAAGGCGCTTGTGGAACAGTTATTGGTGCTGGGGCCCTATAGACAGAGGGTGTTAGACATGGCCCATTCACGTGTCTTGGGTGGCCATCTGGGAGTGGCAAAAACGCAGGAACGGATCGTGCAGAGGTTCTATTGGCCCAGATGTCACTGGGAAATCTTACAATATCGCAGGTCCTGCCCTACGTGGCAGTTAACCGCCCCCACCTCTCATTTACGAAGTCCCCTCGTGCCATTGCCCATCATTGAAGTGCTGTTCGAGAGAATTGCTATGGACTTGGTCGGTCCCCTGGTTAAATCTGTTCTTGGGCATCAATAGTTTTTTATATTATCTAATCTGTATCTTCTCCCTTTCAGTTTGATTCCATTGCTTATCGTGTTTCTATATGCAAATGGAAATAAGGATGATCCCTCTACAGTGTGTCATCCCTTCAGATATTGGTAGAAGGCTGTGAAGTTCTGTGTTCATCTACCCTGGTCTCTTTAAATGCTTCCAGTTCTTTCTTCTTTTCGGAATTGTTACTGATTCTGCAGTGAGAAATTCATTTAGCAAACTCGCCCATCCTTCTTGGACATTTCTGTCCTTATTAACATCCGGACATTGCACCTTTCCTACCCTCTTTCTGAGTTCATTAAAATCTGCCTTTCTGAAGTGAAGCCTTAAAGTCTTAGTCTTCGCAAGTTTTCCTTTTCTTGTAATCCAAAATTCAAGGATAGCATGATCATTGCCTCCTAAATTTTGAGTCACCTTTACTTCCTCAACCATTTCCTCCCTGTTGATAAGAATTAGGATCAAGATGGCAGATCCTCTTGTTCTCTCTGGATAGTTAAAATCTGCTATGATCACTACGTCATAAAGAGTTCATCCATATCTTCAGTTTGTCCAGGTGGCCTATAGTAAACATTTACAATAGTGTCCTTACTGTTCTTCTCTCCTTATATTTTTACCCAATCATTTTCTACAGAGCTACCATTCTCTGAAGCTTGGATTTCTGTGGAGATATATGCTTTACTAACATACAATTCAACACCTCTTCCCCTCTAGTTAATCCTGTTTCTAATAAATACGTTGTAGCCTTCAAAGTTTGTATTCCAATCATGTATATCATCCCACCAAGTTCCAGCGCTACTAATGACATCATATCTCTCTTTCTGTGTTAGAAGCTCCAATTCTCATTGTTTGTTTCCCATGTTGTGTGCTTTTGCACAGATACATTTTAGTTTGTAGTAATTTTCTCTTCCTCCTCTATTTTCATTCAGAATTTGTTGTCTTTGTTCTTTATTTCCACTTCTAATAGCAGGGTTCACAAAAGAATTCATTAGCTGCACACTTTTTCCTTGAAGTATATCTCCCATTCCATATTGCTCTAGTTTGAAGCTCTCCTGAGCAAGGTGTCCACCAAATATCTGTTTTCCTGTTTTCGTAAGATGCAACCCATCTCTAGCAAGTAGTCCATCATACAGGTAATTCACTCCATGGTCAAGAAACCCAAAACGTTGCTGACAGCACCATCAACGTAGCCAATTGTTCACCTGTAGAATCCTGCTCAATCTCCATGTTCCATGTCCATCCACTGGGAGGATGGATGAGAAGACTACCTGTGCTCCAAGTTCCTTCACTTGGTCTTCAAAGTCTCTGCCTTTAGTTTCCAGGTCCTTTTTTGCTGTCATTTGTTTCTACGACTATTAGTAGACATGGGTGGTTGTCTGTAGCACTGAAGAGTCTTGATAACCTATCAGACACATCTTTGATTTGGGCACCTGGAAGACAGCACACTTCTCGTGACGAGATGTCCGGTCGGCAGATAGCGGCTTCTGTTCCTCTTAGTAGAGAATCCCCCACGACCACCACTCTCCTTTTCTTCTTCAACACAGCCCTTCTTTTTCTTCATTCAATAGCCTTTTGATTACTTACTGGAGTGTTCTTTGTGGGCAAAGCACTTTTTTGATGTACATATTCGTAGCTGTCCTGCGTGAGAGAGTGGTAGCGGTTCTTCAGCAGTATGGGTGCTGACGGCCTCCTCATCCTCCTGCTTTGGGTCACATGGGTGTACATTTATCCTGCGCTCTGTGCTTACACCAGGGTTTCTATGTAAATATCTGAAATACGTGATTCAGATGAAACCCCCGGTGGAAAATTCCCTATGAGGCAGATGGAGGCACAGTAGACGCCATCTGACCTATGATCTGGTGGTGTCCATTTTTTAGGCGTGCATAAAAGCCCGGTCCGCAACAGTTTTGTGCACTTCTGAAAAGAAGGGCATCACTGAACAGAGGCCAGATAGAGTCCAGAGTAACTCTGCTGCCTCATTATAGTGAATGGATCCCTGGGGGAGTTTCATAAATCACGTCACTCGGAGATTTAAATAGTAACCCCAAAGTAAGTGCTCAGTGTTAGAACTCTCCTGTTAGGTTTTTTCTATTATGCTGGTCACATGACTGTTTTTGCCTATTTAATCCTGCTCCGCCCTTCTGGCCTTGCTGGACTTCATTGTAATTTCTACTCTTAAGCTAGCCAGGTGCTTTGTAACCTTTCTCAGTCAGTTTAGCTAGGTCTTTTGACCTCTATGTTCTATGTTGTTTGTTTGTCTTTTTACTGCTACAATTTCTGCTAGGAGGTGTCCATCTCTCTCCCAGTCCCTAGTTCTTGTAGGGATCCCTCCCTCACATCTATAGGTCTTCGTTCAGACTAGCTGAGAACTTTAGCGGGTCTGATCGCAGGATCAGGTTCCCCGTTACATCGTAGGGATCTAGCTTAGTTCTATTGTAGGGACAGATCTCCTGTCTTTCCTTAGTGCTTGTAGCAGATCATAACAGTAAGTACAGCCCAAAAAATTTCTCTAAGGAAAGACCTCCAGTTTCCATCATGGTGTCGGTTCAGGATTTGGCTCAACGCCTACAGGGACTCTCTCTGGAGGTGGCCGAGCTCCAGCAACACGTGAGCAGCTGTTCTGGAGCGCATTTTGTGGAGCCAAAGGTACGATTGCCTGATTTATTTTTTGGTGAACAAAAAGAGATTTTTTTTCCTTTAAAAATGCTGGTTTATTGTATTTTCGTTTGAGACCCAGATCCTCTGGTGATGAATCACAGCGCATAGGGTTCATAATGTCACTTTTGCGCAAAGAACCTCAGGGATGGGCCTTTTCTCTCCAACCTAGTGATCCGTGCTTTAGATCAGTGGATAGTTTTTTTTCTGCTTTGGGGTTGTTGTATGATGATCCTGATCGTGTCTCATCAGCTGAGACGGAATTGAGACATTTGAGGCAGGGATCAGGTAATGTGGAAAATTATTGTACTTACTTCCGTCGGTGGTCTGCTCAGGTGGGGTGGAATGATTCTGCTCTGAAAAGTTTGTTTCTTGTTGGGCTAGGTGAAAGGGTTAAGGATCTGCTGATTGCTTATCCTACACCTGGAGACTTGCAGGAGGCAATGCAATTAGCTATATGGGTGGACAGGAGACTGCGTGCAAGGGTTAATGAGAGTAAATCCTCTGCCATGTCAGCTCCGAGTCTTGAGAGGGTCTGTACTGACACTGGAGAGCCGATGGAGATTGGGGCGATGTCACCCCGCTCTCAGGAAAAAGACCGCAGGTTTTCTGAAGGTTTGCGCTTATATTGCGGCAAATCTGACCATTTCATTAAGAACTGTGTGCTTCATATGAACAAAGAAAAAAAAAAGGTCAGTTACGCCCGCATAGCCTGTTTAAACACTAAGGGTGTATTTCTTTCTGCTACTATCGCAGCTCAGGAAGAATTAATTGAATTTCGGGTATTTGTGGATTGTGGTTCAACTCTGAATGTGATTGATGGGGGATTCTTGGAAAAACTTAATTTAAAACCCAAACCTTTGTCATCCCCTATTGCCGTGGTTTCTGTCGATGGCTCTCCCTTGAAATGTGTTACTCACAAGGTTTATGAATTTCCCCTCACTATTAATGGTATTCACCAAGAAAATTTGGATTTGGTGGTATTAAATAATTTGCCTTCTCCAGTAGTTTTGGGGTTGCCCTGGTTAAAATTGCACAATCCTGTACTGGATTGGTCTACCAATGAAATTAAGTCCTGGAGCCCTAAGTGTTATGACAAGTGTTGTAACGGGCGCATTGCTGCTGTGGATAAAGGGGAATTACCTGTACCTATTCAGGATTTTTGGAAAGTTTTTTCTGAGGAGGAGTCGCAAATTTTGCTTCCCCATAGAGACTACGATTGTACCATTGAATTTGTCCCTGGAGCGACTCTTCCTAAAAGTCGTTTATTTAATCTGACTATTCCTGAGAGAAAGGCTTTGGAGGAATACATACAGACGAGCTTGGCCGCCGGTCATATCAGACCCTCTAAGTCACCTGTGGCTGTTGGATTTTTTTTTGTTAAAAAAAAGGACGGCGGTTTACGTCCTTGTTTGGACTTTCGCGAGATTAATAAAATTACTGTACGCAATCCCTACCCACTGCCATTGATTCCTGATTTGTTTAACCAGTTAGTGGGGGCCAAGTGGTTCTCTAAAATTGATCTCCGGGGGGCATACAATTTGTTGCGCATGAAGGAGGGTGATGAATGGAAGACTGCTTTTAACACTCCTGTGGGTCATTTTGAGAATCTGGTGATGCCTTTTGGTCTTACCAAGGCACCAGCATTTTTTCAGAATCTTATTAATGACATCCTTAGACCTTTGATCGGCAAAAATGTGGTTGTGTATTTGGATGACATTTTGATTTATTCGCCTGACCTAGAGTCTCATTGGCGGAGCGTACGTGAGGTATTGCAGTTATTGATTCACAATTCGCTGTTTGCTAAGCTGGAGAAATGTGAGTTTGCTGTACAGAGAATTAGTTTTTTGGGTTACATTATCTCCAGCGAGGGCTTTGAGATGGACCCGGTGAAGGTTCAAGCTGTACAGGAATGGCCTAGGCCTATTGGTTTGAAATCGATACAGAGGTTTTTGGGTTTCGCCAATTATTACAGAAAATTCATTAAAAATTTTTCTATTATTGTTAAACCACTGACCGATCTCACCAGGAAAGGTTCTAATACGGTTCAGTGGACTACTGAGGCCATTGAAGCTTTTGTGTTTCTAAAGGAGAGGTTCAGCTCTGCCCCCATCCTTATGCAGTCTGATGTGACTAAGCCGTTTTTGGTTGAGGTTGATGCTTCTTCTGTGGGGGTCGGTGCGGTGTTGTCTCAGGAAAACAAGGATGGAGTACATCCCTGTGCCTTTTTTTCAAAAATTTTTTCTGAGACTGAACTTAATTACAATATTGGTAATCGGGAATTGCTGGCTATTAAACTCGCATTTGAACACTGGCGTCATCTCTTGGAAGGTGCTGATTTTCCCATTCAGGTTTTCACTGATCATAAAAATCTGATCTATCTTGATGCTGCCAAGCGCTTGAATGCCCGTCAGGCTAGGTGGGCTCTTTTTTTTCCGCGGTTTAATTTTTCCGTTACTTACATCCCGGGTACCAAGAATGTTAAAGCTGATGCTTTGTCTCGCAGCTTTTCTCCTATGGTCGGTGCTGAGGAGGAGGAGAGCATTTTACAAGAAGGTGTTGCGATTGCTGCATTGGACTCCGTTTTGGAAGATGAGATTCTTAAAGCACAGGAGAATGCCCCATCTAACACTCCCCATGGGAGGTTGTTTGTGCCTAGGACCTTTAGGAGAGATTTGTTTGTTGAGTGTCATGAGTCTCGGTTGGCAGGTCATCCTGGAATTTCTGAGACCAAGAGACTTGTGGGTTGCAGTTTTTGGTGGCCTGGATGGCAGAAGGAAGTCATTAAGCGGGTGCGTCAATGTACTGTGTGTGCTAGATCTAAGTCTTCACATACTCCTGCTGCGGGGTTGCTTTGCCCTCTGGAGGTTCCTAGTGCACCTTGGACACATCTGGCTATGGACTTTATTACTGACCTTCCCCCCTCTGAGGGTTTCACGGTCATCTGGGTGGTCGTGGACCGTTTTAGCAAGATGTGTCACTTGGTTCCCTTCATCAAACTGCCCTGCGCTAAGACACTCGCTAAGGCCTTTGTCAAGGAGATTGTCAGACTCCTTGGTGTTCCTACTGACATTGTTTCTGATAGGGGACCTCAGTTCGTGGCTCGTTTTTAGCATGCCTTTTGTGACAGTTTGGGAGTTCATTTGTCATTTTCTTCTGGATATCATCCTGAGTCTAATGGCCAGACAGAAAGGAAGAACCAGGATGTTGAGCAGTTCTTGCGTTGTTTTGTGGCAGACAATCAAGAGGGGTGGTCTGAGTTTCTGCCGCTTGCTGAATTAGCTCTTAACAACCATACATCCTCTTCTGCTGGGTGTTCGCCTTTTTTTTGTTGTTCTGGGAGACATCCGTCTTTTGGGTCATTCTCCAAATTGGTATCGGCTGTGCCTGAGGAGGAGAGTTTTTCCGGTGATTTGGAAAGAGTTTGGACGGATGTGCGTGGTAATCTTCAGGAGGCTAACAAAAAATCTAAGAGGTACTTTGACAGGAAACGTCAAGAGGTTTTGTTTACGGTTGGTGACATGGTTTGGTTGTCCTCTAAGAATCTGCGGTTGAGGATTCCTTCTAAAAAATTGGGTCCCAAGTTTGTAGGGCCCTTTAAAGTGCTTCAGGTAGTTAACCAATCTGCTGTTAGGTTGGAGGTTCCTACCTCCTGGAAGATTAATCCGGTGTTTCATGTTTCTCTATTGAAAAAAGCTTATGTATCAGATAGAGACGCCACTGCCACTGTTCCTCCAGTGGTGGAGGACGGGGAATATGAAATTTCCCGCATCCTTAATTCTAGACGGTATAGAGGGAGTTTGCAGTATCTCGTCGCTTGGAAGGGTTTCGGGTCCGAGGATAACTCATGGGTGAGGGCAGATGATGTTTCTGCTTCCAGACTTGTCAGAGCGTTTCACAAGAGGTTTCCTGATAAGCCTGGGCCTAGGGGATCCGGAGGATCCTCATAGAAGAGGGGGTACTGTTAGAACTCTCCTGTTAGTTTTTTTCTATTATGCTGGTCACATGACCGTTTTTGCCTATTTAATCCGGCTCCGCCCTTCTGGCCTTGCTGGACTTCATTGTAATTTCTACTCTTAAGCTAGCCAGGTGCTCTGTTACCTTACTCAGTCAGTTTAGCTAGGTCTTCTGACCTCTATGTTCTATGTTGTTTGTTTGTCTTTTTACTGCTACAATTTCTGCTAGGAGGTGTCCATCTCTCTCCCAGTCCCTAGTTCTTGTAGGGATCCCTCCCTCACATCTATAGGTCTTCGTTCAGACTAGCTGAGGACTTTAGCGGGTCTGATCGCAGGATCAGGTTCCCCGTTACATCGTAGGGATCTAGCTTAGTTCTATTGTAGGGACAGATCTCCTGTCTTTCCTTAGTGCTTGTAGCAGATCATAACACTCAGTGTTAGAGCGCCGGATAAATGTGTTCCAAAATGTTATGTAAAATGTTCCCAACAAAAGCTTTAAGTCAATCTGTTATCTGTTGATGAAAATATAGGGGCTTCCACTTTACTGGTAGCACAAATGCTCTGGAAAAGCGCTATGGCTCCTTTCCCCACACAAGAAATTCAGCAAATTCTGCACTCCCAAATGCAAATGCTCTCCTCCCTTCTGAGCCCCAGTGTGTCTAAACCGCAGTTAGCATCTAATCTGTTAGGGGGGGATTTTAAGTTTCCAAAACCGTGGAATTACCGTCCGTGCCGCTGTTAAGCAAAATTGAAGTAAATCCTTCTTTTGTACACCTATTGAGGAAGGGAGGATTGACAGAAGGGCTATTTGAGGAGACCCCAATACTCTTGTTTCCTGTGATACGTTGGTAATTGTCAAACACCTTCTCCCAAAATGGTTTAATTTTAGAACACCCTCACCAGATATGAATCATAGACCCCACTTCACTTTCACATCTCCAACATGTTTCTGAAACTGTAGGGAACATTGCCTGTAGTTTAGATGGGTAGTGATTCCATCGTGTAAGTATTTTATAGTTCTTTTCTTGTGCAGTCCCAGCATTAGTGAGCTTATGTGTGAAGAGGAACCCTTTTGCCCACTCAAGAAGGGATAAACTAACCCCCAAATCCCTCTCCCATGCTCGCTTGAATGCCAGCTTCTCCGTTCCCTCCCCTCTGCCCAATCCCTTATATATCACAGAGATAGCATGAGACGGACCACTTTCCGGAAGGAATATGTTTTCAAAGAAGGTGATGTTTGAGAATGAATTTACGTTAGGATTGCGTGCTGCTAGAAAGGATCGCATTTGCAAATATTCGAACCATTCGATTTTAACATTTGGGGATTTTGTTTGTAAAGATACAAAAGTAGGTATCATGCCATTTTACAAAATCTGAAACAATCGGGTGTCCTCCACTGCCCTCCAACCGAGGAAAGATCCGCGCAAATATCCGGGTAGAAAGGAAGAGTTATAGAATATTGATGTGAGTAGGCTAATAGTTCTACCTGGAAACATATTTTTCCTCAGAGAGTGCCATGTTTTAAGTGTTTCCCTAGTTAGATTGCATTTGGCCAAGGTCACTAAGTCTTCTTGGCACCATAGTAAATGTCGTAAAGGGACTTCTGAGCCCTTCTGTCCCACCCCTACCCATTGTTTAGAGTCTGCATGAAAGTGCCAATCTAAAATCCTCATCAAGGCAGAAGCCTGAAAGTACCTATAGAAATTCGGAAAGCCCGCTCCTCCTAATGATTTGTGACGAGAGAGAACCCGTATCTTTTTGTGGAGTTTAATCTTACCCCAAATGAATTTGATTAAAGCAGATCTTAGTTTATCAAAGAAGCTATGAGGTGGAGAGATCGGAACTGTTTGAAAAATATATAAAAAACGAGGTAATATATCCATTTTCATGGCATTCGTTCTTCCAAACCAAGATAGCTTCAGTTTGCCATATTTCAATAAATCTCCATACGTTCTGTGCAATAAAGCTTGATGATTAAGCTCAAATAATTTATTAGGGTCCGAGGGAATATGAACCCCTAAATATTTCAATGAATCTTTCTGCCATTTAAATGGGAATTTAGTCATAACTTGTGAGATTTCAGTCTGTGGAATAGATATATTCAAGGCCTCTTGTTTTAGAGTAATTGACTTTAAAATTACTAACCGCTTCAAATCTATTAAATTCTTTTAGGACCACTGGAAATGATATTTGTGGTTGGAATATGTAAAGAAGCAAATCGTCTGCATACAGAGCTGCTTTATAAGACTTAGATCCCACTTTGTATCCATGAATATTACTATTGTTTCTGAGGGCATTGGCCAAATTGCTCCATTACCACTACAGTGGTGGCCAAAAGTATTGGCACCCCTGCAATTCTGTCAGATAATACTCAGTTTCTTCCTGAAAATGATTGCAATCACAAATTCTTTGGTCTTATTGTCTTCATTTAATTTTCTTGCAAGGAAAAAACACAAAAGAGAATGAAGCAAAAATCAAATCATTGATCATTTCACACAAAACTCCAAAAATGGGCCAGACAAAAGTATTGGCACCCTCAGCCTAATACTTGGTTGCACAACCTTTAGCCAAAATAACTGCGAACAACCGCTTCCGGTAACCATCAATGAGTTTCTTACAATGCTCTGCTGGAATTGTAGACCATTCTTCTTTGGCAAACTGCTCCAGGTCCCTGATATTTGAAGGGTGCCTTCTCCAAACTGCCATTTTGAGATCTCTCCACAGGTGTTCTATGGGATTCAGGTCTGCACTCATTGCTGGCCACCTTAGAAGTCTCCAGTGCTTTCTCTCAAACCATTTTGTAGTGCTTTTGGAAGTGTGTTTTGGGTCATTGTCCTGCTGGAAGACCCATGACCTCTGAGGGAGACCCAGCTTTCTCACACTGGACCCTACATTATGCTGCAAAATTTGTTGGTAGTCTTCAGACTTCATAATGCCATGCACACGGTCAAGCAGTCCAGTGCCAGAGGCAGCAAAGCAACCCCAAAACATCAGGGAACCTCCGCCATGTTTGACTGTAGGGACCGTGTTCTTTTCTTTGAATGCCTCTTTTTTTTCCCTGTACACTCTATGTTGATGCTTTTTCCCAAAAAGCTCTACTTTTGTCTCATCTGACCAGAGAACATTCTTCCAAAACGTTTTAGGCTTTCTCAGGTAAGTTTTGGCAAACTCCAGCCTGGCTTTTTTATGTCTCGGGGTAAGAAGTGGGGTCTTCCTGGGTATCCTACCATACAGTCCCTTTTCATTCAGACGCCGACGGATAGTACGGGTTGACACTGTTGTACCCTCGGACTGTAGGGCAGCTTGAACTTGTTTGGATGTTAGTCGAGGTTCTTTATCCACCATCCGCACAATCTTGCGTTGAAATCTCTTGTCAATTTTTCTTTTCCGTCCACATCTAGGGAGGTTAGCCACAGTGCCATGGACTTTAAACTTCTTGATGACACTGCGCACGGAAGACACAGGAACATTCAGGTCTTTGGAGATGGACTTGTAGCCTTGAGATTGCTCATGCTTCCTCACAATTTGGTTTCTCAAGTCCGCAGACAGTTCTTTGGTCTTCTTTCTTTTCTCCATGCTCAATGTGGTACACACAAGGACACAGGACAGAGGTTGAGTCAACTTTAATCCATGTTAACTGGCTGCAAGTGTGATTTAGTTATTGCCAACACCTGTTAGGTGCCACAGGTAAGCTACAGGTGCTGTTAATTACACGAATTAGAGAAGCATGACATGATTTTTCAAACAGTGCCAATACTTTTGTCCACCCCCTTTTTAGGTTTGGTGTGGAATTATATCCAATTTGGCTTTAGGACAATTCTTTTTGTGTTTTTTTCATTGAAGACAAATTAAATGAAGATAATAATACCAAAGAATTTGTGATTGCAATATTTTCAGGAAGAAACTGAGTATTATCTGACAGAATTGCAGGGGTGCCAATACTTTTGGCCACCACTGTACATATAACAATGGGGACAAGGGGCATTGTTGTCTGGTTCCATTGCTAATTGCAAATGGGGCAGAAAGAGAACTGTTTACTCTTACCCTTGCTGATGGGTTTTTATAGAAGGCCATTATTTTCTGAAGGTAACAATGGCCCAAGCCTATCCGTTTCAAGGCTTCCTCCATAAACCTCCAGTGAACTCTTATCGAAAGCCTTCTCTGCATCTATAGATAGAAGACCTAACGGAGTGGAGCCACTTCTTGCTTTGGAGATAATGAGTAGCGTCTTAATGGTATTGTCCCTAGCCTCTCATCCTTTGACGAAGCCTACCTGATCATCGTTGACTATAGAGGGAAGTAAAGAAGCTAACCTGTCAGCCAGTATTTTTGAAAATAGTTTAATATCTATATTTGATAAAGAGATTGGTCTAAAATTAGCAATTATTGAGGGGTCTTTTCCTGGTTTGGGAAGTACGCTGATGTGTGCCTCTAGAGATTGGGGGACAAATCCAGTGTTTCCATCAATTGCATTAAATGTTTTAGCCATTATTGGACAGAGTTGCTTTCTAAACTGTTTGTAAAATGTTGGCATAAAGCCATCTGGGCCAGGACATTTACCTGACGGGGAGGCCCGTATCGCAGAGTCAATTTCATCTATGGATATCACCTCTTCCAAAGCTTCCACCATTGAATTGCTCAACTTGGGCAGAGGTGTTTCCTGGATATATTCTTTAATCTTAGTGGATCGGTCTAAGAGGGACATGTCTGCAAATTGATTCTTAATATTATATAAGTTCTCATAGTAAGACCGAAAAAGATCTACAATTTTTGGGGGATTATGTTCATCCCTTGGAATATAGAGCAAGGAAAAGGAGAGCAGCAGGTATCCAGGTATCATGGGATGATTAAGGCTAACATCTAGCTGAAACGCGTTGGGACGACCATGCTCTGTGGATTAGTACTCCGTGTGTTGTCGTTGTGACATGGCTGCTTTTATATGTTTTCAATAAAAGCTATATTTTAATGAAGATCCGCTGGATACCTGCTGCTCTCCTTTTCCTTGCTCTATATTCCAAGTGATTGCCTGGAACCAAGGCTATTCCGCTGTCGGATCACCTCTAACACAGAGCCTCCAGCTGTCTACTAACGGGTGAGCTGATATTTTTTCCCTCTCCCTCTTCCCTGCTATTTTGCCAAGACTACTATGTTCATCCCTGCCCTCTTTCCCCTTAACATTTGGGATAAATGTAGCCTTCATACGTGGGTGGAGCATTCTGGTCAATGATCTCCCGCATTTATCTGAAAAATCGTAGAAGAAACGTTTTGATTTTTCCCTGGATTGCAAATATTTTTTATTTAGAATTTCTTTTAATTTCTCTCTTTTCTTTGTCAAATCAACAAGAGTGGAGACAGAGGGGTTCTGTTATTTAAAATTTCAAGGGAGTGAATTTGATTTAATAATTCTCCTATTTTCCGAGCTCTGTCTTTCTTTAGCCTTGAGCCATGCTTTACCAGGATCCCTCTCATGACACATTTCAAAGTCTCCCACTGTAACGGGATTGAGGTTTGATCAGAAGCGTGAATTTGAATGAAAGAGTCGATAGACTCCCTTAACTCTGATTCACGCAGAATATCTTTAATAAGGTTATCATTTAATCTCCAAGTCCAGGAGCGCTGGGCTAGGGATAGAAGAGATATTGTCAGAAAAACCGGAGAGTGGTCCAACCACGAAATATCTCCGATTGTGGTCTTGGGTTGCCAAGACAAAGCATGATGGCTCAAAAGAAAGAGGTCTATGTGACTATATGAGTTATGTATATGCGAAAAATATGTATAATCCTTACCCTGAGGGTTCATTATCCGCCATACATCGGTCAGTCGGAGGGCGGAGAGGGCCCTTTTGAGAGATTGAAGCTATCTCACCGGGACTGTTCCCCTACCCGAAGAGGTATCTACTTTTGGGTTCATGGTAAAGTTGAAGTCTCCCCCTGCAATCACTGTACCTTCTGAGAAATTAGACAATGCGGTTAAAAATGCGCAGCATGCAATAATCTGACCCTTGTTAGGCAAATACCAATTAGCAATTGTGTATATTTAATCTACAATTTTTATCTTGAGAAATATGTATCTGCCTTGCGTGTCAATAAGTGTGTCAAGTAAAGTGTATGCTAATGACTTGTGGACTGCGATGGAAACCCCTTTAGATTTTGTTTCAGGGTTTGTACTATGAAGCCAGTTGTTGTAAGATCTATCTTTCATCTTAGGAACTTGATCAGATATGAAATAGGTCTCATGTAGCATGAGGATATGAACCCTCTGTTTGTGCCCATTTGACTGTGCTCATTTTGAGGACCAAGGGATAGGACTGAGGGAGGATTAGTAAAAAAGAAAACTTAAAAGAAAGGCAGTTACTCTTTCTAAGTGATAATAGTTCCTTTGTTTCAGGAAAAGATAGGAAAGAAAGAGAAAGCATAAGAAAGAAGGAGAAATCAATTGGGAACCTTTCCCAACCACAAGAAGGGTCCTCAATGAGAAGGACGATTAGGGGAAAAAAGAAGAAAATTCCACACCCGTCCAAAGGGATGCAGATGCCCTTAGTGGAAACGCGCTTTCTATGGAGGTTAACTCCCCCCTAGGATTGGTCTGCAGACCCTAATGCTTTAAAACATTTACTTTTATGAGAAACTTATGCTATTTACCCAAACTTGAATGCCCAACCTGCATATAACAATAGCTATACAATATCTATGCATGTGTGCATATATCAACTTGTAAAGGCTTCCCTGATTGCTAAACATCAATCAGTATCAAAGAGAACAATGAGTGAAAGTCGTGAAGCCATTTAAGCCCCAGTCACACTAAGCGAGATCGCTAGCGAGATCGCTGCTGAGTTACAAGTTTTGTGACGCAACAGCGACCTCAGCAGCTACGTTTGACAAGTAGCAGCGACCAGGCCCCAGCTGGGAGATCGCTGGTCGTGTCGAAATGGCCTGGACAATTTTTTGATCGTTGAGGTCCCGCTGGGTAGCATGCATCGGTGTGTTTGACACCTTATCAACGACCTCGTTGGCGACTCAGAACTGAGACACATAGGCGTGCATTTGCGTTGCATCGTTATACAGGTCGCTACGGGTCGCCGTATCATTGCTGCGTCGTTGGGAAGATCTGACTGTGTGACATCTCACCAGCGACCACATAGTGACGCAGCAACGATCCCTGCCAGGTCGTATCGTTGTCGGGATCGCTGTAGCGTCGCTAAGTGTGACGGTACCTTTAGTCTGGAGGTGACGCTCCTCTTTCCCCCAAATTGCAATCTCCATTTTTCATGCCAGGGTTGTGAGTTTTTCTTCTCTGGGGGCGAGGTGAGTCACTCCTTCCAAGGCCTCTAGGAAGAACTGGCCACTCCAATCGGAGCACCTGGACCGACGGAATTCCCAGTCCATTAGTGAACGTTGATAAGTCTTCCAGACTTCGCAAAACATGTATAGATCCAGATTGTCTCACTTGAAGTCTAAAAGGAAAGCCCCAGGAATAAAGGATTTTATGTTGTCTCAGCATGTCGAGCAAGGGTTTCAAGGCACGTCTCTTCTGAAGTGTGCACCAGGACAGGTCATGCATAATCTGAATAAAATGTTCATTAAAGATGATAGGCTCCAATGTACGGGCTTCAGCAAGAATGTTCTCTTTCACTTTATATCTGTGTATCCAGCATATGACATCTCTAGGCCTGTTTGTATCAGCAGACTTGGGACCCAAAGATCTATGAGCCATGTGAAATTCTATGTCTGAATCTCGTGGTATATCTAATATTGAATTGAAGGTACAGCGTAAGGTTTCCTCCAGCTTATTCTATTCCAGACTCTGGGAGGCCTCTAATTCTGATATTATTGCGTCTCCCTCTATTTTCTGTCGTCCATCATGTCAGAGATATTCCAACTGTTGAGAGTGAGCTGCAGATGTCTGCTCCTGTGTGTGTAACCTGAGAGATGGCTTCTGTATGGTTTTCATTAGTGTTGAGCGAGTATGTTCTTTAAACCCTTTCGCCGAGTATGCTCGGGCCGAGCTCCGAGTATTTACAGCTACTCGGTGATATGGTTGAATCGCTCCCGTGTGCATCATTTGCAACTGTTTGACAGCTTTATTACATATGAGGAATGTCTATTTCTTACACGTTCCTCACATGTAATAAAGCTGTCAAACAGTTGCAAATCATGCACACGGGAGCGATTCAACCATATCACCGAGCAGCTGTAAAATACTCGGAGCTCGGCCCGAGCATACTCACAACAGAACATACTCGCTCAACCCTAGTTTTCATCATTAGCCACCCTTTCAGAAAGCTGCTGGAGTTCCCCTCTGATAGCAGCAGTCTCAGCCCCATGGGATGCTTCCAGCCTATAGTTCTCCATATCCTCTTTTGTGGGAATAGCACATATATGAGCCTTAGGATCATCCTACAGAGTCTGTGCCTGAGTAGATACAGTGCCTGCCAGGCCCTCCGAATTCTCAGGAATGCCACAGGACAAATCCCTCAGCTTGTTCAAGGAGCTGCTCACTGCATGTGAATAAGAAGCATGAGATGCCTCCCTCTGCCCCTGGCCATCATCTTTAGAGGCCTGTATCATGTAAGTCCCGACAGTAATATTTATGCAACTCACAGTCCCTGATGTAGAAAATGCTGCTCCTCCATCCTCCATCTTCTTTCCAGTCAGAGAGCTTGCTAGCTCCGTTGCAGGGCCCACAGAACTCCTCAGATATCAGGAAATACCAGTTGCAGGCACCACTGAAGGTCGTCTATTAGCTTGGCCAGAGCTGGGACGCTTCATAGCTGACATTTGGGGGTAAATAGTGTTTGTTAATTGGGTCTGCAGACATCACCCAGGCAGGAGTAGAACGGCTGCACGTCCTCAATCCTCCATAGCCAGGCCATGCTCCCATCGTTCCATTTTTTTACCCATGTAGATTACCTTCACAAACAATGGGAGGACGCCCCTCTGTCACTGTCTCTGGTCAGTATATGATTTAATATATAGTTAATTATTTTTAAGTGGTGTCTGTCCTGACACAAACTCACAGCTTGATGAAGGAAGAGGACCCCGACACAAGTCCTGCACAGGGACCCCTTACAGTCAGTGTCCGCCCCTGGGTAAATAGAGATATAGCCTTCTAGTACGGAGTTCTACAATTACAGTGATGCCCAATTTATACTGTTTCTTTTTGTTTTAATACTTTTGCACAGGAAAATAATGAAAAATATTTATTTATTTTTTTCCTGAGAACAGGGTTCAAATGGGGCTTGATTTTTGCATAATAAGCTTTATTTTTATTGGTACCATTCGGAAGTACATATGTCTTTACAATGTTTTTTTTTTTTTTTTATCTCATTTTAGTGTGATGTGCACAAAAATGGCAATTCTTGAGCTTCAAGTCTAGATGACAAACCGTGATTTCTACAACATTTTCCGCATTCTGGGCATGTATACGGCTCCTCCCCTGTGTGAGTTCCTTGATGCTCATCACTCTTTCTGTGCCTTAAAGCCCATTGAGACGAGTAGATGATTGTAAAAGTGATTTACAATACGATCACCATAAGTGATCTAACGTTGAAGGTAGACAAGAATTTACACGAAAAAAATTATTGTAAACAAATAATTGCTAATTCATTGTTTACAGGTGTTGTTATGGAAACAACCTCCATTTCCATTGCATAATCAATTAGCGAGAAATTATTATTTATTGCATTACTCAAATATTAAGAATGATAAGTCTTAAAGGGGTTTTCCTAAAAACAAAGTATATTTTAATCAATAGAATATTGATTAAAATATTGGAATAAAAATAAATTGAACAATTGAATGTGTTAAACAAAATGTTCCTGTGCTGAGATAATCTTATCAATGTGCCCCTGCTGTGTGCTGTGTAATGGTTGTGTCTGACCTTGTAGGAACAAAGTCTGAACAAACCACAGGTTCTGGTTAACAACCACTTTGCTACATAAAATACAATAAGAAGCAATAAAAACATCTAATCTACCCCGAAATGATATCAATAAAAACATCAGCTCAGGACACCCACCAAAAAATAAGCCCTCATAGTCTTATAGCCCGAAAAATGAAAACACTATGGGTATCGAAAAAGTGGCAACACAAGCTAAATACATTTTACAAATTTTTGCATTTTTTTATCACAAAAAAACAAAACAAAAACTATACATGTTTAGTATCTGCGTACTCTTACTGACCTTGCGAATCATATTGCCTGGTCAGTTTTACAGTATAGTCAACATGATAAAAAAAATACCCCCAAAAAATTTGTGGGATTGCAGGGTTTTTTTTTGCATTTTCAACTGATTTTGAATTTGTTTTCCGTTTTCCAGTACACTATATGGTAAAATGAATGGTGGCATTCGAAAGTACAACTCATCCCGCAAAAAATAAGCCCTCATTAAATTTACGTAAAAATAAAAAAGTTAAGGGAACGCAAACACAGAAATTGGCCATGTCAGGAAGGGGTTAAAGCTATATAATGTTTTCAACATTCTGAACGTGAAAGTGGCTTTTCTTGTGTAAATTCTCTGATGTTTAACAAGATCTGATATAACAGTGAAACATTTCCCACGTTCTAAACATGAAGCTGGCTTCCCTCTGTGTGAGATCTTTCATGTCTAACAAGAGCTGATTTATGGGTAAAACATTTCCCATGTTCTAAACCTGAAGCTGGCTTCCCTCTGTGTGAGATCTTTCATGTCTAACAACAGCTGATTTATGGGTAAAACATTTTCCACATTTTGGGCATGAGTATGGCTTCTCCCCTGTGTGAGATCTTTGATGTATTATGAGATGATGTTTCTGGGTAAAACATTTCCCACATTCTAAACATGAAGCTGGCTTCCCTCTGTGTGAGATCTTTCATGTCTAACAACAGCTGATTTATGGGTAAAACATTTTCCACATTTTGGGCATGAGTATGGCTTCTCCCCTGTGTGAGATCTTTGATGTATTATGAGATGATGTTTCTGGGTAAAACATTTCCCACATTCTAAACATGAAGCTGGCTTCCCTCTGTGTGAGATCTTTCATGTCTAACAAGACCTGACTTACGGGTAAAACATTTTCCACATTGTGAACATGAAAATGGCTTCTCCCCTGTGTGAATTCTTTCATGAATAACAAGATCTTGTTTTTGGGTAAAGCATTTTCCACATTTTGGGCATGAAAACGGCTTCTCCCCTGTGTGAATTCTTTGATGTGTTATGAGTTGATCTTTCCGGGTAAAACATTTCCCACATTGTGAACATGAAAATGGTTTTACTCCTGTGTGAATTCTTTCATGAATAACAAGATCTTGCTTTTGGGTAAAGCATTTTCCACATTTTGGGCATGAATACGGCTTCTCCCCTCTGTGAATTCTTTGATGTGTTTTGAGTTGATATTTCCGGGTAAAACATTTCCCACATTCTGAACATAAAAACGGTTTTTCCCCTGTGTGAATTCTCTGATGTCTAACAAGATCTGATTTCACGGTAAAACATTTTCCACATACCTGACATGAAAATGGCTTCTCCCCTGTGTGAATTTTTTGATGTCTAATAAGAAGACGTTTATTGTGGAAACATTTGCCACATTGTGAACATGAAAATGGCTTCTCCCCTGTGTGAATTCTTTCATGAATAACAAGATCTTGCTTTTGGGTAAAGCATTTTCCACATTTTGGGCATGAAAACGGCTTCTCCCCTGTATGAATTCTCTGATGTTTAACAAGATCTTGTTTCATAGTAAAACTTTCTCCACGTTCTGAACATGAAAACGGCTTCTCCCCTTTGTGGCTTTTACGATGTCTAATAAGATCTGGTTTCACGGTAAAGCATTTCCCACATTCTGAACATAAAAATGGCTTCTCCCCTGTGTGAATTCTTTGATGTCCAATAAGAATATGTTTCTGTTTAAAACATTTCCCACATTCTGAGCATGTATATGGATTTTCCACGTGGTGGAGTTCTTGATGTCTAATCAAAAGTGATTTTACAGTAAAACATTTTCCACAATCTGAACATGAATACGGCTTCTCCCCTGTATGAATTCTTAGGTGTCTAATAAGACTATGCTTCTGGTTAAAACCTTTCCCACATTCTGAACAAGAAAATGGTTTCTCCCCTGTGTGTCTTCTATGATGTATAACCAAATGGGATTTCTGATAAAAACATCTCCCACATTCTGAACATGAATACGGCTTTCGTTCTGTGTGAATTCTCTGATGTGCAACAAGATTTGATTTTTCAGCAAAGCATCTTCCACATTCCTGACATGGAAATGGCTTCTCTCCTGTGTGAATTCTTTGATGTTTAATAAGAATCGTTTTTTGGGTAAAGCATTTCCCACATTGTGAACATAAAAATGGCTTCTCCGTTGTATGAATTCTATGATGTCTAACCAAATCTGATTTTGTACAAAAACATTTGCCACATTGTGAACATAAATATGGCTTTTCCCCTATGGGAACTTTTTGACGTTCGACACCCAATCTGTAACTTGTATTTCGCTTTACAGTCTGTGATGAATCAGGAGATAGGATCTGTTGAACAGGATCAGATGATACATTTTGGATATGAGGGGTGGAGGGTATATCTTCAATATTGCCATTTTTCTCATATCCATATTGAATGATCCTACAATCATCTGCATTAACATGTGAATATTTTGGATGTTCCTCTGAGCTCCCGGTACAGTCATCTGCAAAGAATAAAACTGATTATATTATTTTATAGTAATTAAACCTAATATAACGATTGTACTGACGTTTTATGACATTACAATTGAGAAGTATTAATTCAATAACTAAATATTTGGTTGCAAAATGGATCACAATCTCAGAGCAGGGACCACTAGATCACAATGTTATGATAACAGGTTTTTCTGTTGCGGTTTTCCACATCTGTGCTGAAGACATCTTCAGGTTTCATATATCTCATGCCTGTCACTACTCTTTTCTCAGAAAATTGCCTAGTGGAGAATCATAAGTGAACCTGTAGGAGAAAGCTGTTAGGTGCTGTCCATCTCATCACAATCCATAGCTCCAATCGCTGTTGTTTAATTATTTAGATGCTGCAGCAATGGTCCCATCTCTGTGCACACAAAAAAATCATGGCTTGCCGATGGATTACCATGGAAGTTGGGTGCTCAATGAAGGCCCTGTCGACACAATTTTTGTGCTCTATTCAAATTTTTTATATTCTACAAATTCATTATTAATAATAAAAAATAATGAAAATACTTAAATTAATTGAACAAAAAAATAAAATAAATTATATTAATTTACAGTTAGGTCCATATATATTTGAACAGAGACAACATTTTTCTAATTTTGGTTCTAGACATTACCACAATGAATTTTAAACAAAACAATTCAGATGCAGTTGAAGTTCAGACTTTCAGCTTTCATTTGAGGGTATCCACATTAAAATTGGGTGAAGGGTTTAGGAGTTTCAGCTCCTTAACATGTGCCACCCTGTTTTTAAAGGGACCAAAAGTAATTGGACAATTGACTCCAAGGCTATTTCATGGACAGGTGTGAGCAATCCCTTCATTATGTCATTCTTAATTAAGCAGATAAAAGGCCTGGAGTTGATTTGAGGTGTGGTGCTTGCATTTGGAAGGTTTTGCTGTGAAGTAAACATGCGGTCAAAGGAGCTCTCCATGCAGGTGAAACAAGCCATCCTTAAGCTGCAAAAACAGAAAAAACCCATCCGAGAAATTGCTACAATATTAGGAGTGGCAAAATCTACAGTTTGGTACATCCTGAGAAAGAAAGAAAGCACTGGTGAACTCATCAATGCAAAAAGACCTGGGCGCCCACGGAAAACAACAGTGGTGGATGATCGCAGAATAAACTCCATGGTGAAGAAAAACCCCTTCACAACAGTCAACCAAGTGAACAACACTCTCCAGGAGGTAGGCGTATCAATATCCAAATCTACCATAAAGAGAAGACTGCATGAAAGTAAATACAGAGGGTTCACTGCACGGTGCAAGCCACTCATAAGCATCAAGAAGAAAAAGGCTAGACTGGACTTTGCTAAAAAAAATCTAAAAAAGCCAGCACAGTTCTGGAAGAACATTCTTTGGACAGATGAAACCAAGATCAATCTCTACCAGAATGATGGAAAGAGAAAAGTATGGTGAAGGCGTGGTACAGCTCATGATCCAAAGCATACCACATCGTCTGTAAAACACAGCGGAGGCAGTGTGATGGCTTGGGCATGCATGGCTGCCAGTGGCACTGGGTCACTAGTGTTTATTGATGATGTGACACAGGACAGAAGCAGCCGAATGAATTCTGATGTATTCAGAGCCATACTGTGTGCTCACATCCAGCCAAATGCAGCCAAACCGATTGGTCGCCGTTTCATACTACAGATGGACAATGACCCAAAACATAAAGCCAAAGCAACCCAGGAGTTTATTAAAGCAAAGAAGTGGAATATTCTTGAATGGCCAAGTCAGTCACCTGATCTCAACCCAATTGAGCATGCATTTCACTTGTTAAAGACTAAACTTTAGACAGAAAGGCCCACAAACAAACAGCAATTGAAAACCACTGCAGTGAAGGCCTGGCAGAGCATCAAAAAGGAGGAAACAGCGTCTGGTGATGTCCATGAGTTCAAGACTTCAGGCAGTCATTGCCAACAAAGGGTTTTCAACCAAGTACTAGAAATGAACATTTTATGTACAATTATTTAATGTGTCCAATTACTTCTGGTCCCTTTAAAAGCAGGGTGGCACATGTTATGGAGCTGAAACAACTAAATCCTTCATCCAATTTTAATGTGGATACCCTCAAATGAAAGCTGAAAGTCTGAACTTCAACTGCATCTGAATTGTTTTGTTTAAAATTCATTGTGGTAATGTCTAGAACCAAAATTAGAAAAATGTTGTCTCTGTCCAAATATATATGGACCTAACTGTACATACAGTACAGACCAAAAGTTTGGACACACCTTCTCATTTAAAGATTTTTCTGTATTTTCATGACTATGAAAATTGTACATTCACACTGAAGGCATCAAAACTATGAATTACCACATGTGGAATTATATACTTAACAAAAAAGTGTGGAACAACTGAAAATATGTCTTATATTCTAGGTTCTTCAAAGTAGCCACCTTTTGCTTTGATGATTGCTTGCACACTCTTGTCATTCTCTTGATGAGCTTCAAGAGGTAGTCACCGGAAATGGTCTTCCAACAATCTTGAAGGAGTTCCCAGAGATGTTTAGTACTTGTTGGCCCTTTTGCCTTCACTTTGCGGTCCAGCTCACCCCAAACCATCTCGATTGGGTTCAGGTCTGGTGACTGTGGAGGCCAGATCATCTGGCGTAGCACCCCATCACTCTCGCTCTTGGTCAAATAGCCCTTACACAGCCTGGAGGTGTGTTTGGGGTCATTGTTCTGTTGAAAAATAAATGATGGTCCAACTAAACGCAAACCGGATGGAATATCATACCGCTGCAAGATGCTGTGGTAGCCATGCTGGTTCAGTATGCCTTCAATTTTGAATAAATCCCCAACAGTGTCACCAGCAAAGCACCACCACACCATCACACCTCCTCCTCCTCCATGCTTCACGGTGGGAACCAGGCATGTAGAGTCCATCCGTTCACCTTTTCGGCGTCGCACAAAGACACGATGGTTGGAACCAAAGATCTCAAATTTGGACTCATCAGACCAAAGCACAGATTTCCACTGGTCTAATGTCCATTCCTGAGCCAGTTTCTTTGTAGCGCTTGATGGTTTTTGCAACTGCACTTGGGGATACTTTCAAAGTTTGCCCAATTTTTCGGACTGACTGACCTTCATTTCTTAAAGTAATGATGGCCACTCGTTTTTCTTTACTTATAATTTGTATTATGGCAAGAAAAAAGCAGCTAAGTCTATTCAGTAGGACAATCAGCTGTGTATCCACCAGACTTCTGCACAACACAACTGATGGTCCCAACCCCATTTATAAGGCAAGAAATCCCACTTATTAAACCTGACAGGGCACACCTGTGAAGTGAAGACCATTTCCGGTGACTACCTCTTGAAGCTCATCAAGAGAATGCCAAGAGTTTGCAAAGCAGTCATCAAAGCAAAAGGTGGCTACTTTGAAGAACCTAGAATATAAGACATATTTTCAGTTGTTTCACACTTTTTTGTTAAGTATATAATTCCACATGTGTTAATTCATAGTTTTGATGCCTTCAGTGTGAATGTACAATTTTCAAAGTCATGAAAATACAGAAAAATCTTTAAATGAGAAGGTGTGTCCAAACTTTTGGTCTGTACTGATATATATATCACACTGAGGAGAAGGGAGGCCATATGACTAATATATATGACAATATCACAATGAGGAGGAGAACGGACATATTAGTGTATATATATATATCTATATCATTACTGAGGAGAAGGGCTGCCATATTTCTATATCCCACTGAGGAGAAGGGAGCCATACTACTGAATATATTACTATATCACACTGACGAGATGGGTGGCCATATTACTATATCGCGCTAATGAGAAGGGCGGTCATATTACTATATCACGCTGAGGAGAAGGGAGGCCATATTACTACATCACACTGAGGAGAAGGGCGGCCATATTACTATATATATATATTACTATATCACGCTAAGGAGAAGGGTGGCCATATTACTATATATTACTATATCACACTGAGGAGAGGGGAGGCCATATGACTAATATATATGACAATATCAAACTGAGGAGGAGGGCGGACATATTACTATATCCCACTGAGCAGAAGGGCGGCCATACTACTAAACATATTACTATGTATATTACTAGATCATCACTGAAAAGAAGGGTGGCCATATTGCTCTATATATTACTATATCACCACTGAGGAGAAGCGTGGCCATATTACTATATATATTAAAACATCACACTGAGGAGAAACGTGGCCAAATGACTAATATATATGACAATATCACACTGAGGAGGAGGGCGGACATATTAGTATACACAGTACAGACCAAAAGTTTGGACACACCTTCTCATTTAAAGATTTTTCTGTATTTTCATGACTATGAAAATTGTACATTCACACTGAAGGCATCAAAACTATGAATTAACACATGTGGAATTATATACTTAACAAAAAAGTGTGAAACAACTGAAAATATGTCTTATATTCTAGGTTCTTCAAAGTAGCCACCTTTTGCTTTGATGACTGCTTTGCACACTCTTGGCATTCTCTTGATGAGCTTCAAGAGGTAGTTACCGGAAATGGTTTTCACTTCACAGGTGTGCCCTGTCAGGTTTAATAAGTGGGATTTCTTGCCTTATAAATGGGGTTGGGACCATCAGTTGTGTTGTGCAGAAGTCTGGTGGATACACAGCTGATAGTCCTACTGAATAGACTGTTAGAATTTGTATTATGGCAAGAAAAAAGCAGCTAAGTAAAGAAAAACGATTGGCCATCATTACTTTAAGAAATGAAGGTCAGTCAGTCCGAAAAATTGGGCAAACTTTGAAAGTGTCCCCAAGTGCAGTTGCAAAAACCATCAAGCGCTACAAAGAAACTGGCTCACATGAGGACCGCCCCAGGAAAGGAAGACCAAGAGTCACCTCTGCTTCTGAGGAGAAGTTTATCCGAGTCACCAGCTTCAGAAATCACAGGTTAACAGCAGCTCAGATTAGAGACCAGGTCAATGCCACACAGAGTTCTAGCAGCAGACACATCTCTACAACAACTGTTAAGAGGAGACTTTGTGCAGCAGGCCTTCATGGTAAAATAGCTGCTAGGAAACCACTGCTAAGGACAGGCAACAAGCAGAAGAGACTTGTTTGGGCTAAAGAGCACAAGGAATCGACATTAGACCAGTGGAAATCTGTGCTTTGGTCTGATGAGTCCAAATTTGAGATCTGTGGTTCCAACCACTGTGCCTTTGTGCGACGCAGAAAAGGTGAACGGATGGACTCTACATGCCTGGTTCCCACCGTGAAGCATGGAGGAGGAGGTGTGATGGTGTGGGGTGCTTGCTGGTGACACTGTTGGGGATTTATTCAAGATTGAAGGCATACTGAACCAGCATGGCTACCACAGCATCTTGCAGCGGCATGCTGTTCCATCCGGTTTGCGTTTAGTTGGACCATCATTTATTTTTCAACAGGAAAATTACCCCAAACCCACCTCCAGGCTGTGTAAGGGCTATTTGACCAAGAAGGAGAGTGATGGGGTGCTACGCCAGATGACCTGGCCTCCACAGTCACCAGACCTGAACCCAATCGAGATGGATTGGGCTGAGCTGGACCGCAGAGTGAAGGCAAAAGGGCCAACAAGTGCTAAGCATCTCTGGGAACTCCTTCAAGATTGTTGGAAGACCATTTCCGGTGACTACCTCTTGAAGCTCATCAAGAGAATGCCAAGAGTGTGCAAGCAATCATCAAAGCAAAAGGTGGCTACTTTGAAGAACCTAGAATATAAGACATATTTTCAGTTGTTTCACACTTTTTTGTTAAGTATATAATTCCACATGTGTTAATTCATAGTTTTGATGCCTTCAGTGTGAATGTACAATTTTCATAGTCATGACAATACAGAAAAATCTTTAAACGAGAAGGTGTGTCCAAACTTTTGGTCTGTACTGTATATATCTATATCATCACCGAGGAGAAGGATGACCATATTAATATGTCCCACTGAGGAGAAGGGAGCCATACTACTAAATATATTACTATATCACACTGACGAGATAGGCGGCAATATTACTGTATACATATATATATATACAGTACAGACCAAAAGTTTGGACACACCTTCTCATTTAAAGATTTTTCTGTATTTTCATGACTATGAAAATTGTACATTCACACTGAAGGCATCAAAACTATGAATTAACACATGTGGAATTATATACTTAACAAAAAAGTGTGGAACAACTGAAAATATGTCTTATATTCTAGGTTCTTCAAAGTAGCCACCTTTTGCTTTGATGACTGCTTTGCACACTCTTGGCATTCTCTTGATGAGCTTCAAGAGGTAGTCACCGGAAATGGTTTTCACTTTACAGGTGTGCCCTATCAGGTTTAATAAATGGGATTTCTTGCCTTATAAATGGGGTTGGGACCATCAGTTGTGTTGTGCAGAAGACTGGTGGATACACAGCTGATAGTCCTACTGAATAGACTGTTAGAATTTGTAATATGGCAAGAAAAAAGCAGCTAAGTAAAGAAAAACGAGTGCCCATCATTACTTTAAGAAATGAAGGTCAGTCAGTCCGAAAAATTGGGAAAACTTTGAAAGTGTCCACAAGTGCAGTTGCAAAAACCATCAAGTGCTACAAAGAAACTGGCTCACATGAGGAGCGCCCCAGGAAAGGAAGACCAAGAGTCACCTCTGCTTCTGAGGATAAGTTTATCCGAGTCACCAGCCTCAGAAATCGCAGGTTAACAGCAGCTCAGATTAGAGACCAGGTCAATGCCACACAGAGTTCTAGCAGCAGACACATCTCTTCAACAACTGTTAAGAGGAGACTTTGTGCAGCAGGCCTTCATGGTAAAACAGCTGCTAGGAAACCACAGCTAAGGACAGGCAACAAGCAGAAGAGACTTGTTTGGGCTAAAGAACACAAGGAATGGACATTAGACCAGTGGGAATCTGTGCTTTGGTCTGATGAGTCCAAATTTGAGATCTTTGGTTCCAACCACCGTGTCTTTGTGCGACGCAGAAAAAGTGAACGGATGGACTCTACATGCCTGGTTCCCACCGTGAAGCATGGAGGAGGAGGTGTGATGGTGCTTTGCTGGTGACACTGTTGGAGATGTATTCAAAATTGAAGGCATACTGAACCAGCATGGCTATCACAGCATCTTGCAGCGGCATGCTATTCCATCCGGTTTGCGTTTAGTTGGACCATCATTTATTTTTCAACAGGACAATGACCCCAAACGCACCTCCAGGCTGTGTAAGGGCTATTTGACCAAGAAGGAGAGTGATGGGGTGCTACGTCAGATGACCTGGCCTCCACAGTCACCAGACCTGACCCCAATCGAGATGGTTTGGGGTGAGCTGGACCGCAGAGTGAAGGCAAAAGGGCCAACAAGTGCTAAGCATCTCTGGGAACTCCTTCAAGATTGTTGGAAGACCATTTCCTGTGACTACCTCTTGAAGCTCATCAAGAGAATGCCAAGAGTGTGCAAAGCAGTCATCAAAGCAAAAGGTGGCTACTGTGAAGAACCTAGAATATAAGACATATTTTCAGTTGTTTCACACTTTTTTGTTAAGTATATAATTCCACATGTGTTAATTCATAGTTTTGATGCCTTCAGTGTGAATGTACAATTTTCATAGTCATGAAAATACAGAAAAATCTTTAAATGAGAAGGTGTGTCCAAACTTTTGGTCTGTACTGTATATTTATATATTAATCAGCTATTGAGCCCGTTCTACGCCCCGGTGGAAAGCATTTTTATTGGTATGTGGTCTCTCATCCTGGTATTTGTGCTGCCCTCATCTCTATCCTGGAATGCATGGCGCCCCTCATCCCGATCCTGGTATGCATGGCACTCCTCATCCCGATCCTGGTATGCATGGCACTCCTCATCCCGATCCTGGTATGCATGGCACCCCTCATCCCTATCCTGGTATGCATGGCACCCCTCATCCCTATCCTGGTATGCATGGCACCCCTCATCCCTATCCTGGTATGCATGGCACCCCTCATCCCTATCCTGGTATGCATGGCACCCCTCACCCCAAATCCTGGTATGAATGGCACCCCTCACCACTAATCCTGGTATGCATGGCACCCCTCACCCCCCAATCCTGGTATGCATGGCAACCCTCACCCCCAATCCTGGTATGCATGGCACCCCTCACCCCCAATCCTGGTATGCATGGCCCCCTCACTCCCATCCTGGTATGCATGGCACTACTCATCCCTATCCTGGTATGCATGGCACCCATCACCCCCAATCCTGGCACATATAGCAACCCTCATCCCAATCCTGGCATGCTTGGCACCCCTCATCCAGGTATGCATGGCTCCCTCATACCCAATCCTGGTATGCATGGGCCCTTCACTCCCATCCTGGTATGCATGGGCCCATCACTCCCATCCTGGTATGTATGGTACCCCTCATCCCTATCCTGGTATGATTGGCACCCCATCCCTCATCCTGGTATGCATGGTACCCCTCATCCCCAATCCTGGTATGCATGGGCCCCTCACTCCCATCCTGGTATGCATGAGCCCCTCACTCCCATCCTGGTATGCATGGTACCCCATCCCTCATCCCTATTCTGGGTATGCATGGTACCTCTCATCCTGGTATGCATGGCACCCCTCATCTCCAATCCTGGTATGCATGGCACCCCTCATCCCCCAATCCTGGTATGCATGGCCCACCTCATCAACCAATCCAGGTATGCATGGTATCCCTCACCCCCCCCCCCCAATCCTGGTATGCATGGTACCCCTCACCCCCCCAATCCTGGAATGCATGGTACCCCTCACCCCCAATCCTAGAATGCATGGTCCCCTCACGGCCCAATCCTGGTATGCATGGTACCCCTCACCCCCCCAATCCTGGAATGCATGGTCCCCTCACGGCCCAATCCTGGTATGCATGGTACCCCTCACCCCCCCAATCCTGGAATGCATGGTACCCCTCACCCCCCAATCCTGGTATGCATGGTACCCCTCACCCCCCGATCCTGGTATGCATGGTACCCCTCACCCCCCAATCCTGGTATGCATGGTCCACTCACCCCCCACTCCTTGTATGCATGGCACCCCTCACCCCCAATCCTGGCATGCATGGCACCCCTCACCCCCAATCCTGGTATGCATGGTACCCCTCACCCCTCAATCCTGGAATGCATGGTACCCCTCACCCCTCAATCCTGGAATGCATGGTACCCCTCACCCCCCCAATCCTGGAATGCATTGTACCCCTCACCCCCCAATCCAGGTATGCATGGTACCCCTCACCCCCAATCCTGGTATGCATGGTACCCCTCACCCCCAATCCTGGTATGCATGGTACCCCTCACCCCTCAATCCTGGAATGCATGGTACCCCTCACCTCTCAATCCTGGTATGCATGGTACCCCTCACCCCTCAATCCTGGAATGCATGGTACCCCTCACCCCTTTCACACTGCACACATACAAAAAAAACCCACTTATACTCACCTTTCTTCCCTGTGCTCCAGCACTGCTGTGTCCTGTTCTGCCGGAGGCCGGGGGAGGAGTGTGGCGCCGGAGTACCCACGTGCCCATACTGCGCTGTCTGGTGCCATTTTGCTGAAGACACACTGCAAATGTGTCTTCAGTAAAATGACGCCAGATAGCGCTATGCGCATGCGCCGATTCCGACGCCTCATTCCGCCCCCGGTTTCCTCCGGCCAGAAGAGAGGCGCCGTGGCAATGCTCCTCCCGGTCAGGTAAGTATGTAAGTATGGCGCCGGAGATCGCGGTATGTGTTCAGTGTCTACGCATACCGTGATATCCGGCACCATACACTACTCTTACCTGGAATGGCTCAATGCGTTCTTCTGTCGGGAGCCAGACTGCGCGTCGCACATGCGCAGTCTATAAAGGCTTCAGACAGAGGGACGCATGGACGATTATATTATAGATATTACTATATCATGCTAAGGAGAAGGGCAGCCATATTAATATATATATATATATATATATATATATATATATATATATATATATATATATTACTATATCACACTGACGAGAAAGGCGGCCATATTACCTAATAATTCTGCACACAGTGTACAGCGCTGACATGAGATTAATAGGAGCTAATGGTTTCTGAGTCACAAATTGGACAAATAATTTTCTGCATCAGAACTGACATCAGATGATGAAGAAATCGGCCGCTCACATAAGTATAATTCATCTCCCGCTGTATATTATCATCCATATTATAAATGCACGACCTGTGACATCACATATAACAGGATCACATTATTATCTATTCAGATTGTGGCTGAACAGTGAATATTCATCTAAAGCTCCTCACCTGGGCGGTTATCTGTAGGGGTCTCCTCTTTACACCGCTGATCGCCCCTCACATTTCTCTCTGGAGCAGTAATATTGTTCAGATCTTTATCCGGATCCAAAAGCTGCAAAACAAATATTGTAAAAGTCCCCGATGATTGAAGAAGTCACCGGAAATAATGGTGAGAAGATCCGGCCATGTCTGTGGTCAGCCGTGATCCTGCCGTCTCCACCGCTCTCATTACACAAGTATAAAACATCTAATACTGGAGGAGAAGACAAGACTGAACACAAGGAGGTCACAGCCATCTACACATCATAGGGGAGATCTCCATCTACCTGATGGTCCTGTGCAGGAGGAGGAGCGGGACATCTCTCTGGGGTTGTCCTCTTACTGGAGAGACCTGCAGGAGACACAGACAGGACTGACATCATTATTACATACAGAGAATTATAGGCCGTGTGGATTTAGTCCTGTCTATTACCTGGTGATGTGCGGGGCCGGTGCTCCTCCATCATCACCTCCTTGTACCGATCCTTGTGTCCTTCTAGATACTCCCACTCCTCCATGGAGAAATAGACGGTGACGTCCTGACACCTTATAGGAACCTGACACACACAATGATACCGTCATCACCCAGAATCCTCCAGTGCCGTCGTGTATAATGTCCCAGCATTCCCAGCAGTGTCACCTCTCCAGTCAGCAGCTCAATCATCTTGTGGGTGAGTTCTAGGATCTTCTGGTCATTGATGTCCTCATGTATCCGGAGGTGAGGTGGAGGCCCTGGGATTGGGCTCAGGGTTCCTCCCCGTCCTTCAGACACCGGGTCCTGACAGCGATCACTAGAGGTCTTCTTCACCATTGTGTAATCCTGAGTGTGGAGACATTAATAATATCACTACAGACATTTCCAGAGTCCATCACCTCTCCGGTCATATCACCTGTTATTCCTATAGATAATGATGTCATGTGATGACATCACAACCTCTCACCTCTCCGGTCATATCACCTGTTATTCCCATAGATAATAATGTCGTGTGATGACATCAGAACCTCTCACCTATCCGGTCATATCACCTGTTATTCCCATAGATAATTATGTCATGTGATGACATCACAACCTCTCACCTCTCCGGTCATATCACCTGTTATTCCCATAGATAATGATGTTATGTGATGGCATCAGAACCTCTCACCTCTCCGGTCATATCACCTGTTATTCCCATAGATAATGATGTCATGTGATGACATCACAACCTCTCACCTCTCCGGTCATATCACCTGTTATTCCCATAGATAATGATGTCATGTGATGACATCACAACCTCTCACCTCTCCAGTAAGATGGAAGATTATCTCCAGGGTGAGGTTTATTATCCTCTCCGCCATCTTGCCTCTGTCCTTATTCATCCTTGACACATTAATCAGGAAGATTCTCGCAGAGACGTTATCAGCAGAGGATCCTTGATTGTAGGAACCTGAATGGGAAAAAGATGAGATGATAAAAACAGGATAAACTTTATAGTAAACAATATGGAGAAACGTGTAAAGACTAACCGTCACTTTATCCCACTACCATGATTTCTGCCTCTAGGTGGCGCCACACTTGCACTGCGGACAGCATTGGGGGACACAGGCACAGTCCTGTATGACATTAGTGTGGCTGGGATTTGTGGTGCCGTCCAGCAGGGAATATATGTCTTACTGCAGAGCGCTGGCTGTCAGTTGTAGTCCGCTCTCTGCGCTCGGCCCTGGGTGAGGACACGTCCTGTTTCCTCCACAGCAGCTGCTTCTGGCTGCCAGATATAAGTTGGTTCTGACCCTGATCTGCTGCTTTATCATCTCCAATCTCTTGGCTATTAGTTCCTGACCTCGGCTTGTATTCTGTCCCTGACTGAGACCCGGCCTGACGACTATTCTCTGCCAGCTCGCTCCTCCGGCCAGCAGCCTCTCCATGGATGTAACCCGGAGCTCCTGTGTAAGTCCAGATCCCGGTACAGGGATTGCAGGGAGAAGGCTGGGGCTCCCCTGGTATCTGCTGGACAGAGAGGTTTGTGCAGATCCCGTCCATGGATGCCCCTTATAGAGCGGCCATAGTTCCACATCCACTGCGCCATTACTGTGTGAGGGAAGGAGAGCAGCAGCGGTAATAGTAAGAAGCAGAGGAAGGAGCGACAGAGGCAGACGTTTATTTAGCCATCATGTTAAAAATCACAGACATGCAGAAGGAAATCCCAGCACAGGGAATAAGTCCTACGCGTTTCAACCTACAACGATCTTCGTCATTTCATCACCTGTCACAACTGGGATACAAAACACTTTAAATTTTTGGGTATTGAAAGGGTAAAAAAAATCAGCACGGGGCAGTAATTTCCAACTGTCTGAACATTAGGCAAGATCTCATCTTGCAGTATAACTAATGATCTTTGAATAGTCTCTTTCTATACAAGTTCGCTAGAGATATAGTGTTTAATACTCAATTTAACGTTTCCCGCTTATCCGGACTTATATGTTTTTAATCATGTATTGTTTTTAAATGTATATTACTTATTCCCAGATGTCCAGGGAGAATGCAGTCAGGGCTCTGACTAATTAACCGGAACTAATTAATTTTTCTTACCACTCCCTTTGACTTCCTGCATATATGTTTGTCTGCTATTCTAAGATGTAATCCATGACTAAGACTGCTGTAGGTTGAAACGCGTAGGACTGGGTTTGCTTACTTCTGCAAGTCTGTGCTTTTTAACATGATGGCTAAATAAAGCCAAGTTTTAAGAACCTTATCTCCTGTGGTCGATGGAAACAACTCTTCTTGCATATTGGATTTCCTTACCGCCGGGACCAAGGCGTCTCCGTGCGCCATTGACCAGCCAAGGAACCAGGACATAACGGAGTGAGCTGAACATTTTTCTTTTTACATATTCATCCTCTATGGGCTGACCAGAAAAAGCCGAGCTCACACGACATCACACACAGAAAGGACTTGATCACTGGCGTCACCGCAACCGCTGCAGCCCATCGAATACAACACCAATCATGTGACATCAGATGTAATCCAAAACCGCAGAAATAAACACAACTTATCCCATAACACTTTCTGTAACCAAATTGGTTCAGAGACTAAAACAGTTGAACTTAATTAACCCCTTTACAGCCCATGACGTATTAATACGCGTCTGTGCCCTGGGACTTAAGAGCCAGACCCGTATTAGTACGTCATGGCGATCGTGCGCGCACACAGGCTGTGCGGGCGCGATCGCCGCCGGGTGTCAGCTGATTGTCACAGCTGACACCCGGTACTATGTGCAGGGAGCAGTCCCGCACCGCTCCCGGCACATTAACCCCTGCAAGGCTGCGATCGAAGTCGATCGCAGCATTGCGGTGGCCACAATACTCACCTCCTCTTCCGGCCTCCAGCGCTGTCTGCCGCGGCTTCCCGGGTGTTGCCATGACGACCCGATGTCGTCATGACAACATCCGGGTCACCAGACAGCAGGAAGATTGTTTGCTCATGCGCAATTTTTGTTTATTCTGCCTCCCAAAAGCTGGAATAGAAAGCGATCAAAAAATGTCACGTGCCTGAAAATGGCACCAATAAAAACGTCAAAAAACAAGCCGTCACATGACTCTGTCGGCCAAAATATGGAAAAATTAGAGCTCTCAAAATATGGCGATGCAAAAACTAGATTTTACAAAATATGTGTCTTTTAGTGTGTGACAGCTGTCAGTCATAAAAACCCGATATGATTCTGGTATCTCTGTAGTCGCATCGACCCGAAGAATAAAGTAATCTCATCACTTATACCCCACGAGGAACGGCGTAAAAAATAAATGCTAGGGCTGGGGTTGGGGTTAGGGTTGTGCTAATGTTAGGGTTGGGGGTCAGGGTTGGGCTAGGGTAGGGTTAGGGTTGTTTTTTTTTTTATAAAAAAAAAATTAAAAAAATGACGATATGGCAACTAGTGTTGAACGCAAGTGCTCGCTACTTGAGTTTGCATCGGGTGCTCGGGTATGCATTGAGTATCGCGGGTGCTCGAGTCTCCGCCCCATATGCTTCGCGGCCAAAAAAAACCTCGCGGGGATTGCCTGCCATGCTCGAGCGATCCCCGCATGTTTTTTTTGGGGTGTCTAATAACCGTGAAACATGCAGGCGGGGACGCGAGCATTTCACTTGAGCACCCGTCATACATGGTGCATACCTGAGTACCCAATGCAATCTCCAGTAGCGAGCACTTGCGCTCAAGACTAATGACAACTTATTCAATATGATGACCTAATGTCATCAAATTCTGTGTCGTACCTCTGGGTTCAAAATGTTCACTATACCCTTTGATAAAATCCTTGAGGGGTGTAGTTTCCAAAATGGGGTCACTTGTGGGGGGTTTCAACTATTTAGGCACATCAGGGGCTCTTCAAATGCGACATGGCGTCCGCTTTCGATTCCAGCCAATTTTGCGTTCAAAAAGTCACACAGTGCTCCTTCCCTTCTGAACTCTGCCATGCGCCCAAACAGTGTATTTTTCCCACATATGGGGTATTGGCGTACTCAGGAGAAATTGCACAAAAGTTTTTGGGGTCCATTTTCTCCTCTTACCCTTGTGAAAATAAAAAATTGGGGCTAAAACATCATTGTTGTGGAAAAAGTTTGATTTTTTTATTTTCACGGATCCATGTTATAAACTTCTGTAAAGGACTTGGGGGTTCAGGGTGCTCACCACACATTTAGATAAGTTCCCTGAGGGGTCTAGTTTCCAAAATGGTGTCACTTGTGGGGGGGTTTCCACTGTTTAGGCACATCAGGGGCTCCCCAAATGCAACATGGCGTCCGCTAATTATTCAAGCAAATTTTACATTCAAAAAGTCAAATGGCGCTCCTTCCCTTCCGAACCCTGCCGTGCGCCCAAACAGTGGTTTTCCCCCACATATGGGGTATCTGCTTACTCAGGAGAAATTGCACAACAAATTTTGGGGTCCATTTTTTCCTGTTACCCCTGCGAAAATAAAAAAAATTGGGTCTAAAAGTAACATTTTTGTGAAAAAAGTTTTTTCTTCCACATTCCAAAAATTCCTGTGAAGCAACTGAAGGGTTAATAAAGTTCTTGAATGTGGTTTTGAGTACCTTGAGGGGTGCAGTTTTTAGAATGGTGTCACTTTTGGGTATTTTCTGTCATAAAGACCCCTCAAAGTGACTTCAAATATGATGTGGTCCCTAAAAAAATGGTTTTGTAAATTTTTTTGGAAAAATTAGAAATCTCTGGTCAACTTTTAACCCTTATAGCTCCCCAATAAAAAAAAATTTTGGTTCCAAAATTGTGCTGATGTAAAGTCGACATGTGGGAAATGTTATTTATTAACTATTTTGTGTAACATATCTCTCTGATTTAAGGGCATAAAAATTCTAATTTTGAAAATTGCAAAATTTTCAAAATTTTCACCAAATTTCCGTTTTTTTAACAAATAAACGCAAGTGATATCGAAGAAATTTTACCACAATCATGAAGTACAATCTCAGAATCAGGGGGATCCGTTGAAGCGTTCCAGAGTAATTATCTCATAAAGTGACAGTGGTCAGAATTGTAAAAATTGGCCTGGTCATTAACGTGCAAACCACCCTCAGGGGTAAAGGGGTTAATAGTGTGTACTGAAAATGAATATGATGCTTACATTTGCTGATTGGATCTAATTTTCAAGATCCGCTCCGGTGACGTCATCCTAATTACAGCTGCATCACCTACTTTTATAAACGCTCTCTGTGTAAGGTGTGCAGTTTTAGGATTTCTTAGCTTCGTTTCTTAGCATATTGACTTGTTTTTATAGGTATTTTCAAATATGCTTCGTTCTTGCATTTACAAAGCGGATAGTTTTTGCTACATATGTGGAGAAGTCACTTTGGCATCAAAAAGGCAAAACTTGACTACCATGATAAGGAAAGCCTACAACCTGTATTTCAGCTGCAGAATAGGAGATCAGGATAAGAGGTGGGCTCCACACATATGCAGCAATAGATGCGCGTCACATATTACCCAGAGGTGGCTTTGGAAGAGGCAATATATGCCTTTTACAGTCCCAGTGATCTGGATGATTAGTTCATGGAACAAATGCAGAAAAATGCAGGGTGTTAATAAACATTCAGATGCCGTCAGAGAACAAATGAGTCAATCTGGGGAGACATGCTCATTCATTTCATGAAAGTATAACACAAATTACATGGGATAGCGACAAAAAGACCTATGGGGAGCAAAAAAAAACAAACCCATGTAATGGTATGGAAGTAATCAATTATACAACCCAAATGTCTATGTTTCATGAAAATATAAATAATGTAATGTGATATAGTGTGCCCACATTTGATATCAACTGAACTGAGGGAGTTTAGAACAACTTGTGTTATACTATTATGTTTGTATGATTAATGTTTGTTTTAACTGTGACATGTGATTTGTAACTGCTGACCTGGGGTGAAAGGTCACTCCGTGGTCATATGATCCCCCTGACCCCTTCTTACACGCGCCTTTTTTCAAATGTTGTGTCTATTCATGCGGCTTCTGCTGAATGTATCGCTATCGTGGTTGTCCTGAGGAGGAAGTTTGTACACTTCGAAAAGAGTTGACTACATAAACCACGTACACTCGGATAGGCATCCTTCATCCTTTCTACGTGGCAGCGCAGAATTAACCCATTTGCTTCTCCATTACCTGCATTTTCATCCCCTTTTGGGTCTACAGCAGCCTAAGCGTTATGAGTGGTTGTGTGAACACAACCCGATCAGGTAAGCACTATTAAGTTATTCTCTCAACATTGCTACCCAGATAAAACCCTATTTTTTGCGCTTTGTGTCTTTCCAGTCCTCTCTTTATTTCGATCAACAGTTTAATGGCAGATCTGAAGATAAATCATAATCCAGAGGAATGGAGGCTCTTCATCGATTTATCCAAAACAAGCCTAAAAGCCGTCTTACTGTATAATGGCAATACGCTGCCTTCACATGAAATAAACCTATGACAACATGAAACATCTGTTGAGGGGCCTGAACGATGACCAACAGTTGTGGCCCCTCTGTGGTCACGTAAAGGTGGTTTTTCTATCACTTGGTCTCCAGGGTGAGGACACAAAGTCCTGCTGCTTTCTGTGTGAGTGGGATAGTCGTGCAAGAGAATATCACTACAATTAGAGAAACCGGCCTCTCCGACATTCACTTCAGCCCGGAAAGAGTAAAAATGTCCTCCATCCAGCACTTGTTGTCCCACAGAAGATTTAGTTACGACCATTGCAGATGAAGTTGGACCTAATGAAGAAATTTGTAAAGGCAATGGATAAAAATACAAAAGCATCAAGTATCTCATTGATAAATCTCCAAGGTTCAGTGAAGGAAAGATAAAGGAAGGGGTCTTTATTGGCTCTCAGATTCGGAAGCTTCTTCAAGATGAAGAGTTTCTCTGTTGCAGGACAAGGAGAAGGCTGCATGGGTAGTGTTCACATTAGTGGGAACTCAAGAGCAGATACAGGTGCTTCTCACAAAATTAAAATATGATCAAAAAGTTAATTTATTTCAGTTCTTCAATACAAAAAGTGAAACTCATATTTTATAGAGTCATTACACACAGAGTGATCTATTATATAGAGTCATTACACACAGAGGGATCTATTATATAGAGTCATTACACGCAGAGTGATCTATTATATAGAGTCATTACACGCAGAGGGATCTATTATATAGAGTCATTACACGCAGAGGGATCTATTATATAGAGTCATTACACGCAGAGGGATCTATTATATAGAGTCATTACACGCAGAGGGATCTATTATATAGAGTCATTACACACAGAGGGATCTATTATATAGAGTCATCACACACAGGGATCTATTATATAGAGTCATTACACACAGAGGGATCTATTATATAGAGTCATTACACGCAGAGGGATCTATTATATAGTCATTACACACAGAGTGATCTATTATATAGAGTCATTACACGCAGAGGGATCTATTATATGGAGTCATTACACACAGAGGGATCTATTATATAGAGTCATTACACAGAGGGATCTATTATATAGAGTCATTACACGCAGAGGGATCTATTATATAGAGTCATTACACGCAGAGGGATCTATTATATAGCGTCATTACACGCAGAGGGATCTATTATATAGCGTCATTACACGCAGAGGGATCTATTATATAGCGTCATTACACGCAGAGTGATCTATTATATAGCGTCATTACACGCAGAGGGATCTATTATATAGAGTCATTACACGCAGAGGGATCTATTATATAGAGTCATTACACGCAGAGGGATCTATTATATAGAGTCATTACACACAGAGGGATCTATTATATAGAGTCATTACACACAGAGGGATCTATTATATAGAGTCATTACACACAGAGGGATCTATTATATAGAGTCATTACACACAGAGGGATCTATTATATAGAGTCATTACACACAGAGGGATCTATTATATAGAGTCATTACACACAGAGGGATCTATTATATAGAGTCATTACACACAGAGCGATCTATTATATAGAGTCATTACACACAGAGGGATCTATTATATAGAGTCATTACACACAGAGGGATCTATTATATAGAGTCATTACACACAGAGGGATCTATTATATAGAGTCATTACACACAGAGGGATCTATTATATAGAGTCATTACACACAGAGGGATCTATTATATAGAGTCATTACACACAGAGCGATCTATTTCATGTGTTTATTTCTGTTAATCTTGATGATTATGGCTTACAGCCAATGAAAACACAAAAGTCATTATCTCAGTAAATTAGAATAATTTATAACAACAGCTTGAAAAAGGTTTTTAAAATCCGAAATGTCCTACTGAAATGTCTGTTCAGTAAATGCCCTCAATACTTGGTCGGGCTCCTTTTGCATCAATTACTGCATCAATGCGGCAATGTGGCATGGAGGGATCAGCCTGTGGCACTGCTGAGGGGTTATGGAAGCCCAGGTGGCTTTGATAGCTGCCTTCAGCTCGTCTGCATTGTTGGGTCTGGGGTCTCTCATCTTCCTCTTGACAATACCCCATAGATTCTCTATAATAGATTCTCTATGGGGTTAAGGTCAGGCGAGTTAGCTGCCAATCAAGCACAGTGATACTGTTGTGTGTAAACCAGGTATTGGTACTTTTGGCCATGTGGACAGGGGCCAAGTCCTGCTGGAGAATGACATTTCCATCTCCATAAAGCTTGTCGGCAGAGGGAAGCATGAAGTGCTGTAAAATGTCCTGGTAGACGGCTGCGCTGACGTTGGTCTTGATAAAACACAGTGGACCTACACCAGCACATGACATGGCTCCCCAAACCATCATTGATTGTGGCCTCTCCACTCTTCCTCCAGACTCTGGGACCTTGATTTCCAAATGATATGCAAAATTTACTTTCATCTGAAAACATTTCCTTGGACAACTGAGCAACAGTCCAGGTCTTTTTCTCCTTGGCCCAGGTAAGACGCTTCTGGCGTTGTCTATTGGTCATGAGCGGCTTGACACAAGGAATGTGACACTTGTAGCCCATGTCCTGGATACGTCTGTGTGTGGTGGCTCTTGAAGCAATGACTCCAGCAGCAGTCCACTCCTTGTGAATCTTCCCCAAATTTTTGAATGGCCTTTTCTTAACAATTCTTTCAAGGCTGCGGTTATCCCGGTTGTTTGTGCACCTTTTTCTACCACACTTTTTCCTTCCACTCAACTTTTCCATTAATATGCGTGGATACAGCACTCTGTGAACAGCCAGCTTCTTTAGCAATGACCTTTTGTGACTTACCCTTTTTGTATTGAAGAACTGTAATGAATTAACTTTTTGATGATATTCTAATTTAGTGAGATGCACCTGTAACTATGAAGAGTTGGTGAAAAATCTCCTCAAAACATACAAGGATCTTGGCTGTAACATGCCCTTAATCTCTTGACCCCGAAGTATGTTTTCACCTTACTGACCACCTACTTTTTTAATTCTGACCACTGTCACTTTATACGGTAATAACTCTGGAACGCTTCAACAGATCCCACTGATTCTGAGATTGTTTTTTCGTGACATATTGTACTTCATGAGAGTGGTAAAATATATTTGATATTACTTGTATGTTTATTTGTGAAAAAAAAAATCAGCCAGCTTCTTTAGCAATGACCTTTTGTGGCTTACCCTCCTTGTGGAGTGTGTCAATGACTGCCTTCTGGACATCTGTCAAGTCAGCAGTTTTCCCCATGATTGCGGAGCCTACTGAAACAGACTAAGGGACCTTTTTAAATGTGTAGGAAGCCATTGCAGGTGTTTTTTTGCTAATTATTCTGACTTACTGAGATAATGACTTTTGTGTTTTCATTGGCTGAAAGACATAATCATCAACATTAACAGAAATAAACACTTGAAATAAATCACTCGGTCTGTAATGACTCTATATAATAGATGAGTTTCACATTTGTATTGAAGAACTGAAATAGAAGGCAGACGAAGGCTTCAGCCGAAACGCGCGTCGGGGTGGGCGCCATCGCAGACCAGCTACATACCATCCACGTGTGAGTATGCTCATTTTGCCATCATGATAGCTCCAGCTCATGAATATGTTCGTTTTTCCACGCAACACTAGTGCCTTTCTATCTAGTGCATTTGGAGCTGTGCACGCTCTCAGGTTAATTGGGTGCTGTTCATGACGGTGTTCACATTTGTTCATATACTCTATTTACATATTTTACCTATATGGTAATAATTATAATAAATATCAATATTGTGAACGGTGTCATGAGCTAGCACTATGGTGTTTAATCTGCATGGTATACTATTTTTTGTAAGATACATGAGTATTAACTGATATGCAGTATAAGCTTTTGAGCAAGGTATACATCAGTGCGCAGGAATTTTTTAAGCGAACAATGTAACTTTGGCTTTACTATTGATACGACAAATATATAATTGAGCATCTCCCACGTATGGGTCTGCTGTGGCGCCCTCTTGCTTGTGTGTTGTTTTTACTCCAATTCTCGTTCATGTACTACATTGTGTTAATCGTGTTATTTTGAACAAATAAAGTTTGTCTTTGTTATAATGGACCTGTATTCAAAGTTTTTTCTCGTTTTTTCAATATTATTTTTCGATGGTCCGCTTTTTATATAAGTCCATATACTGGTTATCATTATTATAGGACACATATATGGGTGTCTTTAATGATATTTATTTACCTTGTTTTTCTCTTGTTCGTATAGTATATACTGCTCTTTGTGGGAACGCAACTCCTGCTGAGCAGTATATATACGGCACATATCAGGAAAGGGTTAAAGAAAAACTAACAGGTCTGTGAGAGCCAGAATACTTGTGGTTGGTCGGTGATCAAATACTTATTTCATACAATAAAATGCAATTATGTAAAAATCATACAATGGGACTTTCTGTATTTTTTTTAAGATTCTATTTCTCACAGGTGAAGTGACCTACGATAAAAATTACAGACCTCTCCATTCTTTGTAGGTGGGAAAACTTGAAAAATCTGCAGTGTATCAAATACTTATTTCCCTCACTGTATATGGGGCCATTATACTGTATGGAGGACTATGTGGGGGCCATTATACTGTATGGAGGACTATGTGGGGCCATTATACTGTATGGAGAACTATGTGGGGCCATTATACTGTATGGAGAACTATGTGGGGCCATTATTCTGTACGTAAGATTATGTGGGGGCGATTATACTATATGGAGAACTATGTGAGGCCATTATACTGTGTGGAGGCCATTATTCTGTATGGAGAACTATGTGGGGCCATTATTCTGTACGTAAGACTATGTGGGGCCATAATACTGTACGTAGGACTATGTGAGGGCCATTATACTGTATGGAGGACTATGTGGGGCCCATTATAATGTATGGAGCACTGTGTGGGGCCCACTGTACTGTATGGAGGACTATGTGGGGCCATTATACTGTATGGGGGACTATGTGGGGCCCATTATAATGTATGGAGCACTGTGTAGGGCCCACTGTACTGTATGGAGGACTATGTGGGGCCATTATACTGTATGGAGTACTATGTGGGGCCATTATACTGTATGGAGGACTATGTGGGGCCATTATACTGTATGGAGGACTATGTGGGGCCATTATACTGTATGGAGGACTATGTGGGGCCATTATACTGTATGGAGGACTATGTGGGGCCATTATACTGTATGGAGGACTATGTGGGGCCATTATACTGTATGGAGGACTATGTGGGGCCATTATACTGTATGGAGGACTATGTTGGCCTATTACACTGTATGGAGCTCTATGTGGGGCAAATATACTGTATGGAGGACTATGTGGGGCCATTATACTGTATGGGGGACTATGTGGGGCCCATTATAATGTATGGAGCACTGTGTAGGGCCCACTGTACTGTATGGAGGAATATGTGGGGGCCATTATACTGTATGGAGGACTATGTGGGGCCATTATACTGTATGGAGGACTATGTGGGGCCCATTATACTGTATGGAGGTCTGTGTGCGGCCATTATACTGTATGGAGGACTATGTGGGGCCAATATACTGTATGGAGGACTATGTGGGGCCATTAGTCCTCCATACAGTATATGTGAGGCCCATTATACTGTATGGAGGACTATGTGGGGCCATTATACTGTATGGAGGACTATGTGGGGCCATTATTCTGTATGGAGGACTATGTGGGGCCCTTATACTGTATGGAGGACTATGTGGGGCCCATTACACTGTATGGAGGACTATGTGGGGCCCTTATACTGTATGGAGGACTATGTGGGGCCCTTATACTGTATGGAGGACTATGTGGGGCCATTATTCTGTATGGAGGACTATGTGGGGCCCTTATACTGTATGGAGGACTATGTGGGGCCATTATTCTGTATGGAGGACTATGTGGGGCCCTTATACTGTATGGAGGACTATGTGGGGCCCATTATACTGTATGGAGGACTATGTGGGGCCCATTACACAGTATGGAGGACTATATAGGAGGATAATGACGTCTGTACACTGTTGAGGACAGTTTCCCGTTTCCCTCTGATACTACGAGTTGTGAATCCTGCGGCCCCTCGATCCCCTGAATCCCCTCTGCTGTCTGTATTGTAGAATGGAGAACAGACGTCACTCATGTAATGGAAGAAGTGCAGTCTGTGCCTTGTCCTGTACCTGTGTTCTCTGCCGTATCTGTGTATCATGAACCGCGGAAACCTGGAGCCGAGAGCACAACACACCTCCACCTGCAGAGCCGGCACCGCCGTGTGCTGCCAGGACCTGTGTGACGTCACCGTCATGTGATCAGTCACATGATCAGGGGCGGAGCTCCAGGGTTCTCTGCTCAGTGTCTGCAGGACTCTGCTGTGCTGGATGATGTATAGTATTATAGAGGAGGACGGAGCAGAGCCGAGTGTGTAATGTGCGGAGCGGAGCCGAGTGTGTAATGTGCGGAGCGGAGCCGAGTGTGTAATGTGCGGAGCCGAGTGTGTAATGTGCGGAGCGGAGCCGAGTGTGTAATGTGCGGAGCGGAGCCGAGTGTGTAATGAGCGGAGCGGAGCCGAGTGTGTAATGTGCGGAGCGGAGCCGAGTGTGTAATGTGCGGAGCTGAGTGTGTAATGTGCGGAGCGGAGCAGAGTGTGTAATGTGCGGAGCGGAGCCGAGTGTGTAATGTGCGGAGCGGAGCCGAGTGTGTAATGTGCGGAGCGGAGCCGAGTGTGTAATGTGCGGAGCGGAGCCGAGTGTGTAATGTGCGGAGCCGAGTGTGTAATGTGCGGAGCCGAGTGTGTAATGTGCGGAGCGGAGCCGAGTGTGTAATGTGCGGAGCGGAGCCGAGTGTGTAATGTGCGGAGCCGAGTGTGTAATGTGCGGAGCGGAGCCGAGTGTGTAATGTGCGGAGCCGAGCGTGTAATGTGCGGAGCGGAGCCGAGCGTGTAATGTGCGGAGCCGAGCGTGTAATGTGCGGAGCGGAGCCGAGCGTGTAATGTGCGGAGCCGAGCGTGTAATGTGCGGAGCGGAGCCGAGCGTGTAATGTGCGGAGCGGAGCCGAGCGTGTAATGTGCGGAGCGGAGCCGAGTGTGTAATGTGCGGAGCCGAGCGTGTAATGTGCGGAGCCGAGCGTGTAATGTGCGGAGCGGAGCCGAGCGTGTAATGTGCGGAGCGGAGCCGAGCGTGTAATGTGCAGAGCCGAGCGTGTAATGTGCGGAGCGGAGCCCAGTGTGTAATGTGCGGAGCGGAGCCCAGTGTGTAATGTGCGGAGCGGAGCCGAACGTGTAATGTGCGTGGAGCGGAGCCGAGCGTGTAATGTGCGGAGCCGAGCGTGTAATGTGCGCAGAGTGGAGCCGAGTGTGTAACGTGCGGAGCCGAGTGTGTAATGTGCGGAGCGGAGCCGAGTGTGTAATGTGCGTGGAGCGGAGCCAAGTGTGTAATGTGCGGAGCGGAGCCGAGTGTGTAATGTGCGTGGAGCGGAGCACATTACTGTTCACCCTGCCAGACCCACGCTACAAGGAGAACTTTTTCATCTCTTCTTCCTGAGGCAAATAGGTCTACTAACATGTTGCTATACCAGAAGGCCATTGTAGAAAATATGTTGAAAAATTTCCATCAAACAATGCTAGCGGCAGGGGGCAAGCTTCCTGGTAGACTCCATATTAAATAAGGAGGGAGTCACTGACTGTGGTGGCCCCTCCCCGGGCCGTAGCAATTGGTGATCCCCCTTCGCTGCCCCTTACTGACCAGTGATTCTGAAGTCCCCGGAAGGGTCCAATGAAGCGGAAGGGACAGCTGCCACAAGATGTCCCATGGATACATAAACACCGGGACATCCCACCTTCCTTCCTTTCTCTGTTGGTCCCGAATTCGAACGTCGCTATGGACAATTCAAGATCAGGTTAAATAATTGAGGCCCTCCGGGCTGGGTTTGCACAAGGGGGCGAGATCTGGTTACATGCCCTCATGTCTGGGCTCAGCGCTCATCCCCCTGGCCCCAGCTCTAAATCCCCAGATCACCCTGCCAACCCATTATGGGAACATCATTTTACTCAGACCCAGTCCCCTCACCCCTTGGGCCCACTCACCCACTTCAACAGGGTCAAATTCCGCTGGTAACGCGGTTTCCCCCACTCGACATGCTGCGGTCGGATCCTCTGGGACAGGGGACTGCGCTTCCACCGCTGCCCGGCCCTGTCTTTCATGCACGCCCGGATGCCACTGCCACACAGCTGCAGGACTCTTATCAGGCCACTCTCCCCGGAGCAGGCAGCTGCAGTCGGCGCAGGGGAGCGGGTAGCTGAGGCGGCTCGGTGGGCGCGCGCAGGGGAGCGGGCGCGCAACTCCGGGTCGGAGCAGCATGCGGGTGGGGCGTGTCTGCAGCGCCAGCAGCGCTCGTTGCGCATGTGCAAGGTCCGTGCCCGCCGCACGTGACCCTGCAGGCCATGCCCCCCAGTCCAGGATGCAGCAGAGCAGGAGGCTGCGGCTGATGCAGCGTCGGGCCCTGCACCTCACTCACAGCGGGTGCAGGACTCCGCTGCATTAATAAATGAGTGTGGGGGTTTTTACGGTGTCGGCTGCGGGCGCAGAGTGGATACAGGCCTCGTGCCCGCCGTCGGCACTGGAGACAACACGGAGCCCATTGTTCCCCACCCCCCTGAACACACCCATCCTGCATCCCGCCTATGGTCGCCCTGGAGAGCGGAGGTCCAGCCCGCACTCCCGCCCTCCAGAGCGCTTTAGGCACAGTACTCCGCAGCCACACAGAAGAAGCTGCCGGCCACATAGTAATCAGTCCCTGCCCCCTCAACACACAGCAGAGGCTGTGGCAGAGCAGAGCTCCAGACGGGAATCCTCTGCCGGAGGCTGTGCTCTGCCTCCCCCCCCCCCCCGCAGAAAACCCTCTAATAAAAATAAAAGAAAAAGTACCCAAAGCAGAACACATGACATGACACAACCAGGGGACATGGCGGCCTCTGTAATCACCGCAGCCCATCTAGCGCCCATTCTCAATATCAACACCCCCTTGATGGACACTAAGCGGAGCTTAAACGCCAGCGCCCATCCTCGCCTCCTCCATACACCCCTATAATAGCACAGCGACGCACACGCTTGACACCGCTATAGCATCGCAGCACCAGATTGAAAATTTATTAGTTAATGTTCCCCTGACGCCCTCGAGCTGGCCACAAATAGGACCGACATGTCCCGGCGGGATGCATGTAAATGGCGCAGAACTCCTCATACACCCTCACGGACAGAGAGACACCAGACGTGCTCGCTCCAGGTGAACTCGCCGTAGTTCCTCTGAGGACAGGTCAACATCATCGCACACAAGTCACCGGCGAAGGAAGCAGTCGTCACAAACAAAGCGTAGATCGGCATCCCACAGGAGGGGTCACAGGTCAAGGTCCTCAAGGTGGCGCTCACCATCCTCCGCATCAGAGATGTCGAGCGCATCGTCGAGCCCCAATAGCCGCTTGCAACGATCCCGTCCTCCGGGGGACATAAATGACACAATGGCACCCTCCAGAGCTTACAGCCTGCACAATGCAATGGTTTCACGCAGGTCTACGAGCAGAAGCATGCCGCTCACCCCGATAGAGACTGGTGCCGGAGTTCCTCCACACATCGGAGTACCTCCTCCAGCCACAGGAATTGGTGAGTGCAATATAAGTATAACTGAAATGGGAAACAATAACACCAACTTAATAGCAGCCCTTAAGGCCCTAGTCGAACAACTATCCGCGCCACCAGGCGCAATACATAATTCTACAAAAACAACTCCACCATTAGCCAGCGTACACAAGGACGCATTCTTTTGCGGGATTAGCCCATTGGGTTCACACATAGACGAGGAAACCAGAATTAAAATATGGAATAATGACTACATCGACATTTGGTCACTAGTATCCACAGACCAACATACTATAGACAAAGAAAGAAGGGTAGCCGACCGACCATTCGCCAGAAACAGACAAAAGGTTGCAAAGACAATGAGTAACTGGTTACAGGCGTTTTTTGTACTGGGGTGCATTATGGGCCAAAAGCATCCGGAACGCTGCTCAGAACTGTTCATATAGCAGGATACGGTGTATAACTCATACAAAGCCCACGATGGTTCAGCATGGTGGCGCTATGACGAAGAGTTCCGGAGGCGGTTGGCCCTGCAACCACAGCTGGGCTGGGGGGGGTAAAAGCTACAGACGTATGGTTGCGACTAATGCTGTCACAGAAACACCATCCCTTTCCAACAACGGCTACTGGACAACCAGCAACAGCAGGCCAAAATTCAGTGGTCGTACATAGACCAGGGGCATGCTGGCAGTATAACGAGGGACACTGTCATTTTTACGCCTTATGCAGATACAAACATGAATGCTCAGCCTGCAGAAGAGCCCACCCCGCGGCAAGATGTTCTCGTCCCGCAAGCAAATTATCAATTAAACTCCCACAGTCAGAATCCAAGGACCCCGGTGAGCGTAAACGCGATGGGCCCCTGGCTAGACCAATATCCTAAGAAAGACGCGGCGGGGCAGTTACGCTTTGGTTTCACGTACGTTTTTTTCATCCCTTTCAAACTTAATAAATCACCTACCTTTGCAAATAACCTTAAATCAGCAAGCGAGCACCCCGAAATACTTAGGCAAAAAATACAAAAAGAAGTAGCTCTAGGCAGAATAGCGGGCCCTTTCCCAACACCACCATTCAGCAACCTAAGAGTTTCCCCTTTGGGAATAATCCTCAAAAAAGAGACAGGTTCATTCCAGCTTATCCAACATTTATCTTACCCAAAAGGAGAGTCTGTGAATGACGGGATTTCGTCTGAAGACGCCTCAGTCTCCTATGCGTCATTCGACAGAGCAGTAAGGTTAGTATGCGATGCGGGGCCAGGAGCGCTGCTCGCTAAATCAGACATAGAATCCGCCTTTCGCCTGCTACCGGTACACCCAGATTGCTACCACCTGTTGGGATGCCAAGTGGACAACGACTACTTCTACGACACTTGCCTCCCAATGGGTTGTTCAATATCTTGTTATTACTTCTAACTATTCAGTTCCTTCCTAGAATGGGTACTGAGGTATGAAACCGGCAATAGGTCCGTCATACATTACCTAGATGACTTCCTATTCGTCGGACCAAAAGACTCAAAGCAATGCCAATCATTACTTAATGAATTCACAAACATCTCCCGTCGGTTTGGAGTCCCATTATGCCCAACAAAAACCATAGGCCCCACAACAAAGCTGTCGTTCTTAGGCATCGAAATCGACACCGCGGCAAGGTTGTTCCGCCTCCCAACGGAAAAAATAAAAAAACACTACACCCGATCGAGGGATTTTGCGCAGTACGGAAAGTAACACTACAGCAGATGCAAGTGTTACTAGGCCTCCTTGTGTTTGTGAGCTGGGTGATGCCAGTCAGAAGGGTTTTTTCTCGTCGTTTATCCCTCGTAACAAAAGGAGCATCAAAGCAGAGTCATAGAATCAGAATCACCAGGCAGCTTTGGGCGGACTTAGAGGTGTGGAAAACCTTCTTACAATCATTCAATGGTCACACATTATTTATGACAGCTGAGCAGTCCAACACTGAACTAAAGGCCCCGTCACACTAAGCGATATCGCTAGCGAGATCGCTGCTGTGTCACGGTTTTGGTGACTCACCAGCGACCTCACCAGCGATGTCGCTATGTGTGACACTTTGCAACGATCAGGCCCCTGCTGTGAGGTCGCTGATCGTTGCAAAGTGTCCTGGACCATTTTTTGGTCGTTGGCCTCCCGCTGGTCAGCACACATCGCTGTGTGTGACCAGCGGGACCAACGATCTGGCTGGTAACCATGGTAAATATCGGGTTACTAGGGGCACGCGCGCACTTAGTAACCCGCTGTTTACCATAGATACCACTCTGCTACGGTGAGCGGAGGCTCCAGCGCACGGCAGCAGAGTGGTATCCATGGTAAACAGCGGGTTACTAGGGGCACACGCGCACTTAGTAACCCGATATTTACCATAGTTACCAGCCTGCTCCTGCTTAAGCAGCAGGCTGGGAACGGGAGCAGGACATCGTGGAACGATTCTTTCCACGATATCGCTGCTCCCCTCATCGCTGGTGAGCCTGCCTGTTTGACAGCTCACCAGCGATGTATTAGCGATGCAGCAACGATCCCTGACAGGTCGTATCGTTGTCGGGATCGCTGCTGCATCGCTTAGTGTGACGGGGCCTTTAGATTATTCACCAGGGCGGCAGAATCGGGCGGATATGCAGCGATACTAGATAACCAGTGGTGCACAGGCTTATGGCCTCTGTATTGGGCAGAACAAGGGCTGGCAAAAAAACAGACACTCCTGGAACTCTTCCCGATAGTGGTAGCAATAGAAATATGGGGCGCGCACCTGGCGAACAAAAATATACGCTTCATAACAAAAAACGCCAGCCTAGCGCACTGCATAAATAAGATGGCATCATCGTCTCTCCCAGTGCTAGGCCTGCTACGCCGGCTAGCATTCCTGTGCCTAAAACACAATATATGGATCTGAGCTAGCCACGATGCTGAGGGGTCTAACGCCGCTGCTAACGCTTTATCACAATTTAATTGGCAGGTTTTCAGAAAGCTCCTCCCCAACGCCCACCCGTCGGGCACCAGTTGCCCACGCTCCCTATGGGATATAGTGGCGAACAGCTGATGCCATTTATCAGAGCGTCAGTCGCCCTGTTGACATGGCAAGCATACGGTAAGGCATGGGAAGAGTGGTCACGACTAGTGGCAGGCAGACGGGTTGACCAATGTGAACAAGCCAGGTTACAGGTCACAATAGAATTTCTCCACCAGCTAATGATAAGGGGCATATCTGGGGCGTAGCGCAGCGGTGGCTGACCGGAGTGGCATTTCACTTCCAACTACTGAATTGGGGAGATGTGACAAAGAAATTCATCATTAGACAAGCCTTAAAAGGGTGGAAAAGGGCTCAGCCAAGTCAGGAGTGTAGACGTCCCGTGTCACTAAAACCGCTTTCCCAAATCATATCCCTAACACCAGTAACATACCACTCATAATTTGAAGCAACACTACTGTCTACTGCATTTGCGATCGCCTTCTTCGGGGCGCTACGCATAAGTGAATTAGTCCCTCGATCCAAAATTAGCACCAGCGGTGGCTTATTACACCAGGATGTAGTCATAGCCAATAATGCAATACGCCTACGCAAATAGAAAACGGACCCAGCGGGCAGGGGTACTTGGGTGCTTCTACAACCCACAAACGATTCACTGTGTCCGGTAACAATAGTAAAAACATATATAACCATCAGACTACAAAGTAATTTCTTCCTATCACACATTGATTGAACGCCATTATCAAGATACCAGTTCCAGTCTATATTTAATAAATGCCTAACATCGGCAGGGAACCAACCTAAGGAGTACAGGACACACTCATTCCGCATAGGCACGGCCACGGAAGCAGCAAGAGCAGGACTGTCAGAAACGGAAGTGCAGAGGATAGGGAGATGGCGATCCGCGTGTTTTGTGAGATACATAAGACCGGACTTGTTATCCTAACGTGCTTTGTTTCTCTTACAGGTGACACAAAGCCAACAGTGTGGGTAATAGGCCACTCGTACATATACTGGGCAGAAAAAAGGGCGAAAGTCCGCCCTGGCGGGTGGAATATGGGGTTTCATAACACATATTTCAACTGGAGAGGTATTAGAACCCTGCGATGGCCACAGGTACTAATAGAGGTAATCGAGATAGGGAGAGAGTCAAGAGAAGAGGTCCGGTCATATTAGTTATACACGCCGGGGGAAACGACCTAGATCATTGCAAGAGCTCAGAACTAATGGCAATAATGAAGCTAGATACTGAGCGCTTCAGAGTATTTTTCACAAAACTAACTATAGTATGGTCAGAAATTGTGCCTAGAGCATTATGGCGAGGTGCGCGAGACATCACGGCCATCGAACGGACAAGGCAGCTAATAAATATTCGGATGGCAAAATTTGTTAAAGAAAGAGGCGGTGTAGTAATACGACACCGACAACTGGAAGGAGATAACGCAGGCCTGCTAAGGCCCGATGGTGTTCACTTAACCGATATTGGACTGGACATATTCCTGCCAGGACTCCAGGATGGAGTGGAACAAGCGTTAATGATGATGGGGGGGGGGGGGGTCGGAGTCCTGCATACGAGTACGCAGGATCCTCCGTTGCCTGGAAATAGAAAGGACATGTTGGAGAGTTACACTTGTTGGCCAATTTGCCGGTATGGAGACACAGGGCATGCTGCAACAAGCTGAATTATTTTGGAAATAAAATGTCTTTCTAATGGAATGAGCATAAAGAGTTAATAAAGCTGTGACCGATCCTCACCCATCCAGTTGTACTAGTTACATTATTGTATTGTCAAGAAAAAGGGGGGCTGAGCGTCTGGGTTTAGTTGGGGGTCCCCACAGTCTGGTAGACTCCATACTAAATAAGGAGGGAGTCACTGACTGTGGTGGCCCCTCCCCGGGCCGTGGCGATTGGTGATCCCCCTTCGCTGCACCTTACTGACCAGTGATTCTGAAGTCCCCGGAAGGGTCCAATGAAGCGGAAGGGACGACTGCCACAAGCCGTCCCATGGATACATAAACACCGGGACATCCCACGTTCCTTCCTTTCTCTGTTGGTCCTGGAGTCGAGCATCCCACCTACCCTCCCTGGTGTGAAGACTGCAAAAAGGACAATCATAGATTTTTCAAGTCACAGAAGCCTGGAAATAGAAAGGACATGTTGGAGAGTTACACTTGTTGGCCAACTTGCCGGTGTGGAGACACAGGGCATGCTGCAACAAGCTGAATTATTTTGGAAATAAAATGCCTTTCTAATGGAATGAGTATAAAGAGTTAATAAAGCTGTGACCGATCCTCACCCATCCAGTTGTACGAGTTACATTATTGTATTGTTAAGAAAAAGGGGGGCGGTAGGGGGGCTGAGCGTCTGGGTTTGGTTGGGGGTCCCCACAGTCTTGTCCAACCAAGGAGGAGAGGAGAGGTGAGACACACAAAGGCCTGGACCAATTTCATGACACCAGCCCAGTGTCCAGGGCCTGATGATCGGGTATTTTTGACAAGGAGGGAAACTTTTTTAAAGATGGTCTGACCAAACCAGCGTATTCCCTAATTCCTCAGCGACTTTCAACTATTGGGTCTCAAAGCTGGACACCTGGTATGAGCTGTCCCTCTATGCCTTAGATGTGTTGTGCTGCCCTGCCGCTAGTGTCTAGTCTGAGCGGGTCTTTAGTGCCGCCGGGCGAGTCATAACAGACAGGCCCACTGATAAAAATGAACAAAGCCTGGATTAGACCTGACTTTTCCACACCACATGACAGTAGCACATAAAGTGTTTTTAATCTTCAATATTTGATTGAGGCCCGCCAGTTGTTACCTTCTAAGATCTATAATTGACATAATCTTTTCCTGGCTTTACATTTTGTGCAAAGCCTTAATGAGTGTAGAAGTACCACAACTTCAGTTTATTATTTTTTTTTATGAGGCACTACAGTTGGCGCCTTCAAGGGTGTATGGATTACCCTGCTTGTAATTTTGGGCAGGATTTGCAAATTTCCAATTTTTTACTAAAAAAAAACAATTTTGGCTTAGTTAAATTATATTTTTTTACTCCTTTTTACATTTTGCCTTATATACAAGTCATTATACAGGAAAACATGTTTAACTTTTTTTTTACTGCAAACCCCAATTTCTCGTTGATTTTGAAGGTTTTATTGTCAGTCCTTAAAATTGGAGTAAAAGTGTGACAGCATTGTTCTCAGCAGCGATATGGGAGTCAGAGATGCTTCCAGGGGTCTTCTCCATGCTGTTCTCCTTCCACTCAGGACTTTTTCCATCCATTTCAACATTTTCACTGCCCCCTAGACCTCCTTTTAGAACCACAAGTCTCAGAAACATATTCAGTGGACAGACCTCTACAAAAAATTGCAGATGGGTTTCACTGAAACAACCACTTCAAACGCGTAGAATAGAAAAAAGGGAAATGAAGTCTTAACGGTTGGTACAAAAATATAACAACTTTATTGATACAAAAAATACACATTTAAAAGTCTGCAAGTGCAAGGGATGTCTGTACAAAAGAATGGCAATACCGAAAAGCAGCAGGGACACATAGAGGTAGAGAATCGATCAAACAATCCTGCATTTATCAGAATGCATGGGACTCGATAGGGATAGATGGAGAGGAGCAGTAGTAGATCACAAGAGATGAATATATAAACAATATTGTAAAGCTTAGTGCTCTATCTCCTGCATGATATAGTGCAATCATATAGGCAGTAATGCTCGTCTCCTAGAGCCCACAGCTCAATGATATAGCTGGGAGAGGGCACTAGTCCTTCCTACCACCTGGTGGGGCACATTTTTATACTTTGAGGTAATGATTTTGTTGATATACATGGATGTCCATGGGGTACTTAGGGGGATCGGTTTATGATAAGGCACAGCTATTGTCACGGGTGTGTCGCCACGAAGATCGTCACGATTACACAGCCTGACTTCTCGCAGCTGACTTTTTGGTGCTTTGTGTTTTCGGCAGTGAGGGAGTTAATTCTCTCTCTCTCTGTGCTAGACGAGGTCCAGCCTCGCCCAGCTGCAATCAATGCTGCTGTAGTGAGACTCCTTCAAATGCCTGCTGGTCTGTTTGGGAAGTGTCGGTGAAAGCATTTCATACAGACTAACAGAGCGGATCGTGATATTTGGAGTTTCTGAGATAAGTGTATTTGGAGTGTTTTTTCCCTTCCTCTCTTTATCATTTATCTCCTTTCCCGTTGGTGTTCCCTCTGTTGTAGTTGTGTAGTTTTTGTATGCAAGGTGGTTTTGGTTTTTCCCTTGTACTGTCTCGTTCGTCTAAGTACTGTGTGTGGGCATATTATTACTTGTCCTCTCTTGTTGTGATCGGGGTCCTTCTCAGGACTAGATTACTTAGGTGCAGGGATCCTCAGGAGGGAGGGGTTACGCTGGCGGCCTGGACCTCTGTACCTTTAACAGTACCTCCAGGTTGAGGGATTAGTCAGGGCCCCAGCTTAGGGTCAGCTTAGGCCCCCTACCTCCAGTATACAGAGACAGCGCGACATTTTCACCGACCCACTTAGTTTTTCTCCAGCTACCATGGATCCAGTAGCCGGTCTAGCTCGGCAGTTGCAGAGTTTGTCCATGGAGCTGGCGGACGTTAGGTCCAAGGTTTTGCATCCTCAGGAGCAAGCCGGACCAGAACCTAAAGTAGCTCTCCCTGACAGGTTCACTGGGGGGCGGGACAAGTTTTTTGTTTTCCGGGAGGCATGCAAATTGTACTTTCGGCTGCGGCCTCGGTCATCGGGGAGTGAAGAACAAAGGGTGGGAATTGTCATCTCGCTCCTACAAGGGGACCCACAATCTTGGGCGTTCTCTCTTCCCCCGGGCTCCCCGGCTCTCCAGTCAGTGGATAGGTTTTTCGCTGCTCTGGGACTCGTATATGATGACCCAGATCGGATCTCCCTTGCTGAGTCTAAGTTACGTAGGATCCAGCAGGGAGATCGTCCGGCGGAGGAATTCTGTTCGGAGTTCCGTAGGTGGGCCACGGACACCCAGTGGAATGACCCGGCTCTTAGGAGCCAGTTTTGTCAAGGTTTATCCGACAAATTACAGGATGTGTTGGCACAGTATGACTCTCCCGCGTCACTGGAAGCCGCTATGGCCCTGGCTATTCGCGTCGGGAGAGGTGCGGGATAACTCGACCCCCTGTGATGACTCCACCTCCTACAAGGTCCCCTCATATGGTGGTTCCCCTGGTCAGTCCAGAGGAGCCTATGCAATTAGGAGGGACATCATTTCGGGGGAGGGGACCGGTGGTGCGCCATAAGACAGGAAGGTGTTTCTTCTGCGGGAGAAAGGGACATTTTATTGGGGGGTGTCCATCCCGTCCCTTGCAGAGTGAAGAGTCGTCGGAAAACTGTTGATCCCAGGTTGTGTGGTGGACGGCAATCTGGGAGTAGGTATTTCGTCCCTAGGTTCGTCTCAGTTTCTCGTACCGGCGGAGGTGGTGGTGGGTACGAGAACTGAGAGGATATCTGTTCTTCTGGATAGTGGGGCCGGGGCTAATCTGGTTGATGCTCGGTTTGCCCGGGTTCAAGGTATGCGATTGAGTGAGTTGGCTAAACCCATCCCCATATTCTCGATCGATGCCAGGCCTCTCGGTCAGGGAAGTTTTTTGCAAGCTGTGCATGACGTAAAACTTCAAGTGGGGGCGATACATAAAGAACTGTTGTCTTGCTACGTGTTGGAGGGTCTTCCCACTCCTATAGTGTTGGGCCTTCCTTGGTTAACTAAGCATAACCCGGTTATTAATTGGCAAACCAGAGAGATAAGCCAATGGAGTAAATTCTGTAATAAAAACTGCATGAACACGGTCATCGGTGCGGTTACTCCTTGGGTCTTACCTCCATTTCTGGCGGACTTTGAGGATGTATTCTCGGAGAAAGGGTGTCAGGAACTACCTCCTCATCGCGAGTATGACTGTTCTGTAAAACTGCTCCCTGAGGCCAAGTTACCTAAAGCTAGGTTGTATAACCTTTCTGGTCCTGAGAGGCAGGCCATGAAGGATTATATTTCAGAAAGTCTGGCTAAGGGGCATATTAGACCTTCATCTTCACCGGTGGCTGCGGGGTTCTTCTTTGTTAAGAAGAAAGATGGAGGCCTACGCCCTTGCCTGGATTTCCGTGAACTTAATCGGATTACGGTCCGAGATCCGTATCCGCTCCCACTTATTCCCGATCTCTTTAATCAGATCGTGGGCGCCAAATGGTTCTCTAAGTTGGATCTCAGGGGGGCGTACAATCTGATTAGGATGAAGGAGGGGGATGAGTGGAAGACGGCGTTTAACACTCCGGAGGGGCATTATGAGAACCTTGTCATGCCATTCGGTCTGACTAATGCCCCGGCGGTGTTCCAACACTTTGTTAATGACATTTTTCGCCGCCTGGTGGGACAGTTTGTTGTCATATATCTGGATGATATCTTAATTTACTCGCCGGATCTGGTGTCTCATCAGGAGCACGTTAGGCAGGTGTTACAGATCTTGCGGGATAATAAACTGTATGCCAAATGGGAAAAGTGTGTGTTCGCCGTACAGGAACTCCAGTTTTTAGGCTTCCTGGTTTCTGCGTCCGGTTTTCGTATGGACCCTGGGAAAGTGCGGGCAGTTCTTGAGTGGGATCGGCCAGAGAATCTTAAGGCACTACAACGTTTCCTGGGGTTTGCTAATTATTACCGGAAGTTCATTCGTAATTTCTCGTCCATGGTTAAGCCTCTCACAGACATGACTAAAAAGGGGACAGATTTTTCTAGGTGGTCTGACAAGGCTTGTCAAGCATTCTCCTCCTTGAAAAAATGTTTTGCCTCGGCACCCATACTCATTCAACCTGATGCGTCACAGCCATTCATTGTAGAGGTAGACGCTTCCGAGGTAGGGGTGGGAGCAGTATTGTCACAGGGTTCGTCCCCTGGTAAGTGGCATCCGTGCGCCTTTTTCTCTAAAAAATTGTCGTCCGCTGAGAGGAATTACGATGTCGGCAATAGGGAACTCTTGGCCATTAAGTTAGCTTTTGAGGAGTGGCGCCATTTTTTGGAGGGGGCAGTCCATCCGGTCACCATCATCACCGATCACAAGAACCTGCTATATCTGGAGTCCGCGAAACGTCTGAATCCCAGACAAGCTAGGTGGTCATTGTTTTTTACCAGGTTTAATTTTGTCGTTACATATCGTCCTGGGTCAAAAAATTTAAAGGCGGATGCCTTATCTCGTAGTTTCCCTGGGGCCGGGAATACGGACGACCCGATTCCTATCCTTCAGGAGGGGGTGGTGGTTTCGGCAGTATGCTCTGAGCTGGAGGAGGAGGTATTGGAGGCTCAGGGGGACGCCCCTGTTGGACCTCCGGGGAGACTGTTTGTTCCAGATCAGTTGCGACAAAAGGTGATCGAGGCACACCATAACTCAGTTTTGGCAGGACACCCGGGGAGTAAAGCAACTGTGGATCTCCTCTCGCGTCGGTTTTGGTGGCCTAACTTACATAAGGAGGTGGTAACTTTTGTCGCGTCCTGTGGGGTTTGTGCGCGCTCTAAGACCTCACATACCCGTCCGTCTGGGGCCCTCTTACCTTTGAAGATCCCGGAGCGTCCTTGGACTCATCTGTCTATGGACTTTATTACGGACCTCCCTCCGTCTTCGGGTAAAACGGTCATACTCGTTGTAGTGGACAGGTTCAGCAAGATGGCACATTTTATCGCTCTTCCGGCTCTCCCTAATGCTAAAACTCTTGCGCAGGTGTTCATTGGGGAGATTGTGAGGCTTCACGGGGTACCCTCCGAGGTGGTGTCTGATCGGGGGTCTCAGTTTGTGTCCAAGTTCTGGAAGGCGTTTTGTGCACGGCGGGGGATGCATTTGTCATTCTCATCGGCTTTTCACCCTCAGACCAATGGTCAGATGGAACGTATGAACCAGAGCTTGGAGACATATCTCCGGTGTTTTGTGTCAGAGAACCAGGAGGACTGGGCTTCTTTCTTACCTCTGGCAGAGTTTGCTCTTAATAATAGGCGGAGCGAGTCCACTGGTAAGTCCCCGTTTTTTGGGGCATATGGTTTTCACCCCCAGTTTTGTACTTTCAGTAGGGGGGGCTCTTCGGGGGTTCCTGAGGAGGAACGATTTTCCTCATCACTCACTTCAGTATGGAGAGGGGTGCTGAAGAATCTGAATACTATGGGGAACCGATACAAACGTATGGCTGATAGGAGGAGAGTGTCTGGTCCGGACCTAAGTGTGAACGATCGGGTATGGTTGTCTACCAGGAATATTAAACTTAAGGTTCCCTCCTGGAAACTGGGTCCCAGGTTCATCGGGCCGTACAGAATCAGTTCTATTACTAATCCGGTGGCATTCCGTCTTGACCTCCCCCCTACGTTTAAAATTCACAACGTGTTCCACAGATCGTTGCTTAAGAGGTATGTGGCGCCGGTGGTACCGTCACCTTTACCTCCCCCTCCAGTGGTGGTCAATGGTAACTTGGAGTTCCAGGTATCAAGGGTCATCGATTCACGCTTTAATCGCCGGTCCCTTCAGTACCTGGTTCATTGGAAAGGGTATGGTCCTGAGGAGAGGATGTGGGTTCCTGCGTCGGATATTAACGCAGACCGATTAGTTCGGGCCTTCCACACGACTCACCCGGATAAACCTGGCCCTGAGGGTCCGGAGGCCCCTCGTAGAAGGGGGGGTACTGTCACGGGTGTGTCGCCACGAAGATCGTCACGATTACACAGCCTGACTTCTCGCAGCTGACTTTTTGGTGCTTTGTGTTTTCGGCAGTGAGGGAGTTAATTCTCTCTCTCTCTGTGCTAGACGAGGTCCAGCCTCGCCCAGCTGCAATCAATGCTGCTGTAGTGAGACTCCTTCAAATGCCTGCTGGTCTGTTTGGGAAGTGTCGGTGAAAGCATTTCATACAGACTAACAGAGCGGATCGTGATATTTGGAGTTTCTGAGATAAGTGTATTTGGAGTGTTTTTTCCTTTCCTCTCTTTATCATTTATCTCCTTTCCCGTTGGTGTTCCCTCTGTTGTAGTTGTGTAGTTTTTGTATGCAAGGTGGTTTTGGTTTTTCCCTTGTACTGTCTCGTTCGTCTAAGTACTGTGTGTGGGCATATTATTACTTGTCCTCTTTTGTTGTGATCGGGGTCCTTCTCAGGACTAGATTACTTAGGTGCAGGGATCCTCAGGAGGTAGGGGTTACGCTGGCGGCCTGGACCTCTGTACCTTTAACAGTACCTCCAGGTTGAGGGATTAGTCAGGGCCCCAGCTTAGGGTCAGCTTAGGCCCCCTACCTCCAGTATACAGAGACAGCGTGACAGCTATATCATTGAGCTGTGGGCTCTAGGAGACGAGCATTACTGCCTATATGATTGCACTATATCATGCAGGAGATAGAGCACTAAGCTTTACAATATTGTTTATATATTCATCTCTTGTGATCTACTACCGCTCCTCTCCATCTATCCCTATCGAGTCCCATGCATTCTGATAAACGCAGGATTGTTTGATCGATTCTCTACCTCTATGTGTCCCTGCTGCTTTTCGGTATTGCCATTCTTTTGTACACACATCCCTTGCACTTGCAGACTTTTAAATGTGTATTTTTTGTATCAATAAAGTTGTTATATTTTTGTACCAACCGTTAAGACTTCATTTCCCTTTTTTCTACCCCTAGACCTCCTTGTAGGGTCTTCCGGAAAAATGCTCGGATTTCCCATTGACTCCCATTATACTCGTTACTCGAAACAAGCACCTGAGCATTAGAAACTGCTTGATTCGATTAACAAGCATTCAATCATTTTAGTGCTCGCTCATCTCTATTTTTTTCCTCTTAATATATTGCAATCATCACATTATATAGCACTGTGTACTTACAATTGGTCATTTTGCCTTTCTACGCAGCTAATTCTTCTTTTTTCTGCTCTGTGCAGAAACAGAAAGTCTCTTTTCCCTGCATGAGTTATCTCCCCCTCACCTCATGACCCAGCTGCTCCCTTCTCCCCCAGGGACTTTTGCAGTGATGACTCATGCAGGGAAAAGAGACCTCCTGTTTCTACATAGAGCTTAGAAGGATTCGGCTGTGTATGCCACAGTCTGCCCCACTGAGCAGTGAGTCCAGTGCTGTCAACACCTTTAAACCCCGTCCCAAGCATTTTCCTGGAAAAAAATAAGGCCCTGGACACATTTTTGAGGGGATTACAAAAGACCTGCAGACAGTACCAGTTGCCCGATAACCAGTGGGTTCGATACTTAACCCCTGGACTACGAGGCAAAGCTCTGAAAGTGTCCGTCGCTTGTGGGAATCTGAGGTTGTGGGTTGTAATAATCACCTAGGCAGGTTAACGATGCAACTATTTTTCTCCTTCCCCCATGACGGCACCACGGAGAGAGGGGATCCGCCCTTCAAGGACAGGAAACCTACAGATAAAAGGGCGGTGCCTCTCTCCCGCATCAGTTGGTTTCCTGTCCTTGACGGGATCCTACAGTTCCAGAAGAGGCTTACCTGCGGGGTGCCTGAAGATGGACGTCGTGGGATGCCAGGCCCGGCCAGTCCGATCCAGGCAGCAGGGGTCCCCCTGCCTCGGCTGGTGCGGTGTCCTGATGCGCCACCGCTGGGGTCAGTGGGCCTTTAGGGTGTGTGGAGGGTGCCGAGGTGCTGTGCTGGACCCCCCTGGTTGCGGCAGGTGGGAGCGCGGCGGCGTTCTTTTCAACTTCCGGGTCTCCCGCGCATGTGTGAGCGCGCCTGGCACCCCCGGATGACACAGCGCCACAAGGCATGACTGGGTAACCAGTCTGCGAGCACAGGCGTCCTCCCGCAGGTGCGGGGGAGGAGGGGGCGCTGGGTCACCACAGGCACTATGGGAGGGAAATGCTGCTTATCTCCCAGTGCCTTAAAAGACAGCGGAGGACACCAGGAGCTGCTTATCAAAGCTCTGGCACGCTGTCAGGCAAAAAAAAAAAAAGAGGAAAAATTTATTGCACATATTTACAAATTAAATATACGATATAGGAAAAAAAAAAGTATGAGTGACCAGGAGCTGCCTGAGGAGCATGAGCTGAGCGGCATTCTCAGTCGCCACCACCACCACCGCCAACCCAACGAAAGAAGAGGGGCACCAGGACCGTAACAGTGGAAGCGGGCGCTCCGGCAGATCGTCGCAGCGCAGCAAGGACTCCACCTCAGCATCCTCCAGGAGGACTCCGTCTACAAAGATGGCTCCACCTCCTGAACCGGTACCCGCTCTTCCATCTGGTTGGTAAGTGAGCTTCGTGAAAGTCCACTTATAACTAGGGGCCCTCGCTCTCTCTCTCTTTTTTTCTCTTATAAGGAAAAAAAAGCACAGGGAAAACAAACAATAGGACCTGTGCACTATACACAGAAGCCTTACCCACTACTTGGGATAAGAGGCTCTGCAGCTCCTGCATTGAGCAAACTATATGCGAGGGAACCCCGAGATTTGCCTCTGAACTTAGAGACCTAATTAAATTGCAGGTCGAAAACACCATTAAATCCTTTCAGGGGGGTAAAAGGTTAAGGAAAACTAAAAACATATCCCCCGAGTCCGGATCTAGCAGTTCTGAGGATGGCGGAGATTCGGACACTTCCTTCTCTTCCTCTTCCTCGTCTACAGATAGAGGAGGACGGAGCTGCTTCCCTATCGAGGAAACAGATAGCCTTATTAAGGCAGTCAGGTCTACCATGGGGTTAGCAGATCCCCGGCCCAAAAAATCTATCCAAGACGTAATGTTCAGTGGTTTGAGCAAAAAAAAGGAGATCTTTTCCACTAAATGAACATGTTCACGCTCTGATTAAGAAAGAGTGGAAAAGACCGGAGAGGAAGGGCTTCCTTTCCCCAAAACGAAAGTACCCGTTTGAGGATCCGGCATGTTCCTTTTGGGAGAAAGCGCCAAAACTGGATGTCGCCATAGCTAAAGCATCAAAGAAATACTCCCTCCCATTTGAGGACACGGGCGTCTTAAAAGACGCCATGGCTAAAAAGGCAGACACCTTCCTAAAGGGTTCCTGGGAAGCCGCTGGGGGGGTGTTAAAACCTGCGGTAGCTGCCACATGTACCACCAGGTCATTAATGGTCTGGCTGGATCAGCTTGAAACACAACTGAGGCAGAAAACATCCAGAGGCACAATTCTTGAAACTATCCCGATAATGAAAGGAGCAACGGCCTTCCTAGCTGACGCTTCGGCGGATTACGTCAGATTAGGTGCTAGAGCGGCAGGGCTCGCTAAGGCGGCTAGACGAGCCCTCTGGCTCAAATGTTGGCCCGGGGATCTACAGACTAAATCTAGATTGTGCTCCATCCCCTGTGAGGGCGAGTTTCTATTTGGGCCCGTCCTTGATGACATCTTGGATAAAGCAGGGGACAATAAGAAGCGGTTCCCTATCCTGTCTAACACTGCTTACAGGAAACCTTTTCGGAGTAAAAGGTTTATCCATAGAAAACCTCCTAAAGAGCAGGATAGGTGGGAAGACAGGAGAAGGAAGACCAAAGGGTTCCTATTTAACAAACCCTCCAATGATAACAGAAAGCCCCCCCCCAATGAAGATTTGCCCCGGGTGGGGGGAAGGCTATCAGGCTTTCTCCCGGCCTGGGAGCCAATATCCAACAGCTCATGGATTCTGAGCCTAATACAATCAGGCCTGAAACTCCAGTTCCCCAAATTCCCTCAGCAAAACTTTGTCATGACCCCCGAAAGGTCCTCAAACAAGGAGCAACTGGCCTTGGAGCAGGAAATCCGGGGACTGGTAGGGAAGGCAGTCCTTCAAGAGGTCCCGGGGGGGAGGAAGGCATGGGTTTCTATTCTCCATTATTCCTGAGAAAAAAACCAGATGGGACGTACAGGACGATTGTGAATCTAAAAAAGCTGAACAAACTTTTGAAGGTGGAAGCCTTCAAGATGGAAACAATAAAATCATCAGTAAAAATGTTGTTTCCCGATTGTTTCATGGCCGTCTTGGATTTAAAAGATGCTTATTATCACGTCCCGATACACAAAGACTACCGGAAGTTCCTCAGAGAAGCAGTTCCTATGGGTGGAGTGGTCAAACACTATCAATATACGGCCCTCCCATTCGGCATCGCCATAGCCCCAAGGGTTTTCACCAAAGTTGTTGCAGAGGTGATGGCTCATCTAAGGGAACAGAACACCCTGGTCGTCCCATACCTAGACGACTTCCTGGTAATAGGCAGCTCCTTCCTAGACTGCAAATCCCATCTGGAAAAGGTCATGGATTCCTTGACTCGCTTAGGATGGCTTTTGAATCTGGAAAAGTCCAAAACAGAACCATGCCAAATACAGGAATACCTAGGCATCGTGCTGGATTCAAAAAGACAGGAGTGTCGTCTCCCCTCAGGGAAAATCCACAAAATCATAGGCCAGATATCACGGGCAAAGTCCCACCCGTCTATGTCCCTTCGGAAAGCCATGTCCCATCTAGGCTCCCTGACAGCATGTTTTCCAGCCGTCCAATGGGCTCAAATACATACCAGGACCCTGCAGTGGGAAATCCTAGAGGCAGAAAAATCCCTAAAAGGGCATTTAGATGGGCAGTTAACGCTATCTGCAGTAACCACACTTTCCCTAGAGTGGTGGGGGAACATAAACAATCTACCCGGGGGATTCCTTGGACAATCCCAACACCGCAAATCCTGACCACAGATGCAAGTCCCGGGGGATGGGGGGCTCACCTCAACAACCTGGTAGCTCAGGGGGTCTGGACAGAACGCCTAAAGCTAGTTTCCTCAAACATGAAGGAGCTCCTAGCAGTAGAGCGGGCACTCCGGGAATTCATGAACACACTACAAGGACACCACGTGAGGGTCTTTTCAGACAACAGAGTAGTAGTGGCGTACCTAAACCACCAGGGGGGTACACGGTCCCATTCTCTAATGCAAGTGGCAGAGGTCATCTTTCGCTTAGCCGAGAGGAACTTACAATCCCTATCAGCCCTACACATAAAAGGGATAGAAAATCGCACCACAGACTTTCTGAGTCGGACACAGCTAAAGCAGGGCGAATGGGAGTTAAGTCAGTCAGTCTTTCGGCAGATTGTACAAATGTGGGGTCGTCCCTCCATAGATCTGTTCGCCAACAATCGGAACAAAAAAACACACTCTTTTTGCTCCCTAGACCCCAAAGGGAACCCCGTAGCCATGGATGCCTTCACGATCCCGTGGAATTACCCTCTAGCTTACGCTTTTCCTCCGACCGCTCTGATTCCAGCTGTTCTGAGGAAAATCAGGGAAGAGAAAGCGAGGGTAATTTTGATAACCCCCTTTTGGCCAAAGAGGGCATGGTTTTCATGGCTGAGGAGGTTATCAATCTCTGACCCATGGGTTCTTCCAGAGCTTGTGGACCTTCTTTCTCAGGGTCCGGTTCTCCATCCTCGGGCTTCAAGCTTACACTTGACAGCCTGGAATTTGAGAGGGCTCTTCTGAAAGACAAAGGTTTCTCCCCAAATCTTATCACCACACTACTTCAAAGTAGAAAACCAGTGACCACTAAACTGTACGGGAAAACCTGGAAGAAATTCCTTTCAGTCTCAGGTTCCAGTTTGGGTGGGGAGGTTCCATTGACAGCTATCCTGGAATTTTTACAAAGGGGTTTGGAGCAGGGCCTGGCCACAAGTACCTTAAAAGTTCAAGTTGCGGCCCTGGGAGCACTCTACAATTTTGACCTAGCTAGGGATAGATGGGTATCTAGGTTTATTAAAGCATCAGCTAGATCCCGTTCCATCCCATCCCGAAATACTACACCCTGGGATTTAAACTTGGTCCTTTCAGCTTTAACGGAGGCCCCTTTTGAACCTCTGTCGGAAGCATCCCTAAAAATTCTGTCCCTTAAAACAGCACTCTTGGTAGCTCTCACATCCGCACGTAGGGTTAGTGATATTCAGGCCCTATCGGCAGGCCCCCCCTTCACTCAAATCTTGGAGGATAGGGTTACTCTGAAAACCGACCCTGCCTATCTACCAAAAGTGGCGTCAAGATTTCACAGGTCCCAGGAAATTACCCTCCCTTCTTTCTGCCCTAACCCTAGGAACACGAAAGAGAAGGTCTTGCATACACTAAACGTCAGAAGGTGCCTAATCCGATACCTAGAGGCGACACAAGAGTGTAGGCAGGATAGTTCTCTCTTTGTTTGCTTTCAGGGCCCTCGTAAGGGGAAGAAAGCTTCTAAGGGCACTCTGGCCAGATGGATAAGGGAGGCCATCACACTATCGTACTCCTCACGTGGGGAAGCCGCCCCGGAGAAACTGAAGGCCCACTCAACAAGAACGGTGGCAGCCTCCTGGGCAGAGAAGGCCGGTGCTACGATAGAGCAGATATGTAGAGCGGCATCCTGGTCTTCCCCCTCCACCTTCTTTAATCACTACCGGCTAGACTTAACCTCTTCTTCAGACCTTACTTTCGGGAGAATGGTTCTGGAAGCTGTGGTCCCCCCCTAATGAGTCACTTCTCTGTAATTCTCTCCGTGGTGCCGTCATGGGGGAAGGAGAAAGAAGTAGTTACTGTAACGGGTCTGGGAGGCGGAACCTCTGAGCTACTATACAAGGGGGCAGTCCTTGTAAGGGAGCGGGTGGCGACCAGGGAAGACGGGCAGGAGGTCACAGCAGGTGACCGGGACAGTCTCTGAGTGAACGGGCTGGAGGTCACGGCAAGTGACCGGGGCAGTCTCTGGATGAACGGGCTGATGGTCACGGCAAGTGACCGGGGCAGTCTCTGAATGAACGGGCAGATGGTCACGGCAAGTGACCGGGGCAGTCTCTGGATGAACGGGCAGATGGTCACGGCAAGTGACCGGGGCAGTCTCTAGGTAAAGGGTTGGTACGACCTGTGGCGGCTGATGATAGACGTGAGCTCCCAGGTGAGCAGGCGAGAGTCTCTGGATGAACGGGTGGTCACAGCATGTGACGGCGGAGCCTCCAGGAAGACCAACAGACAGGCGGCAGATGAGCGCTCCCAGGTGAGCGGGCAGAAGTCTCTGGACAGGCGGGTGGTCTCAGCACGTGACGGCAGAGCCTCCAGGTAGGCTAGCAGACAGGCAGCAGATGAGCGCTCCCAGGTGAGCGAGCAGGAGTCACTGGACAGGCAGGTGGTCACAGCACGTGACGGCGGAGCCTCCAGGTAGACTAGCAGGCAGGTAGCAGGTGTGTGCTCCCAGGTGAGCGGGCAAGCTGGTCCATAGACAGACTGACAGGAGTTGGAAGGCAGACCGTCGGACCTCGGGCAAGGAGGCAGGTGGCTGATGTGCGCTCCCAGGTGAGCGGGCAGACTGGTCCTTAGACAGACTGACAGGAGTAGTAAGGCAGACCGTCGGACCTCAGACTAGCAGGCAGGTAGCAGATAATCAGGCAGGAATCTGGCAGGTAACTGGCAGGTAACTGGCAGGCAACTGGCAACGGGACCTGAGGGCTGAAGCAGAGTAGTGAACAGTGCAACAACATTGCTCGGGCACCTCCATTTTGGAGGAGGTGCCTTAAATATGGTGAAGTCCTCCGGCCATTGGCCGGGGACTCCTTAGGACGGCGCGCGCGGCCCCTTTAAGAGGGAGGGAGAGCGCGCGCGCCCTAAGCACAGTGGCCGGGAAGGAGCGCGCGCTGCCAGCAGAGCGGGAGGAGGACGCCGGGCATGGAGCAGGGAGGTGAGGGGAACAGCGTCCCTGCCTAGCAGAGGGCAGGGACGCCGGCGCTACAGTTACTTACCGGTAACGGGATTTCTCAGAGCCCATGACGGCACCCGTACATTCCCTCCCTTCACGTGTGGGTGCGCACACTTATTAGTTACTTGTTCTAGGCACGCGGTGTCTCTGACTAGGTCTTAAATTGTAAAATTTTGTGTTACTAACCTGGTGGTCCTCTCATGCTCTGTAAACAACTGGTGCGGGAGAGAGGCACAGCCCTTTTATCTGTAGGTTTCCTGTCCTTGAAGTGCAGATCCCCTCTCTCCCTGGTGCCGTCATGGGCTCTGAGAAATCCCGTTACCGGTAAGTAACTACGTCTTTTATGTCTTACACCCATGGTCTTACAGGAACTCCGGGTAGATGGCCCCCAGTCCACAAGATCCCAACCCAGGGCCAGTAGTTCCACTGCGCCTGTACCAGGCGATACCCACCGTCTCCCAACGTTTGGTTGGTCCACAGCTTTTGTATCTTTTGCTGGCATAATCTGCAGTCACAGTCTATGCTCCTCACCATGCGACTCCTATGGGGTTCGTGAGCTGGGGGGAGCCCGGTATCAGTGCCCACATCGGGCCCCACCTCCGGCCAACCAGAGCCGAACCTCCATCCCCGCATACAGTTGAAAGCAATGATGGAGGAGAGAGCGTTATGCGCCGCTCTCTCTCTCATCATTCCCCCTTTTGCGTCTGACGTCACTTCATCACGCGCCACGCTGGGTCAGGTAGAGGAGCTGATAAGATGCGCTGCAGAGACTGGAGCAGCGGAGAAACGAGGAGGAGAGGTAAGTATTGTATTTATTTTTTAAAATCAGTTAGTATGTGGTGGCCATAATCCTGGAGGACTGTGGGGTGAATTATACTATATGGGGGCTGCATTATACAGTATGCGGGCTGCATGATATCCTATGGGGGCTGCATTCTACTGTATGGAGGACCATGGGGGGTGCATTATATTGTATGGAGGACCATGAGGTGTGCATTATATTGTATGGAGGACCATGGGGAGTGCATTATATTGTATGGAGGACAATGGGGGTGCATTATATTGTATGAAGGATCATGGGGGTGCATTATATTCTATGGGGGCTGCATTCTACTGTATGGAGGACCATAAGCGTGCATTATATTGTATGGAGGACTATGTGGGGCCCATTATACTGTATGGAGGACCATGGGGGGGTGCATTATATTGTATGGAGGGCCAAGGGGAGTGCATTACATTGTATGGAGGACAATGGGGGTGCATTATATTGTATGTGTTACGCTCACTCCTGGACTGACTGGTGTGAGCGTGGTTAGTGGTCCCACTGGGCCACGAACCGAGGAGTGCCTGAAGGGGCATGACTAGGGGCCTCGCCAGATCCGACCATTAACACACGGTGGCTTAATTGACTCCGTGGTCTGAGGAGGGACGTGGAAGGTGGCCCAGGTGCTACTCCAGGTCAGACCCCGGTCACAGCTGTTGACCCACACCGGGGAATGCAGGAACGGGCAGGCACGGCTGGTATGCAGATAGGTGGGTACTTGGCAGGCACGGCTGGTATACAGACAGGCGGGTATTGGTAGGCATGGCTGGTATGCAGACAGGCGGGTACTGGCAGGCACGGCTGGTATGCAGACAGGCAGGTACTGGCAGGCACGGCTGGTATGCAGACAGGCGGGTATTGGCAGGCACGGCTGGTATGCAGACAGGCAGATACTGGCAGGTAGGAACGCAGGCTGGATAGGGACCAGTACAGACTGGGATACAGGAACAGAGCCGGTGGTCAAGCGGAGCAGAGCAGAGCAGAGCAGAACCGCAGGCGCGGAGGACAAGCGGAGCAGAGCAGAGCGAAACCGCAGGCGTGGTGGACAAGCAGAGCAGAACGAAACCGCAGGTGCGGTGGACAAGCAGTACAGAGCGAAACCGCAGGTGCCGTGGACAAGCAGAGCAGAGCAAAACCGCAGGTGCGGTGGAAAAGCAGAGCGAAAGCGCAGGTGCGGTGGAAAAGCAGAGCGAAAGCGCAGGTGCGGTGGACAAGCAGAGCAGAGCGAAAGCGCAGGTGCGGTGGACAAGCAGAGCAGAGCGAAAGCGCAGGTGCGGTGGACAAGCAGAGCAGAGCGAAAGAAAAGGTGCGGTGGACAAGCAGAGAAGAGCGAAACCGCAGGTGCGGTGGACAAGCAGAGCAGAGTGAAACCGCAGGTGCGGTGGACAAGCAGAGCAGAGCGAAACCGCAGGTGCGGTGGACAAGCAGAGTAGAACAAAGCAGAGCAAAATCGCAGAGCAGAAGGTGCAGGCAGACAGGACAGGGCTCTGTTCACATGGAACAGACTGGGAAACACAGGAAGATAGTTAGAACACAGGAGGTAGATACGGAGGCAGGGAAACGGGACAAGCAGAACCAGATACACACAAGGTACTTACAATGAAGTAGCGAGTGGACACAAAACTCACAAACAGAAGTACAGAGACAACGAGTTGGAGTTAGGTGCAGGTTCAGACACTGCAGGAAAAGGGAAGGTACGGAGATAGAGACAAACAGGTAACGGGCTAGGACACAGTTCAGACAGGAAATGAACCCAGAACAAGATACAGGAACGAGCCTGAGAACTCAGCCCCCAGGGTGGCGGAAACAGACTAGAAGTCACAGATACTGGTAACAGGCCTGGGTATACAGCCCCCAGGGTGGCGGAAACAGACAAGATACAGAACAGGACCTGGCAACTCAGTTGCACAGAACACACTGAAAGAAAGTGTTGCTTAGGCACCTCCTACTGGGTGGAGGGGTTTTAAGTATCCAGTGACTCACAGCAATAGGCTGGGGACGCATTAGGAGTGCGCACACTGTAACTTTAAGAAACAGGCAGTAACTGCGCCACCGCCCTAAGCAATCAGACAAGAGACATGCACACAGCAAGTACTGGAGCAAAGTGTGCAGCCTGGACTGATAGATAAGTTGGCGGTCTTGCATGGTGGGAGATGGTAAGCCATGCCAGCACGCCGCCAGGGATGTTACAGTATGAAGGATCATAAGGGTCCATTATATTCTATGGGGGCTGCACTGTACTGTATGGAGGACCATAGGCGTGCATTGTATTATATGGAGGACCATGGGGGGTGCATTATATTGTATGGAGGACCATGAGGGTGCATTATATTGTATGGAGGACCATGGGGGTGCATTATATGGTATGGAGGACCATGGGGGTTGCATTATATGATATGGAAGACCATGTGGGGGGTGCATTATATGGTATGGAGGACCTTGGGGTTGTGCATTATATTATGTGGAGGACCAAGGGGACTGCATTATATTGTATGGGAGACCTTGGGGTGTATTATAATGTATGGAGGGCCATCGGAGGGTGGATTGTGTTGTATGGAGGACCATGGGGCGGTGCATTCTGTTGCATAGAGAACCATGGCGAGTGCATTATATTGAATGGAGGACCATGGGGAGAGCATTATATTGTATGGAGGACTATGGGGAGAGCGTTATACTATATGGAGGATTATGGAGAGCGCATTATACAATATGGAAGATTATGGGGGGCTCATTATACTATATGGAAGGCTATGTGAGGCCATTATAATATTTGGAGGGCTATGTGGGGGGTGGGCATTTTACTTTATATAAGCAGCTATACAGTGTGAAGGTTTGTGTGTGGGCCATCTTACAGTTTGGAGGGCTAGTGCGGGCCATTATACTGCATGGAGGGCTGTGGGGGTCACAGTTGGGGGATCATACTGTGTTGGGGTCACCATACTATGTTGGGGGAGTTGAGGTGGAGTACAGTAGGATTATTATACTGTGCATGTGGAGTCCAATGTGGAGAAATTCACAATGGGGGTATCATACTGTGTTTGGGGGGAACTTTTGTTGGCTTCATACTTTATGGGGGCAATGAAAAAGGAATCTAGGACTTCAGCAGGAGGAAAATTACTATGTAAAGGCTGAAAAGTTGTGAGATCTGCTCTTCTGTGACACAGACAAATATTTAATTTTTGTTTTTCTTTTTTTTTTGGGGGGTGGGGGGGCAATTAGAACTTCAATCGCCAGTCAATTGTGTAATTGTCCTGATGATTGGCGGCACCAAAGTGCTATTCCCTTGACAAATTGGTATCAGTGGGGGGATATCTGCGAGATCCCCCTGCTGTTCTCCTGACACCTGTTAAAAAATCTTATAACCCATGGATGGTTAGCAATGTTATGTTGAAAAAGGGCGCTAAATTCAAAGATCTATACTTTTAAGGTGCTAAGCCCTAAGCCCTTTTCATAACCTAATTAGAGGAAACCCATGTATTTAATGGGTTTATCCTTAAACCAGATAAAAGGGCTTTTCAGGTCCTGAAATATAAGGTGACTGGCTTGCTACATTTCAGGAGTGTGGACACTACTTTATCTACAAAGCCCTTATTTAAAAATAATCTCTTTGAAGGCTGAGGAAATTAGCAGTTTGCAATCCTCCTGAAAAAGTGTACCTGTAAGAGGACACCTTGCTCAGCAGGGGGCCCATCCCTCTCAGCTTCAAAAAAGGAATTCACACCCCTACCAGATAGATAGTATCCAAGCTCCTACAGGAAGACCCCCTGTGGATCCAAACCATGTTGTCTAGCTGCTTTGTTCAGACAGCTAGGATTTCATAAGGATAATATGGACTAGGTTTTGGAGTTTTTACCTGCTAGAGGCAAGGGGAGGTAATTGAGATTCAGCCCAGGGGTGACCCAGAGGGGTTAAATGCTTATGTAAAGCATGGCCTATTGTTTTTTTTCCGGGGAAGTCACGATGACATATCGTGTGGGGAGAAGTCAACGCAGATTGGACCTCAAGCCTCCCATGTAGCAGCCCCTCCATCACAAGCCAGGCCTTTCATCTGACTGGTAACTGACTCTTATATTCTGCATACTTTGTACTACCACTATTTGCATTATATATGTATAAACCCTTGTGTATATAGTGTATTGTCTAGTGTGCCCTTAAGGCAATTAAATATATAATTTAACCTTGGGCTGCCCTTTTATCTCGATCCATATGTCCGTATTCTTAGCTTAACTTTCGATGCTACCGGGGCTGGTTTCTGGCCCAATATAATCCTGTTAACAGACTGGGCTTATATCTAACTAGGAACTGCTGGCAGTCACACCGGGCTGACCAGGTGCTGTTTCACTGGTGCTAGTGAAAGGGGCCTCTCAGGGTTGTGAGCGAGTGTGGTGCCACGTCAGTGACTGCGTTCGCCACATCCTCTTACTCCCTGGGCCCATATGGACAGGACGTGTCTATGTAAAACTGTGCCAAGCTGACCTTACATGTCCCCAGGGCGTGTGGAACATCATATTGGTGCAAGTGGGGAGACCGTTCAACGTGATCTTCCTGACTTAATAATGACGTCAAGCGGGGTGGCAAGGTGCGGGTTCGTCACATGTGGTGGCAGAGTGGTGGGATCGAGAACCCACACTCCCAGACACTAAAGACTACCAGCAGTACCTTTTGCCACTGGGGTCTTAAGATCAGCTCAGCACTAGACAGTTCGAGTGCAAATACTGTAAGGTGTGTGGGTGCATCAGACTGCAGCTCTGTGTCAGTGACCAAAGATTGCAAGGATGGCCAGTGGCACCAGGGACAGAGCCAGGGAGATGGCCAATGCTATGGACAGTGGGAGGAGGTGGAAGACGATGTTGCTGAAGCAGAGGGGGAGTCGATCCATTCTCCCCAAGGAGCCAGTCACTGGCGGTCAGTCCTGCAGTGGGCCACTCACCACCTGTCCATCCCCCCAGCCAGGCAGACACTGATAACCCTCTGCAATATGCCCTGGCCAGACTCGAGGCAGGAGACAAGGCCTCCTACGAGACCCTCATGGAAGTAGCCGAATGTCGTGAGGAAGCTGAGCCCAAGCACCAGCGACAAATGCTCAAGCTCCAACTCCAGCCGCAGTGCGCAGCCAATCGCGAGTCCCCTGAGATCTGGGACCCTAAGCTACATGCGGAGTACTTCCCCCTGCTGGACAAAACACTTTCTTGCTGTCATTCGAAAAAACTTGCCATCAATACCATTTGCCTGAGGACCAGTGGATGTGGTTCTTACCCCAGCGGGGTCCCGCAGACAGCTGGGCCAATCACATGCGGGTCTTATTGAGAGCTGTCGATCAATGGACCATGAGATTGGAGAGCACCAACGTCCAGCAGCTAAAGGAGCTCATCACAACTAAGCAGTTGTTGTGTAACTGCCCGGAGGACTTCCAGGTGTATCTCCGTGACCAAAAGCCAAAGGGGGCCTCTGCAACAGCGACACTTGCCAACGAGTACTCCAAGAACAGGACTCTAGAGACCAAGAAACCTGCTGACTGGAGAGGGGGTAAGATGAACGCGGTGCCTGCTGTCCCTGCCACAAAACCCAAATGGACACCTGCCCGTGCTTCCCTCTCCACATTGTTGGGGGAACTCTGACTATGTCATCTCTGCAAACAGCCGAGACAATTCAAAGTCATGTGTCCCCAGCACCAGAAGAGCTTGTCCCTGTCCCAGAAACCGTCCACTGTTTTGGGGGGGGTGGTAGGTCCCTTGACAACTTTCAGCCCATCACCATAGGCCAGGCAATGGCCATGGGACTACCGCACACCGGCGCTGAGATTACTCTTGTCCTGAGCTGATGTCCGCACAAGATTTGGTACCTGGAAAACCCTTGCTGTCTCTGAGATTGGAGGACTCAAACCGGCACTGCACGTCGTCAAGGTGAATTTGGATTTGGGTACTATGAAGGGAGTGAGGGAGGTTGGAGTAACCTCAAATATTCCTGCATGTGTTATGCTTGGGGTGGCTAATGTCCCAGTATGTGGTCACTGAAACCCTGAGGCCTGATCCTCCATACGACAACGTAATGTCCACCCCTGTTGATGTCAATGTGATTAACATGCCTAATGAGGGAGATGTGGGGGTAAGTGGGTTGATGTACTGTCCCTCTCCCCTTGGTGGGGGGACGACGACAATCAAGCAAGCTGTAATAATGCCTTAGAATGTGACCAGCAGCCATGGTGGAAACCAGTTGTCCTTAGAGGTTGCCTCAGAGGGGTCAGACAGCTGCGGAGGGGGTGCATGCAATTGAGGGCAGGGCTGTCCCATGAGAGGTAGGGATCCCAGGTAAGGCCTCATTGAAAGGTTCCTCCACAACCAGGATGTCTTCTGAGGGCTAGGCAAGTCCGTCTAGACCGGTGACTTGGGCAGGAACAGAGGAGAAGCAGGCATTACCTGTAGTTGCAGCGACCGTGGCTGCTGTCACATGTAGTGGTAGTGCTGGGGTGCTAAGGGCACACAGGGGTTTGATGGCATCACTTATTCCAACAAAGTGGTTGCCAGGTCAGACAAAGGCCAGGAGACAGGTCCCGGGGAACTGACGGAAGACGTGGTGGTCTGGTCTATTCCGGCCACGTTCAGTCAGGGGTTTCAGGCGGCGTTGGAAACAGACGACAGACTCAAAGCTCTCAAGGAGCAGGTGGCATAGCCAGTGTGGTCTGGGTCCAAGGACGGCAGTACCGGGACAGTTAGAAGTATCCTATCCATTTAGGGCGGAATTGTCGCGGATTGCCAGCGAGATTCCGATGGCCGGACATCTAGGGATCAATAAGACAAAGGCCAGGCTAGTTCAGCATTTCTACTGGCTAAAGATGGAGACTGATGTGGCTGCCTACTGCTGTTCGTGTGACACCTGTCAGAGGGTGGGGAAGGTGAGGCGGCGCCCCAAAGCCCCACTGGTAACTCTTCTCATCATTGAAGAGCCTTTCAGGAGAGTGGCTGTGGATTTGATTGGATCTATGTCCACTTCCAGCAGCAACGGGAAACGCTTCATACTAATGGTAGGAGACTATGCCACCTGGTACCCGGAAGTGGTAGCATTGTCGTCCATTCAGGCAGACAAGGTGGCCATCGCCTTACTGGAGATTTTCTCTCGAGTAGGTTTTCCCCAAGAAATGCTCATCAACCAGGTGACCCAGTTCATGTCGCAGATTATGGAGTCCTTTTGTAGGCAGATACAGGTGCACATCTGGTGACCAGCCCATACCACCCACATAGTAACAGAATGTGCGAACAGTTCAATGGCACCCTGAAGCAGATGCTTAAGATGTTGGTCAACTCCCACAGGCACAACTGGGAGCGGTACCTCCCACACCCGCTATTTGCTTACCAGGAAGTTCCACAGGCCTCAACGGGGTTCTCCCCCTTTGCGAACCTGTACGGGCAATGTGCACGGGGGCCCTTGGCTCTGGTGAAAGAGGTCTGGGAAGGAGACTTAGCCACCCCTGGAGTGTCGGTCAGAGAGTATGTCATGCTCTTCCGGAACAAGATGCAGTCCTTAGCGCAGCTTGTGCAGGATAATATGACGCGAGCACGGGCCAAGCAGAAGCGATGGTACGACCAGAATGCTTGTGAGAGGACCTGCCAGGTGGGTCAAAAGGTCCATGTGGGTCAAAAGGCCCATATCTCGTGCACCAGCAGCTCAAGGCAGTAACGTACCTGGTCACCCTGGACCACGCCAAGGGAAGACGGAAGGCCATCCATGTGAACATGATGAAGGCACATTATGAGCAGGAGGCCTGCACCCTCCCCATATGCCAGAAGAGGGAGATGCGGAGATCCTCCCTGGTATGCTTGCCCAGGTTAGGGCAGGTGGGACCATCAAGGATGTGGAGGTTTGCAACCAGCTCGTCGGACCAACAGTCCCAGCTGTGGGAAACCCTACACTCCTTCCAGGATTTGTTCAGCAACAAGCCCAGAAGGTCAGAAACAGCTGTCCATCACATGGACACCGGGGATCAACCCTGAATCAGGAGTTTAGCATATCGGGTCTCCCTGGAGGTGCAGCAGCACATGCGCCATAAGATTTACGAGAAGCTGGCGGTCATCCAAATATTCAGCAGTGCTTGGACCTCACCCGTAGTCCTCATCCCAAAGAAGGACCAGACAACTCGGTTTTGCATGGACTACAGGGGGCTCAACGCTGTCATGGTCACTGGTGTGTACACAATTCCACGCACTGATGATTTGCTCAGTTGGCCGGGAGCAAATACCTAACCATCATGCATCTGAGCCGGGGATATTGGCAGATTCCCTTTACCCGTAAGGCGTGGGAATGCTCTGCCTTTTATCACCCCATTCAGACTGTACAGTGAGTCATCTACTCCTCCTCCAACCTCCAAGTGGCTGTCATATACAGACCTCCGGTCACTCTCTTTATTGGCCAATTCCCCACCTGGTTTCTTCACTTTCTCTATCCTGACATTCCCACCATCATCATGGGTTATTTCAACATCCCCACTGACACACACCACTCAGCAGCCTCCAAATTCCTGTCGGTCACTTCATCTTTTGGACTTACTAAGTGGTCCACTTCAGCCACCAATAAAGATGGACATACACTGGACATTATCTTCACTCGCCTCAGCTCCCTATCCAACCTCTCAATCTCCCCCTCCCCCTATTTGACCACCATTTACTCACTTTCTCATCCCTGTCCTCCATGTCCAACAACTAGCACACCCACGCACGAACCTAGCAAATCTAGACACCCACAGACTCTCTGATTCTATTCTACCACTGACATCCATATCTTCACTCCATGACACAGACAGTGCCACTGCTTTCAATGCCACTCTCAGCTATTGACTCGGTCACCCCTCTTGTGTATGGCAGAGTGCGACAAATCAATAGGCAACCCTGGCACAATAACCTCACTAAAAAGCTTCAGCAAGCATCCAGGGTTGCAGAGCGGCGCTGAAAGAAAACACATTCGCAAGATGACTTCACTGCATTCAAACAAGCAACACTCGCATTCAAATCAAGTCTCACCTCCGTTAAACAGGCCTACTTCACAACCCTCATATCTTCCTTATCCTACAACCCCAAACAACTATTAAGCACTTTTAACTCCCTCCATACCCTTTTTTTTTCCAGACCATTGCCCTACCCCCATAACCTCCCTCTCCAACATCACTGAAGGAGAGCTTACTCGCCTCCTCTCCAAATCACACCTCACCACTTGTGCACTCGACCCCATCCCACCTCCTCCCCAACCTCACCCCCACACTCATCCTATCCCCAACCCATCTCTTCAACCTATCACTACCTTCTGGTACCTTCCCCGATGCCTTCAAACATGCCACAATCACGCCCATCCTTAAAAAGCCATCCCTCAACCGCTTTCTCCAGCTACCGCCCCATATCGCTGCTCCCATTCGCTTCCAAACTCCTTGAGCAACATGTTCACGCTGAACTTTCCTCTCACCTCATCTAATTCTCTCTTCGACAACCAACAATCTGGCTTCCGTCCCTACCATTCCACCGAAACTGCCCTTACCAAAATTACTAATGACTTACTTACAGCCAAAGCTAGCAGACAATTCTCCATACTCCTCCTTCTAGACCTGTCCTCACAGTTGACCACTGCCTCCTACTACAGATTCTCCCTTCTTTTGGTGTCAAAGACCTTGCCCTATCCTGGCTCTCCTCATACTTTTCCAAACGCACATTTAGCGTCTCCCACTCCCACACTACCTCCTCACCCCGCCCCCTCTCTGTTGGAGTCCCTCAAGGCTCTGTCCTAGGATCCCTACTCTTCTCCATCTACACCCTTGGCCTGGGACAGCTCATAAAGTCCCATGGTTTACAGTACCACCTGTACGCTGATGACACCCAGATCTAACTCTCTTCCAGACGTCACTTTTCTGCTGTCCAGAATCCCAGCGTGTCTATCAGTCATATCCTCCTTCTCATCTCGCTTCCTCAAACTCATTGTGGACAAATCTGAACTCATCACCTTTCCTTCATCTCGCGTATCTTCCCCATCTGATCTATCTATCACAATAAATGACATCACTCTTTCCCCTGTACCAGAAATCTGCTGCCTCTGCGTAGCCCTCAACTCTGCTCTATCCTTCAAGCCACACATCGGAGGCCTCGTCACCTCCTGTCGCCTCCAGCTCAAAAATATTTCCAGAATCTGTCCTTTCCTCAACCCTCAATCTACTAAACTTTTTGTGCATGTCCTTATCATATTTCGCCTCCACTAGTGCAACATCCTCCTCTGTAGCCTACCTTCTAAAACTCTTGCACTTCTCTAGTCTGTCCTTAACTCTACCGCCCGACTAGTTCATCTCCCTCCTCACTACTCCTGTGCAAAGCTCTTCGCTGGCTCCCAATTGCCAAGCGTCTCCAGTTCAAACTAACATTGACTCACAAAGCCATCCATAACCTTTCTCCACCGTACGTCTCTGTACTAATCTCCTGATATATTCCCTCAAGTAATCTCAGGTCCTCCCAAGACCACCTCCTCTCTTCCACACTTATTAGTTCCTCACCCAATCGCCTCCAAGATTTCTCCCGAATATCCCCCATCCTCTGGAATTCTGTGCCTCAACACGTCCGATTATCTGCCACATTCGGATCCTTCAGACCGAACCTGAAAACCCACCTCTTCAAGAAAGCTTACAACATGCAATGACCACGCTGCCTCCTGAACACCCCTGGAGCTGCTGCCTTACCAACACCAAACCTGCGCCTCACCACCACCACCAGAGCTCAGCAACCCCTCCAACCCAATATCTCCTCCATCATCCTGTAGAATGTAAGCCCGCAAGGACAGGGTCCTCTTCATACTGCACCAGTCTATCATTGTTTATTTGTTACTTTAAGTGATAACTGTATTTTGTATGTAACCCCTTCTCATGTACAGCACCAAGGAATCAATGGTGCTATATAAATAAATCATAATAATAATAATTCAAAGAATGCCCCTGCCACTTTTCAGCGGATGGTCAACAAGCTGCTCAAGGGACTTAAAGGGTACACGACTGCGTACCAGGATGACATTGCCATCTTCAGTCTCACCTGGGAGGATCACCTAGAGCATCTGGTGCTGGCGTTCAAGTGGATCCACCGGGCATGCTTGACCATTAAGCCGAAAAAGTGGCAGTTGGGTATTAGTGAGGTCCACTATCTGGGACACCGGGTAGGAGGGGGGGGGGGCTCTGAAGGTGGAGCCCGGCATGGTGGATTGGTGGATGTCATTGTATCCTGGCCCAACCCCAGGACCAAGAAAAAGGTGGTCCTTTCTGGGCACCGCTGGGTACTATAAGAAGTTGGCCCCCCACTATAGTAGCCTGGCGAAGATCCTGACAAATCTCATCATGAAGATGCTGCCCTCCGCAGTTCATTGGACAAATGACTGTGAGAAGGCTTTCCGGGCGCTGAAGACCGCCCTTTCCCGCTTCCCGGTACTACAAGTAGCCAACTTCACGTGTCTATTTGTAGTACAGACTGACGATAGTGACTTTGGCCTCGCTACTGTGCTCAGCCAGGTCGACTCTAAGGGACACGAACACTCCCTTTTGCACCTGAGCTGGAACCTCCTGCTGAGGGAGATGGCCCACTCCACAATGGAGAAGGAATGTCCGGCAATTGTGTAGGCCCTGCAGCATCTGCAGCTATACTTGTATGGATGCCAATTCACCATGGAAATGGACCACATCCCCCACAGCTGGTTACACACCATATCCGGAATGAATGGGAAATTGCTACGCTAGAGTCTTGCCCTCCAGCAGTACCACTTTGCCATTTGCAACAATGGCCGTGACCATGGAAACGCCGATGGAGTATCCTGATGAGGGGATATTGCACATTGGCACAGGTGAACACAGGAAAGTGCAGCCCCTTAGTGCCTTCTAAAGAGAGAGGTGTGAAGGATGTGGGGATTTAAGGGCAGCTTAAAATCCTCCTGAAAATGTGTAGCTGTAACAGGACACCTGCCTCATCAGCAGGGGGCCCAACCTTCTCGGCTTCAAAGAAGGAATTCACACCCCCACCAGCTAGCCAGCATCCAAGATCCCACAGGGTCTCAATCCATTCTAGCACCCCAGGATGGGGAAATATGTGGAATGGCTAGTAGGAGCCAAGTAGCAAATCTGTTTACATACACTATGATTACTTTGCCTTTAAACAATTCTGGACTGCTCATATGATGATGTCATGTGTTTGGAAGCTTCTGGTAGGTTTTTGGCAACATCCGAGTTAATTAGAAACACACCTGTGGATGTTTTTTAATGCACACCTGAAAACACACTGCTTCTTTGTGAAGCATCATGGAAAAGTCTAAAGAAATCTGCCAAGATATCATGAAGAGAATTGCGGACTTGCAAAAGTCTGGCTCATCGCTGGGTACAATTTCAAGATACATGAAGGTGCCTCGCTCATCTGTACAAACAATTATACGCAAGTACAAACAAGATGGGAATATCCAGCCATCATACCACTCAGGAAGACAGGTTCTGTGTCCCAGAGATGAAGGTGCTTTGGCCCAACATGTGCATATCAACCCAAGGACAAAAGCAAAAGACCTTGTGAAGATGATGGCGGATGCTGGTAAGATTGTGTCAATAACCACAGTGAAATAAGTTATGTATTAACATGGGCTGAAAGGCCACTGTGCCAGGAAGAAGCCTTTACTCCAAAAGAAACATAAAAAAGCCAAATTAAGGTTTGCAAATGCACACAGGAACAAAGACCTTAACTTTTGGAGACAAGAAACTAAAATTGAACTTTTTGGGTATAATGACCATCGTTACGTTTGGAAGAAAAAGGAAGAAGCTTGGAAGCCTCAGAACACCATCCCAACTGTGAAACACGGGGATGGCAGCATCATGTTGTGGGGTTGTTTTGCTGCAGGAGGGACTGCTGCACTTCACAAAATAGATGGCATCATAAGAAAAGATTATGTGGCAATACTGAAGCAACATCTCAAGACATCAGCCAGGAAGTTAAAGCTTGGGCAAAAATGGGTCTTCCAAATGGTCAATGACCCGAAGCATACTGCCAAAATGGTAACAAAGTGGCTTAAGGATAACAATGTCAATGTTTTGGAGTGGCCATCACAAAGCCCTGATCTCAATCCTATTGAAAATTTATGGGCAAAGCTGAAAAAGGGACGTGCGAGCAAGGCGACCTACAAACCTGGATCAGTTACACCAGTTTTGTCAGGAGGAATGGGCCCAAATTCCGACCAACTATTTTGAGAAGCTTGTGGAAGGAGATCCCAAACGTTTGACCGAAGTCATTCAGTTTAAGGGCAATGGTACCAAATACTAATGAAATGTATGTAAACTTTTGACTTTGCAGTAAGTAATAAAAATGCCTTAAAACATTCTCTCTCTCATTATTCTGGCATTTGGCAAATATTAAAAATTATAGTAATCCTAATTGACCTCAAACAGGAAAGGTTTATTCTGATTTCATGTCAGATATTGAGAAAAACCATGCATGTGTCTTTTTATATAGTGTATGTAAACTTCTGGTTTCAACTGAATATGTATAACCATTGTATATATAGTGTATTTTCTAGTGTGCCCTTAAAGTGATTAAATATATAATTTAACCTTGGGCTGCCCTTTTATCTCGTTCCACGAATCCACACGTCCGCATTCTCAGCTTAACTCTACATGCTACCGGAGCTGGTTTCTGGCCCAATATAATCCTGTTAACAGACCGGGCTTATATCTAACAAGGAATTGGTCACAGACCTAGAGGGCTGACAAGGTGCTGTTTCACTGGTGCCTAGTGAAAGGGGCCTCTCAGCCTGTCAGGGTTGTGAGTCTGGTGCCACATCAGAAACTGCATGGGCCACATCCTCTCACTGCCCGTGTCTCCCTGGGCTCGTGGGACAGGGGGCGTCTGTGTAAAATTGTGCCAAGCTGTTTCCTAGCGCGTGGGGAATGTCACGTTGGTGCAAGTGGGGGGACCATGTTATCCTCCTGACGTAATAGTGATGTCAGGCGGGGTTGCGAGGTGCAGGTTAATCGCAATTTCTGTTCAAGGTTAATCTCAGGTTTTCCGTTCTGGGGTGATAAACATGACCCTGGAATAGAAGGTCTGGAATTTGAGAAAGAGGTCAAGACGCGGTCTCCTGTAAGAGGATGATCAATGAATACCAAGCCCTCTATTGCTAAAGTTGGTCCTGTCGATTCAGGGAGAAAAACCTTGTCTTTTAGTGCAAACAAATCTACCGCTGGTTTCTCCCACATTTGTACAAACCTGTTGTACACTGTCTGATTTAAACACCATTGTGACTGGATCAGGGGCTAGCAACTGAGGAAATCTGCTCTCCTGTTGTGTATCCCCTTTAAATTAATTGCCGATAGGGAGAGGGCTTTTCCTTCCAAGAGGTCTATGATCTGTCTTGTCATCCTCATTAAATTTGTTGACCTGGTACCCCCCCCGGTGGTTTAGGTAGGCAACTACTGCAGTATGGTCTGATTTTATCTTCACATGTCATCCCTGTATTTGAGGGATGAACTCCTGAAAAGCTTTTAGAATTGCTGTTAGTTCCTCCAGATTGGAAGACTTGCCGGAGGAATAACTATCCCATCTTCCCTGCAAGTTCTGTGACCCCATGTGGGCCTCCCAACCATAAGGACTGACCTCTGTGGTCATTATTATCAGGTTTATCACCCTTCAGGAAACTCCAAGAGAAAGGTTTGACCTGATCCGCCACCATTGCAGCTTCTTGCAAGTGTCCCTGGATACGGTTACCCCGGAGTCTAGATGCAAGTCCATCTCCCTCCAACTGCTTAAAATCTGAGCCTGGTGGCATCTGAAGTGGCCCTGCGCCCACTGTACCCCCAGAATGCAGGAGGTCAGGGAACTTAGGACTGGCATGGCCATCACCTTTGGTTGTGAGATTAAATCTCCCACTAAATGATACAGCCTTTAATTTTTTTCCTCTGGCAGGAAACAACATATGCTTATGGTGTCCAAGGTTGTGTATGCCTAGCAAGGGCTGACGCTGGAATGGAGTTAGTTTTGATTTTGCATAATTTATAGTTCATTCAAGAGAGAAAATAATTTCTTGCACCCTTCTTATATGCTCCTGACGCCGCAGTTCTGTCGGGGCTACTATCCAGGAAGTCATCAAAGTAAGGAATAAAAAGGATACCATCATTCCTTATAAAAGCCGCCAGTTCGGAAACAATAGTTTGTGAGGATATGGGGGCCATTGAGAGCCCGAAGAGAAGAACTCAAAATTAATAATGGGATAACTTTCCCTGATAAATCATGGCTGCCATTACAAATTTCCGGTGGTCCTAAAGGATTGGTATATGATAGTAGGAGTCCTGGATATCTAGTATCGCCAGAAAACAGTCATAATATAACAGATCCACCACCAACTGTGTCATCTACATTCTGAATTTTCTGTATTTTAGAAAGTTGTTCAAGACTTTTAAGTTTATAATGGTTATTTTCTTCCCGTTGGGTTTTCTTAGATAAGAATAAAACCTTGAAGCCTCATCTTGTTGAGTTGGGCAGGGCACTAGAACACTTTCTTTTACCACAAAGGAAATTTCTAATTCCAAGGTAGTTTGGCTTTTTCCCCATGTTATAATCTGCTGGAATTTGTCCTGGGGGAAGAAGAGAAACTCTAGTTTCTGATTGTTCTTTATTATGTCCAGGACATGGGGATTTGATGTAATCCCTTCCAAACTTTGATGAAACTGTATTAATTACAGCCCCCTCCCCCCTACTCCAAACCTGGCAGACCCTGGAAAACCTCCAGTTTGGTTCTTTTCCCCTGGGGTGTCTATCTCTATTAAATTTTTTTCCCTCTGCAAAAGGCCCTATTATGTGTATTGGAAAGGAAGGGAAACCATATTTTTTATCATTGGGTTGAGATGTCCTAGGCCTTTCCCCCTAGTACATTAATATAAACAAATTAGAAGAGGGAAGGAAGTTTTTTTGGCATGCAGTCACTCACCCATATCATCATTCAGTACAGCAGTGGATGGGGTAGCCAGATCATGATTCATTTTGTCTGGACTATTCATCTTGTCAGCCGAAGTGGAAGAAGTGTCCATGAAGAGAAGCCCTCCACCTGCCACCAGATCTGCCTTTAAGAATACACGTGGTCCTAGGCTGACTGCCAATCACATTGTCTTCCTAGTATAATAACCCGAAGGAGCCCCAGTAATCCAATTTCTAAATGCTCGTGCGCATTGGTAGTGACGTCACTCAATTTTGACTTCCGATTACGTCCTTCTGGACATCATGGGAAGCTGCACCGGTGTCCACTCTGGTCCCAAGCCCATCTTCTCCTCTGCACTCCTCAGTAATTTGAGGCATCCACTGGTCCATACTGGGATCTTAAAAGGGCTTCTCCTTGAGCTGGGTCAGAGTACTAGCGAAAAAAACTACACCTTGTGCACTCCAAAACCCAACTATGGGATTTATGCTCTTTTGTAACAATGTAATTACCCCAATTACTTCAGCAGCTCTGAAGATGCAATGTGATAGCAATAAACCATTACTCCACATTGCTAATGGAGCTTCTTGCCTCTTGAAATTTGCCATTTACTACCAAACCGAGTCTGTACTTTACTGGGTAGAAATTGCTTAATAAATGTTGGGGGGCTTTTACAATTATTTCCCTATTAGGGGGCATTCAGATGCATCGACTGTGAGGCAACTCTTGCCATGAGAAAAAGAACTGTAAGCTGAAAACCGCAGCACGACTATTTGGCTTGTCTTCCAACTCTCAAGCAGTCCTTTGGAAGGTTTACTCGTGTTTGATGCCGATTCAGCTTTTATTCATCAAACAATTAGTTTAAAAAATAATTGGAATATTCTCAGTAAATCTTTCCATGCATAGTTGGTGCAAATTAATCTAAGCGATTCGGTCCATCCACTGCGACAGTAATCTGTGGCCGCTGGATGGATGGGAGCCGGGAGAACCGTCCCTTACCTGATGTTTTAATACTTTTACATAGAAAATCACTTTATCAGAGTACAGAGTTCAATAGGGGCTTGTTTTTCGCATAATTAACTTTGTTTTTATTGGTACCATTTTTGAGTACATAGGTCTTTACAGTCATTTCTATTTCAATTTTACGTGATGTGCACAAAAATGGCGATTCTTGAGACCCAAGCCTAGACAACACACTGATTTCTAAAACATTTTCCGCATTCTGGGCATGCATACGGCTCCCCCCGTGTGAGCTCTTTGATGCTCATCACCCTTTCTGTGCCTTAAAGCCCATTGAGATAAATGGATAATTGTAACAGTAACTTACTATATGATCACCATAAGTGATCTAATGTTTAAGGCAGACAAGAATTTGTATGAAAGGATTGTACATTTTAATCAATAGATCTTGCAATAAAAATAAGTTCCACAATTGAATGTGTTAAAGAAAATGTTCCTGTGCCGAGATAATCTTATAAATGTGCCCCCTGCTGTGTACTGGCTGTGTCTTACGGTGTAGGAACATGGTCTGAACAAACCACAAGTCCTGGCCAGTGGAGGAAACAAAAGGACAGCATGGGATCGCTGATGTTGCTTTCTGTCAGGTAAAACATTTCCCTGCCTGTTTTTAACCCCTTTGCGACCTTGGGATTTTCCGTTTTTGAATTTTCGTTTTTTGCTCCCCTTGTGCCCAGAGCCATAGCCTTTTTATTTTTCAGTCAATATGGCCATGTGAGGGCTTATTTTTTGCGGGACGAGTTTACTTTTAAACGCCATTACTAGTTTTACCATATCATGTACTGGAAAACGGGAAAAAAATTACAAGTGCAGTGAAATTGGAAAAAAAGTGCAATACCACAGATGTTTGTTTTTATTTTTTTTTAACACGTTCACTGAATGCTAAAACTGACCTGTCATTATTATTCTCCAGGTCATTACGAGTTCGTAGACATCAAACATGTATAGGTTCATTTTTATTTAAGTGGTGAAAAAAAATCCAAAGTTTGCTAAAAAAAATTTTTAAAAAATGGCGCCATTTTCCGAGACCCGTAGCGTCTCCATTTTTCGGGATCTGGGGCCGGGTGAGGGCTTATTTTTTGCGCGCTGAGCTGACATTTTTATTAATACCATTTTGGGGTAGATCCGATGTTTTGATCGTCCGTTATTGCATTTTATTGCAATGTTGCGGCGACCAAAAAAATTTAATTCTGGTGTTTAGAATTTTTTTCTCATAATGCCGTGTACCGATCGGATTAATTATTTTTTTATATTGATAGATCAGGCGATTCTGAACGCGGCGATACCAAATATGTGTATGTGGGGTTTATTTTTTATTATTTTATTTTGAATGGGGCAAAAGGGGGGTGATTTACACTTTTATATTTTTTTTATTTTTTTAAAAACTTTTTTTTTTTTTCACTTTTTGCTTGCTTCTATAGTCTCCATAGGATACTAGAAGCAGCACTTGTCTGATCGCCTCTGCTACATACAGATGATCAGCAGATCACCTGTATGTAGCAGAAATGCTCCTGTACTATGAGCGCCGACCACTAGGTGGCGCTCATAGTAATCTTTACATGACAACCACTGGTGTCTGCTGCAGACCCAGGGTTGTCATGACCACCCATCGGTGACCCACGATCACGTGACGGGGTCACCGATGGGCGGGGCTAATGCCGCGCTTCCGGCGCGGCGATGTTAAATGCCGCTGTCAGAGATTGACAGCGGCATTTAACATGCTAACAGCCCCGGGTGGATCACGATTCCACCCGCAGCTGTTGCGGGCACATGTCAGCGCCCTGGGCCGGTAAGGGGTTAAATCGGGCTGATCACAGTGCACCAATGGGTTTTCTTGATAGACCAGGGTCTGCTGATGACCCCTGTGCCAGTCATCATAATCATCTTATGAATATCGGCCCGTGGCCTTCGTTCATAGGAGATCATGATTTCTGCTATATGTAGCAGTTCTGAAGCCCTGCTATGTGTAGCACAAGCAATGGGATGATCGCAGCTTCAAATCTCGTAAGAGGACTAACAAAGACAGTAAAAAAAAGTTTTTAAAAATATGAAAAAATAAAAAACTCAACAAGTTCAAATAGCTCCCCTAATGCGCCATTAAAAATAAAACAAAAACCCCACATATTTGATATTGCTGCATTCAAAAATATCCGATCTATCAAAATATAGAATAAATTAATCCGATCGGTAAATGGTGTAACGAAAAAAAATCAAAGCGCCAGAATTATGCTTTTGGCTGCCGCAACATTGCAATAAAATGCAATGAGAGGCAATCAAAACATTGCATCTACCCCAAATTGGCATCAGCAAAAAAGCTCAGGGCGGAAAACATAAGCCCTCACAAAGCCCCAAACCACGAAAAATGAACGTTACGGATTTCGAAAAATGACGACAAAGGGTAAATATATTTGTTTTACAACTTAAATTTAAAAAAAAAAGATATATTTTTACTTGTACGGACATGGGGTATCATATTGTGCAGTCAGTTTTACCGTTTAGTGAACATGGTAAATAAAATACCGAAAAAACTTGTGGAATTGCAATTTCAAAGCACTTGGATTTTTTTCCCCATTTTCCAGTACACTATATGGTAAAATGAATGGTGTAATTCAAAAGTACAACTCATCCTACAAAAATAAAAAAAACATTAAGGCTCTTGGAAGAAGGGGAGTAAAAAATGAAAATGCAAAAACAGAAAATGGCAATATCAGGAAGGGGTTAAAGCTATATAAATGTTCTCCACATTCTGAACTTGAAAGTGACTTTTCCTGTGTAAATTCTCTGATGTTTAACAAGATCTGATCTAACAGTGAAACATTTCCCACATTCTAAACATGAAGCTGGCTTCCCTCTGTGTGAGATCTTTCATGTCTAACAAGATCTGTTTTACGGGTAAAGCATTTCCCACATTTTGGGCATGAGTATGGCTTCTCCCCTGTGTAAATTTTCTGATGTTTAACAAGATCTGATTTCTGGGTAAAGCATTTTCCTCATACCTGACATGAAAATGGCTTCTCCCTCATGTGAATTTTTTGATGTCTAATAAGAGTTAGTTTACCATTAAAATATTTCCCACATTCTGAACATGAAAATGGGTTTTCCCCCTGTGTGAGATCTTTCATGTCTAACAAGATCTGATTTATGAGTAAATCATTTTCCACAATCTGGGCATGAATATGGCTTCTCTCATGTGTGAATTCTTTGATGTCTAATAAGAACATTTTTCTGATTAAAACATTTTCCACATTCTGAACATGAAAACGGCTTCTCTCCTGTGTGAATTTTTTGATGTCTAATAAGAATGCGCTTATGATTAAAACATTTTCCGCATTGTGAACATGAAAATGGCTTTACCCCTGTGTGAACTCCTTCATGAATAAGAAGATCTGATTTCTGGGTAAAGCATTTTTCACATTTTGGGCATGAAAATGGCTTCTCCCCTGTGTGAATTCTTTGATGTGTTATGAGATGATGTTTCTGGGTAAACCATTTCCCACATTCTGAACATAAAAATGGCTTCTCCCCTGTGTGAATTCTCTCATGGCGAACAAGATGTGATTTCTGGGTAAAACATTTTCCACATTGTGAACAGGAAAATGGCTTCTCCCTTGTGTGAATTTTCTGATGTCTAACAAGAATATGTTTATAGTTAAAACATTTTCCACATTGTGAACATGAAAATAGATTCTCACCCGCATGAATTCTCTGATGTTTAACAAGATCTCGTTTTGTGGTAAAACTTTCTCCACATTCTGAACATGAAAATGGCTTCTCCCCTGTGTGAATTCTTTGATGTCCAATAAGAGTATGTTTCTGATTAAAACATTTCCCACATTCTGAACATGAAAATGGCTTCTCCTCAGTGTGGCTTTTATGATGTCTAATAAGATCTAGTTTCATGGTAAAACATTTCCCACATTTTGAGCATGTATATGGATTTTCCACGTGGTGGAGTTCTTGATGTCTAATCAAAAGTGATTTTACAGTAAAACATTTTCCACAATCTGAACATGAAAATGGCTTCTCTCCTGTATGAATTCTTTGGTGTCTAATAAGACTATGCTTCTGGTTAAAACAGACCCCACATTCTGAACAAGAAAATGGTTTCTCCCCTGTGTGTCTTCTACGATGTATAACTAGATGTGATTTCCAATCAAAACATTTCCCACATTCTGGACATGAATACGGCTTTCCTTCTGTGTGAATTCTCTCATGTCTAACAAGATTTGATTTATTATTAAAGCATCTTCCACATTCCTGACATGTAAATGGCTTCTCCCCTGTGTGAATTCTTTGATGTTTAATAAGAATTTGTTTTTGGGTAAAACACTTCCCACACTCTGAACATGAATATGGCTTCTCCACGGTGTGAGTTCTATGATGTGTAACCAAACCTGATTTTTGTGAAAAACATTTGCCACATTCTGAACATAAATATGGCTTTTCCCGTGTGGGAACTTTTAGACGTTCGACGCCCAATCTGTAACTTGTATTTTGCTTTACAGTCTGTGATGAATCAGGAGATAGGATCTGTGTAAAAGGATTAGATGATACATTTTGGATATGAGGGGTGGAGGGTATATCTTCAATATTGGCATTTTTCTCATATCCATATTGAATGATATTACAATCATCTGCATTAACATGTGAAGATTTTGGATGTCCCTCTGAGCTCCCGGTACAGTCATCTGCAAAGAATAAAACTGATCATATTATTTTATAGTAATATAAAGATTGTACTGACTTTTTATGACATTACAATTGAGAAGTATTCATTTAATAACTAAAATATTGGTTGCAAAATGGAACACAATCTCAGAGCAGGGACCACTAGGTCACAATATTATAACAGGTTTTTCTGTTGTGGTTTTCTACTTCCATAAAACAAACAGGCCTATCTTGGTATAACGGGTAAACAGAAGAAAATAAGGTAGTACAGTTCATAGGCCAGTGGCGGTCTGACCGCACAGGGTTAGCACAGCAAACATGGTTCAGGCTAAGCCAAACACAAGCCCCAGAACCACACCCTGAGGTGGAGATATGGAGAATAACCTCCGGCCCGCTCTATGGTTTTTCTCATAAAAACACACCCTTTTACAAATGGTGTATTAACCCCTCTCAGCAAATAACATGCTGGACGAAACTTAACAGTTTTAATTCACTGAAGCTAACAGCCTCAGGGAAACGTATATCCCCTCCAGCACTTTACCAGTGACTTTGTCACATATCCCCCTCCCTTGCCCAAAGCCGGGGGTTTTGGCACCTTCACTTGCTAAACAGGGAAGTCTGGACAGGGCACCTGCATTACTATGTAGTTTCACGGGCCTATGTTCCACATGAATATTAATTGTCCTGGAGCGCTAGAAACCACCAAGTCACCAGGGCATTCTTCCCCTTCCTTTCCCTCATCCATCTCAGAGATGCATGATCTGATACTAGCCTGAACTTTCGGCCTAATTGATAGTATCTCAGGGTGTCAACTGACGGCCAAGGACTCTTTTTCTACGATGGCGTATTTCTTCTCACAGGCAGAGAGATTCCTGCTTAGATACAGGATGGGATGTTCCTCCCCATTCACTTCTTGGAACAACACGGCTCCCAACCAGACCTCCGAGGCGTCCGTCTGGATCACAAACTCCTTATTGAAGTCAGGAGCAATAAAGACCGGCTGCTTACACAGGGCAAGCTTCAATTCCTGGAACGCTCCCTCCGATTCAGCCGACCATTTGGCCACCGTCATCTTTGTCCCTTTAAGCAGGTCGGTCAGGGGTGCGGCTATCATGGCCAAATTCGGGATAAATCGAATTCCCAAGTTTGTGCGTTCCCAGAAACGCACAAACTTGCTTCTTCGAGTTTGGTTGAGGCCAATTTTGGATAGCCTCCACCTTATTTACTTGCGGTGTTATTTCGCCTCTTCCGACGATGTACGAAAGTATTTTGCCTCTTCTTTCCACATTGCGCACTTCTTTGGGTTTATAGTAAACCCTGCCTTCTTTAGCAAATTCAGTTCCGCCTGGACCTTCTGTAAATGACTTCCCCAATCAGGGCTGAATATCACAAAATCATCCAGGTAAGCTGTGGCGTACTTTTTGTGAGGGGCTAGGATTCAGTCCATGGCCCTCTGAAAGGTAGCTGGGGCTCCCTGCAGACCGAACGGCATCCTGGTGTACAGAAAGCACCCATCAGGATTAGAGAAGGCAGTCTTCTCCTTGGCACTTTGGGACAGGAGAATTTGCTAGTACCCTTTCTTTAGGCCCAGGGTGGTAATATATCTGGCTGACCCTAGCCTTTCAAGAGCTCATCGACCCGACGTATCGAATATGCGTCGAACTTTGATACCTCATTCAGCTTCCTGTAGTCATTACAGAACCACCATTCTCCAGCCGGCTCCGGCACAAGGAAAATGGGGCTGGACCGCTTTTTGACTCCTCGATGACGCTCAGGTTCAACATTCTCCTCACCTCTTTGGAGATCACCTCGCGGTGGGCTTTGGGAATCCGATATGGTCTCTGACTCACCCTCACATGCGGCTCCGTCAAGATTTCATGCTCAAACACCTGCGTGCAAACTAGCAGCTCCGAAAACAGGTCCCGGTTCCGCTGAAGCCGCTCTCGGCATTGTTGCTTCTGAGCCGATGAGAGTGTCTCAGCCACTGCGACATCCTCGACTAGGGCTTCGGGATGGGCACACACCTTTTACCGGTTCTCTGTCTTGCCAAGGTTTGAGTAGGTTAATGTGGTACACCTGATACGGCTTTCTTCTCCCTGGTTGGTGGACCTTGTAGTTGACATCACTCAACTTCTCGACCACCACATATGGCCCTTGCCACTTGGCTAGGAATTGGCTCTCCATCGTGGGGATCAACACCAACACCCGGTCTCGAGGGCTAAACTGTCTCAGTCTCGACAGCCGATTGTGGACCCTTGCCTGGGCCTCTTGTGCTTTAAGGAGGCTTTCCCTTACAGTCGGTATCACCCTTGCGATCCGGTCTTGCATCTGGGCCACATGCTCGAAGTTGCTCCAGTGGGATTTTACCCTCGGCTTCCCTGGTCTCCTTCGCAATGTCCAAGAATCCCCAAGGGTGCCGTCCGTAAAGCAACTCGAAGTGCGAGAACCCTATAGAGGCCTGGGGAACTTCTCTAGTGGAAAATAGCAGGTAGGGGAGTAGGCAATTCCAATCTCGGCTATCCTTCTCCACGAGCTTTTTAAGCATAGACTTTAGGGTCTCGTTGAACCTCTCCACCAGGCCGTCCGTCTGCGGATGGTACACGGACGTCCGGAGTTGTGTAATCTGGAGAGCCTTACACAACTCCCTCATCACTTTCGACATGAAAGGAGTTCTCTGGTCTGTCAAGATCTCCTTTGGCAGGCCCGTCCGGGAGAAGATATGTACCAGCTCTCAGGCTATGCTCCTGGCAGAGAAGTTTCTCAATGGTACTGCCTCTGGGTACCGTGTTGCATAGTCCAGCACAACCAGTATGTATTGGTGACCCCTGGCGGACTTAATTAAGGGCCCTACAAGGTCCATGGTATATTTGGTCAAACAAGACCTCTATAATGGGTTATGGATAGTGATGAGCGAGCGTGCTCACCACTGCTCGTTACTCGCCTGAGCATCTCACTGCTCGAGATGCTCGGCGAGTATTTACAGGATGCTCGGGTAGGAGCTTGGGTTCCCGCCACGCATGTTTGGCGCTCTTTAGACAGCCAATTAACATGCAGGGATTGCCTGCCACTCACTGTAATGCTGTAGCCAGTGGCGTACCGCCGATGGCGGCAGGCCACGCCACTGCTATGGGGACTGTGAGCCAGGAGGGCCCCGAAGCAGTGGGGGAACGAGAAGGATAGGTGAGTATTGGGGGGGAGGGAGGTTGCGGTGGCGGAGGAGCAGGACACACGCAGTAGCCGCAGCTGCAGCTACCACGTGTGCCCAATGCTAAAGGGACATGAATATTCCCTCTTCTCCACTCCCATGGGCGTGGAGAAGAGGGAATATTCATTCTCTTTAGTAGCGGGCACGGAGGAGCGCTGACAGTGCAGGCTACTAAAGAGAAAGTATATCACTCTTCTCCACGCCTATAGTCCCGGCGTGGAGAGGAGTGAATATGCCAGGAGCAGCAGCTCACCTCGGCATCTGAGAGCGCGAGCTGCTCAGATGCCGACATGAGCTATTGGCAGACATGACGCAACAGCACTGGAGCAGAGGTGAGGAAGGAGGGTGAGTATAAGTGTTTATTTTTTTGTGTGTGCAGTGAGGGGGCCACACATACCAGGATTAGGGGGTGAGGAGGCCACACATACCAGGATTGGGGGATGAGGGGGCCACGCATACCAGGAATGGGGGATGAGGGGGCCACGCATACCAGGAATGGGGGATGAGGAGGCCACGCATACCAGGATTAGGGGATGAAGGGGGCCATGCATACCAGGATTGGGGGATAAGGAGGCCACGCATACCAGGATTGGGGGATGAAGGGGGCCACGCATACCAGGATTGAGGGGGGATGAGGAGGCCATGCATACCAGGATTGAGGGGGGATGAGGAGGCCACGCATACCAGGATTGGGGGAGGATGAGGAGGCCAAGCATACCAGGATTGGGGGATGAAGGGGGCCACGCACGCATACCAGGATTGAGGGGGGATGAGGAGGCCACGCATACCAGGATTGAGGGGGGATGAGGAGGCCACGCATACCAGGATTGAGGGGGGATGAGGAGGCCACGCATACCAGGATTGAGGGGGGATGAGGAGGCCACGCATACCAGGATTGAGGGGGGATGAGGAGGCCACGCATACCAGGATTGAGGGGGGATGAGGAGGCCACGCATACCAGGATTGGGGGAGGATGAGGAGGCCACGCATACCAGGATTGGGGGAGGATGAGGAGGCCACGCATACCAGGATTGGGGGGGGGGGGGTTGAGGAGGCCACGCATACCAGGATTGGGGGGATGAGGAGGCAATGCATACCAGGATTGGGGGATGAGGGGGGCCATGCATACTAGGTTTGGAGGATGAGGGGTGCCATACATACCAGGATGGGGAAATTTATTCTTTTGTGGTAAAATTAGAGGCGTCTTGCTTCTATTTGGGTCGTCTTATTTAAAATATACGGTATTTTAAAATCAGTGAGTACGTGGTGCCCATAATACTGCAGGACTGTGGGGTGCATTATACTATATGGGGGCTGCATTTTACCCTATGGGGTGTGTAATATACTGTATGGACGACTATGGGGAGTGCATTATATTCTATGGAGGACCATGAGAAGTTCATTATACTATATGAAGGATTATGGGAGTTGCATTATACTATATGGAGGATTATGGTTGGCGTATTATACTATATGGAAGGCTATGTGGGGCCATTATAATATTTTGAGGGCTATGTGGGGGGCCATTATACGGTGTGAAGGTTTGTGTGGGGGCCATTATACTGTTTGGTGGGCTAGTGCTGGCCATTATACTGTATGGAGGGCTGTGTGGGAGTCACAGTTGGGGGATCATACTGTGTTAGGGTCACCATACAATAGGGTCATTATACTGTGCATGTGGAGGCTAATTTGGAGGAATGCACCATGGGGGTATCATACTGTGTTTGGGGGGCACTTTTATTGGCATCATACTTTATGGGGGCAATGAAAGAGGGATCTAGGACTTCAGCAGGAGGAAAAGTTGTGAGATCTGCTCTTCTGTAACACAGACAAATATATATATATTTTTTTTTTGGGGGGGGGGGGGGTGCCAATTAGAGCTTCTGCTATGGGACTCCATGATTTCTATGTACGTCCCTGGCTGTAGCCATGTTGGTTGTGGCATTACAGTGATTAGCTGGCCGCATAGCGTCATCGTGTCTATATAAGACCTGGAGACCCTCTGCTCGTCACAGGCTACCCTTAAGACAGGCAGAGTACGGAGAGGTGCTGGTGAGTGAGGGACAGAATTGGCGGTTTAATACTTAGATATGGGTATTCAACAGCAAGATATATATATCCATCTGAATTAACCTTCCTTCTGAGGACTAATCCAGCTGCATATATTACTGGTGATAGCAGGAGTTAGGCAGGCTGGGTTTGTGGACACTGTATACAGCACAATAGGGTCCTTTGCACGTTCTGTCTACTGCTGCTGTTACACATATACATAGCCCTACATATCAGGGATATTTTTTTTTTGCTCTTAATCCTGATTAATTGCTTATAAAGCAATACAGTACACCATTTTACTGCTCCATTTGCTTGTTAGCAGAATACCGCCAGATTTTTTTTATTTTATTTGCATTGCTGTATTGTGGAGGCAGAGAAACTTTTCCATCATCAGACATGATCCCATATTACTGCGGTAATAATACAGCCATTTTTTAGAGCGGGCCAAATATTTCATTTACAGTCAGGCAACTGTGTTTTGTTAAACCTATTCACACTTGGTCGCTGACCAGTACCACATCTATAAGGCCACTTCCAAAAACCGTGGTCATCACACGTGATCCCATATTATGACATTTTTTGGAGTGGGCCAAATATTACACTCTATTTAAAAAGTTCAAGGCGCATGGCAAGGGACAGGGAAGTGAAAGTGATGGTGCATGCATAGGCCAAGGCCGTGGGCAAGATGTAAAGGTGTCAGCTGAGGGAGCACAACAAACACCCACATCATGTCAAACTACCTTCCTGTCCCAATTAGTAGGGGGTCGTGGAACACCACTCTTGAAGCCAGAGTGGTGTGAAAAGGTAGTTGCTGGACAGCAGATAAAGCTTCCAGTCAGTTTGACACCACCACCAACGTGTCTCAATCCTCCTTCCTCCCACCATGCAGAGTGCCCGGAGACAACTGATCCCACACTTGGACACGCCGAAAAGCTGTTCACTTTTCCATTTATAGATTCGGGCCTCTCGCCCGGCACGCTTCAAGCAGGAGATAACATGCAGCGATGCCCAAATATTTCAGCAGCCACGGTCACAAGAAGGCGACAGTGGGAAACTGTCGCAAGAGGTTGATGATGTTGATGAGACACAATTGCTACTAAGTCAGGAGAAGGCTAAGGGTGTGTACGTGGAAGACGAGGTGATGGATAATGAAGTCACTGACCCAACCTGGCAAGGTGACATGCATAGCGAGGACAGCAGCACAGAGGGGGAGGGAGACATAGCACCACAACAGGCAGGAACAAGCAGTGGGGTGGCCACAGACACAAGACGGGCAACTGTACCCAGGAACACAGACACGAGGGAAGTTGCCAGTCCAACTGTTAGGTCTTCCACTGTCTAGCTATTTATTAAAGACTGTCTAGATAGCCTCAAAAGGCCATTTGCATCCTCTGCTATGCCAGCAAAACTACCAGCCTAACCACCACCAGCATGCTCAGGCACATGACAGTAAAGCACCCGACTAGTTGGGCCAATTGGCAGGGTCCAGAAACAGTGTCTGTGGGTGACACCACTGCCTCTGCCCCTGTTATGCGTGCACGCCAATCCCCTGTCCATGGTGCAGATGAAGATGCCTCCAGCCCTGCACCTGTTGTTGCACACTTGCAATCATTACCGTCAGCGTCCACGTCCTTGTCCCAGCGTTTGGTTGTCCCTACCCCTGTCCTTTGAAAGAAAGCGCAAATACGCAGCCAACACCCCACAGTCCACACTACTAAACTCTCACATTTCTCAAATGCTTGCACTTGAAATGTTGCCTTTTAGGCTCGCGGAGAGGGAATCTTTCCGCAACCTGATGGTGGCGGCCATCTCTCGGTACCTAGAAGCCACTATTTCTCCCAGTGTGCCGTCCCCGCATTACACAAGCACGTATTTCAGAACATTACCCGTGCTCTCAACAACGCAGTTACTGGGAAGGTCCACCTAACCACGGACACATGGACAAGTGCTTGTGGCCAGGGATGGTACATCTCGCTGACGGCACACTGGGTTAATATAGTGGAAGCCAGGACCCAGATGTACCCTGCGTCGAAACACTTCCTCCCGACATTGAGGATTCAGTCGGAAGCTGGAAGCACTGCAGCACTGCCTCGGCCAAGCGGCAATAGGTACTGCTGAAGCTAATATGCTTAGGGGACAAACCGCACACCTCTGAAGAGTTGTTGACAGCTGTAACAGAGCAGGCAGAATTGTCACTGTCACCGCTGAACCTACAGCCAGGCATGGTTGTGTCTGACAATGGCCGGAACCTGGTGGCGGCTCTGAAGCTAGGCAAACTCACACAAGTACAATGTCTGGCCCATGTGCTCAACCTACTGGTTCAGCGGTTTCTCAAAACCTACCCGGATCTGCCTGAGCTGCATGTCAAAGTACACTGCGTGTGTGCCCATTTTTGAAAGTCACCTACAGCTTCCGCTGCCTTCGCCATGCTTCAGCAGCATTTGCAGCTTCCAGGTCCCTGACTGGTGTGCAATGTCACCACGCGTTGTAACTCAACATTGCAGATGGTGGGAAGGATTTGTGAGCAGCAGAGGGCAGTTGAGTACCAGCTTCAATATGGTACATAAGAGATGATGAATGGGTATGGATGTCTGACATCTGTGCCGTCCTCCAAAACTTTGAGGACTCCACCAAAATGGTGAGCGGAAATGACGCCATAAGTAGCGTCACCATCCCACTTCTCTGTCTACTGAAACGCTCATTGCTTACAACTAAAGAGGAGGCATTGCAGGTGCAGCATGATGAGATTGAGTAAGGAATCATACAGGGTGATGCCACACAGCCCAGCTTCATCTCATCCCAACGCAGATTGGGTGATAATGAGGAGGAGGAACAGGATCTATTTTCCTACCCACACAACATTCACACAGTCTGTTCAGTGTGGATGGCCTGAAGAAAGGGAGAATGAGGAGGAGGAGGAGAGCATGGACAGTCATCCTCTTGGTCAGGACAGGGAAGACTTCTCTGTTACCAGTCTGGCTCACATGGCTGACTCTAGTCTCCTCTGCCTTACCCTCGCGCGTTGTACGCATTTTGGCCGATAGTAAATTACTGATTGGTCACAGTTCTAGACCCATGTTACAAGGAGAACTTTCTATCTCTCCTTCCCACGGCGGAGAGGTCTAGAAAAATTTTGCAGTACTAGAAGGCCATTGTTGCGGATTTATTAAAAAATTCCCATCACCAAAACACTGGCGGTAGAGGTCACAGTTCGTTGGATAACCAAGGAGTATAGGCGAGAGAGACACAAATACAACGCAGGAGTGGCAGGGGAACACTGTCAAAGGCGTGGGACAGTTTTCTCAGACCCTCCCAGCGCCCAGGCCCTGATGTGCGGGGTACTCTGAGAAGTAGTGAACAGTTTTGGAACATGCTGAAGGAGTACCTCTCCGACTGTACAAACGTCCTCCGTTATTCCTCTGTGCCTTATAATTACGGGGTATCCAAGCAGGACACGTGGCAAGAACTGGCTCTCTACGCCTTGAAGGTCCTGGCCTACCCTGCCGCTAGCGTTTTGTCAGAGCAGGTTTTTAGTGCCGCCAGGGGCATTATAACAGATAGGCGCCTCCGCCTGTCAACTGAACTGAAAATGCTGAAAAGCTGACTCTTATCAAAATGAACAAGGGCTGGATTGGGCCAGACTTCTCAATACCACTGGATGATAGCAGCAGAACATAAAGTGAAATTCAGTGTCTTTTTTGGGAGGGTTTATTCCCATGCACCTTTTTAAACCCAGACATGGGTATACGCTTCCTGATTTTGTCCATTTTCTGTTGTCCTCCTTCACCACCATATCACCAGGGTGACCGTGATGCAACACTCACATAAATTTTTTTAAGGGTGTTTATGATGCCCATAGGAAATGTTTGTTATACAGTATGTTCATGTATACCCCCCAGGGGTAAATGTTTTTCAGCCCATGCATTTGGTGCATGGGCATTACCAGTATATGAAACCCACTCCCTAACAATGGGAACATTTTTTTTAATGAGGTCTTCCTCTATGTCTCTTCAAAGGTGTATTGGGGTTTTTCCAAATTTTGGGCAGGCCTTGCAGTCACTACATATGCAATAACAGTATAGGAGACCTGCTCCTTTATAATGGGAATATTTTTTAAACTGAGGCCCTCTCCTCTATGTTTCTTCAAAGCTGTATTGGGGTTTTTCCAAATTTTTGTCAGGCCCTGAAGTCACTGCATATGCAATAACAATATAGAAGACCCGCTCCTTTATAATGGGAACAACAAAACATAGCCAGCTGATGGCCCTCTAACAATAGTGAGGGCCGGTTGCTGGCCCTTTAAAAATAGTAAGGGCCGCCTGATGGCCCTGTAAAAATAGACTGTGAGACTTTCAGAGTCCCTCCTTCATAAAAGAAACAGGATGTGTCTGATCATGTCTCACACACCACATGGCCAGATAAGGTAGTAAAATGTTAAAATGACACTTACTGGTAAATTTTTTACCATTGAAAGCAATGAAAAAGTGCAAAAACGCATCAAAAACGCTACTTGTGAACATAGCCCAAGGTGTGGAGGAGCAGTTTTTGGGGGTTATTTATGCTGCCTTATATGCAAGTCATTACCCTGAAAAGAATTTTCCTTAACATTTTTTCCAGGAAAATCTGTTTTGTTTTTGTAGGTTTTAGTACGAGTCCGTAAAAGTGGCGCAATACTCTGACAACATTGTTCACAGCAGTGACCTGGGCATCAGATATGCTTCCAAGGGTCTTCCCCATGCTGTTCCCATGTCATTTGAGCACTGTTCCCATAGATTTTGGCAATTTTTAGGCCCCCTGCAGACATCCGGTGGGCCGCCGGAAAAATACTCAAGTTTCCCCATTGACTTACATTGGGCTCGTTACTCGGGTCGAGCAGCCGAGCATTAAAATTTGCTCGACACAAGCAACGAGCACCCGAGCATTTTAGTGCTCGCTCATTACTAGTAACGGAACCAGGGGACTCCGGAAGTGGGACACAGGAGCAGTTAGCTGACAAGTAGGGCAAGACCGGCAGAAATTAACAATGTCTCGGTAACACCCAGGCCAACAGAACCTCTGCAGGACCCGCTTTTGGGTTTTGTCTTCACCTAGATGCTCACCTAAGACATGCGAATGGGCCAAATTTAATACCCTACGTCTATAGGGACCCGGCACCAACAACTGCTCTATCACTTCCCCTCTTGGTTTAGTGGCCGATAAAGCAGCTCCTCAATTAGGGTATGTGCCCACGATGCAGAATTGAAGCAGAAAATTTCTGCAGCGTTTCTCCATGTTCTTGGCAGTAATAAAGCTTGCGGATTTTACACGCGTTTTTGCAGCGTTTTTACATGCGGATTTGACTTGCGTTTTTCAAATGCATTGGGACCTCAAATCCGCATGCGGAAACGCACAAATAATGGACATGCTGCGGATTTTTCCGCAAGGAAAATCCGTTGCGGAAAATTCCACAGCATGGGCACAGAACATGCAGATTTTCAATGGGGATCACGGGACACGGATTACCAAGCGTTTTGCAAGCGTTTACGCTGCGGAATTTCAGCATCCAAAATGCATAGTGGGCAGGCAGCCTTAAGGTGAAATATGGGAACCTGATGTCAGCCATCCCCCCAGAAACACCCAGTTCAGGAATTTCATTCTCATGGGTCTATGTCTCATCCTCGTCGCCAGCAAGGACACACAGGGAGAACTCATCCACCTGTGACTGCAATGGGGATTCTTCATGAACGAACCGGCTCTGGTCTGAGCTAGTGGGCACCCCCGCCTTTCCCCACAAGTCCTAGAACAGCCTGAAGTCCCGCTCGATTATAACAAGTCTCTGACTACACTGACTTCATGGGACTCAGTACCACGGTTTGTCTTTATAGTCACTTGGGCGACAGGGTAGTCCTTGGCGCCCCGTGGCTACAGCGGATGCCCACGTGTTTCCCAGGGATCAACTGGTAGGGGAGTGTGGCCCTTACCAGAGTCAAACTCCTCGAGTCCAAAAGTCCCGACACCAGTACCCCATTTATGGTCACTGGACATGACACTGCAGACAGGGTATGCATAGTATGAACAGCACTTCCCAATGCTGCAGTCCATCTGCTCAGAGGACATAAGACAATGGGTGGCTGTGTGTTCACGCCCGCGGCATCTCCAGCAAATGTCTTTCCCAGCGGCCTTTGGTAAGCCCTCAGCAACTCCCCCCCTCCCTTTCCCCCCAGTTGTGGCTCTACCACTCCTCTTTTGGGACTCTGGCTCCCTCTGAGTACCCCAGTATGGGGATTCAGCACCACCCGACTTCCTTAGGGACTTCTCGACCATCTGGTATCTTTTTACGAGACTAACCAGGTTGTCCGCATTCCGGGGATCTCCCTGAGCAACCCAGACTCACCGGCCTGGGAAGGGTGTGCACAAACCAGTCCATGACAACCCGCTCGACCATCTGGGCTGGATTGGAGGACTCCGGCTGCAGCTACTTCTGTACAAGATGAAGAAGGTCGAACATTTGCGAGCGAGGGGGTTTATCACCATAATACGCCCAGTGGTGAACTCTTTGGGCTCTCACTGACAAAGTCACTCCAGCACGTACCAGTATCTCAGTTTTTAACTTTGAATATTCCTGACCATCCTGTAAGGTCAGATCATAATAAGCCTTCTGGGGCTCACCAGTCAGATAGGACACCAGCACCTCCGCCCACTGCTCCGGCGGTAGCTTCTCCCGCTCTGCCACCCTCTCAAATACAGTCAAAAAAGCTTCCACATCATAGCCTGGGGTCATTTTTTGCATGGCTCGTCTTACCGCTTTCCGGACGAATGAGTCATCACCTGGAGTTGGGGGGAGGGGCTGCTGGCTCGCATGAACTGCGTCTGCGAGCAATTCCATCTGCTGCTGCTGTCAGAGCTGGTCTTCTTGCTGCTGTTGGTGGATCTGTTGCAATAGCAGCTTGCTTGTCTCCTGCTGAGCTTTCACCAGGTGCTTGATCAGGTCCTCCATGTTGTCTGTCGTTGTTTCCTGGGGATCTTGCCCGCACTTCTACTGCCACCTGTGGTAGATCACTCACTCTGCTGTACACGGAGGTAGACACAGGTATTCTGTCTCTTTAAACTTCTGGTTGGTTTATTAAAATTCAGCATAAACCAACAAGGAGTCCATAAAACAAACAGGCCTATCTTGGCATAATGGGTGTCACGGTGCCACTTGTCTGAGCGGTGAATACCGCAGACACCTTTTCAGTGCCGCCTGCTGCAGTGTAATCTACTCCCAGATGACTGATGAAGGTCTTACAGACCGAAACGTCTTTATTAAATCTGGAATTTCTATGAACAATAAAATAATTCAACCTGTTTGAAGAAGCGAGTGCCAAGTCTTTCTTACACTTTGTTGAGTTTGTGACATATTTTCGCTGCATCAAAAATGCAGCGTCTTACAGTTCCAGCAAAGTGGATGGGATTTCTAGAGATCTCATACCCTCTGTGGGTTTTTCTTCACGCAGTGTAAACTGACCTGTGGTGTCTGATTCAAATCTGTATCATGTCAATTTCTCTTGAGAGTACGTTGAGTTTTATGTGCAGATTTTCCCCATAGGCTTGCATTGGATGTGGGAAGTCCACCGGTAAAAAACACATGTCATCTGCACATGACTGTATCAATAAAGTTTTGTCAAAGCCAAAAACTAGGACGTATCAAAAACAAAGGAGCTTTAGTTAAAGGATGACAGCTTTATTTAAAGCATACCCAGTTCACAGCTGGAGGCAGTAGCAATGTAGGAGATTGGTCAGACACAGACTGCAGTCTCCCATGCCCACTTACACACCACAAATATGGCAGCCCATGGGCAGAGGAGTTCAGGAAAATAAAAATGGCAGCCCCCAGCGACAACAGAAAAAAAATAAAAACCAATAAATAAAATACTGTTAAAACTGATATTTAATTTTGTATTAAAAATAATTATAATCAATAATTTTTAATAAAAAAAATAAAAATCACGGCATATTCCATTTAACCCCTACACGACAGTTGACAGAAGTTTACGTCATTTTGCGGGAACCCCTTTTTAAGTCATGGAGATCATGCGGGCACAGGAATAGTGCCCACAAAAATCGCTGATGCGAGCTCAGCTTAAGTGACTGTTAGGAGCGGTTCCTACACCGCCTCAAACCATTTAACCTCCTAAAAGGCAATCGCAGAATTTAGAACGACTCCGTGATGTCATTGCAAGGTTCTGATCGTTGCCATGGCACAACGACATATGGGTCACCCAGCTACGGCAAGCCTGTTAGACCATGCTCAGAGCATGGTCTAAGAGGCTTCTGTCAGTGCAGCACAGACAGGTATAAACCACTATACCAGCGATCAGACTAATAAAAGTTAAAGTCCCATAAAAGGACTAAGTAAACAAGAAAAAAAAGAGTTAAAATATTTTTAATTTTTTTTTATAAAATAAATAAAAATAAATTAAACCATAGGTATATTTATGTAATAATAATAATAATAATAATAATAATAATAATAATAATAATAATAATAAATACACATATTTGGTATTGCTGCATCCAGAATGACCCAACCTCTAAAACTGTCACACTACTTAACTCCTTCAGTAAACTCCGTAAAAAAAAAAAAATTGGCAAAAAAACCTATGCTTCTTCATCATACCGCCAAACAAATTGGAATAAAAAACGCGATCAAAAAGTTATTTATAAACAAAGATGTTATTGCTGAAAAAGTCATCCTGTCCGGCAAAAAACAAGCCGCCATACAGCTCGGTCAGCGGAGAAATAAAAAAGTTATAGCTCTCAGAATAAAGCGATGCAAAAGTAATTCTATTTTCTATAAATAGTTTTTACTGTGTAAAAGCGCCAAAACATAAAAATGTTAAATTACTGTGGTATCACTGTAGTCATACTGACTTTAGGAATAAAGCTGACTTATCAATTTTACCACACGCAGAACGGCATAAAAAAAACAATTCCTGAATTGATGGGTTTTGTTCATTCTGGCTCCCAAAAATTGTAGTAGAAGGTGATCAAAAAAATGTCATGCGGCCGAAAATGGTACCAATAAAAATACTCGTCCCGCAAAAAACAAGCCCTCACATGACTCTGTCGGCTGAAATCTGGAAAAAATATAGCTCTCAAAATATGGGGATGCAAAAACGTTTTTGCAATAAAAACAGTCTTTTAGTGTGTGACAGCTGCCAAACATAAAAACCCGACATAAATCTGGTATCGCTGTAATCGAAACGACCCAAAGAATAAAGTCATCTAATCACTTATAACGCACGAGGAACGACATAAAAAATAAACATAAAAATAAAACCAATGCGTCATCTGCTGTTGATTTGTTCATTCTGCCTCCCAAAGATCGCAGTAAGGCTCGGCTCACATCAATCCTGCGCTCTACGTTGAGCTCTTACACCAGGGTTTCCATGTAAATCTCTGAAATATGTGATTCAGACTGAACCCCCAGTGGAAGATTGCAGTGTCCATCTTTTTAGGCGTGCATAAAAGGGCGGTTGGCCACAGTTTTGTGCACTTTTGAAAAGAAGGACAACGCTGAACAGAGGTCAGACAGAGTCCAGAGTAACTCTGCTGCATCATTATAGTGAATCGATTTGTCGAAGGTTTCACTAGAATCACGTCACTCAGAGATTTAGATGGAAATCCCGATATAAGTGCTTAGCGTATTACGTCAGATAAATGTGATCCCAAATGCTCTGTAAAATGTTCTCAATAAAAGCTTCAACTCAATCTACAAAAACAGCAAGCCCCCACACAGGTCTGTCATGTGTTAACAGAAATATAGGGGGCTTCCACGTTATTGTTAGTACAAAGGCTTTGGAAAAGTGAAATGGCTCCTCATCCCACAAAAGAAATTCAACAAATTCTGTGCTCCCAAATTCATATGCCCCTCTCACTTCTGAGCCTGACTTTTATAGCAATGAGAGCCCGCTTAATTTACAGGTGCATGTCTCCAGAAGCACAAGTGCCCATAATGTATGGGCACTACAATTTACTGTTATGCACTTCGCAGAGGGACTCAGCAAAACTGGCACCAAACCTGTAAAGGCTCAGCCACAGACGAACTTGGCACAAGCTGCCCAGGTAGGCGAGCTCTTGAGGGCCAGGAATTTGGCAGAGCCCAGACAGATGGCATCTGGTGACGCAGCTGGTACCTAGTCGAGGACCAGGTGAGTACCTCTGCAAGAACCCCAGGAAGTGTAACTAGAAGAGAAAATGAGAAAACCCCTGAAAAGATAGCCAAATCTAATGCTAGCACCACTCACTACCAAACACATTGGGAACTGCAATAAACAGCAAAGGACTGAGCAGGGAGCAGTATTATATAGCCTGCCTAATGACCAGGTGTTTGGGAGATAATCAATCATCCCCAGACAGCCACTTGCTGCTAGCTTCAACAGCAGACTGGATAAAATCCCACCATTTCTTAGTGCCAGAAAACAACAGCATCCGGGGTTGTCTGGCAACCATGGAATACAGTGTCCCATTTTCCCCAGGCAGAGAAATAAGTGAGAGACACGGCGTCCCGCGTTCTCACACATCCCACAACACCAGAACGAGACATTTCACAAGATTGGGACAATTTCTCTGCACGCGTGGTAACTCCGCGTCCGGGGTCAGGACAATGGCGGCGCTTGTGACCGGAGAAGCGTAGCACCGGACCTGCTCTATTCCCAGGTGGAAGCAGAGAACCATGGTTAATAACAGTACCTCTCTCCCTAGGAGAGACCTCCGGCCTCTCACCACCCACCTCGTTAGGAAACCTGTTATGGAACTCAGAGATGAGACGATTGGCATGTATATTACCTCTTGAGAACCAGGACCTCTCCTCAGGGCTGTACCCCTTCCAATGAATCAAATACTGAATGGAGTTCTGATCTACGAGAGTCCACAATACTTTCCATCTCAAATTCTTCAGTATTATCAACCAGAATAGGACCTAGGATGGAATCCTAGATAACAGAAGAAAGGAGACATCCCCAAACTCTCGTGGTGTCTATTGTTTAAGGCAAACTCTGCCAAGGCTAAGTATGATCCCCAATCATGCTGAGTATGGGAGCAAGTACATCTTAGATAGGACTCAAGACACTGGTTGGTTTGCTCCATTTGCCCATTAGTTTTGAGGATGGTATGTAGATGAAAATGAGAGTTCCGACCTGAGGCATATACAGAGAGCCCTTCAATTCTGGAGATAAACTGGGACCCACGATCAGAGACAATATTCAGAGGAACCCTATGTAATCTTACCAGCTGAACAAGGAACAAATCAAGTCCAATGCACTGGGCAACTGAGCCAAAGGAACCAAATGGCATTGTTTAAAAAAAAAAAAATCGGTCCACAATAACCCACACCGTAGTCATACCCTTGGAGTCAGGGAGATCCATGGATATGTGAGACCAAGGACATACAGGAATGGGCAAAGGGAGAAAATTCCCTGCCGGGGCAACGCGAGGCACCTTGTTCCTGGCACAGATCTTGCTTGCATTAACATAAGCTTCAACAACCTTACCCAATGAGGGCCACCAATACTTTCTGCTCAACAGTTGACAGATCACTGTAATGCCCGGGTACACTGCTGTGACAGAGTCATGACACTCTCAGTAAACCCAACCATAACTGCACTGGAAAGAATAATTTATCATGAGGTGTGCTGGATGGAGCTATCCCCTGAGCCTTATCCACCTCCCAAGCTAAACTGACAGAAGAGACTACAATGCCATTAGGAAGAATGAAATCAAGTTCCGTCATTTCAGACTCACTAGGACAAAGACTCAGAGAAAGGGCATCTGCCCTAACATTCTTGGTCCCAGGGAGGTAAGAGATCGAAAAAATTGAATCTGGCAAAAAACAAGGCCCATCGGGATTGTCTCGAGTTTATAGCCTCTTAGAATTCTCTAAGAGGCTCAAGGAGATGCTTTCACTGTTCCAGAGAAAACTTTATGGCAAGAAGTTCACGATTGCCAATGTTATAAATTGCTGTCTGGAGGAGAGAACTTCCCAAAAAAAAAACCACACAAGGCCTCAAATGCGTTAGAGTGGTGGAACCGTGGGAGAACACCGCTCCCACCCCTACCTCAGAGGCATCCACTTCCACCACAAAAGGCTTATTGACATCAGGCTGAACCAAAACTGGAGCAGAAGAAAAGGCCTTCTTAAGTGTATTAAAGGCCTTATTGGCCAATTAGACACTTCTGCCCCCTTATGGGTAAGGTCGGTGAGAGGTTTCACCACCTTGGAAAAACCCTTAATAAACCTCTGGTAATAATTGCCAACACCCAAATAAAGCTGCAATTCCTTGAGGTTAACCAGTTGTGCCCACTTCAACACCGCCCTCACTTTCTCGGGGTCCATCTGAAACCCCGTGGGGGACAGAATGAGTCCCAAGAATCCCAACTTCTACACTTAAAGAAAATGATCCTCCAATCTTTTCAGGACGGTGCGCACAAGGTCCCTGGAGAAGATAAGGATATCATCGATGTAAAACAATAACACAAATACCCAAAAGATCACGGAAAATATAATTTACAAGCATTTGAAACACAGCGGGGGAATTACAGAGCCCAAAGGGCATGACACAATACTCATTATGACCCTCAAGGGGTATCGAAGGCCGTTTTCAACTCATTCCCCTCCTTGATGCGAACAAGATTATAAGTCCCAGATCCAGGTTAGTAAACCAACTTGCCCCCACCAGTTGGTTAAAAAGGTCAGGGATGAGTGGGAGAGGGTAGTAATTACGTACACTTATGCGACTGAGCTCACGATAGTCAATACATGGTCTCAAACCGCCATCCTTTTTGGCGACAAAAAAGAAACCTGCTCCAACCAGGGATTTAGAAGGGTGGATAAACCCATTTTTCAAACTTTCCTGAATATATTCTCTTGTGGCTTGCCTCTCGTGTTCTGACAGGTTAAAAATTCTGCCCTTATGTAATTTTGCCCCCTCAACGAGCTGGATGGATGTCATAAGTTATACAGGTGCTTCTCACACAATTAAAATATCATCAAAAAGTTAATTTATTTCAGTTCTTCAATACAAAAAGTGAAACTCATATTATATAGAGTCATTACAAGCAGAGTGATCAATTTCAAGTGTTTATTTCTGTTAATGTTGATGATTATGGCTTACAGCCAATGAAAACACAAAAGTCATTATCTCAGTAAATTAGAATACCTTATAACACCAGCTTGAAAAATGTTTTTAAAATCCGAAATGTTGTCCTACTGAAATGTATGTTCAGTAAATGCCCTCAATACTTGGTCGGGGATCTTTTTGCATCAATTGTGTGTGGTGGCTCTTGAAGCAATGACTCCAGCAGCAGTCCACTCCTTGTGAATCTCCCCCACATTTTTGAATGGCCTTTTCGTAACAATTCTTTCAAGGCTGCGGTTATCCCGGTTGCTTGTGCACCTTTTTCTACCACACTTTTTCCTTCCACTCAACTTTTCCATTAATATGCTTGGATACAGCACTCTGAACAGCCAGCTTCTTTAACAGTGACCTTTTGTGGCTTACCCTCCTTGTGGAGTGTGTCAATGACTGCCTTCTGGACATTAGTCAAGTCAGCAGTCTTCCCCATGATTGTGGAGCCTACTGAAACAGACTAAGGGACCTTTTTAAACATGTAGGAAGCCTTTGCAGGTGTTTTTGTTAATTATTCTAATTTACTGAGATAATGACTTTTGTGTTTTCATTGGCTGTAAGCCATAATCATCAACATTAACAGAAATAAACACTTGAAATAGATCACTCTGTGTGTAATGACTCTATATAATATGAGTTTCACTTTTTGAACTGAAGAACGGAAATAAATGAACTTTTTGATGATATTCTAATTTTGTGAGAAGCACCTGTATGTGGAGGTAATTTCAGGGAGACCTCTTCGAAGAACACTTGTGGGAACTCTTCCACAAAGCACGGGACCTGGGAGGTTGAACCTACTACTTTAGGAGACTTAATACTGCAAAGGGATTGGCAGTTGGAGGACCACTTAACAATAGTCCCCCTTTGCCAGTCAATAATAGGTTTATGAGTGTGAAGCCAAGGGAGACATAACACCACAGCAGTAGGAAGATCCTGGAAAATAATACTCTGGGCAAAGGGAGAATTATCAAGAGAAGATCTCTGCTACTGGAAGTGGAAAGGAAGAACAAAGACAAAGCAATTTAAATAATAAAAATATGGGAGGAAGAGAAACCAATCACAAACTAAAATGTTTTTATACAAATGCACAAAGCATGGGCAACAAACAAGGAGAATTGGAACTACTAACGCAGGAAAAGGAATATGATGTCATTGGAATCACTGAAACTTGGTGGGACGATACACATGATTGGAATAAAAGGCTAAAAGGATACAACTTATTTGCAAGAAACAGACTTGATAAACGAGGAGGAGGTGTCGCATTGTATGTTAGAAAAGCGAATATCTGCACAGAGATTGAAGCTTCAGAGACTGGGAGTTCTGTGGAAACTGTTTGGGTAAGAATACAAGGAGAGAACAACGGAAAGGACACCATTGTAGGCATTTACTACAGGCCACCTGGGCAAGCTGAAGATATGGATGAACTCTTTATGTATCAAATGACCAAGTTCTCCAAAAAATATGACGTAGTGGTCATGGGAGATTTCAACTATCCAGACATTTGTTGGGAATCTCTCTCAAGTAAAACTAACAGGTCAAGCAAATTCTTATCCTCTCTTGCTGACAACTTTATCTTCCAAAAGGTAGGGGAGAAAACAAGGGGATCTGCTACTTTGGATCTAATCCTTATAAACAGGGAGGAAATGGTTGAGGAGGTAAAGGTGGCTGGGACCCTAGGAGGCAGCGATCATGCTATTATAGAATTTTGGATAACTAGAGGAGGAAGACATGTGAAGACTCAAACTTCAAGGTTAGATTTTAGAAAGGCAGATTTTAAGAGACTCAGAAAGAGAATAGGAGGGATCCAATGGCTGGATGTCCTTAAGGACAAAAATGTCCAGGAAGGATGGGAAATTTTTAAAAATGAGATTCTCAAAGCACAATCGTTAACAATCCCGAAAAGTAGGAAGAATGGGAAGCATTTAAGGAAGCCAGGATGGATGAACACAGAACTTAAACACATGCTAAAAAGAAAGAAAGAAATGTTTATTAAATGGAAAGAGGGAGGCATATCTAAAGAAGATTATAATGCAGTCTGCAGATCCTGCAGGGCACGTATCAGGTTAGCTAAAGCTGACAATGAATTAAAGCTTGCAAGAGATGTCAAAAGCAATAAAAAAGGATTTTGGGGGTATGTCAAAAGTAAAAGAAAAGTCAAAGATGCTATAGGATTTTTACAGGATGAAAATGGAGAAATGGTAAGAGAGGATGTTGAGAAGGCCGAACTTTTTAATTCCTATTTTGCATCTGTTTTCTCTCAGAAAGAAAATGTAACATCAACTGATCTTCACTGTCCTTTTAAAGGAATAGAGGAATCCAAGTTATCTGTAAACAGAAAGATTGTGAGGGAATATTTAGCTAACATAAATGAGTTCAAGTCTCCAGGTCCAGATGAATTACACCCCAGAGTACTGAAGGAGATCGTAGAAGAAATTTTAGAACCACTCTCCATAATCTTTGAAAATTCTTGGAGAACAGGAGAAGTCCCAGAAGACTGGAGAAGAGCAAATGTTGTTCCTATCTTCAAAAAGGGGAAGAAGGTGGACCCAGGGAACTATAGGCCTGTGAGTCTGACTTCTATACCAGGAAAGATCTTTGAACAAATTATTAAACAACATGTATGTAAGTACATGGATAAGAATGAAGTGATTAACCAGAGTCAGCATGGGTTTGTAACTAACAAGTCATGTCAGACTAACTTAATTTCCTTCTATGACAGAATCACTGACTGGGTGGATCAGGGAAATGCTGTAGATATAGTATATCTTGACTTCAGCAAAGCATTTGACAAAGTATCTCACACCATCCTTATTGAAAAAATGACCAAGTATGCAATGGACCAGGCAACTGTTAGGTGGATTCATAACTGGCTTAGTGATCGGACTCAAAGGGTGGTTGTAAATGGCTTCACATCCAGCTGGATGAATGTCTCAAGTGGGGTACCACAGGGCTCCGTCCTGGGACCTGTATTGTTCAACATCTTTATCAATGATTTAGATGAAGGAATTGAGGGTAAACTGATTAAATTTGCTGATGACACAAAGCTAGGAGGGATAGCTAATACTAGAGAAGAGAGAGAGAGGATTCAAAAAGACCTAAATAAACTGGAGCAGTGGGCAGCAACCAACAGAATGGTTTTTAACAGGGAAAAATGCAAAGTACTACATCTGGGCAATAAAAATGAAAAAAGCATATACAGAATGGGAGGAAGAGAGCTAAGCAACAGTACATGTGAAAAAGACTTAGGTATACTAATAGATCATAGACTGAACATGAGTCAACAGTGTGATGCAGCAGCAAAAAAAGGCAAATACAATTCTGGGATGTATTAACAGAAGCATACAGTCTAGATCACGTGAAGTCATTATCGGTCTTTACTCCTCTTTGGTCAGACCTCATCTGGAATACTGTGTACAGTTTTGGGCACCACATTTTAAAAAAGACATAGACAAACTGGAGCAAGTTCAGAGAAGAGCGACCAGAATGGTGACTGGTCTGCAAACCATGTCCTATGAGGAACGGTTGCAGGATTTGGGAATGTTTAGCTTGCAAAAAAGAAGACTGAGAGGAGACTTAATAGCTGTCTACAAATATGTCAAGGGCTGTCACATTGTGGAAGGATCATCTTTATTCTCATTTGCACAAGGAAAGACTAGAAGCAACGGGATGAAACTAAATGGGAGGAGACACAGATTAGATATTAGAAAAAACTTTTTGACAGTTAGGGTGATTAATGAGTGGAACAGGCTGCCACGAGAGGTGGTGAGTTCCCCTTCAATGGACGTCTTCAAACAGAGGCTGGACAGACATCTGTCTGAGATGATTTAGTGAATCCTGCTTTGAGCAGGGGGTTGGACCAGATGACCCAGGAGGTCCCTTCCAACTCTACCATTCTATGATTCTATGATTCTAAGATAATGTTATAGAAGCATCGAAGGAGATAAGAGAAACCTCCAACTCCTTGGCCACGGCAGCATTTAAAAAACTTAGCTCAACAACAAAAGCATAACCCTCCACACTCTTACTGCTAAACATGATAACAATGGGTAAAATAATTTCTTTGCTGGGGGTACCTGAGCGCCTAACTGGGGATCCCCGAAGCCAGCTAGGCGTGGTCGTTTCCCACTGGCTTCAGATGTGGACATTCACGAACCAGATGGCACGAGGAACAGCATAAAAGACACTGTCACTGACACCATCTTTGCTGCCTTGACTCCCGAAAGGTACCAACTCAAGCAGCATGGATTCTCACTCAGCCTCAGGACTGGCAGAGGGTATAGATGAACTCCGCCCGAGGGACAATTTTTCCCGACATCTCTCCCGTCTTCTCCAATCAAGTCGCACAACTAAAGTAATGGCGGCCTCCAACGACCTGGGAGGATAGTGGTCCACTAGCATATCTTTAATATGTTCATTAAGCCCAGACAGGAAAGTACTACGAAGAGCGGTATCATTCCACCAGTCTCTATGGCCCACCTACGAAACTGGGAGCAGTAGTCCTCCGCAGTAAGGTCCCGCTGACACAATGCCTTAAGATGGAATTCAGCTAAAGCCACCCGGTCCACTGGCTTTAGCTGAATCTGAGCCATAGCAGAATGGGGCAGAATCTGTCCCTGAATATGCCCCATAGCCTTAAAAAATTCATCCACTGACAAGAGTATGGGTGAACCTGAGGGTACTGAAAATGCCCAGGCCTGGGGATTCCTTCTAAGAAGGGAAATAAAGAGACCCACCAGAGCACCTTCATTCCCAGAGGAAACAGGACGAAGTTGAAAATATAATTTGCGCCCCTCCTTAAAATTATTAAACTGTTTCCGATCTCCCCCCAAAAAATCAGGAAGGGGCACCTTAGGTTCTATGGGAATGACCCCCGCTGTAGGACTGAGGTTAGAACTTGTCTGTGTCGGCGGAACCCTCTGAGCCAGGGTCTGGCTATGCTGGTTTACGATGCCCGCCAAATCCTAGAACATTCCCAAAAGACCCTGCATCTGCTCAGTAAGCTGCTTGACCGCATCCATTTTTTTTTAATATATAAATAGCTGTTTAATCTGTTATGCGCTTCGCAGAGAAACCCAGCAAGACTAGCACCAAGTCAGCACAAGCTGCCCAGCTAGGCAAGCCGGGCTGGGAATACTCTTCACCCAGCTCCCAGTAAATGGAAGGGGGACTTTGGCAGAGCCTTTCCCAGGCCCACTGTCGCCAGACAGCTGGGGTCAGGTGACATGGCTGGTGCCTAGTTGAGGACCAGGTGAGTACCTCTGCAAGAACCCAAGGAAGTGTAACCAGAAGAGAAAATGAGAAAACTCCTGAAAAGATAGCAAAACCTAATGCTAGTGTCAGGGTAAGAAAGAATATATATTTTCTCCACTTTTATACACTTTGCTTATGTACTAACCACCATTTTGTGTCTTATAACAATAAGCTTTCCTTGCTACGTGTTACTTAGATCGAAATTTATGCTAAGATGGCGCCGGTATCAGCCAGCACCTGTTTCAGAGAAATGAAACCGAATCATCAACTGACGGTTGTCTGCCCAGAGACTGAGTTAAGGAGATGTGGACCAATCAGGAGTGGCCGGATACTAGACATTTATGGCTTACCCCGCCCCGAACAATCCATTTATGGCTTACCCCGCCCCGAACAACCCCTTTCCCCTCCCCATTATGTAGTGTATTTAGGTTTGTGCATGCGGAAATAAAAGCAGAACATTGCTGAGATCGTGGCTTGCCAGTAGCCTTCTGAGCATGCTCTGAGTTTGAACCAGCTTGTTGTCTGACTCATTCTTTGAATGGTTGACCCATGCTCATAGCCTTAATTTGGAGTGACTGGAGGACGAGTGGAATGTCGCTACGACCCCGACACTAGCACCACTCACCACCAAACACATTGGGAACTGCAATAAACAGCAAAAGACTGAGCAGGGAGCAGGATTATATAGCCTGCATAATGATCAGGTGTTGATTACCTCCCAATGATCACCAGACAGCCACTCCCTGCTAGCTTCAACAGCAGACTGGACAAAATCCCACCATTTCTTAGTGCCAGACAAAACAGCATCCTGTGTTGCCTGGCAACCTGGGAAGACAGCGTCCCATCTTCCACGGGCAGAGAAATCAGTGAGAGACATGGCGTCCTGCATTCTCACACATCCCACACCAGAACGCGAGGGTCCACAAGATTGGAACAGTTTCCCTGCATGCGTGGTAACTCAGCCACCAAGGTCAGGACAATGGCGGCGCTTGCGACTGGAGTAGCGTAGAATCGGACCTGCTCCATTTGCAGGTGGGAGCACAGGGGCTCCAGAGGGGGGGGGGCGAATTGCTCTGTTTACCAGGGGCTGGAGAATTGTGACATGGTAGGAGCTGTGTGAGGGATTTTTAGAAATGCCAATAGGGAATATCTTCAGGTATGACGTATCATACCTAAGATGGCGGCTAACTTTCATGACACCTCCCCCTATAAGATGGCGCGAGGGGGTAACACATTCCTGTGTTCTCCCATGCGTCCTTCTGCACTCTCCCGTTGCCGGGATAACCCACCAGCGTTACCGTGGTCACGGCCTCTTCTGTGGCGAATGGAGAAGTGATACTGCTGGAGAGCGAGGCTCCAGCGTAGCAACCTTCCATTCGACCCAGAGACCGTGTGTAACCAGCTGAGGGGGTTGTGGTCCATCTCCACGGTGAAAAGGCTCCTGTACAAGTAGGGCTGCAGACGCTGCAAGGCCCATACAATTGCCAGGCATTCCTTTTCCACCGTGGAGTAGGCCACCTCCCGTGGCAGTAGCTTCCTGCTCAGGTACAAGACAGGATGTTCCTGGCCTGTCGTGTTGACCTGACTTAGCACAGCACCGAGGCCAAAGTCACTGGCGACGGTCTGTACCACAAAAGGCCGGTGGAAGTCGACAGCTTGAAGTACAGGGGAGCTACTTAGGGCGGTCTTGAGTGCCCTGAAGGCTGTCTCGCAGGCGACAGTCCAGTCGACTGCGACAGGCAGCCTCTTCTTGGTGAGGTCCGTCAGGGGCTTGGCCAAGGTGCTATAGTGTGGAACGAACCTCCTGTAGTACCCGGCAGTCCCCAAGAAGGACAGCACCTGCTTTTTGGTCCTGAGGGTGGGCCAGGATGCGATGGCATCCACTTTTCCAGGTTCTGGCTTCAGAACACCCCCGCCTACCCGGTGACCCAGGTAGAGGACCTCACTCATGCCCAGCTGGCACTTTTCCGGCTTGATGGTCAAGCCAGCCCGGTGGATTCGACCGAGCACCTGCTGCAGGTGCTATAGGTGATCCTCCCTGGCGGGACTGAAGACTGCAATATCGTCCAAGTACGCAGCCGCGTACCCTCCAAGTCCCTCAAGCAGCGTATTGACCATCCGCTGAAAAGTGGCAGGGGCATTCCTCATGCCGAATGGCATCACCGTGGACTCGTATAGTCCAAAAGGGGTGATAAAGGCAGAGCGTTCCCTTGCCGCCGGGGTCAGGGGAATCTGCCAGTATCCCCGGCTCAGATCCATGATGGTCAGGTACTTGGCCCGCTGGGGACACTCAGCCCTAAAGTGTCCTGGCTTGTTGCAATGATGACAACGTCTTACGTCTGTTCCTTGCCTGGAGAGGGCAACAGGGGGATACACCCCTTGTGTTCTGGGGGCTGGGGAAACAGGGGCAGGATTGGGCTTACCCCCTCTCCAGGTGCTGCTGGCAGACTTCTTCGGCTCAGGCGCCCTGTTATTGGCATACTCATCTGCCAGAGCAGCTGTAGCAGAAGCCCCCGTTGGTTTTCGGTCATGGAGGAACTGTCGGAGGTCCTCTGGGCAGTTCCACAAGAACTGCTCTGTGACGAATAGTTCCTGGACCTTCTGGCGGGTAGTAAGCGCTAGACCTGAGGTCCAGTGCTCTGCGGCTCTCAACAGCGCACACATATGATTGGTCCAGGTGTCCTTGGGGCCACGCAGCAGGCTCCTGAACTTCTGGCGGTACGACTCCGGAGTGAGGTTGTACTGCAGGATCAGGGCCCGCTTGATGCTGTCGTAGTCCTGTACCTCCCCTGCAGGTAAGTCCCCCAAGGCATCCAGGGACTTACCCCTCAAACGGGGGGTCAGGTATATTGCCCACTGATCCCGGGCCAGTTGGTGTTGAAGGCAGGTCCTTTCGAATGCCAACAGAAAGGAGTCCAGGTCTCCATCTTTCTCAAGCAGGGGGAAGTCCTCGGCTCGGACTTTACAGGTCTTCGCCTCCTGCTGTGCTGGAGGTGCAGGAAGGAATCCACGCTGAGTCAGGTCCAGTTGATGCTTGCGCTCCGCATCTCGTTCTGCACGCTCCGCCTCTTCTATTCGCCGGCGTTCATCCATGAGGAGCCGAAAAGTGGCGGTGTCCCCAGACCGCTGACTGGCTAGGGCCGATTGCAGGAGGGCATCCATGCTGGACAGGCTGTGGTGGGCAGTCCACTGCAGGACCGAGTACTGGGGTCTGGCTCATTGAGGGGCCCGAGCTGAGCTCCTCCCCGCCGTGAGTAACATTGTCCTCCCCAACTGCTCACCGACCAAAGCATTGGTCTTCTCCTTCACCTTGTTCCTGGTGCCTTCTGCCATCTTGGTAACCTTGGGTCACTGACACCGCTGCAACCCTGAGTTTGCACACACCTTGTTATAATTTTACTCTGACCGTCTAGTGTTGGGCTGACCTTAAGACTCCAGCAGTGGAAATTACCACTGGCAGTCTTTAGTGTCTGTGAGTAGGGATCCCAAGTACACTATACTCTGCAATCCCACCGCTCTGCCACCAATGTAATGAAATGCCGGCCGGTAAGTGCAGCTCTCTGGCGCCCCCTTACCTCTCAGGTGAGTCAAGGTACTGCACCTAGAGTAATTAGTGCCAGGAAGCTGCTACCAGCGGGGGAAAACACGGTGGTGTGTTGTTCCTTACACGTCACCAATCCGTGACGCCACGATACAGGCACAACTCTCTGGCGCCCCCTTGCCTCTCAGGTCAGTCAAAGTACTGCACCTAGAGTGAGTAGTCGCCGGAGAGGCCGTCCTGTAGCCCACTGGGTATTTGAGGCCCTCTGCAGTGAGGGCGGTATATATATTTCCCTGGCTGCGCCAGTAATATATATCCAAACCTCCAACCGTCAATGCCAGCCTTCCTCAAATCCCCCAGATGGTATGCTGCCACCAGTTCTCGTTTGATACAAGCCCGGTCCGTTAATAGACTTGTATCGGGTCAGGAACCAACCCAATAGCATTTCAGCCAAGCGTTTCCGGACCAATGGATTCGTATATGCAGAGTAAAGGATACAGCCCACGATTAATTTATGAATTTAATCGATTATAAGAATACACTAGATTACAAGGCTATACAATTAACTATACAACGGTATTTGGCCAGAATAAGATATAACAATTAGGATTACAAAACACAGGAATAACAATGATAAATCAGTTACCGTTCTTGTGGTGCAAGGGAGGATTTGCTATCCCACAGGTTCAAGCTTAGTTGCAGACGTCCAGGCCTCAGTAGCACATGGCAAAGGTGCTCCTCCCACTCAGAGACCTGGACCCGACGTTAGGAGTTGTTCACATCATCTCCTGGGTCCAAACAGAGGGTTTCTGGCTGTCAGCTATAATAAAGTCCTGTCACGCCCACTCTTGGTGATGTCAGTTTACTAAGCCCCGTCCCCCTTTACCACTGCCAGTTTTGGCTCCATTTGGGAAAAGTACCCATAACTTTCCCTGGGGTGATCCCATCGTATCACCAGAGGTCTCGTCGTGATCCTACTCTTCTGGGGAAGCCATTGACTCTAAACACGCCTCCCTGGGACCTTGTATATGGTTCTTCTAAATATCTAGCTTTCCAGGGCCCTCATGGATTTATAAGTCCCATGATTGTGTCCGCGGGCACCTTTCCCACATGATACAAGTTAGGGAACCCGAATAAAATGTATCGCGTGGTTATGAATTGATGGTGTATCTGTAGCTTTTGGTGGCCATTTTCCACAAAGAAAGCACATGGTTCCTTGGGACAATGGAGAGGTTTGCAGGCTTGCACAAACGGTTTGCTTCTGGTTTCAAGTGACAGCCAGGTGTTAATTACCCCCCTGGGGCCTAGCTGACTCTGTCCAGTTTGGACACAACAGAGCTGGCCCATCTATTTACCATATCAAAGAAGTTTCTGGAGACTGATCTCCAGAGGTGGGGGCGAATTGCTCTGTTTACCAGGGGCTGGAGAATTGTGACATGGTAGTAGCTGTGTGAGGGATTTTTAGAAATGCCAATAAGGAATATCTTCAGGTATGACGTATCATACCTAAGATGGCGGCTAACTTTCATGACAACCTTTATTATCCGGGTTACATTATATTAGGGTCTTTGTTTGTTTGTTTTTCATTTTCACAAAATAAATCCAAGTTTTATCAAAATTAAAAGGTTTTCATTTCTTATCCCTGTTCACATTTATGGTTGTTACTAAACACACCATCTTAGGGGTAAAGACTAAGATCAGAGTTATCTCCACTCCCAATCATTATGGCCAGAGCCCGGCTGTCAGTCACGGTTATTTGGGGGGACGTCTCCATGTTCTGTATTCTGTCACCAAACACGGACATGAGATTAATAGGAGCTAATGGTTTCTGAGTTATAAATGAAACAAATTCTTTCCTTCATCAGAACTGACATAAGATGATGAAGAAATCGGCCGCTCACATAAGTATAATTCATCTCCAGCTGTATATTATCATCCATATTATAAATGCACGACCTGTGACATCACATATAACAGGATCACATTATTATCTATTCAGATTGTGGCTGAACAGTGAATATTCATCTAAAGCTCCTCACCTGGGCGGTTATCTGTAGGGGTCTCCTCTTTACACCGCTGATCGCCCCTCTCATTTCTCTCTGGAGCATTCATATTGTTCAGATCTTTATCTGGATCCAAAAGCTGCAAAACAAATATTGTAAAAGTCCCCGATGATTGGAGAAGTCACCGGGAATAATGGTGAGAAGATCCGGCCATGTCTGTGGTCAGCTGTGATCCTGCCGTCTCCACCGCTCTCATTACACAAGTATAAAACATCTAATACTGGAGGAGAAGACAAGACTGAACACAAGGAGGTCACAGCCATCTACACATCATAGGGGAGATCTCCATCTACCTGATGGTCCTGTGCAGGAGGAGGAGCGGGACATCTCTCTGGGGTTGTCCTCTTACTAGAGAGACCTGCAGGAGACACAGACAGGACTGACATCATTATTACATACAGAGAATTATAGGCCGTGTGGATTCAGTCCTGTCTATTACCTGGTGATGTGCGGGGCCGGTGCTCCTCCATCACCTCCTTGTACCGATCCTTGTGTCCTTCTAGATACTCCCACTCCTCCATGGAGAAATAGACGGTGACGTCCTGACACCTTATAGGAACCTGACACACACAATGATACCGTCATCACCCAGAATCCACCAGTGCTGTCCTGTATAATGTCCCAGCATTCCCAGCAGTGTCACCTCTCCAGTCAGCAGCTCAATCATCTTGTTGGTGAGTTCTAGGATCTTCTGGTCATTGATGTCCTCATGTATCCGGGGGTGAGGTGGAGGCCCCAGGATTGGGCTCAGGGTTCCTCCTCGTCCTTCAGACACAGGGGCCTGACAGCGATCACTAGAGGTCTTCTTCACTACTGTGTAATCCTGAGTGTGGAGACATTAATAATATCACTACAGACATTTCCAGAGTCCATCACCTCTCCGGTCATATCACTTGTTATTCCCATAGATAATGATGTCATGTGATGACATCAGAACCTCTCACCTCTCCGGTCATATAACCTGTTATTCCCATAGATAATGATGTCATGTGATGACATCAGAACCTCTCACCTCTCCGGTCATATCACCTGTTATTCCCATAGATAATGATGTCATGTGATGACATCACAACCTCTCACCTCTCCGGTAAGATGGAAGATTATCTCCAGGGTGAGGTTTATTATCCTCTCCGCCATCTTGCCTCTGTCCTTATTCATCCTTGACACATTAATCAGGAAGATTCTCGCAGAGACGTTATCAGCAGAGGATCCTTGATTGTAGGAACCTGAATAGAAAAAAGATGAGACGATAAAAACAACATAAACTCGGCCCTGGGTGAGGACACGTCCTGTTTCCTCCACAGCAGCTGCTTCTGGCTCCAAGATATAAGTTGGTTCTGACCCTGATCTGCTGCTTTATCGTCTCCAATCTCTTGACTATTAGTTCCTGACCTCGGCTTGTATTCTGTCCCTGACTGCGACCCGGCATCACGACTATTCTCTGAGAGCTCATCGAATACAACACCGATCATGTAACATCAGATGTAATCCACAACCAGACACATAACACACACAACTCATCCCATAATCACAGAGAGCGCCATCACCAGCCCCGAACCACAGCGACACCAAGGGGTTAATCACCCCGAGAGCACAACACACCTCCACCTGCAGAGCCGGCACCGCCGTGTGCTGCCAGGACCTGTGTGACGTCACCGTCATGTGATCAGTCACATGATCAGGGGCGGAGCTCCAGGGTTCTCTGCTCAGTGTCTGCAGGACTCTGCTGTGCTGGATGATGTATAGTATTATAGAGGAGGACGGAGCAGAGCCGAGTGTGTAATGTGCGGAGCGGAGCCGAGTGTGTAATGTGCGGAGCGGAGCCGAGTGTGTAATGTGCGGAGCCGAGCCGAGTGTGTAATGTGCGGAGCAGAGCCGAGTGTGTAATGTGCGGAGCAGAGCCGAGTGTGTAATGTGCGGAGCAGAGCCGAGTGTGTAATGTGCAGAGCGGAGCCGAGTGTGTAATGTGCGGAGCGGAGCCGAGCGTGTAATGTGCGGAGCCGAGCGTGTAATGTGCGGAGCCGAGCGTGTAATGTGCGGAGCCGAGCCGAGCGTGTAATGTGCGGAGCCGAGCCGAGCGTGTAATGTGCGGAGCCGAGCCGAGCGTGTAATGTGCTGAGCGGAGCCGAGCGTGTAATGTGCTGAGCGGAGCCGAGCGTGTAATGTGCTGAGCGGAGCCGAGCGTGTAATGTGCTGAGCGGAGCCGAGCGTGTAATGTGCTGAGCGGAGCCGAGCGTGTAATGTGCTGAGCGGAGCCGAGCGTGTAATGTGCGGAGCAGAGTGGTAACCATGATAAACAACGGGTTACTAGGAGCGCGTGTGCCCCTAGTAACCCGATGTTTACCATAGTTACCAGCCTGCTCCTGCTTCAGCAGGCTCGTAACCAGGAGCAGGACATCGTGGAAAGATTCTTGTCTGTTTGACAGCTCACCAGCGACCACATAGCGACGCAGCAACGATCCCTGACAGGTGGTATCGTTGTCAGGATCGTTGCAGCGTCGCTAAGTGTGACGGGGCCTTTAATCAAACTTCTGTGAAATCAAACTGTCCACTTAGGAAGCAACACTAATTGACAATCAATTTCACATGCTGTTGTGCAAATGGAATAGACAATAGATGGAAATTATTGGCAATTATCAAGACACCCTCAATAAAGGAGTGGTTCTGCAGGTGGGGACCACATCTCAGTACCAATGCTTTCTGGCTGATGTTTTGGTCACTTTTGAATGTTGGTTGTGCTTTCACAATCGTGGTAGCATGAGACGGACTCTACAACCCACAGAAGTTGCTCAGGTAGTGCAGCTCATCCAGGATGGCACATCAATGCGAGCTGCGGCAAGAAGGTTTGCTGTGTCTGTCAGCGTAGTGTCCAGAGGCTGGAGACACTACCAGGAGACAGGCCAGTACACCAGGAGACGTGGAGGGGGCCGTAGGAGGGCAACAAAACAGAAGCAGGACCGCTACCTCCCCCTTTGTGCAAGGAGGAGCACTGCCAGAGCCCTGCTAAATGACCTCCAGCAGGCCACAAATGTGCATGTGTCTGCACAAACGGTTAGAAACTGACTCCATGAGGGTGGTATGAGGGCCCGACGTCCACAGATGGGGGTTGTGCTCACAGCCCAACACCGTGCAGGATGCTTGGCATTTGCCACAGAACACCAAGATTGGCAAAGTCTCCACTGGCGCCCTGTGCTCTTCACAGATGAAAGCAGGTTCACACTGAGCACATGTGACAGACGTGACAGAGTCTGGAGACGCCGTGGAGAGCGATCTGCTGCCTGCAACATCCTTCAGCATGACCGGTTTGGCAGTGGGTCAGTAATGGTGTGGGGTGGCATTTCTTTGGAGGACCGCACAGCCCTCCATGTGCTCGCCAGAGGTAGTCCGACTGCCATTAGTTACTGAGATGAGATCCTCAGACCCCTTGTGAGACCATATGCTGGTGCGGTTGGCCCTGGGTTCCTCCTAATGCAGGACAATGCCAGACCTCATGTGGCTGGAGTGTGTCAGCAGTTCCTGCAAGATGAAGGCATTGAAGCTATGGACAGGCCCGCCCTTTCCCCAGACCTGAATCCAATTGAGCACATCTGGGACATCATGTCTCGCTCCATCCACCAACGTCACGTTGCACCACAGACTGTCCAGGAGTTGGTGGATGCTTTAGTCCAGGTCTGGGAGGAGATCCCACATGAGACCATCCACAACCTCATCAGGAGCATGCCCAGGCGTTGTAGGGAGGTCATACAGGCCCGTGGAGGCCACACACAATACTCAGCCTCATCAGGAGCATGCCCAGGCGTTGTAGGGAGGTCATACAGGCACGTGGAGGCCACACACAATACTGAGCCTCATCAGGAGCATGCCCAGGCGTTGTAGGGAGGTCATACAGGCACGTGGAGGCCACACACAATGCTGAGACTCATTTTGACTTGTTTTAAGGACATTACATCATGGTTGGATCAGCCTGTAGTGTGTTTTTCCACTTTAATGTTGGGGGTGACTCCAAATCCAGGCCTCCACTGGTTAATAAATGTGATTTCCATTGATGATTTTTGTGTGATTTTGTTGTCAGCACATTCAACTTTGTACAGAACAAAGTATTCAATGAGAATATTTCATTCATTCAGATCTAGGATGTGGTATTTGAGTGTTCCCTTTATTTTTTGAGCAGTGTATATATGAATCAGCTGTGCTGAGGCACGAGCAGGTTTGAACTGGTTCTTGGCAGTGTGAGGTAGCGCTATTCATCACGCTGGGGGACACTCGCTTCACCGGATCAATTAAAGCACACATGCAACGTCTTTCCGGTATTTCACAGTCCAGCAGTTTATTACACATCATAAACTGCACATAACATAGTCCAGCTCAGTGGCTCACCGACATATTACACATATAATGTCCAAGAGCCTTTCCAGTGACAGATATGCCCACTTGGCTCCCGATACAGCCTTCAGCAAGGTAACAATATCAATGTCCACATCAAGCAGCGTTTTTACCTTTGCCGGGTTTTAGCTGCTTCTCTCAGCTCTGTTCTGCCACTGCTGTGGCTTTAAGGCTTCCCAGACGTAGTCTCCAAGCCATGTGCCTTCAAAAGGCTACTGGTATCCTAGATCCAGCCTCTGCCTTCCAGGCTTCACCAGGCCTCTCTCTTCCAGCCTCTCCAGGGTAATGGTGTCCCACACACAGGGATCAGGCCTCACGCCTTTTCACCCTGTTTCCAAACCACCAGGATTTATATATCCCTTAGTGCACACAGGACCTGCGATGATGTCACAGTCATGTGATCAGTCACCTGAGGGAGAGGTAAATAGTCAGCTAGAGCACACCCCCTGGACCATTACAGTAATGCCGCAAGCCGCTGCATTACATATCCACCCCCTCTCTTCAAACTTGTGGGGTTGAACACATAATATACACAATCACATTATAACCCACAGTTCACACAGAGACCATGTACTTTACAATTGCGCTGCTCAGCCCCTGGAACATTAGTCATCGACATTAGCCCATTCCTTAGGGACCTACCATCTGTCATTGTCACTGACTTTGTCAAGTCACATTTAAGGGTCGTAACCTTGTCAGACCTCCCCAGCTCCCAGCGGTCAATACAGCAGTGTGACTTACTTGCCCTTGTATCTAAGGTCCGGTTAGACTCCGTACTGTCCCGTACTCTATTGGGTCGTTTGTATGGGCCTCTCAGACCTGAGTTACTGGAGGTCTCACTACCTCTAAACCCATGCCCACTACTCTCAGGACATCTTGAAAGACCTCTAACTTCAGCTGTAGCTGTTCTGTTATTTAGGTAGCCCTTTCTCTGTCGGGTCTCACAATTTCTAGACGGCTGCCACCTTCTGCTGCTCAGGCGATGCTGCCTTTCCATTCGCGGTCTGGCGAGATTCAACTGTTCTACCTCTCGCAGGTAGGTCACTCGATACTCCATCAGCATTCGTATATATACAAGACTTTCTTCCGTTCCTACAGCGGAGAATGACACCATGCCATCTTCATCTGGTATCCAGTCCTGACGATCACGTGGACTGCTTACTTTCATCACACCAGACTTCTTTACCATCATTTGCATGGCTTGGCCATTTCTCCCAATGACCTCTTCACGCAGACTTTGAGCTTTTCTCATAAGCTCCAGTTGTCTAATGGCTTGTTCCGTCTTCAACCGGACAAACCGCTTTGTGCGAATACATCGCCAGTGCATGTCACTTAGGATCGCCACCCTCTTCACTGTGACTTCGGTTGTGGACAGGACCACCAGCTGTTTAGCTTCTGAAGTCGAGTACACCTTACAGGCTCCCACGGCCTTCTTAAACTCTTCATGCACTGACTATCTGGTGCATTCTTCTCTCAAATATTCGGGTACATCAATGAGGCACTTGTACCGAGATGTTTCTGTCTCACTAGTGGTCTCCAAATGATCATCTGGCTCAGGTTTCAGGGACAACTTACTTTCAGCTTCTTCACCCTGTATGCTTCCCCTGAGCTGACTCACAGCTATGAACTCAAGAATTCTCATCTTGACCACTTCTATTTCATACTTATCTTCCTTTAACACCCTCTCAGCTCTCCTGAGGTCCACCTTCTCCAAGGAGGCCTCGTTTACTGATTGGTATTTTGCCAGGCGACCTTTGAGCTCGACAACTTCTTCCTCTAGCTCAGCCACTCGCCTCTCTGCAACCCATCTCTGAAGCTCTTCCGGCTTCAACTGCTCCTTTAACAGTAGAGTTCTCTCAGACCTCTCTGTCTCCAATGCGCCCACTCGGCTCTCGACAGTCAGTCTCTCAAGCTTCTCTTGCTTCAAATGGGCTTGTAGCAACTCCTTGAGCTCTTTGATCTTGGCTTTTACATCCACCGAATCACCCAAGCTTGCATTATTCAAACAGGCATTTGCTTCATACCTCCCTTCTCCGATAGAATCTACAGGATGGAGGAGTCTATCCTTAATGCACGTCTCTGCCCTCTGGAGATCATCACAGAACGTCTGCAGCTCCTTCACCTGAGCTTCCAGACCTAGGGTCTTCCTGCGGAGATCATCATTTTCATCACGGGTGTCCTGCAGAGTGGTCTCAACCACTTGGCACATGTGGTCTGCATCCGCCTTATCATGCTCTAGTTTTTCCTTAACTTTGAGGAGATCCTCATATTCTCTCTTGATTTGTTGCAGTTCCCTATTGAACTTTTCATGCCTCTTTTCTGCATCTTTCAGGGCGGATAGCTCCCTATCCCTTTGTTGTAGACCCTCATCCAGCCTTTGCTTTTCCTGCATCAGCTGCTTCACCTGCTCCTGAAATCTCTGCACTTCCTTTGAGACCTCTGCTTCTTCTGCATCCACAGAGCCTTTCTTCACTTGGTGCAATTCTAACTGTACCAGGGAGAAACGATCGTTCATCTCGTACAGCTCATCTTCAAACACCGCTTTGTCAAACTTCAACCGAACAACCTCCTCTTGGGTTCTGCGGAGGTCCTCTTTAATTTTCTGGAACATCTCCTTTCATTTGTTGATTTCCTCGCTGCTTTCCTCCAGTTTTTGCTGCAAGTTCCTCACAACCTGGTATATTTTCTGCCGTTCAGACTCCAGGCTCCGCTGGTCTGAGAACACGTTCTCCAGGTTTTCCCATAGTTGCTGCACGTCACTCTGACACTGCTGCCTGACAGGCTCCAGCTCTTGGTCATGACTGGCCACCTCCTCTTTCAGGGCTGTCAGATCCTGATCCTTCTGTCTCAGTACTGTACCGGAGGTTGCTACTGGCAACGTCACCTCCTATTCTGCCTCTAAAGGAGGATCCACACTTGGAACAAAGGCACACAGCATTACATTTTCTTTATTTTCACTTTCAGCAAAGACTACAGGAGCAACCTTTTTGTGACCCTTGCACCGTCGACGACGAGAGGGGCACTCTCTCCCCTCGTCTAGCCCCTCCTGACTGAACTCTCTTTCTACTTTCATAGCTTCACCGTCAGTTGTGGGGTCTGTGTCACTCCCCATGGTGTCGTGGACCAGCAAGTCACCTCCCACCTTGACGTCAACCCCTTCTAGTGGAGCTACCCTGTTATCAACGGTCAAATTGTCATTTTTAGGCTGTACCAACCCACAATCAGTAACAAATTTTGGTTTTCTATACTCCACGCTCTTTTGAAAATCCGCCCCCTTTTGGACAACCACACCTAAAGGGGGTACTTTAACAAAAAAAACCTCAACAGTATTAGGACTCAATTCACAACATCTCTTACCACCTCCCCGGGCACTCTGGGACAATACTGGCGCCCCCGGAGAGTTCACAGAATGGTCCACTGCCGCCATTCTATACGGTGCCAACAGCTCCTGCCGTTCCTGCACCATGTCCTGTAGACGTTTCTCAAATACCTGCTGCCATTTTAACCTGCACTTTAATTGCTCAATAGCTTCAGTTTCATTTGCTGCTCCGTTCACAGCCATCGCGGTACGCTGTTCACACTAGACACTTCACACCGCTCTTCCCGGAAAAATTTTCATGGCCCCGCCGAGCCACAGCAAACCAGGTTTGGGTGCGACGAAAATTTTCGTAACCCCACCGAGTTACAGCCAGATGCTTTAATCTTCGTGACCCCGCCGAGCCACAGCAAGAAGCTTGCATCCACACTCGTCGTCCTGTGCCGTTACCCCTAGCAACCAGGCTGCAGTTGCCCGCATTCTCTAACCACATGTGAGGTAGCGCTATTCATCACGCTGGGGGACACTCGCTTCACCGGATCAATTAAAGCACACATGCAACGTCTTTCCGGTATTTCACAGTCCAGCAGTTTATTACACATCATAAACTGCACATAACATAGTCCATCTCAGTGGCTCACCGACATATTACACATATAATGTCCAAGAGCCTTTCCAGTGACAGATATGCCCACTTGGCTCCCGATACAGCCTTCAGCAAGGTAACAATATCAATGTCCACATCAAGCAGCGTTTTTACCTTTGCCGGGTTTTAGCTGCTTCTCTCAGCTCTGTTCTGCCACTGCTGTGGCTTTAAGGCTTCCCAGACGTAGTCTCCAAGCCATGTGCCTTCAAAAGGCTACTGGTATCCTAGATCCAGCCTCTGCCTTCCAGGCTTCACCAGGCCTCTCTCTTCCAGCCTCTCCAGGGTAATGGTGTCCCACACACAGGGATCAGGCCTCATGCATTTTCACCCTGTTTCCAAACCACCAGGATTTATATATCCCTTAGTGCACACAGGACCTGCGATGATGTCACAGTCATGTGATCAGTCACCTGAGGGAGAGGTAAATGGTCAGCTAGAGCACACCCCCTGGACCATTACAGTAATGCCGCAAGCCGCTGCATTACAGCACTTATGCTGCTCAGTCTTTTTGAAGAGTTATGATTGGTTGAATCAAAAAGAGCGGGAGTTTGCTCTTATATTTAAATAACAGTCAGCTGCTGGCATTCGCCATCAGATCAAGAAAGAAGACAGATGGAGAGCCTTATTGAACAGCTGCTGAGGAGAGCGAGGGAAGCCGGCGGGGAAGATTGGCTGAAGAGATGCCTTAAGGAGCAACATCTTCAATCAATTGCTGAAGAAGAGAGAAGACCGAGTGGGTTTCAGCAAGAAGTAAGTCCTGAAGAGAATTCTGTAGCGGTGGTTGAGGACGAGCATCAGAGCTATCTAAACTTGTAAAGGAAACAGAGGCGCCGTAATGTGTACTCACCACCGCCACTGACTGCCAGAAGAAAGTCACTGCCTATCGTAAGTTCGAAGGCCGAGTCGCGTAATTGCGGACGTCATAAGGTGGCATCCGTTACCTCAGCAGAGAGCGTCTGTGAACTGGCAGTGATCCTTGAGAGATTGGACGCATCACAGCAAGTAGCGGTAAGCGCTGTTCCGTCAGTGCAGGCCGCTAGGGGACGCGCAAGAAGAGTAAGTGCATCAGTGTCCAGGGCCTGGTGCGACGCCAGCAATATATCATCTGAGGAAGAAGCAGCAGCAAGATCTAAAGAAGATTAGCAGCATCGGTGCTCACCACTACAGGAGGTTATGAGCACTGAAGACATCACAGCTACCCCAGGACCAGATAGATGCCGTGAAGCAGAAAGGAGGGGTGAGAGATTTCAAGTGCCATTGTCTGTCCCTCCTTCTAATATTAATGTAGACTTTTTTAAAGAGACAGTTAAAGAAATGTTTTTTGACCAATTAAAGAGCCTGAGTTTTTGTCTAATATTAGGTCTGATGTTTCTTTGGATGGGTCTAGCAAATCTACAGTGTCCATTTAAGGACATGATCAGATATCAAAATCAAACATCAGAATGATGTCAGTTTGAGGCTAAATACCCTGTCTGAGAACTGATTCTGACGAGTGATTTTGACAAGTTACTTTGACAAGTGACTTTTACAACTGTAATAATAAAAAAAAAACAACTGTTCGCTGATGGGACTTGAACCCAAAATTCTGTGTCCCTAATCCAGTGCACTAACCACTGAGCTATAAATTTAGCTGTGAAATCCTAGGAGTTCTATTTGGTTATATGATTTTCAGTGCAAACTTGTCTAAAACTCATTGGGACTTATGCACAGACTGCAAACAAGCCAAATTCAAATGATGTTTGATTTTGATGTGTGAGTCTGATGTGTGACTTTCTTCAAACACCAGAATCAGAATCACAATGACTTTTAGTCACCGAGTATTTTCATGGTTGATCTCATAAGACAAGAAAAGCTATCAGTTAGTATCACTTGACTGAATAGTTTAATGGTAAGGCATCAGTTTCTGAAGCTACAGTGTTAGAGTTCAAATCTTGATAGGAATAAGATTTTTTTTTTATGATGGCTATTTAGCACACAAACTACAGGGGTGTTTTACTTTTAATATCTGACACTCTGATTGTCATCCTGATGTGTTAAGAGTTTCAGACACGCAGTCTATTTGCATGGTAAATTACATAGCAAAAGTAAATTGGGAGTTTGCAGCCAGTACTTGGTGGATGGAAATAAAAATTTACAATAAAGACATTTTATCATTAGACCCCTTTAAGAAATTATGCAATTATAAAGTCACTTGGAAATAGATATGTAGTAAATTATTGCCTCCTAATTTACTTTGGCTATGTAATTTACCATGCAAATAGACAGCTTGTCTGAAACTCTTAACACATCAGGATGACAATCAGAGTGTCAGATATTAAAAGTAAAACACCCCTGTAGTTTGTGTGCTTAATAGCCATAATAATAATAAAAAAAAATCTTATTCCTATCAGGATTTGAACTCTAATAGTGTAGTTTCAGAGACTGATGCCTTACCATTAAGCTATCCAATCAAGTAATACTAACTGATAGCTTTTCTTGTCTTATGAGATCAACAATGAAAATACTCAGGGTGACTAAGAGTCATTATGATTCTGATGTTTGAAGAAAGTCACACATCAGACTCACACATCAAAATCAAACATCATTTGAATTTGGCTTGCTTGCAGTCTGTGCATAAGTCCCAATGAGTTTTAGACAAGTTTGCACTGAAAATCATATAACCAAATAGAACGCCTAGAATTTCACTACTGAGTTTAATAGCTCAGTGGTTAGTGCACTGGCTTTGGGACACAGAAATTTGGGTTCAAGTCCCATCAGCGAACAGTTACTTTTTTTTATTATTCTTATTACAGTTGTAAAAGTCACTTGTCAAAATCACTCGTCAGAATAACTTATCAAAATCAGTTCTCAGACAGGGTATTTAGCTTCAAACTGACATCATTCTGATGTTTGATTTTGATATCTGATCATGTCCTAAAATGGACACTGTACAAATCAGTTCCTAAAAGATCTGGTGTGTCTGAGACTTGTCTCAAAGAAGGATTCGTTTGTGAAATCTCTCCTATAGGGTTTAATTTTTAGTTAAGGAGCGTATTTAGAATTTAAAATACATAGACATTTTTTCATTGCTCCCTTTAAGAGATTCTTTTCCTAAGCAGGATAAAAGGGATGGAAAAATCTGAAAGTGATGATAAGAAAAAAGGGGTTATTAAATCTTTCAACAATTGGGTTCAGGTTTTTTCCATTTACGCTTCTGTTTTCAGGCGAAAAGAAATCTCATTTGTGTTCGGGCTTATCCCAACATATGTATATTGTACTGGAGGCATACTGCAATTTTGACGACATGTTTAGACAGAAACTTTTAGTTCATAATTCACTAAAATGGGGTGTAAAAGACGTAGGGCTGTGGACATTGTTACTACAGAGGAACAGTTTTTCCAGGACAGCAGTTCCTGTAATGACTAAGGCTATGTGCCCACGATGCAGAAATGAAGCGGAAAATTTCGGCTTTATTTCTGCATGTCCTTGCCTGGAAAAACGCATGCGTAATTTCACACGCGTTTTTCGTGCGTTTTTTGAAGCGTTTTGTACATGCGGAATTGACTTGCGTTTTTCTAATGCATTGAAGAAGGCAATTCCGCATGCGTAAACACACAAATAATGGACATGCTGCTGATTTTTCCGCACATCAAAAACGCTGCGGAAAATTCCGCAGCATGGACATTGAACTTGCGTAATGTCATTGGGGACCATGGGGGACGGATTACCAAGTGTTTTACAAGCGTTTACGCTGCGCAAATTCCGCAGCAAAAACGCTTGAAAAATGCATCGTGGGCACGGACCCTAAAATAGGTTTTTGCTTCATTAAGGCTGCGTGCCCACGTAGCGTTTTTCAAGCGTATATGCTGCGGAATTTCCGCAGCGTAAACGCTTGAAAAACGCATGTATATCCGCACCCCATGGTCCCCAATGGCATTCCGCAATGTCAATGCCCATGCTGCGGATTTTTCCGCAGCGTATATGCTGCGGTCAAAAATCCGCAGCATGTTCATTAATTTTGCGGAAGCGCAGCGGAATCAATGTGCGGATGGTACCCAAATCTGGATGAGAGGAGACTCTCATCCAGACCTGGGTACCAAAGAACCTGTAAAAAAAGAATAAAATAAAGTTTATACTTATCTTCTGATGTTTTCCCTCCGTCGCGCTGTTGTCTGAAGGACCTGCCACGTCATTGAGTCATGTGACCCACCACATGACTCAATGACGTCACCGCAGGTCCTGCACACAACAGCGTGAGCCGCTCAAGCCTCCGGACGGGGCAGAGAATGCATCAGAAGGTGAGTATAAAGTTTATTTTTTTATTTTTTACCATTCAGAACAAGTTGTCAAGCACTTTTCCAAGTGATGCTTGGAGAAGTGCTTGATAACCCGCATGCGGAAATGCATGCAAAGACGCCTCACAAACGCTTCTACCTGGCGGGAAAACCGCATGTAATATCCGCATGCGATTTTCCCGCCAGGGAGAAGCGTAAAAAATATGCTTCAGGTCCGCAACGTGGGCACATAGCCTTACAATGAGTCGGCTTGCAAATGGCAAGCCAACTGTAGATTTTGGAATGAGTGCTCCTTCAGGGGGTGGTATGCACCACATGTTGAAATGTTTCAAAAAGAATGAACAATCCAATCAGCAGCAACCAGGATCAAAAGAACTTTTTAAAAGAGGTCAAGCCAGTGATGCTGGAAAGAATGTGTCCATGGCTCGAGCTGTCCCCAAACCGGGACGAGGCTGATTTGTTTTTTGAAGGATTCAAGAACGGGTTTTATGTACCTGAGTTTTTTGGTAAAGGGTGCTGCTGGGTGGAAAATTTGTCTTCCATAAAAAATGTTTGAAAATGTGGTTGAAGAAAAGATAAGGAAAGTAATAGAGATGGGGAGAATATCAGGTCGTCGTTTTTTTTGATTTTTTTGTTTTTCTTTTACTCCATTAGAAAATTTTAGGTTATCTCCTCTTGGAGTAGTACCTTAAAAGGACGTGGGATCTTTTAGTTTGAGCCACCATCTCTCTTTTCCTGTTGATGCTTCATTGAATGACGAGATAAGTAAATCAGAGTCGTCAGTCAAATACGCATCATTTGAACAAGCAGTTGATCTTTCGAAATTGTTCGGTAAAGGAGCTTTGATGGCAAAAACCTGACATTAAATCTGCATTTAGATTGTTACCAGTTAATATTAAAGGTTTTAATTCACTTGGTTTTCAGTTTAAAGGGAATTTTTATTTTGACAGGAGGTTCCTATGGGTTTTTCTTCATCATGTTTTTATTTTGAAGCTTTTTATTCTTTTTTACATTGGGTTTTGCAGCTTCAGGTAAAGGAGGGAGGGGTTTTTCAAAAGACGACTTTTTGTTTATAGGTAATTATGGCTCTGATAGTTGTTTGAAATTGTTATTAAAATTTAAAGAATTGTCTGAGTGGTTTGGTGTACCTATAGCAGAAGAAAAGACGGTTTCTCCTTGTAATTGCTTGGAATTTTTGGGTATCACAATTGACTTCTTGAAAATGGAATGTAGATTACCTTTAGTTAACCCCTGTACAGCCTGGGACGTATTAGTATGCACCAGGCTGTAACCCCCTGTTCAGCACGGGCTCCGGCGCTGAGCCCGCACTGAACCGGGCACATGTCAGCTGATTCTTACAGCTGACATGTGCCCGCAACAGCCACAGGTGGAATCGCGATCCACCCGCAGCTGTTAACATGTTAAATGCTGCTGTCAATCTCTGACAGCAGCATTTAACATCGCCGCGCTGGAAGCGCGTCACTTACCCCGCTCATCGGTGACCCCGTCACGTGATCGCTGGTCACCGATGCGTGGGCATGACAACCCTGAGTCTGCAGCAGACTCCAGTGGTTGTCATGAGCTGATCGCTATGAGCGCCACCTAGTGGTCAGCGCTCATAGCACAGGAGCATTTCTGCTACATAGAGGTGATCTGCTGATCACCTCTATGTAGCAGAGGCGATCAGACAAGTGCTGCTTCTAGTCTCCTATGGAGACTATAGAAGCAAGCAAAAAGTGAAAAAAAAATGTTTTTAAAAATATTAAAAAAATATAAAAGTTTAAATCACCCCCCTTTCGCCCCATTCAAAATAAATTAATAAAAAAAAATCCTCACATACACGTATTTGGTATCGCCGCATTCAGAATCACCCGATCAATCAATATAAAAAAAGAATTAATCCGATCGGTAAACGGCGTAACAAGAAAAAAAATTCTAAACGCCAGAATTACGTTTTTTGGTTGCCGCAACATTGCAATGAAATGCAATAACGGGTGATCAAAACATCAGATCTACCCCAAAATGGTATCAATAAAAACGTCAGCTTGGCGCGCAAAAAATAAGCCCTCACCCGGCCCCAGATCACGAAAAATGGAGACGCTACAGGTCTCGGAAAATGGCGCCTTTTTTTTTTTTTTTTTTTTTAAGCAAACTTTGGAATTTTTTGGTGTCTACAAACTCATAATGACCTGGAGAATAATAATGTCAGGTCAGTTTTTGCATTCAGTGAATGTGGTAAAAAAAAAATTAAAAAAACATCTGTGGTATTGCACTTTTTTTGCAATCTCACCGCACTTGGAATTTTTTTCCCCGAGCACGATATGGTAAACCCATTAATGTCGTTCAAAAGTACAACTCATCCTGCAAAAAATAAGCCCTCACACGGCCATATTGACCAAAAAATAAAAAAAATATGGCTCTGGGAACAAGGGGAGCAAAAAACGAAAATGCAAAAACGGAAAATCCCAGGGTTGCGAAGGGGTTAAAGTAAGTAGATTGCTTGGCTTATTGAAAAGGTATATTGCAAAAAATAAAACAACGTTTAAAGAGCTTCAGTCTGTATTAAGATTGCTGAATTTTTCTCTTCCCTATAGGTATGGTTTTTAGAAGAAGGATGTATGATGCCACGAAAGACATTAAGTCTCCAAAATGTCATATTCATTCAAGAAAAGCTATAAAAGAAGATATGGCCGTTTGGAACAAATTTTTAGAAGTTTTTATTGGACGTAGTTGTTGGCGGTTTGATTTTGCTTCTTCAGACGGGCTGAATTTTGTTAGCAGAAGCTGTTGTTAATTATGGTTAGAGTGTTTTTTGATGGTCAATTGATCAACGGCTGAATGGCCTTTCACTTTAGTGTAATAAAAAGTGGTTAAAAGTTTGGTAACATTAAAGCATTTTGCTATTTTAGTGGCGTTGGTTATTTTGGGTACTAAGCTGCAGAATAGGAGAATTATATTTCTTTCTTTGTTTTAGCACTGAATACTCTTACTTCAAAATGTTTTTGCTCAGCAAAACTAATTAGACATTTAGTTTGTTTTGCTTTTTTTTTTTGTCTTAAACAGAACATAAAGGTAAAAGCTCGTTGATAGAGAATGGCAATAAATTAATAGCTAAAGCCCTTTCTCGCCACCAGTGGGAAGCATTTTGTTTACCATTTCCAGAAGTGGATCAAGAAGGGATCCTTTGCCAAACTCACCTATCATACTAGAATCTGTTTTATTATTTTTAAATTATTTGTTCTCTAAAAAAAAAAATGATCTTTTTCCTTTTGGATGTATTTTTTTTTTCCTGTAAAGCAGGCTTTAAAAGGTTTTAGGAGAGTGTTTGCGGATGATAGGCGACCAATTTCTATTGTTTTGCTGCGAAAGCTTTCTTTAGTTTTAGCTGAAGTTTGATTTTGAAGCTTATTTAGAGCAATTTTTCTATAGCCTTTTTTTTCGCTGTGTTAAGAATTGGTGAGCTGCTTTTGAGAGTAAGAAGAGATTTTCGGGTTTAATATTTGAAGAGGTTATTTAAAAAAAAAAAAAAAAGAACTTATGCTAGTGTATATAAAAGGATCAAAAACAGATCGGAAGCGGGAAAGGAAGCCGGATTAGGGTACATAGTTTGAAGAATGTTAATTTATGCCCGGTTTTTAACCTCATAAAATGGTTACGCATTAGACCAGTTCATAAAGGTTCTTTATTTATACAAGTTGATCTTATTCCGATTATGAAATTTCAATTCAATGCAGTGATTAAAAAGGTTTATTGAAACTAGGTTTGGAAAAAATGAAGATATCATCTCAGGTTTGAATGAAAGCACAATGAAAAAGATAGGTAGATGGGAATCTAACTGGTACAAGATTTATGTAATATGTAATGTTATGTAATATTCATCTCTCAGGTACAATGGTTATCTGGATCCTGGGTCATACGTATATTCATTGGGCCCAGAAGAGGGAAAACAAGAGGTCTTAGGCTGTGTGCCCACTATGTGTTTTTTAAGCGTTTCCGCGTTTTCGCTGCCATTGACTTGCACTGGAACGCATAACTGCATCTGTACATGCGGATTCCATGCATTTCAATGTGCGGATGGTACCCGGGTCTGGAGGAGAGGAGACTCTCATCCAGACTCAGGTACCATAGAACCTGTTAAATAAAGAATAAAATAAAAAATATACATTATACTTACCTTCTGATGGCCCCCGGTGTCCTTGGAGATGTGTCTTGGCAGCTCGTGATGGTCTGAAAAGGACCTGCCGTGACGTCATTTAGTCATGTGACGGGTCACGCGACCGCTGACGTCGGCAAGACCTTTAAGCTACCGCGAGCTGCCGGCAAGCAGAGACGCATCAGATAAAGACACCGGGGCCATCAGAAGGTAAGTATACAATTATTTTTTACCATTCTCTCGGTCACACTATATATGTTGGTTGCATGGATTTATATAGTGTGACCGAGTTGTCAGCACTTTCCAAGTGATGCTAAAATCGCTTGACAACCCGCATGCGGAAATGCAAGTGAATAACGCTTCACATCCACATGTCCCTGGCAGGAAAAACACATGTACAATCCACATGTACAATCCGCATGTACAATCCGCATGTACAATCCGCAGGTACAATCCGCAGGCACAATCCGCAGGTACAATCCGCAGGCACAATCCGCAGGCACAATCCGCAGGTACAATCCGCAGGCACAATCCGCATGTACAATCCGCATGCGTTTTCTCTGCCAGGGAGATGCAGAAACGCTCAGGAACAATCCGGAACAATCCTCATTCTGAAAACTTATCTTTTGATCTTGTAAAATTTCAATGTTTTCCGGTATGGTGTGAGAGGTCTAAGGTGGGAAAATGTTCCTAATGAAATTAAAAAGTATCTTTGTTATGGCCGAATCCACATTTAATTATAATTCATGCAGGTGGAGACGACACAGGTAAGCTAAAAATTTTGCACCTGCTTTGGTTACTGCATAGAGATGTTTCTTTAATTAAATGTTGGTTTAGTTTATTCAGAAATAGTCCCGAGATTAGTTTGGTCAGGTTTAGATAGGAAGTTTTTTTGAGAAAATTAGGAAAAGACTGAATAGATCGATGGAAAAATTTACGAATTTGCGAGGAGGTTTTTCTGACAGGCATTCTGATTTAGAGGGATTTTATTTAGGAGAGATTTAGTACATTTGTCAGACATAGGTCTGGATATTTTGAATTTGGCTTTGCAAAATGCTATGGAGAAATGGCTGTGAAGTTTTTGTTGGGGGTGGGGGGGGGGTCAGGTCTTTTAGTCCCGGCTGGTGGATAATCGCCCAGCTTTTGCTGGGTGGAGTTGATCTTTGTTTATGGCTGTTATATGGTTTTATGAGAGTTTTATAGTATTACAATTTATTGATGATAATATTAAAACTATTTATGGTATTTATCTATTCATATTAATTTAAAGTAACTCTTAATAAAAACATCACAGCCTATTTATTCCACAAATTTAGTGTGTCACGTGTTTTTATTATATTGGTTTAGAATATCCGGGAAAATCAATGGATCTTGTGCTTCCAATGGGCGGAGCGGAGTCGAGTGTGTAATGTGCAGAGCGGAGCCGAGTGCGTAATGTGCAGAGCCGAGTGTGTAATGTGTGGAGCAGAGCCGAGTGTGTAATGTGCGGAGTAGAGCCGAGTGTGTAATGTGCGGAGCGGAGCCGAGTGTGTAATGTGCGGAGCGGAGCCGAGTGCGTAATGTGTGGAGCAGAGCCGAGTGTGTAATGTGCGGAGCGGAGCCGAGTGTGTAATGTGCGGAGCAGAGCCGAGTGTGTAATGTGCGGAGCGGAGCCGAGTGCGTAATGTGTGGAGCAGAGCCGAGTGTGTAATGTGCGGAGCAGAGCCGAGTGTGTAATGTGCGGAGCGGAGCCGAGTGTGTAATGTGCCCGGAGCGGAGCCGCATGCGTAATGTGCGGAGCGGAGCCGAGCGCGTAATGTGCGGAGCGGAGCCGAGCGCGTAATGTGCGGAGCGGAGCCGAGCGCGTAATGTGCGGAGCGGAGCCGAGCGCGTAATGTGCGGAGCGGAGCCGAGCGCGTAATGTGCGGAGCGGAGCCGAGCGCGTAATGTGCGGAGCGGAGCCGAGCGCGTAATGTGCGGAGCGGAGCCGAGCGCGTAATGTGCGGAGCGGAGCCGAGTGCGTAATGTGCGGAGCGGAGCCGAGTGCGTAATGTGCGGAGCAGAGCCGAGTGCGTAATGTGCGGAGCGGAGCCGAGTGCGTAATGTGCGGAGCGGAGCCGAGTGCGTAATGTGCGGAGCGGAGCCGAGTGCGTAATGTGCGGAGCGGAGCCGAGTGTGTAATGTGCGGAGCGGAGCCGAGTGTGTAATGTGCGGAGCAGAGTCCTGTGTGTAATGTGCGGAGCGGAGCCGAGCGTGTAATGTGCGGAGCGGAGCCGAGTGTGTAATGTGCGGAGCAGAGCCGAGTGTGTAATGTGCGGAGCAGAGTCCTGTGTGTAATGTGCGGAGCAGAGTCCTGTGTGTAATGTGCGGAGCAGAGCCGAGTGTGTAATGTGCGGAGCAGAGTCCTGTGTGTAATGTGCGGAGCAGAGTCCTGTGTGTAATGTGCGGAGCAGAGCCGAGTGTGTAATGTGCGGAGCAGAGTCCTGTGTGTAATGTGCGGAGCAGAGTCCTGTGTGTAATGTGCGGAGCAGAGCCGAGTGTGTAATGTGCGGAGCAGAGTCCTGTGTGTAATGTGCGGAGCAGAGCCGAGTGTGTAATGTGCGGAGCAGAGTCCTGTGTGTAATGCTTTACAGACATTATGGGCACTGTTCCCATTGGGGCTCACAATCTACATTCACAATCAGTCTTTGGCGTGCGGGTGGAAACGCAGACAAACACGGGGAGAACATACAAACTCCTTGCAGATGTTGTCCTTGGTGGGATTCTGAATCCTGGACCACAGCGCCGCAAGGCTGCAGTGCTAACTGCTGAGCCACAGTGCTGCCTATATAGCCTGCACCCCCATATATACCCCACATGTAGCCTCCGCCCCCCCATATATGCTGCACAACCATATGTACCCCACATCCCATGCACCCCTGTTCTCTAATTACCTGTCACTAGAGTCTCTTCTCTTCTGCGGTTTCACTTATGAGCTGTTTCATGGCTCCGCCCATAAGTCACATGGGCATGACATCATCAAAGGTCCTTCACTTCTATCATTTAACTTCCTCTGTCTGTAGGGAGCTGATCCTGCTCCTCTGCCTATGTGCCCTCTCCTCACCCTCTCCCCCTCCTCACACACAAATAAAGATGGCGGATTTCATACAAAGGCCAGCGGAGGAAGGGGGAGTTTAACCCCTTAAGCCCCGCGGGTGGTTTGCACGTTAATGACCGGGCCAATTTTTACAATTCTGACCACTGTCACTTTATGAGGTAATTACTCTGGAACGCTTCAACGGATCCCCCTGATTCTGAGAATGTTTTTTCGTGACATATTGTACTTCATGATTGTGGAAAAATTTCTTCGATATCACTTGCGTTTATGTGTGAAAAAAACGGAAATTTGGCGAAAATTTTGAAAATTTTGCGATTTTCAAAATTTGAATTTTTAAGCCCTGAAATCAGAGCGATGTCACACAAAAGAGTTAATAAATAACATTTCCCACATGTCTACTTTACATCAGCACAATTTTGGAACCAAAATTTTTTTTTGTTAGGCAGCTATAAGGGTTAAAAGTTGACCAGCGATTTCTCATTTTTCCAACAAAATTTATAAAACCATTTTTTTAGGGACCACATCACATTTGAAGTCACTTGGAGAGGTCTTTATGACAGAAAATACCAAAAAGTGACACCATTCTAAAAACTGCACCCCTCAAGGTGCTCAAAACCACATTCAAGAACTTTATTAACCCTTCAGGTGCTTCACAGGAATTTTTTGAATGTGGAAGAAAAAAATGAACATTTAACTTTTTTCACAAAAATGTTACTTTAGACCCAATTTTTTTTATTTTCACAGGGGTAACAAGAAAAAATGGACCCCAAAATTTGTTGTGCAATTTCCCCTGGGCACGCAGATACCCAATATTTGGGGAAGAAACACTGTTTGGGCGCACGGCAGGGCTCGGAAGGGAAGGAGCGCCATTTGACTTTTTGATTGTAAAATTTGCTTGAATAATTAGCGGACGCCATGTTCTGTTTGGAGAGCCCCTGTGTGCCCAAACTTTGGAGCTCCCCCACAAGTGACCCCATTTTGGAAACTAGACCCCCCAAGGCACCTATCTAGATGCATAGTGAGCACTTGGAACCCCAGGTGCTTCACAAATTGATTCATAAAAATGAAAAAGTGTTTTTTTTTTCACTTTTTCATTATTACGAATCAATTTGTGAAGCACCTGGGGGTTCCAAGTGCTCACTATGCATCTAGAAAGGTGCCTTGGGGGGTCTAGTTTCCAAAATGGCGTCACTTGTGGGGGAGCTCCAAAGTTTGGGCACAGAGGGGCTCTCCAAACGCAATGTGGTGTCCGCTAACAATTTGAGACGATTTTCCATTCAATTTGTTAGCGGATACCATGTTGCATTTAGAGAGTCCCTGTGTGCCCAAACATTGGAGCTCCCCCACAAGTGACCCCATTTTGGAAACTAGACCCCCCAAGGCACCTTTCTAGATGCATAGTGAGCACTTGGAACCCCCAGGTGCTTCACAAATTGATTCGTAATAATGAAAAAGTGAAAAAAAAAACACTTTTTCATTTTTATGAATCAATTTGTGAAGCACATGGGGTTTCAAGTGCTCACTATGCATCTAGATAGGTGCCTTGGGGGGTCTAGTTTCCAAAATGGGGTCACTTGTGGGGGAGCTCCAAAGTTTGGGCACACAGGGACTCTCCAAATGCAACATGATATCCGCTAACAATTTGAGCCGACAATTTGTTAGCGGATATCATGTTGCATTTGGAGAGTCCCTGTGTGCCCAAACATTGGAGCTCCCCCACAAGTGACCCCATTTTGGAAACTAGACCCCCCAAGGCACCTATCTAGATGCATAGTGAGCACTTGGAACCCCAGGTGCTTCACAAATTGATTCATAAAAATGAAAAAGTGTTTTTTTTTTCACTTTTTCATTATTACGAATCAATTTGTGAAGCACCTGGGGGTTCCAAGTGCTCACTATGCATCTAGAAAGGTGCCTTGGGGGGTCTAGTTTCCAAAATGGGGTCACTTGTGGGGGAGCTCCAAAGTTTGGGCACAGAGGGGCTCTCCAAACGCAATGTGGTGTCCGCTAACAATTTGAGACGATTTTCCATTCAATTTGTTAGCGGATACCATGTTGCATTTAGAGAGTCCCTGTGTGCCCAAACATTGGAGCTCCCCCACAAGTGACCCCATTTTGGAAACTAGACCCCCCAAGGCACCTTTCTAGATGCATAGTGAGCACTTGGAACCCCAGGTGCTTCACAAATTGATTCATAAAAATGAAAAAGTGTTTTTTTTTTCACTTTTTCATTTTTACGAATCAATTTGTGAAGCACCTGGGGGTTCCAAGTGCTTACTATGCATCTAGACAGGTGCCTTGGGGGGTCTAGTTTTCAAAATGGGGTCACTTGTGGGGGAGCTCCAATGTTTGGGCACACAGGGGCTCTCCAAACGCAACATGGCGTCCGCTAACAATTTGAGCCGATTTTCCATTCAATTTGTTAGCGGACACCATGTCGCGTTTGGAGAGCCCGTGATGTGCCTAAACAGTGGAGCTCCCCCACAAGTGTCCCCATTTTGGAAACTATACCCCTCAAGGATTTTATTAAGGTGTATAGTGAACATTTTGAACCCAGAGGTACGGCACAGAATTTGTTTACATTAGGTCATCATATTGAATAAGTTGTCATTATTCTTGAGCGCAAGTGCTCGCTACTTGAGTTTGCATCGGGTACTCAGGTATGCACCATGTACAGCGTGTGCTTGAGTGACATGCTCGAGTCCCTGCTCCGCATGTTTCACGGTTATTAGACACCCAAAAAAAAACATGCGGGGATCGCTCGTGCATGGCAGGCAATCCCCGTAAAGTTTTTTGGCCGCGAAGCATATGGGGCAGAGACTCGAGCATGTCACTCAAATACCCACGATACTCAATGCATACCAGAGCACCCGATGCAAACTCAAGTAGCGAGCACTTGGGCTCAACACTAGTCGCCATATCGTCATCTTTTTTTCTTACTTTTGAAAAAAATCCCAACCCCAGCCCTAGCCCTAGCACAACCCTAGCCCTAGCACAACCCTAGCCCTAGCACAACCCTAGCCCCAGCACAACCCTAGCCCCAGCACAACCCTAGCCCTAGCACAACCCTAGCCCCAAACCCAGCCCTAACCCTAGCCCAATCCTAACCCAAGAGTTTATTTTTGACGCCGTTCCTTGTGCGGTATAAGTGATTAGACGACTTTATTCTTCGGGTCGGTGTGATTACAGCAATGCCAGAATCATATGGGGTTTTTATGACTGACAGCTGTCACACACTAAAAGACGCATTTTTTGTAAAATCTAGTTTTTGCATCGCCATACTTTGAGAGCTATAATTTTTCCAGATTTTGGCAGACAGTCATGTGACGGCTCGTTTTTTGCGGGATGACTTGACGTTGTTATTGGTGCCATTTTCAGGCACGTGACATTTTTTGATCACTTTCTATTCCGATTTTTGGGAGGCAGAATAAACAAAAACCAACAATTCAGGAATTGTTTTTTTTTTTTTTTTTATTCTGTTCCGCGTGTGGTAAAATTGATGAGGTAGCTTTATTCTTTGGGTCAGTATGTTTACAGCGGTACCACATTTGTATCATTTTTCTATGTTTTGGCGCTTATACACAATAAAAGCTATTTTATAGAAAAAAATATTTTTTAGCATTGCTTTATTCTGAGAGCTATAACTTTTTTATTTTTCGGCTGATGGAGCTGTATGGTGGCTTGTTTCTTGCGGGACGAGATGACGTTTTCAGCGGTATCATTTTTATTTATATGCGTCTTTTTGATCGCGTGTTATTCCACTTTTTGTTTGGCGGTATGGTGATAAAGCATTGTTTTTTGCTTCGTTTTTTTTTTTTTTTTTTTTTTACCGTGTTCAACTGAAGGGGTTAACTAGTGGGACAGTTTTATAGGTCAGGTTGTTCCGGACGCGGCGATACCAAATATGTGTACTTTTATTGTTTTTTTTAAATTTTTTTTATAATAATATTTATTGATGGGTACATTATATTTTTATTTTTGGTGTATTATTTTTTTATAATATTTTTGCACATTTTTTTTTTTTTTTTTTTCCACTTTCAGACAGTTTGTACACCTTATTACTTTGTCCCACTCTGGGACTTTCACTTTTTTTTTTCTGATCGCCTGCATGGCACAGGAATGCAGCACCATCCCTATGCCATGAAGGCTGTCAGAAGTGCACAGTGTGAAGATTGCTTGGAGATGCACTGCGCATGTCCAAGCAATCTTCCTGCTCTCTGGTGACCCGGATGTTGTCATGACGACATCGGGTCGTCATGGCAACACCCGGGAAGCCGCTGCAGACTGCGCTGGAAGCCGGAAGAGGAGGTGAGTATCGCCGATCACCTCCCCTTGCCCCCGCAATGCCGCGATCGATTTCGATCGACTTCGATCGCAGCATAGCAGGGGTTAATGTGCTGGGAGCGGTGCAGGACCGCTCCCTGCACATAGTACGGGGTGTCAGCTGTGACAATCAGCTGACACCCGGCGGCGATCGCGCCCGCACAGCCTGTGTGCGTGCGCGATCGCGATGACGTACTAATACGGGTCTGGGTCTTAAGTCCCAGGGCACAGACGCGTATTAGTACGTCAGATGTCATTAAGGGGTTAAAAAAAAATATTTTTTTTAATCCTCCTTCATGGTGGCGCCATCTCCCCCCCAAACTGCCACCCTTGGGTGCTTAGTGGCAAATACAGCCCTGGGGACATATATAGCCCACGTGAGACACAAGGGAGGGCACACTGTACACTGACACCAGGCAGAGGGTCTGTATGCTGAGGGAGCAAGGTGACATGTAGGCCCTGACACACCTGCTCGACACAGACTAACGCAACCATCCCAGGAAAAGATGGGTGAACCTCAACTAATGAGATAATTATGGACCATGTCTTTGTAACTACTTCAACTATTTTATGTTTTGCTGCAATTATTCTGTTTGGTGGACAATCCAATAAACTGCTACATTTTTTATAAGAATTATCATGATATGTTCTTTGTAGTATTGCATCTGGTAAGAAGTCCTGTATCAATAAATATACAAAATAAGTATATTTAACAGTGTGCAACGTGCAAGCAGCAGAGCAGTGTGTGTAATGTAGATAGTATACCTACAGAGAACTACACAACAAAGTAATAGATAAAATTGACTATATATAAATTATCAAATTAAAATCACAGAAAGGATAAAACAGCAGGTGGAAAAAAACAAGGCGTGGGACAGATGGTATAAGCCACACTGTTGGTTGTGGCACAGTATATAACATAAACATAAAATGTAAGTTAAATGACAAAATAGCTTCAAAAGATAAATACAAATGAATAACCATATGTAAACATAGACTGAACAGTGTGTTACCTAAAATGGCACCAAATTAGTATAAACACAGTGGCGGTACATAATAATATTAAGGTCTATGAAGTGCTATGTGTAACACGGTCATTAACAAGAGGAGGCAATATATAAATGTCAAGTACCTAATGCACTGATAAAGTGACAGTGCAAAAATAAAAGGAAACTACAGAATGAGGTAGAAGAATGTAATAGCAAAAGTGTAAGTGTGCTAAATAAAGTGACAGTGCAAAAAAATGTCAAAAACTGCTAAGGTGACAGTGCATACTAGCAGGGATCCATCGTCAAAGCCCTCCTGCTGGCGAAACGCACGTCGGGTCCAGGCTGTGCGGACACCACATCTTCTGTCTGTTGCAGTATGCTTATTGCGCTCCATACTTGTTTAATGCTATGCACTGTCACTTTTCAACATGTTACTATCTTAGGCAATTCAACTTTCTTATTTGTTGCTAATTGACACTATCACTGCAGCAGCTCTCTGACACTTCAGTCATTCTATGTTTTCTGTTGCTATCTGCTGCTCCATGTTATTCACTTGCTGATCTGTGTCTCTTTGGATAGGCCAATCTGCTAAACGCCTTTTTCTCTATAGTATTTATACAGGAAAATCCCATGACAGACATCATCTGGGAGACAAGAAATTCTCCATTAAATGTCACCTGCTCAGGGGTGGATTAAGAGTAGCAAGGGCCCCGGGCAATTTAGAAGGCGCGGGCCCCCCCCTTCCCCACACACACACCTGATTTATCACGTGACATGTCACATGATCCCCTGTGATAGATCATGTGATGGTTCACGTGAAATTAATTTGGCACAATATTAATATATTAATTATAATCATTTTTTTAGGCTGTGTGCCCACTATGCGTTTTTTAAGCGTTTGGTAGAAGGCCTGCCATGTTCCCCAATGATAATCCGCATGTGCTGTGCACATGATGCAGAAATTTCCGCTGCGGATTATCATTGCGTAAAAATCCGCAGCACTACCAATTATTTTGCGGAAGCGCTGCGTTTTCGCCGCCTTTGACTTGCATTAGAACACATAATATCCTCATCACTACATGTGCACATGGGGATATCATGCGGTTCAATATATTATATTTACCTTCTGATGGTCCCCGGTGTCTTTGTCCGATGCGTCCTATCTTGCCGGCAGCTCGCGGTACACTAAAGGACCTGTGGTGTCATTCATTTAGTCATGTGACGGGTCACGGGACCGCTGACGTCGGCAGGCCATCAGAAGGTAAGTATATATTTATTTTTTATTTTTAACCATTCTTTTACGGTCACACTATATAAATCCATGCCGGTTGCATAGATTTATATAGTGTGACCAAGTTGTCAAGTACTTTTCCAAGTGATGCTAAAATCGCTTAGAAAGCGGTTGTCAACCCGCAAGCGGAAATGCATGTGAAGAACGCTTCACATCCGCTTGTCCCTGGCAGGAAAAACGCATGTACAATCCGCATGTACAATCCACATGTACAATCCGCATTTACAATCCGCATGTACAATCCGCATGCGTTTTTTCTGCCAGGGAGATGCAGAAATGCTCAAAAAAAATCCGGAGCATTTCTGCATCGTGGGCACACAGCCTTACATTAATTGTATGACTTAATATATTATTATTATTATTTATTATTATTATAGCGCCATTTATTCCATGGCACTTTACATGTGAAAAAGGGGTATACATACAAGAACAATTACAATAATCTTGAACACAATGTGACAGCGACTGGTACAGGAGGAGCGAGGACCCTGCCCACGAGGGCTCACAATCTACAAGGGATAGGTGAGGATACAGTAGGTGAGGGTAGAGCTGGTCGTGCAGCGGTATGGTGGAACGGTGGTTACTGCAGGTTGTAGGCTTGTCGGAAGAGGTGGGTCTTCAGGCTCCTTTTGAAGGTTTCCACGGTCGACGAGAGTCTGATGTGTTGGGGTAGAGAGTTCCAGAGTAGGGGGGAAGCATGGGAGAAATCTTGTATGCGATTGTGGGAGGAGGAGATAAGAGGGGAGTAGAGAAAGAGATCTTGTGAGGATCGGAGGTTGCGTGTGGGTATGTAACGGGAGACTAGGTCAGAGATATATGGAGGAGATAGGTTGTGATTGGCTTTGTATGTCATGGTTAGGGTTTTGAACTGGAGTCTCTGAGCGATGGGGAGCCAGTGAAGAGATTGACAGAGAGGAGAGGCCGGGGAATAGCGGGGGGACAGGTGGATTAGTCAGGCAGCAGAGTTTAGGATCGATTGGAGGGGTGATTGAGTGTTGAAAGGGAGGCCACAGAGCAGGAGGTTGCAGTAGTCAAGGCGGGAGATGATGAGGGCGTGTACTAGTGTTTTTGCAGATTCATGGTTGAGGAATGTGCGGATGCGGGAGATATTTTTGAGTTGGAGTCGGCAGGAAGTGGAAAGGGCTTGGATATGCAGTTTGAAGGAGAGTTCAGAGTCCAGGGTTACCCCAAGGCAGCGAGCTTGAGGGACTAGGGAGAGTGGGCAGCCATTGACATTGATAGATAGGTCAGTTGGGGGGGGTTGAATGAGATGGCGGAAAGATGATGAATTCTGTTTTGTCCATGTTAACTTTTAGAAATCTAGCAGAGAAGAAGGATGAAATAGCAGACAGACATTGTGGGATTTTGGTTAGTAAGGAGGTGATATAGGGTCCAGAGAGGTAGAGCTGTGTGTCATCAGCATAGAGGTGATAATGAAAGCCATGAGACTCTATGAGCTGTCCCAGGACGAAGGTGTAGATGGAGAAGAGCAGGGGTCCTAGAACTGAACCTTGGGAAACACAGACAGATAGGGGGCGAGATGAGGAGGTGGTGTGTGAGTGGGAGACACTGAATGTCCTGTCTGTTAGGTATGAGGAGATCCAGGATAGGGCCAAGTCTTTGATGCCAAGAGATGAGAGAATCTGTAGTAAGAGGGAATGGTCCACTGTGTCGAAGGCAGATGACAGGTCTAGGAGGAGGAGGACAGAGTAGTGTCGCTTAGATTTGGCGATTAGTAGGTCGTTGGTGACTTTAGTCAGTGCAGTTTCAGTAGAATGTTGCGGTCGGAAACCAGATTGTAGGCGGTCGAAGAGGGAGCAGGAGGAGAGGTGGGAGGACAGCTCAGAATGGACGTGTTGTTCCAGTAGTTTGAGGCATAGGGGAGAAGTGATATGGGGCGATAGCTATACAGAGAGGATGGGTCAAGGGAGGGCTTTTTGAGGATGGGTGTGATTGAGGCATGTTTGAAGCATGAGGGGAAGACACCAGTTGTTAGTGACAGGTTGAAGAGGTGGGCTAAGGATGGGATGAAGATAGTGGTAAGGTTTGGGATGAGGTGGGACAGGATTGGGTCAAGTTTACAGGTGGTGAGGTGTGATTTGGAGAGTAAAGAGGAAAGTTGATCTTCTGTAATGGTGGAGAAGGTGGTTTTGGAGGAAGAGGGTTGCGTAGGTGTGGGGAGGGGCTGTGGGGGCTTTAGGCAAAAGCTTTGTCTGATGGTGTCAATCTTCTGCTTGAAGAATGAGGCAAAGTCTTCAGCTGAAATAAGAGGAGAGGGAGGAGGCACTGGGGGACGGAGGAGAGAATTGAAGGTGTTGAATAGTTGTTTGGGGTTGTGAGACAGGGAGGATGAGAGATGCGAAGAATGTTTGTTTTGCTGCAGTGAGTGTGGACTTGAAGGTAGTGAGAGACTGTTTGAATGCGACAAAGTGCTCATTGGAGTGGAAACTTTTCCATCTACGCTCAGCAACCCTGGAGGCCCGTTGCAGTTCTTTAGTTAGGCTGGTGTGCCAGGGTTGTCTGTTGATTGTGCAAGCCTTGGAATGTGTGAGGGGGGCGACCGAATCGAGAGCTGTAGCTGTTGTGGTGTTGTATAAAGTGGCAGCAACATCTGCATCATGTAAGGAACTAATGTCTGCAAGAGGGAGGAGGGATTCAGAGAGTGAGTGTAGGTCAAGGTGTTTGAGATTTCGGCGAGGGTGTGCAAGTTTGTGGAGTGGGGATTGTTGCCCTGGAGAGGAGGAGGTAGAGAATGTAAGTAGGTTGTGGTCAGAGAGAGGGAGAGGTGAGTTAGATAGGGAACAGAGGCAGGTGAAGATTAGGTCCAGTGTGTGGACGTCTTTGTGGGTGGGTGTGGAAGACCACTGGGTAAGACTAAAGGATGAAATGAGTGATAGAAGCTTAGAGGCAGCTGAGAGGGAAGTGTCAATGGGGATGTTAGTCGCCCATGAGGATAGTGGGGATGTCAACGGAGAGGAAATGAAGTAGCCAAGTGGTGAAGTTGTCAAAGAAAGTGGTGGTTGATCCTGGGGGGAGGTAGATGACAGCCAGTTGGAGGGGGAGTAGATGTGCACGCAGTGCACTTCAAAAGAGGGGAGAGTAATTGAGAGTGGCAGTGGGATATGGGTGAAGGAGCAGTTATCTGAGAGGAGGAAACCTATTCCTCCACCGTGCTTGCCGGTGGGGCGGGGGGTATGGAAGAGATGGAATCCGCCATATTAAAGTGCAGCAGAAGAGGCCGTGTCGGAGGGGGTGAGCCAGGTTTCAGTGATGCCGAGGAAGGAAAGCTTGTTAGTGATGAAGAGGTCGTGAATGTAGGAAAGTTTGTTGCAGACGGAGCGAGCGTTCCATAGAGCTCCTGTTAGAGGGACTGGGGAAGCGGGGGCTGGGCGGATGGGTTTAGGGTTAGAAGGGTTACAAGAGTTTGGTATAGATCGTGGGTAGGAGGTGGAAGTGATCGTAGGGATGTGGTGAGGAGGGCCGGGATGTGGAGAGATGTCGCCAGCAGTGAGGAGGAACAGAGAAAGCATCAGTAGGTGGGAGCAGGAGAGGGCATGAGGTGGCTGTCTGTGTTTGGAGACAAAGGATTGTATGTTGAGGAATAGCTCTGAGGAGGAGGTGAGATGGGTAGGGAGAATGGAGGGAGAGATGAAGAGTTCCTTACTAGGTGTAGGGCTTATGGGTGGTTGGAAAAGTTGAATGATTAAGGGGGTGAGAGTTAAAACAAACACAAACATTGTTTACTGTGACTTAGTATCCAGTTACCTTCAGTTCACTTCAGGTTCAATTCAGGATTAATTCATGTTTCTCACACTTCAGCAATGGACACCATTAGTAAATAGGAGCAGAGAGGTATAGAGAAGGCTGCATGGAAGTCAGGACGGGAAAGTTGGGTCACGTACCATTAGTAAATAGGAGCAGAGAGGTATAGAGAAGAGTGCATGGAAGTCAGGACGGGAAAGTTGGGTAACGTACCATTAGTAAATAGGAGCAAAGAGGTATAGAGAAGGCTGCATGGAAGTCAGGACGGGAAAGTTGGGTCACGTACTATTAGTAAATAGGAGCAGAGAGGTATAGAGAAGGCTGCATGGAAGTCAGGACGGGAAAGTTGGGTCACGTACTATTAGTAAATAGGAGCAGAGAGGTATAGAGAAGGCTGCATGGAAGTCAGGATGGGAATGTTGGGTCACGTACCATTAGTAAATAGGAGCAGAGAGGTATATAGAGAAGGCTGCATGGAAGTCAGGACGGGAAAGTTGGGTCACGTACCTGTAAGAGGAATGGACAAACAGACACCGATTAGAGTGCGGTAGTGGCAGGCAAGGTACAGTCCGCATGCATCATATTATTCAGGATTAATTCATGTTTCTCACACTTCAGCAATGGACACCATTAGTAAATAGGAGCAGAGAGGTATAGAGAAGGCTGCATGGAAGTCAGGACGGGAAAGTTGGGTCACGTACTATTAGTAAATAGGAGCAGAGAGGTATAGAGAAGGCTGCATGGAAGTCATGACGGGAAAGTTGAGTCACATACCATTAGTAAATAGCAAAGAGGTATAGAGAAGGTTGCATGGAAGTCAGGACGGGAAAGTTGGGTCACGTACCATTAGTAAATAGGAGCAGAGAGGTATAGAGAAGGCTGCATGGAAGTCAGGACGGGAAAGTTGGGTCACGTACTATTAGTAAATAGGAGCAGAGAGGTATAGAGAAGGCTGCATGGAAGTCAGGATGGGAATGTTGGGTCACGTACCATTAGTAAATAGGAGCAGAGAGGTATATAGAGAAGGCTGCATGGAAGTCAGGACGGGAAAGTTTGGTCACTTACCTGTAAGAGGAATGGACAAACAGACACCGATTAGAGTGCGGTAGTGGCAGGCAAGGTACAGTCCGCATGCATCATATTATTCAGGATTAATTCATGTTTCTCACACTTCAGCAATGGACACCATTAGTAAATAGGAGCAGAGAGGTATAGAGAAGGCTGCATGGAAGTCAGGACGGGAAAGTTGGGTCACGTACTATTAGTAAATAGGAGCAGAGAGGTATAGAGAAGGCTGCATGGAAGTCATGACGGTAAAGTTGGGTCACATACCATTAGTAAATAGCAAAGAGGTATAGAGAAGGTTGCATGGAAGTCAGGACGGGAAAGTTGGGTCACGTACCATTAGTAAATAGGAGCAGAGAGGTATAGAGAAGGCTGCATGGAAGTCAGGACGGGAAAGTTGGGTCACGTACTATTAGTAAATAGGAGCAGAGAGGTATAGAGAAGGCTGCATGGAAGTCAGGATGGGAATGTTGGGTCACGTACCATTAGTAAATAGGAGCAGAGAGGTATATAGAGAAGGCTGCATGGAAGTCAGGACGGGAAAGTTGGGTCACGTACCTGTAAGAGGAATGGACAAACAGACACCGATTAGAGTGCGGTAGTGGCAGGCAAGGTACAGTCCGCATGCATCATATTATTCAGGATTAATTCATGTTTCTCACACTTCAGCAATGGACACCATTAGTAAATAGGAGCAGAGAGGTATAGAGAAGGCTGCATGGAAGTCAGGACGGGAAAGTTGGGTCACGTACTATTAGTAAATAGGAGCAGAGAGGTATAGAGAAGGCTGCATGGAAGTCATGACGGGAAAGTTGGGTCACATACCATTAGTAAATAGCAAAGAGGTATAGAGAAGGTTGCATGGAAGTCAGGACGGGAAAGTTGGGTCACGTACCATTAGTAAATAGGAGCAGAGAGGTATAGAGAAGGCTGCATGGAAGTCAGGACGGGAAAGTTGGGTCACGTACCTGCAAGAGGAATGGACAAACAGACGCTGATTAGAGTGCGGTGGTGGCAGGCAAGGTACAGTCCGCATGCATCATATTATTCAGGATTAATTCATGTTTCTCACACTTCAGCAATGGACACCATTAGTAAATAGGAGCAGAGAGGTATAGAGAAGGCTGCATGGAAGTCAGGACGGGAAAGTTGGGTCACGTACTATTAGTAAATAGGAGCAGAGAGGTATAGAGAAGGCTGCATGGAAGTCAGGACGGGAAAGTTGGGTCACACATCATTAGTAAATAGGAGCAGAGAGGTATAGAGAAGGCTGCATGGAAGTCAGGACGGGAAAGTTGGGTCACGTACCATTAGTAAATAGGAGCAGAGAGGTATAGAGAAGGCTGCATGGAAGTCAGGATGGGAAAGTTGGGTCACGTACTATTAGTAAGTAGGAGCAGAGAGGTATAGAGAAGGCTGCATGGAAGTCAGGATGGGAAAGTTGGGTCACGTACCATTAGTAAATAGGAGCAGAGAGGTATATAGAGAAGGCTGCATGGAAGTCAGGACGGGAAAGTTGGGTCACGTACCTGCAAGAGGAATGGACAAACAGACGCCGATTAGAGTGCGGTGGTGGCAGGCAAGGTACTGTCCGCATGCATCATATTATTCAGGATTAATTCATGTTTCTCACACTTCAGCAATGGACACCATTAGTAAATAGGAGCAGAGAGGTATAGAGAAGGCTGCATGGAAGTCAGGACGGGAAAGTTGGGTCACGTACTATTAGTAAATAGGAGCAGAGAGGTATAGAGAAGGCTGCATGAAAGTCATGACGGGAAAGTTGGGTCACGTACCATTAGTAAATAGCACAGAGGTATAGAGAAGGCTGCATGGAAGTCAGGGCGGGAAAGTTGGGTCACGTACCATTAGTAAATAGGAGCAGAGAGGTATAGAGAAGGCTGCATGGAAGTCAGGACGGGAAAGTTGGGTCACGTACTATTAGTAAATAGGAGCAGAGAGGTATAGAGAAGGCTGCATGGAAGTCAGGACGGGAAAGTTGGGTCACGTACCTGCAAGAGGAATGGACAAACAGACGCCGATTAGAGTGCGGTGGTGGCAGGCAAGGTACAGTCCGCATGCATCATATTATTCAGGATTAATTCATGTTTCTCACACTTCAGCAATGGACACCATTAGTAAATAGGAGCACAGAGGTATAGAGAAGGCTGCATGGAAGTCAGGACGGGAAAGTTGGGTCACGTACTATTAGTAAATAGGAGCAGAGAGGTATAGAGAAGGCTGCATGGAAGTCAGGACCGGAAAGTTGGGTCAGGTATCATTAGTAAATAGGAGCAGAGAGATATAGAGAAGGCTGCATGGAAGTCAGGACGGGAAAGTTGGGTCACGTACTATTAGTAAATAGGAGCAGAGAGGTATAGAGAAGGCTGCATGGAATCAGGACGGGAAAGTTGGGTCACGTACCATTAGTAAATAGGAGCAGAGAGGTATAGAGAAGGCTGCATGGATGTCTGGACGGGAAAGTTGGGTCACGTACCATTAGTAAATAGGAGCAGAGAGGTATAGAGAAGGCTGCATGGAAGTCAGGACCGGAAAGTTGGGTCACGTACCTGTAAGAGGAATGGATCAACAGAGATGCTGATTAGAGTGCGGTGGTGGCAGGTAAGGTACAGTCTGCATGCATCATATTATTCAGGATTAATTCATGGTTCTCACACTTCAGCAATGGACACTTAAGGTGATGGACACAAACTAAAGTCTGACACAGACTCCTGGCTCACAATATATTTGTAACCAAAATAATAATATAGAGCACACATAGCCATCTATACACAGCAGGAGGCCGCACGGTGCCATCTATACACAGCAGGAGGCCGCACATAGCCATCTATACACAGCGGGAGGCCGCATGTAGCCATCTATACACAGCGGGAGGCCGCACGTAGCCATCTATTCACAGCGGAAGGCCGCACGTAGCCATCTATACACAGCGGGAGGCCGCATGTAGCCATCTATACACGGCGGGAGGCCACACGGTGCCATCTATACACAGCTGGAGGCCGCACGTAGCCATCTATACACAGCGGGAGGTCGCACGTAGCCATCTATACACAGCGGGAGGCCGCACGTAGCCATCTATACACAGAGGGAGGCCACACGGCACCAGCTATACACATATTATAATGAGGGCAATCTGGCCATGGACGCCCCGGGCGGTATCCCCGATTGTCCTCATTATAATCCGCCTATGCACCTGCTTAACCCAGCAGGAAGTACAGCGCAACCGCAAAATCACTAAAGTAGACAAATCCCCGGGCCGGGATGGCAGATACCACCGAGTACTGCAGGACGGATGGCAGAAATTCATTACTTTGATAGACAGACCATTATTTCTAATATTCAAGGATTCCATAACAGCAGGGTCTGTACCACAGGATGGCTCAGAGCAAATGGGGGGCCAATATCAAAAAAGGGGACAAAATCTGAGCCTGGAAATTATAGGCTGGTAAGTGTAACATCGGCTGTGGGTAAAATCCTTTAAGGTTTCCTAAGAGATGAGTATCTCAATAAGAATAAACATGACTATCACACACTTGGATCGTGGATGCACTGTGCCACAAGCCAGGCTTACCCAGGAGGGGTTTGGCGATGCCGCTACCTGGTGTTCACTGGAGCTCCTGATGGTGAAGTCAGACTTGTGCTGCAGGTGGCCGCCAGGTACCACTCCTGGGCAGTCCCTGGTACTGCAGCAGCTGAACCAAGGGTCAGGTCAGGTTAGCAGACACAGACTCACTGGCTGGACAGCATTTCCAACCAGTTCAGACAACACAAATTCTGGGTCACCCGACTGGACAGACACTGGTGCTGGTTCAGGTACTGCCGGAGCAGTCTCAGATGCAGGTACCGATGGTGTGGCTTCAGGTTCAGGTACCACCAGAGTTGTTTCAAATTCAGGCAACACGGGTTTTAGAAACAGGTTCAGATTCAAACAATACGGGACTCAAGGACAGGGACCTGGCAACTTACTAGTTGCACATACACTAAGCAGGGAAACTACAGGGGTTGCTCAGGCTCCGCTCTACTGGAGAGCATGCCATGTATACTTGATACCTCCCAGCTACTGGCTTGGGCATTTCCAAAGTGCCCTCACTGCCCCTTTAAGAATCGCAGAGCGTGCACTGGGCGCATCACCAGGAGCTCTGCATGGTGTGCGAAGGCCCAGGAAGCCACAGCAGAGAATGGGGACACAGTCAGGCGGTCGGGGCGGTGAGTATGTCATGTCCTTGCCAGGAGGAGGGAGAGGAATTACACAGGGATGCCGGCATTGTCGTTATAATGACCCAGTATTATCATGGGTTTTTGAGGGATCAGTCCTGTCAAACTAATCTGATCAGGTTCTATGAGGAAGTAGGTTCCAGATTGGACCAAGGCATTTGATATGGTGCCACATAACAGGTTGGTACATAAAATGAGAATAATGGGACTAGGGAAAATATGTGTAAATGATTAACAACTGACTCAGTGATTGGAAACAAAGGGGGGTTATTAATGGAACACACTCGGATTCGGTCACAGTTAACAGGATCAGTATTGGGCCCTCTTCTGTTTAACAAATGAATTAACTTTTAGTGGGCATACAGAGTCAAATTTCAATATTTGCAGATGATACTAAGCTCTGCAGGGTATCAAAACAGAGGAGGATAATTGAATGTTACAGAGGGATTTATATAAGCTGGAGGCTTGAGCTGAGAAACACTAAATTACTTACCGGTAATGTGATTTTCCTGAGCCCGTGACAGCACCACAACGAGAGAGGGGATCCGCCCTTCCAGGACAGGAAACCTACAGAATAAAAGGGCGGCACCTCTGTGGCGCCCCTGCGGGTTCAGTCGCCACAGAGGTACTGCATCTCACCCAGAGGTGTGGTATCCCACTCTCAGGTAAGGATAGAGTGCTGCCCGGGACCCTAACACCTGCATTCAACACATTCCACTTCAGTGGGGGCAGGGCGAGATTGCTCCTAAGGGAGAGCACAGTCCCTGGTCTCTAGCTGAAGGGTGGAACTATGTAGTGGGTGTGGGTGGAGGACGTAGTTCAGGGGAGCACAGGAAAGGAAGTGATATAAATAGAAGCCATCTTGAGAGAACAGTTCAGTCAGAGGAGAAGTAGTGGGAGCAGGAGCTCTGCTCAGGAGGAGGGCCTAGCAGAGAGGCCCGAGACTGAGAAGGAGAGGAGGATGGAGAGAGGGAGCAGGAGAGAAGGCTCCAGGAGGAACGAGGGGATCCTAGGGGTACGGGCAGTGCTGGAGGCCACCCGTACACCCGAATCTACAAGGACGTGGAAGGATCAAGCCGCAGAGGGGACCGGCCCCTAAACTAGTGGAAAACTACAAGGCTCAGCTAGAAACCGGAGGCTTCTGTACTTTTAGGGTGCAGTTGCCACAGCCACAATTACATAGTCGAAAAGGTAGCCACAGAGGCTCCAGGGGACTGCAGGTTGCCCGACAAGACCCGAGGCTACCGGATTGGGACACTGATTGTGAGGCGCAGGGCAGGAGGGTGAGAACCAGCGCAGGAAGACGACTGAGAAAGGCACATAGAACGGGATCCTGTCAGGCACTCTTGAATTACCTGAGGGATTGCTGAACCCCTTGTCTGGTGAACGCAGCGTGACGTGGGAGGTTGTAATCTGTACAGTGCAACCTGAGGAACTGAACAACTGTGAGTAAACTCTGAAGACTGCACCCCACTGTCTCTGTGAATTACTGCTGCGCCATCACCCCTGCACTACACTACCCAGTATCATAAACAACATCTGCAACAACTCAGCACAGCCCTGGAGCTAAGCTCTACCTGTGGCGAGCTAAACCAACTCTGCTGCATCAACAACAGCTCCAGAGGATCTGCTCCGCAGCGGCGGCTCCATATAGCCGCATACCACAGGCGGCCTCACAAACTGTATATAAAAACTATAAATCCCATGTAAATAATCCCCCTTTGATTGACCGCCCTGGGTCATGGACTGGGTCACCGCCACTATGACATCTCCCCTAGCAACGACCGGCACGGCACCGAGTACCCCACAGCCCAGGGGGCGCATCATCTTTCCACCACCTCAGTTGTTTACTGACCATGAGAGGACTCTACTTAATAGTTAGATACCCCATGATTTTTCCTTCTACACACCGCGTGAATCAAACACGACAAAGGAAATGAAGTGACCAACTTCTACCAGTGATGGGAGGGAATATAAGGGTTATTTTCATGGGCTCAGGAAAATCACATTACCGGTAAGTAATTTAGTGTTTTCCTATCACCCATGACAGCACCACAATGAGAGATTTACAGAGAAACTTTAAAGTTAGGGTGGGACCAAAGCATGTAGAACTGTTTTCCTAAAGGAAATCCCAGATCAAGCCTATAGTGTCTATAGAAGGTGCAAGGTGAAGACTGAATCGCAACCTTACAAATTGCTTGATGGGGACATCCGCTTTCTTATTGTTCTGCCTTGGATTCCCCGGATTAGCACAGAAAGTAGGGTGCACAATTTCCTGACTTCTATGGAAATTGGAAGCCATCTTTGCAAGATAGGATAGCTCTGGAACCGGCCAATCTTCTAGGATCTGTATAAACAAAGGATTAACCGACAAAGCTTGAATGTCACTCACTTACCATGCTGAAGTCAGGGCCACCAGGATAATATTCTTTAATGTGAAGACCTTGAATCCATGGGTTCAAGCGAAGACTGGATTCAGATCCCAGGGTGCCATCTTTGTACTAAAAATGGGCCTAGATCCAAAACTCACTTTCACATTCCTCGCTTATTCAATGCAGGTCGGACACTGTTCTAGTAGTCTACGGCTAAAAAGGTCCACTTGCTATTCTCTTCCTCTTTATATGAGGTGCTGTTAAAGATAAAAGGTGAAACTTCACCATCTGAACTGATTAGACATAAGTGTCATTAGGGATCTTGGCCGAGTTTCTCCATATTGGTTTACGTAAGCTAAAGCTACTCTGTTGTATGACAAGACCTTTACATGGTGACCATGTATAGATGAATGGAGCTTTCTTATATACTGCCTAAAGCTTCTTTAGGTTAGAGGAACCGGGTCTTTAGAGGCAGCCCAAGGGTGTGTACCTGTGACCATGCTACTACTGGAATGTAGGAGATTAGAGTTATTAACAGCAATATTGCCTTGTTCAGAGTTGTGGCCAGACGGCTTATTAATTTTGACATATAGCAGGACTCCTTATTCTACCTTGGGAGACTACAACTCTTACTCACTGCCTAATGAGTTCTTCATCGCTCAATGGATCTGCCTAGAAACCCGAAATAGTTGAGGTAACTATTGTCAATGCCTCTTCCTTCGATATTAGAGTTGTCATAACTACTATAATTCTCCATAAAGCCTTAACGCTCATTAACATCTGAATGGAAGGACACAAACTGAAAGCTTGAATCCTCATTTTATGCCAAGAACTATTCTCAGGAAATTTGATGTTTCATGTGAATTGGAACCTGACTGTATTCCTCCTTAAACACCTATACTACGATATAGCAAAGTGAAATTGCAGATTTACTAGCAGGTCTTATAGAGTCCATTTCCAATGATCTAACTCTTAGGAATCTGTACAACCCCTTTGGGTTGTAGCAAACCCAGGTACGACTGGGTTAAATAATATCTTTACAGGTCTTGATTAGGGCACCTGGAGAGCTAAGCACCAGAGCAGGCTAGGCATTCACCTTAGTCAGACTGCTGGAAAGCAGAGCAGATGGTATGTGTCTTGGAGCTAATCAGTGACACAGGCCAGACTCCACAAGTATCAGTGGTTGCCCTGGATAAATATTGTTTTGTTTGATCAAGCTGGGTTAGCTGAGCAGTATATGAGTAGTCAGGGTCTGTCCTATTTAGTCAGCACTTGGAGAAGCCCAGAAATATTAATGTTTATGACTTCTGTGCAACCTGTAAAAAGCAATAAAACTGCGCTTGATTGAACCAAACCCACAATGGCTGTATGAGCACTATGTGATGCCTCCTACCTTTAAGAATGAAACTCTACAAGGTTTATTATTAACCTGCAAAACTAAGGAAACGCTCTTATTGTCACCTGCCTCCAACCGGCATTCCACCGAGCCAGTTGAGCACCAGCCAGGAATACTGCCACCCTCTGTCTCAAAATAGAGGCTAGGATATTTTTCCCCCTGAATTCGGTAAACTTGCCATGCACAGTTTACAGTCGCTGAACTTGGTTTTGTCAGACATAAACTTAGTTGTGCAACCAGTACCTTTACAAAGAGGGACTATGAGGCACAGGGGCACCCTGAAGCACCGAGAGACACTATGAGGTACTAACTGGCACTGTGAAGCGCTATGAGGTGCTTTAAGGTACTAACAGGCGCTATACGGCACTATGAATGCACCATAAGGCACTATGATATGCTATGAGTTACTATGATATGTTATGCTATGAGGCACTATGCCATGAGGCACTATGCAGCACTATGAGACGCTATACGGCACTATGATGTGCTATGAAGCGCTATAAGACACTATGATATGCCATGAGGCGCTATGAGGCACTATTATGTGTCATGAATCGCTATGCTATGAGGCACTGTGATGTGCTATGAGGCACTATGATGTGCTATAAAGCACTATGAAGTGCTATGAGCCACTATGATGTGCTATGAGGCACTATGCTATGATGTGCCATGAGGCACTATGATGTGCTATGAAGTGCTATGCTATGACGAGCTATGATGTGCCATGAGGCGTTATGCTATGATGTGCCATGAGGCGCTATGCTATGATGTGCCGTGAGGCGCTATGCTATGCTATGATGTGCCATGAGGCACTATGATGTGCTATGAAGCACTATGCTATGACGCACTATGATGTGCTATGATGTGCTATAAAGCTCTATGCTATGAGGCACTGTGATGTGCTATGAGGCACTATGATGTGCCATGAGGCACTATGATGTGCTATAAAGCGCTATGCTATGAAGCACTATGATGTGCCATGAAGCACTATGATGTGCTCTTTGTGAAGCGCAACGAGGCACTGTGAGGCACTGCGCTCAGATTTTTATTTAAAATAGTAATCCATCTGAATGAAGGATAAACCTTTCCATTGGGTGGTAAATCTCAATTGTCAGACTAGCCCCACCCGAAGGAGCCAACTGATGAGACGCAGCTGGACAGCAGACATTCACAGAGACCATGTGCTGTATTAACACCATGTGCCGTCCTATGGATGGAGTAAACAGACTGGAGGACAACAGTAAAAACCTCTTAGTGTTAGTTTAACATTTACTGAGCAGATTGAGGCTCATTTTTGTGGTAAATTCTGAAGGCCAATCATGAGGCTCTGTGAGGCCCAGAGGTCTAAGGTCCAGCTTCCGTCCTGAAACCAAATTTAAAGAACGAGGCCCTTGGCCCAGATGGGGTCTTACAGAGCGCACACACACACATTTTTGAGGTTCGCGCTAACTGGAGCTGCTGACCACAGACAGTGGCGCAGTTCCACAGCAGCTTCTCCACTGATGCACGGAGCTGGAGCTGCTGACCCCAGACAGGGGCGCCACTCCACAGCAGCTTCTCCACTGATGCATGGAGCTGGAGCAGCCGACCCCAGACAGGGGCGCAGTTCCATAGCTTCTCTCTCACTGACTTGCAGAGCTGGAGCTGCTGACCCCAGACAGGGGCGCCACTCCACAGCAGCTTCTCCACTGATGCACAGAGCTGGAGCAGCCGACCCCAGGCAGGGGCGCCGCTTAGTCGTATCCAGATCTTCAACAGGTAAGCCTGTCTAAGGTTCTCCCTTCAAGGACCCTCCAGTACCCTCATCATCAGGGCCACAGGCTAGTACAAAACAGTAGCCGGAAACATGTTAGAAGACATGGGTCTCTGCTACTTCTTTTTTCACCGGCGTTCGTCTTATGGCGTGATTTCCCCGATAGCATCCTGCACAACCGGGATGCGCGGCTGCCAGGCCACCATAAGGTGATGGTGCGGCTGCTGCTCGCGCCCATCTGATGGGACAGGCCCCCTTGAACCTACCATGGCGCTTCCAGGTCCCTGGCGCCGGCCGCAGCAGAGACACTGCCCTGTTGGAAACCGACCGGCCCAGGTCTGGGAATAATCTTCTCTTCTTTCTTCTGCCGCCGTATTAACAAGGTTCCTCCTCAAGGACAGGAAACCAACTGAGGTGGTGGAGAGGCGCCGCCCTTTTATTCTGTAGGTTATAAAAGGTGGTGCTGTCATGGGTGATAGCAAAATAGCAATTGAAGATTAATGTAGATAAATGTAAGGTTATGCATTTGGGCAGAGTAAATAAAATCTATAATTAAAATCTATAATTAAAGGATTAAAAGAAAAGAGAGGCACTGCAAACCACTCATAAAGTACAAAAAGAGTGATTCCTACCTGTCTTAGAGAAAATGGTAGTCCAAATATGAAGCACTTCAGATATACGCGTGCAGCTTCCAGGGGTCCTTTGAAGAAGTCACAACTGCAACTAGAGGTGATGGACACGTGCCGGAGTCTGTAGAACGAGACGTGGGTATTGTAGAAAATGGGTTCAGACGTCGTGTTAACGCCGGAGATAGAAGGCAACAGAGACTCTCAGAGACTCGGGCTTTCAGGTATATGCAGTCGTTGCCCTCGGTGGATACAGGGATGAAGATCATGGGTGAGAAGAACTGCAGACAGCCTGATAGGTCACACCTGCAGGACATCCCGGATGAAAGAGGCTGTGACCTCGGAAACGCGTCGGATAAGCGCTGGACTGTTTTTCCCTCAGTGGAATCCCCCGGCTGTTGTGACGTCACACAGATACTAAGCGCTCACATCCTTGATCATCTGCTGTCCTGCCGATGTGACAGCTCCACGGTGGCTGTCCCTTTTTGACCCTAATTGCCCCGAAACAAACATACATACTGTATACATAAAAAATTACATCAATAAATGATGCAGACAGACATGCCGAAGTCAACACGAGTAAAAAATTCATCATGATATGTACATAAATTATTTGGGTATTGGGATGATGTATTACACCAAGACTGACATAAAAAGTAATGCGGCAATGAACTTATGAGAGGCCCTAATCCCACTGAAGAGAAGTGATATGTTCTTATATGTTCGGCCAAACATCACTATGTGCTAATGGTGGAGGGATCCCTCTATAAAAAGATGAAGTGCCCTTAATGTGATGCACATATATCAGTCAATATTCTCTAAGGTGCCTTGACCTGAAACCAGGCCGGCCAGATACAGAAATTTGTTACTGGGCCCAAAACAAAACTGCTGAATTGCACAATTTTTTGTATTATAAAGTTATTAATAAACCTTATCCAAGGTTCCAGTATCACAGTCTAATAACCCAAAAAATCAATCAGCCAAGGTGATGGATGTTTAAAAGCTGCAACATAGAATAGCATGTCATTCAAAAAGAATAATGAAATCACTCGCTGTGACCAGCTGACTTATCTGTTAGTTGTCATAGTCCCAACACGTTTCACCATCTAAATACAGCTACCGCCCCAAGCACTGCGGTCCCCGGGAACCTGCTCAGGGGCCGTATAAAAGGTCATCAAGGGCTGTAAATGGCCCAGGGGCCTGAGGTTCCCCAACCCTGGAGACATCTGAAGTGGCCCTGCTCCCCACTGTACCCAGGAATGCAGGAGGTCAGGGAACCCAGGATTGACATGGCCCTTCTTATCTTCACCTTTGGTCGTGAAATTAAATCTCCCACTAAATGATACAGCCTTTGAATTTTTTCCTCTGGCAAGAAGCAATGAATGTCTATGGAATCCAAGGTTCTGGATGCCTAGGAAGGTCTGATGCTGGAATTGAGTTAGTTTTGATTTTGCATCATTTATAGTCCATCCAAGAAAGGAAAGAATTTCTTGCCCCCTTCTCCTGACACCACCATTCTGTCAGGGTTACTATCATGTTTGTGCAGATATGGTGAGTCATTGAGAGCCCAAAGGGAAGAGCTCAAAATGAAAATGGGATAACTTCCCCTGATAAATCATGGCTACCCTTAGAAATTTCTGGTGGTCCTGGAGGCTTGGTATATGGTAGTATCCTGGATAAATAGTATCACAATCTTACAGATCCACCACCGACTTTGTCATCTTTATTCTGAATTTTCTGTATTTTAGAAGTTTGTTCAAACCTTTTGGAATGGTTCTCCTCTTCCCGTTGGGTTTTATTACCAGAAATAGATGTATAAGTGTCACGCAAGGTGAGGAAAGGAACAAGTGTACAATGAAGGGAAGAGAGGGAAGGGAACCCAACAACTAGGGAAAGGGGGAGTGAAAACCCCTAGGCAGGTCTAATATCACCCTGACTACTCTATTGTCCCAAAATAGGTTCCGCACCTATCATCAAGCAGGAAACCTAATCCCTAAATGTCCCTAGAGCTAGGCCCTAGGTAGGGAGGGGACAGGGTGAGCACTAGTCAGGCCCCACTGTAACTAAAGACAACAAGGTAAACAAACAAAGGGGATACACTTAGCTTGAGAAGACACCAGAGAGATAACGCCAACTGTCCTCTAAGGGAACTCCAAAGAGAAACTAACCAACTACTAGTACTCCAAGCCTGGACAGAGGAACATAGAACTATCACCAGCGACTCTCTGAAGACACTGAGAGTTTTTAACTACCAAGCAAGGGTGTGGCAATTAGCAGCAGAAGATGGAGGTAATGGCTGGGTCCTAAAGGGAGACGGATATCACTACACTACAGAGATGAAAGGCTCAAGAAGGCATCTGCAATGCCAAGCACAGTGACCTTGTACAGGCGGATCCAGAAAGACTGTCTGTCATACTTGATACACCAGTGACAGTACCCCCTTCTACAAGTGGCTTCCATACACTCGGGACCAGGTTTCTCTGGATGAGAGGTGTGGAACGAACGAACCAGCCTAGGGACATTCACCTCTGATGCCGAAACCCACATCCTTTCCTCTGGACCATAACCCCTCCATTGCACCAAGTACTATAGGGAACGACGCTGGAGACGAGAATCCACAATCCTCGAAATTTGAAACTCCGAATTACCATCAACCATGATTGGGGGCGAAGGCAGAGGAGAGGACTCAAGAGGTTCTACATATTTCTTGAGCAGAGACCTGTGAAACACATTGTGGATCTTAAGGGCCTGAGGTAACTCAAGACGAAACGCTGCTGAGTAAATAACGGCGGTTATTTTATAGTGACCAATAAATCTAGGTCCCAGCTTCCAAGAGGGAACCTTCAACTTGATATTCCTGGTAGACAACCACACAAAGTCATTCACATGTAGGGCCGGACCTGGCAAATGTTTCCTGTCAGCTATACGTTTGTACCTGTCTCCCATGATCTTCAAATTACTCTGAACCCCCCGCCACACAGAGGAGAGCAATGAAGCAAAACGTTCCTCCTCAGGAACTCCTGTATGGATGGAAACTGTATGCACCAAAGAACGGTAACATGCCGGTAGATTCTTGGCGATGATTAAGTAAGTCTCTAAATTCTGATTAATGCACTCGGTCTGTCCATTCGACTGAGGATTCTTGGCAATGATTATTAATAGCAAACTTGGCCAATGGTAAGTAAGATGCCCAATCCTCGTGGTTCTCGGAGACAAAACACCTCAGGTAAGTCTCCAAATTCTGATTAATGCGCTTGGCCTGTCCATTCAACTGAGGATGGAAGGCAGAGGAAAAAGACAGCTGCACACCCAGTCGAGTACAGAAAGCTTTCCAGAACTTAGAAACAAACTGGGTCCCCCGATCTGACACCACATCAGAGGGCACCTCGTGAATCTTCAGAATCTCATTAATAAATACCTGAGCATTCGGAAGTGTCGGAAATGCGATGAAGTGACCCATTTTACTGAACCTATCTACAACCACCAGAACCACAGTCTTGCCTGCAGATAACAGTAGGTCAGTAATAAAATCCATGGACAAGTGTGTCCATGGCCTGCTAGGAATAGGTAGTGGAAGAAGAGGACCAGACGGACAGGTATGACATACTTTAGAACCTGCGCAAATACTACAAGCAGACACATGTTCGACCACATCCTGATCAACCCCAGACACCAAAAAACGACGAGAAAGGAGGTCCGCAGTTGCCTTACTACCTGGCTGACCTGAAAGTACAGAGTTGTGATGTTCCCTAATTACTTTACGGCGCAGATTAGATTGTACAAATAACCTCCCCAAAGGGCAGGAGGCAGAGCCTTCCCCCTGAACCTCCAACACCTGACCCTCCAGGTCAGGGTACAATGCCGAAATGACTACCCCCTCCTGCAAAATCGGAGGAGGGTTCTTATGATCACCACCACCAGGAAAGCACCGGAACAAAGTATCAGCCTTGATGTTTTTGACTCCTGTATGGAAAGCAACAACAAAATTGAACCTAGTAAAAAACAGGGACCATCTAGCTTGCCTAGGGTGGAGACGTTTAGCAGATTGAAGATATGACAGATTCTTATGGTCTGTGATAAGTCATAGGATGGACAGCCCCCTCCAACTAATGTCGCCATTCTTCGAAAGCCAATTTAATCGCAAAAAAACTCCCTATTACCCACGTCATAATTTCTCACAGCCGAAGATAATTTCTTGGAAAAGAAAGTGTAGCGCCCCGAGGGCTCGGCCGCTACAGGGGTATTGCACCTCAGACCAGAGGTGTGATATTCCACTCCCAGGTAAGGATGGAGAATGGACCAGGGCTCAGTTAGCTGCATGCAGCACACACACCCCATTTCCCAGGGACAGCTCAACGGTGCTCCCACTAGACAGAAGTGCAGGCACGACCGACCATGTCCCTGCTGGAGTGGGGAGGGAGGGGTGGAACACCCAGTGCTGTAGGGGCAGATAGGGGTTGGTTCCTGAGCGTAGGTAGGAGCCCATAGGTTGCTGGTCACCTGGGCTCATGGTCAGAGGGAGGTATAAAAGGTGGGCACCATCTTAGAACAGTGTTCAGTTCAGTCTGTGAGGAGAGGAGAGCTGACAGGGAGCAGCAGCTCAGGCTGAGTGCTGCTCCAGAGGCAGGCCTAGGGAAGAGGCCGGAGCCTGAGAGGAGAAGGAGAAGTGGGCCTAGAGAAGAGGCCGAGGAGGAGGTGAAGGGGAGCTGAGATTCTAGCTCATCTTAGCTCCAAGAGAAAGGAACAGAAACAGAAAGGAACTGCAAAGAAGGAGAGACAGAGAAACAGAAGGGCTCAGGAACAAGAAGGTGGAAGGGACCCTAAGAACCCACGAGAATCCAGGGTGCAGGGTCAGGCAGATTAAGGGTACCGGATCCCAAGTTGGTGGAGGAGAAACAACCCTCAGCCAAAGACCGGTCGTCGTGATCATATATTGGTGCGACACCTCATCAAACCTGCTAGGAAGGCACCATATAGGACAGCGGAGGACGGGGCCCACGTTTAACCGCACAGGTCTGCGGCAGCTGGACAAAAGTGGGTCACTGGTGAGGCAGGCCAGAGAAAGGATAAAAGGGGGTCCTGTGCCATGCTCCTGAACTGCCTGGGAGTTGACCGAGCCCCACACCTGGTGGACGCAGCACGGCTCGGGCAGTCATTGCCAGCTGAAGTGACTTGGATATTAACCGTGAGTAAAGACGCTGGACTGCAGTACGTTGTCTGTGTGCTTTTTCGCTCCTCCGGCACTACCCGCACTGGGACTCTCACTACCATCACTCCCAGCATCCACTACACTGCCCTGGGGCTGCACTCTTCCCGTGGGGAGTCACATCACCTAAGCTGCACCCATCATCAGCCCCAGCGGACTGCCTTGCAGCGGCGGTTCCTAATAACCGCAATCCACGGGTGGCATAGTCGGACATTATCTAAAGCACGTAGCAGACTACCATTGGCCTGACCACCCTGAGCCGCGGGACCGGGCCGCCACCACTACTACCCCCAACGTCTCCCTATCGCCCGGTTCCGCGTGCCCCACGGCCCAGGGGGCGAGTCAGCTTTGGCGTAGTCGGCAGGATCGTGACCAACCCGCCACAAACGGGTATTGCGTGCCTGAAGAAGATTGTACATGTACCTTGAAAAGAAGTCTCCCGCCATTTCCAGAAGTTTCCCGCCGTCCGGAGTCGTTTCCCGCCATTCGGAGTCGATTCCCGCCATCAGACGCCATCTTGGACCGTTTCCCGCCGTCCGGAGTTGTTTCCCGCCATCGGACGCCATCTTGGGCCGTCCTCCCTCCATCCGCAGTCGTTTTCCCGCCATCGGGCGCCATCTTCGGGACGCCGCGCGGGAAGAAGAGGGGCGTGGACGCCGAAAGCGCGCGAGATCCGAAGCTCCGCCCCACGCACTGACGCTGCGTAAGGTCCTGGAAGTGAGAGGGAGCGACGCTGACGTCACAGGAGCGCGACGCAAGGTCTTCAACCCCGACGATCGACTGCGGAGCCGCGGCCTACGGAGGAAGATCATCGTAAGGTAGGCCACGGTCCACCAGGGGGGAGGAGGACACCAGGAACGGAGAGCAAGATGGCGGACCGGCAGCAGACTAAGCTGCCCAGCATCGGCAGTGCCCCAGCCGTCGCGGGCCCCGACCAGCACCAGGAGAAGACGCGTGATGCAGGAGCGGTCGCGGGAGCAGGTAAGAGGAGTCTCCCTGTCCCGGACGCTGCCAGCGTCAGCCTGCTCCCAGGCCCCCTGGTGGAGCCGCCGATCCCGGGCGCTGCAAACATTGACCTGCTCCAGACCCCGCAACAAGCCCTGCTGCCGAGCCCTCCAGCCCTGGGCGCTGCCACCACCAGCCCGCGCCCAGGCCCAAAGTCGCACCCTCTGATCCCGAGCGTCATCAACAGCGGCCCTCTCCAGGCCCGGTCGCAAGGCCTGAACTCCCCAGGCGCCAAAGGACCGTACGCCCTCCATGTCCATCGGCTTGCCGAGGGGGAACAGCAGCACTACGGCTGTGAGGAGAGCCAAGAGGACCTGGACGGGTCTGAAGAACCATATGAGGAGGAAGAAAGAGCATCAGGAGAACACCGTTACTAAGGAACGGTGAATTGAACTGTATATAGTTACCTATCAGGGTATGAGAACTGTTACCAGAGTGAAGTGTGGTCCCCGTTGGGACTGATATAGGACTGTGTGAACGTTATGCCCTATCCCCTAAGTAACCTGGCTGAGGACTGAGAACAGCCACCCCTCTTCCCCTAACAGGCTGAGGACTGTGAGCAGCCATTCCCCTATCCCCACCGGCCGAGGACTGGGAACGGCCAATTCCTTGTATATAGTTGCGCTTCTTAAAGCGCCCCCTACTGGTTTTATAAAAAGACTGCAACGTCTACCTCTAGTCTACAAATTTGCTGGACTGTTGCACTTAGAAGAAGAAGGAACACCTGGTCGCAAGTTGCACCGCGACCATGAACCAAGAATACAAGAATGTGCTTTAATTAAAAAATGTTTTAGATTTTATATGCTGCTAAATAGTAATGTGAAAGTTTTCTATAATGTTTTATACAAAAGAGTTCCAGAAGTATTAGTACGTGTTTTATAATAGTGTGACAAGAAAAGAAAAGTGTGTCCCATAAAGGGAGTTGAACAATGTCGTCCGTTTCTAAATGTAAAAAGTTATTGAAAAAGTTTTGCATGTCCTGTAAATAACTGTTTTTGCTCTTTTCCAGCCCGAGGACGTGCTGTGCTTTACCAGGGGGGAATGTAGCGCCCCGAGGGCTCGGCCGCTACAGGGGTATTGCACCTCAGACCAGAGGTGTGATATTCCACTCCCAGGTAAGGATGGAGAATGGACCAGGGCTCAGTTAGCTGCATGCAGCACACACACCCCATTTCCCAGGGACAGCTCAACGGTGCTCCCACTAGACAGAAGTGCAGGCACGACCGACCATGTACCTGCTGGAGTGGGGAGGGAGGGGTGGAACACCCAGTGCTGTAGGGGCAGATAGGGGTTGGTTCCTGAGCGTAGGTAGGAGCCCATAGGTTGCTGGTCACCTGGGCTCATGGTCAGAGGGAGGTATAAAAGGTGGGCACCATCTTAGAACAGTGTTCAGTTCAGTCTGTGAGGTGAGGAGAGCTGACAGGGAGCAGCAGCTCAGGCTGAGTGCTGCTCCAGAGGCAGGCCTAGGGAAGAGGCCGGAGCCTGAGAGGAGAAGGAGAAGTGGGCCTAGAGAAGAGGCCGAGGAGGAGGTGAAGGGGAGCTGAGATTCTAGCTCATCTTAGCTCCAAGAGAAAGGAACAGAAACAGAAAGGAACTGCAAAGAAGGAGAGACAGAGAAACAGAAGGGCTCAGGAACAAGAAGGTGGAAGGGACCCTAAGAACCCACGAGAATCCAGGGTGCAGGGTCAGGCAGATTAAGGGTACCGGATCCCAAGTTGGTGGAGGAGAAACAACCCTCAGCCAAAGACCGGTCGTCGTGATCATATATTGGTGCGACACCTCATCAAACCTGCTAGGAAGGCACCATATAGGACAGCGGAGGACGGGGCCCACGTTTAACCGCACAGGTCCGCGGCAGCTGGACAAAAGTGGGTCACTGGTGAGGCAGGCCAGAGAAAGGATAAAAGGGGGTCCTGTGCCATGCTCCTGAACTGCCTGGGAGTTGACCGAGCCCCACACCTGGTGGACGCAGCACGGCTCGGGCAGTCATTGCCAGCTGAAGTGACTTGGATATTAACCGTGAGTAAAGACGCTGGACTGCAGTACGTTGTCTGTGTGCTTTTTCGCTCCTCCGGCACTACCGGCACTGGGACTCTCACTACCATCACTCCCAGCATCCACTACACTGCCCTGGGGCTGCACTCTTCCCGTGGGGAGTCACATCACCTCAGCTGCACCCATCATCAGCCCCAGCGGACTGCCTTGCAGCGGCGGTTCCTAATAACCGCAATCCACGGGTGGCGTAGTCGGACATTATCTAAAGCACATAGCAGACTACCATTGGCCTGACCACCCTGAGCCGCGGGACCGGGCCGCCACCACTACTACCCCCAACGTCTCCCTATCGCCCGGTTCCGCGTGCCCCACGGCCCAGGGGGCGAGTCAAAAGCGTATGGACGCCATTTACCAGGGAGCAAACCCTGAGACAACACAGCCCCAGCCCCCACCTCCAACACATCAACTTCAACGATAAAAGATTGAGAAACATCGGGTTGACTGAATATAGGTGCTGTGGCAACTTACAGTTCTCTACTGTCCCCCATCGTCCGGCCAATTACACAATTGGCCAACGATTAACGTAGGAGGCCACAGACTGTTTTCATTAACAGTTTTCATTAACAGGCCAGTTATTTGGAAACTAACAGTGAGGCCTGGATTTGGAGTCACCCCCAAAATTAAAGTGAAAAAACACACTACAGGCTGATCCAACTTTGATGTAATGTCTTTAAAACAAGTCAAAATGAGTCTCAGTATTAAGTGTGGCCTCCACGTGCCTGTATGACCTCCCTACAACGCCTGGGCATGCTCCTGATGAGGTTGCGGATGGTCTCCTGTGGGATCTCCTCCCAGACCTGGACTAAAGCATCCGCCAACTCCTGGAAAGTCTGTGGTGCAACGTGACGTTGGTGGATGGAGCGAGACATGATGTCCCAGATGTGCTCAATCAGATTCAGGTCTGGGGAACGGGTGGGCCAGTCCATAGCTTCCATGCCTTCATCTTGCAGGAACTGCTGACACACTCCAGCCACATGAGGTCTGGCATTGTCCTGCATTAGGAGGAACCCAGGGCCAACTGCACCAGCATATGGTCTCACAAGGGGTCTGAGGATCTCATCTCGGTACCTAATGGCAGTCAGGCTACCTCTGGCGAGCACATGGAGGGCTGTGTGGCCCTCCAAAGAAATGCCACCCCACACCATTACTGACCCACTGCCAAACCGGTCATGCTGAAGTATGTTGCAGGCAGCAGATCGCTCTCCACGGCATCTCCAGACTCTGTCACGTCTGTCACATGTGCTCGGTGTGAACCTGCTTTCATCTGTGAAGAGCACAGGGCGCCAGTGGCGACTTTGCCAATCCTGGTGTTCTGTGGCAAAGCGTCCTGCACGGTGTTGGGCTGTGAGCACAACCCCCATCTGTGGACGTCGAGCCCTCATACCACCCTCAAGGAGTCGGTTTCTAACCGTTTGTGCAGACACATGCACATTTGTGATAACCAAAAGCAAGTCACCAAAGGTGAAATGCAATCTCCAAATGACCAAACAAAAACCAAACTAAAGTCTGATAGGTATCATAAGGATAGTCAGATAGATAATAATATAACAAAAGAAAATAAATAGATACCCAAGACACATATGAGATATGTATAAAATATAATAATTTTATTCACAACAATATATTACTCTATTTGAAACATCACATAATAGTCATGGGAAAAGGACAACTAAAACAATAAGGGATACAGGGTGTATAATCCCAAGATAATAAAGGCAAGACCGTAAACATAGCCCCAGATCAATATAAACACTGCACAGGTTATAATATAATAATATTCAACATGATTATCATGGTAAAAATCCACCCATAAATAAATCAATCATATGGTAAGCAGGAGGATTTTTTTGTGATTACTACACAATAATAGAGTTGAATGTATTAGATGTCAATAGATATCAGTTAGATGTAAGAAAATGTTTGTGCTAAAGTAGTGCACATAAAGTGATGACTAGTATCTAAGTTAATAATCTGATAAGAACACTATGACATACTAGCCAAAAATAGGTATAGATACCTTAGATCAAGGAAAAAGACCAAGGACTAATGATAATAATCAGCCTAACGTCTAGATTAATCATATAATATGCTGACCAATGAAGTAAATATAAATACCTTGAGTCATGATAAAGGATCAGGGGCTCGTGGTAACAGTCTGCCTAACGCCTCGACGCGCGTTTCGCCTCGGCTTCGTCAGGAGGCGTGGTTAAAATAAAAGGTGGGTCCTATTTATATGAATAAAGTGTGCTTAACCACCAATCGGCGCTTTGTCCCCCGCGATGCCACGCCCCCCGCGATGACGCGGGCAGACGTGCAGCCCGCAAGATGAGGAAGAGGAACAGCGTCATCCCCCCCATCGCCCGGGCAACGACGTACAGGCCGCAACGCCACCGGGGCGCCGCAGTGCGCGAGCGAGAGCGCGTCCACACGTAAGCAGAAAGAAGAGACAACGTGCAAACAAAGGTACTCTCTTCTCCTTAGTGGCATCATTGCGGACGGGGGGTGGACAGTCCCCCGTCACGAACGAGGACAGGTCAGGATGAATTAGGGAAAATAATGACCTACCCTAACCTATTATAAGGCAATGGGAGTCATTAATCCATTGCCCAGCGGGTCTTAACATACAATAATAATCCCCTAAGGCATAGTCAGAGTAAATCCCCCAAATGATATCCACAGTACTCATAAATATATTGCACTGGTGATAATAAACCTGTGAAAAAGGATCAAAAAATATGTATAATACAGTAGATACACAAATGACTACTACACGCATAGTTATATAATAATAGATAGATATAGACAAATAAGTAAATAGATAAATAGATGAATAAAAATCTTGATAGGAGATCATATTGATGAAATTCCCTCGGAAGATACATAGCACCTTTTCTATTGCTTGATAGAACGTCAGATCTTCATATCAGAATGAATAATCATAACGTTAAGGTGACAGCCAGTAGATGACAGAGTACTATGAATATCAAGAAACATGTAATTAATAATAAATTAGGTACAAGAATACATAGAAAAAATTAAAAACAGCATGAATAGGAACCATCATTAAAATAGCGCAGCAAGAGAATTTTTACAAAAAAGACTTGAAGCTCACAGACTCATTCAAACCAGAGGGCATGACCGTATCCAACATAATAATCCAACGTGTCTCCTTTTGGAGCAGTTTTTGTTTAATGTTACCTCCCCTTATACCCATGTACACACTATCGATGCCCCGAACCGAAAGGCCCTTGGGGCTACATCCGTGGGCATCGAAAAAGTGCCTGGGAATAGTTTTCAGTTGTTGGGGATCTAAGCAGGTGGCGGCATTGTGGTCTTGTGGTCATGCTTATGTAGACAAGATCACAAGGACATCTGATGTGATAAATGACCGCTTCTGTTTCGCATGTAATGTGATGCAAAATTTTAACATTTTTATTTTTACCGGAATCTGAAAATTCACCCGTTTTGGTAATGTATTAACAAATTGAGCATCTACCACAGGAGAAACAGCCCCATGGTGGGCCCTTACTGCCGAAGAGAAACTGATTTTTCGGAGGAACATAATGACTTCTGGAGACTATATCTCCAAGAGTCTTAGCTCTACGGCCATGTTACCAACGGTCCGTAAGCAGAATGGGTCAATGTTTGGAAAAAATCTTTCTAATATTGATCCAATTGGTATTAAATGTTGTAATAAATCTTGGTGATGTATCAATATTCGGTTTCTTTTTAGAACCAGACAGTAGGCATTGTCTATTGGTAGCTTTAGCTCTCAAAAAGCCGCGTTTAATGTCCTGCTTTGGATAACCCCTGTCCTGAAATCTACGGGATAAATCATATGCTTGTTGAAAAAAATTATCATCATTAGAACAGATACGTTGTGCTCGTAAGAATTGACCTACAGGGATAGAGCTTTTTAATTTTGGCGGGTGTGAGGAGGAATAATGTAATAGGCTGTGTGCCCACGTAGCGTTTTTCAAGCGTATATGCTGTGGAATTTCCGCAGCGTAAACGCTTGAAAAACGCATGTATATCCACACCCCATGGTCCCCAATGGCATTCCGCAATGTCAATGCCCATGCTGCGGATTTTTCCGCAGCGTATATGCTGCGGTCAAAAATCCGCAGCATGTTCATTAATTTTGCGGAAGCACAGCGGAATCAATGTGCGGATGGTACCCAGGTCTGGAGGAGAGGAGACTCTCATCCAGACCTGAGTACCAAAGAAAAAGGAAAAAAAAGAATAAAATAAAGTTTATACTTATCTTCTGATGTTTTCCCTCCGTCGCGCTGTTGTCTGAAGGACCTGCCACGTCATTGAGTCATGTGACCCACCACATGACTCAATGACGTCACCGCAGGTCCTGCACACAACAGCGTGAGCCGCTCAAGACTCCGGACGGGGCAGAGAATGCATCGGAAGGTGAGTATAAAGTTTATTTTTTTAATTTTTACCATTCTGAACAAGTTGTCAAGCACTTTTCCAAGTGATGCTTGGAGAAGTGCTTGATAACCCGCATGCGGAAATGCATGCAAAGACGCCTCACAAACGCTTCTACCTGCCGGGAAAACCGCATGTAATATCCGCATGCGATTTTCCCGCCAGGGAGAAGCGTAAAAAATATGCTTCAGGTCCGCAACGTGGGCACATAGCCATAAGGCGTTAGTGGAGGTTTCCTTCCTAAAAATGTCAGTCTCAATCCTATTATCTCCTGATTTGGTGATGAGTAAATCCAGAAAATCAACTGACGTCTGACTATATTTCCAGGTTAAATGGATATTGAAAGTATTTTTAATGAGGCTGTTAAGGAATGCATCCAATCGTGAGGTGGAGCCCTGCCAGATGAATAATGCATCATCAATATATCTCGACCAGGACATGACGGCTTCATGTAAATAAATAAATAGATACCCCGTGTCTTGGGTATCTAGTTATTTTCTTTTGTTATATTATTATCTATCTGACTATCCTTATGATACCTATCAGACATGCACATTTGTGGCCTGCTGGAGCTCATTTTGCAGGGCTCTGGCAGTGTTCCTCCTTGCACAAAGGCGGAGGTAGCGGTCCTGCTGCTGGGTTGTTGCCCTCCTACGGTCCCCTCCACGTCTCCTGGTGTACTGGCCTGGCTCCTGGTAGCGCCTCCAGCCTCTGGACACTACGCTGACAGACACAGCAAACCTTCTTGCCGCAGCTCGCATTGATGTGCCATCCTGGATGAGCTGCACTACCTGAGCAACTTCTGTGGGTTGTAGAGTCCGTCTCATGCTACCACGAGTGTGAAAGCACAACCAACATTCAAAAGTGACCAAAACATCAGCCAGAAAGCATTGGTACTGAGATGTGGTCTGTGGTCCCCACCTGCAGAACCACTCCTTTATTGAGGGTGTCTTGACAATTGCCAATAATTTCCATCTGTTGTCTATTCCATTTGCACAACAGCATGTGAAATTGATTGTCAATCAGTGTTGCTTCCTAAGTGGACAGTTTGATTTCACAGAAGTTTGATTTACTTGGAGTTATATTCTGTTGTTTAAGTGTTCCCTTTATTTTTTTGAGCAGTGTATAAACCCCAGTACGATCACTGCTAACTTCATGATAACCCAAGAAAGATTATTAGCTGCCACCAACCATCGGGTCTTTTCTACAGGCTGACTGGTGGCCTATTTCTGGGTCTGATAGCGTATGGCTTCAGGGTGCAGTTTACAGAACAAAAGGAACAGAACTATTAAATGTTATATTTAATCCAGAACAATAGGCAGTGTTTATAAAAATATATAAAATATTTTAAAAAGGGGATGAAACAATACAGAATATACAGTTACATAAAATAAAACTATAAACCAAGAAAACTTACTAGACCTGATGTCACAGCAATGGCTTCAGATTTATGGAGGGAGGTTCTCCAGGAAAAACGGACAGCATCTACAATGAATTGTGCCTCCACATACTGACAACACCCAAAAGTTGGCAGCTGCTGTTTATTAGCTCCTAAGTTACACCCACACACCCCCCCTTCATGACTCTATACAGGATTGAATGAAAAAAGGAAAAAAGAGGGGTATAGGTAAGGGTACCAAACATTCTGAATAGTCCAGATAAATATCAATAGACAGCAATATTAGAAAAAAAGATAAACTTTATTAATACCATCCATAAACACCAACAAGTTAAAACATATTTAAAAACAGAGAAAAGCATTAGATGAAAATACCCTTATTAAATGTACTAATACGATTATATAGATACCAGCTATTGAACCTGTTCTATGCCCGGGTGGCGAGCATTTTTATTGGTATATAGTCTCCTATACTGGTATGTGCTGCCCCCCATCCTGGTATTTGTGCTGCCCACATTCTGGAATTTGTGCTGCCCCCATCCTGTCACCCCATCCTATCCTGGTGTGCATGGCACCTCTTATCCCCATCCTGGTATGCATGGCACCCCTCAACCCCAATCCGGGTGTACATGGCACCCCTCATCCCCAATCCTGGTGTGCATGGCACCCCTCATCCCCAATCCTGGTGTGCATGGCACCCCTCATCCCCAATCCCGGTATGCATGGTCCCCCTCATCCCCCAATCCTGGAATGCATGGTCCCCCTCATCCCCCAATCCTGGTATGCATGTTACCCCTCACCCCCCAATCCTGGTATGCATGGTACCCCTCATCCCCCAATCCTGGTATGCATGGTCCCCTCACCCCCCAATCCTGGTATGCATGGTACCCCTCATCCCCCAATCCTGGTATGTGTGGCCCCCTCACCCCCCAATCCTGTATGTGTGGCCCCCTCACCCCAAATCCTGGTATGTGTGGCCCCCTCACTCCCCAATCCTGGTATGTGTGGCCCCCTCACTCCCCAATCCTGGTATGTGTGGCCCCCTCACTCCCCAATCCTGGTATGTGTGGCCCCCTCACTCCCCAATCCTGGTATGTGTTGCCCCCTCATCCCTTTCACGCTGCACACATACAAAAAAACACTATGCGCTATGCGCATGCGCCGATTCCAACACATTCACTCCTGCCCTGGTCTCCGGTGAGAAGAGAGGTGCCGCGGCAACGCTCCTCCCAGTTAGGTAAGTATGTAAGTATGGCACTGGAGATCGCGGTATGCGTTCAGTGTCTATGCATACCGCGATCTCCGACGCCATACACTCCTCTTACCTGTAATGGCTCCATGCTTTCTTCTGTCTGGAGCCAGACTGCGCAGGCGTGTCGCGCTTGCGCAGTCTATAAAGGCTTCAGACTGAGGTACGTAGCATTATATTATAGACTAGCTACTGAACCTGTTCTACGCCCGGGTGGCGAGCATTTTTATTGGTATATGGTCTCCCATGCTGGCATGTGCTGCCCTCCTCCTGGTATTTGTGCTGCCCCCATCCTGTCCCCAACATCCTATCCTGGTATGCATGGCACCCCTCATCCCCTATCCAGGCATGCGTGGCACCCCTACACCCCCAATCCTGGTATGCGTGGCACCCCTGATCCCCAATCCTGGTATGCATGGCACCCCTCATCCCTATCCTGGTATGCATGGTACCCCATCCCTCATCCCCATACTGGTATGCATGGTACCCCATCCCTCATCCCCATACTGGTATGCATGGCCCCTCATCCGAATCCTGGTAGCATGGCACTCCTCATCCCTATCCTGGTAAGCATGGCCCCTCATCCCCAATCCCTGTATGCGTGGCACCCCTCATCCCCAATCCCTGTATGTGTGGCACCCCTCATCCCCAATCCCTGTATGCGTGGCACCCCTAATCCCCAATCCCTGTATGCGTGGCACCCTTCATCCCCAATCCTTGTATGCGTGGCACCCTTCATCCCCAATCCCTGTATGTGTGGCACCCCTCATCCCCAATCCCTGTATGCGTGGCTCCCCTCATCCCCAATCCCTGTATGCGTGGCTCCCCTCATCCCCAATCCCGGTATGCGTGGCTCCCCTCATCCCCATTACCGGTATGCGTGGCTCCCCTCATCCCCATTACCGGTATGCATGGCTCCCCTCATCCCCATTACCGGTATGCGTGGCTCCCCTCATCCCCATTACCGGTATGCGTGGCTCCCCTCATCCCCAATCCCGGTATGCGTGGCTCCCCTCATCCCCAGTCCCGGTATGCGTGGCTCCCCTCATCCCCAATCCCGGTATGCGTGGCTCCCCTCATCCCCAATCCCGGTATGCGTGGCTCCCCTCATCCCCAATCCCAGTATGCGTGGCTCCCCTCATCCCCAATCCCGGTATGCATGGCTCCCCTCATCCCCAATCCCGGTATGCGTGGCTCCCCTCATCCCCAATCCCGGTATGCGTGGATCCCCTCATTCCCAATCCCGATATGCGTGGTACCCCTCACCCCCCAATCCTGGTATGCGTGGTACCCCTCACCCCCCAATCCTGGTATGCGTGGTACCCCTCACCCCACAATCCTGGTATATGCATGGTCCCCTCACCCCACAATCCTGATATGTGTGGCCCCCTCTTCCCTTTCACACTGCACACACATACAAAAAAAAAATAAACAGTTATACTCACCTTTCTTCTCTGTGCTCCAGCGCTGCAGCGTCCTGTTCTGCCGGAGGCCAGGGGAGGAGAGCAAGATTAAATAGGCAAAAAAGGTCATGTGACCAGCAAGATAGAAAAAACCTAACAGGAGAGTTCTAACAGTATGTATGTACCACCAATGTCCAAGGGGGAAGATAAGCCATTGAAACCCTACGCGTTACGCCACATGAGTATGGCTTCCTCAGGGGTACAATGTGTAACATACCTGGCGGCGTCCTTGCATGGTGGTCCATCTCCCACTGTGCAGGAGCGCGCACTTGATCTCCTGTCCGGAATGTCTCTCTGGCTTCCCTCCATGCTGTCTGTTTGTGTCTGTCTCTGCTGCTTAAGGGCGGCGCCCGATCACTTCCTGCTTTTTGTACCTGCTGTGGGTCACACCCCTTGTGCGTCCTCAGCCTATTGCTGTCTGACACTTGGTATATAGCTCAGCAGCTCCCTTCTATCCCTGCCTGAGCATAAGTGTTTCCTTCAGTGTGTGCTTGCACTCTGAAGGTGCCAGGTCCCGTCCTTTGTTTCCTTGTCTGCCTTTCCTGGAGGCTGTATTTCCAGGCCTGTCTGAACTGTGTCCTGTATGTCTCCTGCTTTGCGGTATCAGCTCCCGTGTCTGAACTGAGTCCTGTATGTCTCCTGCTTTTCGGTATTAGTTCCCGTGTCTGAACTGAGTCCTTTCTGTGTTCTCTTGTCTGTCCTGTCTGAACACGCTCCTAGCCTGTTCCTCCTGCCTTCTAGTGGCCGATTTCCTAGACCCGCTCCTGTGTCTGGTCTGTCCTGTCTGAACACGCTCCTTGCCTGTTCGTTCCGCCTTCTAGTGGCCGATTTCCTAGACCCGCTCCTGCGTCTGGTCTGTCCTGTCTGAACACGCTCCTTGCCTGTTCGTTCCGCCTCTCTGGGGGCCGTATTCCCAGACCCGCTCCTGTATCCCTCTGCAGTGTCGGTCTCCTCCGTACACTCAGTTCCAGTCTGAACTCTCTCCTGTCCTTTACCTGTTTTGCCTCTATGTCCGTTCCCTTCCTTTTTCTGCAGAGTCTGAACTCGTACCTAACTCCTGCTTGTTGTCTCTGCAAGTACTGTGTGAGTATCTGGCTCTGTCTTTCCCTTCCTGTCTGTTCCGTGTGAACAGAGCCCTGTCCTCCCTGCTCAGCCTTGTCTGCACTCTAGCTGTGCTTGCCTGTAACCCTCTGCCTGTATTGTTCCTGAGTCCCGGTGTGTACTGGGTCCTATCCCGCCTGTGTTCCTACCTGCTAGTGCCTCCCTGTCTGCACTCTAGCTGTGCTTGCCTTTACCCCCCTGCCTGCATACCCGCCTGCCTGCATACCAGTCGTGCCTGCCTATACCCTCCAGTCTGTGTGCCAGCCTACCAGCCTGTTCCTGTATTTCCCTGTGTGGGTCAACAGCCGTGTCCGGGGTCTGTCCTGGAGTAGCACCTGGTCCCTCTGCTCGGTTCCTCCTTGGTGCACTGGCGTCGTATGCCGTCGTGCGACCCTGGTCGGATCGGGTGAATACTTAGTCACGCCCCTCCAGGCATTCACTCTCCGGCACGGTCCAGTGGAATCACTACCAATCACACGCACACGCCGCTTAGCCCGGGCGTGTGCATAACACAATGCTTGTATTAAGACTTAGATGGACCTGTATAACCCGTATGCCCAAAGAGATACTGACTTATAATCTTATATAGTTTTATTATCGGCATGCGTGTCACACTGGACCGCACAGCCGGAAATGACAACAAGTGGGCGGGACCCAAAAGCAGACAGCGTGCGTACCACGCTGAACCGCACCGCCAAAGGAGTCATACAATGGTCAGATCCTACACATCCCCAGCGTGTACACTGATTGACAATCAATTTCACATGCTGTTGTGCAAATGGAATAGACAATAGATGGAAATTATTGGCAACTATCAAGACACCCTCAATAAAGGAGTGGTTCTGCAGGTGGGGACCACAGACCACATCTCAGTACCAATGCTTTCTGGCTGATGTTTTGGTCACTTTTGAATGTTGGTTGTGCTTTCACACTCGTGGTAGCATGAGAGGGACTCTACAACCCACAGAAGTTGCTCAGATAGTGCAGCTCATCCAGGATGGCACATCAATGCGAGCTGTGGCAAGAAGGTTTGCTGTGTCTGTCAGCGTAGTGTCCAGAGGCTGGAGGCGCTACCAGGAGCCAGGCCAGTACACCAGGAGACGTGGAGGGGGCCGTAGGAGGACAACAACCCAGCAGCAGGACCGCTACCTCTGCCTTTCTGTGAGGAACAGGAGGAGCACTGCCTGAGCCCTGCAAAATTACCTCCAGCAGGCCACAAATGTGCATGTGTCTGCACAAACGGTTACAAACTGACTCCATGAGGGTGGTATGAGGGCCCGACATCCACAGATGGGGGTTGTGCTCACAGCCCAACACCGTGCGGGACGCTTGACATTTGCCACAGAACACCAGGATTGGCAAAGTTGCCACTGGCGCCCTGTGCTCTTCACAGATGAAAGCAGGTTCACACTGAGCACATGTGACAGACGTGACAGAGTCTGGAGACGCCGTGGAGAGCGATCTGCTGCCTGCAACATCCTTCAGCATGACCGGTTTGGCAGTGGGTCAGTAATGGTGTGGGGTGGCATTTCTTTGGAGGGCTGCACAGCCCTCCATGTGCTCGCCAGAGGTAGCCTGACTGCCATTAGGTACCAAGATGAGATCCTCAGACCCCTTGAGTGACCATATGCTGGTGCGGTTGGCCCTGGGTTCCTCCTAATGCAGGACAATGCCAGACCTCATGTGGCTGGAGTGTGTCAGCAGTTCATGCAAGATGAAGGCATTGAAGCTATGGACTGGCCCGCCCGTTCCCCAGACCTGAATCCGATTGAACACGTCTGGGACATCATGTCCAGGAGTTGGCGGATGCTTTAGTCCAGGTCTGGGAGGAGATCCCACAGGAGACCATCCGCACCCTCATCAGGAGCATGCCCAGGCGTTGTAGGGAGGTCATACAGGCACGTGGAGGCCACACACAATACTGAGACTCATTTTGACTTGTTTTAAGGACATTACATCAAAGTTGGATCAGCCTGTAGTGTGTTTTTCCACTTTAATTTTGGGGGTGACTCCAAATCCAGGCCTCCATTGGTTAATAAATGTGATTTCCATTGATGATTTTTGTGTGATTTTGTTGTCAGCACATTCAACTTTGTACAGAACAAAGTATTCAATGAGAATATTTCATTCATTCAGATCTAGGATGTGTTATTTGAGTGTTCCCTTTATTTTTTTGAGCAGTGTATAGACACCATATAAGTACATCTAAGGAATAGAACAATACATGCAAATACAACGGCCAAGTACATATAATGTACATTGACATAGCGCAGCATTGAACATTAAGAAATTTGATCTCATCATATTAATGCATCACCATAATGTTGGATTAGATGTCAAAAAATGTCATCCTTTCCAAAATATCAGTACTGATATTACTCAATAAGATAAAATTCAACAATTCAACAAAGTGCATAAATACAGACAAAGATAAATAATCCCTATTTTTTATAGAACCCAGAAAACAACAGTTCTTCATTAATTCCTCGAGGGGACACACAGTTCATCTTGTAGATCCATCTGGATTCTAAACTCAAAAGTGCTGGCGTAACATCGTCTCCCCGGATGTTAAATGGTATACGGTCCAAGCCACAGACCAATTTTACAATGGTGGTATTGCATATAATGCATAGCAACCGTCAAAATTTGCTTCTGTGCCTTTAGATGTGATTCCACCTATGCGATATTCGAAAAATACTGTTGGATCTTTTTACGAAGTTCTTGGGAGGTCTGACCAATATATACAAGTGGACAAGGACAGATTAAGGCATAGATGACATTTTTGGGCCGTCAATTAATGTAATTATTCAATACAAATTCCCTTTGGTCCGTTGGATTCATAAAAGTGTAGGTTGGCGGCATAAAGGAGCAAACAGTTTCCACATGCATGCGAACATTTTAGTGTAATAGCTCTGTTCAATTTGGTCAAGGGTCACACAAAATGGCTCTTTACCAAATTATCTTTAAGGTTCCTTGCCCTCCTTGCCGTAAGTAATGGCAGTGCAAGATGCTTCAATTTAGGCTCAGACAACAAGATGGACCAGTTCTTATGGAGTATGGCTTGAAGGTCTCTCCATTGATGAAATCAGTAATCAATCGAATGGAGGTATCCTCCTTCTTAGGTTTAGGTTGCAAAAGGTCAACTCTATCCAGATGCCTGACCCTATTCAATGCACCAGTAAGAGACTTTTTCGGGTATCCTCTAGCCCTTAAACGAGAGATCAGGTCATCAGCCTGCAAAGTAAAATCAACAACATTACTACTTACATTTTGTCCTTATAGGTTGACTATAGGGAATACCCTTTTTTTGATGTATAGGGTGGAAACTACTATAGGGTAATATATTCTTATTTGATGTATCCTTGAGATACAGACTAGACCAAATCCTTTGATTCTCTAGAGTAAGTTGGACCTCCAAAAAGTATTATTTAATTTTATTTGATAAGTAAGATGTACATTACATGTATTGCAGTTTAAAGCTGAAATAAACTCCAAACACAATTCTTTTGGACCTGTCTAAAAAAGCAAAATGTCGTCGATGTACCTATACCACTTAAACACATGCCCCCTGTAAAAAGGGAGTGGGTACACGTGCACCCCCTCCCACCAACCAAGTAAAAGATTGGCATAGGAAAGGGCGCACCGCTCACCCATCCTTCCTTTTTTCATTCATTCCTTTGGGTGTTGGGGCACAGCATTCCTATATAATTGTGTGGTGCCAGGTTATTTGGTTCTGCTCCATATAGGGTTGGGCTTGGGCTGTTGCTTCAGTTTCACAAAATTATGAGTTACCCTAAATGGACTGTATCTTTGCTCCAGAGAGGCGCATGTGCTCGATATCAATGTCATATTTTGTATCACTATTATTTTATTATTATTTATTATTATAGCTCCATTTATTTCATGGTGCTTTACATGTGAAAAAGGGGGTATACATAGCAAAAACAATTAGAAAAATCTTGAACAAGAATGCAACGGCAACTGGTACAGGAGGAGAGAGCACCCTGACTGCCAGGGGCGTATCTAGAGAGGGTCAGCCGGGGTATGTGCCCTTGGCGCAGCCGGCAGGGGGTCACAGTCAGGACGCCTAACGCGGCGGTTCGATGTGCCTCCCCAGGCGGCAGCATTCTGCCGCCCCCCGGACCGGGATTTGGCCATTCTCTGAGTGGGCGACAAGCAGACGCAAGTACAATTGAAGCTCTGTCCGTCGGCTTAGAACGACGTCAGCAGCATGATCTGATCATGTGATCCCGCTGCTGACGTCACTCGCCGGCGACCACAGGAGGGAAGAGCAACGGTGGTAAGTGCTCCTGTGGAGCTGAAGACACCGAAGATTCAGATTGGGGGGCACAGTTATTAATTGTGCGGGGAGGGTATTTGTTGTGCAAGGGGGTATTAATTGTGCATGGGAGGTATTCATTGTGCAGGGGGGTATTAATTGTGCAACGGGTATTAATTGTGCAGGGGGGCATAGTTATTAATTGTGCAGGGGGGTATTAATTGTGCAGGGGGGTATTTATTGTGCAGGGGGCATATTTATTAACTGTGCAGAGGTATATTTATTAATTGTGCAGGGGGGTATTAATTGTGCAGGGGGGCATATTTATTAATTGTGCAGGGGTATATTTATTAATTGTGCAGGGAGCTATTTATTAATTGTGCAAGGGGGCATATTATTAATTGTGCAGGGGGCTATTAATTGTGCAGGAGGGGCATATTTATTAATTGTGCAGGGGGGCTATTAATTGTGCAGGGGGGCATATTTATTAATTGTGCAGGGGGGCATATTTATTGTGCAGCGGGGCTATTAATTGTGCAGGAGCCATATTTATTCAGTGTGGAGGAGAGATTTATTCAGTGTGGAGGGGAGATTTAATCTGTGAGGAGCGAGTGGGGGGTGGGTACCGACACATAATTGGTAGCGGGGGGAAAATGTGTGCGGACACAGTATGGGAAGCGAGTGTGATGGGATGTGTACGGACACAGTATGGCGAGTTGAGGGGGATGTGTGAGGAGGAAATATTAGGAGGTAGGGTGAAACATGTAAGGAGACTATTGAGAATAGTGTGAGGAGACAGTATGGGGAAGAAAAGTGTGAGTGGGCACAGAATAGAGACTGAATAGTGGGTGGGGGTAGCATGGGGGACAGTGTAGGTCACAGCCAGGAGGGAACAATATGCTAAGGAGGGGGAGTGTGATGAGGGGGCACAGAATAGAGACTGAGCCCTATAGGGGGGACGCAGTGTGAGAACAGTGTGAAAAGGGGGTCCAGTATGGAAAGGAAAGGGCAGTGTGCAGAGCATGTACCATAAGACAGACAGTGTGGAGGAGATATCTTGTGCAGGGAATATAGTGAGGGGCAATTATTTATTCAGGAGCTCAGCATAGGGCAGATATTTGTATTCAGGAGCATTATAATGACACTGCTATCTTTCCGGGCATCGTGTTGGGATGTGCTGCAGAAGACCGGAGAAGATGGAAATCTGCAGAGTCGGCTGTGGATGAGAAAAGTCATCATGGCGTCTGGACAAGATGAAGAAGAAAGAACGACTCCAGAGACAACATCAACTATAAGGTACCTGGATGTAAATGTTTTTTATGATGCTGACATTTTTTTTTTATTATTTGTTAGGAGCATTAAAAGTGTTGTCCACGTTTATGATGAGTCTGCAGTCATTCTATGTGACTGCAGACTTCTGAATTCTCACAGTGCGCACTGCACACTGTCAGGATTCTCTCGTGCTGGCGATTTGTATACATGTGGTCACGTGCTGACTAGACATGCGTGGCCTCAGGCAATGAAATTGAATTGAAGGAGGCCAGACACGTCTAGTCGGAATGTGGCCAGAAGTATACAAATCGCATACTTGTGGTGACATGACCGTCCACTGTTGCCACGGCAAGGGAGAATCCTAAAAGTGTGCTGTGCGGGCGCTGTGAGAATTCAGAAGCCTGCAGTCACACACAGTGACTGCAGACTTTCATCTCAAACCTGGACGAGCCCATTAATTATAAAATGAAGCCCTGTAGCCAATCCTAACAGCGTGTAATATCCTCACTGTCAGGATTCAGTGCTGCTTGCAGGTTCCATTAGTCATCACATGGCCACTTCACTCATATGCGATTTTCATACTTACGGTCATCTGACAATGAGCTTCTCTTACTGCTTCTCTCAGAGAGAATTAGGAAGAGCAGCTCATCGGCATGTGACTAAGGCCACGGCCCCACTATCAGTATTTGGTCAGTATTCGGTCAGTATTTTTTCTCAGGAGTGGGAGCCAAAACCGGGTGAGCAACAATCAGAGAAAAGGTATAATAAAACAAGTCACCAATTCTGCATTTATTACCCACTCCTGGTTTTGGCTCCCACTCCTGAGAAAAAATACTGACCAAATACTGATAGTGGGGACGTGGCCTTAATGTGCAAATTGCATATGTGCTGGAGAAGGAGCGGGGAGGGGGTGGGGCGCCAAACTGAATTCTTGCCCTGGGTGCTAGAAGACCTATAGCCTATAAGGCTATTGTGGGAAGAGGAGATAAGACGGGAGTAGAGAAGGAGATATGTAGCGCCCCGAGGGTTCGGTTGCAACAGGGGTATTGCACCTCAACCAGAGGTGTGATATTCCACTCCCAGGTAAGGATGGAGTATGGACCAGGGCTCAGTTAGCTGCATGCACACACACACACTCACCCCATTTCCGGGGGACAGCTCGACGGTGCTCCCATATAATTGCAGGCAAAACTGACCATGTCCCTGGCTGCAGTGGGGAGGGGGGAGAGAACCCAGTGGTGTAGGAGCAGAAGGGGACGGTTTCTGGAGCATAGGAAGGAGCTCATTGGGTGCAGGTCACCTGGGCTCAGATACAGAGAGACAGATAAAAGGTGGGAGCCATCTTGGGAGTAGAGAGTAGAAGCAGAGCAGAGTAGCAGCTCAGTCAGAGCTGACAGGGAGCCGAGGCTCAACCTGAGCTCAGCTCCACGAGGCAGGCCTAGAGAGAAGGCCGGGGCCAGAGAGGAGAAGAGAAGAAGGAGAAGGAAGGAAGGAGGAGAGACAGAGGAGTAGAAAGGCTCCAGAAACAAGAAGGCAGAAGGGACCCTAAGAGAGCAGAATGGACAGCAACCATTGCAAACCCGCGTTATATCGGGTGAAGGGTCAGGCTGTGGAAGGGTACCAGATTCCCAAGTTGGTGGAGGTAAATTATCCCTCAGCCAAGAACCGGAGGTCGTGATCATTTAATGGTGCGACCCCCAGCCAAACCTGCTAGGAAGGCACCATATAGGATAGCGGGAAGCGGAGGCCAACGCTTACCCGACACGGTCCGCGGTAGCTGGACAGAAGTTTGGTCACTGGTGGGGCACGAGAGGCCAGAGAAAGGACAGAAGGGGGTCCTGTGCCATACTCCTGAATTGCCGGGGCAGTCATTGCTGACAGAAGTGACATGGATAACAACTGTGAGTAAAAACCCTGGACTGCACCATTGGACTCAGTGTGATCTTTGCTGCGCCTGCACCATCACCCTCAGCATCCACGTACATTGCCCTGAGGCTACACTCTTCCCGTGGGGAGTTATCCTACCCCTGTGCTGCACACTAACACCAGCCTCAGCGGTCTGCCTTGCAGCGGCGGTTATCCCTGACCGCAATCCACGGGTGGCGTAGTCGGACATTCAAAACACTGATAAATAGACTGCCGCCATTTGGTCTGACCACCCTGAGCCACGGGATCGGGTTGCCACTACTACCCCCATCAGCACCGTACACAAGAAGGCCCGGTTCTGGGTACCCCACGGCCCAGGGGGCGAGTCAGATAGGAGGTTGCATGTAGGTAGGTGTAGCATCGGCAGCTTCCGGGGCTCTGTGCTTAGGGCACGCGAGCTCTCCCTCCCTCTTAAAGGGGCCGCGAGACATCCTATAGAGTCCCTGGCCAATGGCCGGAGGACTGCCCCTGTATGAGGCACCTCCACCAAAATTGAGGTGCCTGTGCAAGGTTGTTGTTCCGTGTGCTAACACTTGCTTCAGTGGTCAGGTCCCACTGCCTGTCAGTCCTGCCCGCCAGTCTGTCTACAGTCCTGCCCGCCAGTCTGTCTGCAGTCCTGCCCGTCAGTCTGTCTACAGCCCAGCCCGCCCATTTACCTGGATGCACCTGCCAGTTACCTGCCGTGCCCACCAGCCTACTTACCTGGAAGCACCTGTCTGTTATCTGTTATGCCCGCCCGCCTGCTTACCTGGAGCGCCAGCCTGCCTACCTGGAGCACCCATCTGGCTATCTGCCGAACTAGGCTGCTAAACTACCCAGACCACCCGTCAGCCTTCCTGCCGTGCTCACCCGCTGTACCGGTCAGTTCCTGCCATCTGACCCGTGGGAGTCACCTGCTCTCACACAAGGTCAGTCCCAGAATGGCACCTGGTCCACCTGCCTGGGCCCTCCCTGGTTCACGGAGTCAATTGAGCCGCCGTGCGACCTTGGTTGGGCCGAGTAGGCACTTAGTCACGCCCCTCTGTTCCCTCCTTGCACCGAAGCACAGAGTTTCCACCACCCGGATCCGGAACAGTTTGCACAGGCCATGGAACCAGGCTCCTTCACTCTTTGACCTGTACCAGGAGGTCTCACGTGAGAGATCCCAACAGGAGACTATTCTGTCCTATCTGCGGTCTGTCAGCTCCTGCCTGGACACGCTGTCCACCCCGTCTGTGTCCGTCTCTAGCCGAGCGGCACCCGCTCCGTCGGCACCGCAACCTACTGGCGCTATGGCATCTGGCTCTGGACCCCAGCTCTCTGCGCCTCCACGTTTTGGTGGTGACCCCGTCTTATGTCGGGGCTTCCTAAATCAGTGCACGCTGCACTTTGAACTCCTGGCACATCAGTTCCCCTCCGACCGGGCCAAGGTGGCGTTCATCATGCCTCACCTCAACGGGGAGGCATTGGCATGGCTAAACCCTCTCTGGGAAAGAGTGGACCCCCTGGTATCCGATCTTCTGGCTTTCCTCGCTGTCTTCCGGAAGGTCTTCGATGAGCCCAGACGAAAATCTACTGCCTCCTCTCGTCTCCGCCAAGGGAGTCTCTCTGTGGGCCAGTATGCCATACGTTTCCAAACACTCGCATCCGAGCTTGCCTGGAACAACGAGGCCCTGGTGTCCACCTTCTGGGAGGGTCTTCCGGTCGGATCAAGGATGAGCTAGCTGGTCGTGACATCGCTTCCACCCTGGACGACCTGGTGTCATTAGCTACCCGGATTGACATCCATTTTCAGGAACGTGCCAAGGAGACTACTGTTAGAAACCTCCTGTTAGTTCTTTTTCTATTTTGTTGGTCACATGACTTTCTGCCTATATAATCCAGCTCCGCCCTTCTGGTCTTGCTGGACTTCAGTGTTACATTTACTCTTAAGCTAGCCAGGTGCTTTGTACCTAACTCTGTAGTTTGCTTGGTCTTTGGACCACTAGTAGTTTTTGTTTGTTTGTCTTTGCTCTGCTACAATTTCTGCTAGGAGGTGTCCAGCTATATCCCAGTCCTTAGTTCTTGTAGGGACCCCTCCCTTATATCTAGCCGAGGACTTAGGTGGGTCTGTTCACAAGGAACAGGTCCCCCGCTGCATCGTAGAGAATCAGCTTAGTCCTATTGTAGGGACAGTTTTCCTATCTTTCCTTAGTGCTTGTAGCAGTTCATAACAGTAAGTCCAGCCAAAAATAAAACACTCTAAGGAAAGTAATCCAGAATTCAGCATGGTGTCGGTTCAGGAGTTGGCTCAACGCCTGCAGGGACTGTCTTTGGAGGTGGCCGAGCTCCAGCAACACGTGAGTAGCTGTCCTGGAGCGCATTTTGTCGAACCGAAGGTAGGACTGCCAGATTTTTTTTATGGTAAACAGCAAGATTTTTTTTCCTTTAAAAACGCTTGTTTATTATATTTTCGTTTAAGACCCAAATCCTCGGGGAATGAATCACAGCGCATTGGGTTTATAATGTCACTTTTGCGTAAAGAACCACAGGGATGGGCCTTTTCTCTACAACCTAATGATCCGTGTTTTAGATCTGTGGAAGAATTTTTTTCTGCTATGGGGTTGTTGTATGATGATCCTGATCGAGTCTCATCTGCTGAAACGGAATTAAGACGTTTGAAGCAGGGATCAGGTGATGTGGAAAATTATTGTACATACTTCAGAAGATGGTCGGCCAAAGTGGAATGGAATGACTCAGCATTAAAATGTCTGTTTCTTGCTGGTCTAGGTGAAAGGGTTAAGGATCTGCTGATTGCCTTCCCAAAACCTGGAACCTTGCAGGAGGCAATGCAATTAGCTATACGTGTGGACAGGAGACTGCGTGCTAGGATTAATGAGGAGAAATCTACTGCTATGGCAGCTCCTAGTTTTCAGAAGGTCTGCTCGGAAGGTGGAGAACCGATGGAGATTGGGGCGATGTCACCCCACTCTCAGGAAAAAGACCGCAGGTTTGCTAAGGGATTGTGTTTTTATTGCGGTAAATCTGACCACTTTATTAAGAACTGTGTGCTTCGTTTGAACAAAGAAAAAAAAAAAGAGGTCAGTTACGCCCATATAGCTTGTTTAAACTCAAAAGGAGTATTTCTTTCTGGAAGCACCTCATTCCAGGAGGAGTTGATTGAATTTCGGGTATTTGTGGATTGTGGTTCTACACTCAATGTGATTGATAAGGGATTTTTGGAAAAATTTAAATTAGAATCCAAACATTTGTCATCTCCTATTTCTGTGGTTGCTGTTGATGGCTCTCCCTTGAAATGTATTACTCACAAGGTTTTTGAATTTCCCCTCACCATTAATGGTATTCACCAAGAGAATTTGGATTTGGCTTTATTAAATAATTTGCCTTCTCCAGTGGTTTTGGGGTTACCTTGGTTAAAATTGCATAATCCTGCACTGGACTGGTCTACCCATGAAATTAAGTCTTGGAGTCCTAAGTGTCATGATAAATGTTGTAATGGTCGCATTGCTGCTGTGGAAAGAGGGGAATTACCTGTACCTATTCAGGATTTTTGGAAGTTTTTTTCTGAGGAGGAGTCGCAAGTTTTGCCTCCTCATAGGGACTATGATTGCACCATTGAGTTTGTTCCTGGAGCTACTCTTTCCAAGAGTCGCTTATTTAATCTGACTATCCCTGAGAGAAAGGCCTTGGAGGAATACATACAGACAAGCTTGGCCGCCGGTCACATTAGACCTTCTAAGTCTCCTGTGGCTGTTGGATTTTTTTTGTAAAAAAAAAAGGACGGCGGTTTACGTCCATGTCTGGACTTTCGCGAAATTAATAAAATTACCGTACGCAATTCCTACCCACTGCCATTAATTCCTGACTTGTTCAACCAGTTAGTGGGGGCCAAGTGGTTCTCTAAAATTAATCTCCGGGGGGCATACAATTTGTTACGTATGAAGGAAGGTGATGAATGGAAAACTGCTTTTAACACTCCGGTGGGTCATTTTGAGAATCTGGTTATGCCTTTTGGTCTTACCAATGCACCAGCGTTTTTTCAGAACCTTATTAATGACATCCTAAGACAGTTGATTGGTAAGAATGTGGTGGTGTATTTGGATGACATTTTGATTTATTCGCCTGATCTGGAGTCTCATTGGCAGAGCATACGTGAGGTATTGCAGTTGTTAAGTGACAATTCACTCTTTGCTAAGCTGGAGAAATGTGAGTTCGCTGTGCAGAGAATTAGTTTTCTGGGCTACATTATCTCCAGTGAGGGCTTTGAGATGTACCCGGTGAAGGTTCAGGCGGTGCAGGAATGGCCTAGGCCTATTGGTTTGAAATCGTTACAGAGATCTTTGGGTTTCGCCAATTATTACAGAAAATTCATTAAGCATTTTTCTATAATTGTTAAGCCGCTGACCGATCTCACCAGGAAAGGTGCGAATACGGTTCAGTGGACTACGGAGGCCATTGAAGCTTTTGTGTATCTCAAGGAGAGGTTCAGTTCTGCCCCTATCCTTATGCAGCCTGATGAGACCAAGCCTTTTTTGGTCGAGGTTGATGCTTCTTCGGTGGGGGTTGGGGCTGTTTTGTCTCAGGAAAACAAGGATGGAGTACATCCCTGTGCCTTTTTTTCAAATAAAATTTCTGAGACCGAACTTAATTACGATGTTGGTAATCGGGAATTGCTGGCTATTAAACTCGCATTTGAACATTGGCGTCATCTCTTGGAAGGTGCTAAATTTCCCATTCAGGTTTTCACTGATCATAAGAATCTGATCTATCTTGATGCTGCCAAACGCTTGAATGCCCGTCAGGCTAGGTGGGCACTTTTTTTTTTGCGGTTTAATTTTTCTGTTACTTACATCCCGGGTACCAAGAATGTAAAAGCTGATGCTTTATCTCGCAGCTTTTCTCCCATGGTCGGTGCTGAGGAGGAGGAGAGCATTTTACAGAAGGTGTTGTGATAGCAGCATTGGACTCCGTTTTGGAAGATGGGATTCTGAAAGCCCAGGAGGATGCCCCGTCTAACACTCCCCATGGAAGGTTGTTTGTGCCTAGGAACTTTAGGAGAGATTTGTTTGTGGAGTGTCATGAGTCTCGGTTGGCAGGTCATCCAGGAATTTCTGAGACTAAGAGACTTGTAGGTCGCAGTTTTTGGTGGCATGGGTGGCAGAAGGAAGTCATTAAGTGGGTGCGTCAATGTACTGTGTGTGCTAGATCTAAGTCTTCACATGCTCCTGCTGCGGGGTTGCTTTGCCCTCTGGAGGTTCCTTGTGCACCTTGGACGCATCTTGCTATGTATTTTATTACTGACCTTCCTGCCTCTGAGGGTTTCACAGTCATCTGGGTGGTCGTGGACTGTTTTAGCAAGATGTGTCACTTGGTTCCTTTCATCAAACTGCCCTGTGCTAAGACACTCGCTAAGGCTTTTGTTAAGGAAATTGTCAGACTCCATGGCGTTCCTACCGACATTGTTTCCGATAGAAGACCTCAGTTCGTGGCTTGTTTTTGGCGTGCCTTTTGTGACAGGTTGGGAGTTCATTTGTCATTTTCATCTGGATATCATCCTGAGTGTAATGGACAGACAGAAAGAAAGAACCAGGATGTTGAACAGTTTTTGCGTTGTTTTGTGGCGGACAATCAAGAGGGGTGATCTGAGTTTCTGCCACTTGCTGAATTTGCTCTTAACAATCATACATCCTCTTCTGCTGGGTGTTCTCCTTTTCTTTGTTGTACTGGGAGACATCCGTCGTTTGGGTCATTCTCCAAATTGGTATCGGCTGTGCCGGAGGAGGAGAATTTTTCCGGTGATTTGGAGAGAGTTTGGACTGATGTACAGTACAGACCAAAAGTTTGGACACATCTACTCATTTAAAGATTTTTCTGTATTTTCTTGACTATGAAAATTGTACATTCACACTGAAGGCACCAAAACTATAAATTAACACATGTGGAATTATACACTTAACAAAAAAGTGTGAAACAACTGAGAACATGTATTCTACGTTCTTCAAAGTAGCCACCTTTTGTTTTGATGACTGCTTTGCACACTCTTGGCATTCTCTTGATGAGCTTCAAGAGGTAGTCACCGGAAATGGTTTTCACTTCACAGCTGTGCCCTGTCCGGATTAGTAAGTGGGATTTCTTGCCTTATAAATGGGGTTGGGACCATCAGTTGTGTTGTGCAGAAGTCTGGTGGATACGCAGCTGATAGTCCTACTGAATAAACTGTTAGAATTTGTATTATGGCAAGAAAAAAGCAGCTAAGTAAAGAAAAATGAGTGACCATCATTACTTTAAGAAATGAAGGTCATTCAGTCCGAAAAATTGGGAAAACTTTGAAAGTGTCCCCAAGTGCAGTTGCAAAAAACATTAAGCGCTACAAAGAAACTGACTCACATGAGGACCGCCCCAGGAAAGGAAGACCAAGAGTCACCTCTGCTTCTGAGGATAAGTTTATCCGAGTCACCAGCGTGAGAAATCGCAGGTTAACAGCAGCTCAGATTAGAGACCAGGTTAATGCCACACAGAGTTCTAGCAGCAGACACATCTCTTCAACAACTGTTAAGAGGAGACTTTGTGGAGCAGGCCTTTATGGTAAAATAGCTGCTAGGAGACCACTGCTAAGGACAGGCAACAAGCAGAAGAGACTTGTTTGGGCTAAAGAACACAAGGAATGGACATCAGACCAGTGGAAATCTGTGCTTTAGTCTGATGAGTCCAAATTTGAGATCTTTGGTTCCAATCACCGTATCTTTGTGCGACGCAGAAAAGGTGAACGGATGGACTCTACATGACTGGTTCCCACCGTGAAGCATGGAGGAGGAGGTGTGATGGTGTGGGGGTGCTTTGCTTGTGACACTGTTGGAGATTTATTCAAAGTTGAAGGCATACTGAACCAGCATGGTACCACAGCATCTTGCAGAGGCATGCTATTCCATCCGGTTTGCGTTTAGTTGGACCATCATTTATTTTTCAACAGGACAATGACCCCAAACACACCTCCAGACTGTGTAAGGGCTATTTGACCAAGAAGGAGAGTGATGGGGTGCTGCGCCAGATGACCTGGCCTTCACAGTCACCAGACCTGAACCCAATCAAGATGGTTTGGGGTGAGCTGGACCGCAGAGTGAAGGCAAAGGGGTCAACAAGTGCTAAGCATCTCTGGGAACTCCTTCAAGATTGTTGGAAGACCATTTCCGATGACTATCTCTTGAAGCTCATCAAGAGAATGCCAAGAGTGTGCAAAGCAGTCATCAAAGTAAAAGGTGGCTACTTTGAAGAACGTAGAATATAAGACATATTTTCAGTTTGTTTCACACTTTTTTGTTAAGTATATAATTCTATATGTGTTAATTCATAGTTTTGATGCCTTCAGTGTGAATGTACAATTTTCATGGTCATGAAAATACAGAAAAATCTTTAAATGAGAAGGTGTGTCCAAACTTTTGGTCTGTACTGTACGTTGTAACCTTCAACAGGCTAACGAAAAATCTAAGAGGTACTTTGACAGGAAACGTCAAGAGGTTTTGTTTACGGTTGGTGACATGGTTTGGTTGTCCTCTAAGAATCTGCGGTTGAGGATTCCTTCTAAGAAATTGGGCCCGAAATTTGTAGGGCCGTTTAAGGTACTTCAGGTAGTTAACCAATCTGCTGTTAGGTTGGAGGTTCCCACCTCCTGGAAGATTAATCCGGTGTTTCATGTTTCCTTATTGCAAAAAGCTGAGGTTTCGGATAGGGACGCCACTGTCTCTGTTCCTCCGGTGGTGGAAGACGGTGAATATGAAATTTCTCGCATTCTTAATTCTAGATGGCATAGAGGGAGATCGCAGTATCTCGTCGCTTGGAAAGGTTTCGGTCCCGAGGATAACTCCTGGGTAAAGGCGGATTATGTCTCTACTCCTAGACTTATCAGAGCGTTTCACAGGAGGTTTCCTGATAGACCTGGGCCTGGAGGATCCGGAGGATCCTCATAGAAGAGTGGGTACTGTTAGAACCCTCCTGTTAGTTATTTTTCTATTTTGTTGGTCACATGACTTTCTGCCTATATAATCCAGCTCTGCCCTTCTGGCCTTGCTGGACTTCAGTGTTACATTTACTCTTAAGCTAGCCAGGTGCTTTGTACCTAACTCTGTAGTTTGCTTGGTCTTTGGACCACTAGTACTTTTTGTTTGTTTGTCTTTGCTCTGCTACAATTTCTGCTAGGAGGTGTCCAACTATATCACAGTCCTTAGTTCTTGTAGGGATCATAGAATCATAGAATCATAGAATGTAGAGTTGGAAGGGACCTCCTGGGTCATCTGGTCCAACCCCCTGCTCAAAGCAGGATTCACTAAATCATCTCAAACAGATGTCTGTCCAGCCTCTGTTTGAAGACGTCCATTGAAGGGGAACTCACCACCTCTCGTGGCAGCATGTTTCACTCATTGATCACCCTCACTGTCAAAAAGTTTTTTCTAATATCTAATCTGTGTCTCCTCCCATTTAGTTTCATCCCATTGCTTCTAGTCTTTCCTTGTGCAAATGAGAATAAAGATGATCCTTCTACAATGTGACAGCCCTTGACATATTTGTAGACAGCTATTAAGTCTCCTCTCAGTCTTCTTTTTTGCAAGCTAAACATTCCCAAATCCTGCAACCATTCCTCATAGGACATGGTTTGCAGACCAGTCACCATTCTGGTCGCTCTTCTCTGAACTTGCTCCAGTTTGTCTATGTCTTGTTTAAAATGTGGTGCCCAAAACTGTACACAGTATTCCAGATGAGGTCTGACCAAAGAGGAGTAAAGTCCGATAATGACTTCACGTGATCTAGACTGTATGCTTCTGTTAATACATCCCAGAATTGTATTTGCCTTTTTTGCTGCTGCATCACACTGTTGACTCATGTTCAGTCTATGATCTATTAGTATACCTAAGTCTTTTTCACATGTACTGTTGCTTAGCTCTATTCCTCCCATTCTGTATATGCTTTTTTCATTTTTATTGCCCAGATGTAGTACTTTGCATTTTTCCCTGTTAAAAACCATTCTGTTGGTTGCTGCCCACTGCTCCAGTTTATTTAGGTCTTTTTGAATCCTCTCTCTCTCTTCTCTAGTATTAGCTATCCCTCCTAGCTTTGTGTCATCAGCAAATTTAATCAGTTTACCCTCAATTCCTTCATCTAAATCATTGATAAAGATGTTGAACAATACAGGTCCCAGGACGGAGCCCTGTGGTACCCCACTTGAGACATTCATCCAGCTGGATGTGAAGCCATTTACAACCACCCTTTGAGTCCGATCACTAAGCCAGTTATGAATCCACCTAACAGTTGCCTGGTCCATTGCATACTTGGTCATTTTTTCAATAAGGATGGTGTGAGATACTTTGTCAAATGCTTTGCTGAAGTCAAGATATACTATATCTACAGCATTTCCCTGATCCACCCAGTCAGTGATTCTGTCATAGAAGGAAATTAAGTTAGTCTGACATGACTTGTTAGTTACAAACCCATGCTGACTCTGGTTAATCACTTCATTCTTATCCATGTACTTACCTACATGTTGTTTAATAATTTGTTCAAAGATCTTTCCTGGTATAGAAGTCAGACTCACCGGCCTATAGTTCCCTGGGTCCACCTTCTTCCCCTTTTTGAAGATAGGAACAACATTTGCTCTTCTTATCCCTCCCTTATATCTATAGGTCTGCGTTCAGACTAGCCGAGGACTTAGGCGGGTCTGTTCACAAGGAACAGGTTCCCCGCTGCATCGTAGGGAATCAGCTTAGTCCTATTGTAGGGACAGTTTTCCTATCTTTCCTTAGTGCTTGTAGCAGTTCATAACAACTACCCGGGAGAGAAGATTTCCGCGTCTCTCTCCTGTATTCCAAAAGCCTGCCTCTCAACCATCAATTCGCCTGAGCCCATGCAAATTGACCAAACCAAGATGGTCAAGTCTCGCCAGGAGATGCGCCGAGCCGAGGGGAGTTGCTTCTACTGTGGCAGTAAAGAGCATCTGATCCAATCCTGCCCGGTGAGGCCGGGAAAATCCAGTGTCGAGGACCGCTTGGTGAGGTCGTTCTAGGCAAGAGTAAATCCTCTCTGTCCTTGACTCTGTTTCTATTTCCAGTGGTGAGACCCGCTTCTTCGAGATTGCCCTTCTGCATTCCAGAGCCGCTGGGAATCTCATTCAACAGGCTGTAGTGGGGCGGTATCAGATTCCTACTGTAAGTCTGGCTGAACCGTTGGCGGTTGCCTCAGTAGATGGGAGGCTTCTTCCGGAGACCATCTTGCTCGTCACTGAGCCTGTAACCCTTCAGGTGGGAATGCTGCACTCGGAGAAGATCTCCTTTCATGTGCTGTTCGGTCTCCCTCACTCCCTCTTGCTTGGTCTACCCTGGTTACAAAGACATGAGACGGTCCTGAATTGGAGATCTGGTGAAGTGCTCTGTTGGGGTCAGGAATGTCATGAGTCCTGCCTGGTTCCGGTTTGTCCAGCTCGACCTCTGTCTACTCTGGCTAATCTACCTGGTCTGCCGGCACCCTACTGGTCCTATGTGGACATCTTCGACAAGGAGGAGGCAGAGACACTACCACCTCATAGGCTGTATGATTGCCCCATCGACCTGGTACCTGGTGCTTCTCCTCCCCGCGGGCACATCTACCCCTTGTCACTGGCTGAGACCCAGGCCATGTCGGAGTACATTGAGGAGAATCTTGCTAGGGGATTTATCCAGAAATTCACCTCTCAGGCTGGAGCAGGATTCTTCTTCGTTAAGAAGAAAGACGGCTCTCTATGTCCCTGTATCGATTACAGAGGTCTTAACCAGATTACCATCAAAAATAAGTACCCCCTGCCTCTCATCTCGGAGCTTTTCGACCGTCTTAAAGGCTAGCTCATCCTTGATCCGACCGGAAGACCCTCCCAGAAGGTGGACACCAGGGCCTCGTTGTTCCAGGCAAGCTCGGATGTGAGAGTTTGGAAACGTATGGCATACTGGCCCACAGAGAGACTCCCTTGGTGGAGACGAGAGGAGGCAGTAGATTTTCATCTGGGCTCATCGAAGACCTTCCGGAAGGCAGTGAGGAAAGCCAGAAGATCGGATACCAGGGGGTCCCCTTAAAGGCGCGAAGATCTTCACCAAGCTAGATCTTCTTGGGGCGTACAATTTGGTCCGGATCCGCCAGGGAGACAAGTAGAAGACGGCATTCAACACCTGGGACGGTCACTACGAATACCACGTAATGCCCTTTGGTCTCTGTAATAATGCTCCAGCCGTCTTTCAGGAGCTGGTTAACGACATCTTCCATGATCTCCTGTATTCTTGCGTGGTGGTGTACCTGGACAATATCTTGGTCTTCTCTCCGGATCTACCCTCACACCGGAGGGATGTTCGTCAGGTTCTGCTAAGGCTCTGGCAGAATCGCCTATACGCTAAATTCGAGAAATGCCTCTTTGAGCAGTCCTCTATACCATTCCTGGGCTATATTATCTCTGAGACTGATCTGCAGATGGATCCCCGGTAGGTCTCTGCCGTCCTAAAGTGGCCCCGACCGAAGGGGTTGAAGGCGATTCATGGATTCCTGGGCTTCGCAAATTATTACCGCCTCATGGATCTCCCTGTTTCTGCCGGTTGTACGGTCATTTGGGTGGTCGCTGACCGCTTTTCTAAAATGGCCCACTTCATCCCCCTGCCTGGTCTTCCGTCTGCATCTGTGCTGGCTAAGGACTTCATCCATCACATTTTTCGTCTCCACCTACCCCTCCACATTGTATCTGATAGTGGGGTTCAGTTCACCTGGAGAGCTACGTGTAAGCTGCTGGATGTCTCATTGGATTTCTCTTTTGCTTATCATCCTCAGTCCAATGGTCAAGTGTAACGTATCAACCAGGTCCTTACAAGCTTTCTACGGCACTTTGTCAACTCTCACCATAACGATTGGGTTGAGCTCCTGCCCTGGGCCGAGTTCTCTTATAATAACCATGAGAGCGAGTCTTCCTCTAAATCCCCGTTCTTTGTGGTCTACGGTCAACATCCCCGGATTCTGCTTCCCGTCTCCTCTTCAGTGGACAATCCTGCCGCGGAGTCTCTAGTCAGCGAATTTTCAGCTATTTGGGAAGACACTAGATCTGCTCTTCTTCAGTCCTCCGAGCGGATGAAGAAACATGCTGATAAGAGACGTCTGGATCCGCCTCTATTCCGTCCGGGAGACAAGGTCTGGCTCTCCTCCAAACATGTTTGTCTCAAGATACCTTCCTATAAGTTAGGTCCTCGGTTCATCGGTCCGTTTGAGGTTCTGAACCAAATCAATCCCGTGGCTTACAAGCTGAAACTCTTGGCCACCTTACGGATTCCGAACTCCTTTCATGTATCCCTTCTCAAACCTGTTGTCCTTAATTCTTTCTCTGATGATCCAGGTACCGTTCAAGCTCCAGTCTCTGATGAGGACAACTTTGAAGGTAAGAGAAAAGACTTTCTTTCTTGTGGATTGGAAAGGGTTTGGTCCTGAGGAGAGGTCTTGGGAACACAGGGAGAACATTCATTCCCCTTATCTTCTTAAAAAATTTCTTGCGGGTCAAAAGAAGAGGGGGCGTAAAGGGGAGGGTACTGTAGCATCAGTGTCTCTGCCTCCTGCCGGGCAGAGACGCCGTTCCCCTCACCACCGCGGTCCAGGTCAGGCGTCCTCCCGCTCCCCTGCTGCTGTGGCGCGCACTGCGCTCAGCTTCCCGGGCTCTGTTCTTAGGGCACGCGCGCTCCCTTCCTCTTAAAGGGGCCGCACGCACCGTCCTATAGAGTCCCGGGCCAATGGCTGGAGGACTGCCCCTATATGAGGCACCTCCTCCAAAATGGAGGTGCCTGTGCAAGGTTGTTGTTCCGTGTGCTAACACTTGCTTCTGCCCTCAGGTCCCACTGCCTGTCAGTCCTGCCCGCCAGTCTGTCTGCAGTCCTGCCCGCCAGTCTGTCTACAGCCCAGCCCGCCAGTCTGTCTACAGCCCAGCCCGCCAGTCAGTCTATAGTTCTGCCCACCAGCCTGCTTACCTGGAAGCACCTGTCTGTTACCTGTTGTGCCCGCCTGCTTGCTTACCTGGAGCGCCTGTCTGTTACCTGTTGTGCCCGTCAGCCTGCCTACCAGGAGCACCCGTCCGGCAATCTGACAAACCAGCCTGCTAAACTATCCGGACCACCCATCAGCCTACCTACCGTGCTCACCCGCTGTACCGGTCAGTTCCGGTATGACCCGTGGGAGTCACCTGCTCTCACACAAGGTCGGTCCCAGAGCGGCACCTGGTCCACCTGCCCGGTCCCTCCCTAGTTCACGGAGTCGATTGAGCCGCCGTGCGACCTTGGTTGGGCCGAGTAGGCACTTAGTCACGCCCCTCTGGTCCCTCCTTGCACCGAAGCACAGAGGTTCCACCATCTGGACCCATAACAGTAGGTACCAGGAGACTAGGTCACAGATGAATAGAGGAGACAAGTTGTGGATGGCTTTGTATGCCAAGCTTAGGGTTTTGAACTGGAGTCTATGGGCGATGGGAAGCCAGTGAAGTGATTGACAGAGAGGAGAGGCCGTGGAGTAGCGGGGGAGGTCACGTGTATTAGTCGGGCAGCAGAGTTTAGGATAGATTGGAGGGGTGCTGGAGTGGTAGAAGGGAGTTCACAGAGCAGGAAGTTGCAGTAATCGAGATGGTAGATGAGGGCGTGCACTAGAGTTTTTTGCAGAATTGTGGTTGAGGAATGTGCGGATCCTGGATATGTTTTTGAGTTGGAGTCGGCAGGAAGTGGAAAGGGCTTGGATATGTGGTTTGAAGGAGAGGTTGGTGTCCAAGGTTACCCCGAGGCAGCGAGCTTTCGGGACTGCGGAAAGAGGAAAGCCATTGATTTTGATGGATAGGTCAGATGGGGGAGTTGAGTGAGATGGGGAAAAGATGATAAATTCAGTTTTATCCATGTTAAGTTTTAGAAATCTAGAAAAGAAGGATGAGATAGCGGACAGACATTGTGGGATTCTGATTAGTAAGGAGGTAATATCGGGTACAGAGAGGTACAGTAGATCTGTGCATCATCAGCATAGAGATGATACTGAAAGCAGTGGGACTCTATGAGCTGTCCCAGGCTGAGGGTGTAGATAAAGAAGAGCAGGGGTCTTAGGACTGAACCTTGGGGGACACTCACAGATAGGGGGCAAGATGAGGAGGTGGTGTGTGAGTGGGAGACACTGAATGTCCTGTATGTTAAGTATGAGGAGATCCAAGATAGGATCTTTGATGTCAAGAGATGAGAGAGTCTGTAGTAATAGGGAATGGTCTGCTGTGTTGAAGGCAGATGACAGGTCCTGGAGGAGGAGGACAGAATAGTGTCGCTTGGATTTGGTGGTTAGTAGGTCATTGGTGACTTAAGTCAGGGCAGTTTCAGTAGAATGGTGCGGTTGAAAGACAGATTGTAAGCGGTCAAAGAGGGAGCAGGAGGAGAGGTGGGAGGACAGTTCAAAATGGACGTGTTGTTCGAGTAGTTTTGAAGCATAGGGGAGAAGTGATATGGGGCGATAGCTAGTCAGAGAGGATGGGTCAAGGGAGGGATTTTTGAGGATGGGTGTGATCGAGGCATGTTTGAAGCATGAGAAGACACCAGATGTTAGTGACAGGTTGAAAAGGTGGGTTAGGCTTGGGATGAAGACTGTGGTAAGGTTAGAGATGAGGTGGGATGGCATTGGGTCAAGTTCACAGGTGGTGAGGTGTGACTTGAAGAGGAAAGTTGATCTTCCGTAATGGTGGAGAAGCTGGCTGGTTTTGAAGAAAGATTGAGTAGATATGAGAAGTGGCTGTGGGCGCTTTAGGCAAAAGCTGTGTCTGATGGTATTGTGACATGCAGAAGTAGTGCTGTTGCAGAGTGTGACATGCAGAAGTAGTGCTGTTGTTTTAGAAGCATCCAGCAACTAGAGGGGTTAACACAGTCACAGGAGAAGGGGAGTGTTTTAGCAGAGCCCCAGGGGGATTGTGGGGAAGTTGTTTACTGTCTAGCCGGAGCCGAAGAGAAAGGTGGCTTATGATTTGCATCTCACAGAAGGCAAGGGAACAGAATTCAGGTCAGAAGGGAAGCTAAACAAAGGTCAGTTAGACTCCCTGAGTTCACAGTGTGGAGTATTATTGGCCAGGAAGATAAGGACTGTAAGGAAGCCTGTCATAGAGATCATCTCCCTCATCATACCCTTCCCCCCCTCCATCTCCATGCAGGATAAAGAATGCTGTGTACTATTGAGTCATTGTGAAGGAAAAGCCTGTGGTTGTGTATGCATTAAAACTGTGCTGTACTGTGCTACCGGATAATAGACTGTGTACTGCTGTGCTGCAAAGGAGACTGTACTGTTATTACTGGAGCCTGTTGCTCAAAGAGACATTTGCAATGCACTGGCCGTGCCTCATTAAATGTTACTGTTCTACCGTTTATGAAGACTCTTGTCAGATGTGTCTGGTCAGCAACTGAATCTATCGTGTCCCTGAGAGAAGCTGCAGCCTATGGTCACCTTGAGTAACAGTTCCCCCAGGATTCCAATGAATTCATGAAACCCGTCTCCCCCCTATTTGAACTTAGGCGGCGTGCATGTAACAGTATCAATCTTCAGTTTTAAGAATGAGGCAAAGTCCTCAGCTGAGATGAGAGGAGAGGGAGGTGGCACTGGGGGACAGAGGAGAGAATTGAAAGTGTTGAATAGCTGCTTAGGGTTGTGAGACGGAGGATATGAGAGATGAGAAATAGGTTTGTTTTGGTGCAGTGAGTGTAGACTTGAAAGTACTGAGGGACTGTTTGAATGCGATAAAGTGCTTGTTGGAGTGGGACTTTTTCCATCTGCGCTCAGTAACCCTGGAAGCCCGTCTCAGTTCTTTAGTCAGGTTGGTGTGCCAGGGTTGCCTGTTGATTGTGCGAGCATTGGTATGTGTGAGGGCTGAATAAATTGAGAGCTGAGCTGTTGTGGTGTTACAGGTGCTTCTCACTATATTAGAATATCATCAAAAAGTTAATTTATTTCAGTTCTTCAATACAAAAAGTTAAACTCATATTATATAGAGTCATTACACACAGAGGGATCTATTATATAGAGTCATTACAAACAGAGTGATCTATTTTAAGTGTTAATTTCTGTTAATGTTAATGATTATGGCTTACAGCCAATTAAAACACAAAAGTCATCTCAGTAAATTAGAACAACAGCTTGAAAAATGTTTTTAAAATTCGATATGTTGGCCTTCTGAAATTTATGTTCAGTAAATGCCCTCAATACTTGGTCGGGGCTCCTTCTTTATCAATTACTGCATCAATGCGGCAATGTGGCATGGAGGCGATCAGCCGTGGCACTGCTGAGGTGTTATGGAATCCCAGGTGCCTCTCATCTTCCTCTTGACAATACCCCATAGATTCTCTATGTCGTTAAGGTCAGGAGAGTTTGCTTACCAATCAAACACAGTGATACTGTTGTTTTTAATCCAGGTATTGGTACTTTTGGCAGTGTGGACAGGTGCCAAGTCCTGTTGGAGAATGAAATTTCCATCTCCAAAAAGCTTATCGGCAGAGGGAAGCATGAAGGGCTCTAAAATGTCCTGGTAGATGGCTGCTCTGACTTTGGTCTTCATAAAACACAGTGGACCTACACCAGCAGATGACATGGCTCCCCAAACCATCACTGATTGTGGAAACTTCACACTAAACCTCAAGCAGCTTGGATTGTGGCCTCTCCACTCTTCCTCCAGACCCTTGATTTCCAAATGAAATGCAAAATTTACTTTGCATTTACTTAGTGTCAATGACTGCCTTCTGGACATCTGTCAAGTCAGCAGTCTTCCCCATGATTGTGGAGCCTCCTGAAACAGACTAAGGGACCTTTTTTAATGCGTAGGAATCCTTTGCAGGTGTTTTTTGTTATCTATTCTAATTTACTGAGTTAATAACTTTTGTGTTTTCATTGGCTGTAAGCCATAATCATCAACATTAACAGAAATAAACACTTGAAATAGATCACTCTGTGTGTAATGACTCTATAATATATGAGTTTCACTTTTTATATTGAAGAACTGAAATAAATGAACTTTTTGATGATATTCTAATTTAGTGAGAAGCACCTGTATATAAAGTGGCAGCAACATCTGCATCATGTAAGGAACTTATGTCTGTCAGAGGGAGAAGGGATTCAGAGAGTTAGTGTAGGTCAAGGTGTTTGAGATTTCTGTGAGGGTGTGTAAGTTTATGGAGTGGGGATTGTGCACCTGGAGAGGAGAGGGTGGAGAATGTAAGTAGGTTGTGGTCAGATAGAGAGAGAGGTGAGTTAGAGAGGTTAGATAGGAAACAGAGGACGGTGAAGATGAGGTCCAATGTGTGGCCATCTTTGTGAGTGGCTGTGGTAGACCAGTGAGCAAGGCCGAAGGAGGAAGTGAGGGATAGAAGCTTAGAGACAGATGAGTGGGAAGTGTCAATGGGGATGTTGAAGTCGCCCATGATGATAGTGGGGATGTCACTGGAAAGGAAGTGAAGTAGCCAGTTGGTGAAGTGGTTGAAGAAAGTGGTGGCACACAGTGCACCTCAAAAAGGGGAAAGTAACGGAGGATGGCAGTGGAATGGAAGGAGCAGTTATCCGACAGGAGAATACCAACTCCTCCACCATGCTTGCAGCTGGAGCGGAGTGTGTGGATAAGATGGAATCCACCATAAGAAAGTGCATCTGGAGAAGCTGTGTCAGAGGGGGTGAGCCAGGTTTCTGTGATGCAGAGGAAGGAAAGTTTTGTTAGTAATGAAAAGATCATGGATGTAGGAAAGTTTGTTGCAGACAGAGCGAGCATTCCTTAGAGCTTCTGTTAGAGGGACTTGGGAAGCTTGGGTGGGGCGGATGGGTATAAGGTTAGAGAGGTTACGGAAATTTGTGGTAGGTCATAGATGAGAGGTAGAAGTGACTGTGGGGATGTGGGAGGAGGACCAGGATTTGGAGAGATATCGCCAGAAGTGAGAAGAGAAAGTCTTAGTAGGTGGGAGCAGGGTAGGGCATAAGGTAACATCATTCTTTCTTGAAAAAATATTTAACAATTTTTTTTACAATACCACAGATGAATAAAAATCAAGGAGGAAAAGATGAGTCAAGAATTTGTGGGCACACATGGACCAGGATATGCCCCCAATGCTAAAATCTCACACATGCAAATTGATATAGGGTCAATGCCCACACAAAAAGGGGGGAAGAGAGGACCAAAAGGGGTAGAAAAAGCCTCACCTCTCCACCCAATAAGGGACTAAGAATGTAAGCAAACAGGAAAAAATCCTTGATAAGCCAGCTCAGTATTAATTTAATATTTAAACATACAGATATACTGTAGCTTCAATTGTGATAAGTGTACACAGAAGAATTATGGGCTAGTGCCCTACACAAAAAGAGTACAAGCTTGAGCTATCAGGCTTACCCATCAGAGAGGTAGTTGTACCCGGTCCAGCACCACCTGTAACGCCCCGACGCGCATTTCGCGCACTCTCTGCTTTCTCAAGGGGAGAGTGTGTTAATTTCTAGTAAGCAGACAAAGGATCCCAGATCTTTACATTTCTAAAATGCTTATCTCGGTCGTAAATTTAATCCACATTCCTGAAGGAGAGTCTCACATCTGTTTAGCCTTTGGAGTATCCACGGTTACCTAATTTCAAAGGAGGAGGTCAGCTGCATAGAGTGCAAGCTCTTCTCTCTCATCTCTGTAAGCATTTTACTATTCTCCATGACAGACTGTCAGTGGATGAAGGACAAGTGTCCTCTGTGCTCTAGAGACACATCCTGGAGCAGGAAACTGCAGAAGAAGATGGCGGACAAGTCTGATCAGAAGAGCCAGTCGTGTCCGCACATTGCAGATGTGAAAGACTCTGTGTGCAAAACAAAGGAGCACGGCAGAGGCTGGCTAATGACATGCTCTAGTCTGGTCTATAAAACAGACTAGTACATGCTATGACTGGGCTATATAGGAGAATGCCATTATTTTTTGTCTATAGATTGCAATACTATAGTAATGCAGTGTATAGAACAATCACAAATTCAAGTCCCTTAAGCCACTAAAAAGAAAGTAAAAAATTAAACTTTTCTTACATTTTAATATATATTGTAAGGTGGCTGTTAGATGGATGGGAGATAAATCTGGAGAAATGCTTTAGTGCATATAGGACTAAAAGGGATTAATCAGCCATGACAGATTGACTATGAGCAGCTGAACGGCTTCTCACCATATCATATATAGTGATACCATATCTCCACCCCTGGTAGTGGTTCACTTGGTAAAATGAGACCTGTTTGTCTCATAGAAACTGTGTATATGGAGGTGTGCAGATCTCCTGGATTGATTGCCTTTGCTAAAGGACTAAGAAGCTGGTCTCTAAGCTGTCAGGCTAACCAGCACTATAGTATAGACTTGTTACCTTATGTTTTACTTTATGCCAGACAAGGGCTGTATTTAAGTTGTGATGTGGTTTATGAGGACTGAAATAAACCAGCTGGTTCCTGTGATACCTCAGATCGCTCTCAAGTGAGTAGCATTGTTACATTTGGTGTTAGAAGTGCAGGCAGAGTTTCCAGTTGGCCCGAGGTATTGATTCCTATGAGATCGGCATGGTCCAGGATTTATTGTACCCAATTATCATAGGCTGGGAATTTGTGTTGTTTTGGGACTGGTGGGAGAGGGGAGGAGACCATGATTGCTCAGGTAAGACCCAGGATGGCCCTAAAGAAGTCTCACTAACCCCAGAGCCTGATGGGTTTCCCTTCTGTGTAATGGTGGGAGATGAGGAGGTAGTATCCCCAGAAGCTGACATTCCTGAGATAGGGATGGCCAGAGAAAATGTTGTTTCCCCCAATATAGGGAACTAACTCTAAAAGAAGCATTCAATAATGTACAGTGCATTGTGAAAGTATTTGGCCCCCTTGAACTTTTCTACCTTTTCCACATTTCTGGCTTCAAACATAAAGATATAATATTCTAATTTTTTGGGGGAAGAATCAACAACAAGTGGGACACGATTGTGAAGTGGAACGAAATTTATTGGATATTTTAAACTTTTTTAACAAATTAAAAACTAAAAAGTGGGGCGTGCAATATTATTCGGCCCCCTTGAGTTAATACTTTGTAGCGCCACCTTTTGCTGCGATTACAGCTGCAAGTCGCTTGGGGTATGTCTCTATCAGTTTTGCACATCGAGAGGCAGAAATTCTTGCCCATTCTTCCTTGCAAAACAGCTGAAGCTCTTTGAGGTTGGATGGAGGGCTTTTGTGAACAGCAGTTTTCAGCTCTTTCCACTGATTCTCGATTGGATTCAGGTCTGGACTTTGACTTGGCCAATTCTAACATCTGGATATGTTTATTTTTGAACCATTCCATTGTAGATTTTGCTTTATGTTTGGGATCATTGTCTTGTTGGAAGATAAATCTCCGTCCCAGTCTCAGGTCTTTTGCAGACTCCAACAGGTTTTCTTCCAAAATGGTCCTGTATTTGGCTCCGTCCATCTTCCCATCAAATTTAACCATCTTCCCTGTCCCTGCTGAAGAAAAGCAGGCCCAAACCATGATGCTGCCACCACCATGTTTGACAGTGAGGATGGTGTTTTGAGGGTGATGAGCTGTGTTGCTTTTACGCGAAACATATCGTTTTGCATTGTGGCCAAAAAGTTAGATTTTGGTTTCATCTGACCAGAGCACCTTATTCCACATGTTTGGTGTGTCTCCCAGGTGGCTTGTGGCAAATATCAAACGAGACTTTTTATGGATATCTTTGAGAAATGGCTTGTCGATGAGCTGATCAACATACTTGGGCCAGCAAGGTACATAACCACCTTGGATTTAAAAAAGGGATATTGGCAAATCCCCATGTCACAAGAAGCCAAGTAGAAGACAGCTTTCTCTACACCCGACGATTGCTTTCAAAATGTCAGGATGCCGTTCTGACTGCAGTGAGCTCCGGCCACTAGTGATGAGCGAGTGTGCTAGTTTAACCCTTTAACCGAGCATGCTCAGGTGCTAACCGAGTTTCTTCAGCGTGCTCGTATATTATTATTGTGTCACTTATTCCATGGCGCTTTACATGTGAGAAAGTGGTATACATAGCGAAAACAATTACAATAATTTTGAACAATACGAGTCAGCGACTGGTACAGGAGGAGCGAGGACCCTGCCTGCGAGGGTTTACAGTCTACAAGCGATGGGTGAGGATACAGTAGGTGAGGGTAGGGCTGGTCATGCAGCGGTATGGTGGAGCGGTGGTTACTGCAGGTTGTACACTTGTCGGAAGATATTACGAGTGTCAGTCAATAAGTAATGCCTCCTATTTTTTTTCTCCTTTTAATTGGCAAGAAATTCAAATGCAATTACATAGGTTGAAAACCACAACATTAACGATTAATTTGTCACTTTTCAATATAATCTCCATCCATTTCCACAGTCTTGGTCCACCGTTTAACAAAGGCATGTATTCCAGCATGGTAAAAAGCATTCTTGGGACCCACCGTGCACAAACTTTTCTGCATCCCAATTGTCCAATAATTTTCATCACACTGCCTTTACTGAGGCAGATAATGCCACACAATTCATCTGCAGTCACCCGGCGGTCACCAAGAACGACTCGCTGAATGTTGCTTGGAGTCACTGCGGTTATTGGCCTGCCACTCCGCATTTTGTCAGCCAACGGTGATGGTGACGCACCCCCTGGGCCATGTTGTGCAGCGTTGCGCATGCGGGGAATACCCGGAGCCGGATCTGATAGGGGTAGTAGTCCTCGTGGCGGTGACCCGGTCCGTGCCCAGGGAGTCAAACCAAGTGGCAGAACTTAGAGTAAGATGTTATATTGTTCGACTACGCCACCCGTTGATTGCGGCTATGAAGCCGCCGCTGCAGGGCAGACCGCTGAGGCCGGTTGTACGGGTGTGCAGCGTGGATAGTATAACCCCCAACGGGAGGGGTATGGCCCCAGGGCAGCAGGCGAAGAGGGGATGATGGTAGTGATGTTATAGTAGTCCCCGTCCTAATAGTGCTAATGCGACAAGGAATCAGTGAGACGTACAGCTGCAGTTTTCAATGCTTTACTCACAGTTCTTTATCAGGTCCCTTGTGCGCAGTCAAGACCGCCCGAGTCATGCTGCGTCCACCAGGTCAGGGACTCGGCCAACTCCCAGGCAATTCCAGAGCGTGGTCCAGAGCTCCCCTCTCTTCCTTCCTACTGGCCGTCCCCACCAGGGACCCACCTTTGTCCGGCTCCCTCGGGCCTTCTGGTGGCGAAGCCTTTCCCGGTTTCCCTGACCCTATACGGTATGCCTTCCTGGTGGATATGGTGAGGGGTCGCGCCAAGACTTGACCACGACCTCCGGTTCCTGGCTAAGGATAATTGGCCTCCACCAGTTTGGGATCCGTTACCCTGTTCTGCCAACCCTTCACCCGTTATTCCGTGGGATCTTAGGGTTCCCTCTTTTCTTGCGTCTCTGGGCCTTTCCTGGTGTTTATGTTCCTTCTTCCTCTTACTTCTCTCTCTCTCTCTGCTTCAGGCCTCCACTTCAGGCCTGGCTCTGGAGCTGGGCCCGGACTGAGCCACAGCTCCCTGTCAGCCCTCTCTGGCTGAACTCTCTCAGACTGCACTGCTCTGCACCTCTCTCCGTTCTATCATGGTGCCCACCTTTTATACTCCCTTCTGACACCCGAGCCCAGGTGACCAGCACCCAATGGGCTCCTACCTATGCCCAGAGTCCCTCCCCTGTCTGCTCCTACACCACTGGGATATTCCTCCCTCCTCCCCACTCCAGCCAGGGACAGACGCTGTCGTACCTGCACATCTATCTGGTGGGAGTACCGTTGATCTGTCCCCCGGAAATGGGGTGAGTGTAGTGTATGCAGCTAACTGAGCCCCGTTCCACACTCCATCCTTACCCGGGAGTGGAATACCGCACCTCTGGTTCGAGGTGCAATACCCCTGTAGCAGCCGAGTCCTCGGGGTGCTACAATGGCCCTTCAGCTGTGTTACAGCGACGAACCCATCGTCTAACAGTACTGACATCCACTGTTGCATCACCGTACACATTTTTATTTTTCAGACTCTCATGAATTCGAATGGGCGTTTCACCTTCTGCATGCAAGAATTCAATCGCAGAACGTTGTCCAATACGAACATCGATGTCAGCCATTTTGCAAACGGATACAGTCCTGCCACCTGTTGGTGCAGGAAGTTGCAATTGCTGTGGATTGGAGAAGAAGGTTTGAGGAATTGTGTCAAATTCGAATATTTAACATAACTACCTTATTTAAGGAGAAAAAAAATAGGAGGCATTACTTATTGACTGACCCTCGTATGTTCGAGTCCCTGCGTCTGCATGATTTATGTCTGTTATACTGCCTCAACACATGCAGGGACTGCTTGTTTGTTAGGGAATCCACATGTTGAGGCTGTCTAACAGCCACAAATCATGCAGACGTAGCTACTTGAACATTATATACGAGCATGCCGAAGATACTCAGTTAGTTAGAATGCTCGGTTATAGGGTTAAACAAGCACGCTTGCTCATCACTACCGGCCACCTTCTAGAGGGCCATGGATTGGATCCTCGCACCCCATAAGAATTACGCTGTGGCATACCGGGACGATATCGTAATTTTCACCCCAGTTTGGGGAAGTCATCTTGGAAAGATCCAGACAGTGTTTCATGCTCTCAGGAAGGCAGGGTTCTTTACAAATCAAAAAAATTGCCGTAGCGAACAGGGGAAAATAGAGATATAGCCTTTTAGTACTGAGTTCTACAATTACAGTGATGCCCAATTTATACTGTTTCTTTTTATGTTTTAATACTTTTGCACAGGAAAATAATAAAAAATTTCTGCATCATAGCTCACAGAGCCATTTTTCTGAGTACAGAGTTCACAAGCTTTATTTTTATTGGTACCATTTTTGAGTACATACAGTACAGACCAAAAGTTTGGACACACGTTCTCATTTAAAGATTTTTCTGTATTTTCATGACTATGAAAATTGTACATTCACACTGAAGGCATCAAAACTATAAATTAACACATGTGGAATTATATACTTAACATAAAAGTGTGAAACAACTGAAAATATGTCTTATATTCTAGGTTCTTCAAAGTTGCCACCTTTTACTTTGATGACTGCTTTGCACACTCTTGTCATTCTCTTGATGAGCTTCAAGAGGTAGTCACCAGAAATGGTCTTCCAACAATCTTGAAGGAGTTCCCAGAGATGCTTAGTACTTGCTGGCCCTTTTGCCTTCACTCTGCGGTCCAGCTCACCCCAAACCATCTCGATTGGGTTCAGGTCTGGTGACTGTGGAGGCCAGGTCATCTGGCGTAGCACCCCATCACTCTCCTTCTTGGTCAAATAGCCCTTACACAGCCTGGAGGTGTGTTTGGGGTCATTGTACTGTTGAAAAATAAATGATGGTCCAACTAAACGCAAACCGGTTGGAATAGCATGCCGCTGCAAGATGCTGTGGTAGCCATGCTGGTTCAGTATGCCTTCAATTTTGAATAAATGCCCAACAGTGTCACCAGAAAAGCACCCCACACCATCACACCTCCTCCTCCTTGCTTCACGGTGGGAACCAGGCATGTAGAGTCTACCTTTTCTGCGTCGCACAAAGACACGGTGGTTGGGACCAAAAATCTCAAATTTGGACTCATCAGACCAAAGCACAGATTTCCACTGGTCTAATGTCCATTCCTTGTGTTCTTTAGGCCAAACAAGTCTCTTCTGCTTGTTGCCTGTCCTTAGCAGTGGTTTCCTAGCAGCTATTTTACCATGAAGGCCTTCTGCACAAAGTCTCCTCTTAACAGTTGTTGAAGAGATGTATCTGCTGCTAGAACTCTGTGTGGCATTGACCTGGTCTCTAATCTGAGCTGCTGTTAACCTGCGATTTCTGAGGCTGGTGACTCGGATAAACTTATCCTCAGAAGCAGAGGTGACTCTTAGTCTTCCTTTCCTGGGGCGGTCCTCATGTGAGCCAGTTTCTTTGTAGCGTTTGATGGTTTTTCCAACTGCACTTGGGGACACTTTCAAAGTTTTCCCAATTTTTTGGACTGACTGACCTTCATTTCTTAAAGTAATGATGGTCACTCGTTTTTCTTTACTTAGAATTTGTATTATGGCAAGAAAAATGCATCTAACAGTCTATTCAGTAGGACTATCAGCTGTGTATCCACCTGACTTCTGCACAACACAACTGATGGTCCCAACCCCATTTATAAGGCAAGAAATCCCACTTATTAAACCTGACAGGGCACACTTGGGCAGGGGAGGAAGCAAAAGAGTATACAGACATTTCAGCAGGGGATCGCAGAGGATTCATTTTATGAGGTAAAATATTTCACTGCCTGTTTTTAACCCCTTTCCGACCCAAGGCGTACTAATACGTATCTGTGCCCTGGGACTTATGGACCTGATACTTATTAGTACGCCCTATCTTTAAAGCGGCACCGCGACCGAAGTCGCGGTGATAAATTAAAATTCCGGTGCCATCTTACCTCAGGGTAGATGGCGCCGGCAATCAGATTGCCGGAAACAGTGCTGTGCAGCCTAGGATCGGTGCTCCTAAGAGCACCGATCCTAGGCTGTTGCCTAGTAACCCCAGCCCTCTCCCCAAACTGCTAGGATCGGTGCGATCGCCGATCAAATCGATCGCACCAATCACAGCGGGATCGCGCGGTAACAGGGCAGTCACGGGGCGGTGACCGGCTTGTGACCTGCCTGTCACCTCCCCATGACCCCCTGTGAAGTCATACAAGCCCCCTGCCAGCCCCCAGCCAGCTCTGATTGGAGCAATCGATGATGACATCGATCGCTCCAATCAGAGTACATGAACACAGGTGACACGGCGGTCACAGGGCGGTGACCGGCTTGTGACCTGCCTGTCACCTCCCTGTAACCCCCTGTGGTGCGTGCCCAGGCGCCAGTCATCTCTGATTGGTGCGATCGATGTCATCATCAATAACACCAATCAGAGTACCTGACCGGGAGGTGACCGGGTGGTGACCGGCCTGTGACCTGACTGTCACCACCCTGTCACCCCCCTGTGACCGCCCTGAAGATCCTCACACTTGGTGAGGATTTCTACAGATCGGTCACGTCTGATCACCCTGTGCTGGGCCTTGTAGTTCCACAATCTTCTGTGACACTACAAGACCTTTCTCCTACCTGCTCCAGTCGCTGCTGACGCTCTCCAGGGTCCTGGATCTCTTGCTCCGGCATCCTGCTGAGCTCTTAAGGCTGCTGGATCTTCAGCTTCGGCGTCCGGCTGCTGTCCAGGGTCCTGGATCTCCTGCTCCTGTCTCCTGGGTCGTCGGTCTCCAGCTCCTTATCCTGCGGATCCTGCTCCTGAGCCTCTTCCAGAACCTGCTGCTGATCCTGCTGAAAGAAGAACAGAGAAGACTTTGGTAAGTGCATCTCTGTTCTCCTCTCATCCACCCCTCCCCCCCTCCTCCTCTCCCCCCACCCCTCCTTTTACCATTTTTTTTTTCATGCATCCTGCAGCGGCCGAGCGCTGGGCAGTGTCTACGTCACTGATCAACGTCCGTGCTCGCTGCTTTTCACGACTTTTCTTTTTTTCTTTTCTGTGTTCGCTGTTTTCACAACTTTTCTTTTTTTCTTTTCTGTGTTCGCTGTTTTCACGACTTTTCTCTTTTTCTTTTCTGTGTTCACTGTTTTCACGACTTTTCTTTTTTTCTTTTCTGTGTTCACTGTTTTCACGACTTTTCTTTTTTTCTTTTCTGTGTTTGCTGTTTTCACGACTTTTCTATTTTCTTTTCTGTGTTCGCTGTTTTCACGACTTTTCTTTTCTGTGTTCGGTTTTCACGACTTTTTTTTTCTTTCTTTCTCGTCTTTTTCTTGTCCCTGTCAATTCTCCCCCCCACACCTTTGCACCACACCCAGCAGCTGCCGAGAGTTGATTGGTGACTGTAGCGCCGGCGTCCCTGCCCTCTGCTAGGCAGGGACGCTGTTCCCCTCACCTCCCTGCTCCGTGCCCGGCGTCCTCCTCCCGCTCTGCTGGCAGCGCGCGCTCCTTCCCGTCCACTGTGCTTAGGGCGCGTGCGCTCTCCCTCCCTCTTAAAGGGGCCGCGCGCGCCGTCCTAAGGAGTCCCCGGCCAATGGCCGGAGGACTTCACCATATATAAGGCACCTCCTCCAAAATGGAGGTGCCCGAGCAATGTTGTTGCACTGTTCACTACTCTGCTTCAGCCCTCAGGTCCCGTTGCCAGTTACCTGCCAGTTACCTGCCAGATTCCTGCCTATCTGCTACCTGCCTGCTAGTCTGAGGTCCGACGGTCTGCCTTCCAACTCCTGTCAGTCTGTCTATGGACCAGCTTGCCCGCTCACCTGGGAGCACACACCTGCTACCTGCCTGCTAGTCTACCTGGAGGCTCCGCCGTCACGTGCTGTGACCACCTGCCTGTCCAGTGACTCCTGCTCGCTCACCTGGGAGCGCTCATCTGCTGCCTGTCTGCTAGCCTACCTGGAGGCTCTGCCGTCACGTGCTGTGACCACCCGCCTGTCCAGAGACTTCTGCCCGCTCACCTGGGAGCGCTCATCTGCCGCCTGTCTGTTGGTCTTCCTGGAGGCTCCGCCGTCACATGCTGTGACCACCCGTTCATCCAGAGACTCTCGCCTGCTCACCTGGGAGCTCACGTCTATCATCAGCCGCCACAGGTCGTACCAACCCTTTACCTAGAGACTGCCCCGGTCACTTGCCGTGACCATCTGCCCGTTCATCCAGAGACTGCCCCGGTCACTTGCCGTGACCATCTGCCCGTTCATCCAGAGACTGCCCCGGTCACTTGCCGTGACCATCTGCCCGTTCATCCAGAGACTGCCCCGGTCACTTGCCGTGACCATCTGCCCGTTCATTCAGAGACTGCCCCGGTCACTTGCCGTGACCTCCAGCCCGTTCACTCAGAGACTGTCCCGGTCACCTGCTGTGACCTCCTGCCCATCTTCCCTGGTCGCCACCCGCTCCCTTACAAGGACTGCCCCTTGTATAGTAGCTCAGAGGTTCCGCCTCCCAGACCCGTTACAGTTTGCTCGGGCCATGGAACCCGGTGGCACCCAAGCTCCCTCGCTCTCGGACCTGTGTCATGAACTGTCCCGTCAAAGGTCCCAACAGGAGTCCATCCTGGGTCACCTGCGGAATGTCAATACTCGCCTGGACACTCTGACTGCTCCACCAGCAACCTCCGCCAGTGCCATGTCTCGCAATCCGGCAGCTCCGCTGCCCACTAATACCATGGTATCCTACCCCGGACCCCGGCTTTCTGCACCTCCTCGCTTCGGAGGCGACTCCGCCCAGGCTCGGGGCTTCATAAATCAGTGCACCCTGCACTCTGAACTATTGTCCCACCAGTTTAACTCCGACCGGGCCAAAATTGCATTCATGTCCCATCTCACCGGGGAGGCCCTGGCCTGGCTAAATCCTCTATGGGAGAGAGGAGACCCCCTGGTGTCCAACTTGCCTGCTTTTCTCACGGCTTTCCGGAAAGTCTTCGACGAACCCGGACGGAAGACCTCATCCGCATCATCACTGCTACGCCTCCGTCAGGGAAGTCTCACCGTGGGCCAATATGCCATACAGTTCCGTACCCTTGCCTCGGAGCTGGCCTGGGATAACGACGCTCTGGTATCCGTCTTCTGGGAGGGTCTGTCCGGCCGTATTAAAGATCATAGAATCATAGAATGGAAGAGTTGGAAGGGAACTCCTGGGTCATCTGGTCCAACCCCCTGCTCAAAGCAGGATTCACTAGATCATCTCAGACAGATGTCTGTCCAGCCTCTGTTTGAAGACGTCCATTGAAGGGGAACTCACCACCTCTCGTGGCAGCCTGTTCCACTCATTAATCACCCTAACTGTCAAAAAGTTTTTTCTAATATCTAATCTGTGTCTCCTCCCATTTAGTTTCATCCCATTGCTTCTAGTCTTTCCCTGTGCAAATGAGAATAAAGATGATCCTTCTACAATGTGACAGCCCTTGACATATTTGTAGACAGCTATTAAGTCTCCTCTCAGTCTTCTTTTTTGCAAGCTAAACATTCCCAAATCCTGCAACCGTTCCTCATAGGACATGGTTTGCAGACCAGTCACCATTCTGGTCGCTCTTCTCTGAACTTGTTCCAGTTTGTCTATGTCTTTTTTAAAATGTGGTGCCCAAAACTGTACACAGTATTCCAGATGAGGTCTGACCAAAGAGGAGTAAAGACCGATAATGACTTCACGTGATCTAGACTGTATGCTTCTGTTAATACATCCCAGAATTGTATTTGCCTTTTTTGCTGCTGCATCACACTGTTGACTCATGTTCAGTCTATGATCTATTAGTATACCTAAGTCTTTTTCACATGTACTGTTGCTTAGCTCTATTCCTCCCATTCTGTATATGCTTTTTTCATTTTTATTGCCCAGATGTAGTACTTTACATTTTTCCCTGTTAAAAACCATTCTGTTGGTTGCTGCCCACTGCTCCAGTTTATTTAGGTCTTTTTGAATCCTCTCTCTCTCTTCTCTAGTATTAGCTATCCCTCCTAGCTTTGTGTCATCAGCAAATTTAATCAGTTTACCCTCAATTCCTTCATCTAAATCATTGATGAAGATGTTGAACAATACAGGTCCCAGGACAGAGCCCTGTGGTATCCCACTTGAGACATTCATCCAGCTGGATGTGAAGCCATTTACAACCACCCTTTGAGTCCGATCACTAAGCCAGTTATGAATCCACCTAACAGTTGCCTGGTCCATTGCATACTTGGTCATTTTTTCAATAAGGATGTTGTGAGATACTTTGTCAAATGCTTTGCTGAAGTCAAGATATACTATATCTACAGCATTTCCCTGATCCACCCAGTCAGTGATTCTGTCATAGAAGGAAATTAAGTTAGTCTGACATGACTTGTTAGTTACAAACCCATGCTGACTCTGGTTAATCACTTCATTCTTATCCAGGTACTTACATACATGATGTTTAATAATTTGTTCAAAGATCTTTCCTGGTATAGAAGTCAGACTCACCGGCCTATAGTTCCCTGGGTCCACCTTCTTCCCCTTTTTGAAGATAGGAACAACATTTGCTCTTCTCCAGTCTTCTGGGACTTCTCCTGTTCTCCAAGAATTTTCAAAGATTATGGAGAGTGGTTCTAAAATTTCTTCTACGATCTCCTTCGTCGGGACATTCCTACCACTCTCGATGACCTAATAACTCTTGCCACCCAGATTGACCTACGGTTCCAGGAGCGTGCCAAAGAGGTCACCCGTGAGAGGAGGTTACCATGTCTAGCTCCTACTTTTCAGAAACTCGTCACTCCCTCCGTCTCTACCTAGGTACACTCTCCTGAGTCTATGCAGGTTGACCAGACCAAGATGGTCAAAACCCGTCAGGACTTACGCCGTGCCGAAGGGAGCTGCTTCTACTGTGGCAGTAAGGAGCACCGGATCCGTGCCTGCCCGGAGAGGTCGGGAAACGCCTGTGTCTAGGTTCGCTCAGAGAGGTCAACCTAGACAAGAATAAATCCTCTCCATCTCTGCTGCTGTCAGTCTCAATCGTCTGCGGGGAGAATCGTTATTTCGAACTAGCCCAACTTGACTCTGGAGCAGCCGGGAATCTTATTTCACAGTCCCTGGTAGAGAAATACCGCATCCCCACCAAACCTCTGGCTGTACCCTTGTCTGTTGCTGCCGTGGATGGGGGCCTCTTACCACGCCCCATCCAACTCATCACTGAATCCATTACTCTGCAGGTGGGAATGCTGCATTCTGAGAGTATCTCCTTTCATGTTCTGCCTGGACTCTCTCACGCCCTCTTGCTAGGCCTACCTTGGCTCCAGAGACATGCACCCGTGCTTGACTGGCAGACCGGAGAAGTCCTTCGCTGGGGACAGGACTGCCATAATACCTGTCTGGTTCCCGTCCATCCCGTCCGTCCTTCTCCTACCCCAGCTAATCTACCTGGACTTCCGATTCCTTATTGGTCTTATGCTGATGTCTTTAAAAAAAGGAAGCAGAGACACTACCTCCTCACAGACCATACGACTGCCCTATCGACCTGTTACCTGGTACTACTCCTCCCCGTGGGCGTATATATCCTTTATCCGCTGCTGAGACCCGGTCGATGTCCGAATATATTGAGGAGAATCTGGCCAGGGGATTCATCCGGAAATCTACCTCCCCGGCGGGAGCAGGCTTCTTTTTCGTCAAAAAGAAGGACGGCTCTCTCCGTCCCTGTATAGACTATAGAGGCCTTAACCAGATCACGGTGAAGAATAAGTACCCCCTTCCGCTCATTCCGGAGTTATTTGATCGTCTGAGGGGGGCTAGAATCTTCACCAAACTGGACCTCCGTGGGGCGTACAACCTGGTTCGTATCCGTCAGGGGGATGAATGGAAGACGGCATTCAACACCCGGGATGGCCACTATGAATATCTGGTAATGCCCTTTGGTCTCTGTAACGCTCCTGCCGTCTTTCAAGAGTTGGTCAATGACATCTTCCGGGACCTTCTCTACTCCTGCGTAGTGGTGTACCTGGACGACATCTTGGTCTTCTCTCCGGATCTCCAGACTCACCGGAGGGACGTTCGTCAGGTCCTGCTCAGGCTCAGGCAGAATCACCTCTTCGCTAAATACGAGAAATGCCTCTTTGAGCAGACCTCGCTTCCGTTTTTGGGCTACATTATTTCTCAGACCGGCCTACGAATGGATCCAGAGAAACTGTCTGCCATCGAGAAATGGCCTCGACCGGAGGGGTTGAAGGCCATTCAGCGATTCCTGGGCTTCGCCAACTACTACCGCCTCTTCATACCACACTTCTCTTCCCGGACTGCCCCAATTTCCGCGCTCACCCGTAAGGGTACTAATCCCAAAGAGTGGCCGCCCGAAGCAGAGGAGGCCTTTCTTTCCCTAAAACAGGCCTTCTCTTCCGCCCCGGTGCTGCATCGCCCGGACGGCAACAAGCAGTTCTTCCTGGAAGTTGACGCCTCCTCCTCTGGAGCCGGAGCTGTACTTACTCAAAAATCATCTTCCGGGAGAATGGTAACTTGTGGCTTCTTCTCCAAACTCTTCTCCTCTTCTGAGCGCAACTATTCCATAGGAGACCGAGAGTTATTGGCCATCAAACTGGCATTGGAGGAGTGGCGTTACCTACTCGAGGGGGCTCTTCACCCGGTAATAATTTACACTGACCACAAGAACTTGGCTTACCTCCAGCATGCCCAGAGACTTAACCCGCGCCAAGCCCGGTGGTCCTTGTTTTTTGCTCGCTTTGATTTTGTTCTTCATTTTCGCCCGGCTGACAAAAACGTCAAAGCAGATGCCTTGTCCCGATCCTTTCTGGTGTCCGATCTCGAGGAAGAACCTAAACATATCATCGATCCCGCCAGAGTAATGCAGGTGGCTCCCGTGAGCCTAAATCGTCTCCCTCCCGGTAAGACGTTCGTATCAGTACCTGATCGGGAGAAGATCCTACACTGGGGTCACTCGTCTAAACTAGCTGGCCACGCCGGTCAGAAAAAGACCCTCCAGCTTATTGCCCGGCACTACTGGTGGCCTACCCTGCACAAGGACGTAATAGACTTTGTTTCTGCCTGTGTGTCCTGCGCCCGCAACAAAGTCCCGAGACACCTGCCAGCCGGTCGCCTTCTTCCGCTTCCTGTGCCTGCTGCCCCCTGGCAGCATATTGCTATGGACTTCATAACTGATCTCCCCGTCTCTGCCGGTTGTACGGTCATTTGGGTGGTCGCAGACCGCTTTTCCAAGATGGCTCACTTTATTCCCCTGCCTGGTCTCCCGTCTGCACCCGAGCTGGCTAAAGACTTTATCCGCCACATCTTCCGTCTTCATGGCCTGCCCCTCCACATCGTGTCGGATCGTGGGGTACAGTTCACCTCACGTTTCTGGAGAGCCACTTGTAAACTGCTAGACGTCACCCTGGACTTCTCTTCCGCTTACCACCCACAGTCTAATGGTCAAGTGGAGCGGATCAATCAGAACCTGACCAGTTACCTCCGGCACTTCGTTAATGCCCATCACTCTGACTGGGTGGATCTCCTACCATGGGCCGAGTTCTCCTATAACAATCACGAGAGCGAATCCTCTTCCAAATCCCCGTTTTTTGTAGTCTTCGGTCAGCATCCTCGGATTCCTTTTCCTGTCTCCACCTCTGTGGACAACCCGGCTGCGGAATCTCTCGTTAGCAAATTTTCCTCCATTTGGGAGAGTACCCGATCCGCACTCCTCCAGTCGTCCGAACGGATGAAAAGACACGCTGACAAAAAACGCCTGGATCCTCCACAATTTCGTCCTGGAGATAAAGTCTGGCTCTCGTCTAAATATGTCCGACTCAAGATACCTTCTTACAAGTTAGGGCCCCGGTTCATCGGTCCTCTGGAGGTCATCAGTCAGATCAACCCGGTGGCCTATAAATTAAAACTCCCGGCCAACTTACGGATCCCTAACTCCTTCCATGTATCTCTCCTCAAACCTGTGGTACTTAACTCTTTTTCCAAGTCTACAGGTACACCTCCTGCTCTGGTTTCTGCTGAGGACGAGTTTGAGGTAGAGAACATTCTTGCCACCAAAAGGGTAAGAGGAAAGACCTTTTTTCTAGTGGATTGGAGGGGGTTTGGTCCTGAGGAGAGAACGTGGGAGCCCCGGGAGAACATCCATGCCCCTCTTATCCTAGCTAAATTTCTGTCTGGCCTAAAAAAGGGGGGGCCTAAAGGGGGGGGTACTGTAGCGCCGGCGTCCCTGCCCTCTGCTAGGCAGGGACGCTGTTCCCCTCACCTCCCTGCTCCGTGCCCGGAGTCCTCCTCCCGCTCTGCTGGCAGCGCGCGCTCCTTCCCGTCCACTGTGCTTAGGGCGCGCGCGCTCTCCCTCCCTCTTAAAGGGGCCGCGCGCGCCGTCCTAAGGAGTCCCCGGCCAATGGCCGGAGGACTTCACCATATATAAGGCACCTCCTCCAAAATGGAGGTGCCCGAGCAATGTTGTTGCACTGTTCACTACTCTGCTTCAGCCCTCAGGTCCCGTTGCCAGTTACCTGCCAGTTACCTGTCAGATTCCTGCCTGATTATCTGCTACCTGCCTGCTAGTCTGAGGTCCGACGGTCTGCCTTCCAACTCCTGTCAGTCTGTCTATGGACCAGCTTGCCCGCTCACCTGGGAGCACACACCTGCTACCTGCCTGCTAGTCTACCTGGAGGCTCCGCCGTCACGTGCTGTGACCACCTGCCTGTCCAGTGACTCCTGCTCGCTCACCTGGGAGCGCTCATCTGCTGCCTGTCTGCTAGCCTACCTGGAGGCTCTGCCGTCACGTGCTGTGACCACCCGCCTGTCCAGAGATTTCTGCCCGCTCACCTGGGAGCGCTCATCTGCCGCCTGTCTGTTGGTCTTCCTGGAGGCTCCGCCGTCACATGCTGTGACCACCCGTTCATCCAGAGACTCTCGCCTGCTCACCTGGGAGCTCACGTCTATCATCAGCCGCCACAGGTCGTAGCAACCCTTTACCTAGAGACTTCCCCGGTCACTTGCCGTGACCATCTGCCCGTTCATCCAGAGACTGCCCCGGTCACTTGCCGTGACCATCTGCCCGTTCATCCAGAGACTGCCCCGGTCACTTGCCGTGACCATCTGCCCGTTCATCCAGAGACTGCCCCGGTCACTTGCCGTGACCATCTGCCCGTTCATTCAGAGACTGCCCCGGTCACTTGCCGTGACCTCCAGCCCGTTCACTCAGAGACTGTCCCGGTCACCTGCTGTGACCTCCTGCCCATCTTCCCTGGTCGCCACCGGCTCCCTTACAAGGACTGCCCCCTTGTATAGTAGCTCAGAGGTTCCGCCTCCCAGACCCGTTACAGTGACATAGTTCACCATCCGCACTCGTGCTCGCTGTTTGAACCACCTACGGTAGTTCTTTGTTTTCAGGAAAAAAAAGTTCACACCAAGCACACTGACACACACACACTCTAAATAAAGAACTGACACACACGCACCACATACACGGGAAAAAAAAAATGGCCGGCTCATCCCAAACTCGCTATTCAGCGGAGGAGGCATACTCTTTTGTTGCCTCCGACACTGAGACCGACAGCGAGGGCGAGGATCCCACATTTCTTTGCTTTTCTGATGCCTCATCGTCCTCCTCTTCTTCCTCCTCTTCTTCCTCAGGTTCTCCTGGACCGCCCCGCAGTCGTCGCAGGAGAGATGTTCCAGCACCCCCCAATACTGACCTCATATGGACCTCGCCCCCCAAAAATTTTGAGCCATTGATTCCTGATTTCGTGGCGGAATCAGGAATCAAGTTTGACACCACCGGCATCACAGAAATAGACTTTTTCTCTGAGGATTTTACAGTTATATCAAAAAGTTTGGGCACCCCTATTAATCTTAAGCTTAATGTTTTATAAAAATTGGTGTTTTTGCAACAGCTATTTCAGCTTGATATATGTAATAACTGTTGGACACAGTAATGTTTCTGCCTTGAAATGAGGTTTATTGTACTAACAGAAAATGTGCTATCTGCATTCAAACAAAATTTGACAGGTGCATAAGTATGGGCACCTCACCAGAAAAGTGACATTAATATTTAGTAGATCCTCCTTTTGCAAAAATAATAGCCTCTAGTCGCTTCCTGTAGCTTTTAATGAGTTCCTGGATCCTGGATGAAGGTATTTTTGACCATTCCTCTTTACAAAACAATTCCAGTTAAGTTAAGTTTGATGGTCGCTGAGCATGGACAGCCCTCTTCAAATGATCCCACAGATGTTCAATGATATTCAGGTCTGGGGACTGGGATGGCCATTCCAGAACATTGTAATTGTTCCTCTGTATGAATGCCTGAGTAGATTTGGAGCGGTGTTTTGGATCATTGTCTTGCTGAAAGATCCATCCCCTGCGTAACTTCAACTTTATCACTGATTCTTGAACATTATTGTCAAGAATCTGCTGATACTGAGTGGAATCCATGTGTCCCTCAACTTTAACAAGATTCCCGGTGCAAATTAATCAGTAAAAATAAAAAAGTTTTTTTTTTCCCACTTTTTCATTTTTACGAATCAATTTGTGAAGCACCTGGGGGTTCCAAGTGCTCACTATGCATCTAGATAGGTGCTTTGGTGCCAAAGTTTAGGCACACAGGGGCTCTCCATACGCAACATGGTGTCCGCTAACAATTTGAGCCAATTTTCCAATTCAATTTGTTAGCGGACACCATGTCGCGTTTGGAGAGCCCCTGTGAGCCTAAACATTGGAGCTCCCACACAAGTGTCCCCATTTTGGAAACTAGACCCCCCAAGGCACCTCTCTAGATGCATAGTGAGCACTTGGAACCCCCAGGTGCTTCGCAAATTGATTCATAAAAATTAAAAAGTGTTTTTTTTTCCACTTTTTCATTTTTACGGATTCATTTGTGAAGCACCTGGGGGTTCCAAGTGCTCACTATGCATCTAGATAGGTGCCTTGGGGGGTCAAGTTTCCAAAATGGGGTCACTTGTGGGGGACCTCCAATGTTTAGGCACACATGGGCTCTCCAAATGCAACATGGCGTTCGCTAATTATTCAAGCAAATTTTACAAACAAAAAGTCAAATGGCGCTCCTTCCCTTCTGAGCCCTGCCGTGCACCCAAACAGTGGGTTTTCCCCACATATGGGGTATCTACGTGCCCAGGGGAAATTGCACAACAAATTTTGGGGTCCATTTTTTCTTGTTACCCCTGCGAAAATAAAAAAAATTGGGTCTAAAGTAACATTTTTGTGAAAAAAGTTAAATGTTCATTTTTTTCTTCCACATTCCAAAAATTCCTGAGAAGCACCTGAAGGGTTAATAAAGTTCTTGAATGTGGTTTTGAGCTCCTTGAGGGGTGCAGTTTTTAGAATGGTGTCACTTTTGGGTATTTTCTGTCATAAAGACCTCTCAAAGTGACTTCAAATGTGATGTGGTCCCTTAAAAAATGGTTTTGTAATTTTTGTTGGAAAAATGAGAAATCGCTGGTCAACTTTTAACCCTTATCGCTCCCTAATAAAAAAAAATTTTGGTTCCAAAATTGTGCTGATGTAAAGTAGACATGTGGGAAATGTTATTTATTAACTATTTTGTGTGACATATCTCTCTGATTTAAGGGCATAAAAATTCATATTTTGAAAATTGCAAAATTTCCGTTTTTTTCACAAATAAACACAAGTGATATCGAAGAAAGTTTACCACAATCATGAAGTACAATATGTCACGAAAAAACAATCTCAGAATCAGGGGGATCCGTTGAAGCGTTCCAGAGTAATTACCTCATAAAGTGACAGTGGTCAGAATTGTAAAAATTGGCCCGGTCATTAACATGCAAACCACCCTCGGGGGGTAAAGGGGTTAAACAATATTTTACCTCTCAAAATGAATCCTCTGTGATCCCGGGCTGTATTGTCTGTATACTCGTTTGCCTCCTCCCCTACCCAGGAGATGTGGTATGTTTCGTACACGGTCAGACACAGACAAATTTTAAAATTAACTTTTGTTCGTGGGTAAACCCCTTTAAAGCCCATTGAGACGAGCAGATGATTGGAACAGTGATTTACAATATGATCACCATAAGTGACCTAACGTTGAAGGCAAACAAGAATTTACATGAAACAATTTGTGCACAAATAATTGCTCATTCATTCGTCATTTACAGGTGTTGTTATGGAAACGACCTCCATTTCCATTGCATAATCATTAAGTGAGAAATTATTTTTTTATTCCATTACACAAATATTATGAATGATAAGTCTTAAAGGGATTGTCTCACAAAGTTGATTTAAATCAATAGATCTTGGAATAAAAATAAGTTCCACAAAGGAATGTGTTAAAAAAATGTTCCTGTGCTGAGATAATCTTATAAATGTGCCCCTGCTGTGTGTGACCGTACAGGGACATGGTCCGAACAAACCACAGGTTCCGGTTAACAGCTGCTCTGCTACATAAAATGCAATAATAGGCGATAAAAACATCATATCTACCCCAAAATGGTATCAGTAAAAAAAGTCAGCTCAGGGGACCAAAAAAATAAACCCTCAGAAAGTCCTATATTCCGGAAAATGAAAACACAACGGGTATCGAAAAATGGTGACAAAAGCTAATTTTTTTTTTTTTTTACCATAAAAATAAAAAAAGAACTATACATATTTGGTATCTTAGTACTCACACTGACCTGCTGGGGAATAACATTACCAGGTCAGTTTTACCATATAGTGAACATGGTAAATAAAATACCCCAGAAAACTATTGTGGATTTGCACTTTTTTTTTGCAATTTCAAAAGCACTTGCAATTTTTTCCCATTTTCCAATACACTATATGGTATAATGAAGGGTGTCATTCAAAAGTACATCTCTCCCCGGGAAAAAACAAGCCCTCCTACGATTAAATTTACAGAAAAATAAAAATAGTTATGGCTAGGGGAGTAAAAAACAGAAATGCAAACATGGAAATTGGCAACGTCAGGAAGGGGTTAAAGCTATATAATGTTCTCCACATTCTGAACCTGAAAGTGTTTTTTCCCCTGTAAATTCTCTGATGTTTAACAAGATCTGATCTAATAGTGAAACATTTCCCACGTTCTAAACATGAAGCTGGCTTCCCTCTGTGTGAGATCTTTCATGTCTAACAAGACCTGATTTACGGGTAAAATATTTTCCACATTGTGAACATGAAAATGGCTTCTCCTCAACGTGAACTCCTTCATGAATAAGAAGATCGGATTTCTGGGTGAAGCATTTTCCACATTTTGGGCATGAAAATGGCTTCTCCCCTGTGTGAATTCTCTGATGTTTTAGGAGATGATGTTTCATGGTAAAACATTTTCCACATTCTGAACATGAAAACGGCTTCTCTCCTGTGTGAATTCTTTGATGCTTTAGGAGATGATATTTCTGGTGAAAACATTTTCCACACTGTGAACATGAAAACGGCTTCTCTCCTGTGTGAACCCCTTCATGAATAACAAGATGTGATTTCTGGGTAAAGCATTTTCCACATTCTGAACATGAAAACGGCTTCTCTCCTGTGTGAATTCTCTGATGTTTTATGAGATGTTGTTTCTGGTGAAAACTTTTTCCACATTGTGAACATGAAAACGGCTTCTCCCCAGTGTGAATTCTCTGATGTCTAACAAGATATGATTGCACAGTAAAACATTTTCCACATTCTGAACATGAAAACAGCTTCTCCCCTGTGTGAATTCTTTGGTGTGTGATAAGACTATGTTTCTGGTGAAAACATTTTCCACATTGTGAACATGAAAATGGCTTCTCCCAAGTGTGAACTCCTTCATGAATAACAAGACTTGATTTCTGGGTAAAGGATTTTCCACATTTTGGGCATAAAAACGGCTTCACCCCTCTGTGAATTCTCTGATGTTTTAGGAGATGATGCTTCATGGTAAAAGATTTCCCACATTCTGAACATGAATAAGGCTTCTCCCCTGTGTGAATTCTTTGATGTTTTAGGAGATGATATTTCTGGTGAAAACATTTTCCACATTGTGAACATGAAAATGGCTTCTCCCTTGTGTGAATTTTTTGATGTCTAATAAGAATACGTTTATGATGAAAACATTTTCCACATTGTGAACATGAAAATGGCTTCTCCCCTGTGTGAACTCCTTCATGAATAACAAGATCTGATTTCTGGGTAAAGCATTTTCCACATTTTGGGCATGGGTATGGCTTCTCCCCTGTGTGACTTCTCTGATGTTTAACAAGATATGATTGCACAGTAAAACATTTTCCACATACCTGACATGAAAATGGCTTCTCCCTTGTGTGAATTCTCTGATGTTCAATAAGAAGATGTTTCTGATTAAAACATTTTCCACATTTTGAACATGAAAACGGCTTCTCTCTTGTGTGAATTTTCTGATGTCTAACAAGATATGAGTGCACAGTAAAGCATTTTCCACATACCTGACACGAAAACGGCTTCTCCCTTGTGTGAATTTTTTGATGTCTAATAAGAATATGTTTACAGTTATACCTTTTTCCACATTGTGAACAGGAGTACGGCTTCTCCCCCATATGAATTCTCTGATGTTTAACAAGATCTCGTTTCATAGTAAAACTTTCCTCACATTCTGAACATGAAAATGGCTTCTCCCCTGTGTGAATTCTTTGATGTTCAATAAGAATATGTTTCTGATTAAAACATTTCCCACATTCTGAACATGAAAATGGCTTCTCCCCTGTGTGACTTTTATGATGTCGAATAAGACTATGCTTCTTAATAAAACATTTCCCACATTCTGAGCAAGAAAATGGTTTCTCCCCTGTGTGAATTCTATAATGTATAACCAGATGTGATTTCCAATCAAAACATTTCCCACATTCTGAGCATGAAAATGGCTTCTCTGTTGTGTGAATTCTCTGATGTCCAACCAAACGTGATTTTGTGGAAAAACATTTGCCACATTCTGTACATAAAAATGTCTTTTCCCCTATGGGAACTTTTTGACGTTCGACACCCAATCTGTAACTTGTATTTTCCTTTACAGTCTGTGATGAATCAGGAGATAGGATCTGTGTAACAGGATCAGATGATACATTTTGGATATGAGGAGCGGAGGAAATATCTTCAACATTGGCATTTTTCTCATATCCATATTGAATGATCCTACAATCACCTGCATTAACATGTGAAGATTTTGGATGTCCCTCTGAGCTCCCGATACAGTCATCTGCAAAGAATAAAAATTATTATATTATTTGATAGCAATATTACCTAATATAACGAATGTACTGACATTTTATGACATTACAATTGAGAAGTATTCATTTAATAACTAAAATACTGGTTGCAAAATGGATCACAATATCAGAGCAGAGACCACTAGGTCACAATATTATAACAGGTTTTTCCATTGCGATTTTCCAAAATTCCTAGCTCCAATCACTGCTGTTTAACTATTTAGATGCTGCAGCAATGGTTACTTGGTTCCGATCTTTGTGCGCACAACAAAATTGTGGCGTGCCGATGGGTTACCATGGATGCTGGGTGCTCAATGTCGGACCTGTCTACATCATTTTTATGCTCCTTTTAATAGTTTTATTTTCTGAAAATCCATTATTAATTATAAAATATAAGTAATACAAATAGTTAAATTAATTAAACAAAACAAATATACCATATTTTTCGGACTATAAGACAAATTTGGGAGGAAAATGGGGGGGGGGTGTCTTAAAGTCCAAATGTAGCTTATCGCGGGGGTTGTGGCGGTGGTGGAGTGGCATCACAGGAGGCAGGGTCCCTTCCTCAGGAAGCCAGCAAAGGTAGAAGTGTGGCGATGCTGCTGGCCCGGTGTCGGCGGTGAGCAGAGCGGAGTTCATTGCTTTCCTGGCGGCCATTTTCCTGAAACCGTGAGACGCCGAAGCAGGCACATGCACAGATTGGTATCTTGGTCCAGCTGAGATCTCAATCTGCGCATGCGCTGCCTTCGGCGCCCATCTTCCTGAAGTCCACTGCCAGGAAAGCAGTGCAATCCGCTCTGACTGACCACCACCGACACAGAGCCCGCAGCATCACACCACCAGGACAGCCCCTCCTCCTACCCAGGGCCCGCAGCATTGCCCCACTTTTACCGTCACTGGCTTCCTGAGGAAGGGACCATGCCTCCTGTGACTCCACTCCATCGTCGCCTACCAGGTAAGATACCTTAAATTAGGACAAGAGAGACCCCCATCTTATAAAATATATATTTTTTCCTCTTTACCTCCCCAAAATTTGGGGTGCGTCTTTTAGTCTGGTGCGTCTTATAGTCCGAAAAATACGGTATATTTACATACATATGTAAAAAAATACACATGTATTTGTGTAATTTAGGAGGGTGTGGCCTAAGGATACAACAGCCTTTATTAAGGTGTGCATAATTATTGGTAAAATAGGCCAAAAAGATTTATCTGACTTTTGAAAAGTCAAAAATTGTTACAAGTCTTACAGATGGAGGCAGCAGTCCTGAAATTGTTCAGACATTGGGTGCGATCATAAAACCATGAGATCGTTTTCGCGTTGACTATGGACTCAAAATCAACTTCCAAACCTACTGCCAGGTTTTAGAAGACACTTTCATCAAGCAGTGATACAGGAAAAAGTCTGCGTCTTTCAAGCAAACCATAATTTTTCTTCAGAACAAAGCTCAATCACAGCATTGAGGTCTCAACTGCTTGGCAGCCAGTAAAGGTCTAAAAGATGAAAGAATAATGACACAGCTCCTTCCCAACTGGATCTAAACCCTACTGAGAACTTGTGGTTCTTCTTACACGGAAGATTTATGGTGAAGGAAAACTGTCACCTCTTTGATTAGTGTCTGGGGCTCTGGTTGGTGCTGCCCAAAAAGATGAAGAAACTGAGACTCCATGGATGGAGCTAATAACTGTTACTGAGAAGAAGGGCGGGCATATAACTATTTATACACTGAGGAGAAGAGCAGCCATATTACTATATCACACTGAGGAGAAGGGCGGCTTATTAGTATGTATGTATATATATATATATATATATATATATATTATATACAGTGCCTACAAGTAGTATTCAACCCCCTGCAGATTTAGCTGGTTTGATAAGATGCAAATAAGTTAGAGCCTTCAAACTGCAAACGAGAGTAGGTTTTATGAACAGAAGCATAAATCTTACAAACCAAAAAGTTATGTTGCTCAGTTGAATTTTATTAAATTTTAAACATAAAAGTGTGGGTCAATTATTATACAACCCCTATGTTTAATATTTTGTGGAATAACCCTTGTTTGCAATTACAGCTAATAATCGTCTTTTATAAGACCTGATCAGGCCGGCACAGGTCTGTGGAGTTATCTTGGCCCACTCCTCCATGCAGATCTTCTCCAAGTTATCTAGGTTCTTTGGGTGTCTCATGTGGACTTTATTCTTGAGCTCCTTCCACAAGTTTTCAATTGGGTTAAGGTCAGGAGACTGACTAGGCCACTCCAACACCTTGACTTTTTCCCTATTGAACCAGGCCTTGGTTTTCTTGGCTGTGTGCTTTGGGTCATTGTCTTGTTGGAAGAGGAAATTACGACCCATCTTAAGATCCTTGATGGAGGAGCGGAGGTTCTTGGCCAAAATCTCCAGGTAGGCCATGCTATCCATCTTCCCATGGATGCGGACCAGATGGCCAGGCCCCTTGGCAGAGAAACAGCCCCACAGCATGATGCTGCCACCACCATGCTTGACTGTAGGGATGGTATTCTTGGGGTCGTATGCAGTGCCATCCAGTCTCCAAACGTCACGTGTGTGGTTGGCACCAAAGATCTCATCAGACCATAGAACCTTGAACCAGTCTGTCTCAGAGTCCTCCAAGTGATCATGAGCAAACTGTAGACGAGCCTTGACATGACGCTTTGAAAGTAAAGGTACCTTACGGGCTCGTCTGGAACGGAGACCATTGCGGTGGAGTACGTTACTTATAGTATTGACTGAAACCAATGTCCCCACTGCCATGAGATCTTCCCGGAGCTCCTTCCTTGTTGTCCTTGGGTTAGCCTTGACTCTTCGGACAAGCCTGGCCTCGGCACGGGAGGACACTTTCAAAGGCTGTCCAGGCCGTGGAAGGCTAACAGTAGTTCCATAAGCCTTCCACTTACGGATGATGCTCCCAACAGTGGAGACAGGTAGGCCCAATTCCTTGGAAAGGGTTTTGTACCCGTTGCCAGCCTTGTGACCCTCCACGATCTTGTCTCTGATGGCCTTGGAATGCTCCTTTGTCTTTCCCATGTTGACCATGTCTGAGTGCTGTTCACAAGTTTGGGGAGGGTCTTAAATAGTCAGAAAAGGCTGGCAAAAGAGATCTTTAATCCACACATGTGAAGCTCATTATTCTTGGTGCCTGAACTACTTCTTAATACTTTAGGGGGACCAAACAGAATTCTTGTGGTTTGAGGGGTTGAATAATAAATGACACTCTGAATTAACTTTTTATGTTTTAAAAAAAACAAAAACAAAAAAACAAAAACAAAATTTGCTGCAGTGCATTTCCCACTTCCAGGCTGATCTACAGTACAAATGTCACAATGCCAAGTTAATTCCGCATGTGTCAACCAGCTAAATCTGCAGGGGGTTGAATACTACTTGTAGGCACTGTATATATATATATATATATATATATATATATATATATATATATATATATATATATATATATATATATATATATATATATATATATATATATATACATACAGTGCTGGCCAAAAGTATTGGCACCCCTGCAATTCTGTCAGATAATACTCAGTTTCTTCCTGAAAATGATTGCAATCACAAATTCTTTGGTCTTATTCTCTTCATTTAATTTGCTTGCAAGGAAAAAACACAAAAGAGAATGAAGCAAAAATCAAATCATTGATCATTTCACACAAAACTCCAAAAAAGGGCTGGACAAAAGTATTGGCACCCTCAGCCTAATACTTGGTTGCACAACCTTTAGCCAAAATAACTGCGAACAACCGCTTCCGGTAACCATCAATGAGTTTCTTACAATGCTCTGCTGGAATTGTAGACCATTCATCTTTGGCATACTGCTCCAGGTCCCAGATATTTGAAGGGTGCCTTCTCCAAACTGCCATTTTGAGATCTCTCCACAGGTGTTCTATGGGATTTAGGTCTGGACTCATTGCTGGCCACCTTAGAAGTCTCCAGTGCTTTCTCTAAAACCATTTTATAGTGCTTTTGGAAGTGTGTTTTAGGTCATTGTCCTGCTGGAAGACCCATGACCTCTGAGGGAGACCCAGCTTTCTCACACTGGGCCCTACATTATGCTGCAAAATTTGTTGGTAGTCTTCAGACTTCATAATGCCATGCACACGGTCAAGCAGTTCAGTGCCAGAGGCAGCAAAGCAACCCCAAAACATCAGGGAACCTCCACCATGTTTGACTGTAGGGACCGTGTTCTTTTCTTTGAATGCCTCTTTTTTTTTCCTGTACACTGTATGTTGATGCTTTTTCCCAAAAAGCTCTACTTTTGTCTCATCTGACCAGAGAACATTCTTCCAAAACGTTTTAGGCTTTCTCAGGTAAGCTTTGGCAAACTCCAGCCTGGTTTTTTTAGGTCTCGGGGTAAGAAGTGGGGTCTTCCTGGGTATCCTACCATACAGTCCCTTTTCATTTAGACGTCGACGGATAGTGCGGGTTGACACTGTTGTACCCTCGGACTGCAGGGCAGCTTGAACTTGTTTGGATGTTAGTCGAGGTTCTTTATCCACCATCCGCACAATCTTGCGCTGAAATCTCTTGTCAATTTTTCTTTTCCGTCCACATCTAGGGAGGTTAGCCACAGTGCCATGGGCTTTAAACTTCTTGATGACACTGCGCACGGAAGAAACAGGAACATTCAGGTCTTTGGAGATGGACTTGTAGCCTTGAGATTGCTCATGCTTCCTCACAATTTGGTTTCTCAAGTCCTCAGACAGTTCTTTGGTCTTCTTTCTTTTCTCCATGCTCAATGTGGTACACACAAGGACACAGGACAGAGGTTGAGTCAATGTTGAGTCCATGTTAACTGGCTGCAAGTGTGATTTAGTTATTGCCAACACCTGTTAGGTGCCACAGGTAAGCTACAGGTGCTGTTAATTACACGAATTAGAGAAGCATCACATGATTTTTCAAAGGGTGCCAATACTTTTGTCCACCCCCTTTTTTAGGTTTGGTGTGGAATTATATCCAATTTGGCTTTAGGACAATTCTTTTTGTGTTTTATTCATTGAAGACAAATTAAATAAAGATAATAATACCAAAGAATTTGTGATTGCAATCATTTTCAGAAGAAACTGAGTATTATCTGACAGAATTGCAGGGGTGCCAATACTTTTGGCCAGCACTGTATATATACACACACACATATACAGTACAGACCCAAAGTTTGGACACACCTTCTCATTTAAAGATTTTTCTGTATTTTCATGACTATGAAAATTGTACATTCACACTGAAGGCATCAAAACTATGAATTAACACATGTGGAATTATATACTTAACAAAAAAGTGTGAAACAACTGAAAATATGTCTTATATTCTAGGTTCTTCAAAGTAGCCACCTCTTGCTTTGATGACGGCTTTGCTCACTCTTGGCATTCTCTTGATGAGCTTCAAGAGGTAGTCACCGGAAATGGTCTTCCAACAATCTTGAAGAAGTTCCCAGAGATGCTTAGCACTTGTTGGCCCTTTTGCCTTCACTCTGCGGTCCAGCTCACCCCAAACCATCTCGATTGGGTTCAGGTCTGGTGACTGTGGAGGCCAGGTCATCTGGCGTAGCACCCCATCACTCTCCTTCTTGGTCAAATAGCCCTTACCCAGCCTGGAGGTGTGTTTGGGTTCATTGTACTATTGAAAAATAAATGATGGTCCAACTAAACGCAAACCGAATGGAATAGCATGCCGCTGCAAGATGCTGTGGTAGCCGTGCTGGTTCAGTATGCCTTCAATTTTGAATAAATCCCCAACAGTGTCACCAGCAAAGCACCCCCACACCATCACACCTCCTCCTCCATGCTTCACGGTGGGAACCAGGCATGTAGAGTCCATCCGTTCACGTTTTCTGCGTCACACAAAGACACGGTGGTTGGAACCAAAGATCTCAAATTTGGACTCATCAGACTAAAGCACAGATTTCCACTGGTCTAATGTCCATTCCTTGTATTCTTTAGCCCAAACAAGTCTCTTCTGCTTGTTGCCTGTCCTTAGCAGTGGTTTCCTAGGAGCTATTTTACCATGAAGGCCTGTTGCACAAAGTCTCCTCTTAACAGTTGTTGAAGAGATGTGTCTGCTGCTAGAACTCTGTGTGGCATTGACCTGGTCTCTAATCTGAGCTGCTGTTAACGTGAGATTTCTGAGGCTGGTGACTCGGATAAACTTATCCTCAGAAGCAGAGTTGACTCTTGGTCTTCCTATCCTGGGGCGGTCCTCATGTGAGCCAGTTTCTTTGTAGCGCTTGATGGTTTTTGCAACTGCACTTGGGGACACTTTCAAAGTTTGCCCAATTTTTCGCACTGACTGACCTTCATTTCTTAAAGTAATGATGGCCACTCGTTTTTCTTTACTTAGAATTTGTATTATGGCAAGAAAAAAGCAGCTAACAGTCTATTCAGTAGGACTATCAGCTGTGTATCCACCAGACTTCTGCACAACACAACTGATGGTCCCAACCCCATTTATAAGGCAAGAAATCCCACTTATTAAAACTGACAGGGCACACCAGTGAAGTGAAAACCATTTCCGGTGACTACCTCTTGAAGCTCATCAAGAGAATTCCAAGAGTGTGCAAAGCAGTCATCAAAGCAACAGGTGGCTACTTTGATGAACCTAGAATATAAGACATATTTTCAGTTGTTTCACACTTTTTTGTTAAGTATATAATTCCACATCTGTTAATTCATAGTTTTGATACCTTCAGTGTGAATGTACAATTTTAATAGTCATGAAAATACAGAAAAATCTTTAAATGAGGTTTGTCCAAACTTTTGGTCTGTACTGTATATAGTACAATGCCGAACATTTCACTTCTTACATTACATGAGTGATATCTATTGTAAGTTCTTCAATAGCTCAGAAACCGGCGAATCCTCGCAGCGCACAGTGCAGACCGGACAGTAGAGCCCTCCATACAGTATTATGGACCCCATATGTTGCTCCATACAGAATAATGACCCCACATAGTCCTCCGTACAGTATAATGGGCCCCACATAGTCCTCCATACTGTATTATGGGCCCCATATAATGGCCCATGCCTCCATACATAAAAAAATAAAAATAAAAAAATCAAATACTCACCTCGCCTGCTGCCGCTGCTCTGCTCCGGACTACTCAACGTAGCCGTCTTCCCACTCTCTGCTGCACTGAGCAGAGGGTGCGCTGCAAAGAAGTCATAGCGCCCTCTGACCTGAGTCGTCACAGTCAAGAGACGCGGAAGACACCGGAGCTGTGGAGGCACGGAGAGAGGTAAGTATTGTGCCGGCCGGGGCCCTGAGCAAGCGGGGGCCTCTCTCGGGCGCTGGCATCGGACTACTCCTCTCACTGGCCCCATAGCGTGCCGGGGTGCCCAACGGCGAGTGGGCCCCCCTTGCCTGCTCAGGGTCCTAGGACTTGCTTGGGTGCTCACGCCGGGCCTGGTTCAGGGGTAATAACTTTTTTATAATTTTCAGTCCGCGCAGCCTTACGAGGCCTTGCATGATTTGTATTCTCAGTTATGATATTTAGGGGTACGTATATCTTACATATTAACTCTTTATGGGAGTGGAAACAGCAATTCCGCCATTGACTTTCTCATATTTGTGCCCCTCTCTGTGCGGCGGAAGTAACATCGGGTCCTTACGATTACAGCGACACCAAATATATACAGATATCATTAGTCTGTTATCGGATTTACAACTTTTCTACAAAAATTCCACATTCCATGGAGAAAATCCTTAGTTCCAAGAGGCCGCATTGTCGGATTCTTCTTATTCTGGATCAGTCACTGGTTTTAATTTAACCCTTTCAGGGCAGCTGTAAATGAGTAACTTTTATAAAAAAAAATTTAGAAGAGGTGAATTGCTGGTAAAATAATGCAGTAACTTTATTTTCGGGTTACATTATTTTGGGGTTTTTGTTTTTTACTTTTTCAAAATAAATCCAAGTATTGTTAAAATAAAAAGGTTTTCATTTCTTATCCCTGTTCACATTAATGGTTGTTACTAAACGCAGCATCTTAGGGGTAAAGACTAAGATCAGAGTTATCTCCACTCCCTATCACTATGGCCGGAGCCCGGCTGTCAGTCGCGGTTATTTGGGGGGACGTCTCCATGTTCGGTATTCTGTCACCAAACACTGACATGAGATTAATAGGAGCTAATGGTTCCTGAGTCACAAATTAGGCAAATACTTTCCTTCATCAGAACTGACATCAGATGATGAAGAAATCGGCCGCTCACATAAGTATAATTCACCTCCAGCTGTATATTATCAGCCATATTATAAATGCACGACCTGTGACATCACATATAACAGGATCACATTATTATCTATTCAGATTGTGGCTGAACAGTGAATATTCATCTAAAGCTCCTCACCTGGGCGGTTATCTGTAGGGGTCTCCTCTTTACACCGCTGATCGCCCCTCACATTTCTCTCTGGAGCATTAATATCGTTCAGATCTTTATCCGGATCCAAAAGCTGCAAAACAAATATTGTAAAAGTCCCCGATGATTGGAGAAGTCCCCGGGAATAATGGTGAGAAGATCCGGCCATGTCTGTGGTCAGCTGTGATCCTGCCGTCTCCACCGCTCTCATTACACAAGTATAAAACATCTAATACCGGAGGAGAAGACAAGACTGAACACAAGGAGGTCACAGCCGTCTACACATCATAGGGGAGATCTCCATCTACCTGATGGTCCTGTGCAGGAGGAGGAGCGGGACATCTCTCTGGGGTTGTCCTCTTACTGGAGAGACCTGCAGGAGACACAGACAGGACTGACATCATTATTACATACAGAGAATTATAGGCCGTGTGGATTTAGTCCTGTCTATTACCTGGTGATGTGCAGGGCCGGTGCTCCTCTATCATCACCTCCTTGTACCGATCCTTGTGTCCTTCTAGATACTCCCACTCCTCCATGGAGAAATAGACGGTGATGTCCTGACACCTTATAGGAACCTGACACACACAATGATACCGTCATCACCCAGAATCCTCCAGTGCTGTCCTGTATAATGTCCCAGCATTCCCAGCAGTGTCACCTCTCCAGTCAGCAGCTCAATCATCTTGTTGGTGAGTTCTAGGATCTTCTGGTCATTGAGGTCCTCATGTATCCGGGGGTGAGGTGGAGGCCCCGGGATTGGGCTCAGGGTTCCTCCCCGTCCTTCAGACACAGGGTCCTGACAGCGATCACTAGAGGTCTTCTTCACTACTGTGTAATCCTGAGTGTGGAGACATTAATAATATCACTACAGACATTTCCAGAGTCCATCACCTCTCCGGTCATATCACCTGTTATTCCCATAGATAATGATGTCATGTGATGACATCACAACCTCTCACCTCTCCGGTCATATCACCTGATATTCCCATAGATAATCATGTAATGTGATGACATCAGAACTAGTGATGAGCGAGCGTGCTCGTTACTACTCATTACTTGCCCGAGCATCACTGTGCTCGGGATACTCGTTATTCAGCAAGTATTTTTTTAATGTTCGAGTGGGAGCTCGAGTCCCCACCCTGCATGTTTGGTGTTTTTTAGGCAGCCAATGAACATGTGGGGATTGCCTGCCAGTCACTGTAATGCCGCAGCCATGTTCTTAAGTTGTATTACTGTGATTCGCTGGCCACATAGTGTCATCAGGTCTCGGCACAGTCTACCCTGTACACAAGCACAGTAGGGAGAGAATTTTACCTGCGTTTAGGCAGGGAGTTCACACAACTTTTATTTCTTTTATCTGCAACAAAAGCCCTTGTAAGGGCTCATTCTAGGGAATATCAATACTGCTGTTAGGAGCAGTTCGGGAGAGATTGTGGAGGGATAGTGTAGGACAGGTTAAAGTTCATTGCACGTCCTTTCTGCTGCTGGAACTCATATCAATAGTCCTTCTCAGGGATAATATTCTTTTTGCTCTTAATCCTGCTAATTGTTGTGAAAAGAAATATAATACACCATTTATACTGGTCCATTTCTGCGTTGAAAGCATACAGCCAGACTTGGTTGATTTGAATACTATCGCTATATAGTGCAAGTAGTGAAAAGTCCATCAGAGGTGTGATAAATTTGCTGCGATCCAAACACTGCAAAGTTTTCTCAGCATCAAAATATTCTACGCTATTTTAACTGCAGCAATTGAGCACTCAAAAACTTAAATCCAGACTTGGCCGGTAGCATGTAGCATTGCTATATTGCTATTGCATTGTACCAAGATGTTCTGAGGTGGGCAAATTTTACTGCATAGTTTTCTCAGCGGGGAAATATCATACGTACTTTGAAATGGGCAAGGCGCGTGGTAATGGACGGGGAAGTGGACTTGATGCTGATGGTGAGCGCAGAGGCCGAGGCCGTGGGCAAGGTGAAACTGTGCCTGCTGCGGGAGCAGAACAAACACACATCATGTTGACCTAGCTTCCTGTCCCACTTTTTAGGGGGGCATGGAACATCACTCTTAAAGGCAGACCAGTGTGAAAAGGTTGCTAGTTGGATAGCACATAATGCTTCCAGTCAGTCTGCCAGCACCAGCCTGTCTTCCACATGGTCTGGTCTCAGTAGCCGTGAGTCTGGACCACGTATTCTTCACCCTGATCCTCCTTGCTCCCACCATGCCGAGTGCCCGGAGACAAGTAATCCTACATTTGGACACCCCGAAGAGCTGTTTAAATTTACATATAAATTTGGATGTTTAGGCTTGTGGAGGCGGAAGCTTTCCACGACCTCATGGCGACGGCTGTCCCTCGGTACTCGGTCCCCAGCCACCACTATTTCTCCTGGTGTGCCGACCCTGCCTCACACAAGCACGTGTCCCATAACAGTACCCATGCCCTCACCAACGCAGTTACTGGCAAGGTCCATTTAACCACGGACACGTGGACAAGTGCTTGTGGCCAGGGACGCTATATTTCCCTGACGGCAAACTGGGTGAATATTGTGGAAGCCGGACCCAGTTGGACCCTGGGACGGAACACGTGCTGCTGTTGCTGAAGATTGCGGGCCCTGGTTCAATCAGGGTTGCCCCCACCTTCTTCAGCAATTCCTGCATCTCCTTCTCAGCCTCCATCTCCAAAATGACAAATCAGTTGCAAGTTGGAAGAACTGCCTCGGCCAATCGACAACAGGCTCTGCTGAAGCTAATCTGTATAGGTGAAAAAAACCACACATCGCCGCAGAATTGTTGAAAGGTCTAACAAACCAGACTGATCTGTGGCTCTCGCCCCTGCACCTACAGCCAGGCATGGTCATGTGTGACGGCTCTGAAGCTTGGCAATCTCGCACATGTGCCATGCCTGGCCCCATGCTCAACTTAGTGGTTCAGCATTTCTCAAAACCTACCCTGATCTGCCTGTAAAAGTATGCTGCGTGTGTGTCCTTTTCCACAAGTCAGCTACAGCTTAGGCTGCCCTGCCAGTGCTTCAGCAGCGTTTGCAACTTCCAGCTCGCCGACTGGTGTGTGATGTCACCACGCATTGGAATTCAACGTTACATATGTGCAAAGGCTTTGTGAACAGTTGTTGAGTACCAGCTCCAACAAGCCCGTCGGTATTCCGGTCAGCCTCCGCACATACGTAAGAGCTGATGTGTGGGCACGGATGTCTGACATCTGTGCTGTTCTCCAAAACTTTGAGGACTCGACCAAGATGGTGAGAAGTGATGACATCATAATCAGCGTCACCATCCCACTTCTCTGTCTACTGAAACGCTCGCTGCTCACAATTAAAGAGGAGGCTTTGCAGGTGGAGCAAGTTTATATGCAGCCAGAAACTATATCGGTTGATGCTACTCCGCCCAGCCTCATCTCATCTTCTCAATGTGGATTGGGTGATAATGAGAAGGAGGAGGAGGAACAGGAACTGGTTTCCTGCACTACAGACGGTACTACCCACCTTCATCCCATATGTTTACGCTTAAGAGAAGGAGGAGAGAGGGAGGATGAGGAGGATCAGGAGAAGGATGAGAACATGGATAGTCATCCTCTTGGTGGGGAAAGGGAACTTTTGGCTGTTGACAGTCTGGCACACAAGGCTGAGTATGTTCCGCTGCCTTTCCCGTGACCCTTGCGTTGTACGCATTTTTGGTCAACACTAATTGCTGGTTGGTCACCCTTCTAGACTCATGCTACAAAGAGAACTTCCTATCTCTTCTTCCCCTGGCGGAGAAGTCTACAAAGATGTTTCAGTACCAGAAGGGCCTAGTTGAAGCATTATTAAAAAATTTCCATCTGACAACGCTGGAGGCAGAGGTCACAATTCCTTGAACAACCAAAGAGTACAGGCGAGGGGACAGTTTTCTCAGACCCTCCCAGCACCCAGACCATGATGCGCGGGGTACTCTGACAAGGAGGGAAAACTTTTGGAAGATGCTGAAGAAGTACCTTGGCGACCGTACCAGCGTCGTCCGCGATTACTCTGTGCCTTACAACTATCGGATATCCAAGCTGGACACGTGGCATGAACTGTCTCTCTACGCCCTTGAGGTCCTGACATGCCCTGCCGCTAGCGTTTTGTCAGACTGGGTTTTTAGTGCTGCCAGGGGTATTATAGGCGCATCCACCTGTTAACTGAAAATGCTGAAAGGCTGACTCATCAAAATGAACAAGGACTGGATTGGGCAGACTTCTCCACACCACCGGATGACAGCAGCGGAACATAAACTCAAATTCGTTCTTTTTCTGGTCTATTCCCATGCACCCCTTCCCACCCAGACATGGGTATACACTTCAGGACTTTATGTCGTCCTCTTCCTTCTCCTTATGCTCCAACATATCAACAGGGTGATTATCATGCAACCCACCCGTTAATTTTTTTAAGGGTGTTTGTGATGCCCGCCTGAACAATTTTTAGAGGCCTACCGCTAACTATATATATGCACTACCGTTCAAAAGTTTGGGGTCACCCGGACAATTTTGTGTTTTCCATGAAAACTCATACTTTTATTTAGCAAATGAGTTGCAAAATGATTAGAAAATATAGTCCAGATAGTGACAAGGGTAGAAATAATGATTTTTATTAGAAAGAATAATTTTCTCCTTCAAACTTTGCTTTCGTCAAAGAATGCTCCATCTGCAGCAATTCCAGCATTGCAGACCTTTGGCATTCTAGCTGTTCATTTGTTGAGGTAATCTTGAGAAATTTGCTTGATGGGCATACGGTCAAGCTGCTCCTACAACAGCTCAATGGGGTTGAGATCTGGTGACTGCGCTGGCCACTCTATGGCAGATAGAATACCAGCTGCCTGCTTCTTCCTTAAATAGTTCATGCATAATTTGGAGGTGTGTTTTGGGTCATTGTCCTGGTGTATGTTGTAGGATGAAATTGGCTCTAATCAAGCGCTGTCCACAGGGTATAGCATGGTGTTGCAAAATGGAGTGATAGCCTTCCTTATTCAAAATCCCATTTACCTTGTACAAATCTCCCACTTTACCAGCACCAAAGCAACCCCAGACCATCACATTACCTCCACCATGCTTGACAGATGGCGTCAGGCACTCTTCCAGCATCTTTTCAGTTGTTCTGCGTCTCACAAATGTTCTTCTGTGTGATCCAAACACCTCAAACTTTGATTCATCTGTCCATAAACCTTGTTTCCAAACTTCCTCTGTCCAATGTATGTGTTCTTTTGCCCATATTAATCTTTTCCTTTTATTAGCCAGTCTCATATATGGCTTTTTCTTTGCCATTTTGCCCTGAAGGCTAGCATCCCGGAGTCGCCTCTTCACTGTAGACGTTGACACTGGCGTTTTGCGTGTACTATTTAATGAAGCTGCCAGTTGAGGAGCTGTGAGGCGTCGATTTCTCAAACTAGAGACTCTAATGTACTTGTCTTGTTGCTCAGTTGTGCAGTGGGGCCTCCCACTTCTCTTTCTACTCTGGTTAGAGCCGGTTTGTGCTCTCCTCTGAAGGGATTAGTACACACCATTGTAGGAAATCTTCAGTTTCTTGGCAATTTCTGGCATGGAATAGCCTTCATTTCTAAGAACAAGAATAGACTGTCGAGTTTCACATGAAAGTTCTCTTTTTCTGGCCATTTTGAGAGTTTCATAGAACAAACAAATGTAATGCTCCAGATTCTCAACTAGCCCAAAGGAAGGTCAATTTTATAGCTTCTCAAATCAGCCAAACCGTTTTCAGCTGGGCTAACATACTTGTGCAAGGGTTTTCTAGGGTTTTCTAAACATCCATTAGCTTCTTACACAGTTAGCAAACACAATGTACCATTAAAACACTGGAGTGGTGGTTGTTGGAAATGGGCCTCTATACACCTATGTAGATATTGTAATAAAAACAAGACGTTTGCAGCAAGAATAGTCATTTACCACATTAACAATGTATAGAGTGTATTTCTGATTAATTTAATGTTAGCTTCATTGAAAAAAAAAAGTGCTTTTCTTTCAAAAATAATGAAATTTCTAAATGACCCCAAACTTTCGAACGGTAGTGTGTATATATATACAACCCCTGGCAAAAATTTATGGAATCACCGGGCTCGGAGGATGTTCATTCAGTTGTTTAAAAAAAGCAGATCACAGACATGATAATCCTCTCCTTTGTTTCAATTGACATCTATCATGTTGGAGCCATGATTCATGTCAGTCCACTTGGTGCAACAGCTCTCCAAGGTGTGATCACTCCTTTTTAGATGCAGACTAACGAGCAGATCTAATTTGATGCAGGAGTTAGTTTTAGAAATGAAAATTTACGGGTGATTCCATAATTTTTTCCTCAGAATTGAGTGATTCCATAATTTTTTCCCTCTGCTTGGTCTGAAAAAAATTACCCTTACTGAGTACCACATTTTTAATCTTGATTTCTTTTATTGTTTCTTAAAGCCCTAAAGTTGCCATTTGAAATGACTTTAGTTTTGTGCCATGTCTGTGATCTGCTTTTTTTCAACATTAAACAACTAAATGAACATCCTCCGAACCCGGTGATTCCATAATTTTTGCCAGGGGTTGTATATGTATATAGATAGATAGATAGATATAGATAGATATATATATTGGCACTAACTACATGGGCTGAAAAACATTTACCCCTCATCCTCCCACAACGTCTCTTCGAAGGGGTATTGGAGTACCTCTTTCTAATTTTTGGCATCCCTTGCACTTAGTGCATAGGCTTTACCAGTCTAGGAGACCCACTTCTTAGCAAGGGGAAATATGCTTTTCTGAGTCTCCACCTTCTGGTTGGGGAAACATTTTTGTAAACCAAAAGAGCCGGTGGGTTCTATTAGTATATGATCCAGTGTCTTGCTGTGGGATATCAGGTGGTCGTCACATAGGGAGTTCTCACACTACACAAAGGATTTCACAGCCAGGACAGGAGACTTTGTACAGTAAGTACAGAAGTTCCTAGTCTCCTCCATATCAGGCTGAAAAAATGCGAAACACTTCACTACATTCCCCAGCAGGGTTCATGAAATAACAGTCATTGGTGCAGTGATCGGAAAAAAAAAGTCTATTCTATTCCCTATTAATACCGCTATTAGCTGCATTTAGCAGAGTGCTGCTCATCATTATTGGCACCCCTTGATTTTTTTCATAGACTGTACAATATCTTCAGAAATAATTGGAAATGTACCAAAGTTATATCCTCGGGATTTTTTAATTAGTGGTCCAAAGTAATACAACAATAAAACATTGTTTTTCAACTTTCATGTTGCAATTTCAATGAAAAAAAACAGAATTAAACAGCATGTGCAGCTATAAAGGCCCCCCTAATTAATACTTGGTTGCCCCCCTGATTAATACTTGGTTGCGCACCCTTTGGCATTGCTGACAGCCTCTACACGTTTCTTGTAGCCATCATATAAGCTTGCACTTCTCAGCTGGAGTTTTCTCCCACTCTTCCTTTGCAGTTTGTTCAAGCTCTTGAATATTTGCAGGGTTCCTTTTCGCAATTTGCAATGAGATTGAGGTCAGGACTCATTGCTGGTCATTTTAAAACAGTCTATGTGACCGGTTGCCTGAACCCATGGAAACTCTCGGAGAGGCCAGATTTGAACCCTCGGGTCTCCTGGTTGTGTACCTCGATGGACTGCTAGCTTCCTAAGCTTGATACTACCTCCTCTCTATGGGGGCCTGCCAGAAGCAGGGGGGGGGGCACTGGTTGAGGTAGTTAAGTCCCTGGAAGTCTCCAAAGTCACGGCTATTCTATCCCAGGTGGGTCAGCGTAAGGGTGAGACTGTGTAATGTTGTACCCTCTTGGGCATTTGCTGGGACTGTTCTGTGTGTTTATTTTCTGCTTCGTGGTTCAATAAAGTATTGCCACACTGTTTTACCCTCACCCTGTGTTGTCTGAGTAGCATTACGCCCACGGAAGACCCCGGGTCTTCACAGTCCATTTTTATATCTTTCAACCATTCCTGTGTACTTTGGATGTGTGCTTTGGGTTATTGTCTTGCTGGAGGACCCATGATCTTTGACTCAAACCAAGTTTTCTTACACTGGGTAGGACATTTCGCTGTAAAATCTCTTGATATTTCTCAGATTTCATGATTCCTGTGATACGGTCAAGGCCTCCAGTACCAGACGCAGCAAAGCAACCACACAGCATTATGGATTCTCCACCATGCTTAACTGTTGGTAAGGTGTTCTTTTCATTTTAAGCTTCATTGCGCAGTCTATAAACAAACTGTTGCTTTGCCTGGCCAAAAAGCTCTATTTTTGTTTCATCTGTCCACAGAAAATTTTCCCAGAAGGATTGTGGCTTGTCAAGGTACTCTTTGGCAAAGATCAGTCGTTCCTTTTTATGTCTTTTCTTCAGCAACGGTTTCTTCCTTGGCCTTCGCCCATAAAGCTCTGCTTGGTTGAGTGTGCAGTGAGTGATACTTGTTGAAACCATGACCCCAGACTATTCCAGGTTGGCCTTCAGGTCTTTGGATGTTTGACGTGGTGTTTTTTCCACCATTCACATCAACCTTTGAAGACATCTCTTGTCAATTTTCCTCTTTCCCCCACATCCAGGGAGTTTCTTGACAGTTTTGTAGCACCCTGAGGATTCGGCTGCTACAGGGGTATTGCACCTCAACCCAGAGGTGTGATATTCCACTCCCGGGTAAGGATGGAGTGTGGAACTGAGCTCAGTTAGCTGCATGCACTACACACATCCCATTTCCGGGGAACAGACCGATGGTACTCCCACTAGAGAAATGTGCAGGTACAACAGAGTCTGTTCCTGGCTGGAGTGGGAGGGGGGTGGAACATCCCAGTAGTGTAGGGGCAGATAGGGGGAGCAGTCTGGGTAAAGCTAGGAGCTCATTGGGTGCTGGTCACCTGAGCTCACACATAGAGGGAGTATATAAGGTGGGAACCATCTTAGGACAGGGTCTTTTGCAGAGTGAGGTCAGTCTGTCAGAGTTGAGTCAGAGAAGCAGAGCAGAGGAGAAGAGCAGCTCCAAGGCCCAGAGAGAGGGAGGAGAAAGAAGGACCCAGAGGGGGAGAAAGAAGGAACTCCAAGAGCCCAAATTAGACCAGAGGGTGAAGAGTTGGCAACAGGGTACCGGATCCCAAGCTGGCAGAGGCTACAGCACACCTTAGCCAGGAACCGGAGGTCGTGGGCAGGACCGATCTGCCACGATCACCCACCAAATCCACCCGGAAGGCAGACCAGGAATAGGGTCAGGGAACCCAGAGTAAAGGGTTTACCACCAAGAGGCCCGAGGGAGCCGGACATAGGTGGATCCCTGGTGGGGAAGGCCAGAGAAGAGGACAGGACAGAAAGGGAGCTCAGGACCACGCTCCAGAATCACCTGGGGGTTGGCTGAGTCCAGGACCTGGTGGACGCAGCACGGCTCGGGTGGTCACTTAAGGCCGGAGTGACCAGAACAACTGCAGTAAGTAAACAAACCCTGAACTGTACAGCCCGACTCTGAGTCTCATTTCAATCCTCGCTGCACCATCACAACCCCCATCCTCTGCAACTGACCCCCTGAGGCTATACCCCTCCCGTTGGGGGTTATACTACCCGAGCTGCACATACATCACCAGCCTCAGCGGACCCTGCTGCAGCGGCGGCCGTATTGACCGCAAATCAACGGGTGGCGTAGTCGACACAAAAGAACATCTAGTAACATCATAAGGACTGCCACACACTGAGCTTGACACCCTGGGCACGGACCGGGTCACAGCCACTCGGAGACTACAACCCCCATCTGATCCGGCTCCGGGTATCCCCAACAACACTGGCCCAGGGGGCGCGTCAGTTTCATGCTTGGCAAACTTCTTAATAACATTGCGCACTGTTGAAACTGGGATACCAAGGTCTTTGTAGATGGTCTTACACCCTTAGGAAGTCATGTGTTTGCAAATAATAGCAGTTCTGATGTTCTCAGACAGCTCCTTTGTCTTCACTTTTGTGACAAAGGAACAGGGCTTACCATGTGGCTTTTTAAAACACTGACAATTAATCACAAGTGAATCTCTTGTGATTTACCACAGGCGGGTCAAAATGTGTTTGCATACTAAATTAATGTAAAGGGTGCTAACACCAGTGTCACAGCAAGCTTTAGGTTTTTCTATTTTTCCCTCCCACAGTTTTTTGTATTAAATTATTGTTTATCATTTGCTCTTTTGTATTTAACACGAGTGCGCTATACAATCTCTATACAAAAAAAACTGTTTCACTTGATTAATTTTTTTCAGGAGCTATTCCACATTATGTACTTAAACTTCACGGGTGCCCATAACGATGAGAAGGACTGTACAGGGACAGGTGCTAGGTATCATCTGCTGGAAAAGAGTGTTCATTCTGGTGACATACATCTCTTCCGCTGTCAATAACTTGATTGCTTTTTTTCAAAAAAATAATTGACAAATTTGTGATTTTTACAGTGATCTGTACTCAAAAATTCATCTAAGAAGGCAGGGTTGCTTATGTTCCTCCACAGTTTGGTGCTGCCATGTCCAAAAAAAACCCCTCTTTTCAACGCCATTTAAAATCTATTTTATATTCTACAATATTACCTCTCTTATCTGCAATTCGTGTACGGCGAGCTGTTGCAGTCTGTGCTGCTGCAACCAAACCCCCCCAAAAAACACCAAAAGTTACTTTCCGGCAGCCGGTTTTTCCAGAATCCATGACAGCATACCTGAGAGAGGGATCAGCTCTCAAAAGGAGGGCACCTCTCCTCTATATCAGTTGGGTTACAGAGCATGAGAAGACCTCCATAAAAAAAAATTATATACATAACCGACACAACATCACAGTTCGAACCCCGTCTGAAGGAAGCCCAGGATGGGACTAACTGGAGGTCAACCAATGGCTTCCCTAAAAACTCCACGAATTTTTTCCATGTCCTGCCATAAATTCTTGTTGTTATGGGTTTTTCTACTTCCTAGCAAGGTGGAAACTAAGTCTGGTGAAAACCCTTTGTTACGCAACATTGCCCTTTCAAATTCCACCCTGCTAGATGGAAACCGTTTAATTGAGAGTGGAATATTGGCCCCTGCGTAAGAAGGTCCGGGATCTCCAGCAGGATCCACGGATCTGATACTGATAGTGACACTATTCTTAGTAGGGAGAACCGTGGTCTTTTTGGCCAGAAAGGGGCAATAAGAATCACTCTTGCTTGATCCTCCCTGATCTTTTTCATGACTGCTGGAATCATCGCTATTGGAGGGAAGGCATAAGCAATCCTGAAGTCCCAGGGAATCTGGAGGGCATCTACCGCATATGGTTTTTTACCTTGGGTCTAGTGAACAGAACTATTTTACCTTTCTGTCGTGTTTGTCGGCAAACAAATCCATTTCCGGCAACCCCCATAGTTGAACTATCTGCTGAAACACTCCAGAGTTTAGGGCCCATTGCCCCTGTCTCAGCTTGTTGCGGCTTAGGAAGTCTGCCTTGGTGTGTTCTGCTGCATTAATAAGTAGTGCTGTAAGGGACAAAAGATGTTGCTCTGCTACATAAAAGAGTCTGTTCCCTGTTTCCATTAGGGAGTAGGGACTTTGTTCCCCCCTGGTGGTTGATATACGCCACCGTAGCTCGGTGGTCTAACATAACTCAGACATGGCGACCCATGAGGAGAGGAAAAAAGACTTCTAGAGCCTTTCCCACCAACCACAATTCTTTTAGGTTTGATGACCTTCCTTTCTCAGAGAGTGTCCAAGACCTCTAATTGTATGACTCCTCAGGTTTGCCCTCCAACCAGAGTTGCTCGCATCGGTTGTTATTATGTTGTCTACTGGCCTCACCCAATGGACCCCTGAAGGTAAATTTGCCCTGTCTGTCCACCACACGATGGAGTTTCTGACCTCTAAAGAAAGTTCTGTGCCCTTTTAGCAACCTTTGCGCAGATGGGATTTCCCGCTGAAGCTGTCTCGTGTGGAACTGGGCCCTTCGGACTGCTGGGATACAGGATGTTAGGGTTCCTAACAGGGACATAGCTTTCCGTAAGGTCATCTTTGGAAGCCCTATGGCTGCCGAGGCCAAGTTTACAACCTTGTCCACCTTGTGTTTGGATTAGAAACAAGTCTGCAGTTCGGAGTTCAGAACAAGGCACAGAAGGTCTGAAATCTTACGGCTTTTAGCCATGATTTATGAGTGTTCACCATCCAGCTCAGATTTTGTAGGACGACTGTCACCTCTTTCAACTGTGCAGCACAGTGGTTCTCCGATTTTCCTACAATGAGGAAGTAGTCTAGGTAAGGAATGAGGACAGTGTTTCGGATGTGTAGAAAGGCTGTCATCTCGGCTATAAACTTGATGGATACCCTCGGAGCCACCGACAACTCGAATGGAAAGGCTCTGAATTGAAAATGTCTGATCCTTCCTTGTATGTATAGGGCCACTCTTAGGTACAGTACAGACCAAACTTAACAGAAAAGTGTGAAACAACTGAAAATATGTCTTATATTCTAGGTTCTTCAAAGTAGCCACCTTTTGCTTTGATGACTGCTTTGCACACTCTTGGCATTCTCTTGATGAGCTTCAAGAGGTAGTCACTGGAAATGGTCTTCCAACAATCTTGAAGGAGTTCCCAGAGATGCTTAGCACTTGTTGGCCCTTTTGCCTTCACTCTGCGGTCCAGCTCACCCCAAACCATCTCGATTGGGTTCAGGTCTGGTGACTGTGGAGGCCAGGTCATCTGGCGTAGCTCCCCATCACTTTCCTTCTTGATCAAATAGCCCTTTGAAAAATAAATGATGGTCCAGCGAAACGCAAACCGGATGAAATAGCATGCCGCTGTAAGATGCTGTGGTAGCCATGCTGGTTCAGTATGCCTTCAATTTTGAATAAATCCCCAACAGTGTCACCAGCAAAGCACCCCCACACCATCACACCTCCTCCTCCATGGATCACGGTGGGAACCAGGCATGTAGAGTCCATCCGTTCACCTTTTCTGCATTGCACAAAGACACGGTGGTTGGAACCAAAAGCTCTCAAATTTGGACTCATCAGACCAAAGCACAGATTTTCACTGGTCTAATGTCTATCCCTTGTGTTCTTTAGCTCAAACAAGTCTCTTCTGCTTGTTGCCTTTCCTTAGCATTGGTTTCCTAGCAGCTATTTTACCATGAAGGCCTGCTGCACAAAGTCTCCTCTTAACAGTTGTTGTAAAGATGTGTCTGCTGCTAGAACTCTGTGTGGCATTGACCTGGTCTCTAATCTGAGCTGCTGTAAACCTGCGATTTCTGAGGCTGGTGACTCGGATAAACTTATCCTCAGAAGCAGAGGTGACTCTTGGTCTTCCTTTCCTGGGGCGGTCCTCATGTGAGCCAGTTTCTTTGTAGCGCTTGATAGTTTTTGCAACTGCACTTGGGGACACTTTCAAAGTTTTCCCAATTTTTCGGACTGACTGACCTTCATTTCTTAAAGTAATGATGGCCACTCATTTTTCTTTACTTAGAATTTGTATTATGGCAAGAAAAAAGCAGCTAACAGTCTAATCAGTAGGACTACCAGCTGTGTATCCACCTGACTTCTGCACAACACAACTGATGGTCCCAACCCCATTTATAAGGCAAGAAATCCCACTTATTAAACCTGACAGGGCACACCTGTGAAGTGAAAACCATTCCCGGTGACTACCTCTTGAAGCTCATCAAGAGAATGCCAAGAGTGTGCAAAGCAGTCATCAAAGCAAAAGGTGGCTACTTTGAAGAACCTAGAATATAAGACATATTTTCAGTTGTTTCACACTTTTTTGTTAAGTATATAATTCCACATGTGTTAATTCATAGTTTTGATGCCTTCAGTGTGAATGTACAATTTTCATAGTCAAGAAAATACAGAAAAATCTTTAAATGAGAAGGTGTGTCCAAAATTTTGGTCTGTACTGTATCTCTGATGGTCCAGATGAATCGGGATGTGATAGTAAGCATCCTTTAAATCGACTACCACCATAAAACAATTGTGGTCAAAAAGTTTTATGGCCGTATTCACAGACTCCATCTTGAAAGTGCTATTTTTTTATCCAGCAATTGAGACTCTTCAGAATGATGATGGTCCTAAATGAGCCATCAGGTCTTTTTATCAAAAAGATTGGGGAATAAAATCCCCTTCCTTTTTGTTTGTCCAAGATCTCAAATAGAACCTGCTTCTCTACTAAGCCCAAGATCTCTGTCTCCAGAGCAAGCTATTCTTCCGCTGATCTTCTGATGGGGGTTATTACAAAAGATTGACGAGGCAGATGGTAGAATTCTATTTTCAGACCTTCCCTTACTAAATCCTGTACCCAGGTGCTGGAGGAGGTATTCTCCCAGGCCTGAATGAAGAGGGAAAGGCTTCCCCCCACTTCTGGCCTGGCATCATTGAGAGGTTTTTTGGAAGCAGAGGAGGGACCTCCGAACATGAACCCGATCTCTCTTTTATTCTTAAACTCCCACTTCCTTCTCTCCTCCGGAGGATTTTCTCTACTAAATTTTTTCCTCCGAAAATAAGTTTTCCTCGAATCCTCTGAAAATCCAGGAAAGCTTTTTCTTGTCACCAGCCGTTTCTAGGAGGTCATCCAACTTCTTCCCAAACAAAGAAATTATCCATCACACTGTATAAAGCACGGCTTATTTTTTGACTATACAGTACATCTCCGGGACAGCCCTTGAGCCACAAGGCCCGTCTTGCTGCATTTGATAATCCGGCAGACCTAGCCGCTAATTTTACAGAGTCAGCGGATGTGTCCGCTAGGAATGCTTGGACACCGTGCAACAAGGGCCGGTTAGACAAGATCTTATCTCTTGAGGTTTTTTTTATTTTTTAGCTGTTCCTCCAGCTGTTGCAGCCAAACCATAAGGGAAAGGGCAGTACAAGTTTTGGCAATCGCCGACTTCAAACCCCTTTCTGCTGCCTCCCATGTGTGCCTTAGAGATGCATCTGCCTTTTTAACTACGGGGTCTCTCAGCATCCTTGAATCCTCAAAGGGTAGCACTGACCTCTTTGATGATCTTGATACAGCGCCAATCGATCCTAGGGACCTTATCCCATAACTCCTAATCTTTCTCATCAAAAAGATATCTACTTTTTGAGGATGAGGGCAAAGCACCAGCTTCTCTGGTTTCCTCCACTCTCTCAAAGGGAAAGTGCCATGAAAGAAAACTTTTTTTTCAACAATTGAAAATAATTTAAAATATTAAATGTTTTAATTTCTTTTTTAAATATTATCATTTGTTTTTAATGAAGTAAAATATGAAAAGTCATTAAAAAAGGTTTGGTATTTCCACTTTTAAACACTAGGGGGAGCAGCTGCTGAAATTTGCCATGAAAACCTAGTGTACAGCAAGCTCACATTACGACTACAGTAATGGTTGCCGATACAGTTGAAAGCAACGAATGAGGGAGCATGACGCTCCCATCAATCCCCCTCTGCGTCTGACATCACTGATGCAGACACTGACAGTGGGCGCGATGACATCACTACATGGAACCCACTGTTCTGAGATGTGCAGGCGCTCGCTACAGAGACCGGAGCAGTGGGAGAAAAAGCAGTGCATTCTACTGTATGGAGGCCTATGGGGAGTGCATTCTACTGTATGGAGGCCTATGGGGAGTGCATTATACTGTATGGAGGCCTATGGGGAATGCATTATACTGTATGGAGGCCTATGGGGAATGCATTATACTGTATGGAGGCCTATGGGGAGTGAATTATACTGTATGGAGGCCTATGGGGAATGCATTATACTATATGGAGGCCTATGGGGAGCGCATTGTACTATATGGAGGCCTATGGGGAGCACATTCTACTGTATGGAGGCCTATGGGGAGTGCATTATACTGTATGGAGGCCTATGGGGAGTGCATTATACTGCATGGAGGCCTATGGGTAGTGCATTATACTATATATTACACTACATGGAGTATTTTATATTTTAATAACAGCGCGCCCATCTGCTGAGGTTCTCCTACATGTACTATTAGCGTGCACCACCGTAGTTGTAATCAGGGTTACCTGGTTAGGGACCCACTCAGAAGTTTCACCATCCCAAACCAAAACCCTATCTAAGCTTCCAGTGACAACACTCCGTCCACTTCTATGGGAGCAGTGGTGTAATGTGTGACCCAAGCTCCAGCCACCATTTTACTACTGCCATAGAAGAGGACCGAGTTGGGACACACATACCACTGCTCCCTTAGAAGTGGACAGAGCAAGGTTACACATTTCTAAGGGAGCAGGAGTGTAACAGAATAAACGTCCAGTAGATATAGAATTTCACAATAATACATACTACATATAATAAACGTACACCCTTTAGTGCTTTTTATGTGCCACTAAAGGGTGTTTACCCTAATAAATGAAAGAAAAAAAATGTGGGGTCCCCCCCTATTTTTCGTAACCAGGCAAGGTAAAGCAGACAGCTGCGGGCTGATATTATCAGGCTACAAAGGTCCCTGGTTATTGGGCCCTTCCCAGCCTAAAAATACCAGCCCACAGCGGCCCTAGAATTGGCGCATCACATTAGATCGCGCTTTGCCTGCTCCTTTCCGATTGCCCTGGTGAAGTGCTAATCGGGGTAATGATAGTTGCGTTTGATGACAGCTGTGAATTGTCAAAATTCACATCTGGCATTAAGCCCTGTGGTTAGTAATGGAGAGGGGTCTATCAGACACCCCCACTACTAACCCACTAATGAAATAAAAAACAGAAAAATAAATGTTATTTGAATAAAGACTCCCTGATACTTTCCCTGGTTCATCACAAGCAGGTAAGCTGTAGTCCACGGCATTCCCACGATGATCCCCGAATCCAACTTCCAAAGGCTATGGAGCCTTGTTCAGAAAAGGACGCTCCATAGGCCATAGCAGCAGTCACTTCGGGGCCCGCTGTGCTCCACGAGACCCGGCGGGTGTGATGAGCAGTGACTTTAGTAACTACACCACTCATCAGAGTCGCTGAGCCCTCTGTATAATGGCCCCATATAGTGCCCCACAGTATAATGTCCCCATATAGTGCCCCACAGTATAATGTGCCCCATATAGTAGATAGAGCAGCAGATGGCAGTAGCTGAATATCAGCTACAACATGCCTATTGGTACTCCACTCAGTCTCCGCACATAAGAGCTGATAAGTGGGCATGGATGTCTAACATCTGTGCCGTTCTCCAAAAATTTGAGGACTCAACCAAGATAGTGAGCAGAGATGATGCCATAATTTGGGTAACCATCCCACTTATTTATTTCTGAAATGCTCACTGGTCACAAATAAAAGAGGGGGCTTTAACTGAACTGCAACTGAAAAAAAAAATCTATTCTATTCCCTATTAATAACGCTGTTAGCTGAATTTAGTATAGAGACAGGTGCTAGGTATCATCAGCTGGAAATGAGTATTGATTGTGGTCACATACATCTCTTCAACTGTCTATAACTTGGTTGCTTTTTATAAAAACTGACAGACCTGTGTTTTTTACTGTGACCTGCAATCAGAAATTCATCAAAGCAGGTAGGGTTGCTTGCATTTCGCCAGTTTTTGGTGCTGCCACGTCCAAAAAAAACCTCTTTTCAGGTCTGATTTAAATCTATTCTATAATATTACCTCTCTTATCTACAATTTGTGTAAGGTGAGCTGTAGCACTAGGGTTAGTGTATTAGAGGCATCTAGTCAGGGATTATTGCCTTATAGTTCTTAATGCTGCAACTGAAAAAAAAACAAAAAACCATCTATTCTATTCGTGAGTATTGCAGAAAATGGCAAAATTCCCTCAGTGGAATACCCCAGCCGTTGTGACGTCACACAGATACTAAGCATTCACATCCTTGATCATCAGCTGTCCTGCAGGTGTGACCGGCCGGCACCTATCAGGCTGTCTGCAGTTCTTCATCTCTGTATCCACCTAGTGCAACGGCTGCATGTACCTGAAAGCCCGAGTCTCTGCAGCCCTCTATCTCCGGCGTTAACACGCCGTCTCAACCCATTTTCTGCAATACTCACGGCTTGTTCTACAGACTCCGGCACTTGTCCATCACCTCTTGTTGCTGCTAGAACTCTCCTGTTAGTTTTTTTCTATCTTGCTGGTCACATGACCTTGTTTGCCTATATTATCCTGCTCCGCCCTCCTGGCCTTGCTGGACTTCATTGTAATTTCTACTCTTAAGTTAGCCTGGTGCTTAGTTACCTTTCTCAGTCAGTTTAGCTTGGTCTTCGGACCTTTATGTTCTATGTTGTGTGTTTGTCTTTTACTGCTACAATTTCTGCTAGGAGGTGCCCAACTTTATCCCAGTCCCTAGTTCTTGTAGGGATCCCTCCCTTGCATCTATAGGTCTTCGTACAGACTAGCCGAGGACTTTAGCGGGTCTGATCGCAGGATCAGGTTCCCCGCGTTACATCATAGGGATCTAGCTTAGTTCTATTGTAGGGACAGATCTCCTTTCTTTCCTTAGTGCTTGTAGCAGATCATAACAGTAAGTCCAGCCCAAAAATATCTCTAAGGAAAGACTTCCAGTTTCCATCATGGTGTCGGTTCAGGATTTGGCTCAACGCCTGCAGGGACTCTCTCTGGAGGTGGCCGAGCTCCAACAACACGTGATTAGCTGTTCTGGAGCACATTTTGTGGAGCCTAAGGTACGTTTGCCTGATTTATTCTTTGGTGATCAACAGGAATTTTTTTCCTTTAAAAATGCTTGTTTATTGTATTTTCGTTTGAGACCCAGATCCTCTGGTGATGAATCGCAGCGCATAGGGTTCATAATGTCACTTTTGCGCAAAGAACCTCAGGGATGGGCCTTTTCTCTCCAACCTAGTGATCCATGCTTTAGATCAGTGGATAGTTTTTTTTCTGCTTTGGGTTTGTTGTATGATGATCCTGATCGTGTCTCATCAGCTGAGACTGAATTAAGACATTTGAGGCAGGGATCAGGTAATGTGGAAAAATATTGTTCTCACTTCCGTCGGTGGTCTGCCCTGGTGGGGTGGAATGATTCAGCTTTGAAAAGTTTGTTTCTTGCGGGGCTAGGTGAAAGGGTTAAGGATTTGCTGATTGCTTATCCCACACCTGGAAACTTGCAGGAGGCTATGCAATTAGCTATACGGGTGGACAGGAGACTGCGTGCAAGGGTTAATGAAAGTAAATCCTCTGCCATGTCAGCTCCGAGTCTTGAGAGGGTCTGTACTGACATTGGAGAGCAGATGGAGATTGGGGCGATGGCACCCCGCTCTCAGGAAAAAGACCGCAGATCTTCTGAAGGTTTGTGCTTTTATTGTGGGAAATCTGACCATTTTATTAAGAACTGTGTGCTTCGTATGAACAAAGAAAAAAAAAAGGTCAGTTACGCCCGTATTGCCTGTTTAAATTCTAAGGGGGTATTTCTTTCTGCTACTACTGCTGCTCAGGAAGAATTAATTGAATTTCGGGTATTTGTGGATTGTGGTTCTACTCTGAATGTGATTGATGGGGGATTCTTGGAAAAACTTAAATTAAAACCCAAACCTTTGTCATCCCCTATTGCTGTGGTTTCTGTCGATGGCTCCCCCTTGAAGAGTGTTACTCACAAGGTCTGTGAATTTCCCCTCACTATTAATGGTATTCACCAAGAAAATTTGGATTTGGTGGTATTAAATAATTTGCCTTCTCCAGTAATTTTGGGGTTACCCTGGTTAAAATTGCACAATCCTGTACTGGATTGGTCTACCAATGAAATTAAGTCCTGGAGTCCTAAGTGTTATGACAAGTGTTGTAACGGACGTATTGCTGCGGTGGAAAAAGGGGAATTACCTGTACCTATTCAGGATTTTTGGAGAGTTTTTTCTGAGGAGGAGTCACAAATATTGCCTCCCCATAGAGACTATGATTGTACCATTGAATTTGTCCCTGGAGCGACTCTTCCTAAAAGTCGTTTATTTAATCTTACTATTCCTGAGAGAAAGGCTTTGGAGGAATACATACAGACAAGCTTGGCCGCCGGTCACATTAGGCCTTCCAAGTCTCCTGCGGCTGTTGGATTTTTTTTTGTTAAAAAAAAAGGACGGCAGTTTACGTCCTTGTCTGGATTTTCGTGAGATTAATAAAATTACTGTATGCAATCCTTACCCACTGCCATTGATTCCTGATTTGTTTAACCAGTTAGTGGGGGCCAAGTGATTCTCTAAAATTGATCTCCGGGGGGCATACAATTTGTTGCGCATGAAGGAGGGTGATGAATGGAAGACTGCTTTTAACACTCCTGTGGGTCATTTTGAGAATCTGGTTATGCCTTTTGGTCTTACCAATGCTCCAGCATTTTTTCAGAATCTTATTAATGACATCCTTAGACCTTTGATCGGCAAAAATGTGGTTGTGTATTTGGATGACATTTTGATTTATTCGCCTGATCTGGAGTCTCATTGGCGGAGCGTACATGAGGTATTACAGTTATTAATTGACAATTCGCTTTTTGCTAAGCTGGAGAAATGTGAGTTTGCTGTACAGAGAATTAGTTTTTTGGGCTACATTATCTCCAGCGAGGGCTTTGAGATGGACCCTGTGAAGGTTCAGGCGGTTCAGGAATGGCCTAGGCCTATTGGTTTGAAATCGATACAGAGGTTTTTGGGTTTCGCCAATTATTACAGAAAATTCATTAAAAATGTTTCTATTATTGTCAAACCACTGACCGATCTCACCAGGAAAGGTGCTAATGCGGTTCAGTAGACTACTGAGGCCATTGAAGCTTTTGTGTTTCTAAAGGAGATGTTCAGCTCTGCTCCCATCCTTATGCAGCCTGATGTGACTAAGCCGTTTTTGGTTGAGGTTGATGCTTCTTCGGTGGGGGTCGGTGCGGTGTGGTCTCAGAAAAACAAGGATGGAGTACATCCCTGTGCTTTTTTTTCAAAAAATTTTTCTGAGACTGAACTTCATTACGATATTGGTAATCGGGAATTGCTGGCTATTAAACTCGCATTTGAACACTGGCGTCATCTCTTGGAAGGTGCTGAATTTCCCATTCAGGTTTTCACTGATCATAAAAATCTGATCTATCTTGATGCTGCCAAGCGCTTGAATGCCCGTCAGGCTAGGTGGGCACTTTTTTTCTCGCGGTTTAATTTTTCCGTTACTTACATCCCGGGTACCAAGAATGTTAAAGCTGATGCTTTGTCTCGCAGCTTTTCTCCCATGGTCGGTGCTGAGGAGGAGGGGAGCATTTTACAAGAAGGTGTTGTGATTGCTGCATTGGACTCCGTTTTGGAAGATGAGATTCTTAAAGCACAGGAGAATGCCCCATCTAACACTCCCCATGGGAGGTTGTTTGTGCCTAGGACCTTTAGGAGAGATTTGTTTGTTGAGTGTCAGGAGTCTCGGTTGGCAGGTCATCCAGGAATTTCTGAGACCAAGAGACTTGTGGGTCGCAGTTTTTGGTGGCCTGGATGGCAGAAGGAAGGCATTAAGTGGGTGCGTCAAAGTACGGTGTGTGCTAGATCTAAGTCTTCGCATGCTCCTGCTGCGGGGTTGCTTTGCCCTCTGGAGGTTCCTAGTGCACCTTGGACACATTTGGCTATGGACTTTATTACTGACCTTCCCCCCTCTGAGGGTTTCACAGTCATCTGGGTGGTCGTGGACCGTTTTAGCAAGATGTGTCACTTGGTTCCTTTCATCAAACTGCCCTGCGCTAAGACACTCGCTAAGGCCTTTGTCAAGGAAATTGTCAGACTACATGGCGTTCCTACTGACATTGTTTCGGAGAGGGGACCTCAGTTCGTGGCTCGTTTTTGGCGTGCTTTTTGTGACAGGTTGGGAGTTCATTTGTCGTTTTCATCCGGATATCATCCTGAGTCTAATGGCCAGACAGAAAGGAAGAATCAGGATGTTGAGCAGTTCTTGCGTTGTTTTGTGGCAGACAATCAGGAGGGGTGGTCTGAGTTTCTGCCACTTGCTGAGTTTGCTCTTAACAACCATACATCCTCTTCTGCTGGTTGTTCGACTTTTTTTTGTTGTTCTGGGAGACATCAGTCTTTTGGGTCATTCTCCAAATTGGTATCGGCTGTGCCTGAGGAGGAGAGTTTTTCCGGTGACTTGGAGAGAGTTTGGACGGATGTGCGTGGTAATCTTCAGGAGGCTAACAAAAAATCTAAGAGGTACTTTGATAGGAAACGGCAAGAGGTTTTGTTTGCTATTGGTGACATGGTTTGGTTGTCCTCTAAGAATCTGCGGTTGAGGATTCCTTCTAAAAAATTGGGTGCCAAGTTTGTAGGGCCCTTTACGGTGCTTCAGGTAGTTAACCAATCTGCTGTTAGGTTGGAGGTTCCTACCTCCTGGAAGATTAATTCGGTGTTTCATGTTTCTCTGTTGAAAAGAGCTTATGTGTCAGATGGAGACGTCTCTGCCACTGTTCTTCCGGTGGTGGAGGACAGAGAATACGAAATTTCCCGCATCCTATATTCTAGACGGTATAGAGGGAGTTTGCAGTATCTCGTCGCTTGGAAAGGTTTTGGACCCGAGGATAACTCATGGGTGAGGGCGGATGATGTTTCTGCTTCCAGACTTGTCAGAGCGTTTCACAAGAGGTTTCCTGATAAGCCTGGGCCTAGGGGATCCGGAGGATCCTCATAGAAGAGGGGGTACTGTTAGAACTCTCCTGTTAGTTTTTTTCTATTATGCTGGTCACATGACCGTTTTTGCCTATATTATCCTGCTCCGCCCTCCTGGCCTTGCTGGACTTCATTGTAATTTCTACTCTTAAGTTAGCCTGGTGCTTAGTTACCTTTCTCAGTCAGTTTAGCTTGGTCTTCGGACCTTTATGTTCTATGTTGTGTGTTTGTCTTTTACTGCTACAATTTCTGCTAGGAGGTGCCCAACTTTATCCCAGTCCCTAGTTCTTGTAGGGATCCCTCCCTTGCATCTATAGGTCTTCGTACAGACTAGCCGAGGACTTTAGCGGGTCTGATCGCAGGATCAGGTTCCCCGTTACATCGTAGGGATCTAGCTTAGTTCTATTGTAGGGACAGATCTCCTTTCTTTCCTTAGTGCTTGTAGCAGATCATAACAGTTGCAGTTGTGACTTCTTCAAAGGAGCCCTGGAAGCTGCACGCGTATATCTTCATTTGGACTACTATTTTCTCTAAGACAGGTAGGAATCACTCTTTTTGTATTTTATGAGTTGTTTGCAGTGCATATCTTTTCTTTTAATCATTTCATTATTATTTGCACCAGGGCATACAGTGCTTTGAGATTGCGGCTCTTTGCGTATCTCATCTTACTATAGCAGCAGCGGTACTGCAGTTTTTTTATATTTTACTTTGGGATCTATTCTATTCCCAACTAATACCGCTGTTAGCTGCATTTAGTATAGGGACAGGTGCTAGGTATCATCTGGTAGAAATGAGTCTTCATATTGGTCACATACATCTCTTCCACTGTCTATAACGTGCTTGTTTTTTTCAAAACACTGATTGACAGATTCATAATTTTTAAAGTGTTCTGTACTCAGAAATTCATCAAAGCAGGCAAAATTAACTGATTTAATGTGTCCATTCGCAGTTTCTCTGTAGCTTCTGAATGTAAGAGGTAGTGGTGGGAGATTTTACGCTACTGGAGCTGGAATTACCACTTCAGAACTCTCCAGTGCTTTGTTTCCATCCATTTCTGGGTGATTCTTGAAGTATGTTTGGGGTCATTGTCCTGCTGGAAGACCCATGACCTAGGATGCAAACCCAGCTTTCTAACACCGGGCACTAACATTGCGACCCAAAATCCTTTGGGAATCTTCATATTTCATGATGATCTGCACACAGTCAAGGCACCCAGTGCCTTTATTTGTAGGCCTCATTCCATTTACAGTAAACAGTTGAATGATATACTTTAACAAAAAGCTCTATCTTGGTCTCATCTATCCACAAGATGCCTGCTGGCCGTCTAAAAATAGTGGAAGCCGCCTGCTGGACCTCCAAGTTTCAAACTTTACAGAATGCATATGAAAAAGAAAATCTGACCACCTCAGATGGATACATTATATTTCAGTAGCAGTAAACGGATATGCAAAGTTTAGCTGGCTGCTGACCCTCCAAAAATGCTTAGTGAGGGCTGGCTGCTGGTCCTCTAAAAGTGAGGGCCGCCGAATGGCCCTCTGACAATTGTAAGGGCCACCTTCTGGCTCTCTAACAATAGTGAAGGCTGTCTGATGGCCCTGAAAAAAAGGATGGGACTTTCAGAGTCCCTCCTTCATAAATTAAACAGGATGTGTCTGATCATGTCTCACACAGCACATGGCCAGATAAGGTATTAAAATGTTAAAATTACATTTACTGGTGAATGTTTTTTTCACCGTTGAAAGTGATGCGAACATGTAAAAAACGCAGCAAAACACTACGTGTGAACATAGCCCAAGGTGTGGAGGAGCATTTTTTTTCTCTTATTTATTTTGCCCTATATACAAGTTATTACCCTGGAAAAAATGCTTCTGAACATTTTTTCTAGGAAAATCCATTTTAGCATTGTTTTTGTATGTTTTACTGTGAGTCTGTAAAAGTGGAGTAATACTCTGACAACATTGTTCACAGCAGCGACCTGGCAGTCAGAGATGCTTCCCGGGGTCTTCCCCATGCTGTTCCCATGCCATTTCAGCGCTGTTTCCATCGATTTGACCAATTTTTAGACCCCTCCAGACCTCTGAGGGAAGGGGCGGCGGAAAAATACTCGAGTTTCCCATTGACTTCCATTATACTCGTTAACCGGGTCAAGCACCCGAGCATTATGATTTCCTCAACCGGATTAACGAGTAGCCGAGCATTTTAGTGCTCGCCCATCAGTAATTAGAACCTCTCACCTCTCCGGTCACATTACCTGTTGTTCCCATAGATAATTATGTCATGTGATGACATCAGAACCTCTCACCTCTCCGGTCATATCACCTGTTATTCCCATAGATAATGATGTCATGTGATGATGACATCAGAACCTCTCACCTCTCCGGTCATATCACCTGTTATTCCCATAGATAATGATGTCATGTGATGACATCAGAACCTCTCACCTCTCCGGTAAGATGGAAGATTATCTCCAGGGTGAGGTTTATTATCCTCTCCGCCATCTTGTCTCTGTCCTTATTCATCCTTGACACATTAATCAGGAAGATTCTCGCAGAGACGTTATCAGCAGAGGATCCTTGATTGTAGGAACCTGAATAGAAAAAAGATGAAACGATAAAACAATGAAAACTTCACAGAAAACAATATAGAGAAACATTGAAAGACTAATCGTCGTTTTAACTCTCTACCACAATTTCTACCTCTAGGTGATGCTGTACTTGCACTGCGGACAGCATTGGGTGACGCAGGCACAGTCCTGTATGACATTAGTGTGGCTGGGATTTGTGGTGCCGCCCAGCAGGGAATCTATGTCTTACTGCAGAGCGCTGGCTGTCAGTTGTAGTCCGCTCTCTGCGCTCGGCCCTGGGTGAGGACACGTCCTGTTTCCTCCACAGCAGCTGCTTCTGGCTGCCAGTTATAAGTTGATTTTGACCCTGATCTGCTGCTTTATCATCTCCAATCTCTTGGCTATTAGTTCCTGACCTCGGCTTGTATTCTGTCCCTGACTATGATCCGGCATCACGACTATTCTCTGCCAGCTCGCTCCTCCGGCCAGCAGACTCTCCATGGATGTAACCCGGGGCCCCTGTGTAAGTCCAGATCCGGTACAGGGATTTCAGGGGGGCGGCTGGGCCCCCCCCCCTAGTACCTGATGGACGGAGAGGTTTGTACAGAGCCAGCCAATGGAAGCCCCTTAAAAAGAGGCAATAGTTCCACATCCACTGTGCCATTATTAATAATAAAAATAATTTTTATTTATATAGCACCAACATATTTTGCAGCCCTTTAAAATTAAGCAGTGACATATACAGAAAATAAATTCAATACAAGGTAAGACAGTGAACAGTTACATAAGGAGTGAGGGTCCTGCTGCTCGCAAGCTTACAATCTACAAGGAAATAGGGGGACACAATAGGTGAAAAGTGCTGGTTATTTCAGGTCCAGCCATTATAATACATAGAGGTCTTCATATAAAGCTGCATTATCCAGTAATCAGCCAATATCTGTCTAAGTGCAGTTATCGTGTGCATGAAGGATGTGGAGACAGATGAATAGGACGGAGCAGATTCTGAATGATATTTAGGAGGGGACAGGGGAGAGATAGGTTTGTCTAAAGAGATGTGTTTTTAAAGCACGCTAAAAAATGAGGGGGAGCGGGCTAGAAATTAGTCGGATTGTTTGGGGTAGTGCATTCCAAAGAACTGGCGCAGCACGGGAGAAGTCTTGGAGATGAAGATTCGGATTATGGAGGATGTTAGTCTTAGTTCATTTGTAGAATGGGGGGTGAGAGACAGAGAAGAGGGATGAGATACAGGGCGGTGCTGAACTGTGGAGAACTTTGTGGGTGAAAGAGATGAGTTTGTATTATATTCTGTAGCAGATGGGTAACCAGTGCAATGACTGGCACAGGGGGGGGCAGGAATCAGTGTAGCGGCCACATAAAAATACGACCCTGGCTGCCGCATTCAGGACGAATTGGAGAGGCGAGAGTTTGGTTAGAGGGAGACCAATCAGTAGAGAGTTGCAATAATCCAGGCGAGAATGAATAAGAGCGACAGTCAGAGTTTTTGCAAGTTCAAAGGTGAGAAAAGGTCGGATTCTGTAGACGTTTTAAGATGCAGGTGACAGGAGCAGTTATCGGATATAGGGAATAATGGAAAGTTCTGTGTGAAATATGACCCCAAGAAAGAGAGCATGCTGCTGGGGATTATGGTAGCACAGTTGTTTTGGAGATATTCAGTTTCAGATAGAGGGAGGATGTTAGAGACAATGGACAGACAATCACTGGTATTTTGTATTAGAGTGGGGGTGATGTCAGGAGAAGAGGTGTATAGATGGGTGTCATCAGCATCGAGATGGTACTGAAAAACGAATCTACTGATGATTTGTCCAATAGGGGCGGTGTAGAGAGAAGAGGAGGGGACCTAGGACTGAGCCCTAAGGAACCCCAATAGTAAGGGGACGAGGAGAGGAAGAGGAGCCAGCAAAAGATACAGTGAAGGAGCGGTCAGAGAGGTAGGAGGAGAACCAGGAGAGAACAGTGTCCTTGAGGCCAATAGAGCGGAGCATAGTGAGGAGAAGCTGGTGATCCACACACAACTCATCCCATAATCACAGAGAGCGCCATCACCAGCCCCGAACCACAGCGACACCAAGGGGTTAATCACCCCGAGAGCACAACACACCTCCACCTGCAGAGCCGGCACCGCCGTGTGCTGACAGGACCTGTGTGACGTCACCGTCATGTGATCAGTCACATGATCAGGGGCGGAGCTCCAGGGTTCTCTGCGCAGTGTATGCAGGACTCTGCTGTGCTGGATGATGTATAGTATTATAGAGGAGGACGGAGCAGAGCCGAGTGTGTAATGTGCGGAGCGGAGCCGAGTGTGTAATGTGCGGAGCGGAGCCGAGTGTGTAATGTGCGGAGCGGAGCCGAGTGTGTAATGTGCGGAGCGGAGCCGAGTGTGTAATGTGCGGAGCCGAGTGTGTAATGTGCGGAGCGGAGCCGAGTGTGTAATGTGCGGAGCCGAGTGTGTAATGTGCGGAGCAGAGCCGAGTGTGTAATGTGCGGAGCCGAGTGTGTAATGTGCGGAGCGGAGCCGAGTGTGTAATGTGCGGAGCGGAGCCGAGTGTGTAATGTGCGGAGCGGAGCCGAGTGTGTAATGTGCGGAGCAGAGCCGAGTGTGTAATGTGCGGAGCCGAGTGTGTAATGTGCGGAGCGGAGCCGAGTGTGTAATGAGCGGAGCCGAGTGTGTAATGTGCGGAGCAGAGCCGAGTGTGTAATGTGCGGAGCGGAGCCGAGTGTGTAATGTGCGGAGCGGAGCCGAGTGTGTAATGTGCGGAGCCGAGTGTGTAATGTGCGGAGCGGAGCCGAGTGTGTAATGTGCGGAGCGGAGCCGAGTGTGTAATGTGCGGAGCAGAGCCGAGTGTGTAATGTGCGGAGCGGAGCCGAGTGTGTAATGTGCGGAGCGGAGCCGAGTGTGTAATGTGCGGAGCGGAGCCGAGTGTGTAATGTGCGGAGCGGAGCCCAGTGTGTAATGTGCGTGGAGCGGAGCCGAGTGTGTAATGTGCGGAGCGGAGCCCAGTGTGTAATGTGCGGAGCGGAGCCCAGTGTGTAATGTGCGGAGCCGAGTGTGTAATGTGCGGAGCGGAGCCGAGTGTGTAATGTGCGGAGCGGAGCCCAGTGTGTAATGTGCGGAGCAGAGCCAAGTGTGTAATGTGCGGAGCCCAGTGTGTAATGTGCGGAGCAGAGCCAAGTGTGTAATGTGCGGAGCCAAGTGTGTAATGTGCGGAGCGGAGCCGAGTGTGTAATGTGCGGAGCCGAGTGTGTAATGTGCGGAGCGGAGCCGAGTGTGTAATGTGCGGAGCCGCGTGTGTAATGTGCGGAGCCGCGTGTGTAATGAGCGGAGCAGAGTGTGTAATGTGCGTGGAGCAGAGCCGTGTGTGTAATGTGCGCCAAGCCGCATGTGTATGTGCGTGGAGCGGAGCCATGTGTGTAATGTACGCGGAGCCGTGTGTGTAATGTGCGCCAAGCTGAGCCAAGCCGCATGTGTATGTGCGTGGAGCGGAGCCGTGTGTGTAATGTGCGCGGAGCAAGTTTTTAAGACAAACGTGGGAAGTTCGGATTATGGAGGATGTTAGTCTTAGATCAGTTTCAGAATGGAGGGAACGTGTAGGTGTCTTTGTGGGTGAGAGATGAGTTTGTATTGCATTCTGTAGCGAATGGGCAACCAGTGCAGTGACTGGCACAGTGTTGAGGCATCGGTGAAGCGGCTGGACAGAAATACAACCCTGGTTGTCGTATTCAGGACGGATTGGAAAAGGAAGAGTTTAGTAAGAGGACGACCGATCAGTAGAGAGATGCAGTAGTTCAGGCGAAAATGAATAAGAGCTACAGTGAGAGTTTTTAAGTAAGATGTTTTAAGATGGAGGTGACATGAGTGAGTGATCGGACATAGGGAATAAAGGAAAGTTATGTGTCATATATGAATCCACAACAGCGAGCGTGCTGCTTCAGAGTTATGGTTGAACCACCCAAGGCAATAGCAGTATCCGGTACAGGTAGTAGAGTGAGGAAACATGAGAAGTTCAGTTTTGGCGAGATTCAGTTTCAGATAGAGGGAGGACATGATGTTGAGACAGTGGACAGACAATCCCTGGTATTTTGTATTAAGGTGGGAGTGATGTCAGGAGATTGTGTGTATAATTGGGTGTCGTCACTATCGAGATTATATTGGGCAAACTATCAGCAGATTTGGATTTTATGTAGGGGCAGTATATAGGGAGAAGAGGAGGGGGCCTGGGACTGAGTATTAAGGAACCCAGATAGTAAGGGGAAGATTAAAGTAATAAGAGTCGGTAAAAGATACAGTGAGTGGTCAGAGAGGTAGGAGGAAACCAGGAGAGAGCCATGTCCTTGAGGCCGATAGAGCGGAGCATAGTGAGGAGGATCTGGTGATCCACAGTGTCAAATGCGGCAGAGAGATCAAGAAAAGCAGCAGTGAGTGGTGACCCTTAGATTTAGCTTTTATTAGATCATTAGAGTCTTTCGTGAGTGCAGTTTCAGTAGTGCGTAAAGAGTGGAAACCAGATTGTAAGGCTGCGTGCCCACGAAGCATTTTCCAAGTGTTTATGCTGCGGAATTTACGCAGCGTAAACGCTTGGTAATCCGTCCCCCATGGTCCCCAATGACAAGCCACAATGTCAATGCCCATGCTGCGGATTTTTCCGCAGTGTTTGTGCTACGCTCAAAAATCCGCAGCATGTCCATTAATTTTGCGGACACGCAGCGTAATCGCCGCCATTGACTTGCATTGGACCGCGTGACATCCGCATCACTGCATCTGCAGATGCGGATATCACACGGTTCAATGTGCGGATGCTACCCGGGTGTGGAGGAGAGGAGACTCTCATCCAGACCTGGGTACCATAGAACCTGTAAAAAAAAAGAATAAAATCAAAAATAAATATTATATTTACCTTCTGATGGCCCCCGGACTCCTTCTCTGTGCTTGCCAGCAGCTCGCGGTGGACTGAAGGACCTGCGCTGACGTCATAGTCATGTGACGGCAGGTCCTAGTGCAGTGTACCGCGATCTGCCGGCAGCCAGGACGGAGCAAAGCAAGACTGCGGGGGCCATCGGAAGGTAAGTATAGATTTATTTTTTTATTTTTAAATATTTTTTTACGGTCACACTATATAAATCCATGCTGTTTGCATGGATTTATATAGTGTGTCCAAGTTGACAAGCACTTTCCAAGTGATGCTAAAAATGCTTGGAAAGCGCTTGATGACCCGCACGCGGAAATGCATGTGAAGAACGCTTCACATCCGCTTGTCCCTGGCAGGAAAAACGCATGTACAATCTGACGCGCCCCCTGGGCCAGTGTTGTTTGGGGGATACCCGGAGCCGGATCAGATGGGGGTTGTAGTCTCCGAGTGGCTGTGACCCGGTCCGTGCCCAGGGTGTCAAGCTCAGTGTGTGGCAGTCCTTATGATGTTACTAGATGTTCTTTTGTGTCGACTACGCCACCCGTTGATTTGCGGTCAATACAGCCGCCGCTGCAGCAGGGTCCACTGAGGCTGATGATGTGAGTGCAGCTTAGGTAGTATAACCCCCAACGGGAGGGGTATAGCCTCAGGGGGTCAGCCGTGGAGGATGGTGGTTGTGAAGGTGCAGCAAGGAGACTCAGAGGCATAAAATGCAGTTCCAGGGTTTTACTTACTGGTGTTGCTCGGGTCACTGTGTACAGCAGTGACCACCCAAGCCGTGCTGCGTCCACCAGGTCCTGGACTCGGTCAACTCCCAGGCAACTCCGGAGTGTGGTCCTGAGCTCCTTTCTGTCTCTCCCTTCTTCTGGCCGTTCCCACCAGGGATCCACCTAAGTCCGGCTCCCTCGGGCCTCTTGTTGGTCAAGCCTCCTCTGGGCTCCCTGACCCTATTCTTGGTCTGCCTTCCGGGTGGATTTAGTGGGTGATCGTGGCAGATCCTGCCCACGACCTCCGGTTCCTGGCTAAGGTGTGTTGTAGCCTCTGCCAGCTTGGGATCCGGTACCCTGTTGCCGACCCTTCACCCTATTAGCTCTCTTATGGGCTCTTGGGGTCCCCTCTGCGCCTCTGGGTCTCTCTCTCTTCTCCTCTGCTCTGCTTCTCAGGTTACACTCTGACAGACTGACGTCTCACAGACTGACAACTGACTGACTGACCCTGATCTAAGATGGTGCCCACCTTATATACTCCCTCTATGTGTGAGCTCAGGTGACCAGCACCCAATGAGCTCCTAACTTTACCCAGGCTGCTCCCCCTATCTGCCCCTACACTACTGGGATGTTCCACCCCCCTCCCACTCCAGCCAGGAACAGACACTGTCGTACCTGCACATTTCTCTAGTGGGAGTACCATCGGTCTGTTCCCCGGAAATGGGATGTGTGTAGTGCATGCAGCCTACTAGCTCAGTTCCACACTCCATCCTTACCCGGGAGTGGAATATCACACCTCTGGGTTGAGGTGCAATACCCCTGTAGCAGCCGAATCCTCAGGGTGCTACATTCCCCCCTGGTAAATCACAGCACGTCCTCGGGCTGTAAAATATAAACATCCAAAACATACAATTTTTTTTCATAAACATAAACATAGAAAACATCATATATATATATCAGCAATAAACTTTTCATATAAATAACATTCTTGTTTCTGGTTCCTCCGGTCACGGTGCAACTTGTGACCGGGTAAAGTGCTACAGTCTCTTGAAGAAAACAGTTCCCTATAAAACCGGTAGGGGGCGCTTTAGGAAGCGCAACTATTTACAAGGGGATATGGCCGCTCTCAGTCCTCGGCCAGGTATTAGGGAGGAATGACCGCTCTCAGTCCTCGGTCAGTGGGAATAGGGACACACGGGTTTCAGTTCAATTGACTGGTCCCAACGGGGACTATATTTTAACTAGAACAGTTCTTATACCCTGACGGGTAACTATGTACAGTCTCTCTCTACCGTACTTCAACGACGGCGTCCTCCTGCTCCTTCTTTAGATTCTTCAGACCCGTCCGGGTCCTCTTGCTTCTCCTCACACCGCAGTTCCTCCTCCGTCAGGCGATGCACATGGAGGGCGTAGGGTCCTTTGGGACACTTGTGCCGGGTGAAGGTGACCTCGTCCCCTACGTACAGGTCACGACCTCTGTGTCCCTCCGGCAGATGGCTTTCTACGTCTCTGCGGGTTACAAAGACGTCGCCGGGGGTCTGATGGTCTCTAATGAAGCCCCATCCGTGCTGCATGTTGAATTTTATCACAGTCCCGGTGGAAGGGGGACCATGAGCTGCACGGGGATTCCTCCTGGTCCGGCTCTTCTGCTCCGCGCTCCTTATCTGCGCTTGCTGTTCCCGGACCCGCCTCTCTCTCCGCTCCCTCTCGAAGACCTCGAGCTGCTGGCGGCAGCACTCTGCACGCTCCGCTGCGGCCGCCCGAGTCTCCTGAGTGAACCCCATGAGGTCTTCTCCAGTGGGGTCCCACTCGAACTGTGCCTCCTCCAGCGGGGGCGAGGTCCTCTTTACGGGCTTCGGAGCCGGAATCAGGGGCTCGCACATGGGCCTTGCTCTCTGGAGTTCCAGCTGAATGTACTCCTGGGGCCATATGAAGGGCTGCCCATCCGGGCACGTATGCTGGGCAAATAGATTTTCACCCAGGTGCGGCACTCTAGATATTGAGGGCGCGTTGATGGTAGCGGCGCCCGGGTTAACCAGGCCTTGCGACCAGGCCTGGGGCACCTTAAAGGCAAAGGGCACCGTAAGAACGGCGGCGCCCTGGGTTATTCGGCCCTGCGACCAGGCCGGTGGCTCCGCGGAGGTAGGGGGCGCTGTTGGAATAGCGGCGCCCGGGGGTACTAGGCCTTGCGACCAGGCCGGTGGTATTTCCTGCTTTGCCGCGCTCAGGGTCGAAGCGCGTGACGTCACAGGGGTCGCGGCCGCGGCTTCCGGTTGAGGCCTAGTCTGCGGCGGTGACGATGCAGCGACGGGCACGGCAGGGGGAATTTCGGGCTCTGCGACGGGGAGCTGGGGCAGGCACGCGGTTTCCCGGCTCGGGGTAGAGACGTCCCCTTTACCTGCCTCCGTCCGTTCAGCTCCCTTCTCGGCGCCGTCTCCTGCCTTCATTCCTCCTGCGCCATCCTCAGAGGCGGTCTGTCTCCTCGTCTCGGGTGGCGTGCTCCGCTGACGGGTGCCGGTCTGCTGGGCCATCTCTCGGCTCCACTCCGCCAACGTCTCTCGCTGAACCCGGGCCATCCTCCGTGCGAGGCCCTCCAGCGCGGTCTGTGCACACTCCCGGTCTCGGGGGAGCTGTGCTAGGATCTCCAGCAGGCCTTCTGGAGTGGCGACCTGCAACAGGCTCCTGACCACTGGGTCGGTGCTGCCTGACTCTCCCTCCATCTCCGGGTAGGCTCTCTCTGGACTCTCTTCCAGACGTCTTGTCTTCGGGTGCGCTCTCTCCAGACTGCTCCAGGCGACACCCATCTTTGTTCTCTTGTTCTGTCTCCGCCCACATTGAGGGTGGTCCCGGGGCAACTTTGTGATTGTCAGTTCCAGGGGCAGTTCTCTCACGCTGATGGACACTTCCAGCATCACAGTCTCTGTTGGTGGGCGCGGTTTCTGCTTTTGGCGCCATTCTTCGACCTGGCCCACGATGGGAGGTGGCCTCTTGCCACCCTCTGGCACGCCCATAATGGCGTCCGCTCTTCCAAGGCGGGAAATCTTTGGAAATGGCGGGAAAAAGCTGCAAATGGCGGACAACCGGCGGGAAACGACCTGTGATGGGGTCCGTTGGCGGGGACCCTCCGGAACCGGCGGGAGACTTCTTTTTAAGGTAACGATGAACTTTTCTTCAGGCACGCAGTACCCGGTTGTTGCGGGCACGTAATCCTGCCGACTACGCCAAAGTTGACGCGCCCCCTGGGCCAGTGTTGTTTGGGGGATACCCGGAGCCGGATCAGATGGGGGTTGTAGTCTCCGAGTGGCTGTGACCCGGTCCGTGCCCAGGGTGTCAAGCTCAGTGTGTGGCAGTCCTTATGATGTTACTAGATGTTCTTTTGTGTCGACTACGCCACCCGTTGATTTGCGGTCAATACAGCCGCCGCTGCAGCAGGGTCCACTGAGGCTGATGATGTGAGTGCAGCTTAGGTAGTATAACCCCCAACGGGAGGGGTATAGCCTCAGGGGGTCAGCCGTGGAGGATGGTGGTTGTGAAGGTGCAGCAAGGAGACGCAGAGGCATAAAATGCAGTTCCAGGGTTTTACTTACTGGTGTTGCTCGGGTCACTGTGTACAGCAGTGACCACCCAAGCCGTGCTGCGTCCACCAGGTCCTGGACTCGGTCAACTCCCAGGCAACTCCGGAGTGTGGACCTGAGCTCCTTTCTGTCTCTCCCTTCTTCTGGCCGTTCCCACCAGGGATCCACCTAAGTCCGGCTCCCTCGGGCCTCTTGTTGGTCAAGCCTCCTCTGGGCTCCCTGACCCTATTCTTGGTCTGCCTTCCGGGTGGATTTAGTGGGTGATCGTGGCAGATCCTGCCCACGACCTCCGTTTCCTGGCTAAGGTGTGCTGTAGCCTCTGCCAGCTTGGGATCCGGTACCCTGTTGCCGACCCTTCACCCTATTAGCTCTCTTATGGGCTCTTGGGGTCCCCTCTGCGCCTCTGGGTCTCTCTCTCTTCTCCTCTGCTCTGCTTCTCAGGTTACACTCTGACAGACTGACGTCTCACAGACTGACAACTGACTGACTGACCCTGATCTAAGATGGTGCCCACCTTATATACTCCCTCTATGTGTGAGCTCAGGTGACCAGCACCCAATGAGCTCCTAACTTTACCCAGGCTGCTCCCCCTATCTGCCCCTACACTACTGGGATGTTCCACCCCCCTCCCACTCCAGCCAGGAACAGACACTGTCGTACCTGCACATTTCTCTAGTGGGAGTACCATCGGTCTGTTCCCCGGAAATGGGATGTGTGTAGTGCATGCAGCCTACTAGCTCAGTTCCACACTCCATCCTTACCCGGGAGTGGAATATCACACCTCTGGGTTGAGGTGCAATACCCCTGTAGCAGCCGAATCCTCAGGGTGCTACACAATCCGCATGTACAATCTGCATTCGTTTTTTCTGCCAGGGAGATGCAGAAACGCTCAGGAAAAAATCCTGAGCATTTCTGCATCGTGGGCACATAGCCTCAGGCTATGTGCGCACGATGCAGAAATGCTGCATATTTTTTCCGCTTCTCCCTGGCGGTGTTTTCGCTGCTCCGTCCGGTGTCTTGGGCGGATCGCGGTGTTGTGAAGGACCTGCGGTGACGTCATTGAGTCATGTGACTGGTCACATGACTCAGTGACGTCATGGCAGGTCCTTCACAACATCGTGACCCATACAGTAGATCAGATGGAGCAGCAAAAACACTGTGAGGACATTAGAAGGTAAGTATAATCTTTATTTTTTATTTTAAATTATTTTTTTTACAGGTTCTATGGTACCCAGGTCTGGATGAGAGTCTCCTCTCCTCCAGACCTGGGTACCATCCGCACATTGAACCGTGTGATACCCGCTTGTGCACATGTAGTGATGCGGATGTCACTCGGTCCAATGCAAGTCAATGGCGGCGATTACGCTGCGTGTCCGCAAAATTAATGGACATGCTGTGGATTTTTGAGTGCAGCATAAACGCTGCGGAAAGATCCACAGCATGGGCATTGGCATTGCAGCTTGTCATTGGGGACCATGGGGGGCGGATTACCAAGCGTTTCCCAAGCGTTTTTGCTGCGGAAATTCTGTGGCAGAAACGCTTGAAAAACTCATAGAGGGCAGGCAGCCTAATGGGTCAAGAAGAGAATTATAGTTTGACCGGGATTATGAATCATGAATGTAATAAAAATAATAGGTTGTGGGTAACGGATGTCAGCAATAATTATGAAGATAAGACAATGACTTGGCATATTGCAAATCCCTATATAAGCTTCTGTGATAGGCTCAATAAACTAGAACTCATTTTTGACACTACTCAGTGATCATTTGTGATTTCTCCGACCATATATCCTATATCCAATTTGGCAGCAGACAATTAAGAAGGACTGAACACACCTTTTCGAGTGTGCCCTAATAATTAAATTTTATAACATTTCCCATGTTCTGATCATGATCGGTTAATTAACCCCATAAGGATCAGACCAAATTTGGCCGTTAAATAATTATTAATTTTTTAATATATAAACTTTTTATGGGAAAAAAGAGAGAAAAGAAACATAAGATCAATCCTCTCCTCAGTGTTGATGGTGCGGCTGGATCTGTGAGGTAGAGAACACAGCCTAGCAGGGAAGAAATAGCTCACGATGAGCCCGACAGTCATTTGATTCCTTCTCTGGTTCTTCTGGACAGTCATTTGATTCCTTCTCTGGTTCTTCTGGACGGCCTGCAGGGGGAGGGGAGGAGAGTGTCCTATGTCCCTTGGATAAAAGCCGTCACACTCCTCTCATCTCCATCCGCAAGAGGAAAGTAAACAACAGGTGGGCTGTTACTACACTCGCGCAGATCATCATGAGAGGAGTGTGAAGACTTCTGTCCACGGCACACAGGACACCTTCCTCCCTAAAGGCAGTGCAGAAGAAGCAGAGAGGGAATTGAGAGGGAGGAAGAGACAATTGTGCTTAGTGGCACAGGGTGTACATTACCCACAGCCACTCTAGTCAGGAGAGGCCCCATATACAGTAACACGCACTGCACACTCTGAGGTCTCATCCTGTCAGCCAATCATAGTCTCCGCTTTATGAGCACATCTATGATGGGCTGTGTCAAGATTATCGACACTCAGGAAGGTCACGCAGAACCACCCGCTGTGATCTCTTGAGCTTACAGCTCTCTGCTGTTCCCTGTCGTCCGGACAATTACACAACTGGCCGACGATTGACGTAGGAGGCCACAGGCTGTTTGCACTAACAGGCCGATTATTGGAAAACTAACAGTGGGCATATTGTATATACACCTCCAGATTCCAAAACATGGAATATATGTATATACCCCCATACGGTCACTGCTAACTTCACGATAACCCAAGAAAGATTATTAGCTGCCAAAACCAGTTGGGTTTTCTAAAGGCTGACTGGAGGCCGGGTTTTGGATCTGGTAGCGTATGGCTTCGGGGTGCAGTTTACAGAACAAAAGGAACAGAACTATTAAATTTTATATTTAATCCAGAACGATAAGCAGAGTTTATAAAAATATATAAAATATTTTACAAAGGGGACAAAGCAATACAGAATATACAGCTACAGTGGTGGCCAAAAGTATTGGCACCCCTGCAATTTTGTCAGATAATACTCAGTTTCTTCCTGAAAATGATTGCAATCACAAATTCTTTGGTATTATTATCTTCATTTAATTTGTCTTCAATGAAAAAACACAAAAATAATTGTCCTAAAGCCAAATTGGATATAATTCCACACCAAACCTACAAAGGGGGTGGACAAAAGTATTGGCACTGTTTGAAAAATCATGTGATGCTTCTCTAATTCGTGTAATTAACAGCACCTGTAACTTACCTGTGGAACCTAACAGGTGTTGACAATAACTAAATCACACTTGTAGCCAGTTTACATGGATTAAAGTTGACTCAACCTCTGTCCTGTGTCCTTGTGTATACCACATTGGGCATGGAGAAAAGAAAGAAGACCTAAGAACTGTCTGAGGACTAGAGAAACCAAATTGTGAGGAAGCATGAGCAATCTCAAGGCTACAAGTCCATCTCCAAAGACCTGAATGTTCCTGTGTCTTCCGTGCGCAGTGTCATCAAGAAGTTTAAAGCCCATGGCACTGTGGCTAATCTCCCTAGATGTGGACGGAAAAGAAAAATTGACGAGAGATTTCAACGCAAGATTGTGTGGATAGTGGATAAAGAACCTCGACTAACATCCAAACAAGTTCAAGCTGCCCTGCAGTCCGAGGGTACAACCTCCCTAGATGTGGATGGAAAAGAAAAATTGACGAGAGATTTCAACGCAAGATTGTGCGGATGGTGGATAAAGGACCTCAACTAACATCCAAACAAGTTCAAGCTGCCCTGCAGTCCGAGGGTACAACAGTGTCAACCCGTACTATCCGTCAGCGTCTGAATGAAAAGGGACTGTATGGGAGGATACCCAGGAAGACCCCACTTCTTACCCCGAGACATAAAAAAGCCAGGCTGGAGTTTGCCAAAACTTACCTGAGAAAGCCTAAAACGTTTTGGAAGAATGTTCTCTGATCAGATGAGACAAAATAAGAGCTTTTTGGGAAAAAGCATCAACATAGAGTGTACAGGAAAAAAATTAGGCATTCAAAGAAAAGAACACGGTCCCTACAGTCAAACATGGTGGAGGTTCCCTGATGTTTTGGGGTTGCTTTGCTGCCTCTGGCACTGGACTGCTTGACCGTGTGCATGGCATTATGAAGTCTGAAGACTACCAACAAATTTTGCAGCATAATGTAGGGCCCAGTGTGAGAAAGCTGGGTCTCCCTCAGAGGTCATGGGTCTTCCAGCAGGACAATGACCCAAACACACTTCCAAAAACACTATAAAATGGTTTGAGAGAAAGCACTGGAGACTTCTAAGGTGGCCAGCAATGAGTCCCATAGAACACCTGTGGAGAGATCTCAAAATGGCAGTTTGGAGAAGGCACCCTTCAAATATCAGGGACCTGGAGCAGTTTGCCAAAGAAGAATGGTCTACAATTCCAGCAGAGCATTGTAAGAAACTCATTGATGGTTACCGCAAGCGGTTGTTCGCAGTTATTTTGGCTAAAGGTTGTGCAACCAAGTATTAGGCTGAGGGTGCCAATACTTTTGTCTGGCCCATTTTTGGAGTTTTGTGTGAAATGATCAATGATTTGATTTTTGCTTCATTCTCTTTTGTGTTTTTTCCTTGCAAGCAAATTAAATTAAGATAATAAGACCAAAGAATTTGTGATTGCAATCATTTTCAGGAAGAAACTGAGTATTATCTGACAGAATTGCAGGGGTGCCAATACTTTTGGCCACCACTGTATATAAAATAAAAGGACAAACCAAGAAAGCTTACTAGACCTGATGTCACAGCAATGGCTTCAGATTTATGGAGGGAGGTTCTGCAGGAAAAACGGACAGCATCTACAATGAATTGTGCCTCCACATACTGACAACATCCAAAAGTTGGCAGTTGCCTTTTATTAGCTCCTAAGTTACACCCACACACCTCCCCTTCATGACTCTATACAGGATTGGGCTTGGGCTGTGGCTACAGTTTCAGAAAATTATGAGATTCCCTAAATGGACTATATCTTTGCTCCGGAGAAGCACATGTGTTCGATATCGACGTCATATTTTGTATCATGATTTTATATATACAGGGGTTGGACAAAATAATGGAAACACCTAACATTTTTGCATCATAATCTTCGAACATGTTATAAACATGCAAACCGTGACATATGGTAATGTTTTGTAGTGGATTATTTGTGTTATGTGATATGTGTATGTAAATTAACAGTTTGTTTTGCCGAATTGTAAGAACATTGATGAGAACCTGATACCAATGGCAGACCTCTCTGATTTTCAAAGTGGACAAATTCTTGGTGCTCGTATGGCAGGTGCTAGTGTAACAGAAAGTGCCCGAATGCTTGGCGTGTCAAGAGGTACTGTCTCCAAAGTAATGACTGCATTTGAAAGAGAAGGAAAAACGTCCGGAGCAAAGCACAGGTCCAACCGAAAGTCGAAGTTGACTGAGAGAGACCGTCGGACTCTAAAGCGAATTGTAAGAGAGGATCGCAAGACTACGGCTCCGAAAATCACTGCTGAGCTCAATGAACACCAACAGAACCCAGTTTCCACGAAAACGGTTCGTCGGGAGCTGCACAAATTTGGATTCCACGGAAGAGCTGCAATTAGAAAACCGCTGCTCTCAATGACAAATGTTTCCAAGCGTTTAGAGTGGTGTAGAAACCTCCAGAATTGGTCCCTCGAGCAGTGGAAACATGTGATATTCTCCGATATTCATCGTTTACCCTTTTTCCGACCTCCGGCTGACTACGTTTGGAGACAGCCGAAAGAAGCATGCCATCCAGACTGCCTTCTCCCAACCGTAAAACATGGCGGAGGTTCTGTGATGATCTGGGGTGCTATTTCATGGAGATCCGCCGGTCCAATGATATCCCTTCATGGAAGAATTAACAGCCGATATTATTTAGGCATTTTGAGCGACCAAGTGCATCCTATTGTTCAAGCACTGTTCCCGAAGGGGAACATCATCTTTCAGGATGATAATGCACCAATTCATACAGCTAGAATCGTTAAAGCATGGCACGAGGAACATTCTCATGAAGTTGAGCATCTCATCTGGCCCCCACAATCCCCAGACCTCAACATTATTGAGCATTTATGGTCGATTTTAGAGATTCAAGTTAGACATCTATTTCCGCCGCCATCGTCGCTCAAAGAACTGGAGGGTGTATTAACTGAAGAATGGGCTAAAATTCCTTTAGAAACAATTCACACCATGTATGAAGCCATACCTCGGAGAATTGAGGCTGTAATCGCCGCAAAAGGTGGACCTACACCATATTAAACTAACTTTTGTTGATGTTTCAAGGGGTTTCCATTATTTTGTCCAACCCCTGTACATAGACACCAAATATGGTCGGTGTAGCCTCGTCTATCAGATCCGTATTCAATTGACAGGATTCTGATCATCGCTCAGCGACTTGAAACTAAGCTTTGCATTCGCCACTTCATCACGTTTCCGAAAATATGATTTTCCTATCTATTGGATCGGCACAGTTCATGCGAACCTCCCTTCTTAATTTCTAGTAAGCAGACAAAGGATCCATTACATTTCTAAAACGCTTATCTCAGTTATGAATCTACTCCACATTCCTGAAGCAGGGCCTCACATCTGTTTAGCCTTTGGAGTATCCATTGGAGGAGGTCAGCTGCATAGAGTGCAAGCTCTTCTCTCTCATCTCTGTAAGCATTTTACTATTCTCCATGACAGACTGTCAGGGTATGAAGGACAAGTGTCCTCTGTGCTCTAAGTCACATCCTGGAGCAGGAAACTGCAGAAGAAGACGGTGAAGAATTCTGATTAGAAGAGCCAGTCGTGTCCGCACATTGCAGATATGAAAGGCTCTGTGTGCAAAACGAAGGAGCACAACAGAGGCCGGCTAATGACATGCACTAGTCTGGTCTATAAAACAGACTAGAACATGCTATGGCTGGGCTATATAGGAGAACGTCATTATTTTTTGTCGATATATTGCATTACTATGCAGTGTATAGAGCAATCACAAATTCAAGTTCCTTAAGCCACTAAAAAGAAAGTAAAACAAAGTTTTCTAAAATTTTAATATATATTAAAAGACTACCTCTTGAAGCTCATCAAGAGAATGCCAAGAGTGTGCGAAGCAGTCATCAAAGCAAAAGGTGGCTACTTTGAAGAACCTAGAATATAAGACATATTTTCAGCTGTTTCACACTTTTTTGTTAAGTATATAATTCCACATGTGTTAATTCATAGTTTTGATGCCTTCAGCGTGAATGTACAATTTTCACAGTCATGAAAATACAGAAACATCTTTAAATGAGAAGGTGTGTCCAAACTTTTGGTCAGTACCATATATATATATATATACATATATATATAGTAAGGTAGCTAGCAGACACATAATTGATGGGGGATATGCGTCACAGAGGTGGCTGTCCTCTGTGATGTAATCTGGAATGTTTCTCTAGTGCACGTAAGCACTAAGAGGAAAATTTGGTGCATCTGGGACTGGGTTATGGGTAGTTGGAGAGATGGGCAGGTCTAGCTACACAGATACCTCATCTCTGGGTGTGGTTAACCTATAAAATTAGGGCTGTTGTTTGGCACATGGTCTGTGTTTGGAGGGAGATGGCCTCCTGTGTGTTGTGGTCTCCAGACTGAGCCAGTGAACTGGATGCTATCCAGCCTGTGTGCCCACAGGACTGCCTAGCCATAGACTTTACCTAAAGTTCTGCCCACTTTGTTTTGCCTGAACTATAGGCTGTTTTGTTTTCCTTTTGTTGTGAGCAGTTTATGAAGAAATAAACCAACATGGATATTTAAACAATCATGCTTCCTGTTTGCCTCTCGACACACCTAAGTGAGTAGAAACCCCACAATTGGTGTTCGTAGTGTGTGCAGCATTCCCAGCAGATACGTGTGACTGCTACAAGATGTACTGCATGTCCTAAGTGAAGTCTGCCACAAGCCAGCAAGTGACGCCAGACAAAATGGAGAACCTGCTGAAACATTTGGTGCAGGCGCAGCAGGCACAGTACCAGCAATTATTACAGCAGCAACAAATGGAGCAACAAAAGACCACTAAGTTGCTGATGCAGCAGATCCAGGTCCAGAAGCAGCAGCAACAGGATCAGCACCGTTAACAGCAGCAGCAAATACTCACAGATGCGATTCGTGGCACGGAGACAGCTCCGACAAGGTCAGAGGACGATTTTTCCATCTGAAAGGCGGTAAGGAGAACCCTGGAGAAAATGACCCCGGGGGATGAAATAGAGGGCTTTCTGACTGTGTTTGAAAGGGTCACTGAGAGGGAGAAACTTCCGCCAGAGCAGTGGGCAGAGGTGCAGGCATCATACTTGATGGGGGAGCCCCAGAAGGCTTACTATAACTTTGCAGGATACCAAGGAGTATGGCAAACTCAAAACTGAAATTCTGGCGTGCTTGGGGTGACGATGACTGTCAGGGCACAGCAGGTCCACCACTGGGGGTATTACCGTGACAAACCCCCTCACTCCCAAATGTTTGACCTTTTGCACCTGGTCCAAAAATGGCTGCAGCCAGAGTTTTCTACGCCTGCGCAAATGGTAGAGCGAGTGGTGATGGACCAGTTTGTGCATTCCCTGCCGAAATCAATACAGACTTGGGTTGGCCAGAGTGATCCCCGGAATGAACAGATCAGTCTGATTAAGGGATATCAGGGGGTTGAGGGTTCCTTGGGAACAGGGGGCGGAGGCCCAAAATGGGTTGGAGCATCCAAGGTCCAAAGGGGAGGGGGAGGTAATGCCCAAGGTCCCTACGGGTAATATCATTTGCTGAAAATGCCACGGCCCAGGCCATATAGCTGCCCATTGTCCCCTGACCCCTGAGCAAATGTATTGCAGCCTGGGACGCCGCTGTTCATACTCTGCGTATCTGGCCTGCAGTGTGAACTGTCCACCCAGAGAGGGGCCACAAGCATGTCCCATGAAGGTAATGGTTGGCAGATAATTGGACTGCTAGACTCTGGGAGTCTGGTGACCCTTGTGAGGGCCACACTTCCTCTCCAACCGATCCCAGGGAAGAAGGTTGGTGTATGCTGCATTCATGGTGATGCTAAAGACTACCCCGTGGCTAGAGTGGTCATTGAAATGGCCCAGGGTACTGAGTCCCACGAGGTCGGCGTCGTCCAGGACTTGATGCACCCCATTATTATAGGACGAGACTTTTGTTTGTTTTGGGATCTGTGGGGGAAGGGTTCAGGGTTCGGTGGCTCGGATATTATTATTTACTATTATAGCGCCATATATTCCATGGCGCTTTACATGTGAAAAAGGGGTATACATACGAGAACAATTACAAAAATCTTGAACAAAAACGCAATGGCAAAACTGGTACAGAAGGAAAGAGGACCCTGCCCGTGAGGGCTCACAGTCTACAAGGGATGGGTGAGGATATAGTAGGTGAGGGTAGAGCTGGTCGTGCAGCGGTATGGTGGAGTGATGGTTACTGCAGGTTGTAGGCTTGTCGGAAGAGTCTTTAGGTTCCTTTTGAACGTTTCCACGGTAGGCAAGAGTCTGATACTTTGGGGTAGAGAGTTCCAGAGTATGGGGGATGCACGGGAGAAATCTTGTATGCGATTGTGGGAAGAGGGGAGTAGAGAAGGAGATCTTGGAGGATGTATGGAGGAGACAGGTTGTGGATGTTTTTGTATGCTATATTTAGGGTTTTGAACTGGAGTCTCTGGGAAATGAGGAGCCAGTGAAGCATTTGACAGAGAGAAGAGGCCGGGGAATAGCGGGGGGACAGGTGGACTAGTTGGGCAGCAGAGTTTAGGATAGATTGGAGGGGTGCAAGAGTGTTAGAGGGGAGGCCACAGAGCAGGAAGTTGCAGTAGTCGAGGCGGGAAATGATGAGGGCGTACACTAGTGTTTTTGCAGATTCATGGTTGAGGAATGTGCGGATCCTGGAGATGTTTTTGAGTTGGAGTCGGCAGGAAGTGGAAAGGGCTTGGATATGTGGTTTGAAGGAGAGGTTAGAGTCCAGGGTTACCCCGAGGCAGCGAGCTTGTGGGACTGGGGAAAGTGGACAGCCATTGATTTTGATGGATAGGTCAGATGGGGGGGCTGAGTGAGTTGGGGGAAAGATGATGAATTCAGTTTTATCCATGTTAAGTTTTAGAAATCTAGCAGAGAAGAAGGATGAGATAGCGGACAGATATTGTGGGATTCTAGTTAGTAAGGAGGTGATATCAGGTCCAGAGAGGTAAATCTGTGTGTCGTCAGCATAGAGAAGATACTGAAAGCCGTGGGACTCTATGAGCTGTCCCAGGCCGAGGGTGCAGATTGAGAGGAGCAGAGGTCCTAGGACTGAACCTTGGGGGACACCGACAGGTAGGGGGCGAGGTGAGGAGGTGATGTGTGAGTGTGTCACCCTGGCCTGGATGCCACAAGTGTAATTAAAGCTGTGTCTGAGAGCAAGGGGGAGGTTCTCTAGTCAGGGGAACATTAGCATGCAATGCCTCCTGTCTCAGGCCAGTAGGGGGAGCTGGCTGCCCCTATAAAAGCTGGTACTGGGGGCAGGGTTAGAGAGAACTTGATGGCCTGTCTCAGCACTGAGACTTGTCCCAGAGCAGAGCAGGGACAGACAGTTGCACTGCACCTAAGAGGAAGTGTGGCAGGAGGAGAGCCACAAGCCAGAGACAAGAGGCGAAGAGAGCCTGTCTTGGCAGATAAGAGACTGACTTTACCAGACTTTGGTGTCTGAGGCTGGGAGGATTCTACATCCTCCAGCAGAGAACCACTCCGCAAGGGACTGTATATTCCTTGGCCTAAGAAGCCTGGAGGTCCTGCCACAACCGAAGGGACCAGTAAAGCCGTACAAGGCTGGGAGCAGAAAGGAACCCACGTCGCAGGCCATACAGGTGAGAATACACGGAAAGCTTGGAAACGTGGGCTGTTACCCTATAACGAGGAGATAGCCAGAAGGAGCGCAGAAAGCACGGTAGGCCTACACCCTCACCCTGACCAGGGCCAATTTCCCCGTTGCTCTCAGACATCCAGGTCCCCTCCTAGCTGGGACTGTTTATGGGTCAGTTTACCTGTTTCAGTAAAGACCCTGGACTGCAACCTATTGTCTGTGTGCTCCTTGGCGCCTCCAGCACTACCGGTACTGGGACTCTCACCACCATCACTCCCACCATCCACTACACTGCCCTGGGGCCGCACTCTTCCCATGGGGAGTCACACCATCCCAGCTGCACACCTCATCAGCCCCAGCGGTCTGCCTTGCAGCGGCGGTACCTAATGACCGCAAATCCACGGGTGGCGTAGTCGGACATTATCAATAGCACATTACGGACTACCACTGGCCTGACCACCCTGAGCCACGGAACCGGGTTGCCACTACTACTCCCACCATTTCCCTAATTGCCCGGATCCGCGTGCCCCACGGCCCAGGGGGCGAGTCAGCTTTGGCGTAGTCGGCAGGATTTCGTGCCCGCAACCACCGAGTACTGCGTGCCTGAAAAAGACTTTTGTAACTTACCTGTGGCGAAGTTTCCCGCCATCCAGAGCCGATTCCCGCCATCTTGGACCGTTTCCCGCCGTCTTCTGCCGTCTTCCCGCCATCCGCAGCTGTTTCCCGCCATCGGACGCCATCTTCAGGACGCCGCGCGGGAAGAAGAGGGGCGTGGACGTCAAAACCACGCGAGATCCGAAGCTCCGCCCCACGCATCGACGCTGCGCAAGGTCCTGGAAGGGAGAGAGAGCGACGCTGACGTCATCAGGACGCGTCGCCAGGTCCTCGTCCATAGCGGCAGCAGCGGAGCTGCGGCCTACAGAAGAGGATCGTTGGAAGGTAGGCCACGCTTGACTAGGGGGGAGGAAGATGTCGGACACAGAGGCCCCCACTACCACCAACGCAGCTGCAGCAGCGGTGATGCCCTTTTCCCTGCCCTACATCCCTGGAGCGGCCTGGCTGCCCAAGTACTCAGGGGAGCCCCATGCCCTAACTGACTTCAAGGAAAGGCTATACAGTTTGTTCCACGTTTACCCCCTGACAGAGGAACAGAAGGTCAGCATACTAACAGGGCAGTTAACTGGCGCTGCCCAAAGGGAGGTAAAATCATGGCCCACTGAGGAGAAAAGGACTGTGAAGGGTATTCTGGCCCGGCTGCGGGGTACCTTTGACACACGTACCTCTGCTGAGATTAAAATGAGGTTCTATGGATGTAAGCAGCGGGCACAGGACAGCATCAGAGACTATGCCCTAAATCTGCAGGAAACCTTGAGGGCTATTCAACAAACTGACCCTGGCAGTGTGCAGGAAACGGATAAGCTGCTAACAGAACAATTCATAGAAGGTCTGCTGTCTAGCGCCCACAGGGCCCAACTGCGCCTCATGTTCTTTCAGAACCCCGACCTGACCTTTGCCCAATTTAAGGACAGGGCCATAAGGGTGCTCCGTGAATCTGCAACCAGTGGCGCTATAAACCCCCGGCGCCCTGCTCTCACCTACCACCTGGAGGCGGCGCCCTCCTCTATGGACCCCGTGGGGGCTGATGCACAGGCCCTGAACCAAGCCCCGTCGAAAGACCTGCACCACCAAGTCCAGGAGCTGACCAGGAGCGTCGCGGCGTTGACCAGGACCGTCCAGGCGTTGCAAGTGGACCCGTCAAGACCCATCGAGCTGGCTTCAAGTCCGGAGGATGTCCCGTGGCGTCGACAGAGGAGGATCCCGTCGTTCCGAGGGAGGCCCACAGACCGCTACGCAGAGGATGGACAGTCCATTTGCCGTCGATGCAACCAGCCCGGACACATTTCCAGGTACTGTAATTTAAACGGGTCCAACCTGGGGCAGAGGGCCAACCCCCAGGCATAAGATCACCAGGCCCTTATAATTGGCGTGATAAGTACGTTGGGGGGCGCCCGGTTTTACCCGTGGTGCTGGACGGTATCCCCATGAGCGCCTTGCTGGATACTGGGTCGCAAGTAACCACTATCCCTTATGTACTTTTTAAGCAGTATTGGACTGATGCTGATATCACACGGTATCCAGACAGTAACTTGAGCATCATCGCCAGTAATGGCTTACCCGTGCCGCAGATGGGGTTCAAGGAGATGACCATTAAAATTGGTAAAGTGGAACTGCCGGCACAGGGAGTGATTATTGTGGACATTGACCGTCGTGAAAGTCACCCTAAAATAACTGTGGGTACTAACGTAATTGAAAATTGTCTTTCAGAAGTAATTGTAATTCTACAACAGGTGGCGGTGAATGCTAGTTCCAGCCAACAGAGAGTCCTCAACAAGGAGATAAAAGCCCTGATGAGACGGCAGCAGGTAGAACTGTCTGGTGGTGAGATCGGTAGCGTAAGACTGAGTGACCCATTTCCCATTTCCATGCCTCCCAAAAGTGAAATGATGATCTGGTGTCGGACTGCAATCGGGTTGAGAGGTAGAGACTACCAAGCCATGGTAGAACCCGTGTACTCAGACAGCAGGCCCACCATTTTGACAGCCCGGGGGGTGGTTGATGTCCGTCATGGGAGGGTGCCCGTCCGCATCCTCAACATTGGGGAGAGGGAAGTACACTTACCCAGGTACGCTACACTCGCCAAACTGTTTGCTGTCGAACACAAAGCTATCAGGGCCGTGGAACCCTTGCCTCCATCTCCACAGGCGGAGGGTAATGGCTTCCAGAAACAAAAGGAGGACTGGTGCCAGAAACTCCATGTGGGTGCTGACTCCACTCCCCTGCACCAAAAACAAGGAGTCTACCGGGTGGTACAGGAGTACGAGAGAGTGTTTAGTAAGCACCCGCTAGACTTCGGCAGAGTAAAGGGGATAGAACACCACATCCCCACAGGGAGCCACCCACCGATAAAAGAAAGACACAGACCTGTACCCCCTGCACATTATCAGAATGCGAAGGGTATGCTGAGGGAAATGAAAGAAGCTGGGGTCATTAGAGATAGCTGTAGCCCCTGGGCAGCCCCCTTGGTTCTGGTGAAAAAGAAAGACGGCACCATGAGAATGTGCGTCGACTATAGACAAATCAACCGTATCACCCACAAAGACGCATATCCGCTGCCTAGAATAGAAGCGTCTTTAGCCGCACTAAAATCAGCTAACTTCTTTTCTACTTTGGACCTTACTAGCGGGTACTGGCAGGTTCCTGTGGCAGAGGCTGACAAGGAGAAGACCGCCTTCACCACCCCGATGGGACTGAGCGAATTCAACTGCATGCCTTTCGGGCTCTGCAACGCACCAGGGACCTTCCAGCGGCTGATGGAATGCTGTCTAGGGCACCGAAACTTCGAGACGGTCCTCCTTTACCTGGACGACGTGATCGTCTATTCGAAGACCTACGAGGACCATCTCAAGCACCTGGCCGAGGTGTTCGAAGCCCTGGCAGGCTATGGCCTGAAGGTGAAACCATCGAAGTGTCACCTGCTGAAACCAAAGGTCCAGTACCTAGGGCACGTGGTAAGCGCGGAAGGAGTGGCCCCCGACCCTGACAAGGTCACGGCAATCAAGAGCTGGCCAAGCCCCTCGAACATCAAAGAGGTGAGACAGTTTCTCGGGTTGGTAGGCTACTACCGAAGATTCATCCCCGGGTTCACCAAGATGGCAGCTCCTATGCAGGACCTCCTGATCGGACAGTCTAAGTCCAGGAGTCAAAAGCCACCCTTCAAGTGGGATAAACCGTAAGAGTAGTCCTTCCGCCAGTTGAAGATGGCCCTCACGGGGAATGAGATCCTGGCCTACCCTGATTATGGCCAGCCTTTTATCCTTCACACAGACGCCAGTAATGTGGGACTGGGAGCCGTACTGTCCCAAAACCAACAGGGCAGAGAAAGGGTGATCGCGTACGCCAGCCGGAAGCTGAGACCCACCGAGAGGAACCTGGAGAATTACAGCTCCTTCAAGCTAGAATTCTTGGCGGTGGTGTGGGCCGTGACGGAACGCTTCAAGCATTACCTGGTGTTATGCACACGCCCGGACTGACTGGCGTGTGTGGGTGTTGTGGTTCCACTGGACCATGGACCGGAGAGTGCCTGGAGGGGCGTGACTAAGTATCTGGCCGATCCGACCAAGGTGGCACGACGGCATACGACGCCAGTGCACCAGGGAGAAACCGGGCAGAGGGACCAGGTGCTACTCCAGGTCAAACTCCGGACACGGGGGTTGACCCACACTGGGATTACTGGAACAGGCAGGTTAGGCTGGCACAGACTGGTGGATGTAAGCAAACACGGCAGGTATGCAGATGGGTGGATACAGGCGAGTATGCAGGCAGGGAGGTACTGGCCGAAAGGACGGGCTGGAGCACAGAGAGGTTAAGACCCAGTACAGACTGGGTCACAGAACCGCAGATGCGGTAGACAACCACAGCAGAGAGGGAACGCCCGAAGCGGTGGGCAAGAACAGAGCAGGACGGGGCTGCAGGAGCAGCGAGCACAAGCAGGGCAGGACAAGACTGCCGGAGCAGCGGGCAGAAGCAGGGCGGAAACCGCAGAAGCAGTAAGCAAGATAAGAGCAGAGCAGAAACCGCAGGAGCGGCAAGCAAGGCAAGAGCAGAGTGAAAACCGCAAGAGCGGCAAGCTAAGCAGGAGCAGAGCGGACACCGCAGAGCGGTAAACAAGGCAGGAGCAGAGCAGAAACCGCAAGAGCGGCAAGCTAAGCAGGAGCAGAGCGGACACCGCAGAGCGGTAAACAAGGCAGGAGCAGAGTAGAAACCGCAAGAGCGGCAAGCTAAGCAGGAGCAGAGCGGACACCGCAGAGCGGTAAACAAGGCAGGAGCAGAGCAGAAACCGCAAGAGCGGCAAGCTAAGCAGGAGCAGAGCGGACACCGCAGAGCGGTAAACAAGGCAAGGGGATAGGACTCTGTTCACAAAGAACAGACGGAGAAGGAAAGGCAGAACCAGAAGCACGCACGGTACTTACATAGAAGTAGCGAGCGTACACTAAATTCACAACAGAGGTACAGAGACGACGAGAAGGAATTTAGGAGCGGGTTCAGACTCTGCAGAAAGACGCAGAAAACAGACATAGAGGGAAAAGGGAGACAAGGTTAAAGTAGAAACGAGGCACAGACAACAGGGAACAGAGGAACGGGAACAGAGACAGCAAGGCAGGAACACAAACAGGACTCTGTTCAGACAGGAACAGATACCGAAAGGCAGGAACACAAACAGGACTCTGTTCAGACGGGAACAGATACCGCAAGGCAGAGACACAAACAGGACTCTGTTCAGACGGGAACAGATACCGAAAGGCAGGAACACAAACAGGACTCTGTTCAGACGGGAACAGATACCGCAAGGCAGAGACACAAACAGGACTCTGTTCAGACGGGAACAGATACCGCAAGGCACAGACAGGCAGATCTAGGAATACGGCCCCTAGAAGGCGAAAGAACAGGCAAGAAGCGTGTTCACAAGAACAGACCACAGTTCAGACACAGAACTGGAAAACAGGCAGGAAAACAGGATAGGACCTGGCATGTCAGAGACAAAAAGCCAACTGACAAGAAACAATGCTCAGGCGCCATCTTGAGGAAGAAGGTGGTATAAATACCCAAAGATGGACAGCAATAGGCTGAAGGTGCAACAGGGGCGTGTCCGCAGCAGGTACAAGAAACAGGAAGTTCAGCGGGCGTCGCCCTATGCAGCCAAAGTGGAGCAGAGCAGAGCACAAGGAAAGAAGCCAGACCAGGAAGCTGGGCGGGAGATGAAGTTTGCGATCTTGCATGATGAGAGATGGAACACCATGCAAGAACGCCGACAGGTATGCTACAGTACCCCCCCCCCCCTTACGCCCCCTCTTCTTCAGGCCTGCAAGGATCTTCCGCAGGGAATTTGGGGGCCAATCCCTCTCTTCAAGGAGATTACTTCTATTGTCCACAGGAGGAGACAAAACTGGTCTCATAATCTGGATGGCTAGGATGCGACTTCCCATCCAGCCATCTTCAGCAACAGATGAAACGGGTGAAGTACCAGAAACAGCACACAAAAAAGTCTCTCTACATTTATTTTTAGGCAGCACCCCAAAAAGTTCAGGAGACAACTGGAGGTCTTCTGCCGGGTTGGAGGGATGCAGAGACTCGGGGGTAGCCTCTGCTTCGGGGTACATCTTGTCAAGCTCACAGGATGAAATGGGCAAAGTATCAGGTACAAGGTGTAGAGAAGACACTGCCTCTTTGTTATGTGGTGGTACCCCGGAGGATTCAGGAAACAACTGGGGGTCCTCCGCCAGGTTGGAGGGATACCGAGACTCGAGGGTAACCTCTGCTTCGGAGTACACAAGGTCAGACTCACTGGAAGAAGCGGGCGAGGTATCAGGTACCGAGTAAAGGAGAGTCTCTGTCCATTCGCTATCAGGTATCACCCCGGAGGGTTCAGGAGACGACTGGAGGTCCTCCGCCTGGTCGGAGGGGTGGAGAAACTCGGGGGTAACCTCTGCTTCGGAGTACACTAGGTCGGACTCACTGGAAGAAGCGGGCGAGGTATCAGGTACCGAGTAAAGGAGAGTCTCAGTCCATTCGCTATCAGGTAGCACCCCGAAGGGTTCAGGAGACGACTGGAGGTCCTCCGCCTGGTCGGAGGGGTGTAGAGACTCGGTGGTAACCTCTGCTTCGGAGTACACTAGGTCGGACTCACTGGAAGAAGCGGGCGAGGTATCAGGTACAGAGAATAGGAGAGTCTCTGTCCTTTCGCTACCAGGTAGCACCCCGAAGGGTTCTGGGGACAACTGGAGGTCCTCCGCCTGGTCAGAGGGGTGTAGAGACTCGGGAGTAACTACCACTTTGAGGCACCCATTGTCAGGCCCACAGGACTGAGCGGACGAAGTATCGGGTACCGGGTGTAGGGAAGTCTCTCTCCAATTGTCATCGAGTGGTATCCCGGAGGATTCAGGAGGCAACAAGGGGTCCTCCGCCAGGTAGTAGAGGTGTACAGACTCGGAGGTAAACACAGCTTCGGAGCATCCTTGGACATGCACACTGGTTAAAGTGGGTGTAGAATCTGATGCCAGGTGCAGGAAGCTCTCCTGTGTGGACTCTGGATGGGTAGCAGTCTCTTCTGGCTGGAGAACTGGTGCACCACCCACGCACATCACCCGCTGGGGCTTCTCCGGGATACAGGAAGATGAAGCTTCAGTAGGGACTTCAAGGTTGGGGTCAGGAGGTCTCAGGGAGGACAGACCCTGGCGTGACGGCTTGCCTCTGCGTCTAGCACTTCTGGACTGCCTCTTGAGGTTGGGAGCAGTATTCCGGAGAGTGTAGTCATCCTGAGTGGATTCAGGGCAAGCAACAGTCTTTTCGGGCAGGAGAACTTGTGCGCTACCTATGCACATTACCCGTCGGGGCTGCTCCGGGATACAGGGAAGTGAAGCTTCAGCAGGGGCTTCAGGGTTAGGATCATCGAAAGCCAAAAGGAAGGCCACCAGGAAGGCCTGTAGGTCAAGAACGATAGGATCCTGTGCTTCCCATAGGGGGTTGATCCATTCCAAGGCATCACCCGCTAGGTTGGACATTATAAATCCCACCTTAACCCGATCAGAAGAATAAGCATTAGCATAGAACCGGAACTGCAGCAAGCATTGCCACACAAACACACGGCATTGTTTTGGATCCCCGTAGTACCGTGGTGGGTCCGCGGGAGCAGGTGCAGCTTCAGCAGGGACTCCAGGGTTGGGGTCATCGAAGACCATTAGGAAGGCCACCAGGAAGGCCTGCAGGTCAAGGACGATAGGATCCCAAGCTTCCCATAGGGGGGTGACCCACTTCAAGGCATCCCCCGCTAGGTAGTCAATTATAAATGCCACTTTAGACCAATCAGAAGGAAAAGAAAGAGGGTAGAACTTGAAGTGCAGCATGCATTGCTCCACAAATGCACGACTTTGTTTTGGATCCCCATAGTACTGGGGCGGATCCGCAGGAACGGGTGCAGAAAGCTCCATCTGGACGGGTGCGAAATTAGCCTGGAACTCAGCTAGAGAAAAAAAAAAAATGTATTTATTTATTTTTAATGCACGTATTAGCTGGAAAACGTCTCAGAGAGCGAAGGCCGTGGGGCTCAACGGGAACCATGGCCTGAGCATGCTGTTATGCACACGCCCGGACTGACTGGCGTGTGCGGGTGTTGTGGTTCCACTGGACCATGGACCGGAGAGTGCCTGGAGGGGCGTGACTAAGTATCTGGCCGATCCGACCAAGGTGGCACGACGGCATACGACGCCAGTGCACCAGGGAGAAACCGGGCAGAGGGACCAGGTGCTACTCCAGGTCAAACTCCGGACACGGGGGTTGACCCACACTGGGATTACTGGAACAGGCAGGTTAGGCTGGCACAGACTGGTGGATGTAAGCAAACACGGCAGGTATGCAGATGGGTGGATACAGGCGAGTATGCAGGCAGGGAGGTACTGGCCGAAAGGATGGGCTGGAGCACAGAGAGGTTAAGACCCAGTACAGACTGGGTCACAGAACCGCAGATGCGGTAGACAACCACAGCAGAGAGGGAACGCCCGAAGCGGTGGGCAAGAACAGAGCAGGACGGGGCTGCAGGAGCAGCGAGCACAAGCAGGGCAGGACAGGACTGCCGGAGCAGCGGGCAGAAGCAGGGCAGGGCGGAAACCGCAGAAACAGTAAGCAAGATAAGAGCAGAGCAGAAACCGCAGGAGCGGCAAGCAAGGCAAGAGCAGAGTGAAAACCGCAAGAGCGGCAAGCTAAGCAGGAGCAGAGCGGACACCGCAGAGCGGTAAACAAGGCAGGAGCAGAGCAGAAACCGCAAGAGCGGCAAGCTAAGCAGGAGCAGAGCGGACACCGCAGAGCGGTAAACAAGGCAGGAGCAGAGCGGAAACCGCAAGAGCGGCAAGCTAAGCAGGAGCAGAGCGGACACCGCAGAGCGGTAAACAAGGCAGGAGCAGAGCAGAAACCGCAAGAGCGGCAAGCTAAGCAGGAGCAGAGCGGACACCGCAGAGCGGTAAACAAGGCAAGGGGATAGGACTCTGTTCACAAAGAACAGACGGAGAAGGAAAGGCAGAACCAGAAGCACGCACAGTACTTACATAGAAGTAGCGAGCGTACACTAAATTCACAACAGAGGTACAGAGACGACGAGAAGGAATTTAGGAGCGGGTTCAGACTCTGCAGAAAGACGCAGAAAACAGACATAGAGGGAAAAGGGAGACAAGGTTAAAGTAGAAACGAGGCACAGACAACAGGGAACAGAGGAACGGGAACAGAGACAGCAAGGCAGGAACACAAACAGGACTCTGTTCAGACGGGAACAGATACCGCAAGGCAGGAACACAAACAGGACTCTGTTCAGACGGGAACAGATACCGCAAGGCAGGAACACAAACAGGACTCTGTTCAGACGGGAACAGATACCGCAAGGCAGAGACACAAACAGGACTCTGTTCAGACGGGAACAGATACCGCAAGGCAGAGACACAAACAGGACTCTGTTCAGACGGGAACAGATACCGAAAGGCAGGAACACAAACAGGACTCTGTTCAGACGGGAACAGATACCGCAAGGCAGAGACACAAACAGGACTCTGTTCAGACGGGAACAGATACCGAAAGGCAGGAACACAAACAGGACTCTGTTCAGACGGGAACAGATACTGCAAGGCAGAGACACAAACAGGACTCTGTTCAGACGGGAACAGATACCGCAAGGCACAGACAGGCAGATCTAGGAATACGGCCCCTAGAGGGCGAAAGAACAGGCAAGAAGCGTGTTCACAAGAACAGACCACAGTTCAGACACAGAACTGGAAAACAGGCAGGAAAACAGGATAGGACCTGGCATGTCAGAGAAAAAAGACAACTGACAAGAAACAATGCTCAGGCGCCATCTTGAGGAAGAAGGTGGTATAAATACCCAAAGATGGACAGCAATAGGCTGAAGGTGCAACAGGGGCGTGTCCGCAGCAGGTACAAGAAACAGGAAGTTCAGCGGGCGTCGCCCTATGCAGCCAAAGTGGAGCAGAGCAGAGCACAAGGAAAGAAGCCAGACCAGGAAGCTGGGCGGGAGATGAAGTTTGCGATCTTGCATGATGAGAGATGGAACACCATGCAAGAACGCCACCAGGTATGCTACACCTGGCCTCCGCAAAGTTCACCGTGTACACGGACAACAACCCGTTGACACACCTGGACAATGCAAGACTGGGTGCCCTAGAACAGCGGTGGATGGCCCGTCTCTCCAACTATGACTTCGTGATCAAGTACCGGGCAGGCAAAACCAATGCCAATGCGGACGCCCTATCAAGGATGCCTCACTTACCTGAAGGTGACGAAGACCCAGAAGAGCTGGAGGAGGTAGAACTCCCCGCGTTTCACCGGTATGGAGCCACTCAACACTCTCACCGTGTGAAGGAGGAGGATCTAACAACCGTGATGATCAATCCACTACCTCACCACAGCTGGGCCGAAACCCAAGATAGTGACCCTGCCATCCGCCTGGTGAAAGATCTGCTGACCCAGGAAGACGCCCGCATGGATCCGGATGCCACAGAGGAAGCCAAGCAGCTATGGAAAGAGAAGAGCAAGCTGTTCCTCTACGAAGGCAAGTTGTGCAGAAGGATTGTCAACCACCGGACGCACGAGCTGACCTGGCAAGTCGTGGTCCCAAGGCGGGATGCAGCTATGGTCCTGGGGGCTTACTATGACAGAGCGGGACACTTCGGTTGGAAGAAACTGGAGTTCCTGCTAAGAGGAAGGTTCTTTTGGGTCGGCATGAGAGGAGCTGTAGAAAAATGGTGCAGAGACTGTGGCCCTTGTCACCTAAGGAGGAAGGACCGTGCCAGCCAGAAGACACCCTTGAGGCCCATCGTCACCACGCAGCCTCTTCAGCTGGTAGCTCTGGACCATGTCAAATTGGCTCCCAGCCGGTCAGGATACATCTATGCCCTGACAATCGTGGACCACTATTCCCGTTTTCTAGTGGTGGTCCCGGTAAAGGACTTGACAGCCCAAACAGCGGCCAGAGCCTTCCAGCAATACTTCTGCCGTCCACACGGGTATCCGGAACAGGTCCTGACAGACCAGGGTCCAGCGTTCGAGGCTGAAATCTTCCAGGAGTTCTGCAACCTCTATGGCTGTAAGAAGATTCGTACAACGCCTTACCACCCCCAAACCAACGGGATGTGTGAGAAAATGAACAATATAGTTATTGATCTCCTGAAGACGTTGCCCCTGGAGGAACGCAGCCTGTGGCCAGAAAAACTGCCGGATCTAATAGACTTATACAACAATATCCCGGTGAATGCTACAAACTGCACCCCGGCTTACCTGATGCGAGCCAGACCAGGTAAGCTGCCCGTAGACCTGGAGATGGGAGTCCTAATACCTGAGGAAACCTCCCCAGATGCAGACTGGGATACAGAAAGGCAACTTCAGTACAAGAAGGTACAGAAGAGTGTGGAGAAGAGCCTGGCCCAGGTGAGAGAGAGGCAAGAAAAACTCTTCAATCAACACGCCCCTGCTGGTCCCCTAGAACCTGGTGAGCAAGTCCTAAAGCGAAAAAGAAGGCTACATAAGTTGGACGACCAGTGGGAAAGGGAACCCTACACCGTACTGCAGTCTGACCACGACAACCCAAAGGTGTGCGTAATCACCAAGGACGGAGGAGAAACCACTAGTGTCGTCTCCAGAGACCAGCTCAAAAGATGCCCCGAGCAACTCCGTAGTGCAGAAGAGGATCAGAGTGACCTTGAACCCGCAGAGGACAAGGAAGAAATGATCAGCACCGTTCTCGGAGAGTTCCCTCAGTCCTGGACTCGCATAAATGATGCCATAGTGGTACCTGTCCTGCATTTCCTGCAACCAGCACAGCAACAACCAACACCAGAGCCGGAAGGTGAAGAGGAGCAAGCGGTTCCAGAGGCAGAAGAGCCTGTACCAGCAGCCCAGGAGAGTCAACCCTCTGCTGACAGTGAGCCTGCCATGCCTGCGGTAAGCCAAAGGACCCGCAGACAGCTGCCTGCTCTACCTGTACACCCAGCTGGTAGCTGCACCCCTAACGCTAGTGGGGAAAGCCAAGTCAGTCCACCACCAGACAGTGGGTTAAGGAGGTCAACCAGGAGCACAAAGGGGCAGATACCCGCTCGCTGGAGAATATAGGGTGCACTAATTGTAAATAACCCTGTTGCCAAATGTTGAATTGTTTGCCAAGTTACATGCATGTTTGGTAATTCTGTGTTTCAGTTTCTTGCAGTTACCGTAAGGATTCAAAGGTTATGGACTTTTTATAACCGGGACCTTGTATGGACTGCGTTCGGAGCTTAACCAAGGAATGAACTAAGACTGTAAAGGACTTGGGGTAGGACAGACCCCCACCTGGTTAAGGCTCCCCGTTGTATTGGTGATATGGACACCCGGTCACAGGCCACACTGTGACCTTAAGAACTCAATTTGTGCGTCGTCTGTCTATTAATGTCTATTAATGTTTTATAGTTATGCATATTGTCTTTGTTTATTGTTTAGTCCCGGAGTACTAAATTTCACTAGGGGGGAATGTGTCACCCTGGCCTGGATGCCACAAGTGTAATTAAAGCTGTGTCTGAGAGCAAGGGGGAGGTTCTCTAGTCAGGGGAACATTAGCATGCAATGCCTCCTGTCTCAGGCCAGTAGGGGGAGCTGGATGCCCCTATAAAAGCTGGTACTGGGGGCAGGGTTAGAGAGAACTTGATGGCCTGTCTCAGCACTGAGACTTGTCCCAGAGCAGAGCAGGGACAGACAGTTGCACTGCACCTAAGAGGAAGTGTGGCAGGAGGAGAGCCACAAGCCAGAGACAAGAGGCGAAGAGAGCCTGTCTTGGCAGATAAGAGACTGACTTTACCAGACTTTGGTGTCGGAGGCTGGGAGGATTCTACATCCTCCAGCAGAGAACCAGTCCGCAAGGGACTGTATATTCCTTGGCCTAAGAAGCCTGGAGGTCCTGCCACAACCGAAGGGACCAGTAAAGCCGTACAAGGCTGGGAGCAGAAAGGAACCCACGTCGCAGGCCATACAGGCGAGAATACACGGAAAGCTTGGAAACGTGGGCTGTTACCCTATAACGAGGAGATAGCCAGAAGGAGCGCAGAAAGCACGGTAGGCCTACACCCTCACCCTGACCAGGGCCAATTTCCCCGTTGCTCTCAGACATCCAGGTCCCCTCCTAGCTGGGACTGTTTATGGGTCAGTTTACCTGTTTCAGTAAAGACCCTGGACTGCAACCTATTGTCTGTGTGCTCCTTGGCGCCTCCAGCACTACCGGTACTGGGACTCTCACCACCATCACTCCCACCATCCACTACACTGCCCTGGGGCCGCACTCTTCCCGTGGGGAGTCAAACCATCCCAGCTGCACACCTCATCAGCCCCAGCGGTCTGCCTTGCAGCGGCGGTACCTAATGACCGCAAATCCATGGGTGGCGTAGTCGGACATTATCAATAGCACATAACGGACTACCACTGGCCTGACCACCCTGAGCCACGGAACCGGGTTGCCACTACTACTCCCACCATTTCCCTAATTGCCCGGATCCGAGTGCCCCACGGCCCAGGGGGCGAGTCAGCTTTGGCGTAGTCGGCAGGATCATCAGCACATAGCAGACTACCACTGGCCTGACCACCCTGAGCCACGGAACCGGGTTGCCACTATTACTCCCATCGTTCCCCTATTGCCCGGATCCGAGTGCCCCACGGCCCAGGGGGCGAGTCATGAGTTAGAAACACTGAAGGTCCTGTCTGTTCAGTATGAGGAGATCCAAGATAGGGCCAAGTCTTTGATGCCAAGAGATGAAAGAATCTGTAGTATGAGTTAATGGTCTACTGTGTCGAAGGCAGATGACAGGTCCAGGAGGAGAAGGACAGAATAGTGTTGCTTGGATTTGGCGGGTAGCAGGTTGTTGGTAACTTTAGTCAGGGCAGTTTCAGTAGAATGGTGCGGTCGGAAGCCAGATTGTAAGCAAAGGAGGAGAGGTAGGAGGACAGTTCAAAATGGAAGTGTTGTTCGAGTACTTTTGAAGCATAGGGGAGAAGTGATATGGGGTGATAGCTAGTCAGAGAGGATGGGTCAAGGGAGAGTTTTTTGAGGATGGGTGTAATCGAGGCATGTTTGAAGCATGAGGGGAAGACACCAGTTGTTAGTGACAGGTTCAAAAGGTGGGTTATAGTTGGGATGAAGACTGTAGTAAAGCTAGAGATGAGGTGGGACGGGATAGGGTCAAGTTCACAGGTGGTGAGGTGTGACTTGGAGAGTAAGGAGGAAAGTTGATCTTCCGTAATGGCAGAGAAGCTGGTTTTGGAGGAGGAGGATTGAGTAGATATGAGAAGGGGCGGTGGGGACTTTAGGTAAAAGCTTTGTCTGATGTTATCAATCTTCTGCATGAAGAATGAGGCAAAGTCCTCGGCTGAGATGAGAGGAGAGGGAGGAAGCGTTGGGGGACGGAGGAGAGAATTGAAAGTGTTAAATAGCTGCTTAGAGTTGTGTGACAGGGAGGATATGAGAGATGAGAAGTAGGTTTGTTTTGCTGCAGTGAGAGTGGACTAGAAAGTAGTGAGGGACTGTTTGAATGCAATTAAATGCTCGTTGCAGTGGGAATTTTTCCATCTCCGCTCAGCAACCCTGGAGGTCCGTCTCAGTTCTTTAGTCAGGCTGGTGTGTCAGGATTGCCTGTTGATTGTGCGAGCTTTGGTATGTGTGAGGGGGACGACCAAATTGAGGGCTGCAGCTGTTGTGGTGTTATATCAAGTGGCAGCAACATCTGTATCATGTAAGCAGCTTATATCTGTAAGAGGGAGAAGGAATTCAGAGAGTGAGTGTAGGTCGAGGTGTTTGACCTATAGGGGATAGAGTGAAAACATACAGAAACATTGCTTAATGTGAATGTGTACTATCTTTTAAGTGCGTAGTTAAAGAGGGTGTAAAGTGTGGTTACCTGACTCCTGCAATGACCAACTGCCGAATGAAATAACTGTCCACACTTGGCGCCAATGATACACTTAGCACAAGAAGACACGTGCATGCACCCCACACGCGTGCACCCCTTAAGCAGCTTCTAAATTCATAGGAGAGACTAAATCATCAGGTGAGTGGCATTGTGGGAGCTGCTTGTGGATAAATTAGCAGCTGGTCAGATCACCAGGAGATGGCCAGTTGATCAAAGACAGAACTAACACCATGCCCGGCTACACAGTATAACACCTTCCACCATCAGATAGTGTCTGCAATGAGGGAGGGGGGGACAGACACGTATCAGTGAGTATTGAATGGAGTGTAAAAGGTGACATATAGCAAAGATCCATAAAGCAGAGATATTGTGCAATTTAGATTGTTTCAAGGGAAGTTGCAGAAGATGACAGACAGCAAGCAGAGATATTGTACCTGTATGAAGATAGAAGGATATGAAAACAGTTAACCCTGAAGAGGTATCACCACATCCAAAGTCGGATGGGTTTCCCTTCTGTGTTCTTGTGGGTGATGAGGAGGTAGTGTCCCGAGACTGACATTCCTGAGTTAGGGGTGACCAGTGAGAATTTCGGGTCCGCCCAATATAGAGACCTAACTCTGAGGGAAGCCTTTAACAATGTCAGTTATAAATGGGATTGCGGAGGAGTCGGGGGCTGACACAAGATTTCCCTATTTTATGTTGAGTGGGGAGTTGTTGTACCGGGTTAGGAAAGTGAGGGAGGAGCTTGTAGACTAGTTATTGGTGCCGGGGCCCTATATACGGAGGGTGTTGGACATGGCCCATTCACATGTTTTGGGTGGCCATCTGGGAGTGGAAATAACGCAGGAATGGATTGTGAAGACGTTCTATTGGCCCGGATGTCACCGGGAAATATTAAAACATTGCAGGTCCTGCCCTACGTGCCAGTTAACCACCCCCAACTCTCACTTTCGAAGTCCCCTCGTGCCATTGCCCGTCATTGAAGTGCCGTTCGAGAGAATTGCTATGGGCTTGGTTTGTCCCCTGCTTAAATCGGCTTGTGGGCATTAATATATATTGATCATCTTGGACAATGCCACTCACTATCCTGAAGCGATCCCTCTGGGAAACCCCTACGCTAAGAGTATAGCTCGCGAATTGGTCCATGTTTTTTCCCGGACAGGGTTACCAAGGGAAATCCTGACCGACCGGGGAACACCCTTCATGAGTAAGGTGATGAGGGAATTGTGTAAGGCCCTGCAAATCTCCCAACTGAGAACATCAGTATACCATCCTCAGACAGATGGCCTCGTGGAAAGGTTCAACAAAAGTCTGAAGAGTATCCTGAGGAAGGCTATAGAAAAGGACAGTAGAGACTAGAACTGTCTCCTGCCGTATCTGTTATTCTCTATTCGAGAGGTTCCACGGGCCTCTACTGGGTTCTCGCCATTTGAACTCCTGTATGGCCGACACTCAGGGGTCTCCTGGATATAGCAAAGAAACCTGGGAAGCCGAAGTCACGCCCCACAGGAGCATCATCTAGCACGTCGCCCTGATGCAGGAGAGAATTGCGAACATGATGCCCATCGTAAAAGAATATCTCCAGGCACAAGAAGCTCAGGCCAGGATCTACAACCGGTCAGCCAGAGTGCGGCAGTTCAGTCCTGGTGACCAAGTCCTCGTGCTAATTCCTACCGTGGAGAGTAAATTCTTGGCCAAGTGGCAAGAGCTGTATGAGGAGGTGGAGAAGCTTGGTGATGTGAACTATAAAAAAATTCATCAACCAGGAAGACATAAACCATACCAAATCTACCATGTCAATCTCATCAAGCCGTAGCAAGACAGAGAGACTGTTGAAACTCTGTGCTTGCTGGGCAAGCCAGAAGGCGAGGTTGAAGGAGTCTCAATAGTGGAGATGCTGTTGAAAGCCCAAAAACAGCAGTGTCAGGAACTGCTGAAGAAGAACAGGGACCTGTTCTCGGAATTGCCTGGGTGCACAAAGGTCATAGAACCTAAGGTTCTGACGGAACCACATGTGCGGGTGAACCTGAAGCCCTATCGAATTCCTGAGGCTCGACGAGAATTGATCTCCAAAGAAGTGGAGTGTATGTTGAAACTTGGGGTCCTTGAGGAATCCAAGAGCGGATGATCGAGACCGACTGTCCTGATTCCAAAACCCGCTGGCGAATTAAGGTTCTGCAACGACTACAGGAAGTTGATTGAAGTCTCCAAGTTCAACGCATATCTGACGCTGCGTGTTGATGAGCTGATCAACAGACTTGGGCCGGCAAGGTACATAACTACTTTGGACTTAATAAAGGGATATTGGCAAATTCCCATGTCACAAAAAGCCAAGTAGAAGACTGCTTTCTCTACGCCCGTCGATTACTTTCAAAATGTCAGGATGCCGTTCTGACTGCAGTGAGCTTCGGCCACTAGTGATGAGCAAGCGTGCTCGTTTAACCCTTTAATTGAGCATGCTCAGGTGCTAACCCAGTATCTTCTGCGTGTTGCCCACATGCCCGGACTGACTGGCGTGAGCGTGGTTAGTGATCCCACTGGGCCACGAACCGAGGAGTGCCTGGAGGGGCGTAACTAAGTATCAACCCGATCCGACCAAGGTCGCACGGCGGCTCAGTCGACTCCGTGAACCAGGGAGGAACCGAGCAGAGGGACCAGGTGCCACTCCAGGTCAGACCCCGGTCACAGCCGTTCACCCACATCGGGGAATGCAGGAACGGGCAGGCATGGCTGGTATGCAGACAGGTGGGTACTGGCAGGCACGTCTGGTATGCAGACAGGTGGGTACTGGCAGGCACGGCTGGCATGCAGACAGGCGGGTACTGGCAGGCACGGCCGGAATGCAGACAGGCAGATACTGGCAGGTAGGAACGCAGGCCGGATAGGGACCAGTACAGACTGGGATACAGGAACAGAGCCGCAGGTGCGGTTGACAAGTAGAGCAGAGCGAAACCGCAGGTGCAGTGGACAAACAGAGCAGAGTGAAACCGCAGGTGCGGTGGACAAGCAGAGCAGAGCGAAACCGCAGGTGCGGAGGACAAGCGAGGCAGAACAGAGCAGAGCAAAACCGCAAGTGCGGAGGACAAGCGAGGCAGAATAGAGCAGAGCGAAACCGCAAGTGCAGAGGAACAAGCAGAGAAGAACAGAGCAGAAGGTGCAGGTAGACAGGACAGGGCACTGTTCACATGGAAAAAACTGGGAAACACAGGAAGATAGTTAGAACACAGGAGATAGATACGGAGGCAGGAAAACGGGACAAGCAGAACCAGATACGCACAAAGTACTTAACAATGAAGTAGCGAGTGGACACAAAACTCACAAACAGAAGTACAGAGACAACGAGTTGGAGTTAGGTGCAGGTTCAGACACTGCAGGAAAAGGGAAGGTACGGACATAGAGACAAACAGGTAACGGGCAAGGACACAGTTCAGAGAGGAACTGAACCAGGAGCAAGATACAGAAACGAACCTGGGAACTCAGCCCCCAGGGTGGCGGAAACAGACTAAAAGTCACAGATACAGGTAACGGGCCTGGGTATACAGCTCCCAGGGTGGCGGAAACAGATAAGATGCAGGACAGGACCTGGCAACTCAGTTGCACAGAACACACTGAAAGAAAATGTTGCTCAGGCACTTCCTACTGGGTGAAGGGGGTTTAAATATCCAGTGACAGCAATAGGCTGGTGACGCATTAGGAGTGCGCACACTGCAACTTTAAGAATCAGGCAGTAACCGCACTGCCGCCGTAAGCAATCAGACAAGAGACATGCACACAGCAAGTACTGGAGTAAAGTGTGCAGCCTGGACTGATAGGTAAGTTGGCGGTCTTTCAATGGTGGGAGATGGTAAGCCATGCCAGCACGCCGCCAGGGATGTTACACTGCGTACTCGTATACTATGTTTGAGTCCCTGCATCTGCATGATTTACGGCTATTTTACTGCCTCAACACATGCAGGGATTGCTTTTTTGTTACGGAATCCTCATGTGTTAAGGCTGTCTAACAGCCACAAATCATGCAGACGTAGGGACCCGAACATAATATAGGAGCACGCCGAAGATACTCAGTTAGTACCAGAGCAGGCTCGGTTATAGGGTTAAATAAGCACGCTCGCTCATCACTACCGGCCACCTTCCAGAGGGCCATGGACCGGATCTTCGCACCCCATAAGAATTACAGTGTGGTATACCTGGACGATATCGTAATCTTCAGCCCAGATTGGGGAAGTCATCTTGGAAAGGTCCATGCTCTTAGGAAGGCGGGGTTCTCTATAAATCCAAAAAAGTGCCATAGCGAAATGGGTAAATAGAGATATAGCCTTTTAGTACGGAGTTCTACAATTACAGTGATGCCCAATTTATACTGTTTCTTTTTATGTTTTAATACTTTTGCACAGGAAAATAATTTGAATTTTTTTTTTTCTAAGAACAGAGTGTAATGGGCTTCTTTTTTGCATAACGAGCTTTATTTTTATTGGGATCATTTTTGAGTACATATGTCTTTACAATCATTTTATGTGAGGTGCACAAAAATGGTGATTCTTGAGCCCCAAGCCTAGATGACAAACTGTGATTTATAAAACATTTTCCGCATTCTGGGCATGTATACGGCTCCTCCACTGTGTGACTTCTTTGATGCTCATCACCCATTCTGTGCTGTAAAGCCCATTGCAACGAATAGAGAATTGTAAAAGTGATTAACTATATGATCACCATAAGTGACCTAACGTTAAGGCAAACAAGAATTTACTTGAAACGATTATTGTGCACAAATAATTGCTTATTCATTCGCCGTTTACAGGTGTTGTTATGGAAACGACCTCCATCTCCATTGCATAATCAATAAGTGAGAAATTATTTTTTATTACATTACACAAATATTATGAAGGATAAGTCTTAAAGTTATTGTCTCACAAAGTACATTTTAATCAATAGATCTTGGAATACAAATAAGTTCCACAATGGAATGTGTTAAAAAAAAGTTCCTGTGCTGAGATAATCTTATGAATGTGCCCCTACACTGCCCGCATCACTAACATGCTTTTTTCATTAAGATTGGTGGTATTGTTGAGGGAGGGCAATGGCCCTTCACGGTTGACCAAGTGAGTGTCAAATTATTATGCTGATTGCGCAATCCAACAGGGAACCAGACGGAGACAGTGCTCTGTATGGGAGGATTCAAAAGAATCTCTGATCCCGTTTATTTTGCTTAGCATTTTGTAACATACCTGGCGGCGTGATTGCATAGTGCATCACCTCCCACTATGCAAGATCGCAATCTTAACCTTCAGTCCAGTTTGTAAGCCGTGCTCCTGTTCATACTGTGTGCATGCTCTGGTCTGATTGTTTAGAGCGGCGGCCCGGTTACTTCCTGATTCTTATAGCTGCGGTGGGCACACTTCTAATGCTTCCCCAGCCTATTGCTGTGAGTCACTGGATATTTAAACCCACTCCACCTTGGAGGAGGTGCCTGAGCAACACTAAAATTCAGTGTGCTCCTTTACTCTGAAGTTGCCAGGTCCTGTGTTATTTCTTGTCTGTTTCCGCCATTTCTGGGGGCTGCATTCCCAGACCTGTTACCTGTTTCTTCTTGTCTGTTCCGCCATTTCTGGGGGCTGCATACCCAGACCTGTTACCTGTGACTTCTTGTCTGTTTCCACCATTTCTGGAGGCTGCATACCAAGGCTCGTTCCTGTATCTCGTTGCAGTGTCAGTTCCTGTCTGAACTGTCTCCTAGCCTGTTATCTGTTTGTCTCTATGTCTGTACCTTCCCTTTTCCTGCAGTGTCTGAACCTGCCCCTAACTCCAACTCGTTGTCTCTGTACTTCTGTTTGTGAGTTTAGTGTCCACTCACTACTTTGCAAGTACCTTGTGTGTATCTGGTTCTGCTCTTCCCTTCCAGTCTGTTCTGTGTGAACAGAGCCCTGTCCTCTCTGCTCTGCCTTGTTCACAGCTCCGGCGGTTCCTCTCTGCTCTGCCTTGTCCACCGCTCCGGCGGTTCCTCTCTGCTCTGCCTTGCTCACCGCTCCGGCGGTTCCTCTCTGCTCTGCCTTGTCCACCGCTCCGGCGGTTTCTCCCTGCTCTGCCTTGCTCACCACTCCGGCAGTTCCTCTCTCCTCTGCCTTGTTCACCGCTCCGGTGGTTTCGCTCTGCTCTGCCTTGCTCACCGCTCCGGTGGTTCCTTCCTGCTCCGCTTGCTCACCGCTCCGGCGGTACCTCTCTGCTCTGCCTTGCTCACCGCTCCGGCGGTTCCTTCCTGCACTGCCTTGCTCACCGCTCCAGCGGTTCCTTCCCTCTCAGCCTTGCTCACCGCTCCGGTGGTATCTCACTGCTCTGTCCTGCCCACCGCTCCAGCGGTTCCTCTCTGCTCTGCTTGTCTACCGCATCTGCGGTTCTGTTCCTGAATCCCAGTCTGTACTGGACCCTATCCAGCCTGCGCTCCAACCTGCTAGTGCCTCCCTGTCTGCACTCCAGCCGTGCTTGCCAGTACCCCCCCAGTCTGCATACCAGCCGTGCTTGCCAGTATCCTCCTGTCTGCAATCCAGCCTTGCCTGCCAATACCCACCTGTCTGTGTGCCAGGCTAACCTGCCTGTTCCTGTATTCCCCGGTGTGGGTCAACAGCAGTGTCCGGGGTCTGACCTGGAGTAGCACCTGGTCCCTCTGCTCGGTTCCTCCCTGGTGCACGGAGTCGACTGAGCCGCCGTGCGACCTTGGTCGGATCGGGTTGATACTTAGTTACGCCCCTCCAGGCACTCCTCGGCTCATGGTACAGTGGAATCACTAATCACGCACACGCCAGTCAGTCCGGGCGTGTGCATAACACATTTTATATTGTTTTGAGTATATCAATAGCCAATCACCTACAGCCACACTACAGTACTACAGGCTTGAGCCAATGTTAGTGCAATTATTACTGAAACACATATATGGTCATATTATCATCGTTAGTTCGTAGCACGATTGAAATTTACAAGGTCAATCCTAGCCTAGACTAGTTAGATAACAGGAGCGGGGTGTCTGACAAAATGTCCTTGTGAGAAAAAGTTAGTGTGAGAAAGTTCCATGTAAAGCATGAGAAAAGAAGGAAAGAAGTATGTTATGCAAGGAGTGATAATAACATGATTTTGAAACAAGCAGACAAAATGGAGTTACTATAGCATGAATATCAATATGTCCTTTACATTTCCCCCCTACAAATTATGTTATTATCAACAATAGAGGTGCTATCCCAGGGTCATGCTTTGAGCCTGAGGGACATTAGTCTTCACTCAATTTGTGCCCTTGTTACCAATTGAGTGTAACATCCCTGGCGGCGTGCTTGCATAGTGCACCACCTCCCACTATGCAAGATCGCAATCTTACCCTTCAGTCCAGTCTGCAAACCTTGCTCTTGTTCATGCTGTGTGCATGCCTCTGGTCTGAGTGCTTAGGGCGGCGGCCCGGTTACTTCCTGATTCTTATAGCTGCTGTGGGCACACTCCTAATGCGTCCCCAGCCTATTGCTGTGAGACACTGGATATTTAAACCCACTGCACCCTGAAGGAGGTGCCTGAGCAACACTATCATTCAGTGTACTCCTTCGCCTCTGAGTTGCCAGGTCTTGTCCTGTTTCTTGTCTGTTTTGCCACTCTGGGGGCCGTATACCCAGACCTGTTATCTGTGACTTCTAATCTGTTTCTGCCACTCTGGGGGCTGAGTTCCCAGGCTCGTTCCTGTACCTTGTTCCTGGTTCAGTCTCTGTCTGAACAGTGTCCTAGCTCGTTACCTGTTTGTCTCTATGTCCGTACCTTCTCTTTTCCTGCAGTGTCTGAACCTGCCTCTAACTCCAACTCGTTGTCTCTGTACTTCTGTTTGTGAGTTTAGAGTCCACTCTCTACTTCATTGAAAGTACCTTGTGTGTATCTGGTTCTGCTTTTCCCTTCCAGTCTGTTCCATGTGAACAGAGCCCTGTCCTCTCTGCCTGCACCTTTCGCCCTGTTCTGCTCTGCTTTGCTCACCACTCCGGCGGTTCCTCTCTGGTCTGCCTTGTCCACCGCTCCGGCGGTTCCTCTCTGCTCTGCCTTGCTCACTGCATCTGCGGTTTTGCTCTGCTTGCTCACCGCACCAGCGGTTCTGCCTTGCCCACCACTCCGGCAGTTCCTCTCTGCTCTGCCTTGTTCACCGCTCTGGCGGTTCCTCTCTGCTCTGCCTTGTCCACCGCACCTGCAGTTTTGCTCTGCTTGCTCACCGCTCCAGCGGTTCCCCTCTGCTCAGCCTTGTTCACCGCATCTGCGGTTCTGCTCTGCCTTGCTCACCGCTCCGGCGGTACCTCTCTGCTCTGCCTTGCCCACCACTCCAGCGGTTCCTCTCTGGTCTGCCTTGTTCACCGCATCTGCGGTTTCACTTTGCTTGCTCACCGCACCAGCGGTTCTGCCTTGCCCACCACTCCGGCGGTTCCTCTCTGCTCTGCCTTGCTCACCGCTCCGGCGGTACCTCTCTGCTCTGCCTTGCCCACCACTCCAGCAGTTCCTCTCTGGTCTGCCTTGTTCACCGCATCTGTGGTTTCGCTCAGCTTGCTCACCGCACCAGCGATTCTGCCTTGCCCACCATTCCGGCGGTTCCTCTCTGCTCTGCCTTGTCCACCGCTCCGGCGGTTTCACTCTGCTCTGCCTTGGCCACCACACCTGCGGTTTCACTCTGCTCTGCTTGTCTACCGCACCTGTGGCTCTGTTCCTGTATCCCAGTCTGTACTGGACCCTATCCAGCCTGCGCTCCAACCTGCTAGTACCTCCCTGTCTGCACGCCAGCCGTGCCTGCCAGTACCTCCCTGTCTGCACTCCAGCCGTGCTTGCCAGTACCCACCTGTCTGCATACCAGTCGTGCCTGCCAATACCCACCTGTCTGTGAGCCAGCCTAACCTGCCTGTTCCTGCATTCCCTGGTGTGGGTCAACAGCCGTGTCCGGGGTCTGACCTAGGAGTAGCACCTGGTCCCTCTGCTCGGTTCCTCCTTGGTGCACGGAGTCGACTGAGCCACTGTGCGACCTTGGTCGGATCGGGTTGATACTTAGTCACGCCCCTCCAGGCACTCCCCGGTTCATGGTTCAGTGGGATCACTAATCATGCACACGCCAACCAGTCCAGGCGTGTGCATAACATTGAGGCTGTCACGGCATGTCCATCCCCCCTTTTTAGTTGATATAATCATAAAGCTCTGATCTTCAGATGTGAGGTTGGTCGGGGCATGCGGGTAAAGTTCATCATTCCCTTGTCATCCAGGTCCTCAATGCTGGTTACATCTGGGAGGTCCGTGTACAGTAGCACTGGATGTCGGTTAACAGCATCCTCCTTGCTCTCTGATGACTGGCAGGCTTTCCTCATGCAAAATGGGATACAATAAAAGACTAGTTTTAGTAAGACATATGTTAACAAGATGCAAGCAGCAATATGCAACACTCCTTGTAATATTCCAGCAATCCATCCACCAATCCCTTTAACCGCTTCCCGACCGCCCACTGTAGATAAACGTCCGCGCTGCCTGGGCTCTGTGCAGCGCGGACGTTTAAAAACGGTGGGTGGTCTCGCAGTGCTCAGGACCCCCTGGGTCCTGCAAGCGCTGTGAGAGCGGTGCAGAGCGTTAGCTCTGACAGGGAACATCATCGGGACCTGATTAGATCAGGTCCCAGTGATGTTAACCCTTTGCTGTCTTCTATATGCTGCGATCTATAGTGATCGCGGCATATAGGAGACAGCAGGAGGAGAGGGGGTCGTCCACTTACCTCTCTGACGACCCCTTGATTGCTTTCAGGACCTGGCGTTGCTATGGCAGCTGGAAGTCACATGACCGCCTCCAGCTCTGCCATATATGGTGTCCTTCCTGTCTGGCTTCAGCCTGTAGCTGATGCCAGACAAGAGACTGTGAAACAGTCAGTGAAGATCTCATATAATGTAAAATATGTCTATTACATTACATGAGATCAGGGATCAGAAAAATAAAAATTAATGTCCCATACAGGGACTAAGTAAAAATGTAAAAAAAAGTAAAAAAAAATGTTTTGAAACTGTTAAAAAAAAAATACAAAATAAATAAAAATAAATAAATAAAATATTAAACCGATAAATCCATATAGTTATGCAAAAATAAAAAAAGTACACATATTTGGTATTGCCGCGTCCGAAACAACCTGAGCTATAAAACTGTCACACTAATTAACTCCTTATGTGTACACCGTAATAAAAATAAATAAAAAACGGAGCAAAAAACTATGCTTTTTCCTCATATCGCCAAACAAAAAGTGGAAAAAAATGCGATCAAAAAGCAAAATGGAAATAGAAATGGTACCGCTGAAAACGTCATCTTGTTCCGCAAAAATCAAGCCGCTATACAGCTCCATCAGCCAAAAAATAAAAAAGTTATACCTCTCAGAATAAAGCAATGCAAAAAAAATATTTTTTCTATAAAATTGTTTTATTGTGTAAAAGCGCCAAAACATAAAAAAAATATACAGTAAGTGTAGTATCGCTGTAAATGTACTGACCCGAAGAATAACGCTGCCTGATCACTTTTACCACACGCAGAACGGCATAAAAAAAAACCTCAAAAAACAATTCCTGAATTGTTGGTTTTTGTTAATTTTACCTCCCAAAAAAACGGAATAGAAAGCGATAAAAAAATGTCACGTACCCACAAATGGTACCAATAAAAATGTCAACTCGTCCTGCAAAAAACAAGCTGTCACATGACTCTGTCGGCCGAAATATGGAAAAATTATAGCTCTCAAAATATGACGATGCAAAAACTAGATTTTGCAAAAAAAAAGCGTCTCTTAGTGTGTGACAGCTGTCAGTCATAAAAACCCGATATAAATCTGGTATCTCTGTAATCGCACCGACCCGAAGAATAAAGTAATCTAATCAGTTATATCACACTAGGAACGGCGTAAAAAAATAAATAAAACCAATTCTTCACCTGCTACTGATTTGTTTATTATGTCTCCCAAAGATCGCAGTATGGCTCTGCTCACATTTATCCTGCGCTCTGCGCTTAGCACTTACGGCAGAGTTTCCATGTAAATCTCTGAAATATGTGATTCAGCCGGAACCCATGACGGAAGATTCCCTGTAATGAGGCAGATATAGGCCACTGTGGATGCCATCTGGCCTGTGATCCCACGGTGTCATTTGTTTTAGGCGTGCATAAAAGTGCGGTTGGCCACAGTTTTGTGCACTTCTGAAAAAAAGGACACCACTAAACAGAGGCCAGACGGAGTCCAGAGTAACTCTGCTGCCTCATTATAGTGAATGGATCCCGCAGGGGTTTCATCTGAATTACATCACTTGGAAATTTAGATGGAAACCCCAATGTAAGTGCTCAGCCTAGAGCGCCGGATAAATGTTACGTAAAATGTTCCCAATAAAAGCTTCAACTCAGTCCTCAAAAAAAGCTAGTCCCCACTCAGGTCCGTCATCTGTTAAAAATATAAGGGACTTCCAAGTTACTGGTAGCAGAAAGGCTCTGGAAAAGCGAAATGGCCCTTGCCCCCCAAAAGAAATTCAAAAAATTTTGTGCTCCCAAATCCAAATGCCTATTCTACAATAATTTGTTCTCCAATTGTCAAATAGCACTCCGTCCCCCCCAAATCTCGCCATATGGCTGAGCGGTACGATACAGCCACATATGGGGTATTGGCACTTTTAGAAGAAATTGTGTGACACATTTCGGCACCATTTTTACCCATTGCCCTGTGTGAAAATGTAAAATCTGAGGGTAAAACATTTTTTTGTGGTAAAAATATAATTATGCTTTTTTCACTGCCCAATGGTATAAATTTAAAAATTAAAAAATACTCACTACTTCCCTAGATGAATTCCTTGAGAGGTGTAGTTTACAAAATGGGGTCATTTGTGGGGGTTTCTGCTGTTTCTGCATGTCAGCGACTCTTCAAATGTGACACGGTGTCTGCTGCCTATCCCAGCCAACATAGCGCTCCTTTCTCTTCCGAACCCTGCCGTACACCAAAGCAGTGGTTTTCCCCCACATATGGGGTATCGGCGTGTTCAGGAGAAATTGTACAACAAATTTCATGGTGCACTTTATCCTATTACCCTTATGATAATGCAAAATTAAGGGATGAAAAACGTTTTTGCGGGAAAAATGTGAAAATTTTATTTTTACAGCTGATTATTATAAACTTCTGTGAAGCACCTTGGGGTTCAAGGTGCTCACCACACATCTAGATAAGTTCCCTAAGGGGTCTAGTTTCCAAAATGGTGTCACTTGTGGGGGGTTTCCACTGTTTAGGCACATCAGGGGCTCCCCAAATGCAACATGGCGTCCGCTAATTATTCAAACAAATTTTGCATTCAAAAAGTCAAATGGTGCTCCTTCCCTTCCGAGCCCTGCCGTGCACCCAAACAGTGGTTTGCCTCCACATATGGGGTATCGGCGTGTTCAGGAGAAATTGCACAACAAATTTCATGGTGCAATTTATCCTATTAACCTTATGATAATGCAAAATTAAGGGATGAAAAACGTTTTTGCGGGAAAAATGTGAAAATTTTATTTTTACAGCTGATTATTATAAACTTCTGTGAAGCACGTTGGGGTTCAAGGTGCTCACCACACATCTAGATAAGTTGCCTAGGGGTCTAGTTTCCAAAATGGTGTCACTTGTGGGGGGTTTCCACTGTTTAGTCACATCAGGAGCTCTCCAAACGCAACATGGTGTCTGCTAATTATTCAGACAAATTTTACATTCAAAAAGTCTAATGGCGCTCCTTCCTTTCCGAGCCCTGCCGTGCGCCAAAACAGTGGTTTTCCCTCACATATGGGGTATCAGCACGCTCAAGAGAAATTGCACAAAAAATTTTGGGGTCCATTTTTTCCTGTTACCCCTGTGAAAATAAAAAAAATTGGGTCTAAAGTAACATTTTTGTGAAAAAAGTTAAATGTTAATTTTTTTCTTCCACATTCCAAAAATTCCTGTGAAGCACCTGAAGGGTTAATAAAGTTCTTCAATGTGGTTTTGAGCACCTTGAGGGGTGCAGTTTTTAGAACGGTGTAACTTTTGGGTATTTTCTGTCATAAAGACCCCTCAAAGTGACTTCAAATATGATGTGGTCCCTAAAAAAATGTTTTTGTAAATTTTGTTGGAAAAATGAGAAATCGCTGGTCAACTTTTAACCCTTATAGCTCCCTAACAAAAAAAAATTTTGGTTCCAAAATTGTGCTGATGTAAAGTAGACATGTGGGAAATGTTATTTATTAAGTATTTTGTGTGACATATCTCTCTGATTTAAGGGCATGAAAATTCAAAGTTTGAAAATTGCAAAATTTTCAAAATTTTCGCCAAATTTCCGATTTTTTCACAAATAAACTCATGTGATATCAAAGAAATTTTACCACTATCATGAAGTACAATATGTCACGAAAAAACAGTCTCAGAATCAGGGGGATCCGTTGAAGCGTTCCAGAGTAATTACCTCATAAAGTGACAGTGGTCAGAATTGAAAAAATTGGCCCGGTCACGAAGGCAAAAACAGGCTCTGGTGCAAAGTGGTTAAACCAATTAGCAGGATTTAAAAAGGAGAATGTATCAGACCACCAACTGTCTTTGGTCAATTCGTTATGTTTGTTATATTCTTCCCTGAGTTTCCTAATGTCTTCCATTTTAGTCTTTAACCGTATGGTAGAGTCGGGGTCAATATAGTGACAACAGGCTGGGCCTATAACCCGACACATCCCTCCTTGAGCTGCTGTCAAATAGTCCAGCACTAAAGTATGTTGATTGGCCACTATAATAAGTTGATTCTGCACCGCAACAGTAGTATTAATTACTTCCAAAATATTCCAAATCTGGTCATCTAAGTAGTCAGTGACTTCCACTAATTTGTCCCACATTTGTGTTACCATAGGGTAGAGGAAGACAGTACTGGCTATCTTATTGGGTATACTCATTTGAACTAAATGAGGTCTTCCTGATGGGCGTGGGGTGTTGTCTTTGGTACTTTTATAAATGGTATGAAGAGGGATGGCTCTCATATCTACTTTACTATGGGGAATAAGATAAGTGGCTGGAGTTAGCCGGGCCAACGTACAAGTCCCCCCTACTCTGACTGGGAGCCATTTATATGCATTATTCCCACAGACCCAATATCAGGCTGATGGTAGATCCCATAAAGCAGAGAGCTGTAATACTAATTTATGTACCAAATCGATAAAAACGGTGTTATTTGATAACATACACCATGAAGGCTTTTGTCCCAGGGGGCTACAATATCCAACATTCGGATTGCCACATGTTGTATCACTAGTAGTGTTGAGCGATACCTTCCGATATCGGGAAATATCACATCGGATTGGATCGGACCGATACCCAAAAAATATCGGATATCGCCGATTCCGATACCGGAAACCAATGCAAGTCAATGGGACACAAATATCGGAATGAAAATAAACCCTTTCTTTCCTTGTAGGTTAATTCTACATGAAGGAAAACAACTAAGAATAATGTAGAATGTATTGGGGGAGGTGGGGGAGACATTAAAGGCATAGAGGTTTAGCCTAATCAAATGGAATAGCAGGAATTAATTATTTTTTTAAGATGTTCGGAGTTACAAAGATATTGACTATGTTAAGCTTTTTTATATTTTGTCAGATATTTGTTTCACTACTTCCATGCTCTTCACCTTCTTTTTTACTTCTCCCACACTTTCTCCTTCATCATCCTCTGCAGCAGCATCTTTTTCATCAACTTCTTCTTCACCTTCTTCATCTTCTTCTTATTCACCTTCTTCCTATTATTCTTTTTTTTTACATTCTTCATATTCTTCTTATTCAACTATTATTCTTCTTCATATTCTACTTCTTCATCTTCTTCATATTCTTCTTCTTCATCATATTCTTATTTGTGACAGGCATTCCTGTAGTTGTTCTCTATAAAGTTTGAAGATTACTAGTGTTGAGCGAACATGCTGGACACTGCTCGGTACTCGCCCGAGCATCACGCTACTCGGGATGTTCGGCGAGCACCGAGCATTTCCGGGTTACTCGGGCGGGAGCTCGGGTCTCCGCCCTGCATGTTTGGCGCTCTTTACAGAGCCAATGAACATGCAGGGATTGCCAGCCAGTCACTGTAATGCTGCAGCCATGTTGGTTGTGGGCATTACAGTGATTGGCTGGCTGCACAGCGTCACCTCGAGTATTTAAAACCGGGCGCCGCCATCTTGGACACAGTCGCTCCGGATTAGACAGTGTAGGGACAGCGCTGCTGATTTAGGGAGAGATATAAACTGCGAAATAGTTAGTGTAGGGTCTGTAAAGGCTGCCAGAACAAACAAATAGTCCTTTTCAGTACTAATATCCATCCCAGATACCAGGCAGGCAGGCTGTATAGGAGACACAGTGGTTATACCAGCAAACGCTGCATTACAGTCCTGTGTGCTCCTGTTGCTGAAATTGCTGGACTTAGCACCAGGTGTCGGGGGCCAGGAAAAATCCTTTTTTTTTCATCTAAATCCTCCTTTTTTTTCCTCCTTCACACTGTACAAATACCCGTCTTATTAACCTTTTGGTGTGTCCCCCCCCCCCCAAAAAAAAAAGCGTGTCTCTGATTTTTCAGACACAAATATAACTGTTGAAAATAGTCTGGTGTAGGCTAGAGAAACAGAAGTGTTGTTTTGCACTTCCACGGTTCAAACCTCTGTATTATCCATTTTGGGCCATTTGTATCTAAAAAAAAAAAAGCAGTTTAAGTGTGTCGCTCACTGTTCAGCCGCAAATCTATTTATTTAAAAAAGTCTGGTATACCCCAGTAAACAATAACTGTGGTTTTGCCATCCCACGGTAAAAAATCTCTATTATTCAGCTTTTGGTAGTTTTTTCCGTAAAGAAAAACAGTAGTGTCTCCTGACTGTTGTGACACAAAAATATATCTGTTGAAAATAATCTTGTGTAGGCCCGACATCCCAGTGTGGTTTCGCAGTTCCACGGGTCAAATCGCTGTACTATCCAGTTTTGGGCCTTTGGTATCTAAAAAAAAAAGCAGTTTGAGTGTGTCGCTCACTGTTCAGCCGCAAATATCTCTATTTAAAAAAGTGTGGTATACCCCAGTAAACAATAACTGTGGTTTTCCTCTTCCACGGTTCTAATCTACTCTTTATTACCCTTTTTCCATTGATAGTGCAAGTGTAAGCTATTTTACTTCATTTACAATGGGCAAGGCGCATGGCAAGGAACGTGGAAGTGGACGTTCTGGTGATGGTTCGTGCAGAGGACGGGGCCGTGGCCAAGGTGAAAATGTGCCACAACCAAAAGCCACATCTTCTCGCTCCCACTTCTTGACCGAATTACTAGGGAAACACAGAACAACACCAGTATTGAGAACTGATCAGTGTGAACAGGTTATTAATTGGATAGCAGATAATACTTCCAGGTACCTGGGCACCACCACCTCCGGTCTGTCTTCCACACGGTCAACTCTTAGTAGCCGTGAGTCTCGACCGCATACTCCTCCTCACCCTGATGCTCCTTCCTCCCACCATGCCGAGTGTCGTCAGACAGCAAGTGATCCCACACTTGGACACTCTGAAGAGCTGTTCACTGGTCCATTTCCATATTTGGGCCCCTCGCCTGATACGCTTGAAGTGGTGGAAGAGGAGATCCCATGTTGCGATGCCCAAATATTTGAACAGCCACGGCCACAGGAAGTCGACGTTGGCAATCTGTCACAAGAGGTGGACGATGATGAGACACAATTGCCAGGAAGTGAGGAGGAGGATCGTGGTGCGCAAGTGGAAGAGGAGGAGGTGGTGGATGATCTAGTAACTGACCCAACGTGGAAGGAGGACATGCAGAGTGAGGCCAGCAGCACACAGGGGGAGGGAGGCAGAGTACCCCAACAGGCAGGAAGAAGCAGTGTGGTGGCCGCAGACAGAAGGCAGGCAACCGTTCCCCATAACACCAACACGAGGGACGTTGCCAGTACAAGCGGTAGGTCTTCCAGAGTCTGGAATTTTTTTAAAGACTCTGCTGATAACCCCAAAAAGGCCATATGTTCCACCTGCCATGCCAGCATCAGCAGGGGTGACAAAACTACCAGCCTGACCACCACCAGCATGATCAGGCACATGGCAGCAAAGCACTCCACTTTGTGGGGCGAAACCCAGGGTCCACGACCAGTGTCAGCGGGTGTCACCACTGCTTCTTCCACTGTTGTGCGTGCAATAGAACCCCCTGTTGTGTGTGCAAGGCAATCCCCTGTCCATACTGCATGCAAAGATGCCCCCTCCTCTCAGACTTCACTTGTTATGGCAGTTTCTCAAGAAACAGCATCAACGTCCACGTCCACGTCCCACCGCAGCGTTCAATTGTCCATATCCCAGACCTTTGAACGAAAGCGGAAATTCGCAGCTAACGCCCCACAGGCCACAGTCCTAAATTCGCACATTTCACGACTGCTTGCGTTGGAAATTCTGCCTTTTAGGCTGGTGGAGACGGAATCCTTCCGCAATCTTATGGCGGTGGCCGTCCCTCAGTACTCGGTCCCTAGCCGACACTATTTTGCCCGGTGTGCCATCCCCGCACTACACAAGCACGTGTCCCAAAGCATCTGCCGTGCCCTCAACAACGCAGTTACTGGGAGAGTCCACCTGACAACGGACACGTGGACAAGTGCTTGTGGCCAGGGACGGTACATCTCTCTTACGGCACACTGGGTAAACATAGTGGAAGCCGGGACCCAGTCGGACCTTGGGACGGAACACATCCTCCCCACACCGAGGATTGCGGGCCCTATGTCAGTCGGAGTTGCCCCCACAGTGTACTGCTCCTGCACATCCTCCTCCTTCTCCTCCTCCTCATGTTCAGCCTCCATCTCAGATATCACCACATCAGTTACAAGCTGGAAGCATTGCAGTACTGCCTCCGCCAAGCGGCAACAGGCTGTGCTGAAACTCATAAGCTTAGGTGATAAACCTCACACTGCTTGTGAGTTGTGGACAGCTGTGAAAGAGCAGGCAGATCTGTGGCTGAGACCGCTGAACCTACATCCCGGCATGGTCGTGTGTGACAATGGCCGTAACCTGGTGGCGGCTCTGAGGCGAGGTGAGATCACACACGTACCATGCCTGGCTCATGTGCTTAACCTCGTGGTTCAGCGGTTTCTTAAATCGTACCCCGAGTTGCCAGATCTGCTCGTGAAAGTACGCCGCCTGTCAGCTCATTTTCGCAAGTCGGCTACAGCTTCCGCCGCCCTTGCTGTGTTGCAGCAGCGTTTGCAGCTTCCGGCACACCGACTGGTGTGTGATGTCCCCACACGTTGGAACTCTACCCTCCACATGTTGCAAAGGATTTGTGAGCAGAAGAGAGCAGTTGTGGAGTACCAGCTGCAACAAGGCCGTCGATATTCAGGTCAGACTCCACACATAAGACCTCAGGAGTGGACCTGGATGTCTGACATATGTACCATCCTGACAAACTTTGAGGAGGCCACCAAGATGGCGATGACGCCATCATTAGTGTCAGCATCCCACTTGTCTGTCTTTTGCAACGCTCTCTGCAGAGAATTAAAGAGGAGGCATTGCAGCCAGAGTATGATGAGATGGATCAAGAAGCCGTAGCAGGCGATTACACACAGCCCAGCCTCATCTCATCCCAACGTGCATTGGGGGACAATGAGGGAGAGGAGGAGGAGGAAGAACAGGAGCTGCTATCATGCGTTGTAGACGGTAGTACCTGTACAAGTGTCATACCGTCGGTTCAGCGTGGGTGGCCTGAGGACAGGGGGGAGGAGGAAGAGGAGGAGAGCATGGTCATTCGTCATCTTGGTGAGGACACGGAAATCTTGCCCGTTACCAGTCTGGCACGCATGGCTGACTTTATGTTACGCTGCCTTAACCGTGTCCCTCGCGTTGTCAAAATGTTGGGTGACAGTCATTACTGGTTGGTGACACTTGTAGACCCCCGCTACAAGGAGAACTTTTACTCTCTTATTCCTGAGGTGGAGAGGTCTACAAAAATGGGGCAGTACCAGAAGGCCCTTGCTGCAGAACTCTTAAAAAAATTCCCATCTGAACACGCTAGCGGCAGAGGTCACAGTTCGTTGCCCAACCAAGGCGTACAGGCGAGAGAGATGCAACTCCAATCCAGCAGAGGCAGGGGAACACTGTCAATGTTCTGGGACAGTTTTCTGACACCCGCCCAGCTTACAGGCCCTGAGGCGTGGGGTACTCACACAAGGAGTGGAAAGTTTCAAAAGATGGTGAGGGAGTACCTTGCTGACCGTACCAGCGTCCTCCGTGATTCCTCTGTGCCTTTTAATTATTGGGTATCCAAGCTGGACACTTGAAATGAACTCGCTGTGTACGCCTTGGAGGTCCTGGGCTGCCCTGCCACTAGCGTGTTATCGGAGCGTGTTTTTAGTGCCGCTGGGGGAATTATAACTGATAAGCGCACTCGCCTGTCAACTGACAATGCTGACAAGCTGACCCTTATCAAAATGAACAAGGGCTGGATTGGGCTAGACTTCTCATCACCACCAAATGACAGCAGAGTAACATAAAGTCAAATCCACTGTGCTATTTCGGGAGGTGTATTCACATGCACCGCTTCACACCCACACATGGGTATACCCTTCCTCGTTTCGGCTGTTTTATCTTCTTCTCCTTATCCTCAGCCTCCACCACCACTATACCACCAGGGTGCCAGCATTGCAAGTTCCTCCGTCCTTATTTTTGGCAGCTTTTGCTTGCAAGGCATAAGCAAATACTATGGGACACCCACTCCCCAATAATGGGAGTTATGTTTGTAATATGCTGTACTGCATGGCTCTTGTAAGGGGCATTGCAAGTTGCTCCGTCCTAATTTTTGGCAGCTTTTGCTTGCAAGGCATAAGCAAATACTATGGGACACCCACTCCCCAATAATGGGACTTATGTTTGTAATATGCTGTACTGCATGGCTCTTGTAAGGGGCATTGCAAGTTGCTCCGTCCTAATTTTTGGCAGCTTTTGCTTGCAAGGCATAAGCAAATGCTATGGGACACCCACTCCCCAATAATGGGACTTATGTTTGTAATATGCTGTACTGCATGGCTCTTGTAAGGGGCATTGCAAGTTGCTCCGTCCTAATTTTTGGCAGCTTTTGCTTGCAAGGCATAAGCAAATACTATGGGACACCCACTACCCAATAATGGGACTTATGTTTGTAATATGCTGTACTGCATGGCTCTTGTAAGGGGCATTGCAAGTTGCTCCATCCTAATTTTTGGCAGCTTTTGCTTGGAAAGCATAAGCAAATACTATGGGAGACCCACTCCCCAATAATGGGACTTATGTTTGTAATATGCTGTACCGCATGGCTCTTGTAAGGGGCATTGCAAGTTGCTCCGTCCTAATTTTTGGCAGCTTTTGCTTGCAAGGCATAAGCAAATACTATGGGACACCCACTCCCCAATAATGGGACTTATGTTTGTAATATGCTGTACTGCTTGTGACGCGCCCCCTGGGCCGTGTGTACACGTGTGTGGGATACCCGGTGCCGGGTCTCTGTGGTCTGTAGTCTCCGTGGCGGTGACCCGGTCCCGTGGCTCAGGCTGGTCAAACCAGTGGCAGTCTTTCTTAGGTTTTGAGGTTAATTGTCCGACTGCACCACCCGTGGATTGCGGTCAGGGAGTACCACCGCTGCGAGGCAGACCGCTGAGGCTGGTGTTGTGTGCGCAGCAGAGAATGGGATAAGGAGTATAGCCTCAGGGCAGTGAGTGTGGATGATGGGGGTGATGGTGCACGAGCGCAGAAGGAACGACACAGAGTCTTTGCAGTGCAGTTCAGGGTCTTTACTGAAGATTATAAGGTAGACCCTCCCGGGAGTACTGGCTAGCATAAGAGGCCTGGTTAGTCTGTGAGCAAGCAGGAGTTGCCCTGGCCAGGTGGAGTTGTAGGCCTCCCCGTCTGTCTGCACTCTTCCTGGCTACCTTGCTGTAAGTGGGTAGAAGTAGCCCACGTCCCTGAGTGTACCGTGTAGTGCTCACCCGTATGGCTGGTGACTTGGGGCCTTCTGTTAGCCTCCGCTCCACGACGGCGCTGCTGGTCCCTTGCTTGTGACTGAGCCTCCGGGCTTCTATGGCCAGAGGACCTGAAATCCCCTGCCGGCTGGTTTCTGCTGCTGGATATATAAGTCCTCACAGCCTCGGACTCCTGTGTTCCTATTGTCTTCTGCCAGGGCGAGCTCTGCTCAGCTTCCTGCCCCTGGTCTTTAGCTCCTAGCTCCTACAGAGCTCCTTGCTGTTACTTTCCCTTGCTCTCACTCTGTCTCTGACTGTTCTCTGACTCACTCAACCCTGCCCCAGATCCAGTTTATATGGGCAGAATTCTCCCCTCCCAGGACTGGGGCAGGAGGATGTTGCATGTTTAAGGGATCCTGACCAGGAAACCTCCCACTTGCTCTCCGACGTAATATCTCTATTACTGTGGTGACCAGACCCCTGGGGTGCCACACATGGCTCTTGTAAGGGGCATTGCAGTTCCTCATAATTTTTGGAAAGCCTTTCATTCACTGCTTAGGCCAACAGTGCACAGGAGACCCAGTTGCTATAAATGGAAAAAAAGGTTTAGTTAACGCCCTCTGACCTCCATGTCATTTCTAAGGGGCATTGGAGTGCCTCGAAATTTTTGGTAGGCATTGCACTCACTGTATGCCCTATAACTGTGTAGCCGAACCGCTCCTTTTGTTACAGAAACATATCCTACAAGACATATCTGGTTGACTGGCCTGATATTGATGTGAATGGTCCCTGTTCCTCCTGCTCTTTCTCCTTTGCCACTACCTCATCCATCATTTATCACCTGAAGCTTTGTTTTAACGGGAGTCATAGAACTTGGATAGTAGCAGGAAAACATCCAGCAATCCTCGGAGGAGGTAGGATATGCGCCAAAACACTGACCACCTCAGGCCTAGCCGCTACTACATACTTGCGCTTGCATTACAACAAAACAAAGCAGATGCTAACTTCATCCTCATCATGCTCCTCACCTTGGCACTCTCAACTCCCCTGATGGAGAAGCCAGGGCCCACCGGAGGAGTCTGGTAGTCCGGTGGGCTCGGCCAATGCTGCCCTAAAGCAGGCCAGGCTAAGAAAAGTGTGGGAAAGGTTACCGGGACAAATAGGGGTGGCTGGGGACCGAGTATGGACACCCGGCCACCCCCTGGAGGCTGGGGAGCAAGCGGGGACACCCGGCCAACAGGCGGCTGGGGACTGAGTATGGATACCAGGCCGCCAACACAGCCATGGCGTGGTGGCCAGATTCCGCCTCCACATGCCTAAAAGGCCCAATTTCAAGTGCAAGCAAGCAAGCAGTATGGTATTGCAGCCTGGGGGTGGGTGGGTGGCAGGCTGCATACTTGGACTTGCATTGCAAGGAATGGGAGAGGTACAATTGAACACTGCCCTGGGACAAGGACTTGAATGGGGATAGTTGCAAGTCTGCAATGACAGGTGCAAGGTGGGAGGCATCTTCGCATGTACCCTGAACAGGGGTTTGGCATGCACACACTACAGCGGAATAGGCTCTCCTTCCCACTAAATGCACTGGGGAGGGCACAGGTAATGTTTTGGTATACGCGCTTAATCTTATGTATAAGGCACACCAGGACAAATAGGGGCAGCTGGGGACTGAGTATGGATACCTCGCTGCCGAAGCAGCCATGAGGTAGTGGCCAGCTTTGGCCTCCTCCAAACTAAAAGGCCCCATTTCAAGTGCAAGCTAGCAGTATGGAATTGCAGTCTGGGGGTGGGTGGGTGGCAGGCTGCACACTTACACTGGCATTAAAAGAAAACATAGCAGATGCTAACTTCTGTCATCATCATCATGCTCCTCACCTTGGCACTCTCAACTCCACCGATGGAGAAGTCAGGGCCCACCAGAGGAGTCTGGTTCTCTGGTGGGCTCGTCCAATGCTGCCTAAAGCAAGCCGGGCTAAGAAAAGTGTGTGGGGGGATGTTCCAAGGAGAAATAGGGGCGGCTGGGGACCGTTTATGGACACCCGGCTGCCCCCAGGCGGCTGGGGACCGTGTGTGGACACCCGGCCGCGGGGCGGCTGGGGACCGAGTATGGACACCCGGCCGCCGGGAGGCTGGGGACTGAGTATGGATTCCAGGCCGCCAACACAGCCATGACGTGGTGGCCAGATTCCGCCTCCACATGCCTAAAAGGCCCAATTTCAAGTTCAAGCAAGCAAGCAGTATGGTATTGCAGCCTGGGGGTGGGTGGGTGGCAGGCTGCATACTTGCGCTTGTATTGCAAGGAATGGGGGAGGTACAATTGAACACTGCCCTGGGACTAGAACTTGCATGGGGATAGTTGCAAGTCTGCATCTTCTGATGCGGCAAGGATCACTTATGATGGGTACACTTTTAGACAGTGACCTGGGAGTCAGAGATGCTTCCAGGGGTCTTCCCCATGCTGTTCCCATGTCTTTTCAGCACTTTATGCATGTGTCACACAGCACATGGCCAGATAAGGTTGTAAAATGGTAAAATGACATTTCCCGGTGAATGCATTTGTCATAGTTGAAAGCAATACAAAAGTGCAAAAACGCATAAAAAATGCTACTTGTGAACATAGCCGAAGGTGTGGAGGAGTATTTTTGTTTTTGGTCATTTATTTTAACTTATACACAAGTCTTTTCCCTGGAAAGGATGTTCCTTAACATATTTCACAGGAAAAAAGTTTCACTTTCGTTTTTGAACGTTTTATTGTGAGCCCGTAAAAGTGGCTTAATACCTCTGACCATGTTGTTGACAGCAGTGACCTGGGGGTCAGAAATGCTTCCTGGGGCGATCCCCATGCTGTCCCCATGTCATTTGAGCACTGTCACTATCGTTTTGGGCACTTGTTAGGCTTTTAAAAGACTGCCGGGGGTGCCACCGCAAAAATGCTCGAGTCTCCCATAAACTAACATTGGTCTTGTTGCTCGGGTCGAGCACCCGAGTGTCACGGCGAGCTCGGCCCGAGCTTCGAGCACCCGAGCATTTTAGTGCTCGCTCAACACTAAAGATTACACCTTCTGTTCTGCCTGTCACAAAAGATTTACAACAGGATTTGTCCGCGTTCAGTTAGGCCTGCAGCAGCAGGTCTTTTCCAGGGGGCACCACGAGGAGGAACGGACTCACCCCCATACACTGCTTAGTCTTCTTCTGCTTATAATTTAGATAATATCTTTTGCTCTGATTTTTAGTCTTATGCTTAATGTTCTTCTGCTTTTTGTTCTGCAGCTTCTTGTTCTTCTGTCTCTTCTTCTTCTGTATATTGGGGGTTGTCTTCTTGTTCTTTGTCCTCTTGGTCATCTTCTTCAGGGTCATCTTCTTGGTCTTCTTTGGGGTGGTCTCCAGGGTCATCGTCTTCGGGGTCCTCATCTTCTTCGGGGTGGTCTTCAGGGTCGTCGTCTTCGGGGTCGTCGTCTTCGGGGTCCTCGTCTTCTTCGGGGTGGTCTTCAGGGTCGTCGTCTTCAGGGTCGACATCAGGGAGATCCAGAGTGATTACCAAAAACCATTTAAAAAAGCTTGAACTTGGAAATGTAGCAGAAGGTACAAGAAGGCTGAGGAACTGCCGAGAACCAGCTGACGGTACTGGAACCCGGATGGGTAGCAGAAGGTACAAGAGCCAATGGAACTACCGAGAACCAGCTGACGGTACTGTAACCCGGTTACTAAGCAGGAGGTACCTGTGCCAGAAAGCACTACCAAGGACCAGCAGATGTTGGTGGAACTCGGATACCGAGAAGGAGGCACCTAAGCCAAAGGCACTGCCGAGGACCAGCTGACGGTACTGGAACCCGGATGGATAGCAGAAGGTACAAGAGCCAATGGAACTACCGAGGACCAGCTGACGGTACTGGAACCCAGTTACTAAGCAGGAGGTACCTGTGCCAGAAAGCACTGCCAAGGACCAGCAGACGTTGGTGGAACTCGGATACCGAGAAGGAGGCACCTAAGCCAAAGGCACTGCCGAGGACCAGCTGACGGTACTGGAACCCGGATGGGTAGCAGAAGGTACAAGAGCCAATGGAACTACCAAGGACCAGCTGACGGTACTGGAACCCGGTTACTAAGCAGGAGGTACCTGTGCCAGAAAGCACTACCAAGGACCAGCAGACGTTGGTGGAACTCGGATACTGAGAAGGAGGCACCTAAGCCAAAGGCACTGCTGAGAACCAGCTGATGGTACTGGAACTCAGACAGTTAGCAGAAGGTACACATGGAAAAAAAAGTTGCAAGGCCGCGAGCCGGCCAGAGTTACCGAAACCCACAGTCCTACAGGGGGTGCTTGTCCTATTGGCACTATGGAACAAGCCTTCATTACCAGATCCCGCAGCCCACATAGGAGTCACCTAAACTGCAGGCACCATAGAGTCGGTTAACCCGACCGCAACACGACAGGACAACATATTGGAGGCAAAGTGATGTTGACACTACCAGGAAACAGCTGGCGTGCTGGAACCAGGCTGGGCAGGAGGGAGTACCCGTGCCAAAGACACTGCCGAGAACCAGCTGACGGTAATGGAACCCGAATAGGTAGCAGAAGGTACAAGAGCCAAAGACACTGCCGAGAACCAGCTGATGGTACTGGAACCCGGATGGGTAGCAGAAGGTACAAGAGCCAAAGACACTCCCGAGAACCAGCTGACGGTAATGGAACCCGGATGGGTAGCAGAAGGTACACATGAAAAAAAAAGTTGCAAGGCCGCGAGCCGGCCAGAGTTACCGAAACCCACGGTCCTACAGGGGGTGCTTGTCCTATTGGCACTATGGAACCAGCCTTCATTACCAGATCCCGTAGCCCACATAGGAGTCACCTAAACTGCAGGCACCATAGAGTCGGCTAACCTGACCGCAACACGACAGAACAACATATTGGAGGCAAAGTGACGATGACACTACCAGGAAACAGCTGGCGTCCTGGAACCAGGCTGGGCAGGAGGGAGTACCCGTGCCAAAGACACTGCTGGGAAACAGCTGTTGGTGCTGGAACCCAGGGTAAATACTAAAAACAGAGAGGAGCCAGAGGCCTAATTGGAGCAAATGTAAAATTAGTAGTAGTGTGGATGTGGACAGAGCAGGAGAATTTGCCGGACACACACCTGTGGATAAGCTGATGTTACTGAACCCCAATAACACTGGAGCAAGTGTTGACTGTGCAGACGGCACTTCTGAGCAGCAACTGGCGGTGTTGGAGCTCAGGGTAAATACTGAAAACAGAGAGGAGCCAGAGGCCTAATTGGAGCAAGTTTTAAATTAGTAGTAGTGTGGATGTGGACAGAACAGGAGAATTTGCCGGACACACAGCTGGGGATCAGCTGACGTTACTGAACCCCAATAACGCTGGCGCAAGTGTTGACTGTGCAGACAGCACTTCTGAGCAGCAACTGGCGGTGTTGGAGCTCAAGGATAATACTGAAAACAGAAAGGAGCCAGAGGTGTAATTGGAGCAAGTTTTAAATTAGTAGTAGAGTGGATGTGGTCAGAGCAGGAGACATTGCCGGACACACATCTGGGGATCAGCTGACGTTACTGAACCCCAATAACACTGGACCAAGCGTTGACTGTGCAGATGGCACTTCTGAGTAGTGTTGAGCCACCCCCGTAGTGTTCGAGTTCGGTTCGGTTCGTCGAACACCCGTGTGTTCGCCGAACTGTTCGTCGAACTGTTCGTCGAACACCTTCGAACACCGTTAAAACCAATGGCAGGCAAACAAAAACACATAGAAACACATAGAAAACACCTTCAAAGGTGTCCAAAAGCTGACAAACTGCTCAGAAGACATAACTAACACATGGAAAAGTGACAAGTACATATAGTCATGCGAAAATAAAAGAGGTGGAGGAGTAAAAGGAGGGGGAGACACAGATATAGGCATGTCATGCCCTTCTAAAATCCAAAAAGTGAGAAGCCGACACGGCCAGTCCGCTCCTGCCCGTGCCACCTCCGTGTCGCCGGGTTTGTGCCAGAGCCGCGGTGAACCCTGACGGCCAGCCCCCCTCTCCCAATACTGGTGCCTGTCCGCTGGTGGGTCGAGCGAGCCCCCCTGTGGTGGAGGCAGCTCTAAGCTTTTTAATTTAAATTGTCTCTCTAATTTGAATGAATACACTTTAAATCCATTTACAAGGATCTATTGGAGGGCAAGTCTCATGCCAGCAGCCGCGGTAATTCCAGCTCCAGTAGCGTCCACTAAAGCTGCTGCAGTTAAAAAGCTTTTATAAGGATCGAGCTCGGCTGTCCACCGCAAGGCATCCTACTGCCAGTCCCAGCCCCTATGCCTTGGGGTGCCTCCTGATGCTCTTCACTAAGTATCCCATGGTCCCGAAGCATTTCCTTTGAAAAAATTAAGTGTCTAAACTACAGGTGGTGTAGCTTGCTTAACAGCCGGGATAATCCGCTGACTAGCAGACACTGCTACTAGGCACAAAGTATTTCCTGGGCTAGATGCAGTTAAAAATTTGTAATTAGATACTCTCGTTGGATGCTGAGAAAGCATTCCATAGAGTCTCCTGGCACGCCATATATGATTCTCTTAAAAAGCTTGGGGTAGGGGTCTAGGGGACCCTTTTATAGCCAAAATCACGGCCCTGTATCGCAATACGTCACCTAGGCTGCAGATAAATGGAACTGTAGCACCCTGAGGGCTCGGTTGCTACAGACGTATTGCACCTCACCCAGAGGTGTGATATCTCACTCTCAGGTAAGGATGGAGTGTGGATCAGGACCCGACACCTGCATGCATTACACCACATTGCCGTGGGGCAGGGCGACCAATATGCCCCTGAGATGGGCACGACAGTCCCTGTCCCTGGCTGGAGTGGGGGGAGGGAACACTGAGGAAGGGGAACCCTGTAGTGCAGGAGCAGGGAGGAAGCAGTTCCTGGGTGCATTGAGAAGGGAGTATAAAAGGTGGGCACCATCTTAGTTCAGTGCAGAGAAGTCTGAGCAGAAGTGGCAGGGAGCAGGGGCTCTGCATGAGCTCTGCTCCGGAGGCGGGCCTAGTAACAGAGGCCCAGGCCTGGAAGAGGGAGAAGGAAGGAAGAGGAGCGGAGAAGGCTCCAGGAACGAGGAATGAAGGGATCCCAGGGGTGCGGACGGGCGAGTCGCCACTGCACGCCCGAATCCACCTGCGTGGAGGGGTCAGGCCAAAGGGGGAGACCGGTCCCCGAACTAGTGGAGGCAGGAAACGACCCTCAGCTAGAAACCGGAGGCTCTGACATTTTATGTGGCGCAGCCCCTCGCTACACCCGATAGGAAGGCACCACATAGGGTCAGGGAAACTGGCGCCAAGTTTACCAAGAGGAGGCCCGAGGCAGCCGGACAGAAGTGTTGGTAAGAAAGGCCAGACAAAGGACACACAAAGGGGGTCCTGTGAAGTGCTCCAAAGTTATCTGGGAGTTGTCTGAGCCCCTCACCTGGTGAGCACAGTACGACGTGGGCAGCCGTTACCTGCAGACGTGGTCTGGATAATAAGAACTGTGAGTAAAGGCCCTGGACTGCATCACTGACTCCGTGTCGTTACTGCTGCTGCCCTGCACCATCACCCCCATCCTCCGCATACACTGCCCTGAGGCTATACTCCTCCGGTGGGGAGTTATGCTACGCTCTGCTGCACCCACAACACCAGCCTCAGCGGTCTGCCCTGTAGCGGCGGTTCACTCTGACCGCAATCCACGGGTGGCGTAGTCGGACATTTAAACATCAAAACCACATAAATAGTTCCGCCACTGGTTTGACCGCCCTAAGCCACGGAACCGGGTCGCCGCCACGAAGACTACAACCACCAGCATCCACCAAAAAGGGTCCGGCTCCGTGTGTCCCAAGGCCCAGGGGGTGCGTCAGAACATTTTCATCACCTTTCACAATCACCAATGGGACAAGGCATGGATGTCCTCTGTCCCCTCTCTTATACATCCTAGTGACGGAGCACCTGCTCTCATCAATTCGCCATAACCCCAATATTAGGTGGATTGAGGTGGGAGGCACCGAGTACAAGTGCTCTCTATTTGCTGATGATGTCCTAGTATATATCACTCAATCACATATATCCATCCCTGCTGTTATGGCTGAAATAGATCACTTTGTTACATGGTCAAATTTTAAAATCAATGCAGCGAAGTCTGAGGCCCTCGATGTCTCCCTCCCCAAATCCATATAGGATTCCATCCAGTCCAACTTTCCCTTTGCCTGGCCCTCACAGGGTATCAAATACTTAGGAATTCCTATTCATAGAGACCTCTCCCATCTATGTTATCTTAATTTTGGGCCCTTTATTGAACAATTCCATACAGACCACGGTTGGCAAGTTAGAACTGTAAGATTCACTACGTGAACCACTGGTGTTTTGTGGAAAAGCACATGTACACTGCGTTCCAAATTATTATGCAAAAAGTGTTTAGGAGTGATAAGGGAAGAATTTGTTTGTTTGTCAGTTAAACTCATTGATGGTGATGTGTGTCAGGGCTCTTTATATCACTGTAAGCAATTGCAGACACCTGTGCTAATTAGTTTGGCAGGTGTGTCCAATGAAAGGCAAGACTACTTAAGAAGGCTCTCTCACATTATTAAGCAGCCTACATTTTCTGCCAAAATGGGAAAGAAAAAGGATGTGTCGGCTGCTGAGAAACAACAAATTGTGGAGTGTTTAGGTCAAGGCATGACTACAATCAACATTGTGCGATGATCAGGATGAAGTGTCTTGGCAATCAAGAAGTATGTAGCTGATTCACAGTACACACGTGTGCGTGCTGATAAGGGCAAATTGAGGACTCTTTCCTACAGGCAATTACGTCAGGTTGAAAGAGCAGCGGCAAAAAAGCCTTGTCATAGCAGCAGACAAGTTTTTGAAGCTGCTTGTGCCTCCAACGTCCCCCGAACAACAAGATGCAGGGTCCTTCAGAGGTTTGCAGCTGTGCATACGCCATCCTGTCGACCTCCTCTATCCACTTCACACAAGCAGAAACGGCTCCAGTGGGCCAAACATTACATGAAGACTGATTTCAAAACTGTTTTGTTCACGGATGAGTGCCGTGCAGCGCTCGATGGTCCAGATGGATGGAGTGGAGGATGGCTGGTTGATGGACACCCCACGCAAACACGGCTACAGCGCCAACAAGGAGGAGGTGGAGTAATGTTTTGGGCTGGAATCATGGGGAGAGAGATTGTCGGCCCCTTTAGGATCCCTGAAGGCGCTAAAGATGAACTCCATAATGTATGTGGATTTTCTCAAACAGCACTTCCTGCCATGGTTCAAGAAGAAGAACTGTGTATTTCACAGCAAGATCATTTTTCTGCATGATAATGCACCATCTCATGCTGCACATAAAACATCTGCATCTCTGGCTGATATGGGCATAAAAGGGGACAAACTTATGGTGTGACCCCCATGCTCCCCTGACCTCTACCCCATTCAGAACCTTTGGAGCATCATTAAAAGGAGTGTCTATGATGGCGGGAGGCAGTTCACATCTAAGCAACAGCTCTGGGAGGGTATTCTGTCCTCATGCAAAACAATTGAAGCAGAAACCATCCAAAACCTGACAAATTCAATGGACGAGAGAGTTCAGAAGCTCCTTTCGAACAAGGGGTCCTATGTGAAAATGTAACATCACCTAGAATAAAGTTTTGAGTTGAAAACTGTTTGATTTCAGTTTCTAACAACCTGCTAATGCTTATAATTTCAAAAATGACCATTTTTTTGGTCTTTATTAAAATGAAAAGGTTGATCGAAAAGTTTGGGGGATCTAAGAGTGTGGCAACCCAGTAGTCATGATTACTTCGAATTCTGACAATATGAGGGTCATGCTGCAGGTAGTGCAGCAAGAAGGCACTTATGTGTCTTGCGCATCTCGGAGCCCCAAAATTATTTTCCGGGCTAGATGCAGCTAAAAATTATTTTTAATTTTAAATCTGGTGGAGCTTATTATAGATGGCCTAATAGGATCAGTGCTGCACACTGCTACAAAGCCCAAATTATTTTCTAGTCAAGATACAGATAAACATGATTAGTAATTTGTAAGCTTAAAACGGTTGGTAGGGTGATTTTAACCAATCATCAAGCTTTTACTCTCCCCAGGATGACACAGGGGTAGAAAAGTCGTTTCGGATCCATGATTTGTTCATCTTTATGAACGTGAGTCTGTCTACATTATCAGTGGAGAGCCGCGTGCGCTTATCTGTCAGCACACCACCAGCAGCGCTGAACACACGTTCAGACAGAACGCTGGCTGCGGGGCATGACAAGATCTCCAAGGCGTAAGTGGCTAGCTCCGGCCATTTATCCAGATTGGAAGCCCAAAAAGAGCAAGGGTCCAGTGACACAGTCGTGGCTTCAATGTTTACTTGGAGATACTCCTGTACCATCGTCTCTAGGCATTGACTATGTGTCAGACTTCTTGTCTCCTGTGGCCTTGCAAAGGATGGGCTAAAAAAGTGGTGAAATGATTCCGCAAAATTGATGTTACCAGCAGATACTGTGGTTCTGTTACGGTTTGAGTGCTGAACACTTGACGGTCCCACGGTTGGCAAGTTGGAACTGTGAGATTCACTACGTGCACCACTGGTGTTTTGTGGAAAAGCACATGTAAGATTCTGCAACAGTCTCTGCTGATACTCCTGCATGCGTGCATCCCTTTCTATGGCAGGAATAATTTCGGCAAATTTACTTTTGTACCGGGGATCTAACAGTGTGGCAACCCAGTAGTCAGGATTATTTCTAATTCTCACAATTCGAGGGTCATGTTGCAGGTAGTGCAGCAAGAAGGCCCTCATGTGTGTTGCGCATCCAGGAGCACCAAGTCCCTGTTGTGTTGGTGGCGAGGTAACAATCATGCTTCCTTCCTCTGTCCTCTCCCCCCAACCTCGCACAACAGAAATGTGATCAAGGTCTCCCTCATCTGATGAGTCTTCCATCAGTTCGTCCTCCACTTCTTCCTGGGCTCCTGCACCTTCCTCACTAGTTTGGCTGCTACCATGCGCCCTGGTAAAACCATCTCCCCCACCCTCACATGCCTTCCGCCTTGGTGCTGCCGACCGTCTGGACCTTGCAGATGTTAGCCCTTCCGCATACAACTCCTCCTCCTCTACTTCCTCCACCTCCTCTTGTGCCACCACCTGACTCCGAATTCTGTTTAACATGTGCTCCAGCATGTAAATCACCGGAATAGTCATGCTGATAATGGCATCATCAGCACTAAACATCTTCGTCGCCATTTCAAAACTGTGCAGAAGGGTGCATAGTTCCCTGATCTGAGACCACTCCTCCAGCGTGATTTGCCCCACCTCTGGATCTCGTTGGCCCAGGCTATACGTCAGAACGTATTGCACCAGGGCTTGTCGGTGCTGCCACAGTCGCTGCAACATGTGCAGAGTTGAATTCCACCGGGTAGGCACATCGCATTTTAGCCGGTGAAGTGGCAGGCCCAACGACTTCTGTAGAGATGTAAGTCGCTGAGCTGCGGGATGCGAACGGCGGAAGTGAGCACACAGCGACCGTGCCCTCTGCAGAAGGCCATCTAGTCTGGGATAGTGGGCTAAAAATTGCTGGACAACCAGGTTCAACACGTGAGCCATACAAGGCACGTGTGTGACATTGCCCCGGCAAAGGGCCGCACCCAGGTTTGCAGCATTGTCGCACACGGCCTTCCCTGGTTTCAGGTCCAGTGGAGACAGCCATTCATGAAATTGGTTCTCCAGAGCTGACCACAACTCCTCAGCTGTGTGACTCACATTTCCCAGACATTTCAAAGTAAAAACCGCCTGATGACGTTGAGCCCTACTGCCAGCATAGTAAGGAGGTGTGCAGGATCCCTTCTGCGCAGTTAGAAAGCTTGTGGCATGACCAGACAGGCTTTGGGTGCAGGTGGAAGACCGAGAGGAGGTTGAGGAGGCAGAAGCAGTGGAGGAACTTTGACATAAAGAGGATTGACGCACAACTCGTGGGGACGGCAAGACTTGGACAGCAGCCCCTTGTCCTGCTGTCACCATAGTTACCCAGTGCCCAGTCAGCGACATGTAACGCCCCTGTCCATGCCTACTCGTCCAAGTGTCTGTGGTGAAATGCACCCTGTCACACACAGAGTTTCTCAAAGAAGCGGTGATGTTGTGTGCGACATGCTGGTGGAGCGCAGGCACACCTTTCTTTGAGAAGTAGTGCCGACTGGGCATCTGGTACTGGGGCACTGCGACGGACATAAGGTCTCGAAAATCCTCTGTGTCCACCAGGCGGAAAGGCAGCATTTCTGTAGCCAAGAGCTTGCAGATGGTGAAATTCAACCTCTTAGCTTTCTCATGGCTAGAAGGAAATGGTCTTTTACTTGTCCACATCTGAGGGACCGAGGGCTGGCTATTGTGCTTAGACGGGGTTGATAAGGGTGTCCCCGGCAAACTGCCGGTCTGTGAGGAAGATGCAGGCGGACATGTTAGGTTGCCTTGATCCAAAGGTGGTGCTATCGATGTCGAACAGCGCTCAACACCAGCTGGTGTTACCACCTCCAAAGAAAATGATGACCTGCCAATCACGCTGGCTGTTGCGGGTAAAGAGGTGGCAGGTCTGCGCCCCAAAACAGGTGTGACTGCTGTCCCCCCAGTCACAGAGGATGAAGAGGCCGCGGATGCACAAGATATGGCAGACGGTGGTTGGCCCGGCCGGCTAGGCCGCATTGTAGCACACTGAGCTTCCCACTGCAACTTATGCTTCATGTCCATGTGCCGGTTCATGCATGAAGTACTCAAACTATGTATTTTTTGGCCTCTACTTAGCTTTTGCTGACAAATGTTACAGATAACACGAGTTGGGTCATCTTTATCGATCTGAAAAAATGCCCAGGCTATGCAAGGCTTAGCACCCATGCGACCTGAAGAGCCACCACGACTTGTGGTGAGAGGCAGAGTTGTGTTTGAGGATGCAGTTGTTGACGTGCTTCCAGTACTACGTCTCTGTCCAGGAAGGCGCAACCTGACCTCGTCGTCACTAGCATCTTCCTCCACCTCCTCTGCTGACCTCATCTCTTGGCTGACTGTGGGTTGACAGTAAGTGGGATCTCCAACCTCATCATCATCACCCTGTGTGTTATCACACCCGTCGTCCTCAGAGCCAACCTGTTCCTGCCCTGACAAAAAACTAAAGTTGTCGCTCCAATCAGGTATTTGAGTCTTATCATCGTCTTCCTCATTGTCTCCACCAACAGGAGTTACAGTTTGGGAATGAGGGTCTACATTATGGTCAGAACCTTCTGCGTCTGGTCCTGGATCTGACTCATAAAGATTCTGGGCATCAGTGCAGATCATTTCCTCGTCTGGATTCACAGAAGCGCTGGAGTCGACCTCTGATTCCCAGGCTATAGTATGAGTAAACAGCTCTGCAGACTCAACCATCTGTTCTACCTCATACTCAGACGGGCAGCTGGAGATTTGGGAGCTGTGAGGAAGCAAGTGCGATTTGGGTGACACCTTTGAGGACTGGAGTATTTGTGATGTTGAAGTTGATGTGGAGGAGAGCCCACTTAAAGGAGCACTTGATATCCGTTGAAGCACCTGCTGTTTTTGTGCCTCATCTGGAATTTGTAGCGATTGGCGTGGCCGTAAGAAAGGGATCTTATCACATTGTCCGCTAAAAGAAGTAGACATTTTAGTTTGGCTGGAAGATGGTCTTTCTTCTGCAGATGTTACTGTTGCTTTAACACCTACCCCACGGACACAACCTTTTTTCCCCTTCCCAACACGCCTATTCCCCTTTCCACCAGCAGCAGGCCTTTTTCCACTCATTTTGGTGGTTAACTAATTCACAACTCTGGAGTTGTTTGCACAAAAAAACAATGGATGGTAACCGAGCAGAGCTGAGTGACCAAACTGTGGTATTAGGCCAAAACTATTGGCTGGGTTAGATGCAGAAAAAAATTATATTCAATTTGCAACCTGATGGAGGTCAGTATAGATGGACTAATACAACAAGTCCCACACACAGCTAGAAGCCCAATATTTTTTCAGAGGTAGATGCAGAAAAAAAATATATTCAGTTTGCAACCTGATGGAGGTCTGTATAGATGGATTAATAGAACAAGACCCCCACACAGCTAGAAGCCCAATATTTTTTCAGAGGTAGATGCAGAAAAAAATATATTCAGTTTGCAACCTGATGGAGGTCAGTATAGATGGACTAATACAACAAGTCCCACACACAGCTAGAAGCCCAAATATTTTTTCAGAGGTACTGTAGATGCAGATAAAAATTATTTTTAATTTGCAACCTGATGGAGGTCAGTATAGATGGACTAACAGAGAAAGTCCCACACACTGCTAGAAGGCCAAATATTTTTTCAGAGCTAGATGCATACAAAAAATTATTTTGAATTTGCAACCTGATGGAGGTCAGTATAGATGGACTAATAGAACAAGTCCCACACACTGCTAGAAGGCCAAATATTTTTTCAGAGCTAGATGCAGAAAAAAATTATATTCAGTTTGCAACCTGATGGAGGTCTGTATAGATGGATTAATAGAACAAGACCCACACACAGCTAGAAGCCCAATATTTTTTCAGAGGTAGATGCAGAAAAAAATATATTCAGTTTGCAACCTGATGGAGGTCAGTATAGATGGACTAATACAACAAGTCCCACACACAGCTAGAAGCCCAATATTTTTTCAGAGGTAGATGCAGAAAAAAATATATTCAGTTTGCAACCTGATGGAGGTCAGTATAGATGGACTAATACAACAAGTCCCACACACAGCTAGAAGCCCAAATATTTTTTCAGAGGTAGTGTAGATGCAGATAAAAATTATTTTTAATTTGCAACCTGATGGAGGTCAGTATAGATGGACTAATAGAGAAAGTCCGACACACTACTAGAAGGCCAAATATTTTTTCAGAGCTAGATGCAGAAAAAAATTATATTCAGTTTGCAACCTGATGGAGGTCAGTATAGATGGATTAATAGAACAAGACCCACACACAGCTAGAAGCCCAATATTTTTTCAGAGGTAGATGCAGAAAAAAATATATTCAGTTTGCAACCTGATGGAGGTCAGTATAGATGGACTAACAGAGAAAGTCCCACACACTACTAGAAGGCCAAATATTTTTTCAGAGCTAGATGCAGAAAAAAATTATATTCAGTTTGCAACCTGATGGAGGTCTGTATAGATGGATTAATAGAACAAGACCCACACACAGCTAGAAGCCCAATATTTTTTCAGAGGTAGATGCAGAAAAAAATATATTCAGTTTGCAACCTGATGGAGGTCAGTATAGATGGACTAATACAACAAGTCCCACACACAGCTAGAAGCCCAAATATTTTTTCAGAGGTACTGTAGATGCAGATAAAAATTATTTTTAATTTGCAACCTGATGGAGGTCAGTATAGATGGACTAACAGAGAAAGTCCCACACACTGCTAGAAGGCCAAATATTTTTTCAGAGCTAGATGCATACAAAAAATTATTTTGAATTTGCAACCTGATGGAGGTCAGTATAGGTGGACTAATAGAACAAGTCCCACACACTGCTAGAAGGCCAAATATTTTTTCAGAGCTAGATGCAGGAAAAAAATTATATTCAGTTTGCAACCTGATGGAGGTCTGTATAGATGGATTAATAGAACAAGACCCACACACAGCTAGAAGCCCAATATTTTTTCAGAGGTAGATGCAGAAAAAAATATATTCAGTTTGCAACCTGATGGAGGTCAGTATAGATGGACTAATACAACAAGTCCCACACACAGCTAGAAGCCCAATATTTTTTCAGAGGTAGATGCAGAAAAAAATATATTCAGTTTGCAACCTGATGGAGGTCAGTATAGATGGACTAATACAACAAGTCCCACACACAGCTAGAAGCCCAAATATTTTTTCAGAGGTACTGTAGATGCAGATAAAAATTATTTTGAATTTGCAACCTGATGGAGGTCAGTATAGATGGACTAATAGAGAAAGTCCGACACACTACTAGAAGGCCAAATATTTTTTCAGAGCTAGATGCAGAAAAAAATTATATTCAGTTTGCAACCTGATGGAGGTCAGTATAGATGGATTAATAGAACAAGACCCACACACAGCTAGAAGCATAATATTTTTTCAGAGGTAGATGCAGAAAAAAATATATTCAGTTTGCAACCTGATGGAGGTCAGTATAGATGGACTAACAGAGAAAGTCCCACACACTACTAGAAGGCCAAATATTTTTTCAGAGCTAGATGCAGAAAAAAATTATATTCAGTTTGCAACCTGATGGAGGTCTGTATAGATGGATTAATAGAACAAGACCCACACACAGCTAGAAGCCCAATATTTTTTCAGAGGTAGATGCAGAAAAAAATATATTCAGTTTGCAACCTGATGGAGGTCAGTATAGATGGACTAATACAACAAGTCCCACACACAGCTAGAAGCCCAATATTTTTTCAGAGGTAGATGCAGAAAAAAATATATTCAGTTTGCAACCTGATGGAGGTCAGTATAGATGGACTAATACAACAAGTCCCACACACAGCTAGAAGCCCAATATTTTTTCAGAGCTAGATGCAGAAAAAAATATATTCAGTTTGCAACCTGATGGAGGTCAGTATAGATGGACTAATACAACAAGTCCCACACACAGCTAGAAGCCCAATATTTTTTCAGAGGTAGATGCAGAAAAAAATATATTCAGTTTGCAACCTGATGGAGGTCAGTATAGATGGACTAATAGAATGATGCTATGCCCAAAAGATTTTACTTCACTAGGTGCAGTAAAAAAATTGGTATTCTATACACAGGTGGTATATCTTGCAACACAGATAGGCTACTCCACTGACTAACACACTCTGCAATAGGCCAAAAAGGATTAGCTTTGCTAGATTCAGCCAAATGCTGTGAAAAAAACTTGCACAGCACTGGCACAGACCTGCCTGGCAAAAACTGATAGGAACTGATGTAACCTAGTCCTGAAAAGGACTCCAATTACAATTAGTCTTTACTCCCACAACCTATCTATTTAAGAGCACAGACCTGCCTGATAAAAGTCGTAGGAAATGCTGTAACCTAGTCCTTAAAAGGACTGCAATCACAACTATTCCCTACTCCCAAGCTATCTGTATATTTGTGCGAAAATTGGCTTGAAATTAACAAGGTATAGCGCACACAGCAACAGCGGTGCCGTCTAACACGCAGCTGCAGCAGTGAGAAAATGGTGGCGACGGGGAAAATGGCTTGGTCTTATAGGGCAAGGACATGTGACATACACTGCCAATGACACATGCCCTTGCTTGTGTGAAAAAAAGCACTTCGCTCCGTGTGTGCGCTGCTGATAGGCTGACAGATTGCACCTCCCCACTGTAAATGCGGGAAAGAGAAAAAAAAATGGAGATCTTCATTGTTCCTGCAGAGATCCATCCCCTGCCCCTCCCCCCACCCCGCTGTACACTCAAACTGCGTATTAACATTAATTTTCATCATTACTGAGAAAAAATCCAGTTATGATTTTGGTGCACGAACAGTTATCGAACATAACCTCGAACAGCCGAATTTTTCTCAAATTGTTCGTGTTCGCCGAACGGCTCGAACACCGCCCAAAACAGCTCGAATTTGAGATTGGCGAACAGTTCGAGTAGAACAACGCTCATCTCTACTTCTGAGCAGCAACTGGCGGTGTTGGAGCTCAGGGATAATACTGAAAACAGAGAGGAGCCAGAGGTGTAATTGGAGCAAGTTTTAAATTAGTAGTAGAATGGATGTGGACAGAGCAGGAGAATTTGCCGGACACACAGCTGGGGATCAGCTGACGTTACTAAACCCCAATAACACTGGAACAAGTGTTGACTGTGCAGATGGCACTTCTGAGCAGCAACTGGCGGTGTTGGAGCCCAGGGATTACAGTTCAGGTGGTAGAAACATGAACCCAATAGGAGACCTGGATACTGTTGCCAACCAATTATTTAATCTGGAAGAGGACTGGAAAATTCATGCGAGATCCAGGCCTTGTTCATTTTCAGAAGAGTAAGCCGGTCAACGTTATCGGAGGATAGTCGCATGCGACGGTCTGTTGGTACACCTCCTGCGGCACTAAAGACGCGTTCCGATAATACACTAGCAGCAGTGCAAGCCAGCACCTCCAATGCATATTGGCTAAGCTCTGACCATGTATCCAGCTTAGAGACCCAAAACTTGAAGGGGGAAGAGCCGTCTGGGACTACACTGAGAGGGCAAGACATGTAGTCTGTCACTATCTGACGGAAACGTTGCCTCCTGCTGACTGGAGCCGTCTGTGATGATGTAGACATTTGTGGCGGGGACACAAAACTTTGCCACATTTGGGCCATACTGGTCTTGCCTTGTGCTGAGGCGCTGCTTCTGCTCCCTCTTTGTGCAGAGCTTCCTCCACTGCCTCGACGCACTGAGCTGCTTTGTAAAGCACTAGCAGCACTGCTCTCGGGTGTAATGGAGAACATGATGGAATGCACCAGTGCGTCTTGGTACTCCCGCATTTTACGCTCCCGGTTCAACGGTGCTAAGAGGCTTTGTACGTTTCCCGGTAGCGAGGATCTAGGAGGGTGGACACCCAATAATCAGCCGTGTTGAGAATGTGGGCGATGTGGCGGTCGTTTCTCTGGCACTGCAGCATGAAATCAACCATGTGCTGCAGACTGCCAACTGGCCAAGAAACGCTGTCCCCTGTTTGAGGCGTGATCTCTGCCTGCTCTGCATCACCCCAGCCTCACTCTAGATACTGACTACTAGAGCATTGTGTACCTCCCTCCTCTGGACAGATGTCTTCCTCCTCCATAGACTCCTCCTCATCCTCCTCACAAAGTGTCCCCTGCCTAGGCCTTTGTGAGGAACCAAGTTGCGCAGACTGTACAGAAGCAGATGGCATTTGTGACTCCTCATCCTCCACCTCTTCCAAAACCTCCTCCCTTAGTGCTTGCAGTGTTTTTTCAAGCAGGCAGATAAGGGGGATAGTCATGCTGACTAGTGCATCATCTGCACTCGCCATCCGCGTGGAATAATCGAAGGCACGCAAAACGTGGCAAATGTCCTTCATAGAGGCCCACTCAGTGGTGGTGAAGTGTGAACGGCGCGGACTGTGACTTGTTTGCGCCTGCTGCAGCTGGTACTCCAATTCTGCTACCTGCTGCTCACACAACCTCTCCAACATATGTAACGTTGAATTCCACCTGGTGGGTAGGTCACATATGATGCGATGTTCCGGAAGGTGTAATCGGCGCTGCAGAGCTGCATTGCGCGATCTTGCGTTGCTGGAACGCCGCAAGTGAGCGCACTCTATGCGGACCTTGTGCAGCAGTGCATCAAGATCCAGATAGTCCCTCAAAAAACTCTGCACGACCAAGTTGAGCATATGTGCCAGACATGGGATGTGAGTGAGGTTGCCTAGGCCCAGAGCTGCCACCAGATTTCGGCTATTGTCACACACTACCATGCCTGGCTGGAGATTCGCTGGCACAAACCACACGTCGCTCTGCTGCTTGATGGCATTCCAGAGCTCCTGCGCTGTGTGGCTTCGATTCCCCAAAGAAATTAATTTTAATTCGGCCTGTTGACGTTTGGCCACGGCTGTGCTCATATCAGTCGTAACAGGTAACCGTTCACAGGTCGATGTGGAGGTAGACCATGACCACCCCTGCAGCGCTGATTCAGAGGAACTGGAGTAGTCAATGTCTACAGACTGGATTCCTGCAAACCTTGGAGTTGGCAGAACACGTACAGCGCCACTCTCAAGATCTGTACCCGGCTCCACAACATTTACCCAATGGGCAGTGAGGGAAAGGTATCGTCACTGTTCATGCTTACTGGTCCACGCATCGGTGGTCAGGTGGACCTTGCTACTGACGGCGTTTTGTAGCGCATGTTTAATTTTTCCCTCCACATGCTGTTGCAGGGCAGGGACGGCTTGCCTGCTGAAATAAAAGCGGCTGGGCACGTTGTATTGTGGGACTGCCAATGCCATAAAGTTACGGAAGGTGTCAGTCTCCACCAGCCTGAATGATAGCATTTCAAGGGCCAGTAGTTTTGCAATGCCAGCATTCAGAGCCTGTGCTCGGGGGTGGTTTGCCGAGTATGGGCGCCTTTTCTCCCATGCCTGTGCTAATGATGGCTGTAGACTGGCCTGGGAGTGTGAGGATGACAGGGAACGCGGTGCTGTGGGTGGAATTACACTGTGTCTCTGTACAACAGTGCCAGAGGTTTTTCCATGGCGATCCTGTGAGGAAGCCGAACCAGCTGTGTGTGAGCTTGAGGAAGAGGCTACAACATGAGCTGAAGAGGTGGTAGGTGGCGCTGTAGGTTGGCCTAGGTCTTCAGTGTGTCTTTGTAACTCCATCACGTGCTTGGTCCACACATGTTTGTGATATTGAGGTTGCTGACACTTTTCCCTCTTTTCACCTTCTGATTACACAGCTTGCATTTGACAAAGCAAATGTCATCTGCAACTGTGTCAAAAAAGGACCAGGCACTGCAAGTCTTGAGAGCGCCCGTTTTGGGTTTTGGAAGAGGCATGTTCCTAATGGGTGCCGAAGTGGAGGCTACAGGCAACCAAGTCTGCCCCCTCCCTCTCCCTCCTTTTTGGGCCGTTTGGGGAATCTCTTCCTCAGAGCTGCTCCCACCACCTGCCTGTCCCTCACACCATGATGGGTCAAGGACCTCATCATCTACACCACTTACTTCAAGCAACTGCTTCTCCTGGGTAGTCTCGACAGCACAGTACGCACCAGAAAGTGGCACCTGAGTCTCATCATCAGATGCATACTGAGGTGTGCTGCTGACCATAGGCACTGGCCTACCCACCTCTTCAGATTCAGAGACAAAACGGTTGCGCATCACTGCATACTACCTCTTCTTCAAATTCTAGAATTCTGCTTGGCTGGCCCCCTCTTTCCAAGCCAAGAGATTCAGAGAACAGAAGTAGAGATGGCTCCTGTCCAGGGCTCTCTGACTGCCTGGGCAATTTGGCAGGTGGTGAAGATACAGATGGGTGCTCTTCAGTGCTCAGGACCTGAGAGGATCTGGAACTAATTGAAGTCGATGCGTTAGCTGCCATCCATCTGACAACGGCTTCAATTTGGTCCTCCCGCAACAGTGGGGTATGGCGAGCTCCTACAAAGCTGCGCATAAAGGACTGTTCCCTGGTAAAACTGGGGGATGCTGAGTCACTGGTGCCCGCAGCAGGCACAGAATCCCCACGTCCTCTCCCTGCAGGCACAGAATCCTCACGTCCTCTCCCTGCAGAAACTCCACGCCCACGACCACATGCCTTACTCCCTGCCTTCTTCATCTTGGTAACAAAAGTAGAGAAAATCCCGGCACTCACGTGTGTTCAATCAATTCATTTATTCCACATGTAGGGAAACTACACAAGACGTTTCAGCCCATAGGCTTTTTTCAATTGTGGATAACAAGATGACTTTATCTAATGTCAATGTCATTTATCTAATAAAGTGCCCTTGTGGTTCTATTTATATAGGTGAGACTACACAGGCAGTTGGTGTACGTGTTAACAAGCATAAATCTACTATTAGATGTTGCGATATCACACTCCCGTTACCACTGCATTTTAAAGAAAAAAAACATTCTGTGGCACAATTAAAATATCAAGTAATTGAGGAAGTAAATGTACCGAAAAGAGGGGGAAGTCTTAAAAAACTTCTTTTGAAGAGGGAGGCGTTCTGGATTTTTACACTTAATAGTTTATCTCCTAATGGTTTAAATAAGGATTATAATGTAAGCCAGATGTTTTAAATTTCTACTCCTTCCCCCCTAACTTTTTTTCCTGTTTCAAACAACTTAAAATTAATGAATATTTTTTTGGGACATTGCAGTATTGGATGAGGTTAATATGAAGGAGATTTTTAGATGTGGCTATATCTTGAAGTAGTGTAATATGTTAATTGGAGTATATGACCACATGTTCTTGAGAGTTCCTTCATTTTTCTATTACTCTCAATTAATTTCATTTATGTTTATAATAGGATCAGTGGTAGGCATGATTACGAATATGCTTTAGTTGAAATATCATGGATAGCGATGTCATAATTGTGCTATGCCTTTATGCAGAATGATTTGATTATTAATACGCAGATTAGTGCAACATATTAGAGTTGCTAATCATATTGCGTGAGAATTATAAAATGAATAAAAATTATAAAAAAAAAATTTAAAAAAATCCTTTAAAAATTAAATATTTAAAAATTAAAAAATCATTAATAATCTATATAATAATTGTGGATGTTCTATTCATATATTCTGGTTCAGGGGAATTTGATAATTGGAGAAAAACTTTGGTGCTATGGATGAGAATATTGAGATTTTTGTACTGGTACGGCGATATCATATTATATCAATTTATGTTTTTCTTTTTAGTTTTATTTTGTTTTGTATTGATTATTTTACATATGTAGTTGTATTATGTGTAATATTTCGTTGTAGTTCTTGATGATATGTGTAAAAATTATTTTTTTGTATTTTTTGCATTATTCTTTGTAACAGATTTTGTATGATGTCATTTCCTTTAAATCTCTCTATACAGTGGTGGCCAAAAGTTTTGGCACCCCTGCAATTCTGTCAGATAATACTCAGTTTCTTCCTGAAAATGATTGCAATCACAAATTCTTTGGTATTATTATCTTCATTTAATTTGTCTTCAATGAAAAAACACAAAAAGAATTGTCCTAAAGTCAAATTGGATATAATTCCACACCAAACCTAAAAAAGGGGGTGGACAAAAGTACTGGCACTGTTTGAAAAATCATGTGATGCTTCTCTAATTCGTGTAATTAACAGCACCTGTAATTTACCTGTGGCACCTAACAGGTGTTGGCAATAACTAAATCACACTTGCAGCCAGTTAACATGGACTCAACATTGACTCAACCTCTGTCCTGTGTCCTTGTGTGTACCACATTGAGCATGGAGAAAAGAAAGAAGACCAAAGAACTGTCTGAGGACTTGAGAAACCAAATTGTGAGGAAGCATGAGCAATCTCAAGGCTACAAGTCCATCTCCAAAGCCCTGAATGTTCCTGTGTCTTCCGTGTGAAGTGTCATCAAGAAGTTTAAAGCCCATGGCACTGTGGCTAACCGCCCTAGATGTGGACGGAAAAGAAAAATTGACGAGAGCTTTCAACGCAAGATTGTGCGGATGGTGGATAAAGAACCTCGACTAACATCCAAACAAGTTCAAGCTGCCCTGCAGTCCGAGGGTACAACAGTGTCAACCCGTACTATCCGTCGGCGTCTGAATGAAAAGGGACTGTATGGTAGGATACCCAGGAAGACTCCACTTCTTACCCCGAGACATAAAAAAGCCAGGCTGGAGTTTGCCAAAACTTACCTGAGAAAGCCTAAAACGTTTTGGAAGAATGTTCTCTGGTCAGATGAGACAAAAGTAGAGCTTTTTGGGAAAAAGCATCAACATAGAGTGTACAGGAAAAAAAAAAAGAGGCATTCAAAGAAAAGAACACGGTCCCTACAGTCAAACATGGCGGAGGTTACCTGATGTTTTGGGGCTGCTTTGCTGCCTCTGGCACTGGACTGCTTGACCGTGTGCATGGCATTATGAAGTCTGAAGACTACCAAATTTTGCAGCATAATGTAGGGCCCAGTGTGAGAAAGCTGGGTCTCCCTCAGAGGTCACGGGTCTTCCAGCAGGACAATGACCCAAAACACACTTCCAAAAGCACTATAAAATGGTTTGAGAGAAAGCACTGGAGACTTCTTAGGTGGCCAGCAATGAGTCCAGACCTGAATCCCATAGAACACCTGTGGAGAGATCTCAAAATGGCAGTTTGGAGAAGGCACCCTTCAAATATCAGGGACCTGGAGCAGTTTGCCAAAGAAGAATGGTCTACAATTCCAGCAGAGCATTGTAAGAAACTCATTGATGGTACCGGAAGCGGTTGTTCGCAGTTATTTTGGCTAAAGGTTGTGCAACCAAGTATTAGGCTGAGGGTGCCAATACTTTTGTCTGGCCCATTTTTGGAGTTTTGTGTGAAATGATCAATGATTCGATTTTTGCTTCATTCTCTTTTGTGTTTTTTCCTTGCAAGCAAATTAAATGAAGATAATAATACCAAAGAATTTGTGATTGCAATCATTTTCAGGAAGAAACTGAGTATTATCTGACAGAATTGCAGGGGTGCCAATACTTTTGGTCACCACTGTATATATGTGGAAGTCATCTTGTTATCCACAATTGAAAAAAGCCTGTAAGGGGCTGAAACATCTTGTGTAGTTTCCCTACATGTGGAATAAATGAATTGATTGAACACACGTGAGTGCCGGGATTTTCTCTACTTTGTTTGCAACTTCTCCAAGTGCACCACTATTACTGACGAGGTTTATGGAGTGCCGACTATTTTGTACCTACATTGTTCTTCATCTTGGTAGACTGATAAAGATAGGCAGAAAAGTACTAAGGGCTTAGTGTGCTTATTCCTGAACAGCTGCTAACAGGTATAAGAAACACTAATTTTATAAAGTGTGGACTAGACTTTAATATGAGCTAATGTGGCCTACACAACTGTAAAGTGGAGTGTTTGGTGAACTTTACTTAGGTTTTTTTTGTCACAAAAAGACACTGGATGTGCCCAAAGATGTAATACCGATAGTATCACAAACTTTTGATAGCTATTACAATGCAGGAAGGTAACCTACAATGCAATAGATGAGGCTACAAAAAATAGGCTAATACTAATCTGGCTGGGGCTGCAGGGCCCAATGCTGCAGAAAGGCTCCTCTATCTACTCCTAAATAGTGTGTTTGGAAGCAATCTAGCTGGATACGGATGGAACCACCACACTAATAGGAGAAATCAGGAAAAATGAGCAATTAGCAAAAAAGGACAATGTATGAGGCAGTGACGCATGCTGAGCGGACTACAACCGGACGTGGCTGAAGCACACACTACAGGGTGAGCTGCACTCACACACAGAGACCTCGCAGACAGCAGTGAACAGTGCAGAGAACTGTGCACTAGCACTGCAAGGCAAAAGAAAGCTTCTCTATCTACTCCTATATAGTGTGTTTGGAAGCAATCTATCTGGATACGGATGGAACCACCACACTAATAGGAGATATCAGGAAAATGAGCAGCACTAATGCAAAAAAGGACAATGTATGAGGCAGTGACGCACGCTGAGCGGACTACAACCTGACGTGGCTGCAGCACACACTACAGCGTGAGCTGCACTCACACACACAGACCTTGCAGACAGCCGTGAACAGTACAGAGAACTGTGTGTGCATTAGCGCTGCAAGGCACAGTGGTTTATAAAGTCGCTTGGGTAAAGCACAATAGAGCAAATAGGTAGCTAAAACTGTCCCTCAGAACAGCAGCGTCCTATCCCTAACCGAATTCACAGCAGAGTGAGCCCAAAATGGCGGCGGCGGCTTTTATAGTGCATCATTACATCATTTCAGCAGCCAATCACAGCCATGCCATTAGTTAACATGCCTAACATGCCACATGATGTGCCCACACTTCTTAAGATCATCATTGACTGAATAAAATCACACTGGCTCATGGCATTATGGGAACTTCCGATTCCGGTATCCGATATTCTAAAAGTATCGGAACTGAGTATCGGAATTCCGATACTGCGAATATCGGCCGATACCCGATATTTCAGTATCGGAATGCTCAACACTAATTACTAGGCTTATATTCAGAAGATTCATTGCAAGGGATATTACCAGATATTTTAAAACATGTGTCATTGGTGCCTTTTATAAACAGATTTGCATATACCCATGAGTGATTATGAATGTATCTTTCCAACAATGACGGTTTAAAAGCATCTGCCGTACTAGAGGTAGCATTAAAACTAATTTGTAAACCTTCAGTAGGTATGAAGCCTAAATTAGCCAAGGAAGACTTGTTTCTGGGCACCCATTTGTTTCCATTAAGGGCAAGGAATTGTAGGTATTTACTGGTGGCAGTAAGATTTCCTTGCCACCAGGGGAGATCCACCCACCCAACTACTGTATACCTACAGTGGTGTTCCATAATCTACTAAACTTAGTAGCATTATTAGCAAGGACGTCGCTACAATTGGGCCAGTTTAGTATTTCTTCCAGAGGGACTGGGACCGCCAGAAAAGGCATACTAGCGGCTGAAACTGGTGAGTGAGTACATATCCAACAGTCACTGATCTGGTTGTTCTCTAATTGTCTCAATTCTTGTACCAAAATCTGGTGGTGAGTAATGAACTTGTTATTAAAAGGGTCAGTACTCTGTTGTAGGCTATTCCAGGTATTGCCTAGTCCAACCATACATATTATCATAAAACATCTCAGGATGGTTGACGTTTGCAGTGTGAAGCATTAATCCATGTTGACTTCCCTTCAAGTTTTACTGCTGTTGGGGTTGTCAGGAGCACTTGATATGGTCCATCATACAATGGTTCTAGTCCGTGTTTCCGAACATGCTTCTTCACATACACATAATCTCCAGGCTTGAGGGTATGACAACCTTCTGCAAAAGCTGGATCTGGAATAGAAGATGATACTAACGCATGGGTGTTAGTTAGGGCTTTGGCAAGCTGAATCACATATTGCACAACATGATCTGTTTCTTCTGATAATTGTTGTGGGGTAAATCGAGCTATAGCTGGTTGTGACCAAAATAGTATCTCATAGGATGACAGTTTGTGTTTCCCTATGGGGGTGGTGCGTATGTGATATAGTGCAATGGGAAGGAGCTCAGGCCACTGGGCTGTAGTCTCCTGCATCATTTTGGTCAACTGCCTTTTCAGTGTGCCATTCAATCTCTCCACCTTGCCACTTGACTGTGGATGATAAGGAGTATGCAGCACCACTGTTGATTCGATCATGGTAAGTATTTCTTGATACACGCATGAGGAAAAGGCTGGTCCTTGATCACTTTCGATAACTTCTGGGACTCCATACTGGCAAACAACTTCAGAGACCAGCTTCTTGGCGGTAGTCTTGGCAGTCATGTTTGGAACGGCGAATGCTTCTGGCCAACTGGAAAACATATCCACTACCACTAAGCAGTATTCATATCGTTCTGCTTTAGGGAGAGTGATGTGATCAACTTGCAATCGTTGGAACGGATACTCTGGTTTGGCAAGGTGTTTTGTCGGTACATTCTGTAATCTACCTGGGTTGCAGGTTTGGCATATTGTGCAACCTTTGTTCTATGCACTCAACACGGTGGAAATTCCTGGAGCCCAATAGAGTTTCTGTACCAGTAGCAAAGCTTGATTCTTCCCTCGATGTACCGGTCCATGGGCCCAGGCTGCAACAGCTGGATATAGGAGTCGAGACAAACAATACAGTTGTCCCTTCTTCCATAACCCATCTATCAACTTAGCACTCGCCTCCTTCCACGACTGGCGTTCTTCTTTAGAAACTTTTTGCTGTGTGGTGCGTAGCTTTGTGATTGGAGGGACCGGTTGATGCTCTTCTGCAGGTTGATCCTGGGTTGGCACGGAATTTAGCTGTTTGGCCTGCTGCCGCGTAACAGCCATGGACATGGATGTCGGAAGAAGAGCTGCTCGCTTAGCATGGAGATCAACAAGTGCATTACCTCTTGCTTCAGGGGCATCTGGTCGGGTATGAGCTTTTACCTTTACGACAGCCAACTGTCTTAGTAGTTGCACCGCTTCCATCAATTGTCTGACGCTTTCAGCATTTTTCACAGGAGAACCTGCAGTCAGAGCTTTGAGCTGTGTTGACATACTGGGAGGTAAGGCTGCAGCCTCTACCAATGTATCTTCAGTTGTGACAGCATATCCAGTATGAAACCTGCCAGAGGTGTCAGCATATCTTGATCCATCCGTATATAACGTAAGTTCTGGGTCATCCAAGGGTACTGCCCCCAGTAAAACAAGTGGAGTTGACTCTGCAGTGATCTGTTCCAGACAGTCATGTGGTGGAGCCTATTTCCCCTCTCCTTCAGGTGCTGGTAGCAGGGTGGCCGGGTTGATGGTGGTGCACCGGTGTAATATCACATTTTCTGGCAACATCAACGAACATGTCTCTGTGTGGACAGATGTTTAGGTTGCTGTAAAGCCAGACCAGCCGCAATATCGTGCGGAGCATAAATGTGAGTCTCATGTCCAAGGATGATGTCCGCCGTTTTTTCAAGTAACTGCTGTGTGGCGTGAACCGCTCGTAGACAGCTGGGGGAGGCCCTGGCTACCGGGTCCAGATGCGCTGAGTAATACCCGACTGGGCGCTGCTTTGTACAGGGTTTCTGCGTGAGTACTCCGGCTGCATGCCCTCCTGTCTCAGAGACATACAAATGGAAAGGTTGAGCATAGTCCGGGTTTCCAAGGGCAGGGGCTGTCATTATCCTTGACTTTAGTTGCTCAAAGGCTTGTTGCAGCAGTTCTTGGTGGTCCTTGTTGTTTACATCAGCCAGAGTGTCTTCTTTTAATGCATCATATAGGGGTTGCATCAGACGTGAGGCGTCTGGGATCCATTGTCTGCAATATGTACATAGTCCAAGGAACCGTTGCAGCTCTATGGGATCTTTTGGGAATGGTAGTGCGTAGATGGCCGTCTTCCTTTCTTCTGTGAGATGTCTGGCACCCTGAGTAAGGCAGTGGCCTAAGAAGACCACTTGACTGAGGCAAAACTGAAGTTTCGAGGCTGAGACTCGACAATTCAGTTTTGCTAGATGCTTGAAGAGGCTAACACTGGCCCTGACGGTCACTTGCTCCGTGGGGGCGCACAAAAGAAGATCATCCACGTATTGTAATAGTTCTACCTCAGAGTTGTCCAGCTGCCACGGCAGCAGACAGCTAGACATGTTCTTTGCAAACTGATTAGGCAAAGATACCGGTGGAAATATATGGCAGGGCTAGGGTTGGGACCGCATGAAGCTGTGATGCGTATGCTATGGTGTTTTGAATTGTTTCTGTGAGCAGGTGTTGTGACCTGGGTACATCCAGGCGATCATATTTTGGTCCCACCGCATGTATAACAAACTGACATGATCTTCATCATACACATTCCGGGTGTAGTGCTGCCTGTATTCCGGGTGTGCCAAGATGGCCGCCACCAAAGGGACATGTAGTCAGAGGCAGGAGGTGATGCAATGGATGTAGCAACATGGCTGCTGCAGGAAAGGATTGGAACTTTGGGCGGACATAGGTATAACAGATGAGGATGGGGCACTAGGAGTGGCTTGGGTAGTAGCAAGGGGTGGGCCTCCTGAACGGAGCGCGTGACATGCAACACAATAATCTGCTGACTGGAATTTGTACAGGTCCATCTCCCCCCCATCTGCCATTATCGGGCGGTGGCTGGAGAGCAGTATCTTTGTAATACACATAACATGGTATCTTTCCCTTACTGTCTGTATTTACTTCCTCCATTCACCCTTTTTTTTTTGACAAAATTTCTGCTGTTCCGTATCAAGCCAAGGCTGTTTGTTATTCTAGCAGCTGTAACTGGCGCTTATCTGGTACCTCACATATTTTAGTTAACCATTTAAGTTTCTCCACATACTTTTTCCCTTCTTTCGACAAACTCAGCGCAACCTTTTCCCACATGCATTCACTTTTCAACATTCCATTATCTTCCTTGCTGCATTTAACATCTCGTACTGTAATCTACCCCGCCCCCGGGTACAACTTACACAATGACATTACTCTTTTTGTTTTCTCTACATATTTCCTTCCTTCTATTTCAACATATTCATCATCACAAATCTCATGTGCAACTTTCTTAAACTTTTCAGCATCTTCCAACAATCGACAATCAACTAATCTTCCCCTATTCTGACGAATTCCTTCGTCCCACAACGCAGGCTTAAGTCTGCCTTGCACGGGAAAGTTTAACACCTTAAACACTTTTTGTGCATTCTTAAATGATCTTTTCCCTTCTCGACTGATCATGATAGTCATCACCCTCCTGCAGGGGAGATAAATTCTTTCTCCTCCACGGAAACATTGATTAATCACTACTGCCTTCCAACATACAACTGACAAAAGATTCTTAATTTTGTGCACAGCACGAGTCCGGCCGGACCTCCCAGCTGTTCCACTGACTTTAATTCCCCCTCCCGTCGGGGGAGTCGCACTCGGCTCTCATGAAAGGAGGAAGACCTTTGCAGCACTCCGGACACTCGATATATGTATATCTACGTGCGTGTCCTACCCAATCTTCGATCACCTGCCGCGACTGAAACTAACAATGTTCAGTCTTCTAAGAATCTTTGTCAGAAGTTAAAGAAGGGAAGATTCACACAATATTCACTTGTCAATCCGAGGTGATACTGCTTTGAAAGTTATCAATATCAGACCCCTAATGGGACTACACCCCTTATAGTCTCACCTTTGACTATATCCAACCAAGACGTCCAGAGACACTGCAAACAACCACGCACCACGTGGAAACCACGCCAAACGGTCAGTATCACTAGTAAAGAACTGGTGCACTTACCGTGGCTTTTTGTGGGGGATGATCAGTCCCAATTCCAGTGGGGGAGGCTGAAAGCAAGTCTCTCTTTGTGGACGTCCAGAGGTGGTGGGGCATCCCTGGTTAGGGATCCGAGTCACGGCACCAGCTGTTGAGGGAGGGCAATGGCCCTTCACGGTTGACCGAGTGAGTGTCAAATTATTATGTTGATTGCGCAATCCAGGGAACCAGACGGAGACAGTGCTCTGTATGGGAGGATTCAAAAGAATCTCTGATCCGGTTTATTTTGCTTAGCATTTTATATTGTTTTGAGTATATCAATAGCCAATCACCTACAGCCACACTACAGTACTACAGGCTTGAGCCAATGTTAGTGCAATTATTATGGAAACACATATATGGTCATATTATCATCGTTAGTTCGAAGCAAGATGGAAATTTACAAGGTCAATCCTGGCCTAGACTAGTTAGATAACAGGAGCGGGGTGTCTGACAAAATGTTCTTGTGAGAAAAAGTTAGTGTGAGAAAGTTCCATGTAAAGCATGAGAAAAGAAGGAAAGAAGTATGTTATTCAAGGAGTGATAATAACATGATTTTGAAACAAGCAGACAAAATGGAGTTGCTATAGCATGAATATCAATATGTCCTTTACAGTATTATAAGTATATAAAATGTTATAGACTCATTATATCTTACCTGCTCGTTTTTAGTCATAGGGGTGTGGTCCTGGTATTCAGTCAGGGCAGGCGTCGCATTCAGTCAGGACCGGAGCCGCCCACGCATTTGAATTTTGCCCCGGACAGCGCTGATATAAGTGGGGCTCTTGCGCAGTTTTACATGGCCAGCCGCGGCTCCCTACACAGTGAGGCTGTTTAGTTCCCAGCTTCACTGCAGATGTGCTATGAGCCGTCGCTCCCGGCACGTGTGCAGTGAGGCTGGGAACTACACAGCCTCGCCGCGCGTGCGCGAGGAGCCGCAGCTGGCCGTGTAAAACTGCGTAAGCGCCCCACTTATATCATCACTAGCTGGGAACAAAATTCAAATGTGTGGGCGGCGCCAGTCCTCCTGACCGAATGCGGCGCCCACCCTGACTGAATACCAGGATCACATCCCTATGACTAAAAACAAGCAGGTAGGATATAAGTATATAAAATGTTATAGACTCATTATATTACCACCAATTTTAATGAAAAACAAAGCAATGGGGGCAGTGTAGACAGTAGATAGGACATGACAGGTTCCCTTTAACAAGATTTGATCTAACAGTGAAACATTTCCCACATTCTAAACATGAAGCTGGCTTCCCTCTGTGTGAGATTTTTCATGTCTAACAAGATCTGATTTATGGGTAAAACATTTTCCACATTCTGAACATGAAAATGGCTTCTCTCATGTGTGAATTATTTTATGTCTAATAAGATGATGATTCCGGGTAAAACATTTTCCACATTGTGAACATGAATATGGCTTCTCCCCTGTGTGAATTCTCTGATGTTTAACAAGATCTGATTTCTGGTGAAAACATTTTCCACATTTTGAACATAAAAATGGCTTCTCCTCTGTGTGAAATCTTTGATGTCTAATAAGAATATATTTCTTAGCAAAGCATTTTCCACATTTTGGGCATGAGTATGACTTCTCCTTTGTGTGAATTCTCTGATGTCTAACAAGGTATGAGTGCACAGTAAAACATTTCCCACATTCTGAACATGAAAATGGCTTCTCCCTTGTGTGAATTTTTTGATGTCTAATGAGAATATGTTTACAGTTATAACTTTTTCCACATTGTGAACATGAATATGGCTTCTCCCCTGTATGAATTCTCTGATGTTTAACAAGATCTCGTTTCATGGAAAAACTTTCTCCACATTCTGAACACGAAAATGGCTTCTCCCCTGTGTGAATTCTTTGATGTCCAATAAGAGTTTGTTTCTGATTGAAACATTTTCCACATTCTGAACATGAGAATGGCTTCTCCCCTGTATGAATTCTTTGATGTCTAATAAGACTTTGCTTCTCGATAAAAGAGATCCCACATTCTGAACATGAAAATGGCTTCTCCCCAGTGTGACTTCTATAATGTGTAACCAGACGTGATTTCCAATCAAAACATTTCCCACATTCTGAACATGAATAAGACTTTCCTTCTGTGTGAATTCTCTCATGTATAACAAGATTTGATTTCTTAGTAAAGCATCTTCCACATTCCCAACATGAAAATGGCCTCTCCCCGGTGTGAATTCTATGATGTCTAACCAAACCTGATTTTGTGGTAAAACATTTCCCACATTCTGAACATAAATATGGCCTTTCCCCTGTGTGAATTCTGAGATGTCTAACCAAATCTGATTTCGTAGAAAAACATTTGCCACATTCTGAACATAAGTATGGTTTTTCCCCTATGGGAACTTTTTGACATTCGACACCCAATCTGAAACTTGTATTTTGCTTTACAGCCTGTGATGAATCAGGAGATAGGATCTGTTCAACGGGATCAGATGATACACTTTGGATATGAGGGGTGGAGGGTATATCTTCAATATTGGCATTTTTCTCATATCCATATTGAATGATACCATAATCATGTGCATTAACATGTGAAGATTTTGGATGCTCCTCTGAGCTCCCGGTACAGTCATCTGCAAAGAATAAAACTGATTATATTATTTTATAGCAATATAACCTAATATAATTAATGTACTAATGGTTTATGACATTACAATTGAGAAATATTAATTTAATAACTAAAATATTTGTTGCAAAAAGGATCACAATCTCAGAGCAGGGACCACTAGGTCACAATGTTATGATAACAGGTTTTCTACTGCGGATTTCCATTTCTGTGTTGAAGACATCTTCATGTTTCATGTCTCATGTCGGTCACTGCTCTTTTCTCAGAAAATTGCCCAGTGGAGAATCATAAGTGAACCTGTAGGTCAAAGCTGTTAGGTGCTGTCCATCTCATCACAATCCCTAGCTCCAATTGCTGTTGTTTAATTATTTAGATGCTGCAGCAATGGTTACAAGGTTCCGATCTCTGTGCACACAACATGCAAATTGCCTCTTCAGAGAAACAGAGGACTTGAACTCCATAGCGCCACCTATTGGAAGCAGCAATCCTACAAGTCACAATCAACCCTTTAACGAGTCATGCAATAAGACTTAGGATAAAAGCCAAATCAGAATCTCAATTTGCAGACACGGTGTTTCGGGCTATTGGCCCTCGGCAGTGCAAAGTATAAGAACTGATTTGGCTAGATGAGAGGCTCTGGACTGAGGTCTAAGGGGTAACGTTTCTCATTGTGCAGAGTGACATACCGGCTCTGGCATGTCAAGGTAAGGAGGCTTATTTGCCGTGCAATGCTCCTCTGGGAAATGTAATATGCAAATTGCCTCTTCAGAGAAAAAGAGGACTTGAACTCTATAGCGCCACCTATTGGAAGCAGCAATCCTACAAGTCACGATCAACCCTTTAACGAGTCATGCAATAAGACTTGGGATAAAAGCCAAATCAGAATACAACAAAATCGTGGAGTGCTGATGAGTTACCATGGATGCTGGGTGCTCACTGAAGGCCCTGTCGACATCATTGTTGTGCTCCTTTTAATTTTTTTATTTTCTCAAAATCCATTATTAATAATAAAAAAATAAGTAATAAAAATAGTTACATTAATTAGACAAAACAAAAAATATATCGGATTTTTTGGACTATAAGACAAATTTGAGAGGAAAATGGGAGGTGGAACCATGGTTCCAAGAACCAACATCACCAGTGAGTTTTTCATGTATGAAAGTTGAATAATACATGTATTATTATTTATCTGTCTGCTAACTTGTTGTGCCGGTTGTGTAGTGCAGAGAGCTGCTGAGTTGGGGCAGTTTCTGTTTGATTCTATTGCTAGGTTCTGTGGTTATCTTGGATTGGTAGTACATTGTTTAAGGCTGTATAGGCTTTGTTTATGTAAGTGGCTTCGGGTGTTGTGTGAAGCATCAGTGAACATTACAGTCCCTATAAGTGTGTACTTATTGCTAGGTTCAATAGGCAAGCTGTGAGATTTGTATACATGTTAGGAGAACCTCTGAATGACATGAGTGATGAGTATCTGAGTATAAGGGACAAACAAATAAGTCCCTTGAGATAAGAGGTTGTGTTAGGCGTGATCCCCTGTAATGTGACCAGGGATATTCAACTCACTTTGAGTTGAAACAAACGGAGTGATTGAGATAAGGGACTCTAAAGAAAGAAAGGGAAAAAAAAATTGCCGTAAAGTAGATCCCCGAATGAGCACACATGAAAGAATCGTTATTAGTCATTTTTGTGATTCTGTTATTCTGTGATTCTGGGTGTAATATGTCAGGCTGAGTCCTAAAGGAGTTTCATGTGAAATTCTTGGAGTTTACTGTGTTATGTTGAACAAATAATAAGCTTATCTCATAAAATGGTATGACATTTGGAATGGTTCCTGTACACCTGTATATTATGAATGATCAATCTGTTCAATTTATACTAGGGAGTCATTGTTCTGTCCCTATAGTGAACAACCTTGGTTTTATTAATCTAACTATGAGAATGAAGGTTTTGAAGACTGTATATTAATTATTCCTTTTTAACAAAAGTAATAGGCTTGTTAAAAAACTGTCATATTGCTACATTCCTCAAATACTGTTTTTATCTCATCTCTAGGGGCGTATATAGGGGTGGAGGAGGGCAGCCGGGGTATGTGCTCCAGGCGCAGCTGGCGTTCCGATGTGTCTCCTCAGGCAGCAGACGCAAGTACAATTGAAGCTCTGTCCGTCGGCTTAGAACGACGTCAGCAGCGTGATCAGGTCATGTGATCGCCCTGCTGATGTCACTCGCCGGCGACCACAGGAGGGAAGAGCAATTGTGGTAAGTGCTCCTGTGGAGCTGAAGACATCGAAGATTCAGACAGGGGGCATAGTTATTAATTGTGCGGGGGAGTATTAATTGTGCAGGGGGATATGAATTGTGCAGGGGGGATATGAATTGTGCAGGGGGGATATGAATTGTGCAGGGGGGGTATTTATTGTGCAGTGGGGGTATTTATTGTGCAGTGGGGGTATTTATTGTGCAGTGGGGGTATTAATTGTGCAAGGGGAGTATTAATTGTGCAAGGGGGGTATTTATTGTGCAGCAACGGTGGTAAGTACTCCTGTGGAGCTGAAGACACCGAAGATTCAGACGGGGGGGGGGGGGGCATAGTTATTAATTGTGCAGGTGGGTATTTATTGTGCAGGGGGGTATATATTGTGCAGGGGGGTATTAATTGTTCAGGGGGCTATTAATTGTGCAGGGGGGGCATATTTATTAATTGTGCAGGGGGGGCATATTTATTAATTGTGCAGGGGGGCATATTTATTAATTGTGCAGGGGTATATTTATTAATTGTGCAGGGGGGGCATATTTATTAATTGTGCAGGGGGGCATATTTATTAATTGTGCAGGGGGGCATATTTATTAATTGTGCAGGGGGGGCATATTTATTAATTGTGCAGGGGGGCTATTTATTGTGCAGGGGCCATATTTATTCAGTGTGGAGGGGAGATTTAATCTGTGAGGAGTGAGTGGGGGGTGGGTGCAGACACATTATTGGTAGTGAGGGGGAAAATGTGTGCAGACGCAGTATGGGAAGCAAGGGTGATGGGATGTGTGCGGACACACTATGGGGAGTTGGGGGGGATGTGTGTGGAGGAAATATTAGGAAGTGGGGGAAACGCGTAAGGAGACTATTGAGGGGAATAGTATGAGGAGACAGTATGGGGGAAGAAAAGTGTGAGTGGGCACAGAATAGAGACCGAGTAGTGGGTGGGGGGTAGCATGGGGGGACAGTGTAAGGTCACAGCCAAGAGGGAACAGTATGCTAAGGAGGGGGAGAATGATGAGGGGGCATAGTATAGAGACTGAGACCTATAGTGGGGACACAGTGTGAGGACAGTGTGAAGAGGGGATCCAGTATGGACAGGAAAGGGCAGTGTGGAGAGAATATACCATAAGACGGACAGTGTGGGGGAGATACCCTGTGTAGGGAATATAGTGAGGGGCAATTATTTATTCAGGAGCTCAGCGTAGGGCAGATATTTGTATTCAGGAGCATTATAATGACACTGCTATCTTTCCGGGCATCGTGTTGGGATGTGCTGCAGAAGACCGGAGAAGATGGAAGTCTGCAGAGACGGCTGTGGATGAGAAAAGTCATCATGGCGTCTGGACAAGGTAAAGAAGAACGACTCCAGAGACAACATCAACTATAAGGTACCTGGATGTAAATGTTTTTTATGATGCTGACATTTTTTTTATTTTTATTTGTTAGGAGCATTAAAGGTGTTGTCCACATTTATGAGTCTGCAGTCATTCTATGTGACTGCAGACTTCTGAATTCTCACAGTGCGCACTGCACGCTGTCAGGATTCTCTGGAGCTGGCGATTTGTATACATGCAGTCACGTGTTGACTAGACATACGTGGCCTAACTCAATGAAAATGAATTGAGGGAGGCCGGACACGTCTAGTCGGAATGTGGCCAGAAGTATACAAATCGCATACTTGTGGTGACATGACCGTTCACTGTTGCCACAGCAAGGGAAAATCCTAAAAGTGTGTAGTGCATGCGCTGTGAGAATTCAGAAGCCTGCAGTCACACACAGTGACTGCAGACTTTCATCTCAAACCTGGATGAGCCCTTTAATTATAAAATGAAGTCCTGTAGCCAATCCTAACAGCGTGTAATATCCTCACTGTCAGGATTCAGCTCTGCTTGCAGGTTCCATCAGTCATTGAATGGCCACTTCTCTCATATGCGATTTTCATTCTTACGGTCACCTGACTTCTCTTCCTGCTTCTCTCAGAGAGAATTAGGAAGGTCAGCTCGTAGGCATGTGACTAAGGCCACGGCCCCACTATCAGTATTCAGTCAGTATTTTTTCTCAGGAGTGGGAGCCAAAACCTCTGAACCGGTCAGGGTGATCGGAAAGCTGGATCCCCAAATGATCAGGGTGGTGGACAAGTTGGGTCCACGGCTTGTGGATCAGCAGGAAGGGTGGGCACCGAGGTAGGCTTAAGGGGCGATCTGTAAATTAGCCTCTAGGCTACCTCAAAGAGGGGGAGATGTCATAAAAATATTAAGAATTTTCTCTCCCCCTGAAACCCCTCATTCCCCCTCCTCTATACGGTTTGTCAGAGTAGCAGAGCTGACAATCTACGGAGCTGTCTGTGTGCAAATTAGCACACGCAGGAGAAGTGGCTAATAGGCAAATGCCAGTACAAAGGGGGCTACTAACCCAATTAACACACGAGTGTATTGTCTAGTGGCACCGACCAGTGATAAATTTACACCTGGGTGAGGAGGATGAAGCTCATTAAGCTTCAAACACTACCCACAATAGCCAGGACAATTCCCAGCTGCAAACTCCAGGCTCGACGGCACCGACATGAAATACGAAATACTGGGAGTTCTATTCTCCCGATAATAATGGGATATTTTTAGCGGCAGGGTCAGCTAAGGAACAATTTGCTTATTTTTCTGTAGCTGTGAGCCCCTCCGGTGAGCTGTGGCGCAAAAGTATCAAAATAACGGACAGCAGCTATGCCAATGTTTAATCTCTAGGGAAAGGTAAATTCATAATAAAGAATAAGGCGTCACTTGCAAGCTTCTGCGATCAACCAGCAATAAGTTATCCCAGAAGTTAGAGATTTTAATAAAATATGAAGGCTGGAGCCCAGCCAACGTGATGTCATCACAGGGGGGTGTGTGGGCAGGTTTCCCCCTTCGGCATAAAAGACCCAACCAAAGATGGGTCAGTACTCATGCCGGGAGGATATATTTTATATAGCAGGGGTCACGTTCGAGAACAGTCAAATCAAATTGGAGCGCCTTCCCTCCACCTATACTGAATCGTCTCTGTGATGAGAGTAAGTTCTTCTTTAATCCCTGTTTTTTTATTTGTGCAACTGTATATTATGTATTGTTGTAATGTCTCGTCTCCTTTTGTAAAACCTTTTGTATATTTTTCATAAACCCTGCCTCCCTTTTGGATTAAATACAAAATGTAATAGTCCCGTTTCTTTTGCTCTGTAATCATTCCTCCCCCAAAGCCATACACGCTACCGGAAAGCAGGTGTCCGATCAGGCCTGTATTATATTTCAAAGCTGGTCGGTGGTGGCAGCGAATAATACTAAGTGGGCTATTGTGAAGCTGGCAGTAACCGTACTGGGACGTATACACATATTCCATGCGTTGGAATCCGGGGGTATCTACGCTATACGCTTTCTGCTCGCTTGCTGATAGCTACGCAGTGAGTAATCGGGGTCGTGTGTGCTCAAATCCCTGCTCAAGCCTAACAGAGTGACGGCAGCAGTGGGATATTGTCGTCTCTGTGAATCCCTGGCAGTCATTATTATATCTTTGATCTGATATAACCAAGGGATCACCGGAGAAACAGTTATCATTCTCTCTAAACAGCCGCTGAGTCTTTTTTCACCACTCAGAATGTCTTGTTGCAATTGTCTGGAGTTTATCTGAGCCCAGTGGACTGCTGTAATACAAGAAGTCATCGTCCCTACTTAGAGTCATGGTAGGCTTGGTTAATGCTGCTGAGATTAAGGCCATAACCTTGATCATATTTTCTTCTGGCAGTGGACAATAGACAGGTTTGATTTATCAAATCCAAAATAAGTCCTAAGAAAGATTGAACTCTCAGTGGCTCCAGTGTGATTTCTTTAGGTTTAGAAGCCATCCTTGCCAGAATGGTTTTGACTTCTACCAGCTGACAATTGTAGTGTTCTATTGACCTGCCTACTAGTAGAAAATCATTGAAGTATGGGATTATTAGGGTGTTCTGTTCCCAAAGAAGCACTGTTACTTCCAGTATGATTTTCGTTGGAGCCATGGACAGGCCGAAAGGTAAGGCTCTGAACTGGAAATACCTAACTTCCTTGTTTATAAGTAAAGCCACCCTCAAAAACTTGTGATCTTGCGCATGGATTGGGACATGGTAATAAGCATCCTTCAGGTCAAGCACACTCATGTAGCACCCTGGGAACAGCATCTTTATGGCCGATTTTATGGACTCCATCTTGAAGGGCCTGTACACAAGAAACTTGTTTAACCCTTTCAGATTCACTATGGTCCTCAAGTTGTCATCTGTTTTTTTTTTTATTAAGAAGAGGGGGGATAAAATCCCCTCCCTTATTCTTTCACTGTGTTATGAATTGTGGTTCTGTGCTCCCTCCAGGAAATGAAGCAGGTCTGCTGCTACGCTGTTGGGAACGCAAGCGCTGCCATTGTCCTGACCCTGGAGGCAGAGTTACCACACGTGCAGGGAAACTGTCCCGATCTTGTGGAGCATCACGTTCTGGTGTTGTGGGATGTGTGAGGATGTGGAACGTCGTGTGTCTCAAGGATTTCTCTGCCCAGGAAAAATGGGACGCTGTCTTCCCCAGTTGCCAGGCAACAGAGAATGCTCTTTTGTCTGGCACTAAGAAATGGTGGGATTTTGTCCAGTGTGCTGTTGAAGCTAGCAGGGAGTGGCTGTCTGGGGGTGATTGGAAGGTAATCAACATCTGAGTGGTGAGTGGTGCTAGCATTAGGTTTTGCTGTCTTTTCAGGGGTTTTCTCATTTTCTCTTCTGGTTACACTTCCTGGGGTTCTTGCAGAGGTACTCACCTGGTCCTCGACTAGGCACTAGCCGCGTCACCAGACGCCAACTGTCCGGTGACAGTTGGCCTGGGAAGGGCTCGTCCAAAGTCCCCCTTCCATTTACTGGGAGCTGGGTGAAGAGTATTCCCGGCCCTCAAGGGCTTGCCTAGCTGGGCAGCTTGTGCCAAGTGCGTCTGTGGCTGCATTTGCTGGCTTGGTGCAAGTCTTGCTGGGTCCCTCTTCGTAGCGCATAACACACTGATGCTTCAGTCAGTACCAGTTTCTGCACTAGATTTAAAACTTCTGCCTCCAGGGCTAACTGTTCCCCGTCAGAATCCCTGATAGATGTTACCCTGAAGCTGTGCTGGGGAACAATCTGGAGTTCCAGTCTCAAGCCTGTCTCCACTATCCTAAAGATCAAGGCACTGCATGAGATTTTTTCCCAGGCAGGAGGGAAGCGTGAAAAGCCTGTCTCCCACCTTGGGAAACCTGTCAATGGGAAGATTTTCTTGGCTTCGAGGAAGGGCCTCCAAATATGAAACCTTTATTTTTCGGTTTCCTATCCTACCACTTCTCCTGATCCCTAGGAGATCTACCCCGGTTGTATCTCCTCTTCCCAAAGGACCTCCTATACTCTGGAATAGACACGCTGGGGGATCTTTTTCTTTGATCTCCCGCTTTGTCCAGGATATCATCCAGAGCTTGTCCAAACAGAAATTCTCCATCGCATGGAATTGAGCACAGCTTAGTCTTAGATTGACCATGTCCTGGGCAGCTTTCGAGCCATAGCGCTCTACGGGCGTCATTAGAAAGGCCTGTTGATATGGCTGCCAACCTCACTGAGTCCGCTCAAGCGTCTGCAAAAAAAGCAGCTGCTCCTTAAATTAACGGGAGGTAGGCCACACTATTATCTCTAGGGACATTATCTTTAATTTCATCCCCTAGCTGCTGCAACCAAGTCATCATTGAGCTGGCTGTACATGTTGCAGAAACTGCTGGCTTTAATGCCCCTGCCGAAGAATCCCAGGTTTGTTTCAAATATACATCCGCTTTCCTATCCAGGGGGTCTTTAAGTGTGCCCAAATCCTCAAAGGACAAGGTAGACTTCCTGCATGATTTGTCAAATGCCAAATCTATTTTAGGGATTTTATTCCATATAGCTGATTCTTCCTCATCAAATTGGTATCTTCTTTTAGATGACGAGGGTAGAGTGGTGCTTTTTTCTCAGTTTTTTTTTCCTTTCCCCATTAATGAGCATCTTGATTTTCTCATTAATGGGAAACGTGCGTCTTTTCTTTTATTCCAATCCACCGAACATGATGTCTTGGAGTGATGTGCAGGGTTTTAGTATCCAAGATACCCATAGTATAGTATATACATGTGAAAACACGGCCAACCCCTGTATCACTATCAGAGGAGGAGATAGAGGAGTCAAATTCATCTCTATCTTCAGATATTATGGAATCATCTGTATCAGTCACCTGCCATTTAGATTTTTTTCTCCCTTTTAGCCCCTTCCTTGTGAATAAGTGATTTGATGGAATCCTTGACCTCTGCCCTAATCACAGATTTTACATCCATGGCAAAGTTGGTGGAATCTTCACAGATAGTTTTCTGAATGCAGATTCTGGGCAGAGTCTCTTCTGGTATGTGCTAGGTAACTTATCCCTGTACAGTGCACATGCTTTATTTTTGAGCTTGGCGCTACACTTCTTAGGCCTTCTTAGTAAAAATACAAAGAGAAAGTGACCTATTTAACCTGGTGAACTTCCACGAAGATCACTCAACACTCTGGCGGTCAGTCTAGGATACCGGAGGCTGGAACAGCTCACATGATTTTTCTCCCCTGGAGGTGGTAGACTGATGACCTACCCTGTTTTTCTGGCTGGTATTACTGTCACTCGTACGGCTGCCGCTGCTGCGTCCTCCTTGATGATGGCGCTGCTGCTCTTCCTGCTGCTCCACATCCATGTTCAGCAAGGAAAGGAAAGCTGGAGCAATCCGCTCTCTAGAGGTCAAACCTTTGTTATATATGATGGACTAGCCAGAGCCACACCTCCAGTATTTGCTCTGGATTCCCCCGGAAGTATTTTCAAAGTACTTACACGTTTCCATGTACTTCCATGTTTAGACTTTTTCCCCGGCATGCTCGGCACAGGAAGCCATCAGGTGTGCCATGAACATGTGCAGACCTGGCATTTTTATGGCAGCAGCTACTTTCCGGCGTGCTTGTCATCAGGGTGCGCCGAATTAAATGTCACCAGCGCATCCCGCACATGCGCAGAGGCGGGAGGCAGTGTCTCCAGCGTGCTCGACACTGGGGCACGCTGGATTGGCATAGGCAGGCCCGAGGGACAGCATGTCGGTCGGAGACATTTAAAAAAGAGGTCTCTGCCTGCATGCGTCCGCACAGTCCCAATCCCTTGGAATGGCGGTGGCGCCTCCAGACCTGCCAGTGCCACTGGAAAGTCCCTTGACAGACACCAGCCGAACGTGGGTGAGTCCATTCTTCTGTACCGTTCCAGCTTCCCTCAAGGACAGGAAACCAAACTGATGTGGAGGAGAGCTACCTTTTATTCAGTAGGTTTCCTGTCCTTGATGGCGGATACCCTCAAATGGTGCTGTCATGGGGAAAATAATGATTGTTTACTGGAGCCTAGAAAATCTCTGAGAAATACTTTCCTGGGGGAAGGAGTTATTTAAAAATTCCGGAGATTAGGATTGAGGATAAAATCCCGACCTCTACCGTCCACTTACCCTGGAATTCACTGTTTCCATTTGCAGAGAGACAAAACCTTCTCTTTAGTTTGACTGATTTGGCTTCAGAAAACCCTCTTTCCTGATCCTCAACATTCTTCAGTATCGAATCAAGCACAGGACCAAAAGGAATGGAGCAGAGTTTAGCTTTGGAAACCCTATCAGTTGGGTTTCATCTGAATCAAGTCATTCGGAGATTTAAATGGAAATCCCGATATAAGTGCTAAGCATAGAACGCAGGATAAACGTGATTCCAAATGTTATGCAAAATTTTCCAAATTAAAATTTCAACTCAATCTACAATAAAAGCAAGTCCCCACTCAGATAAATCATCTGTTATCGGAAATATAGGGGCTATCACGTTACTGGTAGCACAAAGGCTTTGGAAAAGTAAAATGGTTAATCACACTCCAAAAGAAATCCAGCGAATTCTGAGCTCTGAAATTCAAATGCCCCCTTCCCTTCTGCGCATAATGTATGGGTACTACAACGTACTGGGCACTAGAACGGCAGATTTGCAATCTTCACTAGGCAATATCCATTGCGGCTTGTTTCTGGAAAACATCAATGGAGTCAAAATCGCCACTACACCTGTAGATAAATTCCTAGACAGGTGTAACCCTCAAAATGGGGTAACTAGAGAGGGGATTCTGCTCTTTTGCCACTTAGGGGCTCTGTATATGGAGTTTAAAATGGGGTCACTTATGAGGGGTACTGCTGGTTTTGCTCCTCAAAATCTGCACTAAATTATGGCGCTCCTACCCTGCCGAGTTTTGCACTGTGCCTCAAAAGTAGTTTCCCCCCACATATGGAGTATCTGCACACTCAGGAGAAATTGCACAACAAATTCTATGGTCCATTTTCTCCTGTTATTCCGTTTGAAAGTTAAAAACTTGGGGCCAAAGCAACATTTTAGTGGAAAAAAAAAGTAATTTTCCATTTACTCAGCCTACTGTTATCAAATTCTGTGAATTGCTTGAAGGTTAAAAAATACTCACTATACCCCTAGATGAATTTCTCAAGAGGTATAGTTTCCAAAATGGGGTCACGTGTGGGGGTTTCTGCATGTCAGGGGCTCTTCAAATGTAATATGGCATCCGCTATCTTTCCAGCCAAAACTGAGCTCCAGAATTTAGTAGGCTCCTTCCTTCCCTTCCGAGCCCCAAACAATCAGAAATGCTGTTTGTCCTCTTGTTCTATGATGTAACCTTCTTATGTTGTATAATGTTCAATAATACGAGATTAAAAAAAAATAAAAAAAAGTCAGATCAAAACATAAAATTAACTTCTTTCTACAGTAATCACCATAGAGATTAAAGATATCAATAAATACGAACCCCCACGTTCTGGGGTCTTCTCATTTCTTAAAAGAGAAGAAAAATGAAATAAAATGGAGTAAGTGTCCCCAATATAAACTACATCTCACCACACAGACACAATCCTCACATCTCCACCATCCATGGCGTCAGGTCATTTTACATATCGAACAACGTAAAAACAAAACTAAAAAAATAATGGCGGAATTGTGGTTTTTACAACATCATCCAAGTGAATGGTGTCATGGAAAATCACAGCTCGTCCCGCAGGTAACAAGCCTCGTCCGGCTAAGAGCGTAAATATGAAAATTGGTCATAAACGGGTCGAGGATTTTTTTTGCACAGCTGTGGTCAGGGTGTGGTATCCCACAAAGTGGCAACTTCTATGGGATACCGGATGTGTAGTGTGCTCTATATAAATGCTGTGATTTTTGTGTAAACTGTACATTGTAAACACATTGTGAGACCTCCTGACAGGCAGCACAAAAAGGGTTAATCTTCCCCTCATAGGCTTGATCATGTGACCCAGCTCTGTTTAGTGTGCAGAAGTGTCTGGAACAAATGCCTCTGAGCAGTCAGCCAATGACTACAGCTGTAAGAATCACATGAGAGTGGGAGGAGCTAAATCCTGTGAGGTAGTTAAGAATTGAGGGGACAGTTCGAAGTCAGACATTTTGAGAAGAGGAAGCCATTTTGTAGGTGAAGGAGTTTCCTCCCCCCTGACTGCTGGGTCAAAAAAAGGGGAGTAATAGAATAAGGGAAGCTGAAAGCCTTCATATTAGGAAGATTCCGGTGAGGAAAAACGACCTCAGGGCAGAAGCACAGCGCGGAGGAAGAAATATTCTGATTTAATGAACCAAGTGTCCCACAGAGATCGGCCTGTCTGCAGGTACAAACCAATCCTCAACTGTGAGTGTAAACCTGAACAGCAATTCCCTAATGTCTGTAAATAACTACAGTACTTGCCCCATTATCATAAGTAAAGAGACGACTCTGTATACAGTACTTTTACATGGCTTCTTCATGATTGGGGCTTAGTTGCACAAACTACTATCACCATCAGAAAATAATTTTGGTGAGTCCCAAAAATAATTAAAATCCTCTATTTATTACAAAATAATTTAAAAGATCATACCGGTTGGGGATACATCTCAACGCGTTTCTGGCAAAAAGCCCTTATTCACTGAGATACAGATTCCTTATGATACATGGTATAAAACCAAATGGTAACCAACCGCTGATCAATAAACACATATGTTAATGAATCACATTAGAGAATAATTAGCATAATCACAAGGCTAAATCACAAGGAAAACCAGAAGGTAAAAAAAACAAAAATAAAAAAACAACCTGCATTCAAATCCCTAAAATTTAATATAGGTAAAGAGTATCATTCCTATGGTTCATACCTTTGGGGTATTTTGTATCAAGTTTAATGATCCAAAATAATTCTCTTAGGAGGAGTTTTTTTCCTCCAATCCCCTCCTCTAATAGGAATATACACTTTTTCTAGCCCATAGAATGAAAAATTGTTTAATTCCCCTTTATGTCTCTCTACAAAATGCTTGCATGCTCCTGAATAGGATGCCTTTTTATTTTTGATGCTGGTGACATGTTCTGCCATCTTTTTCTTTAATTGACGCATTGTGCAGCCAATGTATTTTATTTTACATTCTTTGCAAAATATGCAACACACAACATCATTTGTATTGCAATTAATAAATCTTTTAATATCATTGGCTGCATCAGTTTGCAATGTATACTGGCACACCGTACATTTGGAACATGCACATTTAAAAAAAACCTTTACAACTTAGCCAGGTTTTTTTTAATCACTTTTTTTGTGGCATGTATAGACTTGGGGAAAGAGTAGCACCTATTCATCTCCCTTTTCTCGGCACACATACTAATCCATTTCTCAGGATTTTATTTAAGTCCCGATCTTGGAATAATACTGTGACATATCTGTTTATAATATTTTTTATTTCCTGAAATTGGCAACTATATGGGGTACTGAAGATGTTTTTTTTGTCCATATTATTCGATTTTATTGTTATTGGTTTCTTGTTGTTATTAATACCATCATCTCTGTTGTTTAAATGAGTATTTCTTACAAGAACTTTTTTTAATGCTGAATCAATATATTTTTTCTTATACCCCCTTTCCATTAATCTAGATGTTGCTACCTTTGCTTGTTCATTGAATAGTGTGATATCAGAGCTATTTCTATAAATTCTATTTAATTCACCATAGGGGATTGAATTCACAGTATGATCGGGGTGGTCGCCGTCTGCTCTAAGTGTAGTGTTCGCACTAATAGGTTTTATATAGTTGCGATATTTAACCCTTTGTTGTTTTACATCCCCCATGAGATACAAATCCAAAAAGCTGATTTTATCCTGCGGTTCAGTATAAGTAAATTTTAAATTTACATCATTAGCATTGATATAAGATAAAAAAAAATATGGGATTTTTTCCACTTCTCCAACCCATATTAGTAAAACATCGTCTAAATATCTAACATATAGTTCAATGTCATTTTTAAAAGGATTTTTGTCTGTGAAAATAGTGCTTTCTTCCCACCATGATACAAAAAGTACGGCTAAAGATGGGGAGAAACATGAGCCCAATGGGCAACCTTTAATTTGGAAATAATATTCTTCATTGAACATAAAAAAATTATGCTCAAGGAGATATTCAATACTCCGGACAATCATTTCGTCCGTATAGCCGCTATAATTTTTGTAAATGGTGGAACACAGCAGTTAATTCTAGATTATGTGGAATAGATGAAAACAGATTTACCACATCACATGACAGAAATTTAGATTTTTCAAACCATTTTACATTTTTCATATAATCAATTACTGATGACTTCTCTTTTAAGTAACCCGGTGTTCTGGGAATTAATGGCTGTAGATAAAAATCTACCTATTGACTTAAATTTTCATTCAAAGAAAAAATACTTGATATAATGGGGCGTAAAGGTGTAGGAAATTCTGATTTGTGGGTATTAGGGAGCCCATGAAAAATTGGTGGTTATCAGATTATCAGGTATAATATTATAACTCATTTTTTTAGTAAACACCCCCATTTTTTCTCCGTCTTCAACCAATTTACTCAAGATTTTTCGGCATGATTCTGTAGGATTAAATTGTATACTTTTATACGTCTCATTATCATCCAGGATATCATAAACACATTTTTCATAGTTTCTTATCCATAAGAACAATGCAGCCTGCTTTGTCGGATTTCTTCATCACCAGGTCATCTCTTTTGGATAAGCTAGTGATCGCTTTTTTTCTCATCTATAGTTAGATTATTTTCTTTATTTGATACACTCTGTTTGAATTTTTTGAGAAACTTCTATCAAATCTCTTTCAATTAAAGATTGAAAAGTTTAAATATATTCAGCCTTAGAATCTTTTGGATAGAAAGATGGATTCAAAACACGAAAATCCTTTGTATCAACATTTATTAGATCGACTTCACCTGATTCACTTTTTAAAACCATTGGCTGCACAATACGTCAATTAAAGAAAAGGATGGCCGAACATGTTACCAACATGAAAAATAAAAAGGCATCCTATTCAGGAGCATGCAAGCATTTTGTAGAGAGACATACAGGGGAATTAAACAATTTTTCATTCTATGGGCTAGAAAAAGTGTATATTCCTATTAGAGGAGGGGATTGGAGGAAAAAACTCCTCCTAAGAGAATTATTTTGGATCATTAAACTTGATACAAAATACCCCAAAGGTATGAACCATAGGAATGATACTCTTTACCTATATTAAATTTTAGGGATTTGAATGCAGGTTGTTTTTTTTTTTTTCCTTCTGGTTTTCCTTGTGATTTAGCCTTGTGATTATGCTAATTATTCTCTAATGTGATTGATTAACATATGTGTTTATTGATCAACGGTTGGTTACCATTTGTTTTTATACCATGTATCATAAGGAATCTGTATCTCAGTGAATAAGGGCTTTTTGCCAGAAACGCGTTGAGATGTATTCCCAACCTGTATGATCTCTTAAATTATTTTGTAATAAATTGAGGATTTTAATTATTTTTGGGACTCACCAAAATTATTTTCTTATGTGAAGCCGTAAGTCACGGCTACTGGTTGGAGACCCACAACAAATTAAGACGGACTGAGTCATATAAATAGGACACAGTAAACAAAAAAGCAGCCTCACCATCACCATCATCATCCTCTAATTAGAGGCAGCTACTGTGAAAACCTTATAGTGTGGAACTTTGTGTGTGTGTAATTTGAGAAGGGAAGACTCTCATCCTGACAGAAAGCTTGGCCACAGTGAGGCACATTATACACTGCCAGGAGTACCAAAGTGAGGCACATTATACACTGCCAGGAGTACAACCCTCTGCCGTACTCCACATGAGGTTACCACAAGGGACCATAACTTTTTTTTATATCTTTCAGTCCGCGCAGCCTTAAGAGCCCTTGTATGATTTGTATGTTGACTTTCTGCATATTTGTGCCCCTCTCTGTGCGGCAGAAGTAACATCGGGTCCTTACGATTACAGCAACACCAAATATATACAGATATCATTAGTCTGTTATCGGATTTACAACTTTTCTACAAAAATTCCACATTTCATGGAGAGAAAATCCTTAGTTCCAAGAGGCCGCATTGTCGGATTATTCTTATTCTGGATCAGTCACTGGTTTTAATTTAACCCTTTCCGGGCAGCTGTAAATGAGTAACTTTTTTTTTTTTAGAGAAGAGGAATTGCTGGTAAATTAATACAGTACCGGGTTACATTATATTGGGGTCTTTGTTTGTTTGTTTTTTACTTTCTCAAAATAAATCCAAGTTTTGTTAAAATAAAAAGGTTTTCATTTCTTATCCCTGTTCACACTCATGGTTGTTACTAAACGCAGCATCTTAGCGGTAAAGACTAAGATCAGAGTTATCTCCACTCCCAATCATTATGGCCGGAGCCCGGCTGTCAGTCGCGGTTATTTGGGGGGACGTCTCCATGTTCTGTATTCTGTCACCAAACACGGACATGAGATTAATAGGAGCTAATGGTTTCTGAGTCACAAACTGGACAAATACTTTCCTTCATCAGAACTGACATCAGAGGATGAAGAAATCGGCCGCTCACATAAGTATAATTCATCTCCCGCTGTATATTATCATCCATATTATAAATGCACGACCTGTGACATCACATATAACAGGATCACATTATTATCAATTCAGATTGTGGCTGAACAGTGAATATTCATCTAAAGCTCCTCACCTGGGCGGTTATCGGTAGGGGGCTCCTCTTTACACCGCTGATCGCCCCTCACATTTCTCTTTGGAGCATTAATATTGTTCAGATCTTTATCCAGATCCAAAAGCTGCAAAACAAATATTGTAAAAGTTCCCGATGATTGGAGAAGTCACCGGGAATAATGGTGAGAAGATCCGGCCATGTCTGTGGTCAGCTGTGATCCTGCCGTCTCCACCGCTCTCATTACACAAGTATAAAACATCTAATACTGGAGGAGAAGACAAGACTGAACACAAGGAGGTCACAGCCGTCTACACATCATAGGGGAGATCTCCATCTACCTGATGGTCCTGTGCAGGAGGAGGAGCGGGACATCTCTCTGGGGTTGTCCTCTTACTGGAGAGACCTGCAGGAGACACAGACAGGACTGACATCATTATTACATACAGAGAATTATAGGCCGCGTGGATTTAGTCCTGTCTATTACTTGGTGATGTGTGGGGCCGGTGCTCCTCCATCATCACCTCCTTGTACCGATCCTTGTGTCCTTCTAGATACTCCCACTCCTCCATGGAGAAATAGACGGTGATGTCCTGACACCTTATAGGAACCTGACACACACAATGATACCGTCATCACCCAGAATCCACCAGTGCCGTCCTGTATAATAGCCCAGCATTCCCAGCAGTGTCACCTCTCCAGTCAGCAGCTCAATCATCTTGTTGGTGAGTTCTAGGATCTTCTGGTCATTGATGTCCTCATGTATCCGGGGGTGAGGTGGAGGCCCCGGGATTGGGCTCAGGGTTCCTCCCCGTCCTTCAGACACAGGGACCTGACAGCGATCACTAGAGGTCTTCTTCACTACTGTGTAATCCTGAGTGTGGAGACATTAATAATATCACTACAGACATTTCCAGAGTCCATCACCTCTCTGGTCATATCACCTGTTATTCCCATAGATAATGATGTCATGTGATGACATCACAACCTCTCACCTCTCCGGTCATATCACCTGTTATTCCCATAAATAATGATGTCATGTGATGACATCAGAACTAGTGATGAGCGAGCGTGCTCGTCCACTACTCGTAACTCGCCCGAGCATCACTGTGCTTGGGATGCTCGCCATTTTGAGTATTTTTTGAATGTTCGGGTGGGAGCTCGAGTCCCCGCCCTGCATATTTGGCGCTTTTTAAGTAGCCAATAAACATGCGGGGATTGCCTGTAGGTAGTGATGAGCGAGCACTAAAATGCTCGGGTGCTCGTTGCTCGGGTTGAGCAAATTATAATGCTCAGGTGCTCAACCCGAGCAGCGAGCCCAATGTAAGTCAATGGGAAACTCAAGCATTTTTCTGGCAACCCATCCCCCCCTCCCGCCCCGGAGGTCTGCAGGGGGCATATAAATTGCCCAAATTGATGGGAACAGTGCTCAAATGACATGGGAACAGCATGGGGAAGACCCGTGGAAGCATCTCTGACCCCCAGGTCACTGCTGTCAACAACGTTGTGAGAGTATTACGCCACTTTTACGGACTCACAATACAAACATACAAAAAGGAAACCAAAATGGATTTTCCTGGAAAAAACGTTAAGGAACATTATTTCCAGGGTAATGACTTACATATAAGGTAAAATAAATAATCCCCTCAAAAAAATGCTTCTCCATACCTTGGGCTATGTTCACATGTAGCGTTTTTGATGCATTTTTGCAATTTTGCATTGCTTTCAACGGTGAAAAATACATTCACCAGTAAATGTCATTTTAACATTTTACATTACATTATCTGCACATGTGGTGTGAGAGACATGATCAGACACATTCTGTTTCATTTATGAAGGAGGGACTCTGAAAGTCACAAAGCCTCTTTTTACACGGCCATGAGCTGGTCCTTACTATTGTTAGAGGGCCATCAGCCGGCTATGCTTTGTTGTTCCCATTATTAAGGAGCGGGTCTCCTATACTGTTATTGCATATGCAGTGACTTCAAAGGCTGCCAAAAATTTGGACGCACCCCAATACCCCTTTGAAGCGACGTAGAGGAGGTCCTCATTAAAAAATTTTTTACCATGGTTAAGGAGTGGGTCTCCTACACTGGTAAAGCCCATGCAGTATGTGCATGGGCTGAAAAACATCTACCCCTGGGGGTATACGTGAACATACTGTATAACATACAGAATGTTATAGGTAGGCTTCTACAAAAATTTCCTACGGGCATCATAAACACCCTTAAAAATAATTATGTGGATGTTGCATCTCGGTCACCCTGGTGATACGGTGACGTAGGATAAAGGAGAAGGAGGACAACGAAAAATAGACAAAATCAGGAAGAATATATCCATGTTTGGGTGTGAAGAGGTGCATGGGAATAGACGCCCCCCCCCAAAAAAAAAGCCACTGGACTTGACTTTATGTTCCGCTGCTATAATCCGGTGGTGTTGAGAAGTCTGGCCCAATCTAGCCCGTGTTCATTTTTATAATTGTCAGCCTGTCAGTGTTTTCAGTTATAATACCCCCGGCGGCACTAAAAACCAGCTCTGACAAAACGCTAGTGGCAGGGCAGGCAAGGATCTCCAAGGCGTAGAGAGCCAGTTCTTGCCATGTGTCCAGCTTTGATACACAATAATTAAAAGGCACAGAGGAATCATGGAGGACGTCGGTACGGTCGGCAAAGGTACTCCCTCAGCATCTTCCAATACCTTTCCCTCCTTGTCAGAGTACCCCGCGCATCAGGGCCTGGGAACTGGGAGGGGCTGAGAAAACTGTCCCCTGCCTCTGCTGCATCGTATTTGTGTCTCCCTCGACTGTACTCGCTGGTTGTCCAAGGAACTGTGAACTCTACTGCCAGCGTTTTCAGATGGGAATTTTTTTAATAATTCCTCAACAAGGGCCTTCTGGTACTGCAACATTTTACTAGACCTCTCTGCTGCGGGAAGTGTGACCAACCAGTAATTACTGTCAGCCAAAATGTGTACAACGCGAGGGTCATGGGAAAGGCAGAAGAACATAGAGTCAGCCATGTGAGCCAGACTGGTAACAGCCAAGTCTTCCCTGTCATGACCAATAGAACCAGAAAAAACTGACCGGCACATCTAAAACTAGAAATAGGTGTGTACAGGTGCTTACTAGGAGCAGCTACCTCCATATACAAATAACTAACAAAGTAGCACTCTGCAACGCTAAGTATGCGAACATGAAATATATGAAATTTGAATAGCATTACTGCTCTAGAAAATAGAAATAAATGAGATCTTAGTGCATAAATTGGCCAATTCATGTGTACCTGGTAGCCACATTAAGGCGTTTCTCGTCATACCAGGAACCTGCCTGTCTGAACTCCTCTCTAAGAGACATATGTCTGCTTGTGTATGGGAAGGCAAGAACCTGCTGCAATTAAAGCCACTTGTGGTATAGAGACGGAGTGCTCAGTCAAAGCTTATACATAGAAACAGGTAGTGGTGTCACCCGCAGACACTGTTTCTGGAGCCTGGCGTTCGGCCCAACTAGTCGGGTGCTTTGCTGTCATGTGCCAGAGCATGCTTTTGGTTTTGCTGCCCCTGTGTCACGGGTGTGTCGCCACGAAGATCGTCACGATTACACAGCCTGACTTCTCGCAGCTGAGTTTTTGGTGTTTTGTGTTTTTCGGCAGTGAGGGAGTTAACTCTCTCTCTCTGTGCTAGACGAGGTCCAGCCTCGCCCAGCTGCAATCAATGCTGCAGTAGTGGGACTCCTTCAAATGCCTGCCGGTCTGTTAGGGAAGTGTCGGTGAAAGCATTTCATACAGACAAACAGAGCGGATCGTGGTATTTTGGAGTTCTGAGCTAAGTGTACTTGGTGTGGTTTTTTCCCTTCCTCGCTTTATCATTTATCTCCTTTCCCGTTGGTGTTCCCTCTGTAGTTGTGGTGTAGTTTTTGTATGCAAGGTGGTTTTTGGTTTGACCCTTGTACTGTCTCGTTCGTCTAAGTACTGTGTGTTGGCATATTATTTCCTGTCCCCTATTGTTGTGATCGGGGTCCTTCTCAGGACTAGATTACTGAGGTGCAGGGATCCTCAGGAGGTAGGGGTTACGCTGGCGGCCTGGACCTCTGTACCTTTAACAGTACCTCCAGGTAGAGGGATTAGTCAGGACCCCAGCTTAGGGTCAGCTTAGGCCCCTGACCTCCTGTATGCAGTGTCAGTGTGACACCCTGCTGATGCTCGCATATCAGAGGGTGCAAATGGCCTTTTTGGGATTATCTAGACAGTCTTTAAAAATAGCCATACTCTGAAAGACCTAACAGTTGGACTAGCAAAGTCCCTCATGTTGGTGTTCCTGGAAACAGTTGCCCGCCTTGTGTCTCTGGCCACCCCACTGCTTGTTCCAGCCTGTTGTGGTGCTAAGTCTCCCTTCCCCTTTGTGCTGCTGTCCTTGCTATGCATGTCACCTTGCCAGGTTGGGTCAGTGACTTCATCGTCCACCAGCTCGTCTTCCACGTATGCACCCTGAGCCTTCGCCTGACTTGTTGGCAATTGTGTCATCATCATCATCCACCTCTTGCGACAGTTTCCCACCGTCGCCTTCGTGTGACCGTGGCTGCTAAAATATTTGGGCATCGCTACATGTGATCTCCTCTTGCCCTGCTTGAAGTGGGCCGGGCGAGAGGCCTGAATCTATAAATGGAAAAGTGAACAGCTCTTTGGAGTGTCCAAGTGTGGGATCAGTTGTCTCCGTGCACTCGGCATGGTGGGAGGAAGGAAGATCAGGGTGAGGAATATGTGGTCCAGACTCATGGCTACTGAGACTTAACTGTGTGGAAGACAGGGTGGTGGTGGTGGCAAACTGACTGGAAGCATTATCTCTTATCCAACCAACAACCTTTTTCACACTGCTCTGGCTTCAAGAGTGGTGTTCCGCGGCCCTCTAGTAATTGGGAGAGGAAGGTAGATCAACATGATGTGGGTGTTTGTTGTGCTCCCTTAGCAGGCACAGTTTCATCTTGCCCACAGCCTCGGCCTCTGCGTGAACCATCATCATCACGTCCACTTCCCCATCCCTTGCCACGCGCCTTGCTCATTTTCAATGGAGCTCCAAAAAATGTCAGAATTATTACCGCAGTAATATGGGATCACGTCTGATTACCACGGTTTTAGGAAGTGGCCTTATAGATGTGATATTAGTCAGCGACCAAGTGTGACAGCTGGCTGCCTTTAAATGTAGGGTAATATTTGTCCTGCTCCAAAAAATGTCAGAATTATTACTGCAGTAATATGGGATCACGTCTGATCACAAAGGTTTTAGGAAGTGGCCTTATAAATGTGGAATTGGTCAGCGAGCGAGTGTGAATAGGTTCAACAATGGTATCTAAGGGGTAACATTTCTCCTTGCGGAGAGCGACATGTTAAGCATGTCACAGTGAGGAGACTTTTAAAGCCGCAATGCTCCTCTGGAAAATATGCAAATTGTCTCTTCAGAGAGGAAGAGGACCAGAACTCTAGTGCCACCTACAGGAAGTAGCAATCCTAAGTAGTAGGATTGCTACTTCCTGTAGGTGGCACTAGAGTTCTGGTCCTCTTCCTCTCTGAAGAGACAATTTGCATAGGTTAAACAATACACAGCTGGCTGACTTTAAATGGAGTGTAATATTTGGCACGCTCCAAAAAATGGCTGTATTATTACCGCAGTAATATGCGATCATGTCTGATGATGGAAAAGTTTCTCTGCTTACACAATATAGCAATGAGAATAAAATAAAAAAAAACTGTCGGTATTCTGCTAACAAGCATATGGATTAACCAAAAAAATGTCCCTCGATAACATAGAGGCACTTCCAACAATGTTAATGTATCAACAACCTCAGCACCAATACACTACTGAGTCACGAAGCGATCCATTCATAAAAACGCCAATCTTTATTCACAATCAATAAAAACATATGTAAAGATAAAAATAAAGCAAAATGCTGTGTTTAGGGGACATGGACTATAAAAAATATAACTGTATATGTAGCACCCCGAGGGCTCGGTTGCTACAGAGGTATTGCATCTCAACCAGATGTGCGATATCTCACTCTCAGGTAAGGATGGAGTGAGGATCAGGACCCCGACACCTGCATGTATTACACCACATTTCCGGGGGGCAGGGCGACCGATATGCTCCAAGTAGAGCACGACAGTCCCTGTCCCTGGCTGGAGTGGGGGGAGGGAACACCGAGAAAGGGGGAACCCAGTAGTGCAGGAGCAGGGAGGTATAAAAGGTGGGCACCATCTTAGATCAGGGAGTCAGTTCAGTGAGAGAAGAAGAGGGAGCAGGAGGTGGGAGCAGAGGCTCTGCATGGGCTCTGCGACCGGCGAGTCGCCACCGCACGCCCGAATCTACCTGCGTAGAAGGGTCAGGCCAAAGGGGGAGACCGGTCCCCGAAACTAGTGGAGGCGGGGAACTACCCTCAGCTAGAAACCGGAGACTGTGACATTTCATGTGGCGCAGCCACTCGCTACACCCGCTAGGAAGGCACCATATAGGTTCAGGGAGACTGGCGCCAAGTTTACCAAGAGAAGGCCCGAGGCAGCCGGACAGAAGCGAGGTCACTGACGGGGTATGACAGGCCAGAGAAAGGACACACAAAGGGGGTCCTGTGAAATACTCCGGAGATACCTGGGAGTCGGCCGAGCCCCTCACCTGGTGAGCACAGTACGACGTGGGCAGCCGTTACCTGCAGAAGTGGTCTGGATAATAAGAACTGTGAGTAAAGACCCTGGACTGCATCACTAACTCTGTGTCGTCACTGCTACTCCTGCACCATCACCCCCATCCTCCGCATACACTGCCCTGAGGCTACACTCCTCCCGTGGGGAGTTGTATTACACTCTGCTGCACCCACAACACCAGCCTCAGCAGTCTGCCATGCAGCGGCGGTTCATCCTGACCACAATCCACGGGTGGCGTAGTCGGACATTTAATATCGTAAAAACCACATAAATAGACCGCCATTTGAGTTGACCACCCTGAACCACGGACCGGGTCCCCGCCACACGAGGACTACAACCCCCAGCATCCGGAACGGGTCCAGTTCCGGGTATCCCCTCACATGTGCGGCCCAGGGGGCGCGTCATATATCTTATGGATGTATACCCAATCTAGGTAAAAAATGATCTCTAAAGAACATACATGATGTAAGAAAATCCTACAAAATATTAATAGGATTATTTACTATGGAAGGAACAATCCAATCAAATGTAAAGTACACCTTTGTTATAATGATAATAAATTCAGACCATAGTCATAAGAACATTTACTATAGAAATAATAGTCCAATCAAATATAGAATATATAGTAATCAAAACGGTATAGGAAAGTTAGTGATTCCACTTATCTATATCCCTTAAATTACCGGTATCCTTGAGTGCCAGATGTAAACTAATTAACCATACCCTTAAGTACTCTATTGGTCAGTCACCATGGTTGTCGCGATTATGGCAATCTTAAAGTTGAATTAAACACCATAACTATGCTTAGAGAGATTACCTAGGATTGGAGATCTTCTAAGGGTGCCATGCCGTGCCTGTACTCCCCGTCCCCCCCCCACCCCGATGCGCGTTTCGCCGCCAGCTTCTTCCGGGGGCGTCTATAACTTGGTTGCTTTTACAAAACACTGATTGACAGATTCATAATTTTTAAAGTGATCTGTACTCAAATTCATCAATGCAGGCAAATTTAACTGATTTAATGTGTCCATTCACAATTTCTCTGTAGCTTCTGAATGTAAGAGGTAGTAGTGGGAGACTTGACGCTACTGGAGCTGAAATTACCACTTCAGAACTTTCCAGTGCTTTGTTTCCATCCATTTCTGGGTGCTTCTTGAAGTATGTTTGGGGTCATTGTCCTGCTGGAAGACCCATGACCTAGGATACAAATACAGCTTTCTAAAACTGGGCACTCCATTGCGACCCAAAATCCTTTGGGAATCTTTACATTTCATGATGCCCTGCACACAGTCAAGTCACCCAGTGCCTTTATTTGTAGGCCTCATTCCATTTACAGTAAACAGTTGAATGAAGTGCTTTAACAAAAAGCTCTATCTTGGTCTTATCTGTCCACAAGACGCCTGCTGGCCGTCTAAAAATAGTGGAGGCTGCCTGCTGCCACTCTATCAATTGTGAGGGCCACCTGCTGGCCCACCAAGTTTCAAACTTTATAGAATGTATATGAAAAAGAAAATTTGACCACAGATGGATACATTATATTGCAGTAGCAATATATGGATTTGCAAAGCTTAGCCGGCTGCTGGCCCCCTAAAAATGTTGAGTGAGGGCTGCCGAATGGCCCTCTGACAATAATAAGGGCCACCTGCTGGCCCTCTCACAATAGTAAGGGTCAACTGCTGGCCCTTTACAAATAGTGAGGGCCGCCTGATGGCACTGGAACAAAATGGGACTTTCAGAGTCCTTTCTTCATAAATTAAACAGGATGTGTCTGATCATGTCTCACACACCACATGGCCAGATAAGGTATTAAAATGTTAAAATTACATTTACTGGTGAATGTTTTTTTCACCGTTGAAAGCAATGAGAGTAGCATCGGCATCTCTGCCCTCCGCCAGGCAGAGACGCCGTCCCCCTTACCGCTGCGGTCCTGCTCCGGCGTCTTCCGCCCTCCCTGCAGCTGCTGCACGCAGCGTCCCTGGCCCCGTGCTTAGGGAGCGCGCGCTCCCTCCCTCTTAAGGGGCCGCGCGCATCGTCCTAAAAAGTCCCCGGCCAATGGCAGGAGGACTTTCCCTATAAAAGGCACCTCCTCCAATATGGAGGTGCCCGAGCAAGGTTGTTGCTCTGTGATACTTACTTTGCTTCAGCCCTCAGGTCCTCTGCAAGTCAGTCCTGTCCACCAGTCTGATCTTCAGTCCTGTCCGCCAACCTGACTACTCTCCAGCCCGATAGTCTGTCTATGGGCGCTGCCCGCCTGCTTACCTGGAAGCACCTGCCTGTAACCTGCCGTGCCCGCCAGCCCGCTTACCTGGAAGCACCTGCTTGTTACCTGCCGTGCCCGCCAACCCGCTTACCTGGAAGCACCTGCTTGTTACCTGCCGTGTCTGCCCGCCTGCTTACCTGGAAGCACCTGCCTGTTACCTGTCGTGCCCGCCAGCCTGCTTACCTGGAAGCACCTGCCAGTTACCCGTTGTGCTCGCCGGCCTGCCTACCCGGAGCACCCATCTGGCTATCAGCCGAATCAGCCTGCTTGTCTACCCGGACCACCCGTCAGCCTGCCTGCCGTGCTCATCTGCTGTACCGGTCAGTTCCTGCCATCTGACCCGTGGGAGTCACCTGCTCTCATACAAGGTCGGTCCCAGAGTAGCACCTGGTCCCTCTGCTCGGTTCCTCCCTGGTTCACGGAGTCGACTGAGCCGCCGTGCGACCTTGGTCGGGCCGAGTAAATACTTAGTCACGCCCCTTTGGTCCCTCCTTGCACCGCAGTACAGAGGTTCCACCACCCGGATCTGTAACAATGCGAACATGCAAAAAACGCAGCATAATACTACGTGGGTATATAGCCCAAAGTGTGGAGGAGAAGTTTTTTTCTCTTATTTATTTTGCCTTATATACAAGTTATTACCCTGGAAAAAATATTTCTTAGGCTGTGTGCCCATGATGCGTTTTTAATGCGTTTCCGCAGGGTTTTTGCAGCTGCGGAAACGCATTAAAAACGCATGGTAGAAGGGCAGCAATGTTCCCCAATGATAATCCGCATGTGCTGTGCACATGTTGCGGAAATTTCTGCTGCGGATTATCATTGCGGAAAAAAACGCAGCACTACCAATTATTTTGCGGAAGTGCTGCGTTTTCGCTGCCATTGACTTGCATTAGAACGCGCCAATTCCGCAAGACTGCATCTGTACTTGTGTAATTGGCGCGTTCTAATGTGCGGATGGTACCCGGGTGGAGAGGAGAGTCTCAGCCACACCCAGGTACCATTAAAATAGCTGTAAAAAAAGAATAAAATATATACTTACCTTCTGGCGGCCAGCGGTGCGCTCCTCCTTGCTTCCCGGCACTTCGCGATGGAATGAAGGACCTGCGCTGACGTCAGAGTCATGTGACGGGTCACGCGACGTTGACGTCGGCAGGTCCTTCACTCTACCGCTGCTGGCAGCCGGGATGGAGGAAATCAAGACTGCGGGGGCCATCGGAGGGTAAGTATATATTTATTTTTTTATTTTTTGACATTCTCTCGGGTCACACTATATAAATCCATGCCGGTTGCATGGATTTATATAGTGTGACCTAGTTGACAAGCACTTTCCAAGTGATGCTAAAATCGCTTTGAAAGCGCTTGTCAATCTGCATGCGGAAACGCATGTGAATACGCATATATTCCGCAGGAAAAACGCATGTACAATGAGCATGCGTTTTTTCTGCCAGGGAGATGCAGAAATGCTGCAGAAATTTTCTGCATCGTGGGAACATAGCCTTAACATTTTTTCTAGGAAAATCCATTTTAGCTTTGTTTTTGTATGTTTTATTGTCAGTCTATAAAAGTGGCGTAATAGTAGTCTTACAACATTGTTCACAGCAGCGAGCTGTGATTCAGATTTGCTTCCCGGGGTCTTCTCCATGCTGTTCCCATGCCATTTCAGCGCTGTTTCCATCGATTTGACCAATTTTTAAACCCCTCCAAACCTCTGGGGGGGAGGGGCGCCGGAAAAATGCTCGAGTTTCCCATTGACTTCCATTATACTCATTACCCGGGTCGAGCACCCGAGCATTATGATTTGGTCGACCGGATTAACGAGTAGCCAAGCATTTTAATGCTCGCCCATCACTAATCAGAACCTCTCACCTCTCCGGTCATATCACCTGTTATTCCCATAGATAATGATGTCATGTGATGACATCACAACCTCTCACCTCTCCGGTAAGATGGAAGATTATCTCCAGGGTGAGGTTTATTATCCTCTCGGCCATCTTGCCTCTGTCCTTATTCATCCTTGACACATTAATCAGGAAGATTCTCGCAGAGACGTTATCAGCAGAGGATCCTTGATTGTAGGAACCTGAATGGGAAAAAGATGAGACGATAAAAACAACATAAACTTAAAAGAAAACAATACGAAGACTAACCGTCGTTTTAAGTCTCTACCACGATGTGTACCTCTAGGTGGCGCCACAATTGCACTGCGGATAGCACTGGGGGATGCAGGCGCAGTTCTGTATAACATTAGTGTGGATGGGATTTGTGGTGCTGTCCTGTAAGTAATCTACATCTTACTGCCAAGTCTGTATCAGTTGTAGTCCGCTCTCTGCGCTCGGCCCTGGGTGAGGACACGTCCTGTTTCCTCCACAGCAGCTGCTTCTGGCTCCAAGATATAAGTTGGTTCTGACCCTGATCTGCTGCTTTATCTTCTCCAATCTCTTGGCTATTAGTTCCTGACCTCGGCTTGTATTCTGTCCCTGACTGTGACCCGGCATCACGACTATTCTCTGCCAGCTCGCTCCTCCGGCCAGCAGCCTCTCCATGTATGTAACCCGGGGCCCCTGTCTAAGTTCAGATCCTGGTACAGGGATTACAGGGAGAAGGCCGGGGCCCCCCTGGTATCTGCTGGACAGAGAGGTTTGTGCAGAGACAGCCAATGGAAGCCCCTTAAAGCGCACCTGACAGCAGGATTGTACTCAGTAAACTACATACACTGTCAGGTGGGCGCTGTTATACTGATTAAAGAAGTTGTCCAGTACTTTATATTACCACCCATGTATCCCCCCAGGGCACCTAAGGATTTTTGTAAATACCTTACGTTGCTGTTTCTGCCTGTGAGCAGCGCTATCGGTGGCCGCTCACAGGCATCACGTGACCCCGCGCTGACATCACGACAAGTGAGGCGTGACTCAGCGCTCGGGTCCCCGCGGTGGCTGTTGGGTTGTGGGCGGGGTTTCCCCTCGCGTCACACCCAGCATCCACGGTGCACTTTCCCAATGAATGGGGAGAGGCAGAGCACGCGGTGGATGCTGGGTGTGACACGGCCACAGCCTGGCATCCATCATGGAAAGCAGAAGACAGAGACCCCCGGTTGCTGCTAGCACTTGTCGTGACGTCAGCGAATGTCAGAGCCGGCTGCAGTCAGGGGTCACATGATGCCAGTGATAGCGCCACTCACAGGCAGTATCTGCAACGTAAGGTAATTACAAAAATCCTTAGGGGCCCTGGGGGATACATTGGGGGGTAATATAAAGTACTGGGCAACCCCTTTAAAATGATACCTTGGTTGATGCATTCCCTTGACCTGCCTCCTATTTTACCTAGCCCCGCACTACTAGATGCATTATGTAAAATAGGAGGCAGGTCAGTGAAGGATCAGTGAGCTGTCATAACAGCATACAGATGAATATGTAAGGAGAGCACCAGATAGAGCGCCCCCCACAGGCTGCCCCGCTGCACGTGAATATCATTATCTCCAAACTGAAAGTAAAGATTACACAAGAACCACAGGACGGATTTCATCAAACAAGGTATCATATTAATCAGTGCAATGTCGCCCACCTGACTGTGTATGTAGTTTACTGAGCACAATCCTGCTGACAGGTGCGCTTTAAAGAGTTCCACATCCACTGCACTATTAATAATAATAATAATTTTCATTTATATAGCACCAACATATTCCGCAGCCCTTTACAATAAAGCAGTGACATATACAGAAAATAAATTCAATACAAGGTAAGACAGTGAACAATTACATAAGGAGTGAGGGTCCTGCTGCTCGCAAGCTTACATTCTACAAGGAAATGGGGGGACACAATAGGTGAAAAGTGCCTGTTATTTCAGGTCCAGCCATTATAATAAATAAGCCAATATCTGTCTAAGTGCAGTTATCGTGTGCATGAAGGATGTGGAAACAGATGAATAGGACGGAGCAGATTCTGAACGATATTTAAGAGGGGACAGGGGAGAGAGGTTTGTCTAAAGACATGCGTTTTTAAAGCAAGCTAAAAAACGTGGGGGCTAGAAATTAGTCGGATCGTTTGGGGTAGTGCATTCCAAAGAACTGGCGCAGCACAGGAGAAGTCTTGGAGTCTCTTCGGATTGGGTGATAGAGAGAAATGAGGGATGAGATACAGGGTGGTGCAGAACTGTGGAGAGCTTTGTGGGTGAGAGAGTTAAGTTTATATTGTATTCTGTAGCGAATGGGTAACCGGTCTAATGACTGGCACATGGTGGAGGCATCGATTAAGTGGTTGGGCAGAAATACGACCCTGGCTGACACATTCAGGACAGATTGGAGAGGGGAGAGTTTGGTTAGAGGGAGACCGATTAGTAGAGAGTTGCAATAATCCAGGCGAGAATGAATAAAAGCGACAGTGAGAGTGTTTGCAGTTTCAAAGGTGAGAAAAGGTCGGATTCTGGAGAAGTTTTTCAGATGCAGGTGACAAGAGTGATATAGGGAATAAAGAAAAGTTCTGTGTCAAATATGACCCCAAGACAGCGAGCATGCTGCTGGGGGGTTATGGTTGCACTATCCAAGGTAATGGCAATATCTGGTCCAGGTCGGTTAGTAGAGTGAGGAAACACGAGAAGTTCAGTTTTGGAGAGATTCAGTTTCAGATAGAGGGAGGACATGATGTTAGAGACAATGGACAGACAATCCCTGGTATTTTGTATTAGAGTGGGGGTGATGTCAGGAGAAGAGGTGTATAGATGGGTGTCATCAGCATCGAGATGGTACTGAAAAACGAATCTACTGATGATTTGTCCAATAGGGGCGGTGTAGAGAGAAGAGGAGGGGACCTAGGACTGAGCCCTAAGGAATCCCAATAGTAAGGGGACGAGGAGAGGAAGAGGAGCCAGCAAAAGATACAGTGAAGGAGCAGTCAGAGAGGTAGGAGGAGAACCAGGAGAGAGCAGTGTCCTTGAGGCCAATAGAGCGGAGCATAGTGAGGAGAAGCTGGTGATCCACAGTGTCAAATGCGGCGGAGAGATCCAGGAGAATCAGCAGGGAGTAGTGACCGTTGAATTAAGCTGTTAATAGATCATTAGAAACTTTAGTGAGGGCAGTTTCAGTAGAATGTAAAGAGTGGAAACCAGATTGAAAGGGGTCAAGAAGAGAATGATCTGAGTGGTAGAGGACCAGGCGTTCCAAGAGTTTAGAGATAAAGCAAAGATTGGAGACAGGTCTGTAGTTAGCAGCACAGTTCTGGTTGAGGGATGGGTTTTTAAATAAAGGGGTTATGATAGCATGTTTGAATGAAGAGGGAAAGATACTGAAAAAATGGGAGAAGTTAAATATTTTAGTTAGGTGAGTGGTGTTTGCCGGGGAAAGGGACTGGAGGAGATGTGAGGGAATAGGGTCAATGGTGAAGGTTGTAGGGCGAGAAGTGAGGAGCCAGGTAACTTCTTTTTCTGGAAGGGTATGTGCACACAATCAGTAATTGTTACGGTGCGCACTTGCGCTGCGTCCAATCCGCAGCGGCCAGATGTTACAGCATAGTGAATTGGATTTGTAGAAATCGCATGTCCACTATGCGTCTCCGTACACCCGCAGAAGCTGACATGCGGCGCGTCTTTCCAGACTGCAGCATGTCAATTTCTCTTGCTGGTCCGCATGCAGACTTATCCCATAGACCTAACCTCTATGAGGAAAGTCCACAGGTGAAAAAAAATAAAAATGGTGCCGCTCATTAGCATATTGAGCGGAAGCTGCCGGCGGCTTTAGGTGGCTCCGGATGATGGGAACGTAGCCTAACAGGGTCAAAGATGGCAAGTGAGCTTGAAGTGCAGCAGGGAAGGGGATCCAGACAATTACTGTGTGAGGGAAGGAGAGCAGCAGCAGTAATAGCAAGAAGCAGAGGAAGGAGTGACAGAGGCAGAACAGAGGAGATCACACAGTGAGGAGGAGAGGAGAACACGGCTCCCAGAATTGTGATGTGGAGAAAGAAGGGGTTCGGGAGCTGATTGTGGAGCAGTAGAGTCCAGGTACAGACTGGGGCCTGGCAGCCGAGCAGAGGAATATTAGGCTGCCGGGCAGGAGCCCTGAGGTCCACACTGAAGGAAGTAATTTCTCCATCTCCTTCATTGCCGGTGTCCGTGGGAATTGCACTGCACTCAGGTGACATCTGAGTGCTCTGCCCCATAGTGTTACACTGCTCAAGTACAATCCTATTTTTTTATCGTATTGCACTTGTCCGATTTATTCACTCGTGTGTCAGCGAGCCCTTGTAGTTTTTAGAGATCGTACTTTTGTGGATACGGTGATACCAAATGTGATTTTATTTTTTTGAACACTTCTTTATTGTTCAGTAGGGTAAAGGTGGGAATGATTCCAATTTTTATCTGATGATCACCGTTTGAGCATCCCAGTAGACAATGGGATTCTCAAATGAAGCATCATCAAAAGGAAGCAGAAAAAGAAAAAAGCTGTTAGATAGTGTAGTTAAAGCTCCACTCCTGCAGTTTTTTATTTTGCTGCTGGAGTGGCGCTTTAAACCTCAGTCCCCTGCCAGTGAATGGGTCTGCGCACATGACAGTGTGTTTCCACAGACCGTGTGTCCGTGGGCAAAACACGCTGACATGTCAGTTTTTTACACGCTGCACGGGCCACAAAACATCCCGTACTGATGACACATGGTTGACATCCATGTGTCATCAGTGTGACACGTACCGGTGCCTGGGAATCAGTGTACAGTTAGCGCTGTTCCCAAGCGCCAGGTGCTGAACACTGGCCTCATCATTGTCCCTTGCCGGCGCTGCGATCAGCACCAGCAAGGGACAATGATGAGTAGTATTCTACTCAAGCTGTGTCCTGGTGTAAGAATAAAATAAAAAAATTATTATACTCACCTGTCCGAAGGTGTCCCCCACTGTAACCCATCTGACCGTTCAAGCTGAGGAGCCGGAGAGAATGACTCACTCCAGCGAGCGAGCCCCGAACCTCCGCTGCGCTCAGTGAGTGACAGGACACCGCTCACTGAGCACAGCAACAGTGCTGCAGAAGTCATTCTCCCTGGCTCCTCGGCGTGAACGGTCAGATGGGTTACAGTGGGGGACATCTTTGGACAGGTGAGTATAATGTTTTTTTATTTTATTCTTATTTTTACACCAGGACACAGCAGGAGCAGAATACTGCTCATCACTCATTGTCCCTTGCATGTGCTGATTTCAGCAGCGGCAGGGGACAATGATGAGGGCAGCGTTCAGCAGAAGACACTTGGGAACAGCACTAACTGATGTTTTTTCCAGTACCGGAAATATCAGGACATGTGAAACTGGCCTAACACTGCGTGTGTGGTGCACAGATCACAGTTAGTCTGTAAGAGCCTGTAAGGGTATGTGCACAAAATCAGCAATCACTGTGGATTGGACGCAGTGCAAACCGCAGAGGCCAGATGTTAGAGCATAGTGGATGGGATTTCAAGAAATCCCATGCCCACTATGCGTCTCCGTGCATCTGCGAATTACCCACGGACACGAACATGTGGCGTGTCTTCACAGACCGCAGCATGTCAATTTCTCTGGCGGAGACTAGCGACTCCGCAAGAGAAATTAGATCACTGTAATGTTTAGGATGCAGTGAATCTGCATGGTTCAATGAACACATGCGGATTCACCTGCGTGTAGAGCTTTGGACACAGCATAAAGTATACTGTGTTCAAAGCGCTGCCAATACCGACCATGTGCACATACCCTAATGCACCTCCAAGTACTTATTCTTAAGAATCTGAATCTTCTCCAGCGCCAGCAGATGTCACAGCACTGACTGATGCAGAAAGGACATTTACAAGCAATATCAGATACTAGACAATAACACAGGTCAGCAATAACCAGGAGTGAGCAGTCTGTACAGGAGCTGACACTCTGAAGACAGGGCAAAAAGCAATCTGTACTGCTTCAATAGATGCCGATACAGGTGTGTAATGAGGTTCTGGCTTTACAGTCAAAGGACTGGAGTTATAACAGTGAGAAAATTAGTATTATTTGCAAGAAGAGCCGTTTTTTGAGCCAACAAGAGCTGGACTGCCCATCACTAACCTCCACCTGCAGAGCCGGTACCACCATGTGCTGACAGGACCTGTGTGACGTCACCGTCATGTGATCAGTCACATGATCAGGGGCGGAGCTCCAAGGTTCTCTGCTCAGTGTCTGCAGGACTCTGCTGTGCTGGATGATGTATAGTATTATAGAGGAGGACGGAGCAGAGCCGAGTGTGTAATGTGCGGAGCGGAGCCGAGTGTGTAATGTGCTGAGCGGAGCCGTGTGTGTAATGTGCGGAATGGAGCCGAGTGTGTAATGTGCGGAGCGGAGCCGTGTGTGTAATGTGCTGAGCGGAGCCGAGTGTGTAATGTGCGGAGCGGAGCCGAGTGTGTAATGTGCGGAGCGGAGCCGTGTGTGTAATGTGCTGAGCGGAGCCGTGTGTGTAATGTGCGGAATGGAGCCGAGTGTGTAATGTGCGGAGCGGAGCCGAGTGTGTAATGTGCTGAGCGGAGCCGTGTGTGTAATGTGCTGAGCGGAGCCGAGTGTGTAATGTGCGGAGCGGAGCCGAGTGTGTAATGTGCGCAGCATGTGTAATGTGTGGAGAGGAGCCGAGTGTGTAATGTGCGGAGCGGAGCCGAGTGTGTAATGTGCGCAGCGTGTGTAATTTGCGGAGTGGAGCCGTGTGTGTAATGAGCGGAGCCGTGTGGGTAATGTGCGTAGCGGAGCCGTGTAATGTGCACGGAGCGGCGTGTGTGATGTACGTGGAGCCACGTGTGTGTGTATTAAATAGTCAAATATTATTATTATAGAGTCATTTATTCCATGGCGCTTTACATGTGAAAGGGGTATACATACAAGAACAATTACAATAATCTTGAACAATACGAGTCAGCGACTGGTACAGGAGGAGCGAGGACCCTGCCCGCGAGGGCTCACAGTCTACAAGGGATGGGTGAGGATACAGTAGATGAGGGTTGAGCTGGTCGTGCAGCGGTATGGTGGAGCGGTGGTTACTGCAGGTTGTAGGCTTGTCGGAAGAGGTGAGTCTTCAGGTTCCTTTTGAAGGTTTCCATGGTAGGTGAGAGTCTGATGTGTTGGGGTAGAGAGTTCCAGAGTAGGGGAGAAGCATGGGAGAAATCTCTATGAGCTGTCCCAGGCCGAGGTTGTAGATTGAGAAAAACAGAGGTCCTAGGACTGAACCTTGGGGGACACCCACAGATAGGTGGCGAGATGAGGAGGTGAGAAACACTGAAGGTCCTGTCTGTTAAGTATGAGGAGATTCAAGATAGGGCCAAGTTTTTGATGCCAAGAGATGAGAGAGTCTGTAGTAAGAGGGAATGGTCCACTGTGTCGAAGGCAGATGACAGGTCCAGGAGGAGAAGGACAGAATAATGTCACTTGGATTTGGCGGTTAGTAGGTTGTTGGTGACTTTAGTCAGGGCAGTTTCAGAAGAATGGTTCGATCGGAAGCCAGATTGTAAGCGGCCAAAGAGGGAGCAGGAGGAGAGGTGGGAAGACAGTTCAAAATGGACATGTTGTTCGAGTAGTTTTGAGGCATAGGGGAGAAGTGATATGGGGTGATAGCTAGTCAGAGAGGATGGGTCAAAGGAGGGTTTTTTGAGGATGGGTGTGATCGAGGCATGTTTGACGCATGAGGGGAAGACACCAGTTGTTAGTGACAGGTTGACGAGATGTGTTAAGAGTTGGGATGAATGAGTGCAAATTTGCCTCCAGTATTTGCTGATAGCGTGCTGCATTCATCTTTCCTTCAACTTTTACCAAGTTTTCTGTGTCTTTGTAGCTCACACATCCCCAAAACATCAGTGATCCACCTCCGTGCTTTACAGTAGGAATGGTGTTTCTTTCATCATAGGTCTCGTTGACCTCTCTCCAAATGTAACGTTTATGGTTGTTGCCAAAAAGTTACATTTTGGTCTCATCACTCCAAATTACCTTGTTCCAGAAGTTTTGAGGCTTGTCTCTGCGCTGTTTGTCATATTGTAGGTGAGATACTTTGTGGCATTTGCGCAGTAATGGCTTTCTTCTGGCGACTCGACCATGCAGCCCATTTTTCTTCAAATGCTTCCTTATTGTGCATCTTGAAACAGCCACACCGCTAGTTTTCAGAGTCCTGAATTTCAGCTGATGTTATTTGTGGGTTTTTCTTTGCATCCCGCACAATTTTCCTGGCAGTTGTGGCCGAAACTTTTGTTGATCTACCTGACCGTGGTTTGGTTTTTACAGAGCCCCTGATTTTCCATTTGTTATTCACAGTTTGAACGCTGCTGACTGGCATTATTAATTCCTTGGATATCTTTTTGTATCCCATTCCTGTGTTATACAGTTCAACTGCCTTTTCCCGTAGATCCGTTGACAATTCTTTTGCTTTCCCCATGACTCACAATCCAGAAACGTCAGTGGCTGGATGAAAGATGCAAGAGTCTGTCTGGATCCCAGAAACTCGCAGCTTTTATGCACACACACTGATTACAAGCAAACAGGTCACAGGTGAGGATGTTACCTTTAGTAGCCATTCAAACCCATTTGTGTCAAATTCTGAGCATGTTATCAGGCCAAAATCACCAGGGTATGTAAACTTTTGATTAAGGTCATTTGGATGTTTATGGTTGTCATTAAGATTTAAAAAGAGAAAACAGTAGTTTGACAATAAATGGCTTCACCCAACCCATAACCATGAGTGTAAAAAAAGTTGTTTTGTTATCATTCATATTCTCTGAAACAAGGCCAAGAAAGCAAAAATTCTGCCGGGGTATGTAAACTTTTGAGCACAACTGTATGCTGCACCCCCATATGTACCCCCACATATATCCTGCACCAGGGGCGGACACTGATAGCTTGGGACCCCTGTGCAAGAAATGTGTATGGGCCCCCATATATGTGTGCGTGGCTATATATATAATATATATATATAGCCACACACATACTGTGTATATATATCTTACATAGTCTCCTTTATTATGTATGTTGCCGTCCCATATTACACAGTGCCCTCTCTTGTTATGTACAGCACCGTCCCTTACATATTGAATTATCTATAGCGCCCTGTTCTTTATTACATATCGTCCTCTCTTGTTAGATATGTAATGCAATGACGGCTGATGGAGCATGGGAAAGCTTCTTTTCTGATGGAGGCGGTAATGGACTGGTCCTCTGGTCACCGGCTGCTCCATCAGCAGTCATTTTATATCTAACAAGAGAGGACTATGTAATAAAGGGAGGGTGCTGTGACTGACAAAAATAACAAGAATACACTATGTAAAGGACAGCACTGTACATAACAGCAGAGGAAGCTACAGTACAGACCAAAAGTTTGGACACACCTTCTCATTTAAAGATTTTTCTGTATTTTCATGACTTTGAAAATTGTACATTCACACTGAAGGCATCAAAACTATGAATTAACACATGTGGAATTATATACTTAACAAAAAAGAGTGAAACAACTGAAAATACGTCTTATATTCTAGGTTCTTCAAAGTAGCCACCTTTTGCTTTGATGACTGCTTTGCACACTCTTGGCATTCTCTTGATGAGCTTCAAGAGGTAGTCACCGGAAATGGTCTTCCAACAATCTTGAAGGAGTTCCCAGAGATGCTTAGCACTTGTTGGCCCTTTTGCCTTCACTCTGCGGTCCAGCTCACCCCAAACCATCTCGATTGGGTTCAGGTCTGGTGACTGTGGAGGCCAGGTTATCTGGCGTAGCACCCCATCACTCTCCTTCTTGGTCAAATAGCCCTTACACAGCCTGGAGGTGTGTTTGGGGTCATTGTCCTGTTGAAACATATAAATGATGGTCCAACTAAACGCAAACCGGATGGAATAGCATGCTACTGCAAGATGCTGTGGTAGCCATACTGGTTCAGTATGCCTTCAATTTTGAATAAATCCCCAACAGTGTCACCAGCAAAGCACCCCCACACCATCACACCTCCTCCTCTATGCTTCACGGTGGGAACCAGGCATGTAGAGTCCATCCGTTCACCTTTTCTGCGTCGCACAAAGACATGGTGGTTGGAACCAAAGATCTCAAATTTGGACTCATCAGACCAAAGCACAGATTTCCACTGGTCTAATGTCCATTCCTTCTGTTCTTTAGCCCAAACAAGTCTCTTCTGCTTGTTTCCTGTCCTTAGCAGTGGTTTTCTAGCAGCTATTTTACCATGAAGGCCTGCTGCACAAAGTCTCCTCTTAACAGTTGTTGTAGAGATGTGTCTGCTGCTTGAACTCTGTGTGGCATTGACCTGGTCTCTAATCTGAGCTGCTGTTAACCTGCGATTTCTGAGGCTGGTGACTCGGATAAACTTATCCTCAGAAGCAGAGGTGACTCTTGGTCTAACTTTCCTGGGGCGGTCCTCATGTGAGACAGTTTTTTTGTAGCGCTTGATGGTTTTTGCAACTGCACTTGGGGACACTTTCAAAGTTTTCCCAATTTTTCGGACTGACTGACCTTCATTTCTTAAAGTAATGATGGCCACTCGTTTTTCTTTACTTAGCTGCTTTTTTCTTGCCATAATACAAATTCTAACAGTCTATTCAGTAGGACTATCAGCTGTGTATCCACCTGACTTCTGCACAACACAACTGATGGTCCCAACCCCATTTATAAGGCAAGAAATCCCACTTATTAAACCTGACAGGGCACAACTGTGAAGTGAAAACCATTTCCGGTGACTACCTCTTGAAGCTCATCAAGAGAATGCCAAGAGTGTGCAAAGCAGTCATCAAAGCAAAAGGTGGCTACTTTGAAGAACCTAGAATATAAGACATATTTTCAGTGGTTTCACACTTTTTTGTTAAGTATATAATTCCACATGTGTTAATTAATAGTTTTGATGCCTTCAGTGTGAATGTACAATTTTCAAAGTCATGAAAATACAGAAAAATCTTTAAATGAGAAGGTGTGTCAAAACTTTTGGTCTGTACTGTATATAATAAGAGACGGCACCATATATAAATAGAGAGGATGGTACGTAATAAAGGACAGTGTCATACATAATAAAAGAGGAAACTATGTAACTAAGGATGGTGCTATACATAATAAGTGAGTACTCTATATACTAAGGGACTGTGCTATACATAATAAGGCTGCATTCCTGTATCCGTGTGCACTGCCGGTGTGCTGCCCGCTTTTACAGAGGCACTGAGCATGTGCTATGCTGATCCTCAAAATCAGATAAGTAAAGGACATTCTTTGATCCTCACAGATCTCATTATCAGATCTGTGAATTTCATGGATGTGTGAATGGATCTACAAAACTCTACAAGTCCGTGGACCATCCAATAAAAAAATCTGGCATCACATAGACATATCACACGAATGTGAGAATGTGGCCTAAGGGATTTTACAGATAACATTATCACTCCAAGTCACAAAGTGCAGATACAGAATAATATTTACATCCAGGAACTTACCGCCAACGTCTCATCTGATTAGAGTCATTTTCTGCTGTTTCTTCTCCATCTGGTCAGACCTTCATGTCCACATCTCCCAGCCATGACTCGTTTTGTCACGATGATCTCCAGCCTAGAAAATAACAAGGTCAAATATATTGTAAACATACATGCGTTTCACCCGCACTGCTCCCCTGAATACAGGTAAGTACCCCCCCATTAATATACTATTAGCCACTTAGTAATCAAAATATAAAGTGATAAGCAGCACTGTGCCCCTCTTTAACTATAATCCCCACTGCCCAATAATATAAACTATTCAGTCTCTGTGACTCCTCCCCAATTAACTGTAAGGCTATGTGCACACAGAAATTATACAAGGTTTTACAGTACAAGCAAAGTGAATGAGATTCCTGAAGTCTCATGCACACATTGCTTATTTTTTACTTGCAGGTTTGCAGCAGATTAAAATCTGCATAATGTAAATTCTTGCAGCGTATTTCACCCGTACTATAGAGTGGGGGAAAATATGAAACAAAAGCGTGGCAAAAAATGTATTTTACGCAGCGTTCTTCCTGCCAATACAATAGGACATGCAGCAGAATTTTCTCCTGCACATCCTGAATGTGTGCACATAGCCTTAGTCCCTGCCCTGTGTCCCCCACCTATTTATTCTAAGTCTTTAATAGCATCATAATGAATTTAGAGGTGGGAGAAGACATTATCAGGTACTGAGCATCCTCTGCCACCTCCCAATTCATTACAAGCCTGACAACGTCTTCTCCCACCTTCAATTCATTATAAAGTGTCCTATGCACCTTACCCTCATCATTGCTCTCCCCACACCACCCCATCATTGTTCTCCCACACCATACCCGTGTCCTCTCCCCCACCCCCATCATTGCTGTCCCACACCACCCCCCATCATTGCTGTCCCACACCACCCACATGATTGCTATCCCACACCACCCCCATCATTGCTGTCCCACACCACCCCAACCATTGCTATCCCACACCACCCCCATCATTGCTGTCCCACACCACCCCCCATCATTGCTATCCCACACCACCCCCCATCATTGCTGTCCCACACCATCCCCATCATTGCTGTCCCACACCATCCCCATCATTGCTGTCCCACACCATCCCCATCATTGCTGTCCCACACCACCCCATCATTGCTGTCCCCCATCATCACCACCATCATTGCTCCCCCATCACCCTCATCATTGCTCTTCCCCTATCATTGCTCTCCCCTCATCACCCTTATCATTGCTCTCCCCTCATCACCCTTATCATTGCTCTCCCCTCATCACCCTCATCATTGTTCTCCCCCTATCACTCTCATCATTGCTCTCCCCCCATCACCCTCAAAATTGCTCTCCCCCATCATTGCTCTCCCAATCACCCTCAAAATTGCTCTCCCCCCATCATCCTCATCATTGTTCTCCCCCATCATTGTTCTCCCCCATCACCCTCATCATTGCTCCCCCCATCACCCTCATCATTGTTCTCCCCCCCATCACCCTCATCATTGTTCTCCCCCCATCACCCTCATCATTGTTCTCCCCCCATCACCCTCATCATTTTTCTCCCCCATCACCCTCATCATTTTTCTCCCCCATCACCCTCATCATTTTTCTCCCCCATCACCCTCATCATTTTTCTCCCCCATCACCCTCATCATTGCTCTCCCCCCATCACCCTCATCATTGCTCTCCCCCTATCACCCTCATCATTGTTCTCCCCCTATCACCCTCATCATTGTTCCCCCCCTATCACCCTCATCATTGTTCCCCCCCTATCACCCTCATCATTGTTCCCCCCCTATCACCCTCATCATTGTTCCCCCCCTATCACCCTCATCATTGCTCTCCCCCCATCACCCTCATCATTGCTCTCCCCACCACACCTCAGTGTCCTCAGTCTCCCCAGTGTATTGGATAAAAAAAATTAAAAAACGTACCTCTCAGCCTGCTCCCCTGCAGCATCGTCCTCACTGGCAACTTTCTCTCTGATGCATGATGACGTCATCAAGCTGCACGCGTCTGTGTCAGATAAAGAGACAAGTGGGCAGGAAGCAGAGGACGGATCCCTGCAGCTCCGCTGCCATTTTCTTCTATAGACAGTGGAGCTGCAGGAATTGCTCCCTGGCCGCCGTGTATAATGAGGGCAATCTGGCCATGGGCCCCCCCGGAGCCTGGGGGTCCGAGAAACTGGCCAGATTGCCCTCAGTATTAGCCACCGTGCAAGGACACGCCTGCATAGCCAGGCCCTGGTGCAGTTGCTCTGGCAGTATGTCCGCCCCTGTCCTGCACCCCCATATGTTCCCCCACATATAGCCTGCACCCTCATATGTACCCCCACATGTAGCCTTCACCCATATATGTACGCCCACATAAGGCCTGCACCCCCTATATGTACCACCTTCATATAGACTTCACCCCCGTATGTACCCCCACATATAGCCTTCACCCCCATATGTACGTCCACATGTAGCCTTCACCCCCATCTGTACCCCCACATATAGCCGGCACCCCATATGTACCCCCACATGTAGCCTCCGCCCCCCCCATATATGCTGCACAACCATATGTACCCCACATCCCATGCACCCCTGTTCCCTAATTACCTGTCACTAGAGTCTCTTCTCTTCTGCGGTTTCACTTACGAGCTGTTTCATGGCTCCCATAAGTCACATGGGCATGACAGCATCAAAGGTCCTTCACTTCTATCATTTAACTTCCTCTGTCTGTAGGGAGCTGATCCTGCTCCTCTGCCTATGTGCCCTCTCCTCACCCTCTCCCCCTCCTCACACACAAATAAAGATGGCGGATTTCATACAAAGGCCAGCGGAGGAAAGAGGAAGGGGGGAGTTTAACCCTAGAACTCATACATGGGGCCTCGCAGGCCCACCCTGTTAATTGTTTTCTATTTTCTGCAAGATTACTTTAGTTAGAATTTTGAAACTCTAGGTATTCTTCATGTATATAGTTGTTTGTCATTTTTGTTTGAGTTATTCCATGTTATTTGCACACGGGCCTAAAAGGCCCCAGGTATGTGAAAAAGTAGATTTTTATGGTCATGCGTTCTAGGGTTAAAACAATTATTATTTTCTTCATCTTCCTTAATGGTGGCGCCTCTCCCACCCTGCCGCCCTCTGGTGCTTAGTGGCAAATACAGCCCTGGGGACATATATAACCCGGTCCGGCTCCAGGTTTTCGTGGGCCCCGGGCGAAAGAGTCTCGGTGGAACCCTTAAACACATACCACGATTCAAGATGCACAGATACCGCAGAGAAATATATATATATATACTAGCTACTGAGCCCGTTCTACGCCCGGATGGTGAGCATTTTTATTGGTAAATGGTCCCCCATGATGGTATGTGCTGCCCCTATCCTGGTATTTGTGTTCCCCAATCCTGTTCCCCCATCCTGTTATGTGCTGCCCTCATCCCTATCCTGATATGCATGGCACCCCTCACCACTAATCCTGGTATGCATGGCACCCCTCACCCCCAATCCTGGTATGCATGGCACCCCTCACCGCCAATCCTGGCATGCATGGCACCCCTCACCCCCAATCCTGACATGCATAGCACCCCTCACCCCCAATCCTGGTATGCATGGCACCCCTCATCCCCAATCCTGGTATGCATGGCACCCCTCATCCCCAATCCTGGTATGCATGGCACCCCTCACCCCCAATCCTGGCATGCATGGCGCCCCTCACCCCCAATCCTGGCATGCATGGCGCCCCTTACCCCCAATCCTGACATGCATGGCGCCCCTTACCCCCAATCCTGGCATGCATGGCACCCCTCACCCCCAATCCTGGCATGCATGGCAACCCTCACCCCCAATCCTGGGCATGCATGGCGCCCCTCATCCTGGTATGCATGACTCCCTCAGACCCAATCCTGGTATGCATGGTACCCCTCATCCCTATCCTGGTATGCATGGCACCCCTCATCCCCCAATCCTGGTATGTGTGGCCCCCTCACCCCCCAATCCTGGTACGTGTGGCCCCCTCATCCCTTTCACGCTGCACACATACAAAAAAACCACGTATACTCACCTTTCTTTCCTGTGCTCCAGCGCTGCAAATGTGTCTTCAGCAAAACGGCGCCAGAAAGCGCTATGCGCATGTGCCAATTCCGACGCCTTCACTTCTGCCCCGATCTCCGGGCAGAAGAGAGGCGACATGACAACGCTCCTCCCGGTCAGGTAAGTATGTAAGTATGGCACCGGAGATCGCGGTATGCATTCAGTGTCTACGCATACCGCGATCTCCGGCGCCATACACTCCTCTTACCTGTAACGGCTCCATGCGTTCTTCTGCCTGGAGCCAGACTGCGCGTTGCGCATGCGCAGTCTATAAAGGCTTCAGACAGAGGGACGCTTGGCCGGTTATATTATAGATAGTACAATGCCAAAGATTTCACTTACTACTTCTATTACATGAGTGATATCTATTGTAAATTCTACAATACAGACAGCAGAGGGGATTCAGGAGATCGAGGGTCCGTAGTATTAGAGGTAAACGGGATATTGATAAATGTATCAGTAGAAACCGTCCTCAGCAGTGTACATAAGTCATTATTCTCCTATATAGTCCTCCATGCAGTATAATGGGCCTCACATAGCGCTCTATACAGTATAATGGGCCCCACATAGTGCTCCATACAGTATAATGGCCCCACATAGTCCTCCATACAGTATAATGGGCCCCACATAGTGCTCCATACAGTATAATGGGTCCACATAGTCCTCCATATAGTATAATGGGCCCCACATAGTCCTCCATACAGTATAATGACCCCACATAGTCCTCCATACAGTATAATGGGCACCACATAGTCCTCCATACAGTATAATGGCCTCACATAGTGCTCCATACAGTATCATGGCCCCACATAGTCCTCTATACAGTATAATGGCTTCACATAGTCTTCCATATAGTATAATGGCCCCACATAGTGCTCCATACAGTGTAGTGGCCTCACATAGTGCTCCATACAGTGTAATGGCCCCACAGTCCTCCATACAATATAATGGGCACCACATACTCCTCCATACAGTACAGTATAATGGCCTCACATAGTCCTCCATAGAGAATAATGGCCCCACATAGTCCTCCATACAGTATAATGGGCCCACATAGTCCTCCATACAGTATAATGGCCCCACATAGTCCTTCATACAGTATAATGAGCCCCACATAGTGATCCATACAGTATAATGGGCCCCACACAGTCCTCCATAGAGTATAATGGGCCCCACATAGTCCTCCATACAGTATAATGGCCACACATAGTCCTCCATACAGTATAATGGGCCCCACATAGTCCTCCATACAGTATAATGGGCCCCACATAGTCCTCCATATAGTATAATGGCCCCACATAGTGCTGCATACAGTATAATGGGCCCCACACAGTCCTCCATAGAGTATAATGGGCCCCACATAGTCCTCCATAGAGTATAATGGGCCCCACATAGTCCTCCATAGAGTATAATGGACCCCACATAGTCCTCCATAGAGTATAATGGACCCCACATAGTCCTCCATACAGTATAATGGTCCCCACATAGTCCTCCATACAGTATAATGGACCTCACATAGTCCTCCATACAGTATAATGAGCCTTGCATAGTGCTCCATAAAGTATAATGGATCCACATAGTCCTCTATACAGTATAATGGGCCCCACATAGTCCTCCATACAGTATAATGGCCCCACATAATGCTGCATACAGTATACTGGGCCCCACATAGTCCTCCATACAGTATAATGGGCTCCACATAGTCTTCCATACTGTATAGTGGGCTGCACATAGTCCTCCATACAGTATAATGGGCCCCACATAGTCCTCCTTACAGAATATTGGGCCTCACATAGTCCTCAATACAGTATTATGGGCCTCACATAGTCCTCCATACAGTATAATGGGCCCACATAGTGCTCCATACAGTATAAAGGCCCCATATAGTCCTCCATACAGTATAATGGCCCCACATAGTGCTGCATACAGCATAATGAGCCTCACATAGTGCTCCATAAAGTATAATGGCCCCACATAGTCCTATATACAGTATAATGGGCCCCACATAGTGCTCCATAAAGTATAATGGCCCCACATAGTCCTCCATACAGTATAGTGGCCTCACATAGTCCTCCATACAGTGCAGTGGCCTCACATAGTGCTCCATACAGTGTAATGGCCCCACATAGTCCTCCATACAGTATAATGGGCACCACATAGTCCTCCATACAGTATAATGGCCCCACATAATGCTGCATACATGATAATGGGCCCCACATAATGGGCTCCGCATAGTCCTCCATACTGTATAGTGGGCCACACATAGTCCTCCATACAGTATAATGGGCCCCACATAGTTTTCCTTACAGAATATTGGGCCTCACATAGTCCTCAATACAGTATTATGGGCCTCACATAGTCCTCCATACAGTATAATGGTCCCACATAGTGCTCCATACAGTATAAAGGCCCCCATATAGTCCTCCATACAGTATAATGGCCCCACATAGTGCTGCATACAGTATAATGAGCCTCACATAGTGCTCCATACAGTATAATGGCCCCACATACTCCTCCATACAGTATAATGGGCCCCACATAGTGCTCCATACAGTATAATGGCCTCACATAGTGCTCCATAAAGTATAATGGCCCCACATAGTCCTCCATACAGTATAATGGGCCCCACATAGTCCTCCATACAGTATAATGGCCTCACATAGTCCTCCATACAGTGTAGTGGCCCCACATAGTCCTCCATACAGTGTAGTGGCCCCACATAGTCCTACATACACTGTAGTGGCCCCACATAGTCCTCCATACAGTATAATGGGTACCACATAGTCCTCCATACAGTATAATGGCCCCACATAGTCCTCCATACAGCATAATGGGCCCCACATAGTCCTCCATACAGCATAATGGGCCCCACATAGTCCTCCATACAGTATAATGGCCTCATATAGTCCTCCATACAGTATAATGGCCTCCACATAGTCCTCCATACTGTATAGTGGGCCGCACATAGCCCTCCATACAGTATAATGGGCCCCACATAGTCCTCCTTACAGAATAATGGGCCTCACATAGTCCTCAATACAATATTATGGGCCTCACTGTAACGGGTCTGGGAGGCGGAACCTCTGAGCTACTATACAAGGGGGCGGTCCTTGTAAGGGAGCGGGTGGCGACCAGGGAAGACGGGCAGGAAGTCACAGCAGGTGACCGGGACAGTCTCTGAGTGAACTGGCTGGAGGTCACGGCAAGTGACCGGGGCAGTCTCTGGATGAACGGGCAGATGGTCACGGCAAGTGACCGGGGCAGTCTCTGAATGAACGGGCAGATGGTCACGGCAAGTGACCGGGGCAGTCTCTGAATGAACGGGCAGATGGTCACGGCAAGTGACCGGGGCAGTCTCTAAATGAACGGGCAGATGGTCGCGGCAAGTGACCGGGGCAGTCTCTGGATGAACGGGCAGATGGTCACGGCAAGTGACCGGGGCAGTCTCTGGGTAAAGGGTTGGTACGACCTGTGGCGGCTGATGATAGACGTGAGCTCCCAGGTGAGCAGGCGAGAGTCTCTGGATGAACGGGTGGTCACAGCATGTGACGGCGGAGCCTCCAGGAAGACCAACAGACAGGCGGCAGATGAGCGCTCCCAGGTGAGCGGGCAGAAGTCTCTGGACAGGCGGGTGGTCACAGCACGTGACGGCAGAGCCTCCAGGTAGGCTAGCAGACAGGCAGCAGATGAGCGCTCCCAGGTGAGCGGGCAGGAGTCACTGGACAGGCAGGTGGTCACAGCACGTGACGGCGGAGCCTCCAGGTAGGCTAGCAGGCAGGTAGAAGATGTGTGCTCCCAGGTGAGCAGGCAAGCTGGTCCATAGACAGACTGACAGGAGTTGGAAGGGAGACCGTCGGACCTCAGGCAAGCAGGCAGGTGGCTGAAGTGCGCTCCCAGGTGAGCGGACAGGCTGGTCCTTAGACAGACTGACAGGAGTAGTAAGGCAGACCGTCAGACCTCAGACTAGCAGGCAGGTAGCAGATAATCAGGCAGGAATAAGACAGCAAGCTGGCAGGAATCTGGCAGGTAACTGGCAACGGGACCTGAGGGCTGAAGCAGAGTAGTGAACAGTGCAACAACATTGCTCGGGCACCTCCATTTTGGAGGAGGTGCCTTATATATGGTGAAGTCCTCCGGCCATTGGCCGGGGACTCCTTAGGACGGCGCGCGCGGCCCCTTTAAGAGGGAGGGAGAGCGCGCGCGCCCTAAGCACAGTGGCCGGGAAGGAGCGCGCGCTGCCAGCAGAGTGGGAGGAGGACGCCGGGCACGGAGCAGAGAGGTGAGGGGAACAGCGTCCCTGCCTAGCAGAGGGCAGGGACACCGGCGCTACACTCATAGTCCTCCATACAGTATAATGGGCCCACATAGTGCTCCATACAGTATAATGGCCTCACATAGTCCTCCATACAGTATAATGGGCCCACATAGTGCTCCATACAGTGTAGTGGCCTCACATAGTGCTCCATACAGTGTAATGGCCCCACATAGTCATCCATACAGTATAATGGGCACCACATAGTCCTCCATACAGTATAATGGCCCCACATAGTCCTCCATACAGTATAATGGGCCTCACATAGTCCTCCATACAGTATAATGGCCTCATATAGTCCTCCATACAGTATAATGGCCCCACATAGGCCTCCATACAGTATAATGGGCCCCACGTAGTCCTCCATACAGTATAATGGCCTCATATAGTACTCCATACAGTATAATGGCCCCACATAGTGCTCCATACAGTGTAGTGACCTCATATAGTGCTCCATACAGTGTAATGGCCCCACAGTCCTCCATACAGTATAATGGGCACCACATAGTCCTCCATAGAGTATAATGGCACCACATAGTCCTCCATAGAGTATAATGGCACCACATAGTCCTCCATAGAGTATAATGGGCACCACATAGTCCTCCATACAGTATAATGGCCCCACATAGTCCTCCATACAGTATAATGGCCCCACATAGTCCTCCATACAGTATAATGGCCCCACATAGTCCTCCATACAGTATAATGGCCCCACATAGTACTCCATACAGTATAATGGCCCCACATAGTCCTCCATACAGTATAATGGCCCCACATAATCCTCCATACAGTATAATGGCCCCACATAGTCTTCCATACAGTATAATGGCCGCACATAGTCCTCCATACAGTACAATTGGCCTCAAATAGTCCTCCATACAGTATTTTGGGCCTCACATAGTCCTCCATACAGTATAATGGCCCCACATAGTGCTGCATACAGTATAATGGGCCCCACATAGTCCTCCATACAGTATAATGGGCTCCACATAGTCCTCCGTACTGTATAGTTGGCCCCACGTAGTAATCCATACTGTATAGTAGGCCGCACATAGTCCTCCATACAGTATAATGGGCCCCGCATAGTCCTCCTTACAGAATAATGGGCCTCACATAGTCCTCCATACAGTTTAATGGGCCCACATAGTCCTCCATACAGTATAAAGGCCCCACATAGTGCTGCATACAGTATAATGAGCCTCACATAGTGCTCCACAAAGTATAATGGCCTCACATAGTGCTCCATAAAGTATAATGGCCCCACATAGTCCTCCATACAGTATAATGGGTCCCACATAGTGCTCCATACAGTATAATGGCCCCACATAGTCCTCCATACAGTATAAAGGCCCCACATAGTGCTCCATACAGTATAATGGCTTCACATAGTCCTCCATACAGAATAATGGCCCCACATAGTCCTCCATACATTATAATGGCCCCACATAGTCTTCCATACAGTATAATGGCTCCACATAGTCCTTCATACAGAATAATGGGCCACACATAGTCCTCCATACATTATAATGGCCCCACATAGTGCTGCATACAGTGTAATGGGCCCCACATAGTCCTCCATACTGTATAGTGGGCCCCACATAGTCCTACATACTGTATAGTGGGCCCCACATAGTCCTCCATACAGTTTAATGGGCCCCACATAGTCCTCCATACAGAATAATGGGTCCCATTCACTCATCCATACAGTATAATGGCCCCACATAGTCCTCCATACAGTATAATGGGCCCCACATAGTCCTCCATACAGTATAATGGGCCCCACATAGTGCTCCATACAGTATTATGGGCCTCACATAGTCCTCCATACAGTATAATGGGCCCCACATAGTCCTCCATACTGTATAGTGGGCCCCACATAGTCTTCCATACAGTATAATGAGCCCCACATAGTGCTCCATAAAGTATAATGGCCCCATTATACATTCAAAGAATGGTGATATTGATTGGAGGGGGCTGTCCATTCTATTACTGTTATTGCTGACCATAAGAATCTGTCATATTTCCAGTCAGCTAAATGTCTCAACCCGAGGCAAGCCACATGGTCCCTGTTTTTTACTAGGTTCAATTTTGTTGTCACTTTTCGTCAAGGGGTCAAAAATGTCAAGGCTGATGCTTTGTCCCGAAGCTTCCCTGGTGGTGGTGACCATGAGAGCCCTGCACTGATACTACAGAAGGGGTTATTCATTTCGGCATTATATCCTGAACAGAAAGGTGAGGAGTTAAAGGCTCAGGGAGACGCCCCTGCCTCCTGCCCTTCAGGAAGGTTATTTGTACCATCTAGTGTTGAGCATTCCGATACTGAAATATCGGGTATCGGCCGATATTCGCGGTATCGGAATTCCGATACTTAATTCCGATACTTTTGCAATATCGTATACCGGAATCGGAAGTTCCCATAATGCAATGAGCCAGTTTCATTTTATTCAGCCAATGAGGATCCTAAGAAGTGTGGGCACATCCTGTTAGGCATGTAGGTATCTTAACTAATGGCATGGCTGTGATTGGCTGCTGAAATGATGTCATGATGCACTATAAAAGCCGCCGCCGCCATTTTCAGCTCACTCTGCTGTGAATTCAGTTAGGGATAGGACGCTGTTGTTCTGAGGGACAGTTTTAGCTACCTATTTGGTCTATTCTGCTTTACCCAAGCTACTTTATAAATAGCTGTGCCTTGCAGCGCTAGTGCACAGTTCTCTGTGCTGTTCACCGCTGTCTGCAACGTCTGTGTGTGTGAGTGCAGTTCACCCTGTAGTGTGTGCTTCAGCCACGTCTGGTTGTAGTGCACTCAGTGTGTGTCACTGCCTCATACATTGTCCTTTTTTTCCAATTCATAATTTTTCCTGATATCTCCTATTAGTGTGGTGGTTACATCCGTATTCAGCTAAATTGGTTCCAAACACACTATATAGGAGTAGATAGAGAATTTTTTTTGGTCTTGCAGCGCTAGTGCACAGTGCTCTGCATCTGCACTGTTCACCGCTGTCTGCAACGTCTGTGTGTGTGAGTGCAGCTCACCTTGTAGTGTGTGCTTCAGCCACGTCTGGTTGTAGTGCGCTCAGCGTGCGTCACTGCCTCATACATTGTGCTTTTTTGCTAATTGCTCATTTGTCCTGATTTCTCCTATTAGTGTGGTGGTTCCATCCGTATCCAGCTAGATTGCTTCCAAACACACTATATAGGAGTAGATAGAGAAGCTTTCTTTTGCCTTGCAGCGCTAGTGCACAGTTCTCTGCACTGTTCACGGCTGTCTGCGAGGTCTGTGTGTGTGAGTGCAGCTCACCCTGTAGTGTGTTCTGCAGCCACTTCCGGTTGTAGTCCGCTCAGCGTGCGTCACTGCCTCATGCATTGTCCTTTTTTGCTAATTGCTCATTTTTCCTGATTTCTCCTATTAGTGTGGTGGTTCCATCCGTATCTAGCTAGATTGCTATATAGGAGTAGATAGAGGAGCCTTTCTGCAGCCTTGTGCCCTGCAGCCCCAGCCAGATTAGTATTAGCCTATTTTTTGTAGCCTCATCTATTGCATTGTAGGTTACCTTCCTGCATTGTAATAGCTACAAAAAGTTTGTGATACTATCTGTTTTACATCTTTGGGCACATCCAGTGTCTTTTTGTGACAAAAAAAAACCTAAATAAAGTTCACCAAACACTCCACTTTACAGTTGTGTAGGCCACATTAGCTCATATTAAAGTCTAGTCCACACTTTATAAAATTAGTGTTTCTTATACCTGTTAGCAGCTGTTCAGGAATAAGCACACTAAGCCCTTAGTACTTTTCTGACTATCTTTATCAGTCTACCAAGATGAAGAAGGCAGGGAGTAAGGCATGTGGTCGTGGGCGTGGGCGTGGAGTTTCTGCAGGGAGAGGACGTGAGGATTCTGTGCCTGCAGGGAGAGGACGTGGGGATTCTGTGCCTGCTGCGGGCACCAGTGACTCAGCATCCCCCAGTTTTACCAGGGAACAGTCCTTTATGCGCTGCTTTGTAGGAGCTAGCCGTACCCCACTGCTGCGGGAGGACCAAATTGAAGCCGTTGTCGGATGGATGGCAGCTAACGCATCGACTTCAATTAGTTCCCGATCCTCTCAGGTCCTGAGCACTGAAGAGCACCCATCTGTCTCTTCACCACCTGCCAAATTGCCCAGGCAGTCAGAGAGCCCTGGACAGGAGCCATCTCTACTTCTATTCTCTGAATCTCTTGGCTTGGAAAGAGGGGGCCAGCCAAGCAGAATTCGAGAATTTGAAGAAGAGGTATTATGCAGTGATGCGCAACCGTTTTGTCTCTCTGAATCTGAAGAGGCGGGTGGGCCAGTGCCTATGGTCAGCAGCACACCTCAGTACACATCTGATGATGAGACTCAGGTGCCACTTTCTGGTGCATACTGTGCTGTCGAGACTACCCAGGAGAAGCAGATGTTTGAAGAGGGTGGTGTAGATGATGAGGTCCTTGACCCATCACGGCGTGAGGGACAGGAAGGTGGTGGGAGCAACTCTGAGGAAGAGATTCCCCGAACGGGCCAAAAAGGAGGGAGAGGGAGGGGGCAGACTTGGTTGCCTGTAGCCTCCACTTCGGCACCCATTAGGAGCATGGCTCTTCCAAAATCCAAAGCGGGCGCTCCCAAGACTTGCAGTGCCTGGTCCTTTTTTGACACAGTTGCAGATGACATTTGCTTTGTCAAATGCAAGCTGTGTAATCAGAAGGTGAAAAGAGGGAAAAGTGTCAGTAACCTCAATATCACAAATATGTGGAAACATGTGTGGACCAAGCACGTGGTGGAGTTACAAAGACACACTGAAGACCTAGGCCAACCTACAGCGCCACCTACCACCTCTTCAGCTCGTGTTGTAGCCTCTTCCTCCAGCTCACACACAGCTGGTTCGGCTTCCTCACAGGATCGCCATGGAAGAATCTCTGGCACTGTTGTACAGAGACACAGTGTAATTCCACCCACAGCACCACTTTCCCTGTCATCCTCACACTTCCAGGCCAGTCTACAGCCATCGTTAGCACAGGCATGGGAGAAAAGGCGCCCATACTCGGTAAACCACCCCCGAGCACAGGCTCTGAATGCTGGCATTGCTAAATTACTGGCCCTTGAAATGCTATCATTCAGGCTGGTGGAGACTGACACCTTCCGTAACTTTATGGCATTGGCAGTCCCACAATACAACGTGCCCAGCCGCTTTTATTTCAGCAGGCAAACCGTCCCTGCCCTGCAACAGCATGTGGAGGGAAAAATTAAACATGCGCTACAAAACGCCATCAGTAGCAAGGTCCACCTGACCACCGATGCGTGGACCAGTAAGCATGGACAGGGACGATACCTTTCCCTCACTGCCCATTGGGTAAATGTTGTGGAGCCGGGTACAGATCTTGAGAGTGGCGCTGTACGTGTTCTGCCAACTCCAAGGATTGCAGGAATCCAGTCTGTACACATTGACTCCTCCTCATACTCCAGTTCCTCTGAATGAGCGCTGCAGGAGCCGTCACGGTCTACCTCCACATCGACCCGTGAACGGTTACCTGTTATGATGACCGATATAAGCACAGCCGTGGCCAAACGTCAACAGGCCGTATTAAAATTAATTTCTTTGGGGAATCGAAGCCACACAGTCCAGGAGCTTTGGAATGCCATCAAGCAGCCGAGCGACGTGTGGTTTGTGCCAGCGAATCTCCAGCCAGGCATGGTAGTGTGTGACAATGGCCGAAATCTGGTGGCAGCTCTGGGCCTAGGCAACCTCACTCACATCCCATGTCTGGCACATGTGCTCAACTTGGTCGTGCAGAGTTTTTTGAGGGACTATCCGGATCTTGATGCACTGCTTCACAAGGTCCGCATGGAGTGCGCTCACTTGCGGCGTTCCAGCAATGCAAGATCGCGCATTGCAGCTCTGCAGCGCCGATTACGTCTTCCGGAACATCGCATCATATGTGACCTACCCACAAGGTGGAATTCAACGTTACATATGTTGGAGAGGTTGTGTGAGCAGCAGGCAGCAGTAATGGAGTACCAGCTGCAGCAGGCGCAAACAAGTCACAGTGCGCGCCGTTCACACTTCATCACCACTGAGTGGGCCTCTATGAAGGACATTTGCCACGTTTTGCGTGCCTTTGATTATTCCACGCGGATGGCGAGTGCAGATGATGCACTAGTCAGCATGACTATCCCCCTTATCTGCCTGCTTGAAAAAACACTGCAAGCACTAAGGGAGGAGGTTTTGGAAGAGGTGGAGGATGAGGAGTCACAATTGCCATCTGCTTCTGTACAGTCTGCGCAACGTGGTTCCTCACAAAAGCCTAGGCAGGGGACACTTTGTGAGGAGGATGAGGAGGAGTCAATGGAGGAGGAAGACATCTGTCCAGAGGAGGGAGGTACACAATGCTCTAGTAGTCAGTATCTAGAGCGAGGGTGGGGTGATGCAGAGCAGGCAGAGATCACGCCTCAAGCAGGGGACAGCGTTTATTGGCCAGTTGGCAGTCTGCAGCACATGGTTGATTTCATGCTGCAGTGCCTCAGAAACGACCGCCGCATCGCCCACATTCTCAACACGGCTGATTATTGGGTGTCCACCCTCCTAGATCCTTGCTACCGGGACAACTTACAAAGCCTCATAACACCATTGAACCGGGAGCTTAAAATGCGGGAGTACCAAGACGCACTGGTGCATTCCATCTTGTTCTCCATTCCAACCGAGAGCAGTGCTGCTAGTGCTTTACAAAGCAGCTCAGTCCGTCGAGGCAGTGGAGGAAGCTCTGCACAAAGAGGGAGCAGAAGCAGCGCCTCAGCACAAGGCAAGACCAGTATGGCCGAAATGTGGCAAAGTTTTGTGTCCCTGCCTCCACAAAAGTCTACACCATCACAGACTGCTCCAGTCAGCAGGAGGCAACGTTTCCGTCACATGGTGACAGACTACATGTCTTGCCCTCTCAGTGTACTCCCAGACGGCTCTTCTCCCTTCAAGTTTTGGGTCTGTAAGCTGGATACATGGCCAGAGCTTAGTCAGTATGCATTGGAGGTGCTAGCTTGCCTTGCTGCTAGTGTATTATCGGAACGTGTCTTTAGTGCCGCAGGTGGTGTACTATTGTGGCACCCCAGGGGTCTGGTTTTCCACAGTAACAGCAATGTTATGTCTGAGAGCAGGTGGGAGGTCTCTTGGTCAGGGATCCTATGCATGCCACACCTCCTGCCCAGTCCTGGGAGGGGAAGAACTTCCCCTATAAAAACCTAGGGCTGAGGCAGGGTGAGTGAGTAGAGAAGAAGCAGAGAAAAGAAGCAAATATAGGAAGAAACAACAGGAGCTCTGTGGGAGCAGTGTTACAAGGAGTCAGGGGCTGGCAGCTACAGAGCTCGCCCTGACTGAGAAGTTATCACCGGACCCGGAGTCCGAGGCTGTGGGGACTAACTCCTATCCAGCAGCAGAAACCGACTGGCAGGGGATTGCAGGTCCTCTGGCCCAGAAACCCGAAGGCCCCGAGTCACCGGCCATACGGGTGAGCACCACACGGTACACTCAGGGACGTGGGCTACTTATACCCGCCTCTAGCAAGGTAGCCAGAAGAGTATCGTTAGTTTGGGAGGCCTACAACTCCGCCTGGCCAGGGGAGATCCCATCTGCTCAAGGACTGACCAGGCCCCAATCGCTAGCCAGTACTCTGGGAGGGTCTATCTTTGTCACCAGTAAAGACCCTGAACTACACAGTACCGTCTCCGAGTGGTTCCTGCTACCCCCATCATCCACGTCGGCTGCCCTGAGGCCATACCCCTCCCGTTGGGGGTTATACTATCACGCTGCACAATCCTACCACCGGCCTCAGCGGTCTGCCCTGCAGCAGCAGCTCCCTGGCTGCACTCAACGGGTGGCGTAGTCGTCCAACATCTACCGCTAAAACAGCGCCACTTAGTCTGACTCCCTGGGCACGGACCGGATCACCGCCACAAGACTACAACCCTCAACAGATCCGGCTCCGGGTAAGCTCCCGCGTGCGCAACGCAGCGCGACACAGGCCCAGGGGCGCGTCAACATTTGGCGTAGTCGGCAGGATTTCGTGCCCGCAACCACCGGGTACTGCGTGCCTGAAAAAGACTGTGAAAACTTACCCGTGGTGAAGATTCCCGCCATCCGGCGCCATCTTCCGCTTTCTTCCCGCCATCGGTGGAGTTTTCCCGCCATCCGGCGCCATCTTCGGCCTTCTTCCCGCCATCCGTGGAGTTTTCCCGCCATTGGACGCCATCTTGAGGACGCCGCGCGGGAAGAAGAGGGGCGTGGACTCCGAAAACGCGCGAGAACTGAAGCCCCGCCTCACGTCCAGACGTTGCGTAAGGTCCTGGAAGGAGCCCAGCAGACGCCGACGTCACAGGAGCGCGACGGAAGGTCCTCAACCCTGACGATCCACTGCGGAGCCGCGGCCTACGGAAGAGGATCATCGCAAGGTAGGCCACGGTCCACTAGGGGGAGAAGGATGTCGGATACGGAGGAGAGCTTCACCGCTCCAACCCCCACCAGCGCCACCGCTGTTGCGGTCATGCCTTTCACCATGCCCTATATCCCGGGGGCAGCCTGGCTACCCCAGTACTCAGGGGAGTCACATACCCTGCAGGACTTTAGAGAAAAACTGGATAGCCTCTTCCAGGTGTACCCCCTCACAGAAGAGCAAAAAGTAAGCATCCTGGTGGCCCAATTAACCGGGGCAGCCCAAAGGGAGGTAAAGTCCTGGCCACCTGGGGGGAGGACTGTCGCAGGGATACTAACCCGGCTGAGGGACACCTTTGATACCCGCACCTCAGCCAAGATCAAGCTTAGATTCTACGGGTGCAAACAGCGGGCACATGAGAGTATAAGGGACTATGCCCTGAACCTACAAGAGGCCCTGAGAGCCATTAAGCAGACCGACCCTGACGGCGTGGGAGACGAGGAGAGGCTGTTGACTGAACAATTTATAGAGGGTTTATATTGCAATGCCCACCGAACCCAGTTGCGGGCAATGGCCTTACAGGACCCTCATCTGGGATTTGCACAGTTCAAGGACAGAGCCATCCGGGTGCTCCGAGAACCGGCACCAGGTGGCGTTGTGACCCACAGACGCCCCGCTACCACCTACCACCAGCAGGCGGCGCCCTTGTCGGCAGGGCCTGTGGGAGCTGATGCGCAGGCTTTGAACAATGACTCGGCTCCAGACCTGCACCATCAGGTCCAAGAGCTAGCTAAAAGCGTTGCTGCGCTAACCCGAACTGTGCAGTCTTTACAGGTTTCCACTCCAGGGAAGATCCAGCTGGCATCCGGACCGGAGGACATCCCGTGGCGTCGACCAAGGAGGACCCCACCGGCCAGAGGAAGACCCAGCGACCGATACAACGAGGACGGACGACCCATCTGCCGCCGCTGTAATCAACCCGGGCATATGGCAAGGTACTGTCCTTTAAACTGGCACAACCTAGGGTAGAGGGCCAACCCCTAGGAAAAAGATCATCAGGCCCATCAAACTGGCGCGACAAATATGTGGGAGGACGTCCAGTCTTGCCTGTGGTACTGGATGGCATTCCTATGAGTGCCCTACTGGACACCGGGTCACAGGTCACCACCATCCCGTACGTGCTCTTCAAGCAGTACTGGAATGACTCGGATATTACCCGCTACCCTGACGACGACTTGAGTATCATCGCCAGCAATGGTCAGCCCGTGCCACAGATCGGATTTAAAGAGGTGACCATTAAAATTGGTAGAGTTGAACTGGCAGCACAGGGACTGATCATTGTAGACATTGACAAACACGAAAGTCACCCAAAGATAACTCTAGGAACTAATGTAATTGAAAATTGTCTTGCAGAGGTGATTTTCCTTTTACAGCAGGTTGCCAAGAACGCCAGCTCCGGCGAGCAGCGAGTGCTCCAAAAAGAGATCCGGGCACTGATGCGACGGCAACAGGTGGAACTCTCCGGCGGTGAGATTGGTAGCGTGAGAATGTGTGACCCTTTCCCTATTGCCATGCCCCCAAAAAGTGAAATGATGATTTGGTGCCGGGCAGCTATTGGTCTGAGAGGTAGAGATTACCAGGCAATGGTAGAACCAGTTTACTCAGACAGTAGGCCCACCATCTTGACAGCACGGGGGGTGGTTAATCTACGCCATGGGAGGGTGCCCGTTCGCATAATCAATATCGGGAAGAGGGAAGTGTACCTGCCCCGGTATGCCACGCTAGCCAAATTATATACCATTAACCAAAATGCTATACAATCTGTGGAACCCTTGCCTCCATCTCACCCGGAGGAAGGTAACGGCTCTAAGAAAACAATGGAGGACTGGTGTCAGCAACTACATTTGGGTACTGACTCCACTCCCTCACATCAGAAACAGGGAGTCTATCGGGTGGTTCAAGAGTACGAGAGAGTGTTTAGTAAACACCCGTTAGACTTCGGGCGAGTCAAGGGGGTAGAACACCACATCCCCACGGGAGACCATCCTCCCATAAAAGAGAGGTATCGACCCGTACCCCCTGCACACTACCAACACGCCAAGGGGATGCTTAGAGACATGAAGGAGGCTGGGGTGATCAGGGATAGCTGTAGCCCCTGGGCAGCTCCACTAGTCTTAGTCAAAAAGAAAGACAACACCATGAGGATGTGTGTAGATTACTGGAAAATCAACCGTATCACACACAAGGATGCGTACCCCTTACCAAGGATAGAGGAGTCTTTGGCTGCTTTAAGATCTGCTAACTTCTTCTCTACCTTGGATCTCACTAGTGGGTACTGGCAGGTTCCTGTAGCAGAGGCGGACCGGGAGAAGACCGCATTCACCACCCCGATGGGACTTAGCGAGTTTACCTGCATGCCGTTCGGACTCTGCAACGCACCAGGAACCTTCCAACGATTAATGGAGTGCTGTCTGGGCCATAGAAACTTCGAGACGGTCCTGTTGTACCTGGACGATGTCATCGTATATTCTAAGACTTATGAGGACCACCTGAAACACCTGGCGGAAGTGTTCGAAGCTCTGGCAAGCTACGGCCTAAAGGTGAAACCCTCCAAGTGTCACCTCCTGAAACCAAGGGTGCAGTACCTGGGACACGTGGTGAGCGCTGACGGAGTGGCTCCCGACCCTGATAAGATCACCGCAATTAAGGAATGGCCAAGTCCCTCCAGTGTAAAGGAAGTGCGGCAGTTCCTCGGGTTGGTAGGCTACTACCGCAGGTTCATCCCCGGTTTCACCAAAAAGGCAGCTCCTATGCAGGACCTCCTGATAGGCCAGTCCCGGAAGGCCAAGAACCAGAAGCCGCCCTTCAGATGGGAGAAGTTGGAAGAGGAGTCCTTCCGCCAGCTGAAGATGGCCCTCACGGGGGATGAAATCCTGGCGTACCCGGATTACAGCCAGCCCTTTATCCTCTACACCGACGCAAGTAACATCGGGCTAGGAGCCGTGCTGTCCCAGATCCAGCAGGGGAAAGAACGAGTAATCGCTTACGCCAGCCGAAAACTGCGACCCACCGAGAGAAACCCTGAGAATTACAGCTCATTTAAGCTAGAGTTCCTGGCAGTGGTGTGGGCAGTCACCGAACGCTTTAAGCACTACCTCGCTTCTTCCCGGTTCGTCGTGTACACGGATAACAACCCGTTGACACACCTGGACACAGCAAGACTCGGTGCCCTAGAGCAGAGATGGATGGCCCGTCTGTCCAACTACGAGTTCACAATCAAATACCGGGCAGGACGCTCCAATACCAACGCGGACGCCCTGTCCAGGATGCCAAACCTACCGGACGTAGGAGAAGATCCAGAGGGACTGGAAGAAGTCGAACTCCCTGCGTTCCACCGGCATGGGACTATCCAGTATTCCCACCGGGTAAGGAATAAGCAAGCCGCTACGTTTAACCCCTTGCCTCACTACAACTGGGAGGAAACGCAAGACAGTGACCCTGCCGTCCGACTGGTGAAGGAGATGCTGACTCGGCCAGAGGCTCGCCTTGACCCAGACGCTCCGGAGGAAGCCAAGCAACTGTGGGCTGAGAAGAGTCGACTGTTCCTTTATAAGGGGAAGTTGTGCCGCAGAATGGTTAACTCCCGGACGCATGAACTAATCTGGCAAGTAGTGGTGCCACGAAGAGACGCAGCCATGGTGATGGAGGCATACCACGACGGGGCTGGACACTTCGGATGGAAGAAGCTGGAGTTCCTGCTGCGCGAGCGGTTCCACTGGGTAGGCATGAGGGGAACCATCGAGAGGTGGTGCAGAGACTGTGGCCCGTGCAACCTAAGAAGGAAGGACCGTGCCAGCCAGAAGACTCCCCTGCAGTCCATTGTCACCCGGCAGCCATTGGAACTGGTAGCCTTGGATCATGTAAAACTGACCCCAAGCAGAAGTGGCTACGTCTACGCACTAACCATCGTGGATCACTACTCCCGGTTCTTGGTTGTCGTCCCCGTCAAGGACTTAACAGCTCGAACAGCAGCGAGAGCCTTCCAGCAGCATTTCTGCCGTCCACACGGGTACCCGGACCAAGTGTTGACAGACCAGGGACCTGCCTTTGAAGCGGAGGTCTTCCAAGAATTCTGCACTCTGTATGGCTGCCGGAAGATAAGGACGACACCCTATCATCCGCAAACTAATGGACTTTGTGAGAAAATGAACCAGGTGGTAATGGATCTTCTGAAAACGTTGCCCCTGGAAGAACGCAGTCTGTGGCCTGAGAAACTGCCAGATCTGGTGGACCTATACAACCACATCCCGGTAGGTTCCACCAACTGTACCCCGGCTTACCTAATGAGGGCGAGACCTGGTAAGTTACCTGTTGACCTGGAAATGGGAGTCCTGACACCTGAGGACACTTCACCAGAAGCAGACTGGGACACAGAGAGGCAGCAGCAGTACCGGAGAGTACAGGAGAGCGTGGAGCGAAGTCTCTGTCAGGCTAGGGAAAGACAAGAGAAAACTTACAACCAGTATGCTCCCGCTGTTCCCCTGGTACCCGGAGATCAGGTCTTGAAGAGAAAAAGACGGCTCCACAAGTTGGACGACCAGTGGGAGAAGGACCCGTACACCGTACTGCCCTCAAGCCACGACAACCCAAAGGTCTGTACCATCAGTAAAGACGGAGGGGAAACCACAACCATTGTATCCCGGGATCACCTGAAAAAGTGTCCCGAACAGCTACGCAACCCTGAAGAGGAACAAGAAGACCCTCGACCCGTAGAGGAAAGGGAAGACATGGTTAATACTGTGCTCGGAGACTTCCCTCGGTCTTGGACTCAAGTCAATGGTGCAGTTGTGGTACCCGTACTCACCTTCCTCCAACCAGCATCCCAAGCACCTACGGAGCAATAGGTAGAGCTGGAAGAACAGCCGGTCCAGGAGGCAGAAGACCCCACACCAGCAGACCAGGAGGATCAACTCTCTGCTTGCAGTGAGCCTGCCATATCCCTAGTGAGCCAAAGGGCCCGTAGACCGCTGCCCAGTTTACCCTTAACAGCTCCTACACCCTGTAGTTCAGGGCCAGACAGTCAGCTCCGTAGGTCCACTAGGGCCACTAGAGGCCAGTTACCCGCACGTTGGAGGATTTGAAGTGTATAAATTGTTTTATTTGTGGTTACCTGTTTATTGTTGTTTGTGTATAATTATGTGTTTCTAGTTATTTTTAGGAGTCCTTGGTGGATTTACCGGGAATCCTTTGTACATAGTTGGAGCGTAACCCAGGACGGACTAAAGACTGTTAAGGACCCCTACCTGGTTACGTCTCCCTGTTTTGGTGAAATGGACACCTTGCTTTCTTCAAAGAATGCACCCGGTTACGGACATGCCGTGACCACCTTTATGTGTTTCTTTATTGTTATTGTTATATCTTGTTATGTTTTTCTAAAATATGTTTAGTCCCGGAGTGCTAAATTTCACTAGGGGGGAATGTGGCACCCCAGGGGTCTGGTTTTCCACAGTAACAGCAATGTTATGTCTGAGAGCAGGTGGGAGGTCTCTTGGTCAGGGATCCTATGCATGCCACACCTCCTGCCCAGTCCTGGGAGGGGAAGAACTTCCCCTATAAAAACCTAGGGCTGAGGCAGGGTGAGTGAGTAGAGAAGAAGCAGAGAAAAGAAGCAAATATAGGAAGAAACAACAGGAGCTCTGTGGGAGCAGTGTTACAAGGAGTCAGGGGCTGGCAGCTACAGAGCTCGCCCTGACTGAGAAGTTATCACCGGACCCGGAGTCCGAGGCTGTGGGGACTAACTCCTATCCAGCAGCAGAAACCGACCGGCAGGGGATTGCAGGTCCTCTGGCCCAGAAACCCGAAGGCCCCGAGTCACCGGCCATACGGGTGAGCACCACACGGTACACTCAGGGACGTGGGCTACTTATACCCGCCTCTAGCAAGGTAGCCAGAAGAGTATCGTTAGTTTGGGAGGCCTACAACTCCGCCTGGCCAGGGGAGATCCCATCTGCTCAAGGACTGACCAGGCCCCAATCGCTAGCCAGTACTCCGGGAGGGTCTATCTTTGTCACCAGTAAAGACCCTGAACTACACAGTACCGTCTCCGAGTGGTTCCTGCTACCCCCATCATCCACGTCGGCTGCCCTGAGGCCATACCCCTCCCGTTGGGGGTTATACTATCACGCTGCACAATCCTACCACCGGCCTCAGCGGTCTGCCCTGCAGCAGCAGCTCCCTGGCTGCACTCAACGGGTGGCGTAGTCGTCCAACATCTACCGCTAAAACAGCGCCACTTAGTCTGACTCCCTGGGCACGGACCGGATCACCGCCACGAGACTACAACCCTCAACAGATCCGGCTCCGGGTAAGCTCCCGCGTGCGCAACGCAGCGCGACACAGGCCCAGGGGCGCGTCACTATCAGACCGTCGCATGCGACTATCCTCCGATAACGTTGACCGGCTTACTTTTCTCAAAATGAACAAGGCCTGGATCTCTCATGAATTTGCCAGTCCTCTTCCAGAATAAATAATTGGTTGGCAACAGTATCCAGGTCTCCATGTTTCTACCACCTGAACTGTAATCCCTGAGCTCCAACACCGCCAGTTGGCGCTCAGAAGTGCTGTCTGCACAGTCAACACTTGCTGCCGTGTTATTGGGGTTCAGTAACGTCAGCTGTTCCCCTGCTGTGCAGACGGCAATTTCTCCTGCTCTGTCCACATTCACACTACTACAGATTTTAAAGTTGCTCCAATTACACCTCTGGCTCCTCTGTTTTCAGTATTATCCCTGAGCTCTAACACCGCCAGTTGGCGCTCGGAAGTGACGTCTGCACAGTCAACGCTTGCTGCCGTGTTATTGGGGTTCAGTAACGTCAGCTGTTCCCCTGCTGTGCGGACGGCAATTTCTCCTGCTCTGTCCACATTCTCACTACTACAGATTTTAAAGTTGCTCCAATTACACCTCTGGCTCCTCGATTTTCAGTATTATTCCTGAGCTCCAACACCGCTAGTTGGCGCTCGGAAGTGACGTCTGCACAGTCAACACTTGCTCCAGTGTTATTGGGGTTCAGTAACGTCAGCTGATCCCCAGCTGTGTGTCCGGCAAATTCTCCTGCTTTGTCCACATCCACTGTACTACTGATTTAAAACTTGCTCCAATTACACCTCTGGCTCCTCTGTTTTAGTATTTACCCTGGGCTCCAATACCGCTAGTTGCTGCTCAGAAGTGCCGTCTGCACAGTCAACGCTTGCTCCAGTGTTATTTGGGTTCAGTAACGTCAGCTGATCCCCAGCCTTGTGTCCGGCAAATTCTCCTGCTTTGTCCACATCCACTGTACTACTGATTTAAAACTTGCTCCAATTACACCTCTGGCTCCTCTGTTTTTAGTATTTACCCTGGGCTCCAATACCGCTAGTTGCTGCTCAGAAGTGCCGTCTGCACAGTCAACGCTTGCTCCAGTGTTATTGGGGTTCAGTAACGTCAGCTGATCCCCAGCTGTGTGTCCGTCAAATTCTCCTGCTTTGTCCACATCCACTGTACTACTGATTTAAAACTTGCTCCAATTACACCTCTGGCTCCTCTGTTTTAGTATTTACCCTGGGCTCCAATACCGCTAGTTGCTGCTCAGAAGTGCCGTCTGCACAGTCAACGCTTGCTCCAGTGTTATTTGGGTTCAGTAACGTCAGCTGATCCCCAGCCTTGTGTCCGGCAAATTCTCCTGCTTTGTCCACATCCACTGTACTACTGATTTAAAACTTGCTCCAATTACACCTCTGGCTCCTCTCTTTTTAGTATTTACCCTGGGCTCCAATACCGCTAGTTGCTGCTCAGAAGTGCCGTCTGCACCGTCAACGCTTGCTCCAGTGTTATTGGGGTTCAGTAACAACAGCTGATCCCCAGCTGTGTGTCCGGCAAATTCTCCTGCTTTGTCCACATCCACTGTACTACTGATTTAAAACTTGCTCCAATTACACCTCTGGCTCCTCTGTTTTTAGTATTTACCCTGGGCTCCAATACCGCTAGTTGCTGCTCAGAAGTGCCGTCTGCACAGTCAACGCTTGCTCCAGTGTTATTTGGGTTCAGTAACGTCAGCTGATCCCCAGCTGTGTGTCCGGCAAATTCTCCTGCTTTGTCCACATCCACTGTACTACTGATTTAAAACTTGCTCCAATTACACCTCTGGCTCCTCTGTTTTTAGTATTTACCCTGGGCTCCAATACCGCTCGTTGCTGCTCAGAAGTGCCGTCTGCACAGTCAATGCTTGCTCCAGTGTTATTGGGGTTCAGTAACGTCAGATGATCCCCAGCTGTGTGTCCGGCAAATTCTCCTGCTTTGTCCACATCCACTGTACTACTGATTTAAAACTTGCTCCAATTACACCTCTGGCTCCTCTGTTTTTAGTATTTACCCTGGGCTCCAATACCGCTAGTTGCTGCTCAGAAGTGCCGTCTGCACAGTCAACGCTTGCTCCAGTGTTATTGGGGTTCAGTAACGTCAGCTGATCCCCAGCTGTGTGTCCGGCAAATTCTCCTGCTTTGTCCACATCCACTGTACTACTGATTTAAAACTTGCTCCAATTACACCTCTGGCTCCTCTGTTTTTAGTATTTACCCTGGGCTCCAATACCGCTAGTTGCTGCTCAGAAGTGCCGTCTGCACAGTCAACGCTTGCTCCAGTGTTATTGGGGTTCAGTAACGTCAGCTGATCCCCAGCTGTGTGTCCGGCAAATTCTCCTGCTTTGTCCACATCCACTGTACTACTGATTTAAAACTTGCTCCAATTATACCTCTGGCTCCTCTGTTTTTAGTATTTACCCTGGGCTCCAATACCGCTAGTTGCTACTCAGAAGTGCCGTCTGCACAGTCAACACTTGCTCCAGTGTTATTGGGGTTCAGTAACGTCAGCTGATCCCCAGCTGTGTGTCCGGCAAATTCTCCTGCTTTGTCCACATCCACTGTACTACTGATTTAAAACTTGCTCCAATTGCACCTCTGGCTCCTCTGTTTTTAGTATTTACCCTGGGCTCCAATACCGCTAGTTGCTGCTCAGAAGTGCCGTCTGCACAGTCAACGCTTGCTCCAGTGTTATTGGGGTTCAGTAACGTCAGCTGATCCCCAGCTGTGTGACTGGCAAATTCTCCTGCTCTGTCCACATTCACACTACTACAGATTTTAAAGTTGCTCCAATTACGCCTCTGGCTCCACTCTGTTTTTAGTATTTATCCTGGGTTCCAGCACCGCCAGCTGTTTCCCAGCAGTGTCTTTGGCACGGGTACTCCCTCCTGCCCAGCCTTGTTCCAGCACGTCAGCTGTTTCCGGGTAGTGTCAACGTCACTTTGCCTCCAATGCGTTGTCCTGTCGTGTTGTGGTCGGGTTAGCCGACTCTATGGTGCCTGCAGTTTAGGTGACTCCTATGTGGGCTACGGGATCTGGCAATGTAGGCTGGTTCCATAGTGCCAATAATTCAAGCACCCCCTGTAGGACTGTGGGTTTCGGTAACTGCGGCCGGCTCGCGGCCTTGCAACTTTTTTTTACATGGGTACCTTCTGCTACCCATCTGGGTTCCAGTACCGTCAGCTGGTTCTCGGCAGTGCCTTTGGCTTAGGTGCCTCCTTCTCGGCATCCAAATTCCACCAACGTCTGCTGGTCCTTGGTAGTGCTTTCTGGCACAGGTACCTCCTGCTTAGTAACTGAGTTCCAGTACCGTCAGCGGGTCCTCAGTAGTTCCATTGGCTCTTGTACCTTCTGCTACCCATCCGGGTTCCAGTACCGTCAGCTGGTCCTCGGTAGTTCCATTTGCTCTTGTACCTTCTACTACCCATCCGGGTTCCAGTACCGTCAGCTGGTTCTCGGCAGTGTCTTTGGCACAGGTACTCCCTCCTGCCCAGCCTGGTTCCAGCACGCCAGCTGTTTCCGGGTAGTGTCAACGTCACTTTGCCTCCAATGCATTGTCCTGTCGTGTTGCGGTCGGGTTAGCCGACTCTATGGTGCCTGCAGTTTAGGTGACTACTATGTTGGCTACTGGATCTGGCAATGAAGGCTGGTTCCATAGTGCCAATAAGACAAGCACCCCCTGTAGGACTGTGGGTTTCGGTAACTGCGGCCGGCTCGCGGCCTTGCAACTTTTTTTTACATGGGTACCTTCTGCTACACATCCGGGTTCCAGTACCGTTAGCTGGTTCTCGGCAGTGCCTTTGGCTTAGGTGCCTCCTTCTCGTTATCCAAGTTCCACCAACTTCTGCTGGTCCTTGGTAGTGCTTTCTGGCACAGGTACCTCCTGCTTAGTAACCAAGTTCCAGTACCGTCAGCGGGTCCTCGGTAGTTCCATTGGCTCTTGTACCTTCTGCTACCTATCCGGGTTCCAGTACCGTCAGCTGGTCCTCGGTAGTTCCATTTGCTCTTGTACCTTCTACTACCCATCCGGGTTCCAGTACCGTCAGCTGGTTCTTGGCAGTGTCTTTGGCACGGGTACTCCCTCCTGCCCAGCCTGGTTCCAGCACGCCAGCTGTTTCCGGGTAGTGTCAACGTCACTTTGCCTCCAATGCGTTGTCCTGTCGTGTTGCGGTCGGGTTAGCCGACTCTATGGTGCCTGCAGTTTAGGTGACTCATATGTGGGCTGCGGGATCTGGCAATGAAGGCTGGTTCCATAGTGCCAATAAGACAAGCACCCCCTGTAGGACTGTGGGTTTCGGTAACTGCGGCCGGCTCACGGCCTTGCAACTTTTTTTTACATGGGTACCTTCTGCTACCCATCTGGGTTCCAGTACCGTCAGCTGGTTCTCGGCAGTGCCTTTGGCTTAGGTGCCTCCTTCTCGGTATCCAAGTTCCACCAACGTCTGCTGGTCCTTGGCAGTGCTTTCTGGCACAGGTACCTCCTGCTTAGTAACCGAGTTCCAGTACCGTCAGCTGGTCCTCGGTAGTTCCATTGGCTCTTGTACCTTCTGCTACCCATCCGGGTTCCAGTACCATCAGCTGGTTCTCGGCAGTTCCTCAGCCTTCTTGTACCTTCTGCTACATTTCCAAGCTCAAGCTTTTTGAAATGGTTCTTGGTAATCACTCTGGACCCTGAAGACCACCCCGAAGAAGACGAGGACCCTGAAGACCAACCCGAAGAAGACGAGGACCCCGAAGACAACGACCCTGAACACGAGGACCCTGAAGACCACCCCGAAGAAGACGAGGACCCCGAAGACGACGACCCTGAAGACAACGACCCTGAAGACCACCCCGAAGAAGACCAATAAGATGACCCTGAAGAAGTTGACCAAGAGGACAAAGAAGAAGAATACAACCACCAAGATACAGAAGAACAAGAGACAGGAAACCAAGAAGCAGAAGTACAAGAAGCGGAAGAACAAAAAGCGGAAGAACATTAAGCATAAGACTGTGCTTGCTGGTCATCCAGGTGGTAAGGCAACCGTGGACCTCCTCTCTCGTCGTTTTTGGTGGCCGGGGTTGCATCGGGATGTGATTGAACACGTATCTGCTTGTAGTATTTGCGCGCGTTCTAAGGTTTCGCATACCCGTCCATCTGGTACTCTTCTCGTCCACTACCTATCCCTAGTAGGCCATGGACACACTTGTCCATGGATTTTATTACTGACCTACCGGTTTCTGCAGGCAAAACATTGGTTTTGGTGGTTGTAGATAGGTTCAGTAAAATGGTTCACTTCCTCTCATTACTTGCACTTCCAAATGCCAAGACACTTGCTCAGGTGTTCATAAATGAGATCGTGAAGTTTCATGGGGTTCCCTCCGATGTGGTGTTAGATCAGGGGACCCAGTTTGTTTCCAAGTTCTGGAAAGCATTCTGTTCTCGACTGAGGGTGCAGCTGTCCTTTTCCTCTGCCTTCCATCCTCAGTCGAATGGACAGACCGAGTGTGTCAATCAAAATTTGGAGACTTACCTCAGGTGTTTTGTCTCTGAAAATTAGGAGGATTGGGCATCCTACTTACCGCTGGCAGAATTTGCCATTGATAATCATCGTCAAGAATCCACTGGCAGGTCACCGTTTTTTGGTGCGTACGGTTAGCACCCACAGTTTGGTACCCTTAGTGGGTGAGGAGCTTCAGGAGTTCCCGAGGAGGAATGTTTTGCTTCGTTGCTCTCCTCTGTGTGCCGGGGAGTCCTGAGTAGTAAAGATCATGGGAGATAGGTATAAACATATGGCTGACAGAAAATGCTTGCCAGGTCCGGACCTGAATGTGAATGACTTTGTGTGGTTGTCTACCAGGAATATCAAGTTTAAGGTCCCTTCTTGGAAGCTGGGACCCAGGTTTTTTTCATCGCTATAAAATAACTGCCGTCATTAACCCAGCAACGTTTCGTTTTGAGCTTCCTCAGGCCCTTAAGGTCCACAATGTTTAACACATGTCCTTACTCAAAAAATATGGGGAACCTATTGAGCCTTCACCCCTACAGCTGCCCTCAGTAATTGTTGATGGTAAACTTGAGTTTCAGATTTCGAGGATTATAGATTCTCGGCTCCAACGTCGCTCCCTACAATACTTGGTGCACTGGAAGGGTTATGGTCTAGAAGAGAGGATGTGGGTTTCAGCATCAGAGGGTAATGCTCCCAGGTTGGTTCATTTCACACCTCTTATCCTGAGAAACCTGGTCCTGAGTTTACGGAGGCCACTCGTAGAGGTGGGGGTACTGTCACGGTCGCCCTGCAGTTGGTTGCAGAAGATCTCTTCGTTTGGCATTACAGACACCTTCTTAGATCTGTATCACTCTAGGATCCAGCAGCTACTTTTCTCTTGCTAATTAACACCCTGGCCTGGGTGTATAAATATTTTCACTTTGCAATAGGGAGGCGCTGGTGATATTCACATGACCCCTTGTGAAGGCTTGGAGCAAGTGCAGTTCTTACTTCCTCTCTGGTGCTAAGAGGATGTGTGTGGCATCTCTCTGAAGTCGATTCAAGCTAAGCTACTTCCGCCGTGTATGTCTCCCCTTGCTCTCTTTAGTTGTCAGTGGGGATCGACTAGCGCTCATCCCCCTTCCCTTTCTGGGTCCAAGTGCTAAGGAAATACAGGGAGAGGTTCCTCTGCAGTGACTGGTAAGGAACCTATATAAGGACAGTAGGAAAGTAGGGGTAGGCAGGGTGTTTGCAGATCAGCCTAGGAGGTCTCCAGTTCCCCCTTTCCCTAGTTGCTGGACTCCCTGCCCCTCATCCCTTCGTGTCGCACTTTGTCTTTCCTACACTGTGCGTGACAATATTCCCAGCAGTGAGGAGGAGAAGAGAAAGTGTTAGTAGGTGGAAGCATGAGAAGGCATGAGGTTTCGGTCTGTGTTTGGAGACAGAGGATTGAATATTGAGGAACAGTTCTGAGGAAGAGGTGAGATGGATGGGGTGGATGGAGGGAGAGATGAAGAGTTCCTTACTAGGTGTAGGGATTAGGGGGGTTAGTAGAAAGTGAAGGACTATAGAGGAGAGTGAAAACATATAGAAACATTGCTTAATGTGAATGTGTACTATTTTTTAAGTGCGTAGTTAAAGAGGGTATAAAGTGTGGTCATCTGACTCCTGCAATGACTAACTGCCGAATTAAATAACTGCCCATACTTGGCGCTGATGATACGCTTGCATGCACCCCACACGCGTGCACCCCTTATGCAGCTTCTAAATTTATAGTGCAGACTAAACCATCAGGTGAGGGGCATTTTGGGAGCTGCTTGTGGATAAATTAGCTGTTCAACACACCACGAGATGGCTAGTTGATCAAAGACACAACTATCACCATGCCCAACTACACAGAATAACACATTCCACCATCAGATAATGTCTGCAATGAAGGAGGGACAGACATGTATCAGTGAGTTTTGAATGGAATGTAACAGATGACATATAGCAGAGATATTGTACCATTAGATTGTTTCAGGGGGAAGTAGCAGCAGATGACAGAGACAGCATGACAGATAGTATCATGATTTTATCTTTACATAGACAGCAAATATGGTCGGCGTAGCCTCGTATATCCGGTCCGTATTCAATTGACAGGATTCTGATCATCTCTCAGTGACTTAAAACCAAGTTTTGCATTCGCCATTTCATCATGTTTTCGAAAATACGATTTTCCTATCTATTGGACCAACACACTGTTCATGCAAACCTCCCTTCTTAATTTGTAGTAAGCAGACAAAGGATCCCAGATCTTTACATTTCTGCAAAGCTTATCTCGGTCGTAAATCTAATCCACATTCCTGAAGGAGAGTCTCACATCTGTTTAGCCTTTGGAGTATCCATGGTTACCTAATTTCAAAGGAGGAGGTCAGCTGCATAGAGTGCAAGCTCTTATCTCTCATCTCTGTAAGCATTTTACTATTCTCCATGACAGACTGTCAGTGGATGAAGGACAAGTGTCCTCTGTGCTCTAGTTACATCCTGGAACAGGAAACTTCAGAAGAAGATGGCGGACAAGTCTGATCAGAAGAGGCAGTCGTGTCCGCACATTGCAGATGTGAAAGGCTCTGTGTGCAAAGCAAAGGAGCACGGCAGAGGCTGGCTAATGACATGCACTAGCCTGGTCTATAAAACAGACTAGCACATGCTATGGCTGGGCTATATAGGAGAACGTCATTATTTTTTGTCTAAATACTGCAATATTATAGTAATGCAGTTTGTAGAACAATCACAATTTCAAGTCCCTTAAGCCACTAAAAAGAAAGTAAAAAATGAAAGTTTTCTAAAATTTTAATATATATTGTAAGGTGGCTGTTAGATGGATGGGAGATAAATCTGGAGAAATGCTTTAGTGCATATAGGACTAAAAGGGATTAATCGGCCATGACAGGTCGACTATGAGCAGCTGAACGGCTTCTCACCATATCATACATGGTGATACAATATCTCCACCCCTGGGTGTGGTTCACTTGGTAAAATGAGACCTGTTTGTCTCATACAAACTGTGTATATGGAGGTGTGCAGATCTCCTGTATTGAGTGCCTTTGCTAAAAGACTAAGAAGCAGGACTCTAAGCCGTCAGGCTAACCGGCACTATTAATATAGACTTGTTACTTTATGTTTTACTTTATGCTGGACAAGGGCTGTATTTAAGTTTTCCTGTGATGTGGTTTATGAGGACTGAAATAAACCAGCTGGACTTTAAATAGAAACGGTTCCTGTGATACCTCAGATCGCTCTCAAGTGAGTAGCATTGTTACATTTGGTGTTAGAAGTGCGGGCAGCGTTTCCAGTTGGGCCGAGGTATTGATTCCTATGAGATCGGCGTGGTCCAGGATTTATTGCACCCAATTATCATAGGCTGGGACTTTGTATTGTTTTGGGACTGGTGGGAGAAGGGCAGAGACCTTGTTTACTCAGGTAAGCCACAGGATGGCCCTAAAGAAGTCTCACTAACCCCAGAGCCTGACTGGTTTCCCTTCTGTGTAATGGTGGGAGATGAGAAGGTAGTATCACTGAAAGCTGAAATTCCTGAGATAGAGATGGCCAGAGAAAATTTGGGTTTCCCCAATATAGGGAACTAACTGTAAAAGAAGTATTCAATAATGTAAATATTATAAATGGATAACACAGGAGCCGGGGGCCGACAGCAGATTATCTTATTTTATGATGAATGGGGACTTACTGTACCAGGTTACTAAGATCAGAGAAGAAATAGTGGAGCAATTGTTGGTACCAGGACCCTATAGATGGAGGGTGTTGGACAGGGCCCATCCACATGTCTTGGGTGGCCATCTTGGTGTCGACAAAACCCAAGAACGGGTCAGGCAGAAGTTTAATTGACCCAGATGTCATCGGGAAATCCTAAAGTATTGCAAGTCCTGTCCCACCTGCCCGTTAACCGCTCCCACCTCTCACTTCTGTAATCGCCTCGTGCTGCTACTGTTAGGTTCTGCTACCAGAGCTAAGGAAAGAGAGGAGATCTGTCCCTACGATAGAACTCAGCTGAATCCCTACGATGTAACAGGGAACCTGATCCTGCGATCAGACCTGCTAAAGTCCTAAGCTAGTCTGTACGGAGACCTATAGATGTGGGGAAGGAATCCCTACAAGTACTAAGGACTGGGAAGAAAATGGGACACCTCCTAACAGAAATAGTAGCAGACAGACGAACAAACAAAATATATAGAACATAGAGGTCCGTAGACCAAGCAAACTAACAGAGTTCGATACAGAGCACAGGCTAGCTAGAAAGTAGTTATACAATGAAGTCCAGCAAAGCCAGAAGGGCGGAGCAGGATTAAATAGGCCAACAAGGTCATGTGACCAGCAAAGGAAAAAACCTAAGAGCAAGGTTCTAACAGCTACCCTTCAAGGCATGACAAGAAAGGGACCCCGTTGAAACTACATATGTGCTTGTTAAGCCAGAAATGGACATTTAAGATGTACAATAGCCGAGATGCTGTAGAAGGCCCAAAAACAGCAATGTCAGGAATTGCTACAGCAAAACCAGGACCTGTTCTCAAATTTGCTGCAATGTACAGATGTAAGAGAACACAAAGTTCTGATGGAGCCCCATGTGCAGGTGAATTTGAAGCCCTAACGAATTCCAGAGCCTCTTGAGAACTGATCTCCAAGAAAATGAAGCGTATGCTGAATATCGGAGGCATTGAGGAATATAAGAGCGGGTGGTCTAACCCGATTGTCCTTGATTCAAAACATGATGGAGAATGGAGATTTTGTAATGATTCTTGGAAGCTGAACGAAGTCTCCAAGTCCAACGCATATCCGACGGCGTGTGTCGATGAGCTGATCGACAAACTTGGGCCAGCAACGTACAGTAGAGACCAAAAGTTTGGACACACCTTTTCATTTAAAGATTTTTCTGTATTTTCATGGCTATGAAAATTGTACATTCACACTGAAGGCATCAAAACTATGAATTAACACATGTGGAATTATATACTTAACAAAAAAGTGTGAAACAACTGAAAATATGTCTAATATTCTAGGTTCTTCAAAGTAGCCACCTTTTGCTTTGATGACTGCTTTGCACACTCTTGGCATTCTCTTGATGAGCTTCAAGAGGTAGTCACCGGAAATGGTTTTCACTTCACAGGTGTGCCCTGTCAGGTTTAATAAGTGGGATTTCTTGCCTTATAAATGGGGTTGGGACCATCAGTTGTGTTGTGCAGGCGTCTGGTGGATACACAGCTGATAGTCCTACTGAATAGACTGATAGCTGTTTTTTCTTGCCATAATACAAATTCTAAGTAAAGAAAAAACGAGTGGCCATCATTACTTTAATAAATGAAGGTCAGTCAGTGCGAAAAATTGGGAAAAGCGCTACAAAGAAACTGGCTCACATGAGGACCGCCCCAGGAAAAGAAGACCAAGGGTCACCTCTGCTTCTGAGGATAAGTTTATCCGAGTCACCAGCCTCAGAAATCGCAGGTTAACAGCAGCTCAGATTAGAGATCAGGTCAATGCCACACAGAGTTCTAGCAGCAGACACATCTCTTCAACAACTGTTAAGAGGAGACTTTGTGCAGCAGGCCTTCATGGTAAAATAGCTGCTAGGAAACCACTGCTAAGGACAGGCTACAAGCAGAAGAGACTTTTTTTGGGCTAAAGAACAGAAGGAATGGACATTAGACCAGTGGAAATCTGTGCTTTGGTCTGATGAGTCCAAATTAGAGATCTTTGGTTCCAACCACCGTGTCTTTGTGCGACGCAGAAAAGGTGAACGGATGGACTCTACATGCCTGGTTCCCACCGTGAAGCATGGAGGAGGTGTGATGGTGTGGGGGTGCTTTGCTGGTGACACTGTTGGGGATTTATTCAAAATTGAAGGCATACTGAACCAGCATGGCTACCACAGCATCTTGCAGCGGCATGCTATTCCATCCGGTTTGCGTTTAGTTGGGCCATTTATTTTTCAACAGGACAATGACCCCAAACACACCTCCAGGCTGTGTAAGGGCTATTTGACCAAGAAGGAGAGTGATGGGGTGCTACGCCAGATGACCTGGCCTCCACAGTCACCAGACTTGAACCCAATCGAGATGGTTTGGGGTGAGCTGGACCGCAGAGTGAAGGCAAAAGGGCCAACAAGTGCGAAGCATCTCTGGGAACTTCTTCAAGATTATTGGAAGACCATTTCTGGTGACTACCTCTTGAAGCTCATCAAGAGAATGCCAAGAGTGTGCAAAGTGGTCATCAAAGCAAAAGGTGGCTACTTTGAAGAACCTAGAATATAAGACATATTTTCAGTTGTTTCACACTTTTTTGTTAAGTATATAATTCCACATGTGTTAATTCATAGTTTTGATGCCTTCAGTGTGAATGTACAATTTTCATAGTGATGAAAATACAGAAAAATCTTTAAATGAGAAGGTGTGTCCAAACTTTTGGTCTGTACTGTACATAACCACCTTGGATTTAACAAAGGGATATTGGCAAATCCCCATGTCACAAGTAGCCAAGTAGAAGACAGCTTTCTCTACACCCGATGATTGCTTCCAAAATGTCAGGATGCCGCTCTGCACTGAGCTCCGGCCACTAGTGATGAGCGAGCGTGCTCGTTTAACCCTTTGACTGAGCATGTTCAGGTGCTAACCGAGTATCTTCAGCGTGCTCGTATATTATGTTTGAGTCCCTGCGTCTGCATGATTTACGGCTGTTATACTGCCTCAACACATGCAGGGATTGCTTGTTTGTTAGGGAATTCTTATGTGTTGAGGCTGTCTAACAGCCACAAATCATGCAGACGCAGGGACTTGAACATAATATATGAGCATGCCAAAGATACTCAGTTAGTTAGAATGCTCGTGTAGCGTCGGCGTCCCTGCCTCCTGCTAGGCAGGGACGCTGTTCCCCTCACCTCTCCGCTCCGTGCCCGGCGTCTTCCTCCCGCTCTGCTGGCAGCGCGCGCTGCTTCCCGGCCACTGTGCTTAGGGTGCGCGCGCGCTCCCCCTCTCTTAAAGGGGCAGCGCACCGTCCTAAGGAGTCCCCGGCCAATGGCCGGAGGACCTCACCATATATAAGGCACCTCCTCCAAAATGGAGGTGCCCGAGCAATGTTGTTGCATAGCCTATCACTCTGCTTCAGCCCTCAGGTCCCGTTACCAGATACCTGCCAGTTACCTGCCAGATTTCTGCTTGATACCAGCCTGATACTTGTCTATCTGCTTACATTCCTGTGGTCCGACAGTCTGCCTACCAGCCCTGCCAGTCTGTCTATGGATCTGTTTGCCCGCTCACCTGGGAGCGCTCATCTGCTACCTGCCTGCTAGCCTACCTGGAGGCTCTGCCGTCACGTGCTGTGACCACCTGCCTGTCCAGAGACTCTTACCCGCTCACCTGGGAGCATCCGCCTGCTACCTGCCTGCTAGCCTACCTGGAGACTCTGCCATCACGTGCTGTGACCACCTGCCTGTCCAGAGACTCTTACACGCTCACCTGGGAGCGTCCGCCTGCTACCTGCCTGCTAGCCTACCTGGAGGCTCTGCCATCACGTGCTGTGACCACCTGCCTCTCCAGAGACTCTTACCCGCTCACCTGGGAGCGTCCACCTGCTATCTGCCTGCTAGCCTACCTGGAGGCTTAGCCGTCACCTGCTGTGACCACCTGCCTGTCCAGAGACTCTTGCCCGCTCACCTGGGAGCGTCCACCTGCTACCCGCCTGCTAGCCTATCTGGAGGCTTAGCCGTCACTTGCCGTGACCACCCGCCTGTCAAAAGACTGTCCCCGTCACTTGCCGTGACCTCCTGTCCTTCTACCCAGAGACTGTCCCCGTCACTTGCCGTGACCTCCTGTCCTTCTACCCAGAGACTGTCCCCGTCACTTGCCGTGACCTACTGTCCTTCTACCCAGAGACTGTCCCCGTCACTAGCCGTGACTACCTGCCCGCCTACCCTGGGAGCCACCCGCTTCCTTACAAGGACTGCCCCTTTGTATAGTTGCTCAGAGGTTCCACCTCCCAGACCCGTTACAGCTCGATTATAGGGTTAAACAAGCACGCTTGCTCATCATTACCGGACACCTTCCAGAGGGCCATGGACTGGATCCTCGCACCCCATAAGAATTACACTGTGGCATACCGGGACAATATCGTAATTTTCAGCCCAGATTGGGGAAGTCATCTTGGAAAGGTCCAGACAGTGTTTCATGCTCTTAGGAAGGCACGGTTCTCTACAAATCCAAAAAAGTGCCATAGCGAAATGGGTAAATAGAGATATAGCCTTTTAGTACGGAGTTCTATAATTACAGTGATGCCCAATTTATACTTTTTCTTTTTATGTTTTAATACTTTTACACAGGAAAATAATGAAAAAAAAAATTTCTGCATCATAGTTCACAGAGCGATTTTTCTTTCTTTTTTCTAAGAACAGAGTGTAATGGGCTTCTTTTTTGTATAATGAGCTTTATTTTTATTGGTACCATTTTTGAGTACATATGTCTTTACAATCATTTTTTATTTCATTTTATGTGAGGTGCACAAAATGGCGATTCTTGAGCCCCAAACCTAGACAACAGACTGTGATTTATAAAACATTTTCCGCATTCTGGGCATGCATACGGCTCCTCCACTGTGTGAGTTCTTTGATGCTCATCACCCTTTCTGTGCCTTAAAGCCCATGAGACAAGATGAGGATTGTAAAAGTGATTTACAATATGATCAACATAAGTGATCAAACGTTGAAGGCAAACAAGAATTTACATGAAAAGATTATTGTGCACAAATAATTGCTTATTTATCCATCGTTTAGAGGTGTTGTTATGGAAGCGACCTCCATCTCCATTGCATAATCAATTAGTGAGAAATTATTTTGTATTACATTACACGAATATTGTCAGGAACGACACCGGCAGGATCATACAATATCCCACCGCTGCCACCAATTTGTCAGGGATTCCACCCACACACAGTCAGGACGACACCGGGGAAATCACACAATATCTCACCGTGCCGTCACGCTGTCTGTATTTCGTCCAGAGTCGCGAGCACACGATCCAGACTACTCTCTACGTAGGTATCGGTAAGCGACCAGTGAGCGTATGGCTCAACACCCTGGGTTCCACAGCCTGGAAACCGTGTTTAACGCCCTCTGTGCAGTCACTGTCAGCTTCACGATAGCCCAATTATTAATGCTCTCTGCCACCACCGGCCGAGTTTAAAATATAATACAGGCCTGGCCGGACGCCTGCGTTTTGGTAGCATATATGGCTTCGGGGAAGGGAACGATTACAGAACAAAAGAAACAGAACTATTAAATTTTATATTTAATCCAAAAGGGAGGCAGTGTTTAGGAAAAATATATACAAGGATGTTACAAGGGAGACATTAAAATACATACGCAGTTCCATAAAATAAACAGGAGGAAAGAAGATAACTTTACTTACACTATGCGATCGCTGAAACGATTCAATATAGGTGGAGGAGGGGCTCCCCATATGGAATATGCTGTTATTGAACAGGACCCGTTGCTTATAATTCTTATTCCCCCCTGGCAAGGAGTGCTCTTGTCTTCTCCATGGGTTCTCTTATACCTAAGGGGAGATCTGCCCACACGCCCCTTGTGGTGACATCATGTGGGCCGGTCTCCAGCCTGTACATTTTTATTAAAAACGCTAACTTCTGCAATAACTCATCGCTCGTTGATCGCAGAAGCTTGTAAACTATGCCATTTTTTCCCTTACGATTTTATCTTTATTTAGATATCACACATCGCATAGCTGCAGTCTGCCATTCAGGTGTTTTTGCGCTACAGCTCCCTGATTTTGGTTACAGCCCTGGAAAACTACCTACACATTCCTGGGCTGATTTGGTCACTACACATATGGGTCCCGTTACTGTCGGACGTATGGAACTCACAAGATTTCATATTTCATATCGGAGTCAGTGCGTCTAGAAATTTACCTTTTGAGGCTCGGGAAGCAGCTTCAACAGTTACACGCAAATTAGTGCAAGCCTGCATTTTAATTACCTCCTGCGTCTTTCAGAGACAAGATGCTCGCTTCCTAATGAAGTTATAACACTCCTTGGCTGGCCGTGTTTGCAAAAACTATTTACCAGGCATGTGTTAATTGGGGCTTTTGTGCTGAGCAGAAGGGGAATAAGGGAGGGGGGTGAACATTTATGTCAGGCAGATACGGACGAACATTTTCCTGATATTAATATGTTCCTGACAAATTTTATGAATGATAAGTCTTAAAGGGATTGTCTAAAAAAAGTACATTTTAATCTATAGATCTTGGAATAAAAATAAGTTCTACAATGGAATGTGTTAAAAAAATGTTCCTGTGCTGAGATAATCTTATAAATGTGCCCCTGCTGTGTGTGACTGTACAGGAACATGGTCCGAACAAACCACAGGTTCCGGTTAACAGCCGCTCTGCTACATAAAATGCAATAATAGGCGATAAAAACATCATATCTACCCCAAAATGGTATCAGTAAAAAAAGTCAGCTGAGGGGACCAAAAAATAAACCCTCAGAAAGTCCTATATCCTAAAAAATGAAAACACAATGGTATCGAAATATGGCGACAAAAGCTAACTAATTAAAAAAAAAAATCTGAATTTTTTTTACCACAAAAATGAAAAAAGAACAATACATGTTTGGTATCTGTGTACTCGTACTCACCTGGGGAATCATATTGCCAGGTCAGTTTTACCATATAGTGAACATGGTAACTAAAATACCCCAAAAACCTTTTGTGGAATTGCACTTTTTTTTTTTGCAATTTCAACGCACTTGGATTTTTTTCCCATTTTCCAATACACTATATGATATAATGAAGGGTGTCATTCAAAAGTACATCTCTCCCGGGAAAAAACAAGCCCTCATACGATTAAATTTACAGAAAAATAAAAATAGTTATCTCTCCTGGAACAAAGGGAGTAAAATACGGAAATGCAAACATGGAAAATGGCTACGTCAAGAAGGGGTTAAAACTATATTTTCCACATTTTGAACTTGAAAGTGGCTTTTCCTGTGTAAATTCTCTGATGTTTAACCAGATCTGACCTAACCGTGAAACATTTCCCACACTCTGAACATGAATATGGCTTCCCTCTGTGTGAATTCTATGATGTCTAACCAAACTTGATTTTGTAGAATATGGCTTTTCCCCTGTGGGAACTTTTTGACGTTCGACGCCCAATCTGTAACGTTTTAGCTTTACAGTCTGTGATGAATCAGGAGATAGGATCTGTGTAAAAGGATCAGATGATACATTTTGGATATGAGGGGTGGAGGGTATATCTTCAATATTGGCATTTTTCTCATATCCATATTGAATGATCCTACAATCATCTGCATTAACATGTGAAGATTTTGGATGTCCCTCTGAACTACCGGTACAGTCATCTGCATTAACTTGTGAAGATTTTGCATGTCCCTCTGAGCTCCCGGTACAGTCATCTGCAAAGAATAAAACTGATTATATTATTTTATAGCAATATAACCTAATATAATAATTGTACTGACGGTTTATGACATTACAATTGAGAAATATTTATTTAATAACTAGAATATTGGTTGCAAAACAGATCACAATCTCAGAGCAGGGACCACTAGATCACAATGTTATGATAACAGGTTTTCTACTGCGGATTTCCATTTCTGTGTTGAAGACATCTTCATGTTTCATGTCTCATGTCGGTCACCGCTCTTTTCTCAGAAAATTGCCTAGTGGAGAATCATAAGTGAACCTGTAGGTCAAAGCTGTTAGGCGCTGTCCATCACATCACAATCCCTAGCGGCATTCACTGCTGTTTAACTATTTATATGCTGCAGCAATGGTTACTTGGTTCTGATCTTTGTGCGCACAACAAAATTGTGGCGTGCCGATGGGTTACCATGGAAGCTGGGTGCTCAATGAAGGCCCTGTCTACATCATTTTTGTTCTCGGAGAGCATTGCTTTCCTGGCGGCCATTTTCCTGAAGCCGTGAGATGCCGGAGGAGGCACATGCACAGATTGGGATCTTGGTCCAGCTGAGATCTCAATCTGTGCATGCGCTGTCTCTGGCGGCCATCTTCCTGAGGCCCACTGCCAGGAAAGCAATGCAATCTGCTGTGACTGACCACCACCGACACTGGGCTCGCAGCATCCCACCACTGGGACACCCCTTCCTCCCTCCCAGGACCCGCAGCACTACCCCACTTCTGCCGCTGCTGGCTTCCTGAGGAAGGGACCATGCCTCCTGTGACCCCGCTCCACAGTCATCCACCAGATAAGTTACCTTAAATTCGGACTATAAGACGGACCCCCATCTTATAAAATATGTATTTTTTCTTCCCCAAAATTTGGGGTGCGTCTAACGATCTGGTGCGTCTTATAGTCTGAAAAATACGGAATATATACATATTTAAAAAAATACATACCCGTATTTTTCGGACTATAAGACACACCGGACCATAAGACGCACCTAGGTTTTAGAGGAGGGAAAAAAAAAAATGTAAGCAAAAAATGTGGTCATGATGCACTTTTAAGGGGAGGGGTCTTCTGCTGACACTGGTATAGGGGTAATGTCCCCCAATTCTGACAATATCCCGCATTCTGATATATGTGCCTGGCATCCCTCCATCCTGGTATGCATGGCACCCCTCATCCCTATCCTGGTATGCATGGCACTCCTCATCCCTGTCCTGGTATGCATGGCACCGCTCATCCCTGTCCTGGTATGTGTAGCGCCCCGAGGGTGTAGCGCCCCTCATCTAGTGGAGGAGAGCATCTACCCTCAGCTAGCAACCGGAGGCCGTGGCATTGTACATGCATGGCCCCTCACTACACCCGTTAGGAAGGCACCACATAGGACCCAGGGAAACGGAACAGACGTTTGTCCGCCAAGGCCCGAGGCAGCTGGACAGAAACGTGGTCAATTGTGGGGTACGACAGGCCAGAGAAAGGACACACAAAGGGGGTCCTGAAAAGCGCTCCAAAGGTACCTGGGAGTTGGCCGAGCCCCTCACCTGGTGAGCACAGCACGACGTGGACAGCCATCATCTGCAGAAGTGGCTTGGAGTGTAAAACTGTGAGTAAAGACCCTGAACTGCATCACTGGACTCTGAGTCATTTCTGCTGCGCCCACGCACCACAACCCCCACCATCTGCACTGACTGCCCTGAGGCTATACTCCTGCCATGGGTAGTTATACTACCCCCTGCTGCGCACACAACATCAGCCTCAGCGGTCTGCCCGCAGCAGCGGTTCTCAGTGACCGCAATCCACGGGTGGCGTAGTCGAACATCTTAAGTATTACAAAAACCAAGTAAACAGATCCGCCACTGATTTGACCACCCTAAGCCACGGGACCGGGTCACCGCCACGGAGACTACAAGCCCCAGCGTTACACAGAGGCCCGGCTCCGGGTATTCACACACATAATCATGGCACCCCTCATCCCTGTCCTGGTATGCATGGCACCCCTCATCCCTATCCTGGTATGCATAGCACCCCTCATCCCTATCCTGGTATGCATGGCACCCCTCATCCCTATCCTGGTATGCATGGCACCCCTCATCCCTATCCTTGTATGCATGGCACCCTTCTTCCCTGTCCTGGTATGCATGGCAACCCTCATCCCTGTCCTGGTATGCATGGCACCCTTAATCCCTATCCTGGTATGCATGGCACCCCTCATCCCTGTCCTGGTATGCATGGCACCCCTCATTCCTGTCCTGGTATGCATGGCACCCCTCATCCCTACGCTGGTATGCATGGCACCCCTCATCCCTGTCCTGGTATGCATGGCACCCCTCATCCCTATCCTGGTATGCATGGCACAGCAATCCTCACCCTGGTATGCATGGCACCCCTCATCCCTACCCTGGTATGCATGGCACCCCTCATCCCTGTCCTGGTATGCATGGCACCCCTCATCCCTGTCCTGGTATGCATGGCACCCCTCATCCCTATCCTGGTATGCATGGCACCCCTAATCCCTATCCAGGTATGCATGGCACAGCAATCCCCACCCTGGTATGCATGGCACCCCTCATCCCTGTCCTGGTATGCATGGCACCCCTCATCCCTGTCCTGGTATGCATGGTCCCCCTAATCCCCATCATTCTGCACATTAAAAAAAATGAAACACTCCTACTCACCTTTCTTCTCTCCTCCAGCGCTGCGTCCTGTCTGCCTGCACTGATCTCGCCATGTGAGCCGCGCATGACGTCACTGCCATGCGCGGCTCATAAGGAGAGATCTGCTGCCGGAAGTCACTGCTCCCCACGCCGGGTCTGTGTGCGCGGGGAGCAGTGACTTCACTCTCCTTCATAGCCGGCACACAGCGGAGGCACACTGCGGCTGCTGCTGCGGCTATCTCCTGTGCCCGCTCATTAAAGGGCATGAATATTCACCCCCTCCCCATGCCCATGGGTGTGGAGAGAGGTTGAATATTCATGCCCTTTAACAGCGGGCACAGGTGAATCCGGCAGCAGCAGGAGCCGCAGCGTGGCTACACTGTGTACCGCTATTAAGGAGCATGAATATTCAGTTCTCCCCACGCCCCATGGGCGGCTGCTGCCTCCTGTGCCCCGCTCCCCCCACACCCCACATATATATACACCTCCCCCCCAACATTCGGACCATAGGACGCACCCCCCATTTTCCTCCAAAATTTTGGAGGAAAAAAGTGCGTCTTATGGTCCGAAAAATACGGTATGTATGTATTTGTGTAATTTAGGAGGGTGTGGCCTAAGGATACAACACCCTTTATTAGGGTGTGCATAATTATTCGCAAAATATGCCAAAAAGAGATTTATCTGACTATGAAAAGTCAAAAATTGTTAGAAGTTTTACAGATGTAGTCAGCAATCCTGGAATTGCTCAGATATTGGGCGCAATCATAAAACCCCTGAGCTCGTTGGACATTTTCGAGTTGACTATGGACTCAAGATCAACTCCCAAACATACTGCCAGGTTTTAGAAGACACTTTCATCAAGCAGTGATGCAGAACAAAGCTCAATCGCAGCATTGAGGTCTCAACTGCTTGGCAGCCAGTAAACGTCTTAAAGATGAAAGAATAACGACACAGGCCCCTTTCTCACTGGATCTAAACCCTACTGAGAACTTGTGGTTCTTCTTACACGGAAGATTTATGGTGCAGGACAACAGTCACCTCTCTGACAGTGTCTGGGGCGGTGGTTGATGCTGCCCAAAAAGATGAAGAAACTGACAGACTCCATGGATTGAGCTTATGGCTGTTATTGAGAAGAAGGGCGGCCATATTACTATAAATAATACTATATCATCACTGAGGAGAAGGGCAGCCATATATATGTGGCGCCCCTGAGGGTTCAGTCGCCACAGGGGTACTGTACCTCAGATAGAGGTGTGGTATCTCCTCTTTCAGGTAAGGATGGAGCATCACACAGGACCCCACTTCACACTCAACACTACACCATTCCAGTCCTGTAGGGGGCCTATATGCACCAGGGTGCTGCCCCGGGCCGGGATAGTGGAGTTGGAGGGAACCAAAGTGAGGGGGAACCAAGTAGTGGGTGAGGGTGGAGGAAACACTTACTAGAGCACTTAATAGAATCATATATATTAGGTGGCCATCAAGGTCTTTTATTGTGGGTCTTCTGTCGGGGTCCAGCAAGAGTCTGTAGCTGGCTGAAGATTCATGGTCCTCGGTCTCAGGCTTGGAGACGAGGAGCGGGACAGAGTTAACAAGTGTCTCTGCCCGGTCAGGGTCCTGTTGTAAGAAGGCCCGGGAGGGAAGTAGAGGAAAGGAACCAAGGGTGTACGGACGGAGCGGAGTCACCACCTATACACCTCATTCTGGCCTAGCCAGAGGACTCCTGCCGCAAGAGGGGTAACCGGCCCCCGATAACTGACTTTGTCACTTCACGTCTCTGTCAGAAAAGCCCAGAGGCTTAGTGGATCCCAGGGGGATACAGAAGGAGCGGAGTCGCCACCTGTGTCTCTTAATCTGAGTTCATCCAGAGGGACCCAGCCTTACGCCATGTTCACGCCACACAACGTCAGTAAAGGACTCAGTGGGAAACACTAGGCGGGAGCAGAGAGGAAGGAGAGGAACACACTAACGGGATCTTGACAGGTGCTCCCGATATACCTGGAAAGTGCTGAACCCCTTCCTGGTGGCCGCAGTACGCCGCGTGAAGCAGAGAGAAGCTTTGCAGCTGGTAATTCATCAAAGTGAGTAAAGACTTGGATGACTTCATCTACTGCCTCCATCTGTCTTTATTAAGCGGCACTGCACCCACCATACCTCCATACAGTATACACCAAACTCTGCCCTGAGGCCCAGCTCCACCTGTGGGGAGCTACACCATCTAAGCTGCCAGAACATCGGCCTCAGAGAACTGCAGCAGCGCTGGTGGCCTTCACCAGACACCACAGGTGGTGTAGTCGAACAATTCCACTCACAAAAGCCCATCTTTTTATTGTGACAGCCCTGGGCACGGACCGGGCCACGGCCACGACGACATCCCACCACACCATACCACCGGCCCGCCGTCCGAGTAAACCCCATTGCTCAGGGAAGGCGTCACATATATACATATATATATATATATATATATATATATATATATATATATTACTACAGTGGGTACAGAAAGTATTCAGACACCTTTAAATTTTTCACTCTTTGTTTCATTGCAGCCATTTGGTAAATTCTAAACAGTTCATTATTTTTAAAGTACACTCTGCACCCCATCTTCACTGAAAAAAACCCAGAAATGTAGAAATTTTTGCAGATTTATTAGAAAAGAAAAACTGAAATATCACATGGTCATAAGTATTCAGACCCTTTGCTCGGACACTCATATTTAAGTCACATGCTGTCCATTTCCTTGTGATCCTCCTTGAGATGGTTCTACTCCTTCATTGGAGTCCAGCTGTGTTTAATTAAACTGATAGGACTTGATTTGGAAAGGCGCACACCTGTCTATATAAGACCTCACAGCTCACAGTGCATGTCAGACCAAATGAGAATCATGAGCTCAAAAGGAACTGCCCAAGGAGCTCAGAGACAGAATTGTGGCAAGGCACATATCTGACCAAGGTTATAAAAGAATTGCTGTAATACTCAAGGTTCCTAAGAGCACAGTGGCCTCCATAATCCTTAAATGGAAGAGGTTTGGGACCACCAGAAGTCTTCCTAGACCTGGCCGTCCAGCCAAACTGAGCAATCGTGGGAGAAGAGCCTTGGTGAGAGGTAAAGAAGAACCCCAAGATCACTGTGGCTGAGCTCCAGAGATGCAGTAGGGAGATGGGAGAAAGTTCCACAAAGTCAACTATCACTGCAGCCCTCCACCAGTCGGGCCTTTAAGGCAGAGTGGCCCGACGGAAGCCTCTCCTCAGTGCAAGACATATGAAAGCCCGCATAGAGTTTGCTCAATAACACATGAAGGACTCCCAGACTATGAGAAATAAGATTCTCTGGTCTGATGAGAGGAAGATAGAACTTTTTGGTGATAATTCTAAGTGGTATGTGTGGAGAAAACCAGGCACTGCTCATCACCTGCCCAATACAATCCCAACAGTAAAACATGGTGGTGGCAGCATCATGCTATGGGGGTGTTTTTCAGCTGCAGGGACAGGATGACTGGTTGCAATTGAAGAAAACATGAATGCGGCCAAGTACAGAGATGAAAACCTCTTCCAGAGTGCTCTGGACCTCAGACTTGGCTGAAGGTTCACCTTCCAACAAGACAATGACCCTAAGCACACAGCTAAAATAACAAAGGAGTGGCTTCGGTACAACTCTGTGACCATTCTTGATTGGCCCAGCCAGAGCCCTGACCTAAACCAAATTGAGTATCTCTGGAGAGACCAGAAAATGGCTGTCCACCAACGTTCACCATCCAACCTGACGGAACTGGAGAGGATCTGCAAGGAAGAATGGCAGAGGATCCCCAAATCCAGGTGTGAAAAACTTGTATCATTCCCAAGAAGGCTCATGGCTCTACTAGCTCAAAAGGGTCCTTCTACTCAATACTGAGCAAAGGGTCTGAATACTTATGACCATGTGATATTTCAGTTTTTCTGTTTTAATAAATTTGCAAAAATGTCTACATTTCTGTTTTTTTCAGTCAAGATGGGGTGCAGAGTGTACTTTAATGAAAAAAAAAAGAACTTTTTAGAATTTACCAAATGTCTACAATGAAACAAAGAGTGGAAAATTTAATGGGGTCTGAATACTTTCAGTACCCACTGTATATATATTACTATGTCACACTGAGGAGAAGGGCGGCCATCTGTGTGTGTGTGTGTGTGTATATACACACACACACACACACGCACACAGGTGTTCTCACTAAATTAGAATATCATCAAAAAGTTAATTTATTTCAGTTCTTCAATACAAAAAGTGAAACTCATGATATAGAGTCATTACACACAGAGTGATCTATTTTAAGTGTTTTTTTCTCTGTTAATGTTGATGATTATGGCTTACAGCCAATGAAAACGCAAAAGTCATTATCTCAATAAGTTAAAATAATTAGCAATAAGCATTTTACGGTACATGGCTCCATCCATTCTCCCATTGATGCAGTGAAGTAGTCCTGTGCCCTTAGTAGAGAAACACCCCCAAAACATAATGTTTCCACCTCCATGCTTGACAGTGGAGATGGTGTTCTTTGGGTCATAGGCAGAATTTCTCTTCCTCCAAACACGGCGAGTTGAGTTAATGCCAAAAAGCTCAATTTTTGTCTCATCTGAGCACAGTACCTTCTCCCAATAACTCACAGAATCATCCAGGTGTTCATTGGTAAACTTCAGACAAGCCTGCACATGTGCCTTCTTGAGCAGGGAGACCTTGCGGGCACTGCAGGATTTTAAACATTTAAGACATAATGTGTTACCAATGGTTTTCTTGGTGACTGTGGTCCCAGCTGCCTTGAGATCATTAACAAGTTCCCCCTGTATAGTTTTAGGCTGATCTCTCACCTTCCTCATGATTAAGGATTCCCCACGAGGTGAGATTTTGCATGGTGCCCCAGATCGATGTCGATTGACAGTCATTTTGTATTTCTTCCATTTTCTTACTTTTGCACCAACAGTTGTCTCCTTCTCACCCAGCATCTTACTTATGGTTTTGTAGCCCATTCCAGCTTTGTGCAGGTCTATGATCTTGTCCCTGACATCCTTAGAAAGCTCTTTGGTCTTGCCCATGTTGTAGAGGTTAGAGTCTGACTGATTAATTGAGTCTGTGGACAGGAGTCTTTTATACAGGTGACTATGTAAGACAGCTGTATTTAATGCAGGTAACGAGTTAATTAGGAGCGTCTAACTGGTCTGTAGGAGCCAGAACTCATAATGGTTTGTAGGGGATCAAATACCGTATATTCCGGCGTATAAGACGACTTTTGAAGACTGAAAAATCTTCTGTCTAGTCTGGGGTCGTCTTATACGCCGGTAATGCTTTTGAACTTTCAGAAATTGACATGCGGGGATACTCTGGGGGTGTTAATAAGCTGCCGTGGCCGTATCCCTGCCATGTCGGAGTTAATATAAGGTGGAGGGAGTTAAAATACGGCGGCGGTAGGTCCAGACAGTCAGCGCTTCTGTGCTGAAACTGACACATCGCTGCGTATTCCCAGCTCCGGACACAGCGCAGGGCTTCTGTGCCGACAGCTTTCACTTGTCACAGAAGCGCTGCGCTGTGTCCGGAGCAGGGAAGTTCGCATCGCTTCTGTGACAATATATGAAAAGCCGGCAATTCAGCAGCGGCATAAGCCGGCACCCGACAATTTAGAATAGAAAGAATAGAGCTTCACACATAGATTAGATAGATAGAAACATGTCAGTCACATATATATGAAGTACAGTGACAGTGTTGCTTACTGTAATTGTCATTTAGTGTAAAGGATTTATTAAAACAAATAATAGTGTTTTCATGCACCGTCTCTTTAAAAAAGCCAGCCGGCAATTCAGCAGCGGTACCCGACAATTTATAACAGAAAGATAGAGCATCACACATAGATTAGATACATAGAAACATGTCAGTGACATTTATAATAAGTACAGTGACAGTGTTGCTTACTGTACTTGTCATCTAGTGTTAAAATAACGGATTTATTAAAAAAAAAATTGGCGTGGGGTTCCCCTTAATTTTAGTCTCTAGCGGAGGTTAAGCAGACAGCTGGGGCAGATGTTTGAAGCCTGGGAAGGGGGTAATACCCACGGAGCTTCCCAGGCTACTAATATCAGCCCCCAGCTGAATACATAGCCTTTACTAGCTATTAAAATGGGGGATCCCAAAAAAATGACGTGGGGTCCCCCCTATTTTAATAGCTAGCAAAGGCTAGGCAGACAGCTGGGGGCTGATATTAATAGCCCAGGACGGGAGCCATGAATATTGGCCCCCTCCCAGGCTAGAAACACCAGCCGTCAGCCGCCCCAGAAATGGCGCATCCATAGGATGCGCCAATTCTGGCACTTAGCCTCGCTCTTCCACGCTGCCCTGGTGCGGTGGCAGGGGGTAATAGGGTTGGGGTTGATGTCAGCTTATAATGCCAGCTGACATCAAGCCCAGGTTAGTAATGGAGAGGCGTCTATAAGACACCCCCATTACTAACCCCATAGTCAAAGTAAAAAAAAAAACACAAACACCCAGAATAAAGTCCTTTAATTGAAATAAAGACACAATTCTTTATTGTTCTAAATTAAACCATACTTACCATCACGCCCATTCCAGCTGAAGCCAACGATCTCCTGCAATAAAAGAAAAATAATAAAGCAACCTCATCCTTACCTTTCCATGGTTCCCAGGACCGGTCCAGCTCTGCTACATCGAGATGACAGGCTGGACCGCAGCAGAACGCTGCCATCCAGCCTGTCATCCCGCAGACACTGAGAAGCGCAGGCATGCTTGCGCTCCTCAGTGTCTGACTGTGACGGCATCCAGATGAGCCGACAATGAACTCAGCTAACCTCCTGGACGTCCGTCACTGACAGCGTGGGAAACTTCTACTGCGCATGCGGGGAGCAGGAGAATTTTCCCACGCTGTCAGTGACGTGCATGAGGTGAGCCGAGTTCATTGGACATGATCTCGGCTCATCTGGATGCCGTCACAGTCAGACACTGAGGAGCACAAGCATGCCTGCGCTTCTCAGTGTCTGCGGGATGACAGGCTGGATGGCAGCGTTCTGCTGCGGTGCAGCCTGTCATGTGAATGTAGCAGAGCTGGATCGGTCCTGGGAACCATGGAAAGGTAAGGATGAGGTTGGTTTATTATTTTACTTTTATTGCAGGAGATCGTTGGCTTCAGCTGGAATGGGCGTGATGGTAAGTATGGTTTAATTTAGAACAATAAAGAATTGTGTGTTTATTTCAATTAAAGGACTTTTTTTCTGGGTGTTTGTGTTTTTTTTTAAATACTTTACTAGAAATTCATGGTGGTCATGTCTAATACTGGCGTGACCCCATGAATTTCAGGCTTAGGGCCAGCTGATAATGCCAAGCTGGCCTTAACCCCTTTATTACCCAGTGAGCCACCGCACCAGGGCCCTGGATGAGTTGGGTACAGCGCCAGAAGATGGCGCTTCTATGAACGCGCCATTTTCCGGGGCGGCTGCGGACTGCAATTTGCAGCGGGGGGGGCCCAGAAAGCTTGGGCCTCCCTGCGCTGCAGATTCCAGCCCCCAGCTGCCTAGTTGTACCTGGCTGGACACAAAAATAGGGCGAAGCCCCACGTATTTTTTTTTTTAATTATTTCATGAAATAATTAAAAAAAAAAAAAAGGGCTTCCCTATATTGTTGTGTCCGGCCAGGTACAAATAGGCAGCTGGTGGTTGGGGGCAGCCCGTTCCTGCCTGCTGTACCTGGCTGGACACAAAAATATGGCGAAGCCCCACGTCAACATTTTTGGGAAAAATTAATTACAAAATTAATAATTTAGGGACTGCATCTTTATTAACCCCTCAATTGTCATTTAGTGTTAAAATAAAGGATTTTTTAAAAAGAAAATTGGCGTGGGATCCACCATCATTATAGTCTCTAGCGGAGGTTAAGCAGACGGCTGGGGCAGATGTTTGAAGTCTGGGAAGAGGGTAATACCCACGGAGCTTCCCAGGCTACTAATATCAGCCCCCAGCTGAATACCTAGCCTTTACTAGCTATTAGAATGGGGGACCCCCCCAAAAAATGACGTGGGGTCCCCCCTATTTTAATATGTTTATGAGTGACAGTTTTCCTGCTATATACCTGCATGTCATAAGAATTTAAATTAAAAAAGGACCATGTTAAATTCAAATCTGTTTTTTTTTTATTTTTACCGGTGTTTGGTATGCGTTGGAAAAGGGGTAGTCTTATACGGTGAATATATCCTAAACTCTATATTTTAACAGGAAAGTAGGGGGGTCGTCTTATACACCAGGTCGTCTTATACGCCGGAATATACGGTACTTATTTCTCACTGCAAAATGCAAATAAATTTGTCTAATTTATACAATGTGATTTTCTTGATTTTTTTTGGATATTCTATCTCTCAATGTTAAAATTAACCGACCCTTAAAATTATAGACTGTTCATGTATTTGGCAGTGGGCAAACTTACAAAAACAGCAAATGATCAAATACTTATTTCCTTCAGAGTGAGTGAGCGCGTGTGTGTGTGTGTGTGTGTGTGTGTGTGTGTGTGTGTGTGTGTGTGTGTGTGTGTGTGTGTGTGTGTGTGTGTGTGTGTGTGTGTGTGTGTGTATTATTATACACACATTCATATAATTTGTCGATGCTGATCTGTTAAAATCTGAAAAAATTGTAAAGAGAAAAATAAAACAAGACTCCAAAATTTTTTGGCTCACCACAGATCCCAAAGAAAATGCAATAAAAAGATCAAACCATTTTGTTCAAACAATAATAGTATCTATAAGAACATCATCTTGCCACGCAAAAAAAACAAGCCCTTACACAGCTCCATCAACAGAAAAATAAAACTATTAGGGTTCTCAGAATAAAGGGACACAAACCAAATTTTTCTTTTACAAATTTCCCATTTTTTTTAATCAATTAAATGGAACTTGATATCATGATGTTTTAATACTTTTGCACAGGAAAATAATTTAAAAAAATATATTTTTTTTTCTGCATCATATTCATAGAGCCATTTTTCTTTCATTTTTCGGCATACAGAGTTCAATAGGGGCTTCTTTTATTCATAATAAGCTTTATTTTTATTGGTACCAGTTTTGAGTACATACGTCTTTACAATCATTTTATGTGAGGTGCACAAAAATGGTGATTCTTGAGCCCCAAGCCTAGATGACAAACTGTGATTTATAAAACATTTTCCGCATTCTGGGCATGTATACGGCTCCTCCCCTGTGTGACTTCTTTGATGCTCATCATCCTTTCTGTGCCTTAAAGGGGTTTTCCCACCAAGAAAAGTTAATTTTAAAAATTGGCTGTGTCTGACCGTATAGAGAACAAGGTCTGATCATACCACATCTCCTGGGCAGGGGAGGAAGCAAAAGAGTATACAGACATTACAGCCCGGGATCGCAGAGGATTCATTTTGTGAGGTAAAATATTGTTTAAAAACAGGCAAGGAAATGTTTTTCCCCCGCTGTATTGTCTGTATACTCGTTTGCTTCCTCCCCTGCCCTGGAGATGTGGTATGTTCCGTACACGGTCAGAAACAGCCAATTATTAAAATTAACTTTTGTTTGTGGGTAAACCCCTTTAACCCCTTAATAACATCTGACGTACTAATACGCGTCTGTGCCCTGGGACTTAAGAGCCAGACCCGTATTAGTACGTCATCGCGATCGCGCGCGCACACAGGCTGTGCGGGCGCGATCGCCGCCGGGTGTCAGCTGATTGTCACAGCTGACACCCGGTACTATGTGCAGGGAGCGGTCCTGCACCGCTCCCAGCACATTAACCCCTGCGATGCTGCGATCGAAGTCGATCGCGGCATTGCGGGGGCAAGGGGAGGTGATCGCCGATACTCACCTCCTCTTCCGGCTTCCAGAGCAGTCTGCAAAGGCTTCCCGGGTGTTGCCATGACGACCCGATGTCGTCATGACAACATCCGGGTCACCAGACAGCAGGAAGATTGTTTGGACATGCACAGTGCATCTCAAACAATCTTCACACTGTGCACCGCTGATAGCCTGCATGGCACAGGGATGGTGCTTGCAAAAATATAAAAAAAAAAATAATCCACCAAAAAATAAAAATATAAATGTACCCATCAATAAATATTATTATAAAAAAAAAACAAACAATAAAAGTACACATATTTGGTATCGCCGCGTCCGGAACAACCTGACCTATAAAACTGTCCCACTAGTTAACCCCTTCAGTGAACACGGTAAAAAAAAAAAAAAAAAACGAAGCAAAAAACAATGCTTTATCACCATACCGCCAAACAAAAAGTGGAATAACACGCGATCAAAAAGACGCATATAAATAAAAATGGTACCGCTGAAAACGTCATCTCGTCCCGCAAAAAACAAGCCGCCATACAGCTCCATCAGCCGAAAAATAAAAACGTTATAGCTCTCAGAATAAAGCGATGCTAAAAAATATTTTTTTTCTATAAAATAGCTTTTATTGTGTATAAGCGCCAAAACATAGAAAAATGATACAAATGTGGTACCGCTGTAAACGTACTGACCCGAAGAATAAAGCTACCCTATCAATTTTACCACACGCGGAACAGAATAAAAAAAAAAAAAAAAAAAAAACAATTCCTGAATTGTTGGTTTTTGTTTATTCTGCCTCCCAAAAATCGGAATAGAAAGCGATCAAAAAATGTCACGTGCCTGAAAATGGCACCAATAACAACGTCAACTCATCCCGCAAAAAACGAGCCGTCACATGACTGTCCGCCAAAATCTGGAAAAATTATAGCTCTCAAAATATGGCGATGCAAAAACTAGATTTTACAAAAAATGCGTCTTTTAGTGTGTGACAGCTGTCAGTCATAAAAACCCCATATGATTCTGGCATTGCTGTAATCACACCGACCTGAAGAATAAAGTCGTCTAATCACTTATACCGCACAAGGAACGGCGTCAAAAATAAACTCTTGGGTTAGGATTGGGCTAGGGTTAGGGCTGGGTTTGGGGCTAGGGTTGTGCTGGGGCTAGGGTTGTGCTATGGTTAGGGTTGTGCTATGGTTAGGGCTGGGGTTGGGATTTTTTTCAAAAGTAAGAAAAAAAGATGACGATATGGCGACTAGTGTTGAGCGCAAGTGCTCGCTACTTGAGTTTGCATCGGGTGCTCTGGTATGCATTGAGTATCATGGGTATTTGAGTGACATGCTCGAGTCTCTGCCCCATATGCTTCGCGGCCAAAACAACTTTACGGGGATTGCCTGCCATGCACGAGCGATCCCCGCATGTTTTTTTTGGGTGTCTAATAACCGTGAAACATGCGGAGCAGGGACTCGAGCATGTCACTCGAGCACACGCTGTACATGGTGCATACCTGAGTACCCGATGCAAACTCAAGTAGCGAGCACTTGCGCTCAAGAATAATGACAACTTATTCAATATGATGACCTAATGTAAACAAATTCTGTGCCGTACCTATGGGTTCAAAATGTTCACTATACACCTTAATAAAATCCTTGAGGGGTATAGTTTCCAAAATGGGGACACTTGTGGGGGAGCTCCACTGTTTAGGCACATCACGGGCTCTCCAAACGCGACATGGTGTCCGCTAACGAATTGAATGGAAAATCGGCTCAAATTGTTAGCAGACGCCATATTGCGTTTGGAGAGCCCCTGTGTGCCCAAACATTGGAGCTCCCCCACAAGTGACCCCATTTTGGAAACTAGACCCCCCAAGGCACCTATCTAGATGCATAGTGAGCACTTGGAACCCCCAGGTGCTTCACAAATTGATTCGTAAAAATGAAAAAGTGAAAAAAAAAACACTTTTTCATTTTTATGAATCAATTTCTGAAGCACCTGGGGTTCCAAGTGCTCACTATGAATCTAGATAGGTGCCTTGGGGGGTCTAGTTTCCAAAATGGGGTCACTTGTGGGGGAGCTCCAATGTTTGGGCACACAGGGACTCTCCAAATGCAACATGATATTCGCTAACAAATTGTCGGCTCAAATTGTTATCGGACACCATGTTGCGTTTGGAGAGCCCCTGTGTGCCCAAACTTTGGAGCTCCCCCACAAGTGACCCCATTTTGGAAACTAGACCCCCCAAGGCACCTTTCTAGATGCATAGTGAGCACTTGGAACCCCAGGTGCTTCACAAATTGATTCATAAAAATGAAAGTGTTTTTTTTTTCACTTTTTCATTTTTACAAATCAATTTGTGAAGCACCTGGGGGTTCCAAGTGCTCACTATGCATCTAGAAAGGTGCCTTGGGGGGTCTAGTTTCCAAAATGGGGTCACTTGTGGGGGAGCTCCAAAGTTTGGGCACAGAGGGGCTCTCCAAACGCAACGTGGTGTCCGCTAACAATTTGAGCCGATTTTCCATTCAATTTGTTAGCGGATACCATGTTGCATTTGGAGAGTCCCTGTGTGCCCAAACATTGGAGCTCCCCCCACAAGTGACCCCATTTTGGAAACTAGACCCCCCAAGGCACCTATCTAGATGCATAGTGAGCACTTGGAACCCCCAGGTGCTTCACAAATTGATTCGTAAAAGTGAAAAAGTGTTTTTTTTTTTCACTTTTTAATTTTTACGAATCAATTTGTGAAGCACCTGGGGGTTCCAAGTGCTCACTATGCATCTAGAAAGGTGCCTTGGGGGGTCTAGTTTCCAAAATGGTGTCACTTGTGGGGGAGCTCCAAAGTTTGGGCACACAGGGTCTCTCCAAACACAACATGGCGTCCGCTAGTTATTCAAGCAAATTTTACAATCAAAAAGTCAAATGGCGCTCCTTCCCTTCCGAGCCCTGCTGTGCGCCCAAACAGTGTTTTTTCCCCAAATATTGGGTATCTGCGTGCCCAGGGGAAATTGCACAACAAATTTTGGGGTCCATTTTTTCTTGATACCCCTGTGAAAATAAAAAAAAATTGGGTCTAAAGTAACATTTTGTGAAAAAAGTTAAATGTTCATTTTTTTCTTCCACATTCAAAAAATTCCTGTGAAGCACCTGAAGGGTTAATAAAGTTCTTGAATGTGGTTTTGAGCACCTTGAGGGGTGCAGTTTTTAGAATGGTGTCACTTTTGGGTATTTTCTGTCATAAAGACCTCTCCAAGTGACTTCAAATGTGATGTGGTCCCTAAAAAAATGGTTTTGTAAATTTTGTTGGAAAAATGAGAAATCGCTGGTCAACTTTTAACCCTTATAGCTGCCTAACAAAAAAAAATTTTGGTTTCAAAATTGTGCTGATGTAAAGTAGACATGTGGGAAATGTTATTTATTAACTCTTTTGTGTGACATATCTCTCTGATTTCAGGGCTTAAAAATTCAAATTTTGAAAATTGCAAAATTTTCTAAATTTTCGCCAAATTTCCGTTTTTTTCACAAATAAACACAAGTGATATCGAAGAAATTTTTCCACAATCATGAAGTACAATATGTCACGAAAAAACAATCTCAGAATCAGGGGAATCCGTTGAAGCGTTCCAGAGTAATTATCTCATAAAGTGACAGTGGTAAGAATTGTAAAAATTGGCCCGGTCATTAACGTGCAAACCACCCTCGGGGCTTAAGGGGTTAAAGCCCATTGAGACGAGCAGATGATTGGAACAGTGATTTACAATATGATCACCATAAGTGACCTAATGTTAAAGGCAAACAAGAATTTACACAAAACGATTACTGTGCACAAATAATTGCTTATTTATTTGTCGTTTTCAGGTGTTGTTATGGAAACGACCTCCATCTCCATTGCATAATCAATGAGCAAGAAATGATTTTTTTATTCCATTACACAAATATTATGAATGATAAGTCTTAAAGGGATTGTCTCACGAAGTTGATTTTAATCAATAGATCTTGGAGTAATAATAATTTCCACAATTGGATGTGTTAAAAAAAATGTTCCTGTGCTGAGATAATCTTATAAATGTGCCCCTGCTGTGTGTGACCGTACAGGGACATGGTCCGAACAAACCACAGGTTCCGGTTAACAGCTGCTCTGCTACATAAAATGCAATAATAGGCGATAAAAACATCATATCTACCCCAAAATGGTATCAGTAAAAAAAGTCAGCTCAGGGGACCAAAAAATAAACACTCAGAAAGTCCTATATCCTAAAAAATGAAAACACAATGGTATCGAAATATGGCGACAAAAGCTAACTAAATTTAAAAAAAGCAATTCTGATTTTTTTTTTTACCACAAAAATGAAAGAAGAACAATACATGTTTGATATCTGCGTACTCGTACTCACCTGGGGAATCATATTGCCAGGTCAGTTTTACCATATAGTGAACATGGTAAATAAAATACCCCAAAAAACTTTTGTGGAATTGCACTTTTTTTTGCAATTTCAACGTGCTTGGAATTTTTTCCCATTTTCCAGTACACTATATGATATAATGAAGGGTGTCATTCAAAAGTACATCTCTCCCGGGAAAAGACAAGCCCTTATACGATTAAATTTACAGAAAAATTAATATGCAAATTGCCTCTTCAGAGAAAAAGAGGACTTGTACTCTATAGCGCCACCTATTGGAAGTAGCAATCCTACAAGTCACAATCAACCCTTTAACGAGTCGTGCTGTAAAAGACATATTAATACTCATGCTAGAGCAACTCCATTTTGTCTGCTTGCTTTAAAATCATGTTATTATCACTCCTTGCATAACATACATTCTTTCCTTCTTTTCTCATGCAACTTTCTCACACTAACCTTTTCTCACAAGAACATTCTGTGAGACACCCTGTTCCCGTTATCTGACTAGTCTAGGCCAGGATTGACCTTGTAAATTTCCTTCATGCTTCGAACTAACGATGATAATATGACCATATATGTGTTTCCGTAATAATTGCACTAACATTGGCTCAAGCCTGTAGTACTGTAGTATGGCTGTAAGTGATTGGACATTAATAAACTCAAAACAATATAAAATGCTAAGCAAAATAAACGGGATCAAAGATTCTTTGAATCGTCCTATACAGAGCACTGCCTCCGTTTGGTTTTCTGTGGATTGCAATCAACATAATTTGACACTCACTTGGTCAACCGTGAAGGGTTATTGCCCTCCCTCAACAGCGGGTGCCGTGACTCGGATCCCTAACCAGGGACGCCCCACCACCCCTGGACGTCCACAAAGAGAGACTTGCTTTCAGCCTCCCCACTGGAATTGGGACTGATCATCCCCCACAAAGAGCCACAGTAAGTGCACGAGTTCTTTACTAGTGATACTGACCATTTGGCGTGGTTTCCACGTGGTGCGTGGTTGTTTGCAGTGTCTCCGGACGTCTTGGTTGGATATAGTCAAAGGTGAGACTATAAGGGGTGTAGTCCCATTAGGGGTCTGATATTGATAACTTTCAAAGCAGTATCACCTCGGATTGACAAGTGAATATTGTGTGAATCTTCCTTAACTTCTGACAAAGATCCTTAGGAGACTGAACATTGTTAGTTTCAGTCACGGCAGGTGATCGAAGATTGGGTAGGACACGCACACAGATATACATATATCTAGTGTCCGGAGAGCTGCGGATGAGAGTTCTCCTCCTTTCATGTGGCCGTTTACTTCACCCCCTCCCGTCGGGGGAGTCTCAAAGTCAGTGGAACAGCTGGGAGGTCCGGCCGGACTCGTGCTGTGCACAAAATTAAGTATCTTTGTTGGTTGAGAGGTGGCTGTAGTGATTAATCAATGTTTCCGTGGAGCAGAAAGAATTGTCTCCCCTGCAGGAGGGAGAGGATGTGATGAATATCATGATCGGTCGAGAAGGGAAAAGATCATTTAAGAATGCACCAAAAGTGTTTAAGGTGTTAAATTTTACCATGCAGGGCAGACTTAAGCCTGCATTGTGGGACGAAGGAATTCGTCACAAAAGGGGAAGATTAGTTGACTGTGGATTGTTGGAAGACGCTGAAAAGTTTAGGAAAGTTGCACATGAGATTTGTGATGAAGGGTATGTTGAAATAGAAGGAAGGAAATATGTAGAGAAAACCAAGAGTAATGTCATTGTGTGAGTCGTACCCGGGTGTGTAGATTACAGTACGAGATAGATAAATGGCTTGTTGGAAAGTGCATACATGTGAAAAAAAGGCTGAACTGAGTTTGTCAAAAGAAGGGAAAAAGTATGTGCAGAAACTTAAACAGTTAACTAAAATATGCGAGCTACCAGATAAGGGCCGGTTAATTATGAAGAAGAAAAAGGGCAAGTTAGAAGATAAAGGATTGTTACAAATAGCTTTGGCTTGGTATGGAACAGCAGAGAATTTGTCAAAGAAGGGTGGATGGAGGAAGAAAATACAGACAATAAGGGAAAGATGCCATGTTATGTGTATTACAAAGATACTGCTCTCCAGCCACCGCCCGATAATGGCGGACGGGGGGGGGGGTGGACCTGTACTAATTGCAGTCAGCAGATTATTGTGTTGCATGTCACATGCCCCGTCCAGGAGGCCCACCCCTCGCTACTACCCAAGCCACTCCTAGTGCCCCTTCCCCATCTGTTATACCCATGTCCGCCAAAAGTTCCAACCCTTCCTGCAGCGGCCATCTTGGCGCACCCTTCCTGTAGTGTGTTTCCTTCTGGTGGCGGCCATCTTGGCACACCTGGAATACAGGCAGCAATACACACACTACACCCGGAATGTGTATGATGAAGATCATCATGTCAGTATGTTATACAAATGGTGGGACCAAAATATGATCCCCTGGATGTACCCAGGTCACAACACCTGCTTACAGAAACAATTCAAAACACCATAGCATACGCATCACAGCTTCATGCGGTCCCAACCATAGCCCTGCCATTTATTTCCATCGGTATCTTTGCCTAATCAGTTTGCAAAGGACATGTCTAGCTGTCTGCTGCCATAGCAGCTGGACAACTCTGAGGTAGTACTATTACAATACGTGGATGATCTTCTCGTGTGTCCCCACGGAGCAGATGTCCATCAGGGCCAGTGTTAGCCTCCTCAAGCATCTAGAAAAACTGAATTGTCGAGTCTCACCCTCGAAACTTCAGTTCTGCCTCGGTCAAGGAAGACGGCCATCTACCTGCTACCATTCCCAAAAGATCCCATAGAGCTGCAACGGTTCCTTGGACTATGTACATATTGCAGACAATGGATCCCAGACGCCTCACGTCTGATGCAGCCCCTATATGATGCATTAGAAGAAGACACTCTGGTTGATGTAAACAACAAGGACCACCAAGAACTGCTGCAACAAGCCTTTGAGCAACTAAAATCAAGAATAATGACAGCCCCTGCCCTTGGAAACCCGGACTATGCTCAACCTTTCCATTTGTATGTCTCTGAGACAGGAGGGCATGCAGCTGGAGTACTCACGCAGAGACACTGTACAAAGCAGCGCCCAGTCGGTTATTACTCAGCGCATCTGGACCCGGTAGCCAGGGCCTCCCCCAGCTGTCTACGAGCGGTTCACGCCACACAGCAGTTACTTAAAAAGACGGCGGATATCATCCTTTGACATGAGACTCACATTTATGCCCCACACGATATTGTGGCTGTTCTAGCTTTACAGCAACCTAAACATCTGTCCACACAGAGACACCTGCGGCTGCAGTGTTCGTTGATTTTGCCGGAAAATGTGAAATTACACAGGTGCACCACCATCAACCCGGCCACCCTGCTACCAGCACCTGAAGGAGAGGGGAAAGAGAATCCACCACATGATTGTCTGGAACAAATTACTGCAGAGTCAACTCCACTTGTTTTAGTGGCGGAAGTACCCTTGGATGATCCAGAACTTACATTATATACGGATGGATCCAGATATGTTGACACCTCTGGCAGGTTTCATACTGGATATGTTGTCACAACTGAAGATACATTGGTAGTGGCTGCAACCTTACCACTGCCAAGAAGCTGGTCTCTGAAGTTATTTGCCGGTATGGGGTCCCAGAAGTCATCAAAAGTGATCAAGGACCAGCCTTTTCCTCATGCGTATATCAAGAAATACTGACCATGATCGAATCAACAGTAGCCTTACATACTCCTTACCATCCACAGTCAAGTGGCAAGGTGGAGAGATTGAATGGCACACTAAAAAGGCAATTAACCAAAATGATGCAGGAGACTATGGCCCAGTGGCCTGAGCTCCTTCCCATTGCACTATATCACATTGCACTAAACACAAACTGTCATCCTAGGAGATACTATTTGGGTCACAACCAGCTATAGCTCGATTTACCCCACAACAATTATCAGAAGAAACAGATCATGTTGTGCAATATGTGATTCAGCTTGCCAAAGCACTAACTAACACCCATGCGTTAGTATCATCTTCTATTCCAGATCCAGCTGATGCAGAAGGTTGTCATGCCCTCAAACATGGAGATTATGTGTATGTGAAGAAGCATGTTCGGAAAGACGGACTAGAACCATTGTATGACGGACCATACCAAGAGCTCCTGACAACCCCAACAGCAGTAAATCATGAATTTTCTGAATATAAGCCTAGTGATCCAACATGTGGCAATCCTAATGTTGGATATTGTAGCCCCCTGGCACAAATGCCTTCATGGTGTATGTTATCAAATAACACCGTTTTTATCGATTTGGTACATAAATTAGTATTACAGCACTCTGCTTTATGGGATCTACCATCAGCCTGATATTGGGTCTGTGGGAATAATGCATATAAATGGCTCCCAGTCGGAGTAGGGGGGACTTGTACGTTCGCCCGGCTAACTCCAGCCACTTATCTTATTCCCCATGGTAAAGTAGATATGAGAGCCATCCCTCTTCATACCATCTATAAATGTGCTAAAGACAACACCCCACGCCCATCAGGAAGACCTCATTTAGTTCAAATGAGTATACCCAATAAGATACCCAGTACTGTCTTCCTCTAACCTATGGTAACACAAATGTGGGACAAGTTAGTGGAAGTCACTGACTACTTAGATGACCAGATTTGGAATATTTTGGAAGTAATTAATACTACTGTTGCTGTGCAGAATCAGCTTATCATAGTGGCCAATCAACATACTTTAGTGCTGGACTATTTGACAGCAGCTCAAGGAGGGATGTGTCGGGTTATAGGCCCAGCCTGTTGTCACTATATTGATCCCCACTCTACCATACGGTTAAAGACTAAAATGGAAGACATTAGGAAACTCAGGGAAGAGTATAACAAACATAACGAATTGACCAAAGACAGTTGGTGGTCTGATACATACTCCTTTTTGAATCCTGCTAATTGGTTTAAAGGGATTGGTGGGTGGATTGCTGGAATATTACAAGGAGTGTTGCATATTGCTGCTTGCATCTTGTTAATATATGTCTTACTAAAACTAGTCTTTTATTGTATCCCATTTTGCATGAGGAAAACCTGCCAGTCATCAGAGAGCAAGGAGAACGCTGTTAATCGACATCCAGTGCTACTATACACGGACCTCCCAGATGTAGCCAGCATTGAGGACCTGGATGACAAGGGAATGATGACCTTTACCCGCATGCCCCAACCAACCTCACGTCTGAAGATCAGAGCTTTATGATTATATCAACTAACAAGGGGGGGTGGACATGCCGCGACAGCCTCGATTGGTAACAAGGGCACTAATTGAGTGAAGACCAATGTCCCTCAGGCTCAAAGCATGACCCTGGGATAGCACCTCTATTGTGGATAATAGCATAATTTTTAGGGGGGAAATGTAAAGGACATACTAATATTCATGCCATCCAAGTGTAAAGGCATATTGATACTCATGCTAGAGCAACTCCATTTTGTCTGCTTGCTTTAAAATCATGTTATTATCACTCCTTGTATAACATACATTCTTTCCTTCTTTTCTCATGCAACTTTCTCACACTAACCTTTTCTCACAAGAACATTCTGTGAGACACCCTGTTCCCGCTATCTGACTAGTCTAGGCCAGGATTGACCTTGTAAATTTCCATCATGCTTCGAACTAACGATGATAATATGACCATATATGTGTTTCCGTAATAATTGCACTAACATTGGCTCAAGCCTGTAGTACTGTAGTATGGCTGTAAGTGATTGGACATTAATAAACTCAAAACAATATAAAATGCTAAGCAAAATAAACGGGATCAGATTCTTTGAATCCTCCCATACAGAGCACTGCCTCCGTTTGGTTTTCTGTGGATTGCAATCAACATAATTTGACACTCACTTGGTCAACCATGAAGGGTTATTGCCCTCCCTCAACAGTGCAATATGACTTAGGATAAAAGCCAAATCAGAATCTCAATTTTCAGACACGGTGTTTCGGGCTGTTGGCCCTCGTCAGTGCAAAGTATGAGAACTGATTTGGCTAGTTGAGAGGCTCTGGACTGAGGTGTAAGGGGTAGCGTTTCTCCTTATGGAGAGTGTCATGGCGAATAAGCCTCCTTACCTTGACGTGCCAGAGTTGGTGTGTCACTCTGCATAAGGAGAAACGCTACCCCTTAGACCTCAGTCCAGAGCCTCTCACCTAGCCAAATCAGTTCTCATACTTTTCACTGACGAGGGCCAACAGCCCGAAACACTGTGTCTGCAAATTGAGATTCTGATTTGGCTTTTATCCTAAGTCATATTGCACGACTCGTTAAAGGGTTGATTGTGACTTGTAGGATTGCTACTTCCAATAGGTGACGCTATAGAGTACAAGTCCTCTTTTTCTCTGAAGAGGCAATTTGCATATTAAATTTCCCAGAGGAGCATTGCATGGCGAATAAGGCTCCTTACCTTGACGTGCCAGAGTTGGTGTGTCACTCTCCATAAGGAGAAAAGCTACCCCTTAGACCACAGAAAAATTAAAAATAGTTATGGCTTCTGGAACAAGGGGAGAAAAAAACACAGAAATGCAAACATGGTAAATGGCTACGTCAGGAAGGGGTTAAAGCTATATAATGTTCTCCACATTCTGAACCTGAAAGAAGCTTTTCCCGTGTAAATTCTCTGATGTTTAACAAGATCTGATCTAACAGTGAAACATTTCCCACGTTCTAAACATGAAGCTGGCTTCCCTCTGTGTGAGATCTTTCATGTCTAACAAGAGCTGATTTATGGGTAAAACATTTTCCACATTTTGGGCATGAAAATGGCTTCTCCCCTGTGTGAATTCTTTGATGTCTAATGAGATGGTTTTTCCAGGTAAAACATTTTCCACATTCTGAACATAAAAACGGCTTCTCCCCTGTGTGAATTTTCTGATGTTTAACAAGATCTGATTTCTGGATAAAACATTTTCCACATACCTGACATGAAAATGGCTTCTCCCCTGTGTGATTTTTTTGATGTCTAATAAGAATATGCTTACAGTGAAAACATTTGCCACATTCTGAACATGAGAATGGCTTCTCCCCTGTGTGAATTCTCTGATGCTTAACAAGATCTCGTTTCATGGTAAAGCATTTTCCACAATCTGAACATGAAAATGGCTTCTCCCCTGTGTGAATTCTTTGATGTCCAATAAGAGTTTGTTTCTGATTAAAACATTTCCCACATTCTGAACATGAGTATGGCTTCTCTCCTGTGTGGCTTTTATAATGTCTAGTAAGATTATGCTTCTGGTTAAAACTGATCCCACATTCTGAACAAGAAAATTGTTTCTCCCCTGTATGGCTTCTATAATGTATAACCAGATGTGATTTCCAATCAAAACATTTCCCACATTCTGAACATGAATACGGCTTCTCCACTGTGTGAATTCTCTGATGTCTAACCATACCTGACTTAGTGGAAAAACATTTGCCACATTCTATACATAAATATGGCTTTTCCCCTGTGGGACCTTTTTGACGTTCGACGCCCAATCTGTAACTTCTATTTTCCTTTATAGTCTGTGATGAATCAGGAGATTGTATCATCTGATCCCGTTGAACAGATCCTTTTTGGATATGAGGGGCGGAGGGTATATCTTCAATATTGGCATTTTTCTCGTATGCATATTGAATGATGCTATAATCATGTGCATTAACATGTGAAGATTTTGGATGTTCCTCTGAGCTCCCGGTACAGTCATCTGCAAAGAATAAAAACTGATTATATTATTTTATAGCAATATAACCTAATATAATGAATGTACTGACGTTTTATGACATTACAATAGAGAAGTATTCATTTAATAACTAAAATATTGGTTGCAAAACGGATCACAATCTCAGAGCAGAGACCACTAGATCACAATGTTATGATAACAGGTTTTTCTGTTGCAGTTTTCTCAGAAAACTGGCCAGTGGAGAGTCATAAGTGAACCTGTAGGTCAAAGCTGTTAGGGATTGTAATGAGATGGACAGCACCTATGTCCATTTGCTGCAGTTTAACCCCTTTACCCCCTAAGGCTGTTTGCACCTTAATGACCAGGCCAATTTTTACAATTCTGACCACTGTCACTTTATGAGGTAATTACTCTGGAACGCTTCAACAGATCCCCCTGATTCTGAGATTTTTTTCGTGACATATTGTACTTCATGATAGTGGTAAAATTTCTTCGATACGACTTGCGTATCTTTGTGAAAAAAAAAACAGAATTTGGCGAAAATTTAGAAAATTTTGCAATTTTCAAATTTTGAATTTTTATACCCTTAAATCACAGAGATATGTCACACAAAATAGTTAATAAATAACATTTCCCACATGTCTACTTTACATCAGCACAATTTTTGAAACAGTTTTTTTTTGTTAGGAAGTTTTAAGGGTTAAAAGTTGACCAGCAATTTCTCATTTTTCCAACAAAATTTACAAAACCATTTTTTTAGGGACCACATCACATTTGAAGTCACTTTGAGGAGTCTTATATGACAAAAAATACACAAAAGTGACACCATTCTAAAAACTGCACCCCTCAAGGTGCTTAAAATCACATTCAAGAAGTTTATTAACCCTTCAGATGCTTCATGGAAATTTTTGGAATGTGGAAGAAAAAAAAATGAACATTTAACTTTTTTTGACAAAAATTTTAATTTAGACTGAATTTTTATTATTTTTGCAAGGGTACCAGAAAAAAAATGGTCCCCAAAATTTGTTGTGCAATTTCTCCCAAGCATGCAAATTCCCCATATGTTGGGTGAAAACTACTAAGGGAAGGCTCGGAAGGGAAGGAGCGCCATTTGACTTTTTGAATGCAAAATTTGCTGAAATAATTAGCGGATGCCATGTCACATTTAGAGAGCCCCTGTTGTGCCTAAAAAGTGGAACCCCCCCCCCCCCCCCAAGTGACACAATTTTGGAAAATAGACCCCCCTTATCTTGATGTGTGGTGAGCACCTTGAAACCCCAGGTGCTTCACAGAAGTTTATAACATTGAGCCATGAAAATAAAAAATTCCCACAAATATGTTTTTAGCCCCAAATTTTGAATTTTCATAAAGGTAACAGGAGAAAATGAACAGTACAATTTGTTGTCCAATTTCTTCTGAGTATGCCGATACACCATATGTGGGGGCGGGCTTTACCATCAACCCAGAGAAATGTGCTATGGAGATGGAGGAAGCCAAGTATCTGGGCTATGTGGTTGTTAGAGGGGAAATAAAACCACAAATAAAGTCGAAGCGATCCTGAAATGGCCACAGCCATTCTCGAAGAAGCAGGTCAGGACGTTTGTAGGCATCGTGGGCTACTATCGAAGATTTGTCCCTAACTTTACCCTGATAGCAGCCCCACTGACAGATCTTCTGAAAGGGACGAAGTCGGCTATGGCCAAGTGGTCCCCGGAAGCTGAAGAGGCCTTCCAGGAATTAAAACTGGCTCTCTGTAAACAGCCACTCTTGGTGGCGCCCAACTTCTCCAAAGAGTTTGTGGTCCAGAAGGATGCATCGGATGTCGGGCTGAGAGCAGTCTTGTCCCAGGAGATTAACGGAGAGGAACACCCTATAATGTACATCAGTCGGAAACTGTCCAACTGCGAGAAGAGCTACTCCATAGTGGAAAAAGAAAGTTTAGTAGTGATGAGCGAGCATGCTCGTTGCTCGAGATTTACGAGCATGCTCATACGAGCAACTATTATCTTCAATGTGCTTGGGCGTTAAGTTTTTATCGCTCCGTGAACATGATTTGCGACTGACAACTTTAATACATGTGAGGAATGCCTGTTTATTCGTACTCACATGACAGCACCACGAGAGAGAGGATCCGCCCATCATGGACAGGAAACCTACAGGTTAAAAAGGGCGGCACCTCTCTCCCACCTCAGTTTAGGTTTCCTGTCCATGATGGGAGACCTATCAGGTTCCGGCAGGAGGAATATTGGAGCGCTCTCTTGCCCAGAGGGATAGACAGGGTACCTGGAGCGACGAGGTTCCTCCCCTGGTCGATCCTCTTCTTCCTGGAGACGCCACGGCAGGGCTCATTGCGGCACCTCCGTGCGCGTTGCGGCCAGCGTGACATCCCCTCACTGGAGCTGGATGGTCCGCTGTATGTGTGGACGGAGGCCGCATGCGGGTAAGACTCCCCCCCCCCACTTCCCACAACAGATCGCGGCCGCGCCAGCGGGGAACGTACAGGCGCGACCATGTTGGGGCGGGCCTATGACGTACTTCCGGTGCCCGGGCCTCCACCGGAAGTGGATGCAGTTCGCGCGCGGCCAGGAAGTACGGGCTGCATGCAAGCGGGGGACACCGGAACGGTATGGCCGTCCCGAAACGGATGAGCGTCCCACAGGTGTTCTGCCCAGCCTGGGGAGGGTTGGGGGGGGGGGGGGAGAGGCCCCCCCCCTGTGTAAAAAAAAAAAAAAAGGTGCCTGCGTGGCCAGTATATAAGAAGGCTGGCTACATGCAGAGGTGCTTCCCAGCCCTTTGTTTCTCGTATACAATGGGAGATACACAGGAGCTTTCACCTCAGCAAGAACAACTGCGGCAGGAGCAGCCCTCTGGGGAGCCCTCACAACAGGCGGTACAACGTCGTTCCTGAACAGGGGCCAGCCGTTCTACTAAGAAGTTTACCGCTAAGAGCAGGAAGGAAGGTCCTGTCGTTCGGCGTGATCCTCCGCCGGTTAAGAAGGATTCCTCTGCTTCTACGGTACCACATATGCCAGGGGGTAAGTGGAATCTTCGTGAAAGTTCTACTAATTGCTCCTCTTTTTTCTTCTCTGTCTATGGAATTTTTTTTCAGAGCAAGAAATGTGCGTTTAAATCTAGGCATTAAGAATGTGCCCTATGTAGCAGCCCGCTCCCTGATGCATATATTAAAAAATTGTGCCAGCCTTGTATTGACAAGGTGATGGTGGAAGAGACCCCGGGGTTTTCTTTAGGCCTGATAACCTTAATTAAAGAAGACGAAGGCAAGGCCTTGCGTGAGAATTCTGAGGTCAAGCATTCCCCTCAGGACCCTCGACCGGGCTCAGACTCAGACATCTCGGACATTTTTCCTCTTCCATGTCCTCCTCTGATAGCGAATCTGAGAGACAATGTTTCCCTTTAAATGAGGTAGATGCCTTAGTGAAAGCTGTCCGTTCTACTATTGGCATTGTGGACGCTAGACCAGAGAAGTCCCGGGAAGATGTTATGTTTGGAGGTTTAGGTCACAGAAAGAAAAGATCCTTTCCCATGAACACAAAAATTAAGGATCTTATTGAAAGAGAGTGGCAGAAGCCGGACAGAAAGGGTAGCATCCCTCCCTCTTTCAAAAGGAGATATCCGTTTGACGATTCCGCATGCTCCTCCTGGTCAAAGGCGCCAAGGCTTGATGTAGCCATTGCCAAAGCTTCAAAAAAGGCTTCCCTCCCCTTCGACGACATGGGAGCCTTAAGAGATCCCCTGGACAGACGAGCAGATACCTTTTTAAAAAGTACCTGGGAGACCACATCAGGAGCCCTGAAACCAGCAGTGGCTGCCACCTGCACATCCAGGGCCCTGATGGTCTGGCTTGAACAGCTGGATAACCAATTGAAAGAAGGTGTCCCCAGGAAGGAAGTCATTTCTTCTTTCCCCCTAGTCCAGGGTGCAGCGGCCTTTGTTGCTGACGCATCTGCGGACTCAGTCAGACTAGCAGCAAAATCGTCAGCTCTTTCAAATGCTGCTCGGCGAGCCCTTTGGCTAAAATGCTGGCCGGGAGATGAACAAACAAAGTCTAGACTCTGTACAATTCCTTGTGAGGGTGAATATCTTTTCGGCCAGGCTATGGATGATCTGTTGGAAAAAGCAGGAGATCCTAAGAAGGGCTTTCCATCTGTACCTCTACCCTCTTTTAAAAGATCCTTTCGGAGAAAGAAGTTTGTCCGTAGGCGATTCTTTAGAGAACAGGAGAAATTCGAGGAAAAGGGTCGCAAAGGTAGAGGCCTACTCGTTGGTTCTTCTTCCAGAGATGAGCGGAAGCCAGGGGAACCACGATCCACCCAGGTGGAGAGGAGATTGTCATTGTTTTTTCCGGCTTGGGAACGTATCTCACATAGCGGTTGGATTTTGGGCCTAATTCGATTTTGTCTTAAATTTCAATTCCAAACCCTTCCTTACAGGAGATTTGTAATTGTTCCCTCTAGCTCCTCCCCAGAGCAGCAGGCTGCCCTCATATCGGAAATACAAGACCTAACAAAGAAAAACGTCTTGATTGAGGTCCCGAAAACAGAAGAGGGAGACGGATTCTACTCCTCGCTCTTCTTGATTCCCAAGCCGGATGGGTGTTTCAGGACTATCATAAATTTAAAATCCTTAAATAGGTTTCTTAGAATAGACACCGTCAAAATGGAATCGTTAAAAACAATAATAAAATTGCTTTTTCCCCACTGTTTTATGGTTGTCCTGAATCTAAAAGACGCTTACTACCATGTCCCCATTCATAAGGATTATCAAAAGTATTTAAGATTAGCCATCAAAATTAAAGGGGTGATAAAACACTACCAGTACACCACCCTTCCCTTTGGATTAGCTATAGCCCCAAGAGTTTTTACTAAACTGGTGGCGGAAGTGATGGCCCACATAAGAGAAAAATATATTTTAATAATCCCGTACCTCGATGATTTCCTGATAGTGGGGGACTCCTTTGCACAATGCGAAGCCCACCTTCAGGTAACAATTTCTATCCTACAAAGACTAGGTTGGTTCCTAAATTTAGAAAAATCTAGATTGATTTCACAAAAAGCCCAACAGTTCCTGGGGGTCATTTTAGATTCAGACAAGCAGTTATGTCATTTATCAGATGAGAAAATTACGAAAATTCAGGGACTAGTGAAACACTGTATAGATAGTCCCTCCATGACACTGCGCAAAGCCATGTCCTTATTGGGGACCCTGACCTCAAGTTTTTCGGCGGTAAGCTGGTCCCAATTTCATTCAAGGGCTCTTCAATGGGATGTCTTGTATAACGACTCACTCCTAGATGGTCATCTAGACCGGGAGTTTACCTTGGGCCCTCGCTCCTTACAATCCCTTCGCTGGTGGTTAGTTTACACTAATCTTTCTAGGGGAGTCCCTTGGGAAAATAAACCTACGGCAGTTGTAACTACAGACGCAAGTGCTACAGGTTGGGGAGCTCATTTTGAAAACAGCTCAATTCAGGGAACCTGGTCAGAAAATGAAGTACGGTTTTCCTCAAATGTTAAGGAACTTTTGGCGGTTGATTATGCGTTCAATGGGTTCCTTATATATTTACAGGGCCAGGATGTCCGTATACTCTCGGACAATCAAGTCTCAGTAGCGTATATAAACCATCAAGGGGGGACCCGTTCAAAGGACTTAATGAGAGTGGCAGACAGACTTCTTCAAAAAGCAGAAGATCATTTTCTCTCCCTTTCTGCGGTGCATCTAAGGGGAAAAGAAAACATCAGGGCAGATTTTCTCAGCCGCAATTCCCTAAAGGAAGGAGAATGGTCCTTCAATCCTCGAGTATTCTCCAGGATCGTGTGGGGGCAATGTGGGGTCTTCCAGCAGTGGACTTGTTTGCAACGAAGTCCAACTGGAAAGTGACAGCATTTTGTTCTCTAGACCCCAGAGAAAAGCCCCTGGCGGTGAATGCCCTCATGATACCCTGGGAGTTTCCTTTGGCGTACGCCTTCCCTCCTATGGTCCTGCTTCCGTCAGTCCTAAGGAAGATCAGGACAGACGAAGCCAGAGTGATCCTCATATGCCCCTTTTGGCCCAAGAGGTCATGGTTCTCTTGTCTCCGCAGGATGTCAATATCAGACCCCTGGATCCTTCCGGAAATCCCGGACCTTCTTACTCAGGGCCCAGTTTCCCATCCTCCAGCCCCAAATCTCCATTTGACGGCATGGAATTTGAGAGGGCACTATTAGCCAGCAAAGGGTTTTCCTCAAATTTGGTAAACACTCTCTTAAGTAGCAGAAAGCCCATTACCACCCGCATCTATGCTAGAACTTGGAGAAAATTCCTATCTTTTACAGAATTCAAGCTGGAGGATGGGATTCCTATTGGGAAGATACTAGAGTTCCTACAACGGGGGTTAGAACAGGGTCTAACCACTAGTACCTTGAAGGTACAGGTGTCGGCTTTAGGGGCCCTATTTGCATCTGATATAGCAGCAAATTATTGGGTAGCACGGTTTATAAAGGCCTCTTTCAGATGCAGACCTATCATTAAATCCAAACCCTCTCCCTGGGATCTAAACCTAGTCTTAAATGCCTTAACTAACACCCCCCTTCGAACCTCTAGAGTCAGCCACTCATAAAATTATATTTCTTAAAACAGCCTTGTTAGTGGCCCTGACTTCGGCCAGAAGAGTAAGTGACATACAGGCCTTTTCTATATCCCCTCCATTTACCCAAATTATGGATGATAGAATTGTGTTAAAGCCTGATCCTGCTTTTCTCCCAAAAGTAGTCTCGCGGTTTCATAGAACTCAAGAGGTAAATCTTCCAACCTTTTGTTTCCCCCCTAAGAATCAGAAAGAGGAGAAACTACATACATTACATGTTAGGAGGTGCGTGCTTAAATATTTGGAGGTTTTACAAAAATATGCCATCGGGGGCCAGAAAAGGTTGTAAAGCTTCAAAATCCACAATCGCAAGGTGGATTAGAGAGGCCATCTCCCTCGCTTACTCCTCGGGGGATAGGGAAGTACCGGAAGGGTTGAGAGCACACTCCACCAGAGCGGTAGCGACTTCCTGGGCCGAGAAGACGGGGGTTTCCATCGAGGACATATGTAAGGCTGCCACCTGGTCTTCTCCCTCCACCTTCTATAGGCATTATAGATTGGACTTGGGTGACTCTTCTGACCTCACCTTTGGGAGAAGGGTGCTTCAAGCTGTGGTCCCTCCCTAATCTCCTTTCGTCTGTGTAATTCTCTCGTGGTGCTGTCATAGGAGTACGAATAAAGCCTTAGTTACTTACCGGTAAAAGGATTTTTTTGGAGCCCATGACAGCACCCTTATATTCCCTCCCTACACTGGTGTTGTTATTGCACTCCCATAGAGTTGTTTCTTCTTTTTTTGCACCTTCGGGGGAAGTTACTTAAAGTAATTGGCTTAAAATGAATTTGTGTTGTTGTTATTAACCTTGGCGGTCCTCTCATGCTCTGTTAACTAAACTGAGGCGGGAGAGAGGTGCCGCCCTTTTTAACCTGTAGGTTTCCTGTCCATGATGGGCGGATCCCTCTCTCTCTTGTGGTGCTGTCATGGGCTCCGAAAAATCCCGTTACCGGTAAGTAACTAAGGCTTTTTCCAGCATTCCTCACATGTATCGCCCGTCGGTACTATGTTCAAGGAGTGGTCCTGCACCGCTCCCGGCACATTAACCCCCGAAATGCTGCGATCGAACTCGATCACAGCATTCTGGGAGCATGGGGAGGTAAACGCCGATATCAAAAAATGTCATGTGCCCGAAAATGGTACCAATAAAAACGTCAACCCGTCAAAACAAGCCGACACATGACTCTGTCGGAATATGGAAAAATTATAGCTCTCAAAATATGGCGATGCAAAAACTAGTCTTTGCAAAGAAAAAAAAAGGGGTTTTCAGTGTGTGACAGCTGTCAATCACAAAAACCCGATATCGATCTGGTATCGATGTAATCGTATCGACCCGAAGAATAAAGTCGTCTAATCACTTATACCACACGAGGAACGGCGTAAAAAATAAACTCTAGGGTTAGGGTTGGGCTAGGGTTAGGATTCTTTCAAAAGTAAAGAAAAAAAATAAAAATAACGATGATATGGCGACTAGCGTTGAGCGCAAGTGCTCGCTACTTGAGTGTGCATTGGGTGCTCGGGTATGCACTGAGTATCGCGGGTGCTCGAGTGACATGCTCGAGTCCCCGCCCCATATGTTTTGCAGTTGTTATACAGCCCAAAAAAACTTGCTGGGATTGCCTGCCAAGCAATCCCCGCATGTTTTCTCTTGGGTGTCTAACAACCTTGGAACATGCGGGGCAGGGACTCGAGCATGTCACTTGAGCACCCGCGATACTTGGTGCATACCCGAGCACCCGATGCAAACTCAAGTAGCGAGCACTTGCGCTCAAGACTAATGAAAACATTAGGTAATCATATTGAATTAGTTATCAAATTCTGTGTCGTACCTCTGGGTTCAAAATGTTCACTATACCCCTTGATAAAATCCTTGAGGGGTGTAGTTTCCAAAATTGGGTCACTTGTGGGAGGTTTCCACTGTTTAGGCACATCAGGGTCTCCCCAAACGCAACATGACGTCCGCTAATTATTTTCAGAATACATTCAAAAAGTCAAATGGCGCTCCTTCCCTTCTGAACCCTGCCGTGCGCCCAAACAGTGGTTTTCCCCCACATATGGGGTATTGGTGTGCTCAGGAGGAATTGCAAAACAAATTTTGGGGTCCATTTTTCCCTAACACCCTTGTGAAAATACAAAAAAAATTGTGAGCTAAAAGTAACATTTTTGTGAAAAAAGTTAAATGTTAATTTTTTTCTTCCACATTCCAAAAATTCCCGTGAAGCACCTGAAGGGTTAATAAACTTGAATGTGGTTTTGAGCACCTTCAGGGATGTAGTTTTTAGAATGGTGTCACTTTTGGGTATTTTCTGTCATAAAGGCCCCTCAAAGTCACGTCAAAAGTGATGTGGTCCCTAAAAAAAATGGTTTTGTAAATTTTGTTGGAAACCCTTATAACTTCCTAACAAAAAAAAAATTTTGGTTCCAAAATTGTGCTGATGTAAAGCAGACATGTGGGAAATGATATTTATTAACTATTTTGTGTGACAGATCTCTCTGATTTAATGGCATGAAAATGAAAAATTTTGAAAATTGCGTAATTTTCTAAATTTTCGCCAAATTTCAGTTTTTTCACAAATAAACGCAAGTGATATCGAAGAAATTTTACCACAATCATGAAGTACAGTATGAAAAAATCTCAGAATCAGGGGGATCCGTTGAAGCATTTCACCATAAAGTGACAGCACTTAGAACCACAGTTCTGCACCGCCCTATATCTCATCCCTCATTTTTGTGTATCGCCACTCCCGTGCCCTCTGTTCTGCAACTGATCTAAAACTAACATCCTCCTTAATCCAAACCTAACACCTCCGTCTCTAAGACTTCTCTCGTGCCGCGCCAGTTTTCTGGAATGCACTGCCCCAAACGATTCGACTGATATCTAGCCCCCAAGTCTTCAAACATGCTTTAAAAACACATCTGTTTAGACAAGCCGACCACCTCAACTCATGAACCTAACTCTCCCCTGTTCCCTCCTAAATGTTAATCTTAATCTGCCCCTGTGTATTCATCTGTCTCCACATCCACCATGCACCAAATACCAGACGGTAACTGCCCTAGACAGATACTGGCTGATGACCATGTTCTACCTATTGTGTTCCCCCCCATTTCCATATAGATTGTAAGCTTGTGAGCAGGGCCCTCAATCCTCCTGTAACTGCTGACATGTGATATATTGTATTGTTTCTATTGTTTGTATATGTCTCTACTTAATTGTAAAGTGCTGCGGAATACGTTGGCGCTATATAAATAAAAAATATTATTATAATTGTAAAAATTGGCCTGCTCATTAACGTGCAAACCACCCTCGGGGGTAAAGGGGTTAATAGGAGGTAATGGTTTCTGAGTCACAAATTGGACAAATACTTTCCTTCATCAGAACTGACATCAGATGATGAAGAAATCGGCCGCTCACATAAGTATAATTCATCTCCAGCTGTATATTATCCTCCATATTATAAATGCACGACCTGTGACATCACATATAACAGGATCACATTATTATCTATTCAGATTGTGGCTGAACAGTGAATATTCATCTAAAGCTCCTCACCTGGGCGGTTATCTGTAGGGGTCTCCTCTTTACACCGCTGATCGCCCCTCACATTTCTCTCTGGAGCAGTAATATTGTTCAGATCTTTATCCAGATCCAAAAGCTGCAAAACAAATATTGTAAAAGTCCCCGATGATTGGAGAAGTCACCAGGAATAATGGTGAGAAGATCCGGCCATGTCTGTGGTCAGCTGTGATCCTGCCGTCTCCACCGCTCTCATTACACAAGTATAAAACATCTAATACTGGAGGAGAAGACAAGACTGAACACAAGGAGGTCACAGCCATCTACACATCATAGGGGAGATCTCCATCTACCTGATGGTCCTGTGCAGGAGGAGGAGCGGGACATCTCTCTGGGGTTGTCCTCTTACTGGAGAGACCTGCAGGAGACACAGACAGGACTGACATCATTATTACATACAGAGAATTATAGGCCGTGTGGATTTAGTCCTGTCTATTACCTGGTGATGTGCAGGGCCGGTGCTCCTCCATCATCACCTCCTTGTACCGATCCTTGTGTCCTTCTAGATACTCCCACTCCTCCATAGAGAAATAGACGGTGACGTCCTGACACCTTATAGGAACCTGACACACACAATGATACCGTCATCACCCAGAATCCTCCAGTGCCGTCCTGTATAATGTCCCAGCATTCCCAGCAGTGTCACCTCTCCAGTCAGCAGCTCAATCATCTTGTTGGTGAGTTCTAGGATCTTCTGGTCATTGATGTCCTCATGTATCCGGGGGTGAGGTGGAGGCTCCGGGATTGGGCTCAGGGTTCCTCCCCGTCCTTCAGACACAGGGGCCTGACAGCAATCACTAGAGGTCTTCTTCACTACTGTGTAATCCTGAGTGTGGAGACATTAATAATATCACTACAGACATTTCCAGAGTCCATCACCTCTCCGGTCATATCACCTGTTATTCCCATAGATAATGATGTCATGTGATGACATCACAACCTCTCACCTCTCCGGTGATATCACCTGTTATTCCCATAGATAATGATGTCATGTGATGACATCACAACCTCTCACCTCTCCGGTCATATCACCTGTTATTCCCATAAATAATGATGTCATGTGATGACATCACAACCTCTCACCTCTCCGGTCATATCACCTGTTATTCCCATAGATAATGATGTCATGTGATGACATCAGAACCTCTCACCTCTCCGGTCATATCACCTGTTATTCCCATAGATAATGATGTCATGTGATGACATCACAACCTCTCACCTCTCCGGTCATATCACCTGTTATTCCCATAGATAATGATGTCATGTGATGACATCAGAACCTCTCACCTCTCCGGTCATATCACCTGTTATTCCCATAGATAATGATGTCATGTGATGACATCAGAACCTCTCACCTCTCCGGTAAGATGGAAGATTATCTCCAGGGTGAGATTTATTATCCTCTCCGCCATCTTGCCTCTGTCCTTATTCATCCTTGACACATTAATCAGGAAGATTCTCGCAGAGACGTTATCAGCAGAGGATCCTTGATTGTAGGAACCTGAATGGGAAAAAGATGAGATGATAAAAACAACATAAACTTTATAGTAAACAATACAGAGAAACGTTTAAAGACTAATCATCATTTTAACTCTACCACAAATTCTGCCTCTAGGTGGCGCTGCAATTGTGCTGCGGTCAGCATTAGGGGATACAGGCACAGTCTTGTTTAACAATAGTGTGGCTGGAGGAAGAAGGGGTTCGGGAACTGATTGTGGAGTGGTAGAGTCCAGGTGTAACAAGCCAGATTACCCTCCCCCCCGCCAAGAATATACCCGGGGTATAAATTGGCCTAGGCCAGATTATACCCCTCCGGGTCAGAATATACCCCAGCTGCTGTAGATCAGATTTTTCACGCCTTTGAGAACCATTGAGTGATATACTTAATAATAACGGGGCCCCAGTCAGTGCACAGGGGCCCCAGGCAGCGAGCAAGGTGGGCGGGGGAAGAGACAGCACGCAATGGGGGGGAGACAGCGCGCAGGGCCCCTGTGCGCGCTGTCTGGGGCCCCTTTCGTGAGTATATCACTCAATCCTGTGCGATGTCTGGGCCACTTTAACCCCCGGTATATTCTGGGGGTGGAGGGTTAATCTGGACTATTACACAGGTACTGGTGTGACAGCGAGGAAAGGAAGGGGGACGGTACAGACGGGGTCCTGGCAGCTGAGCAGAGGAATACTGGACCGCCGGACAGGAGCCCTGAGGGCCACACTGAAGGCAGATACAGGCGGACTGTGGGCCACACTGAAGGCAGATACAGGAGGACTGAGGGCCACACTGGAGGCAGATACAGGAGGACTGAGGGCCACACTGGAGGCAGATACAGGAGGACTGAGGGCCACACTGGAGGCAGATACAGGAGGACTGAGGGCCACACTGGAGGCAGATACAGGAGGACTGAGGGCCACACTGGAGGCAGATACAGGAGGACTGTGGGCCACACTGAAGGGAGATACAGGAGGACTGAGGGCCACACTGGAGGCAGATACAGGAGGACTGAGGGCCACACTGAAGCCAGATACAGGAGGACTGAGGGCCACACTGAAGGCAGATACAGGAGGACTGAGGGCCACACTGAAGGCAGATACAGGAGGACTGAGGGCCACACTGGAGGCAGATACAGGAGGACTGAGGGCCACACTGGAGGCAGATACAGGAGGATTGAGGGCCACACTGGAGGCAGATACAGGAGGACTGAGGGCCACAGTGGAGGCAGATACAGGAGGACTGAGGGCCACAGTGGAGGCAGATACAGGCGGACTGAGGGCCACACTGAAGGGAGATACAGGCGGACTGAGGGCCACACTGAAGGCAGATACAGGAGGACTGAGGGCCACACTGAAGGGAGATACAGGAGGACTGAGGGCCACACTGAAGGGAGATACAGGAGGACTGAGGGCCACACTGAAGGCAGATACAGGAGGACTGAGGGCCACACTGAAGGCAGATACAGGAGGACTGAGGGCCACACTGAAGGCAGATACAGAAGGACTGAGGGCCACACTGAAGGCAGACACAGGCGGACTGAGGGCCACACTGAAGGCAGATACAGGAGGACTGTGGGCCACACTGAAGGCAGATACAGGAGGACTGAGGGCCACACTGAAGGCAGATACAGGAGGACTGAGGGCCACACTGAAGGCAGATACAGGAGGACTGAGGGCCACACTGAAGGCAGATACAGGAGGACTGTGGGCCACACTGAAGGCAGATACAGGAGGACTGAGGGCCACACTGGAGGCAGATACAGGAGGACTGAGGGCCACACTGAAGGCAGACACAGGCGGACTGAGGGCCACACTGAAGGCAGATACAGGAGGACTGTGGGCCACACTGAAGGCAGATACAGGAGGACTGAGGGCCACACTGAAGGCAGATACAGGAGGACTGTGGGCCACACTGAAGGCAGATACAGGAGGACTGTGGGCCACACTGAAGGCAGATACAGGAGGACTGAGGGCCACACTGGAGGCAGATACAGGAGGACTGTGGGGCGGACATGACAGTAATATCACAATCGTCTAGTGCGGAGCCTCCTCGTGTAACCGCTGATCTGCGGCCTCCATTATAGAGGCTGTCTGGTGTAGACAAGTTATCAGCAGCCTCCAGGAGAAGCGATACGTTACTGATCGTGGGGTCCAACCACCGGGAGCGGCACTGATAATCGGACGGGGAATGTTTATCCCTATTATACAACGGGTGCAGGTCGGACGCTCGAACACCGCTCCATTCATCCTCTATGGGGCAGCCAGAAAAAGCCGAGCGCACACGACATCACACACGAAGAGAACTCGATCACTGACGTCACCGCGACCGCTGCAGCCCATCGAATACAACACCGGTCATGTGACATCAGATGTAATCCACAACCACACAAATAAACGCAACTCATCCCATAATCACAGAGAGCGCCATCACCAGCCCCGAACCACAGCGACAACAAGGGGTTAATCACCCCGAGAGCACAACACACCTCCACCAGCAGAGCCGGCACCGCCGTGTGCTGCCAGGACCTGTGTGACGTCACCGTCATGTGATCAGTCACATGATCAGGGGCGGAGCTCCAGGGTTCTCTGCTCAGTGTCTGCAGGACTCTGCTGTGCTGGATGATGTATAGTATTATAGAGGAGGACGGAGCAGAGCCGAGTGTGTAATGTGCGGAGCGGAGCCGAGTGTGTAATGTGCTGAGCGGAGCCGAGTGTGTAATGTGCGGAGCGGAGCCGAGTGTGTAATGTGCGGAGCCGAGCGTGTAATGTGCGGAGCGGAGCCGAGTGTGTAATGTGCGGAGCCGAGTGTGTAATGTGCTGAGCGGAGCCGAGTGTGTAATGTGCGGAGCCGAGTGTGTAATGTGCGGAGCGGAGCCGAGTGTGTAATGTGCGGAGCGGAGCCGAGTGTGTAATGTGCGGAGCCGAGTGTGTAATGTGCGGAGCGGAGCCGAGTGTGTAATGTGCGGAGCGGAGCCGAGTGTGTAATGTGCGGAGCCGAGTGTGTAATGTGCGGAGCGGAGCCGAGTGTGTAATGTGCGGAGCGGAGTCGAGTGTGTAATGTGCGGTGCGGAGCCGAGTGTGTAATGTGCGGAGCGGAGCCGAGTGTGTAATGTGCGGAGCCGAGTGTGTAATGTGCGGAGCCGAGTGTGTAATGTGCTGAGCGGAGCCGAGTGTGTAATGTGCGGAGCCGAGTGTGTAATGTGCGGAGCGGAGCCGAGTGTGTAATGTGCGGAGCGGAGCCGAGTGTGTAATGTGCAGAGCGGAGCCGAGTGTGTAATGTGCGGAGCCGAGTGTGTAATGTGCGGAGCGGAGCCGAGTGTGTAATGTGCGGAGCGGAGCCGAGTGTGTAATGTGCGGAGCAGAGCCGAGTGTGTAATGTGCGGAGCCGAGTGTGTAATGTGCGGAGCGGAGCCGAGTGTGTAATGTGCGGAGCCGAGTGTGTAATGTGCTGAGCGGAGCCGTGTGTGTAATGTGCAGAGCGGAGCCGAGTGTGTAATGTGCGGAGCCGAGTGTGTAATGTGCGGAGCGGAGCCGAGTGTGTAATGTGCGGAGCAGAGCCGAGTGTGTAATGTGCGGAGCCGAGTGTGTAATGTGCTGAGCGGAGCCGTGTGTGTAATGTGCAGAGCGGAGCCGAGTGTGTAATGTGCGGAGCCGAGTGTGTAATGTGCGGAGCGGAGCCGAGTGTGTAATGTGCGGAGCGGAGCCGAGTGTGTAATGTGCGGAGCAGAGCCGAGTGTGTAATGTGCGGAGCCGAGTGTGTAATGTGCGGAGCGGAGCAGAGCCGAGTGTGTAATGTGCGGAGCGGAGCCGAGTGTGTAATGTGCGGAGCGGAGCCGAGTGTGTAATGTGCGGAGCGGAGCCGAGTGTGTAATGTGCGGAGCGGAGCCGAGTGTGTAATGTGCGGAGCGGAGCCGAGTGTGTAATGTGCGGAGCCGAGTGTGTAATGTGCAGAGCCGAGCGTGTAATGTGCGGAGCGGAGCCGAGTGTGTAATGTGCGGAGCCGAGTGTGTAATGTGCGGAGCGGAGCCGAGTGTGTAATGTGCAGAGCCGAGCGTGTAATGTGCGGAGCGGAGCCGAGTGTGTAATGTGCGGAGCAGAGCCGAGTGTGTAATGTGCGGAGCGGAGCCGAGCGTGTAATGTGCGGAGCGGAGCCGAGCGTGTAATGTGCGGAGCGGAGCCGAGCGTGTAATGTGCGGAGCGGAGCCGAGCGTGTAATGAGCGGAGCGGAGCCGAGTGTGTAATGTGCGGAGCGGAGCCGAGTGTGTAATGTGCGGAGCCGAGTGTGTAATGTGCGGAGCGGAGCCGAGTGTGTAATGTGCGGAGCGGAGCCGAGCGTGTAATGTGCGGAGCGGAGCCGAGCGTGTAATGTGCGGAGCGGAGCCGAGTGTGTAATGTGCGGAGCGGAGCCGAGTGTGTAATGTGCGGAGCGGAGCCGAGTGTGTAATGTGCGGAGCGGAGCCGAGTGTGTAATGTGCGGAGCGGAGCCGAGTGTGTAATGTGCGGAGCGGAGCCGAGCGTGTAATGTGCGGAGCCGAGTGTGTAATGTGCGGAGCGGAGCCGAGTGTGTAATGTGCGGAGCCGAGTGTGTAATGTGCAGAGCCGAGTGTGTAATGTGCGGAGCGGAGCCGAGTGTGTAATGTGCGGAGCGGAGCCGAGTGTGTAATGTGCGGAGCGGAGCCGAGTGTGTAATGTGCGGAGCCGAGTGTGTAATGTGCGGAGCGGAGCCGAGTGTGTAATGTGCAGAGCCGAGTGTGTAATGTGCAAAGCCGAGTGTGTAATGTGCGGAGCGGAGCCGAGTGTGTAATGTGCGGAGCGGAGCCGAGTGTGTAATGTGCGGAGCGGAGCCGAGTGTGTAATGTGCGGAGCGGAGCCGAGCGTGTAATGTGCGGAGCGGAGCTGAGCGTGTAATGTGCGGAGCGGAGCCGAGCGTGTAATGTGCGGAGCGGAGCCGAGCGTGTAATGTGCGGAGCGGAGCCGAGCGTGTAATGTGCGGAGCGGAGCGGAGTGTGTAATGTGCGGAGCGGAGTGTGTAATGTGCGGAGCGGAGCCGAGTGTGTAATGTGCGGAGCGGAGCCGAGTGTGTAATGTGCGGAGCGGAGCCGAGTGTGTAATGTGCGGAGCGGAGCCGTGTGTGTAATGTGCGGAGCGGAGCCGAGGGTGTAATGTGCGGAGCGGAGCCGTGTGTGTAATGTGCGGAGCGGAGCCGAGCGTGTAATGTGCGGAGCGGAGCCGAGCGTGTAATGTGCGGAGCGGAGCCGAGCGTGTAATGTGCGGAGCGGAGCCGAGCGTGTAATGTGCGGAGCGGAGCCGAGCGTGTAATGTGCGGAGCGGAGCCGAGCGTGTAATGTGCGGAGCGGAGCCGAGCGTGTAATGTGCGGAGCGGAGCCGAGCGTGTAATGTGCGGAGCGGAGCCGAGCGTGTAATGTGCGGAGCGGAGCCGAGCGTGTAATGTGCGGAGCGGAGCCGAGCGTGTAATGTGCGGAGCGGAGCCGAGTGTGTAATGTGCGGAGCCGAGCGTGTAATGTGCGGAGCGGAGCCGAGCGTGTAATGTGCGGAGCGGAGCCGAGCGTGTAATGTGCGGAGCGGAGCCGAGCGTGTAATGTGCGGAGCGGAGCCGAGCGTGTAATGTGCGGAGCGGAGCCGAGCGTGTAATGTGCGGAGCGGAGCCGAGCGTGTAATGTGCGGAGCGGAGCCGAGCGTGTAATGTGCGGAGCCGAGCCGAGCGTGTAATGTGCGGAGCCGAGCCGAGCGTGTAATGTGCGGAGCCGAGCCGAGCGTGTAATGTGCGGAGCCGAGCCGAGCGTGTAATGTGCGGAGCCGAGCCGAGCGTGTAATGTGCGGAGCCGAGCGTGTAATGTGCGGAGCCGAGCGTGTAATGTGCGGAGCCGAGCGTGTAATGTGCGGAGCCGAGCGTGTAATGTGCGGAGCCGAGCGTGTAATGTGCGGAGCGGAGCCGAGCGTGTAATGTGCGGAGCGGAGCCGAGCGTCTAATGTGCGGAGCGGAGCCGAGCGTGTAATGTGCGGAGCGGAGCCGAGCGTGTAATGTGCGGAGCGGAGCCGAGCGTGTAATGTGCGGAGCGGAGCCGTGTGTGTAATGTGCGGAGCGGAGCCGAGTGTGTAATGTGCGGAGCCGAGCGTGTAATGTGCGGAGCGGAGCCGAGCGTGTAATGTGCGGAGCGGAGCCGAGCGTGTAATGTGCGGAGCGGAGCCGAGCGTGTAATGTGCGGAGCGGAGCCGAGCGTGTAATGTGCGGAGCGGAGCCGAGCGTGTAATGTGCGGAGCGGAGCCGAGCGTGTAATGTGCGGAGCGGAGCCGAGCGTGTAATGTGCGGAGCGGAGCCGAGCGTGTAATGTGCGGAGCGGAGCCGAGTGTGTGCGGAGCGGAGCCGAGCGTGTAATGTGCGGAGCCGAGCGTGTAATGTGCGGAGCCGAGCGTGTAATGTGCGGAGCCGAGCGTGTAATGTGCGGAGCGGAGCCGAGCGTGTAATGTGCGGAGCGGAGCCGAGCGTGTAATGTGCGGAGCGGAGCCGAGCGTGTAATGTGCGGAGCGGAGCCGAGCGTGTAATGTGCGGAGCCGAGTGTGTAATGTGCGGAGCGGAGCCGAGTGTGTAATGTGCGGAGCTGAGCCAAGTGTGTAATGTGCGGAGCTGAGCCAAGTGTGTAATGTGCGGAGCGGAGCCGAGTGTGTAATGTGCGGAGCGGAGCCGAGTGTGTAATGTGCGGAGCCGAGTGTGTAATGTGCGGAGCCGAGTGTGTAATGAGCGGAGCGGAGCCGAGTGTGTAATGTGCGGAGCGGAGCCGAGCGTGTAATGTGCGGAGCCGAGTGTGTAATGAGCGGAGCGGAGCCGAGTGTGTAATGTGCGGAGCGGAGCCGAGCGTATAATGTGCGGAGCGGAGCCGAGCGTGTAATGTGCGGAGCGGAGCCGAGCGTGTAATGTGCGGAGCCGAGCGTGTAATGTGCGGAGCCGAGCGTGTAATGTGCGGAGCGGAGCCGAGTGTGTAATGTGCGGAGCGGAGCTGAGCGTGTAATGTGCGGAGCCGAGTGTGTAATGTGCGGAGCCGAGTGTGTAATGTGCGGAGCCGAGTGTGTAATGTGCGGAGCCGAGTGTGTAATGTGCGGAGCGGAGCCGAGCGTGTAATGTGCGGAGCGGAGCCGAGCGTGTAATGTGCGGAGCGGAGCCGAGCGTGTAATGTGCGGAGCGGAGCCGAGCGTGTAATGTGCGGAGCGGAGCCGAGCGTGTAATGTGCGGAGCGGAGCCTAGCGTGTAATGTGCGGAGCGGAGCCGAGTGTGTAATGTGCGGAGCGGAGCCGAGTGTGTAATGTGCGGAGCGGAGCCGAGTGTGTAATGTGCGGAGCGGAGCCGAGTGTGTAATGTGCGGAGCGGAGCCGAGTGTGTAATGTGCGGAGCCGAGCGTGTAATGTGCGGATCGGAGCCGAGCGTGTAATGTGCGGATCGGAGCCGAGCGTGTAATGTGCGGAGCGGAGCCGAGTGTGTAATGTGCGGAGCGGAGCCGAGCGTGTAATGTGCGGAGCGGAGCCGAGCGTGTAATGTGCGGAGCGGAGCCGAGCGTGTAATGTGCGGAGCGGAGCCGAGCGTGTAATGTGCGGAGCCGAGTGTGTAATGTGCGGAGCCGAGTGTGTAATGTGCGGAGCGGAGCCGAGTGTGTAATGTGCGGAGCGGAGCCGAGTGTGTAATGTGCGGAGCCGAGTGTGTAATGTGCGGAGCGGAGCCGAGTGTGTAATGAGCGGAGCGGAGCCGAGCGTGTAATGTGAGGAGCCGAGTGTGTAATGTGCGGAGCGGAGCCGAGCGTATAATGAGCGGAGCCGAGCGTGTAATGTGCGGAGCGGAGCCGAGCGTGTAATGTGCGGAGCGGAGCCGAGCGTGTAATGTGCGGAGCGGAGCCGAGCGTGTAATGTGCGGAGCGGAGCCGAGCGTGTAATGTGCGGAGCGGAGTCGAGCGTGTAATGAGCGGAGCCGAGCGTGTAATGAGCGGAGCCGAGCGTGTAATGTGCGGAGCGGAGCCGAGCGCGTAATGTGCGGAGCGGAGCCGAGCGCGTAATGTGCGGAGCGGAGCCGAGCGCGTAATGTGCGGAGCGGAGCCGAGCACGTAATGTGCGGAGCGGAGCCGAGCGCGTAATGTGCGGAGCGGAGCCGAGCGCGTAATGTGCGGAGCGGAGCCGAGTGCGTAATGTGCGGAGCGGAGCCGAGTGCGTAATGTGCGGAGCGGAGCCGAGTGCGTAATGTGCGGAGCGGAGCCGAGTGTGTAATGTGCGGAGCGGAGCCGAGTGTGTAATGTGCGTAGCGGAGCCGAGTGCGTAATGTGCGGAGCGGAGCGGAGCGTGTAATGTGCGTAGCGGAGTCGAGTGCGTAATGTGCGGAGCGGAGCCGAGTGCGTAATGTGCGGAGCGGAGCCGAGTGTGTAATGTGCGGAGCGGAGCCGAGTGTGTAATGAGCGGAGCCGAGTGTGTAATGTGCGGAGCCAAGTGTGTAATGTGCGGGGCGGAGCCGAGTGTGTAATGTGCGGAGCGGAGCCGAGCGTGTAATGTGCGGAGCCGAGCGTGTAATGTGCGGAGCCGAGTGTGTAATGAGCGGAGCGGAGCCGAGTGTGTAATGTGCGGAGCGGAGCCGAGTGTGTAATGTGCGGAGCGGAGCCGAGTGTGTAATGTGCGGAGCAGAGCCGAGTGTGTAATGTGCGGAGCCGAGCGTGTAATGAGCGGAGCGGAGCCGAGCGTGTAATGTGCGGAGCGGAGCCGAGCGTGTAATGTGCGGAGCGGAGCCGAGCGTGTAATGTGCGGAGCGGAGCCGAGCGTGTAATGTGCGGAGCGGAGCCGAGCGTGTAATGTGCGGAGCGGAGCCGAGCGTGTAATGTGCGGAGCGGAGCCGAGCGTGTAATGTGCGGAGCCGAGTGTGTAATGAGCGGAGCGGAGCCGAGTGTGTAATGTGCGGAGCGGAGCCGAGTGTGTAATGTGCGGAGCGGAGCCGAATGTGTAATGTGCGGAGCGGAGCCGAGTGTGTAATGTGCGGAGCGGAGCCGAGTGTGTAATGAGCGGAGCGGAGCCGAGTGTGTAATGTGCGGAGCGGAGCCGAGTGTGTAATGTGCGGAGCGGAGCCGAGTGTGTAATGTGCGGAGCGGAGCCGAGTGTGTAATGTGCGGAGCGGAGCCGAGTGTGTAACGTGCGGAGCGGAGCCGAGTGTGTAACGTGCGGAGCGGAGCCGAGTGTGTAACGTGCGGAGCGGAGCCGAGTGTGTAACGTGCGGAGCGGAGCCGAGTGTGTAACGTGCGGAGCGGAGCCGAGTGTGTAACGTGCGGAGCGGAGCCGAGTGTGTAACGTGCGGAGCGGAGCCGAGCGTGTAACGTGCGGAGCGGAGCCGAGCGTGTAATGTGCGGAGCGGAGCCGAGCGTGTAATGTGCGGAGCGGAGCCGAGCGTGTAATGTGCGGAGCGGAGCCGAGCGTGTAATGTGCGGAGAGGAGCCGAGCGTGTAATGTGCGGAGCGGAGCCGAGCGTGTAATGTGCGGAGCGGAGCCGAGCGTGTAATGTGCGGAGCGGAGCCGAGCGTGTAATGTGCGGAGCGGAGCCGAGCGTGTAATGTGCGGAGCGGAGCCGAGTGTGTAATGTGCGGAGCCGAGCGTGTAATGTGCGGAGCGGAGCCGAGCGTGTAATGTGCGGAGCGGAGCCGAGCGTGTAATGTGCGGAGCCGAGTGTGTAATGTGCGGAGCGGAGCCGAGCGTGTAATGTGCGGAGCGGAGCCGAGCGTGTAATGTGCGGAGCGGAGCCGAGCGTGTAATGTGCGGAGCCGAGCGTGTAATGTGCGGAGCCGAGTGTGTAATGTGCGGAGCGGAGCCGAGTGTGTAATGTGCGGAGCGGAGCCGAGTGTGTAATGTGCGGAGCGGAGCCGAGTGTGTAATGTGCGGAGCCGAGTGTGTAATGTGCGGAGCGGAGCCGAGTGTGTAATGAGCGGAGCGGAGCCGAGCGTGTAATGTGCGGAGCCGAGCGTATAATGAGCGGAGCCGAGCGTGTAATGTGCGGAGCGGAGCCGAGCGTGTAATGTGCGGAGCGGAGCCGAGCGTGTAATGTGCGGAGCGGAGCCGAGCGTGTAATGTGCGGAGCGGAGCCGAGCGCGTAATGTGCGGAGCGGAGCCGAGCGCGTAATGTGCGGAGCGGAGCCGAGCGCGTAATGTGCGGAGCGGAGCCGAGCGCGTAATGTGCGGAGCGGAGCCGAGCGCGTAATGTGCGGAGCGGAGCCGAGCGCGTAATGTGCGGAGCGGAGCCGAGCGCGTAATGTGCGGAGCGGAGCCGAGTGCGTAATGTGCGGAGCGGAGCCGAGTGCGTAATGTGCGGAGCGGAGCCGAGTGCGTAATGTGCGGAGCGGAGCCGAGTGCGTAATGTGCGGAGCGGAGCCGAGCGTGTAATGTGCGGAGCCGAGCGTGTAATGTGCGGAGCCGAGCGTGTAATGTGCGGAGCCGAGTGCGTAATGTGCGGAGCGGAGCCGACTGCGTAATGTGCGGAGCGGAGCCGAGTGCGTAATGTGCGGAGCGGAGCCGAGTGCGTAATGTGCGGAGCGGAGCCGAGTGCGTAATGTGCGGAGCGGAGCCGAGTGCGTAATGTGCGGAGCGGAGCCGAGTGTGTAATGTGCGGAGCGGAGCCGAGTGTGTAATGTGCGGAGCGGAGCGTGTAATGTGCGGAGCGGAGCCGAGCGTGTAATGTGCGGAGCCGAGCGTGTAATGTGCGGAGCCGAGTGCGTAATGTGCGGAGCGGAGCCGACTGCGTAATGTGCGGAGCGGAGCCGAGCGCGTAATGTGCGGAGCGGAGCCGACTGCGTAATGTGCGGAGCGGAGCCGAGTGCGTAATGTGCGGAGCGGAGCCGAGTGCGTAATGTGCGGAGCGGAGCCGAGTGCGTAATGTGCGGAGCGGAGCCGAGTGCGTAATGTGCGGAGCGGAGCCGAGCGTGTAATGTGCGGAGCCGAGCGTGTAATGTGCGGAGCCGAGCGTGTAATGTGCGGAGCCGAGCGCGTAATGTGCGGAGCGGAGCCGACTGCGTAATGTGCGGAGCGGAGCCGAGTGCGTAATGTGCGGAGCGGAGCCGAGTGCGTAATGTGCGGAGCGGAGCCGAGTGCGTAATGTGCGGAGCGGAGCCGAGTGTGTAATGTGCGGAGCGGAGCCGAGTGTGTAATGTGCGGAGCGGAGCCGAGTGTGTAATGTGCGGAGCGGAGCGTGTAATGTGCGGAGCGGAGCCGAGTGTGTAATGTGCGGAGCGGAGCCGAGTGCGTAATGTGCGGAGCGGAGCCGAGTGCGTAATGTGCGGAGCCGAGTGTGTAATGTGCGGAGCGGAGCCGAGTGTGTAATGTGCGGAGCGGAGCCGAGTGTGTAATGTGCGGAGCGGAGCCGAGTGTGTAATGTGCGGAGCCGAGCGTGTAATGTGCGGAGCCGAGCGTGTAATGTGCGGAGCGGAGCCGAGCGTGTAATGTGCGGAGCGGAGCCGAGCGTGTAATGTGCGGAGCGGAGCCGAGCGTGTAATGTGCGGAGCGGAGCCGAGCGTGTAATGTGCGGAGCCGAGTGTGTAATGTGCGGAGCTGAGCCAAGTGTGTAATGTGCGGAGCTGAGCCAAGTGTGTAATGTGCGGAGCGGAGCCGAGTGTGTAATGTGCGGAGCGGAGCCGAGTGTGTAATGTGCGGAGCCGAGTGTGTAATGTGCGGAGCCGAGTGTGTAATGAGCGGAGCGGAGCCGAGTGTGTAATGTGCGGAGCGGAGCCGAGCGTGTAATGTGCGGAGCCGAGTGTGTAATGAGCGGAGCGGAGCCGAGTGTGTAATGTGCGGAGCCGAGCGTATAATGTGCGGAGCGGAGCCGAGCGTGTAATGTGCGGAGCGGAGCCGAGCGTGTAATGTGCGGAGCCGAGCGTGTAATGTGCGGAGCCGAGCGTGTAATGTGCGGAGCGGAGCCGAGTGTGTAATGTGCGGAGCGGAGCTGAGCGTGTAATGTGCGGAGCCGAGTGTGTAATGTGCGGAGCCGAGTGTGTAATGTGCGGAGCCGAGTGTGTAATGTGCGGAGCGGAGCCGAGCGTGTAATGTGCGGAGCGGAGCCGAGCGTGTAATGTGCGGAGCGGAGCCGAGCGTGTAATGTGCGGAGCGGAGCCGAGCGTGTAATGTGCGGAGCGGAGCCGAGCGTGTAATGTGCGGAGCGGAGCCGAGTGTGTAATGTGCGGAGCGGAGCCTAGTGTGTAATGTGCGGAGCGGAGCCGAGTGTGTAATGTGCGGAGCGGAGCCGAGTGTGTAATGTGCGGAGCGGAGCCGAGTGTGTAATGTGCGGAGCCGAGCGTGTAATGTGCGGATCGGAGCCGAGCGTGTAATGTGCGGATCGGAGCCGAGCGTGTAATGTGCGGAGCGGAGCCGAGTGTGTAATGTGCGGAGCGGAGCCGAGCGTGTAATGTGCGGAGCGGAGCCGAGCGTGTAATGTGCGGAGCGGAGCCGAGCTTGTAATGTGCGGAGCGGAGCCGAGCGTGTAATGTGCGGAGCGGAGCCGAGCGTATAATGAGCGGAGCCGAGCGTGTAATGTGCGGAGCGGAGCCGAGCGTGTAATGTGCGGAGCGGAGCCGAGCGTGTAATGTGCGGAGCGGAGCCGAGCGTGTAATGTGCGGAGCGGAGCCGAGCGTGTAATGTGCGGAGCGGAGTCGAGCGTGTAATGAGCGGAGCCGAGCGTGTAATGTGCGGAGCGGAGCCGAGCGCGTAATGTGCGGAGCGGAGCCGAGCGCGTAATGTGCGGAGCGGAGCCGAGCGCGTAATGTGCGGAGCGGAGCCGAGCGCGTAATGTGCGGAGCGGAGCCGAGCACGTAATGTGCGGAGCGAGCCGAGTGCGTAATGTGCGGAGCGGAGCCGAGTGCGTAATGTGCGGAGCGGAGCCGAGTGCGTAATGTGCGGAGCGGAGCCGAGTGCGTAATGTGCGGAGCGGAGCCGAGTGCGTAATGTGCGGAGCGGAGCCGAGTGTGTAATGTGCGTAGCGGAGCCGAGTGTGTAATGTGCGTAGCGGAGCCGAGTGCGTAATGTGCGGAGCGGAGCGTGTAATGTGCGTAGCGGAGTCGAGTGCGTAATGTGCGGAGCGGAGCCGAGTGCGTAATGTGCGGAGCGGAGCCGAGTGTGTAATGTGCGGAGCGGAGCCGAGTGTGTAATGAGCGGAGCCGAGTGTGTAATGTGCGGAGCCAAGTGTGTAATGTGCGGGGCGGAGCCGAGCGTGTAATGTGCGGAGCCGAGCGTGTAATGTGCGGAGCCGAGTGTGTAATGAGCGGAGCGGAGCCGAGTGTGTAATGTGCGGAGCGGAGCCGAGTGTGTAATGTGCGGAGCGGAGCCGAGTGTGTAATGTGCGGAGCGGAGCCGAGTGTGTAATGTGCGGAGCCGAGCGTGTAATGAGCGGAGCGGAGCCGAGCGTGTAATGTGCGGAGCGGAGCCGAGCGTGTAATGTGCGGAGCGGAGCCGAGCGTGTAATGTGCGGAGCGGAGCCGAGCGTGTAATGTGCGGAGCCGAGTGTGTAATGAGCGGAGCGGAGCCGAGTGTGTAATGTGCGGAGCGGAGCCGAGTGTGTAATGTGCGGAGCGGAGCCGAATGTGTAATGTGCGGAGCGGAGCCGAGTGTGTAATGTGCGGAGCGGAGCCGAGTGTGTAATGAGCGGAGCGGAGCCGAGTGTGTAATGTGCGGAGCGGAGCCGAGTGTGTAATGTGCGGAGCGGAGCCGAGTGTGTAACGTGCGGAGCGGAGCCGAGTGTGTAACGTGCGGAGCGGAGCCGAGTGTGTAACGTGCGGAGCGGAGCCGAGTGTGTAACGTGCGGAGCGGAGCCGAGTGTGTAACGTGCGGAGCGGAGCCGAGTGTGTTATGTGCGGAGCGGAGCCGAGCGTGTAATGTGCGGAGCGGAGCCGAGCGTGTAATGTGCGGAGCGGAGCCGAGCGTGTAATGTGCGGAGCGGAGCCGAGCGTGTAATGTGCGGAGCGGAGCCGAGCGTGTAATGTGCGGAGCGGAGCCGAGCGTGTAATGTGCGGAGCGGAGCCGAGCGTGTAATGTGCGGAGAGGAGCCGAGCGTGTAATGTGCGGAGCGGAGCCGAGCGTGTAATGTGCGGAGCGGAGCCGAGCGTGTAATGTGCGGAGCGGAGCCGAGCGTGTAATGTGCGGAGCGGAGCCGAGCGTGTAATGTGCGGAGCGGAGCCGAGTGTGTAATGTGCGGAGCCGAGCGTGTAATGTGCGGAGCGGAGCCGAGCGTGTAATGTGCGGAGCGGAGCCGAGCGTGTAATGTGCGGAGCCGAGTGTGTAATGTGCGGAGCGGAGCCGAGCGTGTAATGTGCGGAGCGGAGCCGAGCGTGTAATGTGCGGAGCGGAGCCGAGCGTGTAATGTGCGGAGCCGAGCGTGTAATGTGCGGAGCCGAGTGTGTAATGTGCGGAGCGGAGCCGAGTGTGTAATGTGCGGAGCGGAGCCGAGTGTGTAATGTGCGGAGCGGAGCCGAGTGTGTAATGTGCGGAGCCGAGTGTGTAATGTGCGGAGCGGAGCCGAGTGTGTAATGAGCGGAGCGGAGCCGAGCGTGTAATGTGCGGAGCCGAGTGTGTAATGTGCGGAGCGGAGCCGAGCGTATAATGAGCGGAGCCGAGCGTGTAATGTGCGGAGCGGAGCCGAGCGTGTAATGAGCGGAGCCGAGCGTGTAATGTGCGGAGCGGAGCCGAGCGTGTAATGTGCGGAGCGGAGCCGAGCGTGTAATGTGCGGAGCGGAGCCGAGCGTGTAATGTGCGGAGCGGAGCCGAGCGTGTAATGTGCGGAGCGGAGCCGAGCGCGTAATGTGCGGAGCGGAGCCGAGCGCGTAATGTGCGGAGCGGAGCCGAGCGCGTAATGTGCGGAGCGGAGCCGAGCGCGTAATGTGCGGAGCGGAGCCGAGCGCGTAATGTGCGGAGCGGAGCCGAGCGCGTAATGTGCGGAGCGGAGCCGAGCGCGTAATGTGCGGAGCGGAGCCGAGTGCGTAATGTGCGGAGCGGAGCCGAGTGCGTAATGTGCGGAGCGGAGCCGAGTGCGTAATGTGCGGAGCGGAGCCGAGCGTGTAATGTGCGGAGCCGAGTGCGTAATGTGCGGAGCGGAGCCGAGTGCGTAATGTGCGGAGCGGAGCCGAGTGCGTAATGTGCGGAGCGGAGCCGAGTGCGTAATGTGCGGAGCGGAGCCGAGTGCGTAATGTGCGGAGCGGAGCCGAGTGTGTAATGTGCGGAGCGGAGCCGAGTGTGTAATGTGCGGAGCGGAGCGTGTAATGTGCGGAGCGGAGCCGAGTGCGTAATGTGCGGAGCGGAGCCGAGTGCGTAATGTGCGGAGCGGAGCCGAGTGCGTAATGTGCGGAGCCGAGTGTGTAATGTGCGGAGCGGAGCCGAGTGTGTAATGTGCGGAGCGGAGCCGAGTGTGTAATGTGCGGAGCGGAGCCGAGTGTGTAATGTGCGGAGGGGAGCCGAGTGTGTAATGAGCGGAGCCGAGTGTGTAATGTGCGGAGCGGAGCCGAGTGTGTAATGTGCGGAGCGGAGCTGAGTGTGTAATGTGCGGAGCCGAGTGTGTAATGTGCGGAGCGGAGCCGAGTGTGTAATGTGCGGAGCGGAGCCGAGTGTGTAATGTGCGGAGCGGAGCCGAGTGTGTAATGTGCGGAGCGGAGCCGAGTGTGTAATGTGCGGTGCGGAGCCGAGTGTGTAATGAGCGGAGCGGAGCCGAGTGTGTAATGTGCGGAGCGGAGCCGAGTGTGTAATGTACGGAGCGGAGCCGAGTGTGTAATGTGCGGAGCAGAGCCGAGTGTGTAATGTGCGGAGCCGAGCGTGTAATGAGCGGAGCGGAGCCGAGCGTGTAATGTGCGGAGCGGAGCCGAGCGTGTAATGTGCGGAGCGGAGCCGAGCGTGTAATGTGCGGAGCGGAGCCGAGCGTGTAATGTGCGGAGCGGAGCCGAGCGTGTAATGTGCGGAGCCGAGTGTGTAATGTGCGGAGCGGAGCCGAGTGTGTAATGTGCGGAGCGGAGCCGAGTGTGTAATGTGCGGAGCGGAGCCGAGTGTGTAATGTGCGGAGCGGAGCCGAGTGTGTAATGTGCGGAGCCGAGTGTGTAATGAGCGGTGCGGAGCCGAGCGTGTAATGTGCGGAGCGGAGCCGAGCGTGTAATGTGCGGAGCGGAGCCGAGTGTGTAATGTGCGGAGCGGAGCCGAGTGTGTAATGTGCGGAGCCGAGTGTGTAATGTGCGGAGCGGAGCCGAGTGTGTAATGTGCGGAGCGGAGCCGAGTGTGTAATGTGCGGAGCGGAGCCGAGTGTGTAATGTGCGGAGCGGAGCCGAGTGTGTAATGTGCGGAGCAGAGCCGAGTGTGTAATGTGCGGAGCCGAGTGTGTAATGTGCGGAGCGGAGCCGAGTGTGTAATGTGCGGAGCGGAGCCGAGTGTGTAACGTGCGGAGCGGAGCCGAGCGTGTAACGTGCGGAGCGGAGCCGAGCGTGTAACGTGCGGAGCGGAGCCGAGCGTGTAACGTGCGGAGCGGAGCCGAGCGTGTAATGTGCGGAGCGGAGCCGAGCGTGTAATGTGCGGAGCGGAGCCGAGCGTGTAATGTGCGGAGCGGAGCCGAGCGTGTAATGTGCGGAGCGGAGCCGAGCGTGTAATGTGCGGAGCGGAGCCGAGCGTGTAATGAGCGGAGCCGAGCGTGTAATGTGCGGAGCGGAGCCGAGCGTGTAATGTGCGGAGCGGAGCCGAGCGTGTAATGTGCGGAGCCGAGTGTGTAATGAGCGGAGCGGAGCCGAGTGTGTAATGTGCGGAGCGGAGCCGAATGTGTAATGTGCGGAGCGGAGCCGAGTGTGTAATGTGCGGAGCGGAGCCGAGTGTGTAATGAGCGGAGCGGAGCCGAGTGTGTAATGTGCGGAGCGGAGCCGAGTGTGTAATGTGCGGAGCGGAGCCGAGTGTGTAATGTGCGGAGCGGAGCCGAGTGTGTAATGTGCGGAGCGGAGCCGAGTGTGTAATGTGCGGAGCGGAGCCGAGTGTGTAACGTGCGGAGCCGAGTGTGTAACGTGCGGAGCCGAGTGTGTAACGTGCGGAGCGGAGCCGAGTGTGTAACGTGCGGAGCGGAGCCGAGTGTGTAACGTGCGGAGCGGAGCCGAGTGTGTAACGTGCGGAGCGGAGCCGAGTGTGTAACGTGCGGAGCGGAGCCGAGTGTGTAACGTGCGGAGCGGAGTCGAGTGTGTAATGTGCGGAGCGGAGCCGAGTGTGTAATGTGCGGAGCGGAGCCGAGTGTGTAATGTGCGGAGCCGAGTGTGTAATGTGCGGAGCGGAGCCGAGTGTGTAATGTGCGGAGAGGAGCCGAGCGTGTAATGTGCGGAGCGGAGCCGAGTGTGTAATGTGCGGAGCGGAGCCGAGCGTGTAATGTGCGGAGCCAAGTGTGTAATGTGCGGAGCCGAGCGTGTAATGTGCGGAGCGGAGCCGAGCGTGTAATGTGCGGAGCGGAGCCGAGCGTGTAATGTGCGGAGCCGAGTGTGTAATGTGCGGAGCGGAGCTGAGCGTGTAATGTGCGGAGCGGAGCCGAGCGTGTAATGTGCGGAGCGGAGCCGAGCGTGTAATATGCGGAGCCGAGTGTGTAATGTGCGAAGCGAAGCCGAGTGTGTAATGTGCGGAGCGGAGCCGAGCGTGTAATGTGCGGAGCCGAGTGTGTAATGTGCGGAGCCGAGTGTGTAATGTGCGGAGCGGAGCCGAGTGTGTAATGTGCGGAGCGGAGCCGAGTGTGTAATGTGCGGAGCGGAGCCGAGTGTGTAATGTGCGGAGCGGAGCCGAGCGTGTAATGTGCGGAGCGGAGCCGAGTGTGTAATGTGCGGAGCGGAGCCGAGTGTGTAATGAGCGGAGCCGAGTGTGTAATGTGCGGAGCGGAGCCGAGCGTGTAATGTGCGGAGCGGAGCCGAGCGTGTAATGTGCGGAGCGGAGCCGAGCGTGTAATGTGCGGAGCGGAGCCGAGTGTGTAATGTGCGGAGCGGAGCCGAGTGTGTAATGTGCGGAGCGGAGCCGAGTGTGTAATGTGCGGAGCCGAGTGTGTAATGTGCGGAGCCGAGTGTGTAATGTGCGGAGCGGAGCCGAGTGTGTAATGTGCGGAGCGGAGCCGAGTGTGTAATGTGCGGAGCGGAGCCGAGTGTGTAATGTGCGGAGCCGAGCGTGTAATGTGCGGAGCGGAGCCGAGCGTGTAATGTGCGGAGCGGAGCCGAGCGTGTAATGTGTGGAGCGGAGCCGAGCGTGTAATGTGCGGAGCGGAGCCGAGCGTGTAATGTGCGGAGCGGAGCCGAGCGTGTAATGTGCGGAGCCGAGTGTGTAATGTGCGGAGCCGAGTGTGTAATGTGCGGAGCCGAGTGTGTAATGTGCGGAGCGGAGCCGAGTGTGTAATGTGCGGAGCGGAGCCGAGTGTGTAATGTGCGGAGCCGAGTGTGTAATGTGCGGAGCGGAGCCGAGTGTGTAATGAGCGGAGCGGAGCCGAGCGTGTAATGTGCGGAGCCGAGTGTGTAATGTGCGGAGCGGAGCCGAGCGTATGAGCGGAGCCGAGCGTGTAATGTGCGGAGCGGAGCCGAGCGTGTAATGTGCGGAGCGGAGCCGAGCGTGTAATGTGCGGAGCGGAGCCGAGTGCGTAATGTGCGGAGCGGAGCCGAGTGCGTAATGTGCGGAGCGGAGCCGAGTGCGTAATGTGCGGAGCGGAGCCGAGTGCGTAATGTGCGGAGCGGAGCCGAGTGCGTAATGTGCGGAGCGGAGCCGAGTGCGTAATGTGCGGAGCGGAGCCGAGTGTGTAATGTGCGGAGCGGAGCCGAGTGCGTAATGTGCGGAGCGGAGCGGAGCGTGTAATGTGCGGAGCGGAGCCGGGTGTGTAATGTGCGGAGCGGAGCCGAGTGCGTAATGTGCGGAGCCGAGTGTGTAATGTGCGGAGCGGAGCCGAGTGTGTAATGTGCGGAGCGGAGCCGAGTGTGTAATGAGCGGAGCCGAGTGTGTAATGTGCGGAGCCGAGTGTGTAATGTGCGGAGCGGAGCCGAGTGTGTAATGAGCGGAGCCGAGTGTGTAATGTGCGGAGCCGAGTGTGTAATGTGCGGAGCGGAGCCGAGTGCGTAATGTGCGGAGCGGAGCCGAGTGTGTAATGTGCGGAGCGGAGCCGAGTGTGTAATGTGCGGAGTGGAGCCGAGTGTGTAATGTGCGGAGCAGAGCCGAGCGTGTAATGTGCGGAGCGGAGCCGAGTGTGTAATGTGCGGAGCGGAGCCGAGTGTGTAATGTGCGGAGCCGAGTGCGTAATGTGCGGAGCGGAGCCGAGTGCGTAATGTGCGGAGCGGAGCCGAGTGCGTAATGTGCGGAGCGGAGCCGAGTGCGTAATGTGCGGAGCGGAGCCGAGTGCGTAATGTGCGGAGCGGAGCCGAGTGCGTAATGTGCGGAGCGGAGCCGAGTGCGTAATGTGCGGAGCGGAGCCGAGTGCGTAATGTGCGGAGCGGAGCCGAGTGCGTAATGTGCGGAGCGGAGCCGAGCGTGTAATGTGCGGAGCCGAGTGTGTAATGTGCGGAGCGGAGCCGAGTGCGTAAGGTGCGGAGCGGAGCCGAGTGCGTAATGTGCGGAGCGGAGCCGAGTGTGTAATGTGCGGAGCGGAGCCGAGTGTGTAATGTGCGGAGCGGAGCCGAGTGTGTAATGTGCGGAGCGGAGCGTGTAATGTGCGGAGCGGAGCCGAGTGCGTAATGTGCGGAGCGGAGCCGAGTGCGTAATGTGCGGAGCCGAGTGTGTAATGTGCGGAGCGGAGCCGAGTGTGTAATGTGCGGAGCGGAGCCGAGTGTTTAATGTGCGGAGCGGAGCCGAGTGTGTAATGTGCGGAGGGGAACCGAGTGTGTAATGAGCGGAGCCGAGTGTGTAATGTGCGGAGCCGAGTGTGTAATGTGCGGAGCGGAGCCGAGTGTGTAATGTGCGGAGCGGAGCCGAGTGTGTAATGTGCGGAGCCGAGTGCGTAATGTGCGGAGCGGAGCCGAGTGCGTAATGTGCGGAGCGGAGCCGAGTGTGTAATGTGCGGAGCGGAGCCGAGTGTGTAATGTGCGGAGCGGAGCCGAGTGTGTAATGTGCGGAGCCGAGCGTGTAATGTGCGGAGCGGAGCCGAGCGTGTAATGTGCGGAGCGGAGCCGAGCGTGTAATGTGAGGAGCGGAGCCGAGCGTGTAATGTGCGGAGCGGAGCCGAGCGTGTAATGTGCGGAGCGGAGCCGAGCGTGTAATGTGCAGAGCCGAGTGTGTAATGTGCGGAGCCGAGTGTGTAATGTGCGGAGCGGAGCCGAGTGTGTAATGTGCGGAGCGGAGCCGAGTGTGTAATGTGCGGAGCCGAGTGTGTAATGTGCGGAGCGGAGCCGAGCGTGTAATGTGCGGAGCCGAGTGTGTAATGTGCGGAGCGGAGCCGAGCGTATAATGAGCGGAGCCGAGCGTGTAATGTGCGGAGCGGAGCCGAGCGTGTAATGTGCGGAGCGGAGCCGAGCGTGTAATGTGCGGAGCGGAGCCGAGTGCGTAATGTGCGGAGCGGAGCCGAGTGCGTAATGTGCGGAGCGGAGCCGAGTGCGTAATGTGCGGAGCGGAGCCGAGTGCGTAATGTGCGGAGCGGAGCCGAGTGCGTAATGTGCGGAGCGGAGCCGAGTGCGTAATGTGCGGAGCGGAGCCGAGTGTGTAATGTGCGGAGCGGAGCCGAGTGTGTAATGTGCGGAGCGGAGCCGAGTGCGTAATGTGCGGAGCGTGTAATGTGCGGAGCGGAGCCGAGTGTGTAATGTGCGGAGCGGAGCCGAGTGCGTAATGTGCGGAGCCGAGTGTGTAATGTGCGGAGCGGAGCCGAGTGTGTAATGTGCGGAGCGGAGCCGAGTGTGTAATGAGCGGAGCCGAGTGTGTAATGTGCGGAGCCGAGTGTGTAATGTGCGGAGCGGAGCCGAGTGCGTAATGTGCGGAGCGGAGCCGAGTGTGTAATGTGCGGAGCGGAGCCGAGTGTGTAATGTGCGGAGCAGAGCCGAGCGTGTAATGTGCGGAGCGGAGCCGAGTGTGTAATGTGCGGAGCGGAGCCGAGTGTGTAATGTGCGGAGCCGAGTGCGTAATGTGCGGAGCGGAGCCGAGTGCGTAATGTGCGGAGCGGAGCCGAGTGCGTAATGTGCGGAGCGGAGCCGAGTGCGTAATGTGCGGAGCGGAGCCGAGTGCGTAATGTGCGGAGCGGAGCCGAGTGCGTAATGTGCGGAGCGGAGCCGAGTGCGTAATGTGCGGAGCGGAGCCGAGTGCGTAATGTGCGGAGCGGAGCCGAGCGTGTAATGTGCGGAGCCGAGTGTGTAATGTGCGGAGCGGAGCCGAGTGCGTAATGTGCGGAGCGGAGCCGAGTGCGTAATGTGCGGAGCGGAGCCGAGTGCGTAATGTGCGGAGCGGAGCCGAGTGTGTAATGTGCGGAGCGGAGCCGAGTGTGTAATGTGCGGAGCGGAGCCGAGTGTGTAATGTGCGGAGTGGAGCCGAGTGTGTAATGTGCGGAGCGGAGCGTGTAATGTGCGGAGCGGAGCGTGTAATGTGCGGAGCGGAGCCGAGTGCGTAATGTGCGGAGCGGAGCCGAGTGCGTAATGTGCGGAGCCGAGTGTGTAATGTGCGGAGCGGAGCCGAGTGTGTAATGTGCGGAGCGGAGCCGAGTGTTTAATGTGCGGAGCGGAGCCGAGTGTGTAATGTGCGGAGGGGAACCGAGTGTATAATGAGCGGAGCCGAGTGTGTAATGTGCGGAGCCGAGTGTGTAATGTGCGGAGCGGAGCCGAGTGTGTAATGTGCGGAGCGGAGCCGAGTGTGTAATGTGCGGAGCCGAGTGCGTAATGTGCGGAGCGGAGCCGAGTGCGTAATGTGCGGAGCGGAGCCGAGTGCGTAATGTGCGGAGCGGAGCCGAGTGCGTAATGTGCGGAGCGGAGCCGAGTGCGTAATGTGCGGAGCGGAGCCGAGTGTGTAATGTGCGGAGCGGAGCCGAGTGTGTAATGAGCGGAGCCGAGTGTGTAATGTGCGGAGCCGAGTGTGTAATGTGCGGAGCGGAGCCGAGTGCGTAATGTGCGGAGCGGAGCCGAGTGTGTAATGTGCGGAGCGGAGCCGAGTGTGTAATGTGCGGAGCAGAGCCGAGCGTGTAATGTGCGGAGCGGAGCCGAGTGTGTAATGTGCGGAGCGGAGCCGAGTGTGTAATGTGCGGAGCCGAGTGCGTAATGTGCGGAGCGGAGCCGAGTGCGTAATGTGCGGAGCGGAGCCGAGTGCGTAATGTGCGGAGCGGAGCCGAGTGCGTAATGTGCGGAGCGGAGCCGAGTGCGTAATGTGCGGAGCGGAGCCGAGTGCGTAATGTGCGGAGCGGAGCCGAGTGCGTAATGTGCGGAGCGGAGCCGAGCGCGTAATGTGCGGAGCGGAGCCGAGCGTGTAATGTGCGGAGCCGAGTGTGTAATGTGCGGAGCGGAGCCGAGTGCGTAATGTGCGGAGCGGAGCCGAGTGCGTAATGTGCGGAGCGGAGCCGAGTGCGTAATGTGCGGAGCGGAGCCGAGTGTGTAATGTGCGGAGCGGAGCCGAGTGTGTAATGTGCGGAGTGGAGCCGAGTGTGTAATGTGCGGAGCGGAGCGTGTAATGTGCGGAGCGGAGCGTGTAATGTGCGGAGCGGAGCGTGTAATGTGCGGAGCGGAGCCGAGTGCGTAATGTGCGGAGCGGAGCCGAGTGCGTAATGTGCGGAGCCGAGTGTGTAATGTGCGGAGCGGAGCCGAGTGTGTAATGTGCGGAGCGGAGCCGAGTGTTTAATGTGCGGAGCGGAGCCGAGTGTGTAATGTGCGGAGGGGAACCGAGTGTGTAATGAGCGGAGCCGAGTGTGTAATGTGCGGAGCCGAGTGTGTAATGTGCGGAGCGGAGCCGAGTGTGTAATGTGCGGAGCGGAGCCGAGTGTGTAATGTGCGGAGCCGAGTGCGTAATGTGCGGAGCGGAGCCGAGTGCGTAATGTGCGGAGCGGAGCCGAGTGCGTAATGTGCGGAGCGGAGCCGAGTGCGTAATGTGCGGAGCGGAGCCGAGTGCGTAATGTGCGGAGCGGAGCCGAGTGTGTAATGTGCGGAGCGGAGCCGAGTGCGTAATGTGCGGAGCGGAGCCGAGTGCGTAATGTGCGGAGCGGAGCCGAGCGTGTAATGTGCGGAGCCGAGTGCGTAATGTGCGGAGCGGAGCCGAGTGCGTAATGTGCGGAGCGGAGCCGAGTGCGTAATGTGCGGAGCGGAGCCGAGTGTGTAATGTGCGGAGCGGAGCCGAGTGTGTAATGTGCGGAGCGGAGCCGAGTGTGTAATGTGCGGAGCGGAGCGTGTAATGTGCGGAGCGGAGCGTGTAATGTGCGGAGCGGAGCCGAGTGCGTAATGTGCGGAGCGGAGCCGAGTGCGTAATGTGCGGAGCGGAGCCGAGTGCGTAATGTGCGGAGCCGAGTGTGTAATGTGCGGAGCGGAGCCGAGTGTGTAATGTGCGGAGCGGAGCCGAGTGTGTAATGAGCGGAGCCGAGTGTGTAATGTGCGGAGCCGAGTGTGTAATGTGCGGAGCGGAGCTGAGTGTGTAATGTGCGGAGCCGAGTGTGTAATGTGCGGAGCGGAGCCGAGTGTGTAATGTGCGGAGCGGAGCCGAGTGTGTAATGTGCGGAGCGGAGCCGAGTGTGTAATGTGCGGAGCGGAGCCGAGTGTGTAATGTGCGGAGCGGAGCCGAGTGTGTAATGTGCGGAGCGGAGCCGAGTGTGTAATGTGCGGAGCGGAGCCGAGCGTGTAATGTGCGGAGCCGAGCGTGTAATGTGCGGAGCCGAGTGTGTAATGAGCGGAGCGGAGCCGAGTGTGTAATGTGCGGAGCGGAGCCGAGTGTGTAATGTACGGAGCGGAGCCGAGTGTGTAATGTGCGGAGCAGAGCCGAGTGTGTAATGTGCGGAGCCGAGCGTGTAATGAGCGGAGCGGAGCCGAGCGTGTAATGTGCGGAGCGGAGCCGAGTGTGTAATGTGCGGAGCGGAGCCGAGCGTGTAATGTGCGGAGCGGAGCCGAGCGTGTAATGTGCGGAGCGGAGCCGAGCGTGTAATGTGCAGAGCGGAGCCGAGCGTGTAATGTGCGGAGCGGAGCCGAGCGTGTAATGTGCGGAGCGGAGCCGAGCGTGTAATGTGCGGAGCGGAGCCGAGCGTGTAATGTGCGGAGCCGAGTGTGTAATGAGCGGAGCGGAGCCGAGTGTGTAATGTGCGGAGCGGAGCCGAGTGTGTAATGTGCGGAGCGGAGCCGAGTGTGTAATGTGCGGAGCGGAGCCGAGTGTGTAATGTGCGGAGCGGAGCCGAGTGTGTAATGTGCGGAGCCGAGCGTCTATTGAGCGGTGCGGAGCCGAGCGTGTAATGTGCGGAGCGGAGCCGAGCGTGTAATGTGCGGAGCGGAGCCGAGCGTGTAATGTGCGGAGCGGAGCCGAGTGTGTAATGTGCGGAGCCGAGTGTGTAATGTGCGGAGCGGAGCCGAGTGTGTAATGTGCGGAGCGGAGCCGAGTGTGTAATGTGCGGAGCGGAGCCGAGTGTGTAATGTGCGGAGCGGAGCCGAGTGTGTAATGTGCGGAGCGGAGCCGAGTGTGTAATGTGCGGAGCGGAGCCGAGTGTGTAATGTGCGGAGCGGAGCCGAGTGTGTAATGTGCGGAGCAGAGCCGAGTGTGTAATGTGCGGAGCCGAGTGTGTAATGTGCGGAGCGGAGCCGAGTGTGTAATGTGCGGAGCGGAGCCGAGTGTGTAATGTGCGGAGCGGAGCCGAGTGTGTAATGTGCGGAGCGGAGCTGAGTGTGTAATGTGCAGAGCCGAGCGTGTAACGTGCGGAGCAGAGCCGAGCGTGTAATGTGCGGAGCGGAGCCGAGCGTGTAATGTGCGGAGCGGAGCCGAGCGTGTAATGTGCGGAGCGGAGCCGAGCGTGTAATGTGCGGAGCGGAGCCGAGCGTGTAATGTGCGGAGCGGAGCCGAGCGTGTAATGTGCGGAGCGGAGCCGAGCGTGTAATGTGCGGAGCGGAGCCGAGCGTGTAATGTGCGGAGCCGAGCGTGTAATGTGCGGAGCGGAGCCGAGTGTGTAATGTGCGGAGCCGAGTGTGTAATGTGCGGAGCGGAGCCGAGTGTGTAATGTGCGGAGCCGAGTGTGTAATGTGCGGAGCCGAGTGTGTAATGTGCGGAGCGGAGCCGAGTGTGTAATGTGCGGAGCGGAGCCGAGTGTGTAATGTGCGGAGCGGAGCCGAGTGTGTAATGTGCGGAGCCGAGTGTGTAATGTGCGGAGCCGAGTGTGTAATGTGCGGAGCTGAGTGTGTAATGTGCGGAGCGGAGCCGAGTGTGTAATGTGCGGAGCGGAGCCGAGTGTGTAATGTGCGGAGCGGAGCCGAGTGTGTAATGTGCGGAGCGGAGCCGAGTGTGTAATGTGCGGAGCCGAGTGTGTAATGTGTGGAGCCCAGTGTGTAATGTGCGGAGCGGAGCCGAGTGTGTAATGTGCGGAGCGGAGCCGAGTGTGTAATGTGCGGAGCGGAGCCGAGCGTGTAATGTGCGGAGCGGAGCCGAGCGTGTAATGTGCGGAGCGGAGCCGAGTGTGTAATGTGCGGAGCGGAGCCGAGTGTGTAATGTGCGGAGCCGAGTGTGTAATGTGTGGAGCCCAGTGTGTAATGTGCGGAGCGGAGCCGAGTGTGTAATGTGCGGAGCGGAGCCGAGTGTGTAATGTGCGGAGCGGAGCCGAGCGTGTAATGTGCGGAGCGGAGCCGAGCGTGTAATGTGCGGAGCGGAGCCGAGTGTGTAATGTGCGGAGCGGAGCCGAGTGTGTAATGTGCGGAGCCGAGTGTGTAATGTGCGGAGCCGAGTGTGTAATGTGCGGAGCGGAGCCCAGTGTGTAATGTGCGGAGCGGAGCCGAGTGTGTAATGTGCGGAGCGGAGCCGAGCGTGTAATGTGCGGAGCGGAGCCGAGCGTGTAATGTGCGGAGCGGAGCCGAGCGTGTAATGTGCGGAGCGGAGCCGAGCGTGTAATGTGCGGAGCGGAGCCGAGTGTGTAATGTGCGGAGCGGAGCCGAGTGTGTAATGTGCGGAGCCGAGTGTGTAATGTGCGGAGCCGAGTGTGTAATGTGCGGAGCGGAGCCGAGTGTGTAACGTGCGGAACGGAGCCGAGTGTGTAACGTGCGGAGCGGAGCCCAGTGTGTAATGTGCGGAGCGGAGCCCAGTGTGTAATGTGCGGAGCGGAGCCGAGTGTGTAATGTGCGGAGCGGAACCGAGTGTGTAATGTGCGGAGCGGAGCCGAGTGTGTAATGTGCGGAGCGGAGCCGAGTGTGTAATGTGCGGAGCGGAGCCGAGTGTTTAATGTGCGGAGCGGAGCCGAGTGTGTAATGTGCAGAGCGGAGCCGAGTGTGTAATGTGCGGAGCGGAGCCGAGTGTGTAATGTGCGGAGCGGAGCCGAGTGTGTAATGTGCGGAGCGGAGCCGAGTGTGTAATGTGCGGAGCGGAGCCGAGTGTGTAATGTGCGGAGCGGAGCCGAGTGTGTAATGTGCGGAGCGGAGCCGAGCGTGTAATGTGCGGAGCCGAGTGTGTAATGTGCGGAGCCCAGTGTGTAATGTGCGGAGCGGAGCAGAGCGTGTAATGTGCGGAGCGGAGCCGAGCGTGTAATGTGCGGAGCGGAGCAGAGCGTGTAATGTGCGGAGCGGAGCCGAGTGTGTAATGTGCGGAGCGGAGCCGAGTGTGTAATGTGCGGAGCGGAGCCGAGTGTGTAATGTGCGGAGCCGAGTGTGTAATGTGCGGAGCCGAGTGTGTAATGTGCGGAGCGGAGCCGAGTGTGTAATGTGCGGAGCGGAGCCGAGTGTGTAATGTGCGGAGCAGAGCCGAGTGTGTAATGTGCGGAGCCGAGTGTGTAATGTGCGGAGCGGAGCCGAGTGTGTAATGTGCGGAGCAGAGCCGAGTGTGTAATGTGCGGAGCAGAGCCGAGTGTGTAATGTGCGGAGCGGAGCCGAGTGTGTAATGTGCGGAGCGGAGCCGAGTGTGTAATGTGCGGAGCGGAGCCGAGTGTGTAATGTGCGGAGCGGAGCCGAGTGTGTAATGTGCGGAGCCGAGTGTGTAATGTGCAGAGCCGAGCGTGTAATGTGCGAAGCGGAGCCGAGTGTGTAATGTGCGGAGCCGAGTGTGTAATGTGCAGAGCCGAGCGTGTAATGTGCGGAGCCGAGTGTGTAATGTGCGGAGCGGAGCCGAGTGTGTAATGTGCAGAGCCGAGCGTGTAATGTGCGGAGCGGAGCCGAGTGTGTAATGTGCGGAGCGGAGCCGAGCGTGTAATGTGCGGAGCGGAGCCGAGCGTGTAATGTGCGGAGCGGAGCCGAGCGTGTAATGTGCGGAGCGGAGCCGAGCGTGTAATGTGCGGAGCGGAGCCGAGCGTGTAATGAGCGGAGCGGAGCCGAGCGTGTAATGTGCGGAGCGGAGCCGAGTGTGTAATGTGCGGAGCCGAGTGTGTAATGTGCGGAGCGGAGCCGAGTGTGTAATGTGCGGAGCGGAGCCGAGCGTGTAATGTGCGGAGCGGAGCCGAGCGTGTAATGTGCGGAGCGGAGCCGAGTGTGTAATGTGCGGAGCGGAGCCGAGTGTGTAATGTGCGGAGCAGAGCCGAGCGTGTAATGTGCGGAGCCGAGTGTGTAATGTGCGGAGCGGAGCCGAGTGTGTAATGTGCGGAGCCGAGTGTGTAATGTGCGGAGCCGAGTGTGTAGTGTGCAGAGCCGAGTGTGTAATGTGCGGAGCGGAGCCGAGTGTGTAATGTGCGGAGCGGAGCCGAGTGTGTAATGTGCGGAGCCGAGTGTGTAATGTGCGGAGCGGAGCCGAGTGTGTAATGTGCAGAGCCGAGTGTGTAATGTGCAAAGCCGAGCGTGTAATGTGCGGAGCGGAGCCGAGTGTGTAATGTGCGGAGCGGAGTGTGTAATGTGCGGAGCGGAGCCGAGTGTGTAATGTGCGGAGCGGAGCCGAGTGTGTAATGTGCGGAGCGGAGCCGAGCGTGTAATGTGCGGAGCGGAGCCGAGCGTGTAATGTGCGGAGCGGAGCCGAGCGTGTAATGTGCGGAGCGGAGCCGAGCGTGTAATGTGCGGAGAGGAGCCGAGCGTGTAATGTGCGGAGCGGAGCCGAGCGTGTAATGAGCGGAGCGGAGCCGAGCGTGTAATGAGCGGAGCGGAGCCGAGTGTGTAATGTGCGGAGCCGAGTGTGTAATGTGCGGAGCGGAGCCGAGTGTGTAATGTGCGGAGCGGAGCCGAGTGTGTAATGTGCGGAGCGGAGCCGAGTGTGTAATGTGCGGAGCGGAGCCGAGGGTGTAATGTGCGGAGCGGAGCCGTGTGTGTAATGTGCGGAGCGGAGCCGAGCGTGTAATGTGCGGAGCGGAGCCGAGCGTGTAATGTGCGGAGCGGAGCCGAGCGTGTAATGTGCGGAGCGGAGCCGAGCGTGTAATGTGCGGAGCGGAGCCGAGCGTCTAATGTGCGGAGCGGAGCCGAGCGTGTAATGTGCGGAGCGGAGCCGAGCGTGTAATGTGCGGAGCGGAGCCGAGCGTGTAATGTGCGGAGCGGAGCCGAGCGTGTAATGTGCGGAGCGGAGCCGAGTGTGTAATGTGCGGAGCCGAGCGTGTAATGTGCGGAGCGGAGCCGAGCGTGTAATGTGCGGAGCGGAGCCGAGCGTGTAATGTGCGGAGCGGAGCCGAGCGTGTAATGTGCGGAGCGGAGCCGAGCGTGTAATGTGCGGAGCGGAGCCGAGCGTGTAATGTGCGGAGCCGAGTGTGTAATGAGCGGAGCGGAGCCGAGTGTGTAATGTGCGGAGCGGAGCCGAGTGTGTAATGTGCGGAACGGAGCCGAGTGTGTAATGTGCGGAGCGGAGCCGAGTGTGTAATGTGCGGAGCGGAGCCGAGTGTGTAATGTGCGGAGCCGAGTGTGTAATGAGCGGTGCGGAGCCGAGCGTCTAATGTGCGGAGCGGAGCCGAGCGTGTAATGTGCGGAGCGGAGCCGAGTGTGTAATGTGCGGAGCGGAGCCGAGTGTGTAATGTGCGGAGCCGAGTGTGTAATGTGCGGAGCGGATCCGAGTGTGTAATGTGCGGAGCGGAGCCGAGTGTGTAATGTGCGGAGCGGAGCCGAGTGTGTAATGTGCGGAGCGGAGCCGAGTGTGTAATGTGCGGAGCAGAGCCGAGTGTGTAATGTGCGGAGCCGAGTGTGTAATGTGCGGAGCCGAGTGTGTAATGTGCGGAGCGGAGCCGAGTGTGTAATGAGCGGAGCGGAGCCGAGTGTGTAATGTGCGGAGCGGAGCCGAGTGTGTAATGTGCGGAGCGGAGCCAAGTGTGTAATGTGCGGAGCGGAGTCGAGTGTGTAATGTGCGGAGCGGAGCCGAGTGTGTAACGTGCGGAGCCGAGTGTGTAACGTGCGGAGCCGAGTGTGTAATGTGCGGAGCGGAGCCGAGTGTGTAATGTGCGGAGCGGAGCCGAGTGTGTAATGTGCGGAGCGGAGCCGAGTGTGTAATGTGCGGAGCGGAGCCGAGTGTGTAATGTGCGGAGCCGAGTGTGTAATGTGCGGAGCGGAGCCGAGTGTGTAATGTGCGGAGAGGAGCCGAGCGTGTAATGTGCGGAGCGGAGCCGAGCGTGTAATGTGCGGAGCGGAGCCGAGCGTGTAATGTGCGGAGCCGAGTGTGTAATGTGCGGAGCCGAGCGTGTAATGTGCGGAGCGGAGCCGAGCGTGTAATGTGCGGAGTCGAGTGTGTAATGTGCGGAGCGGAGCTGAGCGTGTAATGTGCGGAGCGGAGCCGAGCGTGTAATGTGCGGAGCAGAGCCGAGCGTGTAATGTGCGGAGCCGAGCGTGTAATGTGCGGAGCCGAGTGTGTAATGTGCGAAGCGGAGCCGAGTGTGTAATGTGCGGAGCGGAGCCGAGCGTGTAATGTGCGGAGCCGAGTGTGTAATGTGCGGAGCCGAGTGTGTAATGTGCGGAGCGGAGCCGAGTGTGTAATGTGCGGAGCGGAGCCGAGCGTGTAATGTGCGGAGCGGAGCCGAGCGTGTAATGTGCGGAGCGGAGCCGAGTGTGTAATGTGCGGAGCGGAGCCGAGTGTGTAATGAGCGGAGCCGAGTGTGTAATGTGCGGAGCGGAGCCGAGTGTGTAATGTGCGGAGCGGAGCCGAGTGTGTAATGTGCGGAGCGGAGCCGAGTGTGTAATGTGCGGAGCCGAGCGTGTAATGTGCGGAGCGGAGCCGAGCGTGTAATGTGCGGAGCGGAGCCGAGCGTGTAATGTGTGGAGCGGAGCCGAGCGTGTAATGTGCGGAGCGGAGCCGAGCGTGTAATGTGCGGAGCCGAGTGTGTAATGTGCGGAGCGGAGCCGAGCGTATAATGAGCGGAGCCGAGCGTGTAATGTGCGGAGCGGAGCCGAGCGTGTAATGTGCGGAGCGGAGCCGAGCGTGTAATGTGCGGAGCGGAGCCGAGCGCGTAATGTGCGGAGCGGAGCCGAGCGCGTAATGTGCGGAGCGGAGCCGAGTGCGTAATGTGCGGAGCGGAGCCGAGTGCGTAATGTGCGGAGCGGAGCCGAGTGCGTAATGTGCGGAGCGGAGCCGAGTGTGTAATGTGCGGAGCGGAGCCGAGTGTGTAATGTGCGGAGCGGAGCCGAGTGCGTAATGTGCGGAGCTGAGCGGAGCGTGTAATGTGCGGAGCGGAGCCGAGTGTGTAATGTGCGGAGCAGAGCCGAGTGCGTAATGTGCGGAGCCGAGTGTGTAATGTGCGGAGCGGAGCCGAGTGTGTAATGTGCGGAGCGGAGCCGAGTGTGTAATGAGCGGAGCCGAGTGTGTAATGTGCGGAGCCAAGTGTGTAATGTGCGGAGCGGAGCCGAGTGTGTAATGTGCGGAGCGGAGCCGAGTGCGTAATGTGCGGAGCGGAGCCGAGTGTGTAATGTGCGGAGCGGAGCCGAGTGTGTAATGTGCGGAGCGGAGCCGAGTGTGTAATGTGCGGAGCGGAGCCGAGCGTGTAATGTGCGGAGCGGAGCCGAGTGTGTAATGTGCGGAGCGGAGCCGAGTGTGTAATGTGCGGAGCCGAGTGTGTAATGTGCGGAGCGGAGCCGAGTGTGTAATGTGCGGAGCCGAGTGTGTAATGTGCAGAGCCGAGCGTGTAATGTGCGGAGCGGAGCCGAGTGTGTAATGTGCGGAGCGGAGCCGAGTGTGTAATGTGCGGAGCCGAGTGTGTAATGTGCGGAGCGGAGCCGAGTGTGTAATGTGCAGAGCCGAGTGTGTAATGTGCAGAGCCGAGCGTGTAATGTGCGGAGCGGAGCCGAGTGTGTAATGTGCGGAGCGGAGCCGAGTGTGTAATGTGCGGAGCCGAGCGTGTAATGTGCGGAGCGGAGCCGAGCGTGTAATGTGCGGAGCGTAGCCGAGCGTGTAATGTGCGGAGCGGAGCCGAGCGTGTAATGTGCGGAGCGGAGCCGAGCGTGTAATGTGCGGAGCGGAGCCGAGTGTGTAATGTGCGGAGCGGAGCCGAGCGTGTAATGTGCGGAGCCGAGTGTGTAATGTGCGGAGCGGAGCCGAGTGTGTAATGTGCGGAGCGGAGCCGAGTGTGTAATGTGCGGAGCCGAGTGTGTAATGTGCGGAGCGGAGCCGAGTGTGTAATGAGCGGAGCGGAGCCGAGCGTGTAATGTGCGGAGGGGAGCCGAGCGTATAATGAGCGGAGCCGAGCGTGTAATGTGCGGAGCGGAGCCGAGCGTGTAATGTGCGGAGCGGAGCCGAGCGTATAATGAGCGGAGCCGAGCGTGTAATGTGCGGAGCGGAGCAGAGCGTGTAATGTGCGGAGCGGAGCCGAGCGTGTAATGTGCGGAGCGGAGCCGAGCGTGTAATGTGCGGAGCGGAGCCGAGTGCGTAATGTGCGGAGCGGAGCCGAGTGCGTAATGTGCGGAGCGGAGCCGAGTGCGTAATGTGCGGAGCGGAGCCGAGTGCGTAATGTGCGGAGCGGAGCCGAGTGCGTAATGTGCGGAGCGGAGCCGAGTGTGTAATGTGTGGAGCGGAGCCGAGTGCGTAATGTGCGGAGCGGAGCGGAGCGTGTAATGTGCGGAGCGGAGCCGAGAGTGTAATGTGCGGAGCGGAGCCGAGTGCGTAATGTGCGGAGCGGAGCCGAGTGTGTAATGTGCGGAGCGGAGCCGAGTGTGTAATGAGCGGAGCCGAGTGTGTAATGTGCGGAGCCAAGTGTGTAATGTGCGGAGCGGAGCCGAGTGTGTAATGTGCGGAGCGGAGCCGAGTGCGTAATGTGCGGAGCGGAGCCGAGTGCGTAATGTGCGGAGCGGAGCCGAGTGCGTAATGTGCGGAGCGGAGCCGAGTGCGTAATGTGCGGAGCGGAGCCGAGTGTGTAATGAGCGGAGCGGAGCCGAGTGTGTAATGTGCGGAGCCGAGTGTGTAATGTGCGGAGCCGAGTGTGTAATGTGCGGAGCGGAGCCGAGTGTGTAATGTGCGGAGCGGAGCCGAGTGTGTAATGTGCGGAGCGGAGCCGAGTGTGTAATGTGCGGAGCCGAGTGTGTAATGAGCGGTGCGGAGCCGAGTGTGTAATGTGCGGAGCGGAGCCGAGCGTGTAATGTGCGGAGCGGAGCCGAGTGTGTAATGTGCGGAGCTGAGTGTGTAATGTGCGGAGCGGAGCCGAGTGTGTAATGTGCGGAGCGGAGCCGAGTGTGTAATGTGCGGAGCGGAGCCGAGTGTGTAATGTGCGGAGCGGAGCCGAGTGTGTAATGTGCGGAGCGGAGTCGAGTGTGTAATGTGCGGAGCGGAGCCGAGTGTGTAATGTGCGGAGCCGAGTGTGTAATGTGCGGAGCGGAGCCGAGTGTGTAATGTGCGGAGCGGAGCCGAGTGTGTAACGTGCGGAGCAGAGCCGAGTGTGTAACGTGCGGAGCAGAGCCGAGCGTGTAATGTGCGGAGCGGAGCCGAGCGTGTAATGTGCGGAGCGGAGCCGAGCGTGTAATGTGCGGAGCGGAGCCGAGCGTGTAATGTGCCGAGCGTGTAATGTGCGGAGCGGAACCGAGCGTGTAATGAGCGGAGCCGAGCGTGTAATGTGCGGAGCGGAGCCGAGCGTGTAATGAGCGGAGCCGAGCGTGTAATGTGCGGAGCCGAGTGTGTAATGAGCGGAGCGGAGCCGAGTGTGTAATGTGCGGAGCGGAGCCGAATGTGTAATGTGCGGAGCGGAGCCGAGTGTGTAATGTGCGGAGCAGAGCCGAGTGTGTAATGAGCGGAGCGGAGCCGAGTGTGTAATGTGCGGAGCGGAGCCGAGTGTGTAATGTGCGGAGCGGAGCCGAGTGTGTAATGTGCGGAGCGGAGCCGAGTGTGTAATGTGCGGAGCGGAGCCGAGTGTGTAATGTGCGGAGCAGAGCCGAGTGTGTAATGTGCGGAGCGGAGCCGAGTGTGTAACGTGCGGAGCCGAGTGTGTAACGTGCGGAGCCGAGTGTGTAACGTGCGGAGCGGAGCCGAGTGTGTAATGTGCGGAGCGGAGCCGAGTGTGTAATGTGCGGAGCGGAGCCGAGTGTGTAATGTGCGGAGCGGAGCCGAGTGTGTAATGTGCGGAGCGGAGCCGAGTGTGTAATGTGCGGAGCCGAGTGTGTAATGTGCGGAGCGGAGCCGAGCGTGTAATGTGCGGAGAGGAGCCGAGCGTGTAATGTGCGGAGCCGAGCGTGTAATGTGCGGAGCGGAGCCGAGCGTGTAATGTGCGGAGCCGAGTGTGTAATGAGCGGAGCGGAGCCGAGTGTGTAATGTGCGGAGCGGAGCCGAGCGTGTAATGTGCGGAGCCGAGTGTGTAATGAGCGGAGCGGAGCCGAGCGTATAATGTGCGGAGCGGAGCCGAGCGTGTAATGTGCGGAGCGGAGCCGAGCGTGTAATGTGCGGAGCGGAGCCGAGCGTGTAATGTGCGGAGCCGAGCGTGTAATGTGCGGAGCCGAGTGTGTAATGTGCGGAGCGGAGCCGAGTGTGTAATGTGCGGAGCGGAGCCGAGCGTGTAATGTGCGGAGCCGAGTGTGTAATGTGCGGAGCGGAGCCGAGTGTGTAATGTGCGGAGCGGAGCCGAGCGTGTAATGTGCGGAGCGAAGCCGAGTGTGTAATGTGCGGAGCGGAGCCGAGTGTGTAATGTGCGGAGCGGAGCCGAGCGTGTAATGTGCGGAGCGGAGCCGAGTGTGTAATGTGCGGAGCGGAGCCGAGTGTGTAATGTGCGGAGCGGAGCCGAGTGTGTAATGTGCGGAGCGGAGCCGAGTGTGTAATGTGCGGAGCCGAGCGTGTAATGTGCGGAGCAGAGCCGAGTGTGTAATGTGCGCAGCGGAGCCGAGTGTGTAATGTGCGGAGCGGAGCCGAGCGTGTAATGTGCGGAGCGGAGCCGAGCGTGTAATGTGCGGAGCGGAGCCGAGTGTGTAATGTGCGGAGCGGAGCCGAGCGTGTAATGTGCGGAGCCGAGTGTGTAATGTGCGGAGCCGAGTGTGTAATGTGCGGAGCGGAGCCGAGTGTGTAATGTGCGGAGCGGAGCCGAGTGTGTAATGTGCGGAGCGGAGCCGAGTGTGTAATGTGCGGAGCGGAGCCGAGTGCGTAATGTGCGGAGCGGAGCCGAGTGCGTAATGTGCGTAGCGGAGCCGAGTGCGTAATGTGCGGAGCGGAGCCGAGTGCGTAATGTGCGGAGCGGAGCCGAGTGTGTAATGTGCGGAGCGGAGCCGAGTGTGTAATGTGCGGAGCGGAGCCGAGTGTGTAATGTGCGGAGGGGAGCCGAGTGTGTAATGAGCGGAGCCGAGTGAGTAATGTGCGGAGCGGAGCCGAGTGTGTAATGTGCGGAGAGGAGCCGAGCGTGTAATGTGCGGAGCGGAGCCGAGCGTGTAATGTGCGGAGCGGAGCCGAGCGTGTAATGTGCGGAGCGGAGCCGAGCGTGTAATGTGCGGAGCGGAGCCGAGCGTGTAATGTGCGGAGCCGAGTGTGTAATGTGCGAAGCGGAGCCGAGCGTGTAATGTGCGGAGCGGAGCCGAGCGTGTAATGTGCGGAGCCGAGCGTGTAATGTGCGGAGCGGAGCCGAGCGTGTAATGTGCGGAGCCGAGTGTGTAATGAGCGGAGCGGAGCCGAGTGTGTAATGAGCGGAGCGGAGCCGAGTGTGTAATGTGCGGAGCGGAGCCGAGCGTGTAATGTGCGGAGCCGAGTGTGTAATGAGCGGAGCGGAGCCGAGTGTGTAATGTGCGGAGCGGAGCCGAGCGTATAATGTGCGGAGCGGAGCCGAGCGTGTAATGTGCGGAGCGGAGCCGAGCGTGTAATGTGCGGAGCCGAGCGTGTAATGTGCGGAGCCGAGTGTGTAATGTGCGGAGCGGAGCCGAGCGTGTAATGTGCGGAGCCGAGTGTGTAATGTGCGGAGCGGAGCCGAGTGTGTAATGTGCGGAGCGTAGCCGAGGGTGTAATGTGCGGAGCGGAGCCGAGCGTGTAATGTGCGGAGCGGAGCCGAGTGTGTAATGTGCGGAGCGGAGCCGAGTGTGTAATGTGCGGAGCGGAGCCGAGTGTGTAATGTGCGGAGCCGAGTGTGTAATGTGCGGAGCGGAGCCGAGTGTGTAATGTGCGGAGCGGAGCCGAGTGTGTAATGTGCGGAGCGGAGCCGAGCGTGTAATGTGCGGAGCGGAGCCGAGCGTGTAATGTGCGGAGCGGAGCCGAGTGTGTAATGTGCGGAGCGGAGCCGAGTGTGTAATGTGCGGAGCGGAGCCGAGTGTGTAATGTGCGGAGCCGAGTGTGTAATGTGCGGAGCGGAGCCGAGTGTGTAATGTGCGGAGCGGAGCCGAGTGTGTAATGTGCGGAGCGGAGCCGAGTGTGTAATGTGCGGAGCGGAGCCGAGCGCGTAATGTGCGGAGCGGAGCCGAGCGCGTAATGTGCGGAGCGGAGCCGAGTGCGTAATGTGCGGAGCGGAGCCGAGTGCGTAATGTGCGGAGCGGAGCCGAGTGCGTAATGTGCGGAGCGGAGCCGAGTGTGTAATGTGCGGAGCGGAGCCGAGTGTGTAATGTGCGGAGCGGAGCCGAGTGTGTAATGTGCGGAGCGGAGCCGAGTGCGTAATGTGCGGAGCGGAGCCGAGTGCGTAATGTGCGGAGCGGAGCCGAGTGCGTAATGTGCGGAGCGGAGCCGAGTGCGTAATGTGCGGAGCGGAGCCGAGTGCGTAATGTGCGGAGCGGAGCCGAGTGCGTAATGTGCGGAGCGGAGCCGAGTGCGTAATGTGCGGAGCGGAGCCGAGTGTGTAATGTGCGGAGCGGAGCCGAGTGTGTAATGTGCAGAGCGGAGCCGAGTGTGTAATGTGCGGAGCGGAGCCGAGTGTGTAATGTGCGGAGGGGAGCCGAGTGTGTAATGAGCGGAGCCGAGTGTGTAATGTGCGGAGCCGAGTGTGTAATGTGCAGAGCGGAGCCGAGTGTGTAATGTGCGGAGCGGAGCCGAGTGTGTAATGTGCGGAGCGGAGCTGAGTGTGTAATGTGCGGAGCCGAGTGTGTAATGTGCGGAGCGGAGCCGAGTGTGTAATGTGCGGAGCGGAGCCGAGTGTGTAATGTGCGGAGCGGAGCCGAGTGTGTAATGTGCGGAGCCGAGTGTGTAATGTGCGGAGCGGAGCCGAGTGTGTAATGTGCGGAGCGGAGCCGAGCGTGTAATGTGCGGAGCCGAGCGTGTAATGTGCGGAGCCGAGTGTGTAATGAGCGGAGCGGAGCCGAGTGTGTAATGTGCGGAGCGGAGCCGAGTGTGTAATGTGCGGAGCGGAGCCGAGTGTGTAATGTGCGGAGCGGAGCCGAGTGTGTAATGTGCGGAGCCGAGCGTGTAATGAGTGGAGCGGAGCCGAGCGTGTAATGTGCGGAGCGGAGCCGAGCGTGTAATGTGCGGAGCGGAGCCGAGCGTGTAATGTGCGGAGCGGAGCCGAGCGTGTAATGTGCGGAGCGGAGCCGAGCGTGTAATGTGCGGAGCGGAGCCGAGCGTGTAATGTGCGGAGCCGAGTGTGTAATGAGCGGAGCGGAGCCGAGTGTGTAATGAGCGGAGCCGAGTGTGTAATGTGCGGAGCCGAGTGTGTAATATGCGGAGCGGAGCCGAGTGTGTAATGTGCGGAGCGGAGCCGAGTGTGTAATGTGCGGAGCCGAGTGTGTAATGAGCGGTGCGGAGCCGAGTGTGTAATGTGCGGAGCGGAGCCAAGCGTGTAATGTGCGGAGCGGAGCCGAGCGTGTAATGTGCGGAGCGGAGCCGAGTGTGTAATGTGCGGAGCCGAGTGTGTAATGTGCGGAGCGGAGCCGAGTGTGTAATGTGCGGAGCGGAGCCGAGTGTGTAATGTGCGGAGCGGAGCCGAGTGTGTAATGTGCGGAGCGGAGCCGAGTGTGTAATGTGCGGAGCGGAGCCGAGTGTGTAATGTGCGGAGCGGAGCCGAGTGTGTAATGTGCGGAGCGGAGCCGAGTGTGTAATGTGCGGAGCGGAGCCGAGTGTGTAATGTGCGGAGCCGAGTGTGTAATGTGCGGAGCGGAGCCGAGTGTGTAATGTGCGGAGCGGAGCCGAGTGTGTAATGTGCGGAGCGGAGCCGAGTGTGTAATGTGCGGAGCGGAGCCGAGTGTGTAATGTGCGGAGCCGAGTGTGTAACGTGCGGAGCGGAGCCGAGTGTGTAACGTGCGGAGCAGAGCCGAGTGTGTAACGTGCGGAGCAGAGCCGAGCGTGTAATGTGCGGAGCGGAGCCGAGCGTGTAATGTGCGGAGCGGAGCCGAGCGTGTAATGTGCGGAGCGGAGACGAGCGTGTAATGTGCGGAGCGGAGCCGAGCGTGTAATGAGCGGAGCCGAGCGTGTAATGTGCGGAGCGGAGCCGAGCGTGTAATGTGCGGAGCCGAGTGTGTAATGAGCGGAGCGGAGCCGAGTGTGTAATGTGCGGAGCGGAGCCGAATGTGTAATGTGCGGAGCGGAGCCGAGTGTGTAATGTGCGGAGCAGAGCCGAGTGTGTAATGAGCGGAGCGGAGCCGAGTGTGTAATGTGCGGAGCGGAGCCGAGTGTGTAATGTGCGGAGCGGAGCCGAGTGTGTAATGTGCGGAGCGGAGCCGAGTGTGTAATGTGCGGAGCGGAGCCGAGTGTGTAATGTGCGGAGCGTTGCCGAGTGTGTAATGTGCGGAGCGGAGCCGAGTGTGTAACGTGCGGAGCCGAGTGTGTAACGTGCGGAGCGGAGCCGAGTGTGTAATGTGCGGAGCGGAGCCGAGTGTGTAATGTGCGGAGCGGAGCCGAGTGTGTAATGTGCGGAGCGGAGCCGAGTGTGTAATGTGCGGAGCGGAGCCGAGTGTGTAATGTGCGGAGCCGAGTGTGTAACGTGCGGAGCGGAGCCGAGTGTGTAACGTGCGGAGCAGAGCCGAGTGTGTAACGTGCGGAGCAGAGCCGAGCGTGTAACGTGCGGAGCGGAGCCGAGCGTGTAATGTGCGGAGCGGAGCCGAGCGTGTAATGTGCGGAGCGGAGCCGAGCGTGTAATGAGCGGAGCCGAGCGTGTAATGTGCGTAGCGGAGCCGAGCGTGTAATGTGCGGAGCGGAGCCGAGCGTGTAATGTGCGGAGCCGAGTGTGTAATGAGCGGAGCGGAGCCGAGCGTGTAATGTGCGGAGCGGAGCCGAGCGTGTAATGTGCGGAGCCGAGTGTGTAATGAGCGGAGCGGAGCCGAGTGTGTAATGTGCGGAGCGGAGCCGAGCGTGTAATGTGCGGAGCCGAGTGTGTAATGAGCGGAGCGGAGCCGAGTGTGTAATGTGCGGAGCGGAGCCGAGCGTATAATGTGCGGAGCGGAGCCGAGCGTGTAATGTGCGGAGCGGAGCCGAGCGTGTAATGTGCGGAGCCGAGCGTGTAATGTGCGGAGCCGAGTGTGTAATGTGCGGAGCGGAGCCGAGTGTGTAATGTGCGGAGCGGAGCCGAGCGTGTAATGTGCGGAGCCGAGTGTGTAATGTGCGGAGCGGAGCCGAGTGTGTAATGTGCGGAGCGGAGCCGAGTGTGTAATGTGTGGAGCGGAGCCGAGCGTGTAATGTGCGGAGCGGAGCCGAGTGTGTAATGTGCGGAGCGGAGCCGAGTGTGTAATGTGCGGAGCCGAGTGTGTAATGTGCGGAGCGGAGCCGAGTGTGTAATGTGCGGAGCGGAGCCGAGTGTGTAATGTGCGGAGCGGAGCCGAGTGTGTAATGTGCGGAGCGGAGCCGAGTGTGTAATGTGCGGAGCCGAGCATGTAATGTGCGGAGCGGAGCCGAGTGTGTAATGTGCGGAGCGGAGCCGAGTGTGTAATGTGCGGAGCGGAGCCGAGCGTGTAATGTGCGGAGCGGAGCCGAGCGTGTAATGTGCGGAGCGGAGCCGAGTGTGTAATGTGCGGAGCGAAGCCGAGCGTGTAATGTGCGGAGCCGAGTGTGTAATGTGCGGAGCCGAGTGTGTAATGTGCGGAGCGGAGCCGAGCGTGTAATGTGCGGAGCGGAGCCGAGTGCGTAATGTGCGGAGCGGAGCCGAGTGCGTAATGTGCGGAGCGGAGCCGAGTGTGTAATGTGCGGAGCGGAGCCGAGTGTGTAATGTGCGGAGCGGAGCGTGTAATGTGCGGAGCGGAGCCGAGTGCGTAATGTGCGGAGCGGAGCCGAGCGTGTAATGTGCGGAGCGGAGCCGAGCGTGTACTGTGCGGAGCGGAGCCGAGCGTGTAATTTGCGGAGCGGAGCCGAGCGTGTAATGAGCGGAGCCGAGCGTGTAATGTGTGGAGCGGAGCCGAGCGTGTAATGTGCGGAGCGGAGCCGAGCGTGTAATGTGCGGAGCCGAGTGTGTAATGAGCGGAGCGGAGCCGAGCGTGTAATGTGCGGAGCGGAGCCGAGCGTGTAATGTGCGGAGCCGAGTGTGTAATGAGCGGAGCGGAGCCGAGTGTGTAATGTGCGGAGCGGAGCCGAGCGTGTAATGTGCGGAGCCGAGTGTGTAATGAGCGGAGCGGAGCCGAGTGTGTAATGTGCGGAGCGGAGCCGAGCGTATAATGTGCGGAGCGGAGCCGAGCGTATAATGTGCGGAGCGGAGCCGAGTGTGTAATGTGCGGAGCGGAGCAGAGCGTGTAATGTGCGGAGCCGAGTGTGTAATGTGCGGAGCGGAGCCGAGTGTGTAATGTGCGGAGCGGAGCCGAGTGTGTAATGTGCGGAGCGGAGCCGAGCGTGTAATGTGCGGAGCGGAGCCGAGCGTGTAATGTGCGGAGCGGAGCCGAGTGTGTAATGTGCGGAGCGGAGCCGAGTGTGTAATGTGCGGAGCGGAGCCGAGTGTGTAATGTGCGGAGCCGAGTGTGTAATGTGCGGAGCGGAGCCGAGTGTGTAATGTGCGGAGCGGAGTCGAGTGTGTAATGTGCGGAGCGGAGCCGAGTGTGTAATGTGCGGAGCGGAGCCGAGTGTGTAATGTGCGGAGCCGAGCGTGTAATGTGCGGAGCGGAGCCGAGTGTGTAATGTGCGGAGCGGAGCCGAGCGTGTAATGTGCGGAGCGGAGCCGAGCGTGTAATGTGCGGAGCGGAGCCGAGCGTGTAATGTGCGGAGCGGAGCCGAGTGTGTAATGTGCGGAGCGAAGCCGAGCGTGTAATGTGCGGAGCCGAGTGTGTAATGTGCGGAGCCGAGTGTGTAATGTGCGGAGCGGAGCCGAGTGTGTAATGTGCGGAGCGGAGCCGAGTGTGTAATGTGCGGAGCCGAGTGTGTAATGTGCGGAGCGGAGCCGAGTGTGTAATGAGCGGAGCGGAGCCGAGCGTGTAATGTGCGGAGCCGAGTGTGTAATGTGCGGAGCGGAGCCGAGCGTATAATGAGCGAAGCCGAGCGTGTAATGTGCGGAGCGGAGCCGAGCGTGTAATGTGCGGAGCGGAGCCGAGCGTGTAATGTGCGGAGCGGAGCCGAGCGCGTAATGTGCGGAGCGGAGCCGAGTGCGTAATGTGCGGAGCGGAGCCGAGTGCGTAATGTGCGGAGCGGAGCCGAGTGCGTAATGTGCGGAGCGGAGCCGAGTGCGTAATGTGCGGAGCGGAGCCGAGTGTGTAATGTGCGGAGCGGAGCCGAGTGTGTAATGTGCGGAGCGGAGCCGAGTGTGTAATGTGCGGAGCGGAGCCGAGTGCGTAATGTGCGGAGCGGAGCCGAGTGCGTAATGTGCGGAGCGGAGCCGAGTGCGTAATGTGCGGAGCGGAGCCGAGTGTGTAATGTGCGGAGCGGAGCCGAGTGTGTAATGTGCGGAGCGGAGCCGAGTGTGTAATGTGCGGAGCGGAGCGTGTAATGTGCGGAGCGGAGCCGAGTGCGTAATGTGCGGAGCGGAGCCGAGTGCGTAATGTGCGGAGCGGAGCCGAGTGTGTAATGTGCGGAGCGGAGCCGAGTGTGTAATGTGCGGAGCGGAGCCGAGTGTGTAATGTGCGGAGGGGAGCCGAGTGTGTAATGAGCGGAGCCGAGTGTGTAATGTGCGGAGCCGAGTGTGTAATGTGCAGAGCGGAGCCGAGTGTGTAATGTGCGGAGCGGAGCCGAGTGTGTAATGTGCGGAGCGGAGCTGAGTGTGTAATGTGCGGAGCCGAGTGTGTAATGTGCGGAGCGGAGCCGAGTGTGTAATGTGCGGAGCGGAGCCGAGTGTGTAATGTGCGGAGCGGAGCCGAGCGTGTAATGTGCGGAGCCGAGCGTGTAATGTGCGGAGCCGAGTGTGTAATGTGCGGAGCGGAGCCGAGTGTGTAATGTGCGGAGCGGAGCCGAGTGTGTAATGTGCGGAGCGGAGCCGAGTGTGTAATGTGCGGAGCCGAGCGTGTAATGAGTGGAGCGGAGCCGAGCGTGTAATGTGCGGAGCAGAGCCGAGCGTGTAATGTGCGGAGCGGAGCCGAGCGTGTAATGTGCGGAGCGGAGCCGAGCGTGTAATGTGCGGAGCGGAGCCGAGCGTGTAATGTGCGGAGCGGAGCCGAGCGTGTAATGTGCGGAGCGGAGCCGAGCGTGTAATGTGCGGAGCGGAGCCGAGCGTGTAATGTGCGGAGCGGAGCTGAGCGTGTAATGTGCGGAGCCGAGTGTGTAATGAGCGGAGCGGAGCCGAGTGTGTAATGTGCGGAGCGGAGCCGAGTGTGTAATGTGCGGAGCCGAGTGTGTAATGTGCGGAGCGGAGCCGAGTGTGTAATGTGCGGAGCCGAGTGTGTAATATGCGGAGCGGAGCCGAGTGTGTAATGTGCGGAGCGGAGCCGAGTGTGTAATGTGCGGAGCGGAGCCGAGTGTGTAATGTGCGGAGCCGAGTGTGTAATGAGCGGTGCGGAGCCGAGTGTGTAATGTGCGGAGCGGAGCCAAGCGTGTAATGTGCGGAGCGGAGCCGAGCGTGTAATGTGCGGAGCGGAGCCGAGTGTGTAATGTGCGGAGCCGAGTGTGTAATGTGCGGAGCGGAGCCGAGTGTGTAATGTGCGGAGCGGAGCCGAGTGTGTAATGTGCGGAGCGGAGCCGAGTGTGTAATGTGCGGAGCGGAGCCGAGCGTGTAATGTGCGGAGCGGAGCCGAGTGCGTAATGTGCGGAGCGGAGCCGAGTGCGTAATGTGCGGAGCGGAGCCGAGTGCGTAATGTGCGGAGCGGAGCCGAGTGCGTAATGTGCGGAGCGGAGCCGAGTGCGTAATGTGCGGAGCGGAGCCGAGTGTGTAATGTGTGGAGCGGAGCCGAGTGCGTAATGTGCGGAGCGGAGCGGAGCGTGTAATGTGCGGAGCGGAGCCGAGAGTGTAATGTGCGGAGCGGAGCCGAGTGCGTAATGTGCGGAGCGGAGCCGAGTGTGTAATGTGCGGAGCGGAGCCGAGTGTGTAATGAGCGGAGCCGAGTGTGTAATGTGCGGAGCCAAGTGTGTAATGTGCGGAGCGGAGCCGAGTGTGTAATGTGCGGAGCGGAGCCGAGTGCGTAATGTGCGGAGCGGAGCCGAGTGCGTAATGTGCGGAGCGGAGCCGAGTGCGTAATGTGCGGAGCGGAGCCGAGTGCGTAATGTGCGGAGCGGAGCCGAGTGTGTAATGAGCGGAGCGGAGCCGAGTGTGTAATGTGCGGAGCCGAGTGTGTAATGTGCGGAGCCGAGTGTGTAATGTGCGGAGCGGAGCCGAGTGTGTAATGTGCGGAGCGGAGCCGAGTGTGTAATGTGCGGAGCGGAGCCGAGTGTGTAATGTGCGGAGCCGAGTGTGTAATGAGCGGTGCGGAGCCGAGTGTGTAATGTGCGGAGCGGAGCCGAGCGTGTAATGTGCGGAGCGGAGCCGAGTGTGTAATGTGCGGAGCTGAGTGTGTAATGTGCGGAGCGGAGCCGAGTGTGTAATGTGCGGAGCGGAGCCGAGTGTGTAATGTGCGGAGCGGAGCCGAGTGTGTAATGTGCGGAGCGGAGCCGAGTGTGTAATGTGCGGAGCGGAGTCGAGTGTGTAATGTGCGGAGCGGAGCCGAGTGTGTAATGTGCGGAGCCGAGTGTGTAATGTGCGGAGCGGAGCCGAGTGTGTAATGTGCGGAGCGGAGCCGAGTGTGTAACGTGCGGAGCAGAGCCGAGTGTGTAACGTGCGGAGCAGAGCCGAGCGTGTAATGTGCGGAGCGGAGCCGAGCGTGTAATGTGCGGAGCGGAGCCGAGCGTGTAATGTGCGGAGCGGAGCCGAGCGTGTAATGTGCCGAGCGTGTAATGTGCGGAGCGGAACCGAGCGTGTAATGAGCGGAGCCGAGCGTGTAATGTGCGGAGCGGAGCCGAGCGTGTAATGAGCGGAGCCGAGCGTGTAATGTGCGGAGCCGAGTGTGTAATGAGCGGAGCGGAGCCGAGTGTGTAATGTGCGGAGCGGAGCCGAATGTGTAATGTGCGGAGCGGAGCCGAGTGTGTAATGTGCGGAGCAGAGCCGAGTGTGTAATGAGCGGAGCGGAGCCGAGTGTGTAATGTGCGGAGCGGAGCCGAGTGTGTAATGTGCGGAGCGGAGCCGAGTGTGTAATGTGCGGAGCGGAGCCGAGTGTGTAATGTGCGGAGCGGAGCCGAGTGTGTAATGTGCGGAGCAGAGCCGAGTGTGTAATGTGCGGAGCGGAGCCGAGTGTGTAACGTGCGGAGCCGAGTGTGTAACGTGCGGAGCCGAGTGTGTAACGTGCGGAGCGGAGCCGAGTGTGTAATGTGCGGAGCGGAGCCGAGTGTGTAATGTGCGGAGCGGAGCCGAGTGTGTAATGTGCGGAGCGGAGCCGAGTGTGTAATGTGCGGAGCGGAGCCGAGTGTGTAATGTGCGGAGCCGAGTGTGTAATGTGCGGAGCGGAGCCGAGCGTGTAATGTGCGGAGAGGAGCCGAGCGTGTAATGTGCGGAGCCGAGCGTGTAATGTGCGGAGCGGAGCCGAGCGTGTAATGTGCGGAGCCGAGTGTGTAATGAGCGGAGCGGAGCCGAGTGTGTAATGTGCGGAGCGGAGCCGAGCGTGTAATGTGCGGAGCCGAGTGTGTAATGAGCGGAGCGGAGCCGAGCGTATAATGTGCGGAGCGGAGCCGAGCGTGTAATGTGCGGAGCGGAGCCGAGCGTGTAATGTGCGGAGCGGAGCCGAGCGTGTAATGTGCGGAGCCGAGCGTGTAATGTGCGGAGCCGAGTGTGTAATGTGCGGAGCGGAGCCGAGTGTGTAATGTGCGGAGCGGAGCCGAGCGTGTAATGTGCGGAGCCGAGTGTGTAATGTGCGGAGCGGAGCCGAGTGTGTAATGTGCGGAGCGGAGCCGAGCGTGTAATGTGCGGAGCGAAGCCGAGTGTGTAATGTGCGGAGCGGAGCCGAGTGTGTAATGTGCGGAGCGGAGCCGAGCGTGTAATGTGCGGAGCGGAGCCGAGTGTGTAATGTGCGGAGCGGAGCCGAGTGTGTAATGTGCGGAGCGGAGCCGAGTGTGTAATGTGCGGAGCGGAGCCGAGTGTGTAATGTGCGGAGCCGAGCGTGTAATGTGCGGAGCAGAGCCGAGTGTGTAATGTGCGCAGCGGAGCCGAGTGTGTAATGTGCGGAGCGGAGCCGAGCGTGTAATGTGCGGAGCGGAGCCGAGCGTGTAATGTGCGGAGCGGAGCCGAGTGTGTAATGTGCGGAGCGGAGCCGAGCGTGTAATGTGCGGAGCCGAGTGTGTAATGTGCGGAGCCGAGTGTGTAATGTGCGGAGCGGAGCCGAGTGTGTAATGTGCGGAGCGGAGCCGAGTGTGTAATGTGCGGAGCGGAGCCGAGTGTGTAATGTGCGGAGCGGAGCCGAGTGTGTAATGTGCGGAGCGGAGCCGAGTGCGTAATGTGCGGAGCGGAGCCGAGTGCGTAATGTGCGTAGCGGAGCCGAGTGCGTAATGTGCGGAGCGGAGCCGAGTGCGTAATGTGCGGAGCGGAGCCGAGTGTGTAATGTGCGGAGCGGAGCCGAGTGTGTAATGTGCGGAGCGGAGCCGAGTGTGTAATGTGCGGAGGGGAGCCGAGTGTGTAATGAGCGGAGCCGAGTGAGTAATGTGCGGAGCGGAGCCGAGTGTGTAATGTGCGGAGAGGAGCCGAGCGTGTAATGTGCGGAGCGGAGCCGAGCGTGTAATGTGCGGAGCGGAGCCGAGCGTGTAATGTGCGGAGCGGAGCCGAGCGTGTAATGTGCGGAGCGGAGCCGAGCGTGTAATGTGCGGAGCCGAGTGTGTAATGTGCGAAGCGGAGCCGAGCGTGTAATGTGCGGAGCGGAGCCGAGCGTGTAATGTGCGGAGCCGAGCGTGTAATGTGCGGAGCGGAGCCGAGCGTGTAATGTGCGGAGCCGAGTGTGTAATGAGCGGAGCGGAGCCGAGTGTGTAATGAGCGGAGCGGAGCCGAGTGTGTAATGTGCGGAGCGGAGCCGAGCGTGTAATGTGCGGAGCCGAGTGTGTAATGAGCGGAGCGGAGCCGAGTGTGTAATGTGCGGAGCGGAGCCGAGCGTATAATGTGCGGAGCGGAGCCGAGCGTGTAATGTGCGGAGCGGAGCCGAGCGTGTAATGTGCGGAGCCGAGCGTGTAATGTGCGGAGCCGAGTGTGTAATGTGCGGAGCGGAGCCGAGCGTGTAATGTGCGGAGCCGAGTGTGTAATGTGCGGAGCGGAGCCGAGTGTGTAATGTGCGGAGCGTAGCCGAGGGTGTAATGTGCGGAGCGGAGCCGAGCGTGTAATGTGCGGAGCGGAGCCGAGTGTGTAATGTGCGGAGCGGAGCCGAGTGTGTAATGTGCGGAGCGGAGCCGAGTGTGTAATGTGCGGAGCCGAGTGTGTAATGTGCGGAGCGGAGCCGAGTGTGTAATGTGCGGAGCGGAGCCGAGTGTGTAATGTGCGGAGCGGAGCCGAGCGTGTAATGTGCGGAGCGGAGCCGAGCGTGTAATGTGCGGAGCGGAGCCGAGTGTGTAATGTGCGGAGCGGAGCCGAGTGTGTAATGTGCGGAGCGGAGCCGAGTGTGTAATGTGCGGAGCCGAGTGTGTAATGTGCGGAGCGGAGCCGAGTGTGTAATGTGCGGAGCGGAGCCGAGTGTGTAATGTGCGGAGCGGAGCCGAGTGTGTAATGTGCGGAGCGGAGCCGAGCGCGTAATGTGCGGAGCGGAGCCGAGCGCGTAATGTGCGGAGCGGAGCCGAGTGCGTAATGTGCGGAGCGGAGCCGAGTGCGTAATGTGCGGAGCGGAGCCGAGTGCGTAATGTGCGGAGCGGAGCCGAGTGTGTAATGTGCGGAGCGGAGCCGAGTGTGTAATGTGCGGAGCGGAGCCGAGTGTGTAATGTGCGGAGCGGAGCCGAGTGCGTAATGTGCGGAGCGGAGCCGAGTGCGTAATGTGCGGAGCGGAGCCGAGTGCGTAATGTGCGGAGCGGAGCCGAGTGCGTAATGTGCGGAGCGGAGCCGAGTGCGTAATGTGCGGAGCGGAGCCGAGTGCGTAATGTGCGGAGCGGAGCCGAGTGCGTAATGTGCGGAGCGGAGCCGAGTGTGTAATGTGCGGAGCGGAGCCGAGTGTGTAATGTGCAGAGCGGAGCCGAGTGTGTAATGTGCGGAGCGGAGCCGAGTGTGTAATGTGCGGAGGGGAGCCGAGTGTGTAATGAGCGGAGCCGAGTGTGTAATGTGCGGAGCCGAGTGTGTAATGTGCAGAGCGGAGCCGAGTGTGTAATGTGCGGAGCGGAGCCGAGTGTGTAATGTGCGGAGCGGAGCTGAGTGTGTAATGTGCGGAGCCGAGTGTGTAATGTGCGGAGCGGAGCCGAGTGTGTAATGTGCGGAGCGGAGCCGAGTGTGTAATGTGCGGAGCGGAGCCGAGTGTGTAATGTGCGGAGCCGAGTGTGTAATGTGCGGAGCGGAGCCGAGTGTGTAATGTGCGGAGCGGAGCCGAGCGTGTAATGTGCGGAGCCGAGCGTGTAATGTGCGGAGCCGAGTGTGTAATGAGCGGAGCGGAGCCGAGTGTGTAATGTGCGGAGCGGAGCCGAGTGTGTAATGTGCGGAGCGGAGCCGAGTGTGTAATGTGCGGAGCGGAGCCGAGTGTGTAATGTGCGGAGCCGAGCGTGTAATGAGTGGAGCGGAGCCGAGCGTGTAATGTGCGGAGCGGAGCCGAGCGTGTAATGTGCGGAGCGGAGCCGAGCGTGTAATGTGCGGAGCGGAGCCGAGCGTGTAATGTGCGGAGCGGAGCCGAGCGTGTAATGTGCGGAGCGGAGCCGAGCGTGTAATGTGCGGAGCCGAGTGTGTAATGAGCGGAGCGGAGCCGAGTGTGTAATGAGCGGAGCCGAGTGTGTAATGTGCGGAGCCGAGTGTGTAATATGCGGAGCGGAGCCGAGTGTGTAATGTGCGGAGCGGAGCCGAGTGTGTAATGTGCGGAGCCGAGTGTGTAATGAGCGGTGCGGAGCCGAGTGTGTAATGTGCGGAGCGGAGCCAAGCGTGTAATGTGCGGAGCGGAGCCGAGCGTGTAATGTGCGGAGCGGAGCCGAGTGTGTAATGTGCGGAGCCGAGTGTGTAATGTGCGGAGCGGAGCCGAGTGTGTAATGTGCGGAGCGGAGCCGAGTGTGTAATGTGCGGAGCGGAGCCGAGTGTGTAATGTGCGGAGCGGAGCCGAGTGTGTAATGTGCGGAGCGGAGCCGAGTGTGTAATGTGCGGAGCCGAGTGTGTAATGTGCGGAGCGGAGCCGAGTGTGTAATGTGCGGAGCGGAGCCGAGTGTGTAATGTGCGGAGCGGAGCCGAGTGTGTAATGTGCGGAGCGGAGCCGAGTGTGTAATGTGCGGAGCCGAGTGTGTAACGTGCGGAGCGGAGCCGAGTGTGTAACGTGCGGAGCAGAGCCGAGTGTGTAACGTGCGGAGCAGAGCCGAGCGTGTAATGTGCGGAGCGGAGCCGAGCGTGTAATGTGCGGAGCGGAGCCGAGCGTGTAATGTGCGGAGCGGAGACGAGCGTGTAATGTGCGGAGCGGAGCCGAGCGTGTAATGAGCGGAGCCGAGCGTGTAATGTGCGGAGCGGAGCCGAGCGTGTAATGTGCGGAGCCGAGTGTGTAATGAGCGGAGCGGAGCCGAGTGTGTAATGTGCGGAGCGGAGCCGAATGTGTAATGTGCGGAGCGGAGCCGAGTGTGTAATGTGCGGAGCAGAGCCGAGTGTGTAATGAGCGGAGCGGAGCCGAGTGTGTAATGTGCGGAGCGGAGCCGAGTGTGTAATGTGCGGAGCGGAGCCGAGTGTGTAATGTGCGGAGCGGAGCCGAGTGTGTAATGTGCGGAGCGGAGCCGAGTGTGTAATGTGCGGAGCGTTGCCGAGTGTGTAATGTGCGGAGCGGAGCCGAGTGTGTAACGTGCGGAGCCGAGTGTGTAACGTGCGGAGCGGAGCCGAGTGTGTAATGTGCGGAGCGGAGCCGAGTGTGTAATGTGCGGAGCGGAGCCGAGTGTGTAATGTGCGGAGCGGAGCCGAGTGTGTAATGTGCGGAGCGGAGCCGAGTGTGTAATGTGCGGAGCCGAGTGTGTAACGTGCGGAGCGGAGCCGAGTGTGTAACGTGCGGAGCAGAGCCGAGTGTGTAACGTGCGGAGCAGAGCCGAGCGTGTAACGTGCGGAGCGGAGCCGAGCGTGTAATGTGCGGAGCGGAGCCGAGCGTGTAATGTGCGGAGCGGAGCCGAGCGTGTAATGAGCGGAGCCGAGCGTGTAATGTGCGTAGCGGAGCCGAGCGTGTAATGTGCGGAGCGGAGCCGAGCGTGTAATGTGCGGAGCCGAGTGTGTAATGAGCGGAGCGGAGCCGAGCGTGTAATGTGCGGAGCGGAGCCGAGCGTGTAATGTGCGGAGCCGAGTGTGTAATGAGCGGAGCGGAGCCGAGTGTGTAATGTGCGGAGCGGAGCCGAGCGTGTAATGTGCGGAGCCGAGTGTGTAATGAGCGGAGCGGAGCCGAGTGTGTAATGTGCGGAGCGGAGCCGAGCGTATAATGTGCGGAGCGGAGCCGAGCGTGTAATGTGCGGAGCGGAGCCGAGCGTGTAATGTGCGGAGCCGAGCGTGTAATGTGCGGAGCCGAGTGTGTAATGTGCGGAGCGGAGCCGAGTGTGTAATGTGCGGAGCGGAGCCGAGCGTGTAATGTGCGGAGCCGAGTGTGTAATGTGCGGAGCGGAGCCGAGTGTGTAATGTGCGGAGCGGAGCCGAGTGTGTAATGTGTGGAGCGGAGCCGAGCGTGTAATGTGCGGAGCGGAGCCGAGTGTGTAATGTGCGGAGCGGAGCCGAGTGTGTAATGTGCGGAGCCGAGTGTGTAATGTGCGGAGCGGAGCCGAGTGTGTAATGTGCGGAGCGGAGCCGAGTGTGTAATGTGCGGAGCGGAGCCGAGTGTGTAATGTGCGGAGCGGAGCCGAGTGTGTAATGTGCGGAGCCGAGCATGTAATGTGCGGAGCGGAGCCGAGTGTGTAATGTGCGGAGCGGAGCCGAGTGTGTAATGTGCGGAGCGGAGCCGAGCGTGTAATGTGCGGAGCGGAGCCGAGCGTGTAATGTGCGGAGCGGAGCCGAGTGTGTAATGTGCGGAGCGAAGCCGAGCGTGTAATGTGCGGAGCCGAGTGTGTAATGTGCGGAGCCGAGTGTGTAATGTGCGGAGCGGAGCCGAGCGTGTAATGTGCGGAGCGGAGCCGAGTGCGTAATGTGCGGAGCGGAGCCGAGTGCGTAATGTGCGGAGCGGAGCCGAGTGTGTAATGTGCGGAGCGGAGCCGAGTGTGTAATGTGCGGAGCGGAGCGTGTAATGTGCGGAGCGGAGCCGAGTGCGTAATGTGCGGAGCGGAGCCGAGCGTGTAATGTGCGGAGCGGAGCCGAGCGTGTACTGTGCGGAGCGGAGCCGAGCGTGTAATTTGCGGAGCGGAGCCGAGCGTGTAATGAGCGGAGCCGAGCGTGTAATGTGTGGAGCGGAGCCGAGCGTGTAATGTGCGGAGCGGAGCCGAGCGTGTAATGTGCGGAGCCGAGTGTGTAATGAGCGGAGCGGAGCCGAGCGTGTAATGTGCGGAGCGGAGCCGAGCGTGTAATGTGCGGAGCCGAGTGTGTAATGAGCGGAGCGGAGCCGAGTGTGTAATGTGCGGAGCGGAGCCGAGCGTGTAATGTGCGGAGCCGAGTGTGTAATGAGCGGAGCGGAGCCGAGTGTGTAATGTGCGGAGCGGAGCCGAGCGTATAATGTGCGGAGCGGAGCCGAGCGTATAATGTGCGGAGCGGAGCCGAGTGTGTAATGTGCGGAGCGGAGCAGAGCGTGTAATGTGCGGAGCCGAGTGTGTAATGTGCGGAGCGGAGCCGAGTGTGTAATGTGCGGAGCGGAGCCGAGTGTGTAATGTGCGGAGCGGAGCCGAGCGTGTAATGTGCGGAGCGGAGCCGAGCGTGTAATGTGCGGAGCGGAGCCGAGTGTGTAATGAGCGGAGCGGAGCCGAGTGTGTAATGTGCGGAGCGGAGCCGAGCGTGTAATGTGCGGAGCCGAGTGTGTAATGAGCGGAGCGGAGCCGAGTGTGTAATGTGCGGAGCGGAGCCGAGCGTATAATGTGCGGAGCGGAGCCGAGCGTATAATGTGCGGAGCGGAGCCGAGTGTGTAATGTGCGGAGCGGAGCAGAGCGTGTAATGTGCGGAGCCGAGTGTGTAATGTGCGGAGCGGAGCCGAGTGTGTAATGTGCGGAGCGGAGCCGAGTGTGTAATGTGCGGAGCGGAGCCGAGCGTGTAATGTGCGGAGCGGAGCCGAGCGTGTAATGTGCGGAGCGGAGCCGAGTGTGTAATGTGCGGAGCGGAGCCGAGTGTGTAATGTGCGGAGCGGAGCCGAGTGTGTAATGTGCGGAGCCGAGTGTGTAATGTGCGGAGCGGAGCCGAGTGTGTAATGTGCGGAGCGGAGTCGAGTGTGTAATGTGCGGAGCGGAGCCGAGTGTGTAATGTGCGGAGCGGAGCCGAGTGTGTAATGTGCGGAGCCGAGCGTGTAATGTGCGGAGCGGAGCCGAGTGTGTAATGTGCGGAGCGGAGCCGAGCGTGTAATGTGCGGAGCGGAGCCGAGCGTGTAATGTGCGGAGCGGAGCCGAGCGTGTAATGTGCGGAGCGGAGCCGAGTGTGTAATGTGCGGAGCGAAGCCGAGCGTGTAATGTGCGGAGCCGAGTGTGTAATGTGCGGAGCCGAGTGTGTAATGTGCGGAGCGGAGCCGAGTGTGTAATGTGCGGAGCGGAGCCGAGTGTGTAATGTGCGGAGCCGAGTGTGTAATGTGCGGAGCGGAGCCGAGTGTGTAATGAGCGGAGCGGAGCCGAGCGTGTAATGTGCGGAGCCGAGTGTGTAATGTGCGGAGCGGAGCCGAGCGTATAATGAGCGAAGCCGAGCGTGTAATGTGCGGAGCGGAGCCGAGCGTGTAATGTGCGGAGCGGAGCCGAGCGTGTAATGTGCGGAGCGGAGCCGAGCGCGTAATGTGCGGAGCGGAGCCGAGTGCGTAATGTGCGGAGCGGAGCCGAGTGCGTAATGTGCGGAGCGGAGCCGAGTGCGTAATGTGCGGAGCGGAGCCGAGTGCGTAATGTGCGGAGCGGAGCCGAGTGTGTAATGTGCGGAGCGGAGCCGAGTGTGTAATGTGCGGAGCGGAGCCGAGTGTGTAATGTGCGGAGCGGAGCCGAGTGCGTAATGTGCGGAGCGGAGCCGAGTGCGTAATGTGCGGAGCGGAGCCGAGTGCGTAATGTGCGGAGCGGAGCCGAGTGTGTAATGTGCGGAGCGGAGCCGAGTGTGTAATGTGCGGAGCGGAGCCGAGTGTGTAATGTGCGGAGCGGAGCGTGTAATGTGCGGAGCGGAGCCGAGTGCGTAATGTGCGGAGCGGAGCCGAGTGCGTAATGTGCGGAGCGGAGCCGAGTGTGTAATGTGCGGAGCGGAGCCGAGTGTGTAATGTGCGGAGCGGAGCCGAGTGTGTAATGTGCGGAGGGGAGCCGAGTGTGTAATGAGCGGAGCCGAGTGTGTAATGTGCGGAGCCGAGTGTGTAATGTGCAGAGCGGAGCCGAGTGTGTAATGTGCGGAGCGGAGCCGAGTGTGTAATGTGCGGAGCGGAGCTGAGTGTGTAATGTGCGGAGCCGAGTGTGTAATGTGCGGAGCGGAGCCGAGTGTGTAATGTGCGGAGCGGAGCCGAGTGTGTAATGTGCGGAGCGGAGCCGAGCGTGTAATGTGCGGAGCCGAGCGTGTAATGTGCGGAGCCGAGTGTGTAATGTGCGGAGCGGAGCCGAGTGTGTAATGTGCGGAGCGGAGCCGAGTGTGTAATGTGCGGAGCGGAGCCGAGTGTGTAATGTGCGGAGCCGAGCGTGTAATGAGTGGAGCGGAGCCGAGCGTGTAATGTGCGGAGCAGAGCCGAGCGTGTAATGTGCGGAGCGGAGCCGAGCGTGTAATGTGCGGAGCGGAGCCGAGCGTGTAATGTGCGGAGCGGAGCCGAGCGTGTAATGTGCGGAGCGGAGCCGAGCGTGTAATGTGCGGAGCGGAGCCGAGCGTGTAATGTGCGGAGCGGAGCCGAGCGTGTAATGTGCGGAGCGGAGCTGAGCGTGTAATGTGCGGAGCCGAGTGTGTAATGAGCGGAGCGGAGCCGAGTGTGTAATGTGCGGAGCGGAGCCGAGTGTGTAATGTGCGGAGCCGAGTGTGTAATGTGCGGAGCGGAGCCGAGTGTGTAATGTGCGGAGCCGAGTGTGTAATATGCGGAGCGGAGCCGAGTGTGTAATGTGCGGAGCGGAGCCGAGTGTGTAATGTGCGGAGCGGAGCCGAGTGTGTAATGTGCGGAGCCGAGTGTGTAATGAGCGGTGCGGAGCCGAGTGTGTAATGTGCGGAGCGGAGCCAAGCGTGTAATGTGCGGAGCGGAGCCGAGCGTGTAATGTGCGGAGCGGAGCCGAGTGTGTAATGTGCGGAGCCGAGTGTGTAATGTGCGGAGCGGAGCCGAGTGTGTAATGTGCGGAGCGGAGCCGAGTGTGTAATGTGCGGAGCGGAGCCGAGTGTGTAATGTGCGGAGCGGAGCCGAGTGTGTAATGTGCGGAGCCGAGTGTGTAATGTGCGGAGCGGAGCCGAGTGTGTAATGTGCGGAGCGGAGCCGAGTGTGTAATGTGCGGAGCCGAGTGTGTAACGTGCGGAGCGGAGCCGAGTGTGTAACGTGCGGAGCAGAGCCGAGTGTGTAACGTGCGGAGCAGAGCCGAGCGTGTAATGTGCGGAGCGGAGCCGAGCGTGTAATGTGCGGAGCGGAGCCGAGCGTGTAATGTGCGGAGCGGAGCCGAGCGTGTAATGAGCGGAGCCGAGCGTGTAATGTGCGGAGCGGAGCCGAGCGTGTAATGTGCGGAGCGGAGCCGAGCGTGTAATGTGCGGAGCCGAGTGTGTAATGAGCGGAGCGGAGCCGAGTGTGTAATGTGCGGAGCGGAGCCGAATGTGTAATGTGCGTTGCGGAGCCAAGTGTGTAATGTGCGGAGCAGAGCCGAGTGTGTAATGAGCGGAGCGGAGCCGAGTGTGTAATGTGCGGAGCGGAGCCGAGTGTGTAATGTGCGGAGCGGAGCCGAGTGTGTAATGTGCGGAGCGGAGCCGAGTGTGTAATGTGCGGAGCCGAGTGTGTAATGTGCGGAGCGGAGCCGAGTGTGTAACGTGCGGAGCCGAGTGTGTAACGTGCGGAGCGGAGCCGAGTGTGTAATGTGCGGAGCGGAGCCGAGTGTGTAATGTGCGGAGCGGAGCCGAGTGTGTAATGTGCGGAGCGGAGCCGAGTGTGTAATGTGCGGAGCGGAGCCGAGTGTGTAATGTGCGGAGCCGAGTGTGTAATGTGCGGAGCGGAGCCGAGTGTGTAATGTGCGGAGCGGAGCCGAGTGTGTAATGTGCGGAGCGGAGCCGAGTGTGTAATGTGCGGAGCGGAGCCGAGTGTGTAATGTGCGGAGCCGAGTGTGTAACGTGCGGAGCGGAGCCAAGTGTGTAACGTGCGGAGCAGAGCCGAGTGTGTAACGTGCGGAGCAGAGCCGAGCGTGTAATGTGCGGAGCGGAGCCGAGCGTGTAATGTGCGGAGCGGAGCCGAGCGTGTAATGTGCGGAGCGGAGCCGAGCGTGTAATGTGCGGAGCGGAGCCGAGCGTGTAATGAGCGGAGCCGAGCGTGTAATGTGCGGAGCGGAGCCGAGTGTGTAATGAGCGGAGCGGAGCCGAGTGTGTAATGTGCGGAGCGGAGCCGAATGTGTAATGTGCGGAGCGGAGCCGAGTGTGTAATGTGCGGAGCAGAGCCGAGTGTGTAATGAGCGGAGCGGAGCCGAGTGTGTAATGTGCGGAGCGGAGCCGAGTGTGTAATGTGCGGAGCGGAGCCGAGTGTGTAATGTGCGGAGCGGAGCCGAGTGTGTAATGTGCGGAGCGGAGCCGAGTGTGTAATGTGCGGAGCGGAGCCGAGTGTGTAATGTGCGGAGCGGAGCCGAGTGTGTAACGTGCGGAGCCGAGTGTGTAACGTGCGGAGCGGAGCCGAGTGTGTAATGTGCGGAGCGGAGCCGAGTGTGTAATGTGCGGAGCGGAGCCGAGTGTGTAATGTGCGGAGCGGAGCCGAGTGTGTAATGTGCGGAGCGGAGCCGAGTGTGTAATGTGCGGAGCGGAGCCGAGTGTGTAATGTGCGGAGCGGAGCCGAGTGTGTAATGTGCGGAGCGGAGCCGAGCGTGTAATGTGCGGAGAGGAGCCGAGCGTGTAATGTGCGGAGCGGAGCCGAGCGTGTAATGTGCGGAGCGGAGCCGAGCGTGTAATGTGCAGAGCGGAGCCGAGTGTGTAATGTGCGGAGCCGAGCGTGTAATGTGCGGAGCGGAGCCGAGCGTGTAATGTGCGGAGCGGAGCCGAGTGTGTAATGTGCAGAGCCGAGCGTGTAATGTGCGGAGCGGAGCCGAGCGTGTAATGTGCGGAGCGGAGCCGAGCGTGTAATGTGCGGAGCCGAGCGTGTAATGTGCGGAGCGGAGCCGAGCGTGTAATGTGCGGAGCGGACCCGAGCGTGTAATGTCCTGAGCGGAGCCGAACGTGTAATGTGCTGAGCGGAGCCGAGCGTGTAATGTGCGGAGCGGAGCCGAGTGTGTAATGTGCGGAGCGGAGCCGAGTGTGTAATGTGCGGAGCCGAGTGTGTAATGTGCGGAGCCGAGTGTGTAATGTGCGGAGCGGGGCCGAGTGTGTAATGTGCGGAGCCGAGTGTGTAATGTGCGGAGCCGAGCGTGTAATGTGCGGAGCGGAGCCGAGTGTGTAATGTGCGGAGCCGAGTGTGTAATGTGCGGAGCCGAGCGTGTAATGTGCGGAGCCGAGTGTGTAATGTGCGGAGCCGAGTGTGTAATGTGCGGAGCGGAGCCGAGTGTGTAATGTGCGGAGCCGAGTGTGTAATGTGCGGAGCCGAGCGTGTAATGTGCGGAGCGGAGCCGAGTGTGTAATGTGCGGAGCCGAGCGTGTAATGTGCGGAGCCGAGCGTGTAATGTGCGGAGCGGAGCCGAGCGTGTAATGTGCGGAGCGGAGCCGAGCGTGTAATGTGCGGAGCGGAGCCCAGTGTGTAATGTGCGGAGCGGAGCCGAGCGTGTAATGTGCGGAGCGGAGCCGAGCGTGTAATGTGCGGAGCGGAGCCGAGCGTGTAATGTGCGGAGCCGAGCATGTAATGTGCGGAGCGGAGCCGAGCGTGTAATGTGCGGAGCAGAGCCGAGCGTGTAATGTGCGGAGCGGAGCCGAGTGTGTAATGTGCTTAGCGGAGCCGAGTGTGTAATGTGCGGAGCAGAGTGTGTAATGTGCGGAGCCGAGTGTGTAATGTGCGGAGCGGAGCCGAGTGTGTAATGTGCGGAGCCGAGTGTGTAATGTGCGGAGCCGAGTGTGTAGTGTTCACGGAGCTATCTTACAGACCGTATTGCACTATCGTTCAGTTGTTATGTATTTCTGTTTAGTTGCTACTAGTGATGAACGAGCATGCTTGTTACTCAAGATTTACGAGCATGCTCGGGTGTTTTCTGAGTATCTTCAGCGTGATCGGGTCTTATGTTTGAGTCACTCATGATTTGCGACTGTTTGACAGCTTTAATATATGTGAGGAATGCTTATTTCTTAGGCATTCCTCACATGTTTTACAGCTGTCAAACAGGCGCAAATCATGCACGAGTGACTCAAACATAACACCCTAGCATGCACGAGTGTGTAATGTGCGGAGCGGAGCCGAGTGTGTAATGTGCGGAGCGGAGCCGAGCGTGTAATGTGCGGAGCGGAGCCGAGCGTGTAATGTGCGGAGCGGAGCCGAGCGTGTAATGTGCGGAGCCGAGCGTGTAATGTGCGGAGCGGAGCCAAGCGTGTAATGTGCGGAGCGGAGCCGAGTGTGTAATGTGCGTAGCGGAGCCGAGCGTGTAATGTGCGGAGCGGAGCCGAGCGTGTAATGTGCTTAGCGGAGCCGAGTGTGTAATGTGCGGAGCCGAGTGTGTAATGTGCGGAGCGGAGCCGAGTGTGTAGTGTTCACGGAGCTATCTTACAGACCGTATTGCACTATCGTTCAGTTGTTATGTATTTCTGTTTAGTTGCTACTAGTGATGAACGAGCATGCTTGTTACTCAAGATTTACGAGCATGCTCGGGTGTTTTCTGAGTATCTTCAGCGTGATCGGGTCTTATGTTTGAGTCACTCATGATTTGCGACTGTTTGACAGCTTTAATATATGTGAGGAATGCTTATTTCTTAGGCATTCCTCACATGTTTTACAGCTGTCAAACAGGCGCAAATCATGCACGAGTGACTCAAACATAACACCCTAGCATGCTGAAGATACTTGTCCAACACCCGAGCATGCTCGCCGAAAGGGTTAATAGAGCATGCTCGCTCATCACTAGTTGCTACGCAATGAGGTTGCCCTCCTTTAGAAGTTTGTCCTTCCTCTCTCCCTGTCTTTCTGATGTAGCTATGATGTCTGTAACCCCTCCCTTCTTCGTCATTCACCATCTTCAATCATGTTAGAAGCTCATGTGCTTCCAGTGTCATGTCCCATGAATGGGAAATTTACAGACTATATTGGACATTTTACATACTGTATTACATGTCTTTCAGTTTCCATGTATTCCCGGTTGGTGCTATGCAGTGATGTTTACTTTCAATGAAGTTTGTCCCTTCTCTCTCCCTGTCTCCCTCTCATGTGACTGTGATGTAGCTAACCCCTCCCTTCTTCTCCTCATTCTCCATCTTGCCACCAGTAAAAGCTCATGTGTTTCACAGCCTGTCTGAGGAAAAGTTATTTTACCTGCTGCTGTATGTATTCTTACAAGATTCTGCAAGAAAGAATAAAACTTCTTCTGAATTCTTCTCACCGTGCCTGCCTGCAGCTGAGTTAAAGCTATCTGCGACCATCACCATTGTAAGTAAAGGTCAAGAGACAGTGTTTCACAGCGCCCTATATTTACGGACTGAATAGTAAAAAGAACTTCCTGGATTCATCTGTAAAGCCAGGCACAGCTTCTATAAAGCTACAAAACATACAGCAGAGCATCTGCTCTCAGCATATAAGAGACCATACAGTGTTCCTTCTCCCTGTGAATTAAGATGGCTGAGGGAATGACTACACAGTCTCTGCCAGACCCATTCTTAGAGGAAGAATGCATAGAACTTGATCCACCGTCTAGTGAGAAGGCTAAATGTTCCACAAAACCCACATGGAAAGTTAGAGATACACTTGAAATCATTACACTGTGTTCCAAATTATTATGCAAAAAGTGTTTAGGAGTTATAAGGTAACAATTTTTTTGTTTGTCAGTTAAACTCATTGATGGAGCCGAGTGTGTAATGTGCGGAGCGGAGCAGAGTGTGTAATGTGCGTCAGGGCTCTTTATATCACTGTAAGCAATTGCAGACACTTGTGCTAGATAGTTTGGCAGGTGTGTCCAGTGAAAGGCAAGACTACTTAAGAAGGCTGTCCCACATTATTAAGCAGCCTACATTTTCTGGCAAAATGGGAAAGAAAAAGGATGTGTCGGCTGCTGAGAAGCAACAAATTGTGGAGTGTTTAGGTCAAGGCATGACTACAATCAACATTGCCAAGACACTTCATCGTGATCATCGCACAATCAAGAAGTATGTAGCTGATTCACAGTACACACGTGTGCGTGCTGATAAGGGAAAATTGAGGACTCTTTCCTACAGGCAATTACGTCAGGTTAAAAGAGCAGCGGCAAAAAAGCCTTGTCAAAGCAGCAGACAAGTTTTTGAAGCTGCTGGTGCCCCCAACGTCCCCCGAACAACAAGATTCAGGGTCTTTCAGAGGTTTGCCGCTGTTTGTAAGCCATCCTGTCGACCTCCTCTATCCACTGCACACAAGCAGAAACGGCTCCAGTGGGCCAAACAATACATGAAGACTGACCGATGAGTGCCGTGCAACGCTCGAAGGTCCAGATGGATGGAGTGGAGGATGGCTGGTTGATGGACACCCCATGCAAACACGGCTACGTGCCAACAAGGAGGAGGTGGAGTAATGTTTTAGGCTTGAATCATGGGGAGAGAGATTGTCGGCCACTTTAGGATCCCTGAAGGGGTAAAGATGAACTCCATAATGTATGTTGAGTTTCTCAAACAGCACTTCCTTCCATGGTTCAAGAAGAAGAACCGTGCATTCCGCAGGAAGATCATTTTCATGCATGATAATGCCCCGTCTCATGCTGCACATAACACATCTGCATCTCTGGCTGCTATGGGCATAAAAGGGGACAAACTTATGGTGTGGCCCCCATGCTCCCCTGACCTCAACCCCATTGAGAACCTCTGGAGCATCATCAAAAGGAGTGTCTATGATGGCGGGAGGCAGTTCACATCTAAGCAACAGCTCTGGGAGGGTATTCTGTCCTCATGCAAAACAATTGAAGCAGAAACCATCCAAAACCTGACAAATTCAATGGACGAGAGAGTTCAGAAGCTCCTTTCGAACAAGGGGTCTTATGTGCAAATGTTACATCACCTAGAATAAAGTTTTGAGTTGAAAACTGTTTGATTTCAGTTTGTAATAACCTGCTAATGCTTATAATTTCAAAAATGACCACTTTTTTGTTCTTTATTAAAATGAAAAGGTTGAAAACTCTGCTGTGCATAATAATTTGGAACATGCATTTTGAGTGCAGTTTGAGTGTTTTATTTTTTTAAAAATATACTGTTATCATAGGCAGTTTGTACAAAAACCTTTCAATTGTACTCTAATAGTTATTTGACTGGAAAATTACAATGACTGCAATTCATATAGGTAATTTGGGAAAATCTGAGAAAATATTATTTGCATAATAATTTGGAACACAGTGTAAATATGAATGTTCAGATTACCAGCTATATTTTAAAAGCACAGATGAATACATCACAGTTTTACAAAAACATAACCCATCTATTTCCTCTGAGAGAGAATGCATAGTGCGTGATATTAAAGCGAAGACAGAGGCAAGAATTGCACTAATGGCCGAGATGTCATCTTGTATCTCTGGCTCAGAAAGGCAGTCAAAGCGATAATCTAAATCACGCTCTTCAAAATCTCCAACCCTCAACGAACAGCTTATAAGAGCACGTGCAGAAGCTGAGGCCACTAAGGTACAAGCTGCTTTTGCACAAAAGAAAACTGAGATGGAAGTAGAGGCAGGCGAAGCAGCACACCAAAAGGCAGAAATAGAAGCCAGCGCAGCACGCCAAAAGGCAGAAATGGAAGCCAGCGCAGTACTCCAAAAGGCAGGAATGGAAGCCAGTGCAGTACGCCAAAAGACAGGAATGGAAGCCAGCGCAGCATGTAAAAAGGCAGAAATAGAGGCATTAGAGAAAGAATGTGAACATGCCACAGCCATGGCAAGGTTAAAGGTCCTAGAACAAGCTATCAATGGGAGTCAAAGAGACAGCATCAGTTTAAGTGATTTTGATACTGAAGACCCTCTCAAACATACTAGAGACTATGTAAAAAGCCAAAGTAGTGCTCCCCGGCAATCCTTCCTGTCTCACTGCTGCATGGGAGAGACTAGAACGAAGGTATGGTAGTCCTGAGGCCATAGAAAATGCCCTTTTCAAGCATCTAGATGATTTCCCAAAAATATCCAGTAAGAACAGTCTGAAATTTCAAGAGCTCAGTGACCTTCTGTTAGAGCTTCAGCTGGCCAAAGCAGACCCGCACCTGCCTGGCCTCAGCTACCTGGACACTGCTCGTAGGGTAATCCCAATAGTTTCTAAGCTACCATTCAATATCCAAGATTGGTGGGCCATGCTTGGAACAAAATGCAAAAGAGAAAACCAAGTCTCCTTTCCTCCATTTTCCTACTTCTGTAAGTTTATTGAAAATATTGCAGAGTTTAAGACTGACCCAAGCTTTTTCCATGGAGAACCCAGCGGCCCTGGTTCATTCCCTCCCAAGTATGAAAGTCTACGTGCAAGCAACAGAAACCGCAGCAGTCCAATGTTGCTGATGTTCTTCCCACACCTTCACCAGCTCCCGACAAGAGCGAGGTATGTGAAAAGGTTGAAAATCCTAATTGTATGTGTCCCATTCATAAGATGCCACATACCCTAAAGAAGTGCATCGGCTTCAGAAAGAAGCCCCTCCAGGAACGCAAGGAGCTTCTAAAGTTTGGAGTATGTTACTGATGTTGTGCATCTACTGAATACTTTGCTAAAGACTGTAAAATCTCTATTAAGTGTTTTGAGTGCAACAGTGAGGACCATGTACTAGCGCTCCATCCATCCCAACCTGACTATGCACCGGTACCACCTTCTCCCACCACAAGGCATGGCGGGGAGGATGCAGAGCAAGCAGCAAGTGCTACCACAATATCTTCTTCATGTACAGAAGTCTGTGCAGAGGACCTGTGACAAATCCTGTGCGAAGATATGTCTGGTGAATGTGCATCCTAAGGGCCATCCAGAGAAAACCGTAAAGATGTACGCCGTTCTGGACGATCAGAGCAACCGATCCCTTGCAAGGTCATAACTCTTTGATCTACTTGACTTAAAGGGAAACGCTCAACCCTACACTCTGGGCACCTGTAGTGGTGTTACAGAGGTCTTTGGGAGAGGAGCCAATGGACTCATAGTATCTTCTCTAGAGAACAATGTGAAGATACCCCTACCCACTTAGGTCGAGTGCAACCAAATACTATCCAACAGAGAGGAGATCCCAACTCCAGAGGCTGCCCTTCGTCACACCCATCTAAAGACTATAGGCAAAAAGATTCCAGCTCTTGACAACAGAGTGAATATCCTGATTCTGCTTGGCAGAGACATTCTGCGGCTACACAAGGTACGTCGGCAAATCAACGGGCCACATGATGCTCCATTTGCTCAATGCTTTGATCTAGGCTGGGTTATCATAGGTGATGTCTGCATGGAAAGGATGAAGACACCTACCAGGATCTTCTCATTTAAGACTCATGACCTGCCAAATGGTCGCCGTACTTACTTTCAGCCATGCCTACATCATTACTGGGTGAAAGAGAAGCTGAGTAACAGTGAGTGGCAGCAAGAAACCCCTGACAGCATGAACATGTTCCCCTCTCGTGATGACAACCTCGGGTCAATAATGTTCAATTCAACAAGTGAAGACAACAGGCTGGTACCTGCAAGAGAAGACAATGTAAACTACCACAGGTTCCTACGGCACAAGGACAACGATGTCCACAACGACGTCATAGACTACCGGACGAAGGTACATGTCTTCCGGAACAGTCCCTCACCTGCTGCGGCAATGTGTGGACCGAAACAGACAGTACAGGAAAGTGAGAGAGATTATGGATCTAATGCTTGTCTATCTGTGGAGAAGAACTTCTTTGTATATGATGTGCTTAAATCTCTACCCACAAGTGAAGAGACAATTGATCTGCTCTCTAGAACATGGCAAATGTTGTCGGCAGCAAACCTCAGACCTCACAAGATCATCTCCATAAGCCAGGAGGTAATGAAGGCATTTCCATGTGAGGACAGTACAATGAGCTTAAAGGATCTTGATCTAGGTTCTGACGTTGACATTCCTTCTATGCAATGCAGCCTTGGTCTGCTCTGGGACATTAAACAGGACACATTCTCATTCCAGGTGTCAGTCTCCATTAATCCCTTTGCCAAACGAGGAGTCTTTCCTGTTGTGAATAGTATCTACAATCCTCTCGGATTTATAGCACCCATCACCATTCAAGGCAAGATTCTGTTGAGACAGTTGACTGCTGAGAACACGAATTGGTACACTCCACTTCCGTCCCAGAAACCACAAAGGTGGGAAACATGGAAAACGTCTCCAAGGATATTAGATCATCCCATCTCGTTCCTATCTGGTTCTGCCTTAAGGTCTCTGTCAGCCACCACTAGAAGAGAAGTCCACATTTTCTCTGGCGCACCTACAAGGGTCATAGCTGTAGTGGCCTTCCCGAAGACTTCAGAAGCCGTCATCAAGGTACACTGTGAATTTGTCCTGGACAGGACAAACTAGCCTCAAGGCCTGCTCACACTGCACCAAGACTTGGTCTTTGTGCTGTTGTACTAGTGGTGGAGGTTGCAGAAGTTGCCTCTGAACAGTGGCACCACATCTCCAATAACTTGCATCCAACTCACGCAGAAACAGGACTCACGGCTACACCCAGTCTTTGTGACAACACCTGGTTTTCGTTTTCAAGTTTTGTTTCTGAGGACAATTGTTCTCTCAATGCTGGCAGCACATTTGAACTTGACAAGAGACCAGACTCGTCATCTCTACACACTGCATTCCTGTGACTCCAAAGTTGAAGCTGAGGCCTCATCTCTCTGGGCGCTTCTTGAGCTGGTCACCGGTTGTGCAGGCTGGTATACACCAGATTTATAGTGCCAGGTGCTTCATGGGAGAAGGCATCACATGAAAGACATTGCTTCTGGACACAGCTTACCTCGGTGAGCCTACCGCTATATGCCTCCAGCTGTGTTAGGACTTTGGAACTTTCTCCAGCAGATTGTTGGGTTGGTGGAAATGTTTGCACATTGCGGTTTCCCCAATCCGAATATGGGTTTTCATTTGGACTCTATTTATCCGGCTGAAGACTTCAGGCCTCCAACGGAAAATTGGACTACAACTGTTACTGTTGTTGTAGCATACCCGTATGTTTATTTCTTTGGTCTTTCAGGTCCACTGTGACATCCCCAAAAGACACCACGTCAAAGAATTATTGAAATCTAAAGATTTCAGACTGGGAGTGTTATGTCCCATGAATGGGAAATTTACAGACTATATTGGACATTTTACATACTGTATTGCATGTCTTTCAGTTTCCATGTATTCCCGGTTGTTGCTATGCAGTATTGTTTACTTTCCATGAAGTTTGTCCCTTCTCTCTTCCTGTCTCCCTCTCATGTGACTGTGATGTAGTTAACCCCTCCCTTCTTCCTGCTTTTCCTCATTCTCCATCTTGTCACCATTATAAGCTCATGTGTTTCACAGCCTGTCTGAGGAAAAGTTATTTTACCTGCTGCTGTATGTATTCTTACAAGATTCTGCAAGAAAGAATAAAACTTCTTCCGAATTCTTCTCACCGTGCCTGCCTGCAGCTGAGTTAAAGCTATCTGCGACCATCGCCATTGTAAGTAAAGGTCAAGAGACAGTGTTTCACAGCGCCCTATATTTACAGCACAGCCATGGGGACAGAATATCCAGCCTGTTTCTAAAAAAGTATTTTTTAACTGCTGTATATTTGCACATCATCAAGAATGCTGCTGAAAAATAAATCTTCTTCTGAATCTTCAAACGTGCTTCCTGCTGTCGAGTTAAACTATCTGAGGACATCACTTCATGTGAGTATGGAAAAAAGAGACATCCTGGAAACGGTGGCTGGCAGCGCCCTATGCTTGAAGCTTAGTCATGGAGTCAGAATAGTAAAAAAAAACTTTGCCAGATTCATCTGTAAAGCCAGGCTCCAGCTTATATAAAACTACAGAATAGTCCTGCTCAACATTTAAGAAATCATTCAGTGTTCATTCTGCCCGTGAATTACAATGGCTGAAGGAAAGACTACATTGTCTGTACCAGATCCACTGCTGAAGAATGTGTAGAGTTTAATCCACAGTCCAGTGAGAAGGCTAAATGTTCTACAAAACGTACTGCACATAGAAAGTTAGAACGTTGAATCCATTAAACATGAACTTTCTTGTGCTATAGCCGACTTATGGCAAAAATTGATAAGTCACATTAACAGCCTCTCTCAGCCTGCTTCTCTCAAACTACCTCTAGAGGGAGCCCTAGTGCTTAATACCTCTGTTTCTCTTGAAGAGCTGCAAGTGTTCCAACAAATTAACTCTAAGGCTATGTGCACAAATTTAGGATTTGATTGCAGAAATTTCTGTGGCGTTTCTGCATCTCATGGCAGGAAAAACGCGTTTGATGTATTTTTTAATGCGTTTTTTTTTATGCGTTTTTGAACATCAATTAGAGCTTTTTGGAGCTAAATAAAGATATTTGAAAAAAGAAACGTGGGACATTGCTTCAACCATTGGATTACCGTCAGACCTGGGGTGAGTATATTGGTTAATTTAAATGATTAAAGAATGTGTCTGTTGTATTTGAAATAAAGTGTTTACTCTGTGTTTATTTAACTCTTTACTTTAATTAGCTTGCAGTAATGAAAGGGTCTGATTGACAACATGTCATCACCACAAAAAGGACTAGGTGTCAGCTAATCCCATACACCCAATCTCATTAGCATTTCCATTCAAGTCATTTCTGAGGCAGCTGAGAGCTGCTATTTTTAGTCTGGGAAGGTGCCATTGGTCAAACATGTTCCTTGGCTATTAATAACATCTCACAGCTGTTTTGTTAGCCGCTATGTCCTCACGAACAGCAACAAGCAGCGCTTTGGACGCGTGTTTTTGCTGCGCCCAAAACGCTGTGTTCTATTGCCGCAATTTTGTTGTCAATACACGCGGATCCACTGCATATAATGACATTTCAATTGGTCAAAATCTGCAGCGGAGACTAGCGTCTCCACTACAGAAATTGACATAATGGGGGTTAGTTTGGGTACGTAGCCATGATCAGGAGCCGCTGCGGGTTTGAAGCTGCGTGTTTATGCAGCATCAAACCCACAGTGTCCAGATCTAAATGAGGTATAATGTGATTGAGAATACATACGGAAGTGGTGGTCGGACATTATGGGCAATAGGTGCCACACACAGTGTGGGAAAGACTAAGTGCAACACAAAGGGATGAGGGGAAGGAAGCCCAGATACTAAGGAAAGGGGGAGAAGTGACCCCTAGGCAGATCTAATAATACCCTGCCTACCCTACCGTCCCTATATTGGTTCCACACCAATCGCCGAACAGTAAACCTAAGCCCTGCATATTCCTAGAGCTAGGCCCTGAATAGGGAATGGGGGATGAGCACTGGTCAGTCCCCACTATAAACTAAAGACAAGGGAGAAAAACACGGGGAGAAACTTAGTTTGAGCAGACTTCAGAGAAATTTCACCAAATGTTCTCCAAGGCACTAAAGAGGAAGTAAACAGACTGCTAAAGCTCCAAGCCTTCACAAGGGAAATGGCAAATATCACTTGCGACTCCCTGCAGCAAACTGAAATTATTAAAACACCCAGACCAGGGTGTCAATCAGAGCAGGAGGGAGGTTGCCGCTTGGTCTTAAATTAAGAAGAATTAAGAAGGCATCTGCAATGCCAAACAAACTGACCTTCTGCAGCCAGCTGCAGAGCGACTGTCTGTTACATCTGACACACCCATGTCAATATTTTGTCTCATTGTCCAATATGCTATAAAAAAAAGGTTCAAAAGTCAACTGTTCATTTAAAACCTTTGGACTCTGAGACTCCATCCAGAAGATCCACTAGCATTCCTTTCGTAAAATTTTATCATTGCAATCTCCCTTCCTATGGTTCGGTCTTCTAACTTTAATGACCTTAAAGGATATAGCTCTATGATAACCTTGATGGAAGTCCCTTATATGGTCGTCAATTGGAGTATCTCTCTTATGTTTTATGTCGCCCAGATGTTTACCTATTCGTCTTCTAAGTCCCCGTTTAGTTTTTCCTATATAATTAAGTGGGCAAGAGCCGGTGTCTAAGCACACAACCCCAGTGGTCTTGCAGTTGGCAAAGTCCCACATATAGTATTGCCCCTCCAAGGAGGCACTGGTAAATTACTTTGATTGACAGATCCAACTGCAAAAATGGCAATTACCACACCTAAAGGTACCAAGGGGCCTCCTGTCAAGCTACGTACCTGTTTATACAGGCCTACTGTAGAAACTGTGTGCTAATTGGTCTCACAATGATCTGCCCTTCCTGTATGTAATCCGAGAGTTTGGTGTTACAATATCCTGTAGGTCCGGGTCTGCTAGGTGAATCCCCCAGTGTCTATTGAGAATACTGGACACCCCATCGGCCTGATTATCGTAGGTGCCAACAATCCTCGTGGGACCCCTTCCATTGTAAATTCTATTTCTAGCCACAAAGAGGGAGTCTCTCTTTCTTTCAGAAGCATGTGAGAATGCATTCTGTAGGGCGCCCAATGGATATCTCGTCTGAAGGATTCTATTCTTGAGGTCTCTATATTGGATATGGTAATCCTGGTTCCCAGAACAGTTCCTGCTCATCCTCAAATATTGCCCCTTGGGAATCCCTTTCTTCAGAGACATTGAGTGAAAACTATCCCATTTTAAGAGGTTATTTAAGGAGGTAGGTTTCCTATGTGTGCAGGTTGTGAGAGCCCCCCTGACCCTTTTTAAACAATATATCCAAGAATGGTAAGTATGCAGCGTGTATCTCCATAGTGAAAATCAGGCCTAAATTATTGGTGTTCAGAATCTCCACAAAATGGTTGAATTCACCGACAGACCCAAACCAAAGGATAAAGAGGTCATCTGTGTACCTACCCCAGTACAAAATGTTGGGGGTCCACCATGCCAGAGCTATTCTCTCTTGCTGGGAGAGATTCAGATTTCTGTCCTGTCCACCCTGTATTCTCTTTAAGTCACTCTCAACCACAGTAATAAAGATGTCAATACTTGTCAAGTTGCCTGTAAGGGGCATCCTTTTACTTGTAGCTTTCAATTCCGTATATGGGCCTAGGGCCCTGTCTTGTTCCCCCTCAGTGAGTAGGTCAGAGAGTATCCTCACCCATTCATAATCATCCATGGATATCCCCAATTTGGCGCCTTGTGCCTTATTAGTGTTTTTGAAAAATTTGTGTCACTTAAGTTTCCTCACAAGAAGGTATGCAAATTGTCTCCTCAGAGAGGAAGAGAACTAGAACTCCAGTGCCACCTATAGGAAGTAGCAATCCTAAAAGTCAGTATCAACCCTTTAACGAGCCTTGTCACATGACTTAGGATAAAAGCCAGAACCAGAAACTCAATTTGCAGACAGTGTGTTTTGGGGTATTGACCCTCATCAGTGCAAAGTGTGAGTTCTGATTTGGCTGGGTGACAGTCGTCAAAGGAGCTTTGCTGCTTAAAAGTCTCCTCAACTTGGCATGCTTAACATGTCACTCTCTGAAAGGAGAAACCTTACTCCATGGATACTACTCACAAATGTGAATGTCTTTTACCCAATTGAAAGGGGACTGTGGGAACAAAGGTGAGGCCCTTATGTAATATGGAAAGCATGTCAGAGTCAAGGAAGAGAGATTAATAATTTGGCCTTTATGGGAGATATCATTTTCACTTACTTTCGATTTCTGAGAGGGTAGGTCCTTATGAAACCCCTCCTCTAAAAAAGAGGAAGAAGAGGATGGTGAGGGTCGTGATAAGGATGGACCAGTATGGGTGTCTAGTATTCGTGTTCTCTCGCCCCATCATATGGAATTCCTGTGTGATGGACTCGGTGAGTGTCTCTCTGGCCCCGCCATCTCTAGTTGTATGCTCCATAGAGCCCCCCTAAATCTTCAGCTTCCTCTGGTGTGAGATCTTTCAGTTTCCAAAGAGTCTTTATCTGAGGAAGAGATGTCAAAGACACTTTTGTTTCTATTTTCAATTTCAAAGTTTTTGCCTTTTCCTCTTTGAAATCACTCAAATCTCTCAAAAATTGTTTGTGTTTTCTATTTTTTGAGTGAATTCTGATACTTTTCAACTAAGGTCTGTAGAAGTGCTTCTCTTTTATTGAAATCTGGTTCAGTTTTAAATTGTAAGGACTTAGTTATTAATTCGTCTAATCTTTTGGTTGAGTCAATGAAAATCTTTTTCTCCTCCTCCAAGATAACGGACATGAACCTAACAGGACGCTATGAATTCTTTCTTCCAGACTGTTAGCAATTGGGGGTTCTGTAGTCTGAGTGAGCGTGAAATGTTGATGCGTAAGCCCCTGGGAACTATATTTTGTTTAAAATAATTTTCAAGTCCCTTGGTTTCCTACCTACTCAAGTTCTCTTTGTAGCAATCAAATAATTCCTTGAATAATGTTTTAAGAGAGAAGGAGGGATCACCAGCTACAGCGTGAGATGCATTCGCGGAAAAAACCTGTTCGGCCTTAATCGACTATGAATTAAAATTAATAGAACCTGAAAAGAAACCCGCCATACTAATTACATGAAAGAGGCAAATAGTTAATGTATGAAAGTATATGGCTGTGTGCCCACTATGCGTTTTTGAAGCGTTTCCGCAGTGGCAATTCCACTGCAGAAACTCTTAAAAAACGCATGGTAGAAGGTCTGCCATGTTCCCCAATGATAATCCGCATGTGCTGTGTACATGCTGCGGAAATTTCTGCTGCGGATTATCATTGCGGAAAAATCCGCAGCACTACCAATTATTTTGCATAAACGCGGCGTTTTCGCCGCCATTGACTTGCATTGGAACGCATGGATTCCGCATCACTGCATCTGCAGATTCGGAATCCAAGCGTTTCAATGTGCGGATGGTACCTGGGTGTGGAGGACAGGAGACTCTCCTCCGGACCCGGGTACCATAGTACCTGTAAAAAAAAGAATAAAATAAAAAATAAATATTATACTTACCTTCTGATGGCCCCTGGTGTCTTTATCCGATGCGTCCTGTCTTGCCGGCAGCTCGCGATGGTCTGAAAAGGACCTGCCGTGACGTCATTTAGTCATGTGACGGGTCACGCGACCGCTGACGTCGGCAGGTCCTTTAGTCTACCGCGAGCTGCCGGCAAGCCGAGACGCATCGAATAAAGATACCGGGGCCATCGGAAGGTAAGTATAGATTTATTTTTTTATTTTTAACCATTCTTTGGAGTCACACTATATAAATCCATGCTGGTTGCCGGTTGCATGGATTTATATAGTGTGACCAAGTTGTCAAGCACTTTTCCAAGTGATGCTAAAATCGCTTGGAAAGGACTTGTCAACCCGCATGCGGAAATGCATGTGAAGAACGCTTCACATCCGCATGTCCCTGGCAGGAAAAACGCATGTACAATCCGCATGTACAATCCGCATGTACAATCCACATGCACAATCCGCATGTACAATCCACATGCACAATCCGCATGTACAATCCACATGCACAATCCGCATGTACAATCCGCATGTGTTTTTTCTGCCAGGGGAGATGCAGAAACGCTCAGGAAAAATCTGGAGCATTTCTGCATCGTGGGCACATAGCCTATATGAGGGAAAAATTCTAAGGTGCTCACTAGTGTCAATAAAAATCTCTTCATTAAGGATAAAACACTAATTTTATTAGATATGTATTAAAAAGGAAAAAAAAAACATATAAGGGGCTGGATGTTTTCCTCAGTACACATAACATTGTGGTTTATAGATAATTTAGAGTATAATTGATGGAGTGAGGTCTTTTTTCAACCTATGTAACCATGTATAATCTTATAAATGTTCCCCTGCTGTGTACTGTGTAATGGCTGTGTATTATTGTGTAGGAACAAAGTCTGATCATACTACAGCTCCTGGGCAGAGGAGAATGCAAAAGAGTATACAGACAGGACCGCATGGGGTCACAGATGCTGTTTTTAAACAGGAAGGGAAATGTAAAACATAAAAATTGCTTCAACCCTGTGTGAGTTCTCTGATGTTCAATCAGACTTGAATTAAAGTTATAACATTTTCCACGTTCTAAACTTGAAAGTGTTTTTTCCTGTGTAAATTTTCTGACGTTTAACAAGATCTGATCTAACAGAGAAACATTTCCCACGTTCTAAACATGAAGCTGGCTTCCCTCTGTGTGAGATCTTTCATGTCTAACAAGAGCTGATTTACGGGTAAAGCATTTTCCACATTTTGGGCATGAAAATGGCTTCTCCCCTGTGTGAATTCTTTGATGTGTAATAAGAACATGTTTCCGGTTAAAACATTTCCCACATTGTGAACATGAAAATGGCTTCTCCCCTGTGTGAATTCTTTGATGTGTAATAAGAACATGTTTCCAGTTAAAGCATTTCCCACATTGTGAACATGAAAATGGCTTCTCCCCTGTGTGAATTCTTTGATGTATAATAAGACTTAGCTTTTGGTTAAAACCTTTCCCACATTCTGAACAAGAAAATGATTTCTCCCCTGTGTGTTTTCTATGATGTAGAGCCAAATGGCACTTCCGATGAAAACATTTCCCACATTCTGAACATGAGTACGGCTTTTCTTCTGTGTGAATTCTCTCATGTCTAATAAGACATGCTTTAGTAGTAAAGCATTTTTCACATTCCTGACATGAATATGGCTTCACCCCTGTGTGAATTCTATGATGTCTAACAAGACTTGCTTTATTACTAAAGCATCTTCCACATTCCTGACATGAAAATGGCTTCTCCGCTGTGTGAATTCTATGATGTCTAAATAAATCTGCTTTATGGGTGAAAAATTTGTCACATTCTGAACATAAATATGGCTTTTCCCCAGTGGGAGCTTTTTGACATTTGAGACCCAGTCTGTCTTTTCTATTTTGCTTTACAGTCTGTGATGAATCAGGAGATAGGATCTGTTGAACAGGATCAGATGGTACATTTTGGATATGAGGGGTGGAGGGTATATCTTCAATATTGGCATTTATCTCATATCCATATTGAATGATCCTACAATCATCAGCATTAACATGTAAAGATTTTGCATGTCCCTCTGAACTCCCAGTACAGTCATCTGCATTAACATGTGAAGATTTTGCATGTCCCTCTGAACTCCCAGTACAGTCATCTGCAAAAAATAAAATTGATTACATTGTCTATAAGTAATATAAACACAATAATTATATTGACGCGTTATGACATTATAATTAATATATAGCAAAATTAATCTCAGAGCAAGGACCACAAGATCATAATGTTATGCTAGGCTTTTCTGTTGCGGTTTTCCACTTCTGCGTTGAAGTCATCTTCATGTTTCATAAATCAGTCACAGCTCTTTTATCACAAATTGCGCAGTGGAGAATCATAAGTGAACCTGTATGTGAAAGTTGTTAGGTGCTGTCCATCTCACACAGTCCCTGTCATGTCTGCTTCATGTACTTTAGCACAGAGTATAGAAAAGGGATGAAGTATGGTCATATACAAAGAAGCCTGAAGATTTCTACTTTTTCCATTTCTTTTTCCTTTACTTAATCTAGAAGAGGGTGCACTAAAATTATACATTTATTATACAACTGGCTCCTGCCTTTACCAGCAGTGACCAGAGCAAGCTCCATTAGCTGCTGTTTAACCATTTAGAACTTGGCCCCCTTTCTAGAGGAAAATTTGTGGTGGTTTTATTTAAACAGTACACCACAAGAAAAAAAGATGCTCTGAGAAAGCGTCCGAGGACGTGAAACAGGTGTTATCTGCACATTTGTCTCCCATATATTTCCTGTATGCACTGTAAAGAAATAGAAATCTTGGATGAAGATTGATGTGCTGAGTGTGTTGAGGGAGGGCAATGGCCCTTCACGGTTGACCAAGTGAGTGTCAAATTATTATGTTGATTGCGCAATCCAACAGGGAACCAGACGGAGACAGTGCTCTGTATGGGAGGATTCAACGAATCTCTGATCCCGTTTATTTTGCTTAGCATTTTGTATTGTTTTGAGTTTATCAATAGCCAATCAACTACAGCCGTACTACAGTACTACAGGCTTGAGCCAATGTTAGTGCAATTATTACGGAAACACATATATGGTCATATTATCATCGTTAGCTCGAAGCACGATGGAAATTTACAAGGTCAATCCTGGCCTGGACTAGTTAGATAACAGAAGCAGGGTGTCTGACAAAATGTTCTTGTGAGAAAAAATTAGTGTGAGAAAGTTCCATGTAAAGCATGAGAAAAGAAGGAAAGAAGTATGTTATGCAAGGAGTGATAATAACATGATTTTGAAACAAACAGACAAAATGGAGTTGCTATAGCATGAATATCAATATGTCCTTTACAAGTGCAGTGAATATACTTCTCATGAAGGATTTATTTATACAGTATTCTCTCACAGAATATACATGACGTGTTTCAGTCATATAGACCTTCCTCAGAGGCGCGTAATTCTGTGGAGAGACAAAGATCAAGAGAAGAACAAGCTCTAGTGGCACTGCGGACCACAGCTGTGTGATGGCGCCATTAGTAAGTACGGTATGTGCATCCGAAGAAGGTTTATATGACTCAAACATCATTCATATTCTGCAAGACAATGCAGTTTAACCCCTTTACCCCCGAGGGTGGTTTGCACGTTAGCGACCAGGCCAAATTTCACAATACTGACCACTGTCACTTTGAGATAATAACTCTTGAACGCTTCCACGGGACATATTGTACTTCATGATAGTGGTAAAACTTCTTCAATATGACTTGCGTTTATTTGTGAAAAAATCGAAAATTTGGTGAAAATTTTGCAATTTTCTAAATTTGAATTTTCATGCCCTTAAATCAGAGAGATCTGTCACACAAAATAGTTAAGAAATAACATTTCCCACATGTCTACTTTACATCAGCACAATTTTGGAACCAATTTTTTTTTGTTAGGAAGTTATAAATGTTGAAAGTTGACCAGCGATTTTTTTTCCAACACAATTTACAAAACCATTTTTTTTAGAGCCCACATCACATTTGAAGTGACTTTGAGGGGCCTTTATGGCAGGAAATACCCAAAAATGACACCATTCTAAAAACTGTACCCATCATGGTGCTCAAAACCACATTCAAGTAGTTTATTAATCCTTCAGGTGCTTCACAAGAATTTTTGGAATGTGGAAGAAAAAAATTAACATTTTTTTTCACAAAAATGTTACATTAGAACCAAATTTTTTTATTTTTGCAATGGTAACAGGAAAAAATTAATCCCAAAATTTGTTTTGCAATTTCTCCTGGGCACGGAGATACCCCATATGTGGGGAAAACCACTGTTTGGGCGCACGGCAGGGCTCGGAAGGGAAGGAGCGCCATTTGACTTTTTGAATGTAAAATGTGCTTGAATAATTAGCGGATGCCATGTCGAGTATTTGTTTGAATAATTAGCGGATGCCATGTCGAGTTTGGGGAGCCACTGATGTGCCTAAGCAGTGGAAACCCCCTCAAGTGACACCATTTTAGAAGCTAGACCCCTCAGGGAACTTATCTAGATGTGTGGCGAACCCTCCAGGTTATTTATGGGTACAGTATATTTTTATTTTTTGGGGATTATTTTTTCATTTTTTTTTTTTAGATTTTGTCAGGGACGTCAGAGAGACCACACTGGGGAGATCACACAATATCTCACTGTTGCCGTCACTCTGTCAGGATTTCATCAGGGATTCGCGAGTACACGATCCTGACTACTCACTACGTAGGTATCGGCAAACGCGCAGAATGCGTATATCGTCACACCTCCGGATTCCAATGCATGGAAGAAACTTACACTATACAATTCGCAGGGACGACTCAGTATAGCTGGAGAGGAGTTCTCCTTTGACCGTTACCAAACGGGATCCATTGCTTATAAAAGATATTTTCCCTGCAATGAATACTCATCCATCCTCCGTGGATTCTTTTATGCCTAAGGGGAGACCAGCCCACACACCCCCTGTGCTGACATCATGTGGACCGGACTCCAGCCTCCACATTTTTAATAAGATATCTGTTTTTTTGTGGTAACTTATTGTTGGATGATCATAGAGGCCAAAAAGTGGTACCATATTTTCCGTTATAAATTTACCTTCATTTAGAGACCACACATGCCATAGTTGCAGTCGGGAAAATATCCATGTTGTCCCTTAGCTGACCCTGTCACTATAAATATTGGTCCCATGATTGTCAGAAGTATAGAACTTCAGATATTCCATATTTCGTATCGGCTCCAGTCCGGCTACCAGACCTCTGTTAAAATCCCTTTGACGTCCTGGGAATAAAGTTTCTCAGCTAGATGTAGATTTACCGCAAGCCTGTGTCTAATTATCCCCTGCCTCTGCCAGGGGGAAATACACTTGCATTTTAATTGGGTTGGTAGCACCTCTTGGCTGGCATCTGCTTACAAGGCATTTCTCATGTGTGTGTTAATTTGCATAGATGCCACTGGCCAAGTGTCAGCTTCTCTTTTGACAATTACTATAAGGGAGGAGGGAATGAGGGGTTTGGGAGAAATTGTTAATATTTTCTTAATATCTCCATGACAGATTTTTACAATTTTTTTTTTTTTACACTTTCTGACACATTTTTACTTGTACACTATGTCCCACTGCTTGCTTATATAGCATAGAGATGCAGCAGCAGCATCTCTATACTATACAGCCTGCCAGCGCTGCACAGGCAGAAGTTACTTTGATTGTGCACTGTGCATGATCAAAGTAAGTTCTTTATGCCTGGTGACCCGGATGTCATCATGACGACATCAGGTTACCATAGCAACTACCGGGACCCAACACAGACAGTGCGGGACGCTGGAGACAAGGTAAGTCAGCTCCCCTTGCTCCGGGAATGCTGCGAAAGTCGATAGCAGCATTTCGGGGGTTAATGTGCTTGACCGCTCCAGGCTCATAGCATCTGGTGTCAGCACCGGGTGAGAATCAGCAGACACCTGGTGGCGATCGCCCCACACAGCTTGTGTGCGGGCGCAATGGCGTGATGCATAATAGTATTTACCTGGTCCAATAGGCCCAGGTACCAGGAACGTACTATTACTGATCACATCAGAAAGGGGTTAAATAAAACCACTAATTTTCATCGATAATAGGTGCCAAGTTCTTTGCTTGCTAGATAAGTGGTGGGACCCTACTTAAGCACCAAAAAGACAGGAGTGCCTTATACTGACTTATGTTTAACTATTTAGGTGCCACTGGAAATTATATGGTTCTGATATCTGTGCACGACAAGATCGTGGAGTGCCGATGAATTACCATGGAAGCCGGATGCCCAGTGAAAGCCTAGCTACCATCACCTTTGTACTCCTTTTAATTTCTTTATATTATTATTTCTGCAAGTCCACTGGTAATACTAAAAATCTATAATAAAAATAGTTACATGAATAAAACAACCATGGAGGAACAAGACCAGGCACCTCCAGAGGAACAGATGGAGGAGGTCGAACCGACTCTGAAACAGGTATCCAATAAACTCCTATCTGCTATTGCATCTAGTCCTGGGAAACTGGAAAAACTCAAAATGGACGTTGGCCTATTCAGACACAATAGGTAGAAGGATGTCTGAGGTGTAGGATCGGGTATCGGCTCTAGATTACCTCAAAGCAAGGATGCCTAATGTTATATGAGACCTCACTGGGAGATCAGAGCTTTGGCAGATGACTTGGAGAATCGTCTCTGCCGAAACAATCTCTGCATTATCAGAGTTCCTGAAGGAGCAGAGGTTCAGCGACCTGACAACTTTGTTGAGAAATGGCTCAAGGTATTATTTTCTGATGAACTCTTCTCCTTGTCCTCTGCTGTAGAACATACTCATATGGTGTCAGCCAAATCGCCCCCTTCGGGGGCACCCCCCAGACCATTCTTGCCCAGATTCCTAAATTGCCAGGACCGAGACACAGCCCTCCACTTGGCTAGATGTACTATTGTTTCCATCTTCCCGGACTTCCGCTGAACTACAGAAGCCAAGACAGAGTCACACTCATCAACATTAAATGTTACCTGAGAGATCTCCAGATACCCGCCTCGGCTACGAGTGGTTGACGGTGCCCGGGTCCATTTCTTCATCACCCCTACCGAGGCTGATGACTGGTTGACCAAAAGACGGAGGGTGTAGTGGCAGGAAATACAGTCTGTGCGGTGACTGCTTTGATGCATTCGTACGGACTCTTCTAATGTTTGCGCCACAAGCATGGGACCTTTTCTATCTGATGGCTCTGCTTCGTGAGTTTAGATTCAACTACAGAACTTTGTTCTATGGCTCCAGTTGAGCCTGACATGTTTAATGTTGTATATGTCTCTTGCATTGTTGATTGTTCTGCATACACTGTGTGTAAGGAATGACACCAGAGAGATCCTGCAGAATCCCACGGCTGCCACAAATTTGTCAGGGATACATATGCACACACAGACACGATCCCGATTATGTGTATATGCCCTTGTACTATCACTGATAGCATGACGATAACCCAAGAAAGATTATTTGCTGCCACCACCAATCGGTTTTAGAGGCAAGCTAGACTGGGCGCCTGCTTTCTGGTAGCGTATACAACCCCTGGCAAAAATTATGGAATCACTGGGCTCGGACGATGTTCATTCAATTGTTTAATGTTGTTGAAAAAAAGCAGATCACAGACATGGCACAAAACTAAAGTCATTTCAAATGACAACTTTAGTGCTTTAAGAAACACTAAAAGAAATCAAGATTAAAAATGTGGTACTCTGTAAGGGTATTTTTTTTTCAGACCAAGCAGAGGGAAAAAATTCTGGAATCACTCTGTAAATTTTAATTTCTAAAACTAACACCTGCATCAAATTAGATCTGCTCGTTAGTCTGCATCTAAAAAGGAGTGATCACACCTTGGAGAGCAGTTGCACCAAGTGGACTGACATGAATCATGGCTCAAACACGAGAGATGTCAACTGAAACAAAGGAGAGGATTATCAAACACTTAAAAGAAGGTAAATCATCACTCAGTGTTGCAAAAGATGTTGGTTGTTCACAGTCAGCTGTGTCTAAAATCTGGACCAAATACAACAACATGGGAAGGTTGTTAAAGGCAAGCATACTGGTAGACCAAGGAAAACATCAAAGCGTCAAGACTGGAAACTTAAAGCAATATGTCTCAAAAACAGGAAATGCACAACAAAACAAATGAGGAACGAATGGGAGGAAACTGGAGTCAATGTCTGTGACCGAACTGTAAGAAACCGCCTAAAGGAAATGGGATTTACATACAGAAAAGCTAAACAAAAGCCATCATTAACACCTAAACAGAAAAAAACAAGGTTACAATGGGCTAAGGAAAAGCAATCGTGGACTGTGGATGACTGGATGAAAGTCATATTCAGTGATGAATCACGAATCTGCATTGGGCAAAGTGATCATGCTGGAACTTTTGTTTGGTACCGTTCCAATGAGATTTATAAAGATGACTGCATGAAGAGAACATGCAAATTTCCACAGTCATTGATGATATGGGGCAGCATGTCAGGTAAAGGCACTGGGGAGATGGCTGTCATTACATCTTCAATAAATGCCCAAGTTTACATTGATATTTTGGACAGTTTTCTTATCCCATCAATTTAAAGGATGTTTGGGGATGATGACATCATTTTTCAAGATGGTAATGCATCCTGCCATAGAGCAAAAACAGTGAAAACATTCCTTGAAAGAAGACACATGAGGTCAATGTCATGGCCTGCAAATAGTCCGGATCTCAATCCAATTGAAAATCTTTGGTGGAAGTTGAAGAAAGTGGTCCATGACAAGACTCCAACCTGCAGAGCTGATCTGGCAACAGCAATCAGAGAAAGTTGGAGCCAGATTGCTGAAGAATACTGTTTGTGACTCATTAAGTCCATGCCTCGGAGACTGCAAGCTGTTATTAAAGCCAGAGGAGAGTTCTTTTGTGTGTTTGTTTTTCATGATTCCATATTTTTTTCCTCAGAATTGAGTGATTCCATAATTTTTTCCCTCTGCTTGGTCTGAAAAAAATGACCCTTACTGAGTATCACATTTTTTATCTTCATTTCTTTTAGTGTTTCTTAAAGCCATAAAGTTGCCATTTGAAATGATTTTAGTTTTGTGCCATGTCTGTGATCTGCTTTTGTTTCAACAACATTAAACAACTGAATGAACATCCTCCGAGCCCGGTGATTTCATAATTTTTGCCAGGGGTTGTATCTTCGGGGAGGAACGATTACATAGCAAAAGAAACAGACTATTAAATTTTATATTTAATCCAAAGGGAGGCAGTTCTTATGAAAAATATACAAAAGGTTTTACAAAGGGGGACAGACAATACATATACAGTTACACCAAAATAAAAGGGATTAATAGAAGAACTTACTAGACAGATCGGAGAGACGATTCAGTTTAGCTGGAGGGGAGGCACTCCAATTCTGGCCGTTATGGAATGGGACCCCTGCTTACAAAATATGGAACTCCCGGCATGAGTCCAGACACATCTTCAGCTGGATCTTTTATGCTGAAGGAGGGCCCTTCCCACACACACCCATGTGATGACCTCACGTGGGCTGGACTCCATCATTCATGTTTTTATGAAAATCTCTAACTTCTGCGATAACTTCTTGCTGGTTGATTGCATAAGTTCGCAAGTGATACCATATTTTTTATTACGAATTTACCTTTCGTTAAAGACCAAACATGACATGGCTGATGGCCGTTATTTTTGTACTTTTGCATTATAGCTTACCCCCCGGCTCACAGATGTGGAAAAATATGCCTATTGTTCCTTAGCTAACCCCGCCACTAAAAATGTGTCCCCTCACAATCGGAATTATAGAACTTCTGATATTCCATATTTCATGTTGGTGTCTAAAAGTCTGGAGATTGCAGCTGAGACTGTCCTGGCTATTTTGAATAGTGTGACAGAATTTCTTTGAAGCTTAAACAAGCTGTTTCCTGTTTACCCAGCTGCCTATTCATCACCCATGTCTCTCTGTTTGGTACGCTAATTAGCCTAGATAATTCAGTTAGTGGCTCCTTTTGTACTGACAGTTGCATAGAAGCAACTGGCTAGATTGGGAGCTCTTGCTCCTTTGACAAATGGTTTAGGGGAGGAGGGATAAGTGAGAGGGATTTCAGAGGGAGAGAAATTCTTAGTATTTTCTATGACACTGTGCTTTGAATTATTTCCTATCACTATAGTCAAGTGGTTTAAATTTCATGTACATGGGTCATGTGGGTCCCAGGCCAGGAATCCCCTCTCCTTGAAAATGAGACACATTTAGCTGTATTCCCTTAACCCGCTTTATAATGGCTAAGATATGTTTCTTATCATGGAGCTTATGGGGCTTAGGAACATCCAGGAAGAGGGTTCAAACCTTTTCTTTCCTCTTTAAATATAACCCCCAGGAGTTGTGCCTCCAAGACCCACCTCACCCCAAGCACAAATTCTTGCTGAACCACTAGGTAAAGGGATCCCAACACTTCGATCACACATCATACTTTAGGGGAGTGTGGTAGATTGGCTCACTCAAATGCACTCGGAGGTAGACACAGGAACGCTGTTTCTTTAAATTTCTCAGTGATTTATTTAAAGCACGGCATAAACCACTGTAAAGTCCATAAAAAAGGCATTTCTTGGCATAATGGACAAACAAAAGAAAAATGGATAGCACAGTCTCAACGTCTGTGGGGATCCACCCTCTCTGAGTTAGCAAAAACCATACGGTTCAGTTTAGCATGCAAGAAAATTAGCTCCTCTCTGGAGATATCCTCTCCAGACACCTGAACAACTAATGCCTCAGCAGGCAGTCTATTTAAACCCCAGGCCACACCCTAGGGTGGAGATATGGTGAACGACCTCCCACCCACTCTATGGTCATTCACAAAAACCCAGCTCTTTTAAAATGGCAGCTTAACCCCTTGCACCACTTAGTTTTCTGGAGAAAGCTACTGGGTTTCAAATCACTGAAGCTAATTGCCTCAGTGAAACATACCTCCCCTCCAGCACTTTGCCAGTGACTTGTCACATATCCCCCTCCTCTGCCCAAAGTTGTTTTTTTTGGCACCTTCACTTGCTAAACAGGGAAGTTTGGACAGGGCATCTGCATTCCCGGGCCTGTGCTCCCCATGAAAACTAGTCCTAGAGCGCTAGAATCCACCTAGTCACTCAGTCATTCTTCCCCCTTCCTTTCCCTCATCCATCTCAGGGACGCATGATCTTACTCTAGCCTGAACTTGCAGCCTAACAGGTAAGTACCTCAGTGTGTCAATTGCCCAGTTGATGGCCAAGCACTCTTTCTCTACTATGGCATAATTCTTTTCACAGGAGAGTTTCCTACTAAGGAATAGAATTGAATTGTTTATCCCCATCTATTACCTGGAACAACACAGCTCCCAAACCGACCTCGGAGGCATCTGTCTGAACCAAGAATTCCTTAGTAAAGTCAGGTGCGACCAAGACTGGCTGTTTACATAGGGCGAGTTTCAACTGCTGGAATGCCATCTCCACGTCAGAGGACCATTTGGCCATCGACGTCTTTGTACCCTTAAGATGATCAGACAGATCATCTATAGGCCGGTGAGTCTGACTTCTATACCAGGAAAGATCTTTGAACAAATTATTAAACATCATGTATGTAAGTACCTGGATAAGAATGAAGTGATTAACCAGAGTCAGCATGGGTTTGTAACTAACAAGTCATGTCAGACTAACTTAATTTCCTTCTATGACAGAATCACTGACTGGGTGGATCAGGGAAATGCTGTAGATATAGTATATCTTGACTTCAGCAAAGCATTTGACAAAGTATCTCACACCATCCTTATTGAAAAAATGACCAAGTATGCAATGGACCAGGCAACTGTTAGGTGGATTCATAACTGGCTTAGTGATCGGACTCAAAGGGTGGTTGTAAATGGCTTCACATCCAGCTGGATGAATGTCTCAAGTGGGATACCACAGGGCTCTGTCCTGGGACCTGTATTGTTCAACATCTTCATCAATGATTTAGATGAAGGAATTGAGGGTAAACTGATTAAATTTGCTGATGACACAAAGCTAGGAGGGATAGCTAATACTAGAGAAGAGAGAGAGAGGATTCAAAAAGACCTAAATAAACTGGAGCAGTGGGCAGCAACCAACAGAATGGTTTTTAACAGGGAAAAATGCAAAGTACTACATCTGGGCAATAAAAATGAAAAAAGCATATACAGAATGGGAGGAATAGAGCTAAGCAACAGTACATGTGAAAAAGACTTAGGTATACTAATAGATCATAGACTGAACATGAGTCAACAGTGTGATGCAGCAGCAAAAAAGGCAAATACAATTCTGGGATGTATTAACAGAAGCATACAGTCTAGATCACGTGAAGTCATTATCGGTCTTTACTCCTCTTTGGTCAGACCTCATCTGGAATACTGTGTACAGTTTTGGGCACCACATTTTAAAAAAGACATAGACAAACTGGAACAAGTTCAGAGAAGAGCGACCAGAATGGTGACTGGTCTGCAAACCATGTCCTATGAGGAACGGTTGCAGGATTTGGGAATGTTTAGCTTGCAAAAAAGAAGACTGAGAGGAGACTTAATAGCTGTCTACAAATATGTCAAGGGCTGTCACATTGTAGAAGGATCATCTTTATTCTCATTTGCACAGGGAAAGACTAGAAGCAACGGGATGAAACTAAATGGGAGGAGACACAGATTAGATATTAGAAAAAACTTTTTGACAGTTAGGGTGATTAATGAGTGGAACAGGCTGCCACGAGAGGTGGTGAGTTCCCCTTCAATGGACGTCTTCAAACAGAGGCTGGACAGACATCTGTCTGAGATGATTTAGTGAATCCTGCTTTGAGCAGGGGGTTGGACCAGATGACCCAGGAGGTCCCTTCCAACTCTACCATTCTATGATTCTATGATTCTATCTATAATGGTGAAATTCAGGATAAATCGCCGATAGTATCCCACAATTCCCAGAAATTCCCAAACTTGCTTTTTGAAGACTGGTTGTGGCCAATTTTGGATTGCCTCCATCTTATTTACTTAAGGCTTTATTTCGCCCCTGCCGATGATGTAGCCTCTTTTTTCCCCAAGGTGCACTTCTTTGGGTTTATGGTAAACCCTGTCTTTCTCAGTGCATACAGTACTTCTTGGACCTTCTGCAGGTGACTTCCCCCAATACGGGCAGGTGTAGATAAGGCAGTCTTCTCCTTGGCCCTTGGAGACAGGAGAATTTGTCAGTACCCTTTCGTTAGGTCCAGGGTGGTGATATATATGGGGGACCCCTAGCCTCTCAATAAGCTCATCGGGACATCGGATATGTATCAAACTTGGACATCTCATTTAGCTATCTGTAGTCTTTACAGAAACACCATTCTCCATCCGGCTTTGACGCCAGGACAGTGGGACTGGACCAGCTGCTCTTTGACTTCTCAATGACGCCCAGGATCAACATTCTCCTCACCTCATTGGAGATCACCTAGCGGCCGGCTTTGGGAATCTGATATGGCTTTTGGGTCACCCTCACATGTGTTTCCATCAGGATTTCATGCTTGACCACCTGTGTACAACCTGGCTGCTCCGAAAACAGGTCCCAGATTCCACTAAAGCAGCTTTCTGCACTGTTGCTTCTGTTCCGGTGACTGTGTCTCTGCCACTGTGACATCCTCTACTCGGCCTACAGGATGGGCACACAGCTTCCACCGGTTCCCTGTCTTGCCAAGTTTGAGCAAGTTAATGTGGTACACCAGATACGGCTTTCTTCTCCCTGGTTGTTTAACCTTGTAGTTGACATCACTCAACTTTTCGACCACCTCGTATGGCCCTTACCACTTGGCCAGGAATTTACTGTCCACCGTTGAGATCAACACCAACATCCGGTCTCCAGGGCTAAACTGTCTCAGTCTTGCCAACCGATTGTAGACCCTTGCTTGGGCCTCTTGTGCCTGAAGGAGGCTCTCCCCCTCACAATTGGCATCACTCTTGTGATCCGGTCTTGCATCTGGGCCTCATGTTCGATGACGCTTCGGTGGGGTGTTACCACCACTTCTCAGGTCTCCTTTGCATTGTCCAGTCTCCGAGGGTGCCGTCCGTATAGCAGCTAAAAGGGTGGGAGCCCCGTAGAGACCTGTGGGACTTTTATAATGGAGAACAGTAGGTATGTGGTAGGCAGTCCCAGTCTCAGCCATCCTTCTCCACGACCTTCTTAAGCATAGACTTCAGGGTCTTATTGAACCTCGCTACTAGGCCGTCCATCTGTGGATTGTACACAGACGTCTGGAGTTGGGTTATTTGGAGAGTCTTACACAATTCCCTCATTACTTTGGACATAAAAGGAGTCCCTTGATCTGTCAGGATCTCTTTCGGCAGGCCCATTCGGGAGAAGATATGGACTAGCTCTTGCGCTATACTCCTTGATGAGTTTCTCAGTGGTACCCCTTCTGGGTACCGTGTTGCATAGTCCAACACCACCATTATGTATTGGTGTTCCCTGTTGGACTTAACTAAGAGCCCTACAAGGTCCATGGCAATTCGATCAATTGGGACCTCTATAATGGGTAACGGGACCAGGGGACTGCAGAAGTGGGACACGGGACCAGTTAACTGACACGTAGGACAGGACTGACAATAATTAACATCCTCCCTGTGGCACCCAGGCCACTAGAACATTTGAAGGACCCGCTCTTGGGTTTTGTCTACATCCAGAAGCCTCCCCAAGACATGAGAATAGGCTAGGTCTAGTACCCTACGCCTATAGGGTCCTGGTACTAAAAGCTGCTCTAATACTTCCCCTCATTGTTTAGTGACCTGATATAGCAATTCCTCATTAACTGCAAAAAAAGGAAACTTGATGTCAGCCTGCGGTCACATTGGTGCCACATTGTCCCATACCCCTTTCAACATAAGGTCTTCCATTTGAGCAGTTCCACAATTCCCCCAGAAACCCTTAATTCAGGAATCTCCTCCTCCTGGATCACTGTCTCATTTTCGTCGCCAGCAAGGACACACGGGGAACTCATCCGCCCCCAACTGTAATGGGGATTTTTCTTGGGTGGACTGGCACCTGTCTGAGTTAGTGGGCACCCCCGCCTTTCACAATAAATCACAGAACATGCTGAAGTCCCGCCCGATTATCACTTGGTGTAGCAAGTCTTTGACTACCTTGACCTCATGGGACTCAGTGCCACAGTTCACTTTGATATTCACTCTGGCGATGGGATAGTCTTTGGCATCCCCGTGGATACAGTGGGCGCCCATGTTTCCCTGGGATCAACTGGTAGGAGGGTGTGGCCCTTATCAGGGTCACCAAGCTCCCAGAGTCCAAGAATCCAGACATCAACACTCCATTTATTGTCACGGGACATGCCTGTGGCCCCTCACTGGGTTGATAGTCCTCACTGCAGGCAGGATAGGCACAATATGAACATCGCCTCCCCATGCTGCAGTCCATTTGTTTAGAGGACATAGGACAATGGGCGGCTATGTGTCCAGGACTGTGACATCTCCAGCGGAGCAAGTCTTTCCCAGTGGCTTTTGGCAACCCCTCATTGACCCCTTAGGACCTCAGACTTCTCCCATTGATGCCTCTACTACCCCTCTTTTGAGACTTGGGCTCCCTCTGAATACCCCAGTATGGGAATGCAGCACCACCTGCCTTCTGTTACGCGTCTGGGTGGTGGAACCACTATGCCGTGGTACAAGGAGGAACCAGAGGAGCACTACTAAGTGCCTACCTGGACCTACCCTGGTTACACGGCGGCTTACTCAACTCCATAAACCAAGGAGGAACTGGGCAGGTGGACCAGGTGCCACTCTGGGACCAACCTCGTGTGAGAGCAAGTGACTCCCACGGGACTGACAGCCGAACCAGACAGGCACGGCAGATGAGCCGGCAGATGAGTTCGGCTGGTAGGCAGGCAGGCTCGGCTGGCAGACTGGCAGATAGTCACGGCTGAAAGACAGGCTGGCGGGCACAGCTGACAGACAGGCTGGTGGGCAGCACTGGAACCTGAGGGCTAGAGAGAGTGTAAGAACACTAACAACAACCTTGCACAGGTACCTCCATTTTGGAGGAGGTGCCTTATATAGCAAATGTCCTCCGGCCATTGACCGGGGACATTTTAGAACAACGATCACGGCCCCTTTAGGAATCAGGAAGCGCGCGCGTGCCCTAAGAACAGTGCCTGGGGATCTGCGCGCACCCCGGGCAGACATGCTGTGGGAACAGGAAGAGGGAGCGGAGAATGCCGGACCGGGACCGCGGCGGTGAGGAGATCAGCGTCTCTGCTGGGCAGGAGGCAGAGACGCCAACGCTAAAGTACCCTCCTTTATGCCCCCTCTTCTTCAGGCCTGCAAGAAATTTTTCCAGAAGAAGAAGAGCATGAATGTTCTCCCTGGCCTCCCATGACCTCTCCTCAGAACCAAACCCCTTCCAATCCACAAGAAAGAATGTCTTCCCTCTTACCCTTTTAGTAGCCAGAATGCTTTCTACTTCAAAAATGTCCTCAGCAGAGACTGGAGCTTGTGTGGTACCAGGATCATCAGAGAAGGAATTGAGGACTATAGGCTTGAGGAGAGACACCTGAAAGGAATTGGGGATCCGTAAAGAGGCTGGGAGTTTCACCTTGTACGCCACTGGATTAATTTGAGTAAGAATCTCAAAAGGACCGATGAACCGCGGAGAAGGTATCTTGAGACAAACATACTTGGAGGATAGCCAGACCTTGTCCCCCAGACGGAATAGATGCGGGTCCAGACGTCTCTTGTCGGCGTTTCTCTTCATCCGCTCAGAAGACTGCAACATCGCAGACTGTGTTCTCCCAAATCACAGAAAAGTTTTTGACAAGAGATTCCGCAGCAGGATTGTCAACAGAAGTAGAAATAAGAAACTGAATATTGAGATGTTGTCCGTACACCACAAAGAACGGAGATTTGTCAGAGGATTCACTCACATGATTATTGTAGGAAAATTCAACCCAAGGCAGAAGTTGCACCCAGTCATTATGGTGAGCGTTGACGAAGTGCCGAAGAAAGCTAGTGAGGATCTGATTGATACGTTCAACCTGGCCATTGGACTGTTGATGATAGGCCAATGAGAAATCCAATGCGACATCCAGCAGCTTACACGTGGCTCTCCAGAAGCGTGAAGTAAACTGGACTCCTCTATCCGAAACAATATGAAGAGGTAGACCGTGGAGACGGAAAATATGAAGGATGAAGTCTTTCGCCAGCACCGACACAGAGGGAAGACCTGGCAAGGGAATGAAGGGAGCCATCTTGGAGAAACGGTCAGCGACCACCCAAATGACAGTACAACCGGCTGATACCGGAAGATCCATGACAAAATCCATCGCAATATGTTGCCATGGAGCGGAAGGCAGTGGTAGAAGAAGTCGACCAGTCGGAACTTGCCTAGGCATATGGTTTTGGACACAGGAAGAGCAAGCATAGACAAAATCAGCAACGTCCTTGCACAGGGTAGGCCACCAATAATGTTGGGAAATTAGCAGAAGCATTTTCCTCTGGCTGGCATGGCCTGCCAGTTTAGAAGAATGGCCCCAGAGTAGGACCCTCTTCCTATCCGGAGCCGCCACAAAAGTCTTGTCAGGAGGAAGGTGAGACAGATCAAATGGGGCAACAGTAATTATTGTGGAGGGGTCAACAATTTGCTGAGACTCCTCCTCTTGGTCGGAAGACAGGAATGAACGGGAGAACGCGTCTGCCTTGATATTCTTATCTGCTGGACGGAAGTGGAGGGTGAAATTGAAATGGGCAAAATACAGTGACCATCTTGCCTGATGAGGATTAAGTCATTGAGCGGACTGCAAGTAGGTGAGATTCTTGTGGTCAGTGTAGATGACCACTGGATGCAGGGCCCCCTCCAGTACGAACCGCCACTCTTACAGCGCCAGTTTGATGGTCAGCAGTTCCCGATCTTCAATGGAATAATTGCGTTTCCAAGACCTTGGAAAAGAAGCCGCAGGTCACCATTCGTCCAGACGAGGATTTCTGGGTGAGACCTACCCCGGCCCACGAGGAAGAGACATCAACCTCCAGGAAGAATTGCTTGTTACAGTCAGGACGATGAAGCACCGAAGCAAAAGAGAAGGCTTGTTTCAAGGACACGAAGACATCTTCCATTTCTAGAGTCCATTCCTTGGGACTGGCCCCTTTGCGGGTCAGGGCAGAGATGGGAGCAGTCCGAGAGGAAAAATGAGGAATGAACAGGCGATAATAATTAGCGAATCCTAGAAACCGCCGTTTAGCCTTGAGTCCCTCAGGTCGGGGCCACTTTAGGATAGCAGACATCTTCTCGGGATCCATCATGAGCCCGGTTTCCAAGATTATGTATCCCAGGAAGGGAAGAGAAGTCTCTTCAAAAACACATTTCTCAAATTTCATCGAACGTCTCCTCGATGTGAGGGCAGATCAGAAGAGAACACTAGGATAGCATCCATCTACACTACCACGCATGAATATAGAAGATCACGGAAGATGTCATTCACCAGTTCTTGGAAAACTGCTGGTGCGTTGCAGAGTCTGAAGGGTACTCATAATGGCCATCCCGAGTGTTGAATGAAGTCTTCCATTCATCACCCTGGCGAATCCGAATCAGAATGTATGCACCACAGAGATCGAGCTTAGTAAAGACCTTGGCGCCCTTGAGGCGATCAAACAACTCGGAGATGAGAGGCAGAGAATACTTGTTTTTGATGGTAATCTGATTTAGACCCCTATAGTCAATACAAGGGCGAGTAGAGCCATCCTTCTTGACAAAGAAGAATCCTGCTCCAGCCAGAGAGGTGGATTTCTGGATAAATCTCCTAGCAAGATTCTCTTCGAAGCATTCGGACATGGCATGAGTCTTGGCCAACAATGGGGTAAACTCGACCTCGGGGTGGCAAGGCACCAGGAATGAGATTGATTGGACAGTCATACGGCCTATGAGGAGGAAGTATCTCAGCCTCCTTCTTGTCAAAGACGTCAGTGTATGACCAGTAGGGTGCCGGCAAGCTGAGCAAATTAGCTGGAGTAGACGGAGGTCGAGCAGGACGGACTGGAACCAAGCAGGTCTTGTGACACTCCTGGCCCCAGCGGAGCACTTCTTCCGAACTCCAATTCAAAACTGGCTCGTATGTCTGAAGCCAGGGTAGTCCAAGCAGCAAAGAATGAGAGAGGCCGGATAGCACATAAAAGGAGATTTTCACCGAGTGTAGCATTCCTATCTGAAGAACTACAGGCTCGGTGACGAACAAGATGAACTCTTAAAGGGGCCTCCCATCCACCGAAGAAACCGCTAATGGATCCGAAAGACTTTGAATAGGGGTCTGATACTGCTCCACAATGGCCTATTGGATGAGATTCCATTCCCAGTGGCAGCGGAATCCAGGTAAGCAGTCTCAAAAAAATGTATCTTACCACAGGTTATCGATACAGACCGAGTCAGGGATGGAGAGGAAGAATTTTTGCCCAGGATGACCTCTCCAAGCGATCCTAGGCACAGGAGTTTCCCAGTCTGGACAGGAGCGGATTAGATGCTTCGAACTGCCGCAGTAAAAACAACTTCCCTCAGCACGGCGGACCTCCTGACGAGACTTGACCATCTTTACCTGGTCTACCTGCATAGATTCTGGGGTGGCTGCCGAGGCAGAGGCTTGTTGTGAGACTGGCCTTTGAAAGGTTGGTGCAAGGTGCAGAGATTTTTTTCTTACGGATCACCTCCTTTGAACGCTCCTAGAACCCAATGTCGATCCGTGTGGCCAAAGACACCAGGTCATCCAAAGAGGTGGGAATGTCACGACCAGCTAGTTCATCCTTGATCCGCCCAGAAAGGCCCTCCCAAAAGGTAGACACCAGGGCCTCATTGTTGCAGGCAAGTTCTGAAGCGAGGGTGCAGAAACGCACAGCGTAGTGGCCCACTGTGAGGTTCCCTTGGCGTAGATGAAGAAGAGAGGAGGCAGTCGAGGATCTGCGGCCGAGCTCATTGAAAACCCTCTGAAAGGTCGCGAAGAAGGCCTGGAGGTTGGACACCAGAGGATCCTCTATTTCCCATAGAGGATTGAGCCACACCAATGCCTCTCCAGTAAGATAAGACATAATGAATGCCACCTTAGCCAAGTCGGAAGCGAACTGATGAGCCAGGAGTTCAAAGTACAGCATGCACTGGTTGATGAAACCACGATATATAGCGGGATCACCGCCAAAGCGTGGTGGAGCCAATAGTCGGGGTCCAAAGCTGGGTGCCACACCGCCACAGGGTCGAGGTGCCACTGGAGCGGATGCCGCTTGGTTTGAGGCAGACACAGCCAGGGTGGACAGTGCATCCCAGCGGGAGTTAACAGTCCACAGATAAGACAGGATTGTATCCTGTTGAGATCTCTGGCGGGAGACCTCTTGGTACAGGTCTGAGAGCGAGGGAGCCTGGGAGCCACCGGATTCCATTGACTTTGCAAACTGTTACGGGTCCGGGTGGTGGACCAAGGAGGGACCAGAGTGGCGTTACTAAGTGCCTACCCGGACTGACCCGGCACTCACATGTGAAATAATTAGCCGTTTTATTATTGAAAAAAAGCATCAATAAACGACTAATTATTTCACATGAGTGCCAGGATTCTAATTGGTATGATTTCCGTGAGTAGTGACTCAGCGTCACATGACAACTGACCTTTACTATTTTTCACCAGCATGGATCCCATGGCAAATCTGACTCAAGTGATTCAAGATCTGGCTGAAAAACCTAAGAACCTTTCATTGTTAGAATCTATGTTGTTTTACTATCGGCCATCTTGTTGTGGTTTGCTGGCTTCTAGTCTTTTCCTCTGGTGCTGGGTGTCTTGGTCACGTGATCTCTTCACTCTTTATTACTCAGCACCTGTCTCCCATTCCCCGCTGGACATCAGTGTTGCTACGCTTGTGCTCTGGCTAAGTTGCCTTGTTAAGTTCTTTGTGCTTTGTACAATTGTTATCCTGGGACTTATTGTTCCACCAGTTTTGCTCCCTTTGATCTTCGTTTCTGCAACTAACTTTTTTGTTAGGAGGTTTCCTGTTTTTGCTCCCAGTCCTTAGATCTTTTAGTGACCCCTTTCCCCTTCCTTCAGGTCTTCGTTTGAGTTCAGTGCAGGCGATTCTGTGGGGCTATTCACAAGGAATATGGCACCCACCCCAGCGTAGGGTTAAGCTGAGTCTCAGTGCAGGGACAACTTTTCCCTCCTATTCCTTAGTTCTAAGTTGCAGAACATAACATTAATCTTCAGAGTCCTGGTTGCAGGGCCAGGTAGAGGAGAGGTCATTTGTGCCGTAGAGTTTGGGCACGCATTAGACTTAATCTCAATTAACCGCTACTCCATCGCCTTTTGGCCAGCCACATCTCTACAGGTTGGATGCATCCTGGCCATGCTGGCGGACTGCGCTCCTCAAGGGCTATATGTTCACTGGCAAGGTGCTTCTTGCACCGGCCCTGCTGTTGTCCCCACTCGGTGGCTTTTCCCATCACCCGGGCTCTACTCGGACATTGCCTGACAAGGTCACATGATCTGGTATGGTGTTCTGGAAGTCATCATTGCCTGCAACTTCTGGGTTTCCGGTAAGTTCTACATACCCTTTTCCTGTGGTTTATGGCACTTAAATGCTAGGAGCAGCCGGGTTCAGGAAGAAAGGGCCACCTTCAGGGGCCTTCCCAGCTATGCTACAACACACACACGTACATATGTATACACATATGTAGATATACTGTATATATATTACACACACAATTGTTCAAATCCTTCCATCTTTTCCCTAAAAGGAAGAAATTTTAAAATTTAAGAAAATAATCACATTTGATCTTTCAATCTCAGTAAAACTCCAGTCTATAAAATATAAAATGAACTTAGCCGTAAAGCAATCACCATAGAGTTTAAAAATAAATCAATAATTAAATAATAATTAAATATGAACACCTGAATTGTTGTTCTTGGAGTCATCTAATTTCTCAAAAAAAAAGTGGAATAAAAAGAGAGTAAGTGTCTCCAAAGTGGCGCCAACATAAACTACATCTCACCACACAGACACAAGTCCTCACACATCTCCATGGCTGGAAAAATAAAGAAGTTATGAGGCTCAAATAATGGTGACACAATCAAAGTTTGGTATCACCGTATTCACACTGAGTGGAGGTCAGCCAGGTCATTTTACATATGGAACAATATTAAAAGAAAATGACTGCTATGCTATGTATTTCACAGATCGCACGATCGCAGCTTCAAATCTCCTAATGGCACTAACAAATACAGTAAAAAGTGTGAAAAAAAAAAAACAAACAAAAGAAAAAACACAACGTTCAAATCAATCCCCCTTTACCACATTGAAAATAAAACAATAAAATAAAAATACAAATATTTGGTATCGCCGAGTACAGGTCTCAGAAAATGGCAACGAAAAATATTTTTCATGACTTAAATAAAAAGAACTTATACATGTTTGGTATCTACGTACTCGCACGGACATGGGGAATCATATTCCAAGGTCAGTTTTACCATATAGTGAACATGGTAAATAAAAAAAAAAATATATATATATATATACACTTACTATTTTTTTTTTTTTTTTTATTTTCAAATTTAACCACACTTGGGAATTTTTTCCTGCTTTCCAGTATACTATATGGTAAAATCAATAGTGTCATTCAAAAGTACAACTCATCCTGCAAAAAAAACAAGCCCTCATATGGCCATATTGAGGGAAAAATAAAAAAAGTTATGGCTCTTGGATGGAAGGGAGGAAAAAAAAACAGTGCAAAAAGTTTTTTTTGTTTGTTTTGTTGCACCGCTGTGTTCAGGGGCCATAACTTACAAGTGCATCTCACAAAATTAGAATATCATCAAAAAGTTAATTTATTTCAGTTCTTCAATACAAAAAGTGAAACTCATATATTATATAGAGTCATTACACACAGAGGGATCTATTATATAGAGTCATTACACACAGAGGGATCTATTATATAGAGTCATTACACACAGAGGGATCTATTATATAGAGGCATTACACACAGAGGGATCTATTATATAGAGTCATTACACACAGAGGGATCTATTATATAGAGTCATTACACACAGAGGGATCTATTATATAGAGTCATTACACGCAGAGGGATCTATTACATAGTCATTACACGCAGAGGGATCTATTATATAGAGTCATTACACACAGAGGGATCTATTATATAGAGTCATTACACACAGAGGGATCTATTATATAGAGTCATTACACACAGAGGGATCTATTATATAGAGTCATTACACACAGAGGGATCTATTATATAGAGTCATTACACACGGAGTGATCTATTATATAGAGTCATTACACACAGAGCGATCTATTATATAGAGTCATTACACACAGAGGGATCTATTATATAGAGTCATTACACACAGAGGGATCTATTATATAGAGTCATTACACACGGAGTGATCTATTATATAGAGTCATTACACACAGAGCGATCTATTATATAGAGTCATTACACACAGAGGGATCTATTATATAGAGTCATTACACACAGAGGGATCTATTATATAGAGTCATTACACACAGAGGGATCTATTATATAGAGTCATTACACACGGAGTGATCTATTATATAGAGTCATTACACACAGAGCGATCTATTATATAGAGTCATTACACACAGAGGGATCTATTATATAGAGTCATTACACACAGAGGGATCTATTATATAGAGTCATTACACACAGAGTGATCTATTATATAGAGTCATTACACACGGAGTGATCTATTATATAGAGTCATTACACACGGAGTGATCTATTATATAGAGTCATTACACACAGAGGGATCTATTATATAGAGTCATTACACACAGAGTGATCTATTATATAGAGTCATTACACACAGGGATCTATTATATAGAGTCATTACACACAGAGGGATCTATTATGTAGAGTCATTACACACACAGGGATCTATTATATAGAGTCATTATACACAGAGTGATCTATTATATAGAGTCAATACAGAGTGATCTATTATATAGAGTCATTACACACAGAGGGATCTATTGTATAGAGTCATTACACACAGAGTGATCTATTATATAGAGCCATTACACACAGAGGGATCTATTATATAGAGTCAATACAGAGTGATCTATTATATAGTCATTACACACAGAGGGATCTATTATATAGTGTCAATACAGAGTGATCTATTATATAGAGTCATTACACACAGAGGGATCTATTGTATAGAGTCATTACACACAGAGTGATCTATTATATAGTCATTACACACAGAGTGATCTATTATATAGAGTCATTACACACAGAGGGATCTATTATATAGAGTCATTACACAGAGTGATCTATTATATAGTCATTACAGACAGAGGGATCTATTATATAGAGTCATTACACAGAGTGATCTATTATATAGAGTCATTACACACAGGGCGATCTATTATATAGTCATTACACACAGAGTGATCTATTATATAGAGTCATTACACACAGAGGGATCTATTGTAGCGCCCAGGGGATGGGGATGACTCGGCGCCCGGGCCTTGATGCCTGGTCTTGGGGGATATCGCGGTAGTCGGCTCCCGGGCCCGTACCCTGGGGTCTCTTTTAAAAGAAAGGAAATAATCAAAGTTCGTGACGCCACCTGTGGTTTCTGGTGAGGACCACCAGCACTGCAGCAGTCCTCTGAGACCAGTGTTCTGGCAGCTAAGATGGCGTAGCTCCCCACAGGTGGAACTGGGCCTCAGGGCAGCGTAGGTATAAGGAATGCAGGACAGAGGGGACCCAGCTGGGTCAGAGTAAGAACAGGGACACACACGATAGTCACTTCAGTACCTTTTACTGGTGGTATTCAAGGCACAATCCGGAGCACTGTAGGGTGAGGGGTGCATATCAGGACTCTCCCCAGTGAGCGGGTGTAGGGCCTCCTGTCTCTTGCCTTTGTTTGGTAAGTCTCTGACCTGCTTGGAGCTAGGCCTAACTTGGTTTCTGTCCTGCAGCGGCTGATCTTGTGGTAGGGCCTTTGGTTGGAGATCACTCTCCCTGCTTGCGGGGCCTCCGTGACTCCTGGCTCTGGTACGTATCAGCTCTTGGGTGATCCTGGGACCTGAAGTCTTCCAGGGGTTCCGGTTGTCTCTGCAGGGGGTATAGGATCCTGTAGACGCGGACCCGGTGTCCGGTAGATGCTTTTGGGGTGAGCTTGTAAAGCTCCTCTGCCCCCTAGGTTACTCACTCCACTAGCCTTCGGCCTCGCTCGAGACCCTCACTAGGCTACATACTAGCAGCAGGCTTGCCGTGCTTCACCGCTCTTATGGCGTCGGCACGCCTTAGGCTCACTATTCTGAGCTCCCTGAGTCTAGACTTGCAGGAGCCTCGTGCTCCACTGCTGTACTCTTAACTGCGTTCTCTAGACTCTCTTCCTAGAAGAACTGACTGCCTAACTCCACCCTCCGTATATATATGTCCCTATCCGGGCTCCCTCTGGTGGTCTGAGGTGGCAGGGTGGAGGTGTATGCATGCTGTGAGGGCCTCTTGTGGAGAAATCCGTCCATGCACCCCTCTGGGATCTGTGGTACCAATGAGTAGCAGGGCGCCACACTATTATATAGAGTCATTACACACAGAGTGATCTATTATATTGAGTCATTACACACAGAGGGATCTATTATATAGAGTCATTACACACAGAGGGATCTATTATATAGAGTCATTACACACAGAGGGATCTATTATATAGAGTCATTACACACAGAGGGATTTATTATATAGAGTCATTACACACAGAGGGATCTATTATATAGAGTCATTACACACAGGGATCTATTATATAGAGTCATTACACACAGAGGGATCTATTATATAGAGTCATTACACACAGAGGGATCTATTTCACGTGTTTATTTCTGTTAAAGTTGATGATTATCGCTTACAGCCAATGAAAACACAAAAGTCATTATCTCAGTAAATTAGAATACTTTATAACAACAGCTTGAAAAATGATTTTAAAATTGGAAATGTATGTTCAGTAAATGCCTCAATACTTGGTCGGGCTCCTTTTGCATCAATTACTGCATCAATGTGGCAATGTGGCATGGAGGGATCAGCCTGTGGCACTGCTGAGGGGTTATGGAAGCCCAGGTGGGTTTGATAGCCGCCTTCAGCTCGTCTGCATTGTTGGGTCTGGGGTCTCTCATCTTCCTCTTGACAATACCCCATAGATTCTCCATGATAGATCCTCTATAGGGTTAAGGTCAGGCGAGTTTGCTGCCAATCAAGCACAGTGATACTGTTGTGTGTAAACCAGGTATTGGTACTTTTGGCAGTGTGGACAGGGGCCAAGTCCTGCTGGAGAATGACATTTCCATCTCCAAAAAGCTTGTCGGCAGAGGGAAGCATGAAGTGCTGTAAAATGTCCTGGTAGACGGCTGCGCTGACTTTGGTCTTGATAAAACACAGTGGACCTCCACCAGCAGATGACATGGCTCCCCAAACCATCACTGATTGTGGAAACTTCACACTAGACCTCCAGCAGCTTGGATTCTGGCCTCTCCACTCTTCCTCCAGACCCTGGGACCTTGCGGAGTCAATGACTGCCTTCTGGACATCTGTCACGTCAGCAGTCTTCCCCATGATTGTGGAGCCTACTGAAACAGACTAAGGGACCTTTTTGAACGCTTAAGAAGCCTTTGCAGGTGTTTTTTGTTAATTATTCTAGTTTACTGAGATAATGACTTTTGTGTTTTCATTGGCTGTAAGCCATAATCATCAACATTAACAGAAATAAACACGTGAAATAGATCCCTCTGTGTGTAATGACTCTATATAATAGATCCCTCTGTGTGTAATGACTCTATATAATAGATCCCTCTGTGTGTAATGACTCTATATAATAGATCCCTCTGTGTGTAATGACTCTATATAATAGATCCCTCTGTGTGTAATGACTCTATATAATAGATCCCTCTGTGTGTAATGACTCTATATAATATATGAGCTTCACTTTTTGTATTGAAGAACTGAAATAAATTAACTTTTTCATGATATTCTAATTTTGTGAAATGCACCTGTACATATTAACTCTTCATGGGGGTAGAAACGCCATTGATTTTCGGACCACTTTCTGTAACATCAGGTTGTTACGATTACAGCGATACCAAATATATACAGATATCATTAGTTTATTATCGGTCCTACAACTGATCCTCAGAAATTCCACATTTCATTGTTTAATTGTTTTGTTTTAGGATGAGTCACGATTTTTTAGTTTAACCCTTTCGAGGCAGCTCTACATGATTACCATTTTTATTTATTTTTTTAGACAGAATTCATATCCCGCTGTATATTATCCTCCATATTATAAATGCACGACCTGTGACATCACATATAACAGGATCACATTATTATCAATTCAGATTGTGGCTGAACAGTGAATATTCATCTAAAGCTCCTCACCTGGGCGGTTATCTGTAGGGGTCTCCTCTTTACACCGCTGATCGCCCCTCACATTTCTCTCTGGAGCATTAATATTGTTCAGATCTTTATCCAGATCCAAAAGCTGCAAAACAAATATTGTAAAAGTCCCCGATGATTGGAGAAGTCACCGGGAATAATGGTGAGAAGATCCGGCCATGTCTGTGGTCAGCTGTGATCCTGCCGTCTCCACCGCTCTCATTACACAAGTATAAAACATCTAATACTGGAGGAGAAGACAAGACTGAACACAAGGAGGTCACAGTCGTCTACACATCATAGGGGAGATCTCCATCTACCTGATGGTCCTGTGCAGGAGGAGGAGCGGGACATCTCTCTGGGGTTGTCCTCTTACTGGAGAGACCTGCAGGAGACACAGACAGGACTGGCATCATTATTACATACAGAGAATTATAGGCCGTGTGGATTTAGTCCTGTCTATTACCTGGTGATGTGCGGGGCCGGTGCTCCTCCATCATCACCTCCTTGTACCGATCCTTGTGTCCTTCTAGATACTCCCACTCCTCCATGGAGAAATAGACGGTGACGTCCTGACACCTTATAGGAACCTGACACACACAATGATACCGTCATCACCCAGAATCCTCCAGTGCCGTCCTGTATAATGTCCCAGCATTCCCAGCAGTGTCACCTCTCCAGTCAGCAGCTCAATCATCTTGCTGGTGAGTTCTAGGATCTTCTGGTCATTGATGTCCTCATGTATCCGGGGGTGAGGTGGAGGCCCCGGGATTGGGCTCAGGGTTCCTCCCCGTGCTTCAGACACAGGGGCCTGACAGCGATCACTAGAGGTCTTCTTCACTACTGTGTAATCCTGAGTGTGGAGACATTAATAATATCACTACAGACATTTCCAGAGTCCATCACCTCTCCGGTCATATCACCTGTTATTCCCATAGATAATGATGTCATGTGATGACATCACAACCTCTCACCTCTCCGGTCATATCACCTGTTATTCCCATAGATAATGATGTCATGTGATGACATCACAACCTCTCACCTCTCCAGTAAGCTGAAAAATTATCTCAAGGGTGAGGTTTAATATCTTCTCCGCCATCTTGGTCTTGTCCCTTTCCTTCATCCTATATGATAGAAAATTTAAACAGAGATAATATAGAGAATTATTAGAAATGTCGCTAACATTACAGCTGAATGATTCCATTTCACAGACAATAACTTTCTTTATCGCAACACCCGATCCATTGACTCCTAGCTGGGTATATACAAAAGCTTGGAGATTCAAGAGTTTGATTTCACACTTGTTTCACTGAGAAGATTAATAATTTTAAAGATTTTTTATTATTGTTTTTTTATTAACAAAATCTTTATATGATGTGAGGTAGTGACCGGGATTGTATAACGAGCCGGATTAGATACGGTTTCCCTCTATGCCAGTTCTTTCACCGAGCTAAAGAATATGGCTGTGGTGATCCCACTGAGAAGCTGTTTCAGATTGAAAAACATTGTGCCCACCAGAGGATTTGATTCTGAGGGCTAACTTTTCTCCCCCGTTCAAGAGCCCCATAGCAGCTGCAAAGTTTGCACTATCATGAACTCTCCTGAGGAAGAAGCCAAGGCACACCAGAGGATTCTCTGGTGGGACCGTCCAACCCTGCCGAGAAGCAGCCCTGGCTAAGAAAAGTGTGTGGGCAGGTTCCCAGACACTCTATGGCTGCTTTTTTACTGAGGTAGAAACCCACGCAAACACGGGGAGAACATACAAAGTCCTTGCAGATGTTGTCCTTGCTGGGATTTGAACCCAGGATCCAAGTGCTGCAAGGCTTCAGTGCTAACGGCTGATCCAATGTGCTGCCGTTCACCCACTGATATCTAACAGGCTGGAGAAACTTACACCTACTGCCACTCTATCTTCAGCTCCTTTGAGAGAAACTAATGTATTTGGGCAGCCACTCAGTCTACCAAATAAAATTCCTGAGAAGGAAATTGGGGATGGCTTCTCTACTGGTACTGGGGGCAGTGCTAATAACATGGTGTTGTACCATAGTTTACTGGAAATATTCCAAGCTGGTAGGAGGCAAACAGAGTCCCACAGTAATGTTCAGGGACCTGCGCTTGTAGAAGGCGGAGACGATACCAGGAGAAACAGTGGCAGCTGGGAACCGAGTATGGACACCTGGCCGCTGCCATGAGGTTGTGGACAGCTTCCACCTCCATGAGCCCAAAAGGCCACATTTCAAGTGCAAGCAGCTGGCCAGAAAACTGGCAGTTTAATTTTGCGGCCGGTGGGTGGGTGGCTGGCTGCATACTTGCGCTTGCATTCCAAGTAACAGAAAACTAAGCAGATGGTGGCCTCTATCATCATCATTGCCTCACCTCGGCACTATGAACTCCGGTTCTCTGGTGGGCCAGTCCAACCCTGCCGAGAAGCAGCCCTGGCTAAGAAAAGTGTTTGGGAAGGTTCCCGGACACTCTATGGGCTGCTTTTTTAATGTGGATTGGACGTGCTTATGCATGTTATTTCTCAAACCGCATTGAAGATCAGGCCATTGCCCAACTCTGTAGTCATGAAATTAAAGGCGCAAAGAAAGATATTTGTGTGTCGAAGCACCTCCGACAAATGCGAGCTGATGTTGGACGGGCTGCCATTGCTTCTGCAACAAGCTGCATTAGAGGACTTCCTGGGAGAAATGACACCCAGAGTAGATACGGTTTCCCTCTATGCCAGTCATTTCACCGAGCTAAAGAATATGGCTGTGGTGAAATACAACTCTCACTGAGAAGCAGTGTCAGACTGAAAAACATTGGGCCCACCAGAGGATTTGATTCTGAGGGCCCACCTTTCTCCCCCGCTCAAGAGTCCCATAGCAGATGCAAAGTTTGCGCCTATCATAAACTCTCCTGATAGGGAAGCCAGGACCCACCCGAGGATTCTCTGGTGGGCCCGTCCAACACTGCTGAGAAGCAGCACTGGCTAAGAAAAGCGTGTTGGAAGTTCCCGGACACTGTATGGCTGCATTTTTAATGTGGACTGGCTCCGTACCAACCCTGGCCACATTCACCTGTCCACGTGTTTGTGGTTAGGCGGTCCTTCCCAGTAAGTGCACTGGGGAGGGCACGGGTAATGTTGTTGGACCCGCGCTTGTGGAAGGCGGAGACGATACCGGGAGAAATAGTGGCAGTTGGTGACCGAGTATGGACACCTGGCCGCCGCCGGCATGATGTTGTGAAAAGCTTCCACCTCCACGACCCTAAAAGGCGACTGTAGCATCGGCGTCTCTGCCCCCTGCCAGGCAGAGACGCCGTCCCTCTCACCTCCTCGCTCCCCACGCTCCCCGCTTAGCGTCCTCCAGCGCTCCTCTTCCTGCTGCTGCCGGCGCGCGCAGCTTCCCGGGCACTGTGCTTAGGGTGCGCGCGCTCCCTCTCTCTTAAAGGGGCCGCGTGCGCCGTCCTATGGAATCCCCGGCCAATTGCCGGAGGACCTCCCATATATAAGGCACCTCCTCCAAAATGGAGGTGCCCGAGCAACAGTTGTCGCACAGTATACTTATCTATGCTTCAGCCCTCAGGTCCCACTGCTAGCCTGACTAGTCCTGCCTGTTACCTGCCGTGCCTGCCAGCCCGCTTACCTGGAAGCACCTGCCTGTTACCTGCCAGTTACCTGCCGAGCCTACCCGGAGGCTCCAACCGTCACTTGCCGTGACCACCTGCCAGTCTACCTAGAGACTCCTGCTGTCACTTGCCGTGACCACCTGCCTGCCTACCTAGAGACTACTGCCGTCACTGTCTACCTGATAGCCTACCTGGAGGCTTCTGCTCGCCAGCCTGCCTGCTGTGCCTACCGGTTATTCCGGTCAGTCCCCGCCATCTGTACCGTGGGAGTCACCTGCTCCCTTACAAGGTCGTCCCCAGAGTAGCACCTGGTCCCTCGACTCGGTCCCTCCCTGGTCACGGAGTCGTTAGCCACTGTACGACCAGGGTCGGTCCGGGTTGATACTTAGTTACGCCCCTCTGGGTCCCTCCTTGCACCATAGCACAGAGGTTCCACCCCCCGGACCCGTAACAGTGACATTTCTAGTGCAAGCAGCTTTAGAGGACTTCCTGGGAGAAATGACAGCTGGAGTAGATACCGTTTCCCAAGTCCTTTTACCAAGCTAAAAAATATGGCTGTGGTGAAATACAACTCACCGACAAGCTGTGGACTGGCTCCGTACCGTCCCTGGCCACATTCACTTGTCCACGCGTTTGTGGTTAGGTGGTTCTTCACAGTAAGTAAACTGGGGATGGCACGGGTAATGTTGTGGGCCCCGTGCTTGTGGAAGACGGAGACTACAACGGGGCAAATAGTGACAGCTGGGGACCGAGTATGGATACCCGGTCGCCGCCACCATAAGGTTGTGGACAGCTTCCGCCTCCACGAGCCTAAAAGGCCACATTTCAAGTGCAAGCAACTGTCAAAAATTTGGCGGTATAGTATTGCAGCCTGTGGGCGGGTGGCTAGCTGCATACTTGTGCTTGCATTCCAAAGAATAAGGTAGGGACAACTGAACGCTGCACTGGGACAAGGACGTGGACGGTGATTGTTGCAAGTCTGCAACGACATGTGCAAGGATCACTTATGATGGGCACACTTTTAGGCAGTGACCTGGGAGTCAGAGATGCTTCCAGGGGTCTTCCCTATGCTGTTCCCATGTCTTTTCAGCACTTTATGCATGTGTCTGATGATGTGTCACACACCACATGGCCAGATAGGGTTGTAAAATGTTAAAATGACATTTTCCAGTGAATGCATTTGTCTTGGTTGAAAGCAATGCTAAAGTGTAACTAAAATTGCATCAAAAACGCTACGTGTGAACATAGCTCAAGGAGTGGAGGAGCAGATTTGCTTTTGTATATTTATTTTGCCTTATATACAAGTCATTACCCTGGAAAGGATGTTCCTTAACATATTTCCCAGGAAAATCCATTTTGGTTTCGTTTTTGTATGTTTTATTGAGAGTCTGTAAAAGTGGCATAATACCTTTGACAACGTTGTTGACAGCATTGACCTGTGAGTCCGAAATGCTTCCAGGGGTCTTCCCCATGCTATTCCCATGTCATTTGAGCACTGTTCCCATTGATTTGGGCAATTTTTAGGCCCTCTGCAGACCGCCGGGGGGGAACCGCCTGAAAAATGCTCGCGTTTCCCATAGACTTACATTGGGCTCGTTGCTTGGGTCTAGCACCCGAGTATTCTAATGTGCTCGACCTGAGCATCGAGCACCCGAGCATTTTGGTGCTCGCCCATCACTAAGGCCCAGCTGCGCATGATGTTGCTCCGATATGGACTTTGCTCAGTTTAAGGACAGATCAATCCGTATATTACGAGAATCCACCTAGGTCTGCAGTGAGCCAGTTAAACACCCAGCAGTTATGTACCACCAGGGGATGTGTCCTCCTCCCAAGTGCCTGAGGCACAGTATACCCAGGCGAAAGTTGATGATCCTTCTGCAGATTTACGGCTACAAGTACAGGAACTGACTAAGAGTGTGGCTGCTTTATGTAAAACTGTGCAGACTCTCCAGGCTTGTTCCCCCAAAGAGAGGATCCAATTAGCCTCCAAACCAGATGATCTTACACGGCAACAGCAGAGGAGGATCCCACCATGGCAGCGACGGCTGACCCGCACTGGCAGGGGATCTTCTGATCAATTTGACCCCACAGGACGACCCATCTGCAGACAATGCGACAAGGTTGGTCATATTGAAAGAGAGTATACTTTAAACAAGCGACCCCTGGGGGAACGTACCAACCCCTGGGAGTAAGACAGTCTGGTCCAAGGAACTGGAGGAGCAAGTATGTTGGTGGATGTCCATTCATACCGGTTGTAATTTATGGTATCCCCTTCACCGCCTTTCTGGACACTGGTTTGCAGGTAACCACAATACCCCACACACTGTACCAGAGATATTAGGCTGATACTGATTTAATCCGATGCCCTGATGGAGACTTGTCATTAATAGCAAGTAATGGTCAGCCATTGACACAGGTGGGGTACAAAGAGGTTGTTATTAAAGTGGGGAGGGTGGAGCTAACATCTCATGTCCTTGTGGTAGTAGATGTGGAAAGAGGGGAGTGTACTCCTACCATAACCCTGGGCACAAATGTGATAGAAAATTATTTAAGTGAGGTCATCGCCATTTTGCAATACATAGCAGATTCAGCTCCTTCCGAAGAGAAGTATGCCCTCAATAAAGAAATCAAGGCTCTCGTGCAGCAACAGCAGGTGGAGATAGCTGGTGGAGAGATAGGTAGCGTAAGGGTGAGCGATCCCAACTCCATTATGCTTCCCCCCCAGGAGTGAGACTCATCTGGTGTAGAGCAGCCATAGGTATCAGGGGCCAGGATTACCAAGCTCTATTAGAACCAGTCTATTCGGACAGCTGACCAACTGTTATGACAGCCATGAGGATTATTGATGTTTAAAAGGGCAGGGTTCCAGTACATGTCCTGAACTGTGGGGAAGAGGAGGCATTCTTGCCCCGTTATGCAACCGTAGCCAAACTGTTTACAGTCAGCAACAATGATATTCAGGCTGCAGGACCCTTGGCTCCCTCTGAGTCGACGAAGGGCAACGGCTCCTTAATTCCGTTGCAGGACTGGGTTCAAAAGATGCATGTTGGCATTGACTCTACTCCTTCACATCAGAAAAATGGGGTGTATTGAGTGGTCCAAGAGTACGAGTGGGTTATCAGTAAGCACCCCTTGGATTTTGGACAGGTAAAGGGTTTCCAACATAATATCCCCACAGCAGATCATCCACCTATCAAAGAAAGATATTGTCCCATACGTCCCACTCATTATCAGTGTGGAAAAAGTATGCTAAAAGAATTGAAACGAGCAGGGGTAATCAGGAGTCTAGCCATCAAAGAAGTGTCCCTTAAACCGCTACCCCACTATGGTTGGGAAGAGAAGCAGAGCAGTGACCCGCCTATATGCATTGTCAAAGAGCTCCTTGGTGCAGCAAATTCATCTCCCGCTCCCCATACACCCACAGATGCCCAACAATTGTGGAAAAAGAGAAAGAAGCTGTTTACTTATGAAGGCAAATTGGTCCCAAGAGCCATTAACCCACGTACGCATGAGCTGGTATGGCAGACTGTGGTCCCAAGAAGAGATGTGCCCATGGTCCTAGAAGCTTATCACAATCAAGCTGGACACTCTGGGTGGAAAAAGCTAGTTCTCATCCACGACAGATTCTTCTGGATAGGCATGAGATGGTTCATTTGACAGTGGTGCAGAGAGTGTGGCCCATGTAATCTTAGAAGGAAGAATCCCACCAGTCAAAAAGCCCCCTTGCAGCCCATAATCACTAAGCAACCTCTGGAGCTAGTGGCCCTAGACCATGTGCAACTATCCCCAAGCTGATCAGGGTATAACTATGCTCTAACCATAGTCAACCATTATTCCAGCTTCATAGTGGTCGTTCCAGTGAAGGACCAAATGGCAAGGACGGCTGCAAAGGCATTCCAAGAGTATTTCTGTAGACCCCATGGTTACCCAGATCAAGTGCTAACAGACAGAGGTCCAGCCTTCGAGGCAGAAGTTTCCTAGGAATTTTGCTCCATATATGGGTGTAAAAAGATCAGAATCACGCCATACCACCCACAAGGCAACGTATTTTGCGAAAAATTGAATCATCTGGTCATCAATTTATTACAGGTCCTACCGTTGGAAGAAAGGAACCAATGGCCTGAGAAATTGCCTGATTTGATAGAAATGTACAATCATATCCCAACTAGCTCAACAGGATATGTCCCAGCTTATCTGATGCGTTCACGGCCAGGTAAACTCCCCATTGACCTGGAAATGGGAGTCCTAACTCCTGAAACTATATCCAGCCAATTAGACACTGATTGGAGCACAGAAAGGCAACTGCAGTATCAAAAGGTTCAGCAATGTGTACAACAGAGTCTTGCCCAAGCTTGACAAAGACAGAAGAGAGACTTTAATCGGCACGCGCTGGCAACCCCCCTATCACCAGGTGAACAAGTGTTGAAGAAAAAGAGAAGAAACCACAAGTTAGACGACCAATGGGAGGCCCAGCCTTACACTATTCTACCATTTAACTATGACAACAGCAAAGTGTGTACCATCTCCAAAGATGGAGGAAAAACATGTACTACTGTATACCGGGACAATCTGAAAATATGTCCAGCCCAATTGTGTAAAAGAATTGAAACTAGGTAAGTCCCTCAGCAAATAGAAGAGACAGGTACAAAGATTCGCACCATCCTAGGTGAATTTGCCCATTCTTGGCTGCAAGTCGACAATGCGGTAGTAGTCCCAGTGATGTTGTTTCCACAATGGTCCTTACCAGAAACACCAGACCCTTGTGAAGGAGAGCAGCAGCTGAAATCAGCCCCTGATCATACTCAAAGACCAGAAAACTTGCCCCCTGCTAGCTGTCAGCTGTGGTAAGTTCAAAGAGTGGTAGAAAATTGCCTAGCATTCCTATTTTGCGCAAATCACTGCGTAGTACACAGGGACAAACCCCTTCTCGCTATAGGAATGATTCATAGAGCTAAGAAGACCAATAAGTAGATTTGATTTGTATTTATGTTGAACTATGTTTTATGTAACGCTATTGAAAATGTTGAAAAAAAAGATGTGCCCACATGGACTATTGTGAGATTTCAGCAACCATTACGCTTTCTTTTACTACAAGAACTCTTGTAAGGACTTACGAACTGAAAGGAGCCTGGTACATCGTACCTTTGTCAAGGAGACATCCAAAACAGCCAGTGCAGTGAATTCTATATTATGGTCTGTGTGCCCCGCAGCTGCACTCGAGGACGATTAGGAGTGGTTTTGGGCTGTAATCCACAACCAGATTAATACAAATATTTATATAAGTTTATGTTAATGTTAATTTTGTTTTATTATGGACTGTCTCTCAGCTAAGTAGCCCGAGGACGTGCTACTCTTCACTAGGGGGGAATGTGGCGGCCGTGTCTATAGCGCCACAAAATGCCTGCATGTGTAATGTGGTTCATATGTATTGCCAGTTATGGTGAGGGTAAGTTCTCTTTACATACACACATTGTTACCCGATCCCTTACTGGAGGATTGTGCACTTTTATCCAAGCCAGGAAGTTGTGCACAATCCTTCAGAGATGGGAGGAGGTGCTTCAGTAGTGTTAGTTGTAGTGTGAGGAAGAAGAAGCACCATCATGGAGTTCTCTGTGCAAGGGAGAGAAGTGTGCTCTCTGCAAGGGCAAGCTGCACAAGGCAGGGTCCAGTCCCTAGAGCACAGAGACTTCCAGAGTCTGTGCTAAACTGTGAGTCTGCTTGGTCTGTATATAACGAGCAGGTAAGTGTTTTACCTGGGAGCTCAGCAACTGCATAGAGTCAAAGAATGACACCATGTGTTATATCTAGAAATGTTTATACTTATATACAGACTGCCAGACCCTGATCATTCATGGCAGGAATTAACTATTGAAGAAATGTGTAAGGCTAATCTCCAGCACAGGTGCTAGATAGGTAGCCAGTGATAAGCTCTATTTAACAAAACATCTTATCCCTGCACATTAATTAGTGAATATTACCCACACAGTAGGGGTTAGATCTACTATGATGATGACAGGTCTCACAAATAAGAAAGGATTGAGATGTTTGATGCTATTAAATATCAATCATCTTAAAAGAATAAAACTAGCGATAGCATAAAGAGATTGTCCACTACTTTTACATTGATGCCCTATCCTTAGGATCGTGGACAACCTCTATAACATCATTTGTACTGCTTATACCTATAGCAGCTATATTAAAAGACTAAAATAATTTAGTCAGGGTTTAAGTTAGGATGACATTTCAGAGAAAAGCATCTCATCTCATAAATACAGGGCCAAAAAAACAAATATGCCATTTAAAAACTTGAGTGCTGTGAGGTTTCTAAATGTTTTATATGAAAAAATATGTTTAAACATATGTAATAAACAGTGTAACTCTGGACTTTTAAAAATATTAATTATTTTTTTAAATTTCTCCAATTGGAATAGACAGTGAAACACTGTAGGCATCACTGACCCCCGCTGTGCTACACCATAGGCTGCACCGAGCTCCCACCATGCTGCACCCTAGCCATCACTGAGCCCCCACCATGCTTGACTGTATGTGACTCGCCCCCTGAGCCGTGGGGCACGCGGAACCGGACTTCAGTGCAATGTTGGGGTAGTAGTGGCAACCCGATCCCGTGGCTCAGGGTGGTCAGACCAAATGCTGTGGCAGTCTATTTTTAGATTTAGGAATGTCCGACTACGCCACTCATGGATTGCGGCTATTATGAACCGCCGCTGCAAGGCCGTCCACTGAGGCTGATAGTGTGTGCAGCTGAGATAGTATAACTCCCCACGGGAAGACTGTAGCCTCAGGGCAGGTAATAGGATGCTGGGGGTGATGGTGCAGGCGCAGCATAAATAACACAGAATCCAATGATGCAGTCCAGGGTTTTTACTCACAGTTGTTATCCATGTCACTGCCCAAGCCGTGCTGCGTCCACCAGGTGAGGGGCTCGGTCAACCCCCAGGCAATTTAGGAGTATGGCACAGGACCCCCTTCTGTCCTTTCTCTGGCCTCTCACGATCCACCAGTGACCAAACTTCTGTCCAGCTGTCACGGATCTATGCGGGCAAACGTGGGCCCCGTTTCCCGCTATCCTATATGGTGCCTTCCTAGCAGGTTTAGCAGGGGGTCGCACCAATAGATGATCATGACCTCCGGTCTTTGGCTGAGGGATGATTTACCTCCACCAACTTGGGAATCCGGTACCCTTATTCTGCCTGACCCTTCACCCGATATATCGTGGGTTCTTAGGGTCCCTCCTGCCTTCTTGTTTCTGGAGCCTTTCTACTCCTCTTTCTCTCCACCTTTCTTCCTTCCTTCTCCTTCTCCTCTTCTCCCTTCTGGCTCCGGCCTTCACCCTAGGCCTGCCTCATGGAGCTGAGCTCAGACTGAGCCTTGGCTCCCTGTCAGCCCTCTCTCCTGCTCTGACTGAACGAACTCCCTCCTAAGATGGCCCCCACCTTTTATCTGCTTCTCTGTGTCTGAGCTCAGGTGACCTGCACCCAATGAGCTCCTTCCTATGCTCCAGAAACCGTCCCCTTCTGCTCCTACATCACAGGGTTCTCTCCCCCCTCCCCACTCCAGCCAGGGACATGGTCAGTTGTGCCTGCATATATATAAATGGGAGCACTGTCGAGCTGTCCCCCGGAAATGGGGTGAGTGTGTGTATGCAGCTAACTGAGCCCTGGTCCCATCCTTACCTGGGAGTGGAATATCACACCTCTGGTTGAGGTGCAATACCCCTGTAGCAACCGAACCCTCGGGGCGCTACATATGTATCACCAAGACCCCGTTGTATTTCATTGCAGGCATCACCGAACCCCTGTGCCATCCTGCACTGTAGCCATCACCGAGCCCCCACCGTGCTTCACTGTAGCCATTACTGAGCCCCCACTGTGCTTCACTGTAGACATCACCGAACCCCTGCCATGCTTCACTGTAGACATCACTGAGCCCCTGCCATCCTGCACTGTAGCTATCACCGAGCCCCCCATGCTTCACTGTAGACATCACCGAGCCCCCCATGCTTCACTGTAGACATCACCGAGCCCTCCCATGCTTGATTGTAGACATCACTGAGCCTATCACTTATTTATTTGGTGCATAATGGAACAGATTATCCCATGTATGGGTCATCAGTATTAAATGTCCGGGCAACCCTACTAAGGGGTAACAGCACCACAATGACTGCTACATCTTTATTCTCTACTAGAAACCCCACAGCATCTTCTGTTCTGTGGCAGGAGGTGGCACATACATCCTACAAAGACAATAGTCAGTGTCCATCTCCCTGAGGTTTTTAACCATTTCTTAAATATTCTGCAAAAATGGAGACATTGACACCTGCATATACAGCAATGACAGTCTCCATGATACACAATCGTAGCCTCGTATTTGGCAGTACTTGCACCGGTCACTGCCAGGAATGACTCCCCATCTCCTTGCCCTGTGATAGAACTGAAGCGCTGATCTCCCTGACACATGGGTGATGCTTCACATACATTTTGGGCTCTTAATATATATTTTTGCCAATTTTCCTGCCATTAACCCCTTCCTGTCATGGCCATTTTCCATTTCTGAGCTTTTATTTTGTTCTTCCCAGCTGGGACCTGTGAGATCCAATGATCGCGACACCAGCAAACACCCCATGTAAGTGCCAGTGATTGTCGGGAGTAAACAGCAGCGATCTGAGCTCAGCTCTGGTGGCGGGTGTCAGATGCACATTGTGGCTGTATAACGTATCAGCTCCCGAGACCCCAACACATCTCAAAAGAGCAGAGACGAAGAGAAGCGGAGGAAACGTGTCAGAGACAAAGTCATAATCTGCCCACAGTGATGGAGAACATATACACACCTCCCTCCACCTGCAGAGCCGGCACCGCCGTGTGCTTACAGGACCTGTGTGATGTCACCGTCATGTGATCAGTCACATGGGGGGGAGGAGTCATATGATCAGGGGTCTTCGCTCCACGTTTCTCTGTTCAGTGTCTTCTCTCTTCTGACATTCCTATCACCGTCATGGGTGACTTCAACACATTCTCTGACTCAATTCTACTGCTGTCCTCCATATCTTCACTCCACGACACAGACAGCGCCATCATTTCCTACAACGCCACAATCTAATCAGCTATTGACTCGGTCACCCCTCTCCTTCATGGCAGAGTGAGACGAGTCAATAGACAACCCTGGCACAACAGCCTCACTAAAAAGCTTCGGAAAGTGTCCAAGGCTGCTGAGCTACGCTAGAAGAAAACGCACTCGCAGGAAGACTTCTCCACAATCAAGTCGGCCCTCACCTCTGCTAAACAGGACGACTTCACAACCCTCATACCTTTCTTATCCTACAACCCCAAACAACAGTTATTCAAAACTTTTAACTCCTTCCTCCGCCCTCCACTGCCCCTCCGCATACTTCAAAAATAAGATCAACTAAACAAGGCAAGTTTTTACAGCTCAACCACCGCAACCCCTATGTATAACAGACCACTGCCCTCACCCCATAACCTTCCTTCCACCATCACTGAAGGAGAGCTTCTCCTCTCCAAATAGCACCTCACCATTGTGCACGTCACCCAATCCCATCCCACCTCTTCTCTAACCTCACCACTGCGTTTATACTAACCCACCCCTTTAATCTATCATTTACTTCTGATACCCTCCCTTCTGCTTTTAAACATGCCACAATCACACCTATCCTGAAGAAGCCATCCCTCGCCCTGACCTCTACATCCAGCTATCATTCCATATCGCTCCTCCCGTTTGCCTCCAAGCTGCTAGAACAACATGTCCATACTCAATTTTCCTCTTATCTAATTGGAACTTTGACAACCTACAGTCTGGTTTCTGTCCCCACCACTCCACTGAAACTGCCCTAACTAAAATTACTAATGACTTACCGCCAAAGCTAAAAGACAGACAATTTTCTATACTCCTCCTAGACCTGTCCTCTGCCTTCTACATTACTCTGTGCTCCTCCTTGTAGATCTGTCGTCTCCCTCTCTTCACTTGCCGTCAAAGACCTTGCCCTTTCCTGAATTTCCTCATACTTCACTAACCGCACATTTAGTGTCTCCCATTCCCACACTACCCCCTCATCCCGTCCTCCCTCTGTTGGTGTTTCTCAAGGCTCAGTCTTGCAATCCTTACTGCTCTCCATTAATATATTTGGCCTGTGACAAGTCATAAAGTCCCATGGCTTACAGTACCATGTACACTGATAATAATCAGATCTACCTTTCTGCTGTCCAGAATCCCTGAGTGTCCATCAGCCATATCCTCCTTCTCCTCTCGCTTCCTAGAGCTCAATGTGCAAATCTGAACTTATCATCTTTCCTCCATCCCACCTAACCGCACTACCCCATCTTTCTATCACAATAAATTACATCACACTTTCCCGTGTACCGGAAGTCTGTTGCCTCGTAGTAACCCTCGACTCTGCCCTGTCCTTTCAACCACACATCCAAGCCCTTACAATATTCTGCCGCCTCCAACTCACAAATATTTCCCTTCCTCAACCCTGAATCTGGTAAATTGTCGCATGCCCTCATCATCTCCCGGCTTGACTTTTTCAATATCCGCCTCTCTGGCCTCCCAACTAACAGTCTAGCACCTCTCCAGTCCGTCCTCCATCCTGCTGCCAACTCTCTTCACGCTACTCCTTTTTCTTCCCTCTGCAAATCCCTTCACTGGCCCCCAATTCCCCAAAATATCCAGTTCAAACTACTAACATTGACCTACAAAGCCATCCATAATCTGTCTTCTCCCTATATCTCTGAACTAATCTCCCAATATCTCCCAACACGTAATCTCCGGTCCTCCCAAGGCCTTCTTCTCTCCTTCACATTCATTTGTTCCTCAACCAATCTCCTCCAAGACTTCTCCTGAGTATCCTCCCATCCTCTGGAATTCTGTGCCTCAACACGTCCAATTATCCACCACATTCAAAATTTTCAGATGGAACCTGGAAACCCATCTCTTCAAGAAAGCTTTCAGCATGCAATAACCCCGCTGCCACCTCACCACCACCGGAGCTACTGCAACCCCCCAACATACTGTCTCCAGTCTCATTATCCTGTAGACTGTAAGCCTGGAAGGGCAGAGCCTTCTCCAGTCTATTTCAATAGTTCATGGATAGTTTATTTGTATTTTATATGCAACCCCTTTTTACATGTACAGCACCATGGAATCAATGGTGCACTAAAAATAAATAATGTTATGTAGCAAAGGTGTGTCACGTGCATGTAGTAGAGCTGTGTGTGTAATGTGGATGAAGCAGAGTTGTGTGTGTAATGTACATGTAGCAGTTGAACTGCTCCTGTCTGTGCATGCACGCTGACTGCAATCTCTTCCAGCTGTCTCCAGCACAGCTCTGCTATGCCTTTACCACTGACATATTGCATTCTTCATTTAGAATACACTCTTTTCATCTATGCACTGTTTGGTTCTGTAAACTTTACTTTTAAACCCATTTTTTCTTTTGCTCATAACATCAGCATAACTGCATGTGATTTTTTACATGATAGCTTTGTTAGCTGTTTTCCAGCAGAAATGAACAGCAGGGATGAGTGGACCCGTGGAAGTTCGGGTCCGGACAAACTTTAGTCCAAAGTTCAGTTCGGGTACTAAAACTTGACCTAAACTTGATTCCGGATCCGAACCCTATATAAGTCAATGGGGACCTGAACTTTGGTGCTGTAAAATTTTTGTAGTAAGGGTTAGGAGGCTCCAATAGGAAGTGAAATGGGGGTAAGAGCAGGAAAATTGCCCTGCAAACAAATGTGGACAAGGAAATTACTTAAACTAACACAGAATAAAAAAATATAAAAAATAATCTTGAAGCAGGAGGCAGAGGTCCAAGTGGAGGAGTAGAGCAGTGTCTTGTGTGTGTAGGTTACTGTATTTGTTAAAGAATAAATAAATGAAAAAAAATTGTGTGGGGTCCCTCCTATTTTTAATATCCAGCTGAGGGAAAGAAGACAGCTGTGAGCTAGTCTTATTATGCTGGGAAAGGGTCTATATCCATGGACCTTACCGGCCTATTAGTATCAGCCCCCAGCTGTCTGCTTTGCCTTTGCTGGTTATTAAAAATGGGGTGACCCCAAAAAAAAAGGCATGGGGTCCCCTCTATTTTTAATAAACAGCTAACGCAAAGCAGACAGCTGGGGGCTGATACTAATAAGCTGGGACAGTCCATGGATATTGGCTCCTTACCAGCCCAATAAGACCAGCCCTCAGCCACCCCAGAAATGGCACATCCATTAGACGCGCCAATTCTGGCTCTTTGCCATGACTCTTTCCAATTGCCCTGGTGCGGTGACAATCAAGGTAATAGTTTTTGGAGTTGATGTAGCTGTGTAATGCCAGCTGGCAGCAAGTCTATGGGTTAGTAATGGAGAGGTGTCTATCAGACACCCCCATTACTAACCCTGTATTTAAAAATAAAAGGACACACACACAAGAAAAAAAAAGTTTATTTGAATAAAGACTCCATGGCACATTCACTCCTGCAACCTATGGAGAGTCATTCTGAGAACAATGCTCCATAGGTAACTGTTGATCATGTCTCACTGGCGATGACGTAACTGATGTCATCGCTCGTGAGACATGACCGAAGTAACCTATGGAAAGTCATTCTCAGAACAATGCTCCATAGGATGCAGGAGAGAATCGCTGGACGTCGTGGGATCTCGATGGATTACGTTGGAGCTGTTGGGATTATCTTTTAGTAATAAATGGGTAAACCAGGGAATGTGTGGAGGAGTTTTTATTCAAATAAACTTTTTTTTCCTGTGAGTGTATTTTAATTTTTTAATGTGGGGTTAGTAATGGGGGTTTCTGATAGAGAAATCCATGTTCGGAGTGTCCTGTATGAACCCCCAAATTTTACAGTTTGGGTTCACTCATCACTAATCAACAGTTCTGCACTTTTCTCCACAATATATCTTGTAATAACCACTGTGGAAGTGTGTCACCCTGGCCTGGATGCCACAAAATGTAATAAAGCTGTGTCTGAGAGCAAGGGGGAGGTTCTCTAGTCAGGGGAACATTAGCATGCATTACCTCCTGTCTCAGGCCAGTAGGGGGAGCAGGCTGCCCCTATAAAAGCTGGTGCTGGGGGCAGGGTTAGAGAGAACTTGATGGCCTGTCTCAGCACTGAGACTTGTCCCAGAGCAGAGCAGGGACAGACAGTTGCACTGCACCTAAGAGGAAGTGTGGCAGGAGGAGAGCCACAAGCCAGAGACAAGAGGCGAAGAGAGCCTGTCTTGGCAGAAAGAGGACTTAATTTACCAGACTTTGGTGTCTGAGGCTGAGAGGATTCTACATCCTCCAGCAGATAACCAGTCCGCAAGGGACTGTATATTCCTTGGCCTAAGAAGCCTGGAGGCCCTGCCACAACCGAAGGGACCAGTAAAGCCGTACCAGGCTGAGAGCAGAAAGGAACCCAAGTCGCAGGCCATACAGGCGAGAATACACGGAAAGCTCGGAAACGTGGGCTGTTACCCTATAACGAGGAAATAGCCAGAAGGAGCACAGAAAGCACGGTAGGCCTACACCCTCACCCTGACCAGGGCCAATTTCCCCGTTGCTCTCAGACATCCAGGTCCCCTCCTAGCTGGGACTGTTTATGGGTCAGTTTACCTGTTTCAGTAAAGACCCTGGACTGCAACCTATTGTCTGTGTGCTCCTTCGCGCCTCCAGCACTACCGGTACTGGGACTCTCACCACCATCACTCCCACCATCCACTACACTGCCCTGGGGCCGCACTCTTCCCGTGGGGAGTCACACCATCCCAGCTGCACATATCATCAGCCCCAGCGGTCTGCCTTGCAGCGGCGGTTCCTAATGACCGCAAATCCACGGCTGGCGTAGTCGGACATAATCAACAACACGTAACGGACTACCACTGGCCTGACCACCCTGAGCCACGGAAACGGGTTGCCACTACTACTCCCATCGTTCCCCCTATTGCCCGGATCCGAGTGCCCCACGGCCCAGGGGGCGAGTCAGAAGCACATGCAGTGCTGAGCTGTATTCAGATCAGTGGTGGGAAATTGCAAATACTGCTTGTCAGGAAGAACAGAGCCAGTGGATCCCACAGATTTCTCAGCTGGTACCAATTGTCAAGAACCAACACTCCACCGCCTCCAATCAGCAAGGCAATTACACAATTGACCGACGAATGATGGAAGAGGTCGTGGCTGTTTTCACTAGTCGGCCAGTTATTGGGAAACTCACAGTGAACATACAGTATATACACATGCAATTCCAACCATGGAATATATCTACACCAGTATGGTCACTGCCAAACTCCACAACAACAAAAGGAACTGGCTGCACCACCAATCGTTTATACAGGCCGATTGGACACCCATTACAGGTAGCGTATGGCTTTCGGAATGCGGTTTATAGAACAAGAGGAATTAATTTTATATATTTAATCCGAAGGTAGGCAGTGTTTATAAAAATGTACAAAAGATGTTATGAAACAAACAAAACAATATGGAATATACAATCACATAAATTAAAAAGGAATAACAAAAGAAAAGTACTAAACCTGTGTCACAGAAATGGTGCAGATCATAGTGGAGGGAAGCACTCTTTTTAGAGAAATGGTACAGAGACAGAGCGAACTGTGCCTTCAAGTACTGACAAAGAAAATAATTCAAAATCTGCTTTTATTAGACAAAAAAACATGCCCACATACATACCCTTGGCAAGCTCATATGGAGACTGGTCATTAGATGTGGCTAGGTCTTTAGAAAATTGTGAGGAGCTGCCCACTTACTAAGGACTATGAGACTTTTCCAGCACGGAGTTCCATTTCCATCGATATTATTATTATGCTTTATTAGTGATATACTTGATATCTTTTATAGAATTCTGCTTGCTTGTCAGTATGTGCACTAATTTCACTTGTACAGTGTCCAGCATTCCAGTAATCTCATCAGTGATTTGTTTGCTCATCAGTTCAGCTTCAGGAATCAATGCTTCCATTCAATGACCATATCTCAGGAGTCTTAAATCATTGTTCTCTCAGAGGAGCCATCACCACAGGGGTCACCAGTGATGGGCCTCTGAAAGATTTTTCATTCTTACAGCTAAAAGCAAATGTCTAAGAGGGAGGGGGTTCATCCCAGGGAGGGAGGAAAGAGAAGCCACATGTTTAATCATGCAGTTGTTAGAATGAAGGAAGGGATAGGATATAGTCTGAGGACCTGGACCATGGATGGATCGATGGGATATGGAGTAGAGATCGGCTGCCGACTGGGCTGGATATCTGTGGGCCAACCAAAAGGTGGGGGGACAGTGAGTATCGCCTGGCACAAAGGCAGTGGACCTACCATCCGGGGAGGAGATCTTATGGACTGAGACAATTGTAGTGGCAAGCGGTGGGATCAACAGGGAAAGTAACTGAGAGGTGACTTGGCAGAAGTGATGGCAGACTCCATTTACAAGAGGCTCAAGATGGAGTAGCTGAGAAACCTATGCTCTGAGAGAGAACTAAAATGGTTGCCGGAGGACAATCGGGTGACCCTAATGCAACACTTAGACGATTAGAACCGTGACCAACCACATGAGGAGGTCAAATCACATGAGGATGAGGGACAACAGCCCAGACTGTCATCCAAATGGCGAAGGATCGACTGATTGAGTGGAGGCGGATTCTGGATGCTCTAGGGGAGCAGGCCACAGAGATAGAGCGGGCGGCAGTGTTAAACAAATATCTCGGTGTGCATGTAGGGGTACCCCCACCCGCCCCAGCGGACAGTGGATTAACAGGAGAGAGGGGCCCATATCTTTAAGGTACCGAGATATACCAGAGTTCAATGAGGACACCTTGGATATTGATGAACATCTCCGGTTCCTTGAGACCACTGCCTGCTACATGAGGTGTCAGTCAGTGACTGGCCCAGATTTTTGAACACTGGCCTGACTGGAAAAGCAAGAGAAGCTTTTAATAAATTGTCTTCTGGGGATCAGAGATGTTACTATAACATTTACAGTGCATTACTAGAGAAGTATAACGTCACGCCTGAAACCTACCGGAGGAAGTTTTGGGAGACTGACAAGTCCGCTACACACACACACATCGGGAGTTTGCCAACACACTACGTATGGCATGCACTTGGTGGATAGAAGGACTAAGGGCTCGGGAAGCAGAACAAGTCTTGGATATATTCATGCTGGAACAATTTATGTCCAAGCTTCCAGGTAACTTAAAATAATGGGTGGTGTATAGAAAACCATTCAGCCTGAATGAGGCAGCAAGATTGGCTGATGATTGTTCTGCTAATTGACCGGGGCTCTGTGGAAGTAGAGCCTCAGCGAGTCGGAAACAAGAGCTTAAAGGGAGGCCAATGAGACCCATGGAGCAGCATTGGTGTGCCACTGGGCCAATGTCATAACCCAAAGCCAAGGACCAGTTCACACTGCATCAGCCGAGAGGGAAAGGAGCAATCTCAACATGCCGAAGACTAACCCACCGCCAGCGGTGAATAATATACAAAATGCAATTACTGTTACCATCAAGGAATGTGACCTGGGGAGGTAAATTACATCAAGGAGGAGGCCCAGGGACTCCGGGACACTTGTTCTACCATCACTCTGGTAAGTCCAGATATTGTCCCCCCAGAACACTATTTACCTGGCTGCCAAGTGACCATCCCCCTAGCTGGGGTTCAGCACTCTGAGGTTTGGTTCTCCTCGGGCACGTGTGGAGCTTCCAGGACAAACCAGGGATCAGGGGAAGGATATGGAAGACTCCGTAGGAGGGACAGACCCCTGTCCCAGCAAACTAAATACAGAGTCCTCGTCTCCGGGCTTCCCCCATGGGGAAGTTGGCAGAATCTGAAAGATCATTTGAGAGAAGCTGGAGATGTCTACTATGCTGATGTATCTCAGGGTGGAATGGGGACTGTGGAGTTTATTCGCAAGGATGACATGGAATATGCTTTGAGGGAACTGGATGATACAAAGTTTTGTTCTCATAAAGGTGAAACCTCTTATGTTCGTGTATGTGCTCAAAAAGTGGGGGAGGTATGTGAGGAGCTGCCCACTTGCTAAAGACTACGAGACTTTTCCAGCACGGAGCTCCGTTTCCGTCGATATTATTGTTTTATTAGTGATTTAATTGTTATGTTTTATAGAGTGTGCACTAATTTCACGTGTACAGTGTCCAGCATTCCAGTTATCTCATTAGTAATTTGTTACTTCATCAATTCAGCTTCAGGAATCAATGCTTCCATTCAATGAAGTTATCTCACGAGCCTTAAACCATTGTTCTCTCAGAGAAGCCATCACCACATGGGTCACCAGTGATGGGCGACTGAAAGATTTTTCTTACAGCTAAAAGTGATTGTCCAAGGAGGGAGAAAAGAGAAGTCACATGTTTAGTCAGACAGTTGTTAGCATGATGTGGAAGGGATAGGATTTAGTCTGAGGACCTGGACCATGGATGGATCGATGGGATATGGAGTAGAGATCGGCTGCTGACTGGGCTGGATAAACGTGCTACAGTTTTGGGATCTGTCGTCTGGATTTGATAAACTTTATTAAAGGACTGTTGCTACTGGATACCTTTGTTTCTATTGTTTTATCTGTCACATGGAGGATCGTGGATTGTGACTACAGACTGGCTGGAGATACAAAATCTGTGGCCAACCAAAAGTTGGGGGACAGTGAGTATCCCCTGGCATAAAGGCAGTGGAACTACCACCCAGGGAGGGATCTTGTGGACTGAGACAATTCTATTTTGGACATTTACCTGAAATTTCTGTATTACCATGGATGTAAGGAATAAAATATTGTTGCATCATTAACCTGCCTAGCTGATTTTTAAAACCCACAATCTCAGATCTTCACAAAAATCATGGGGTCCCCAACTTTCAGGTTATCTTCACCCCTGGAGGTTCCCTGCGGGATATATTAATTTGGGGCTTATGCGCAGGCCTCACATTGATGCAAATAAATGTGTTATGTTCGTCACCTTGTCACAACACGAAATACATGTCTCCCAATACTGTAGGACCTACGGCGTTCACAAAAACCCCAATAATTGGATTCCCAGCTCAAAGCAGTCTTTTTGCAGTACTCTGAACATAGGGAGGCAAGGGCAGAGCTCCACAGCTGTGCTCTTGTTAAAGAAGGATGAACCTTGTGTTTTTACCCTGAGCGGGTGGATCCCTGCACCTACACAGACTGTACTGTATGCGATTTTGTTTTCCCGTTATGCCAGAAGGGCCGTGTTTATTTATTTACTTTTGAATTGGTTCATGCAGAATGTTTTTTAATAAACCAGTGGAAAACTTAAATGGAAAGCGTTCCTGTGTCTACCACTGTGAGAAGCCGAGTGGGCTGATCTACCACAAAGCCTAACAAGGGATTTTTGGCTGGTCTAATAAGCTGAATGTTAGTGCATATCTGACAGATGTAGCACACTGCAATACAGAAGTATTTTCATAATCAGGACATTATTGTATGTTCAAGTTCCTAAGTGAGAATAAGTAAAAAAATAAAAAAAAAGTAAAATGAAAACAAATATTAAAAAAAAAAGTTAAGTTCTTGCTGTGTCCATATTGGCCCAATCAATAAAATTAATATGTCATTTACCTGCCTTGTGAATGCTTTCACATTGGGGAAAATTCTTTGTTTCTATTATTTCTCCTCAGAGTCTCAGTGGTTGTGAGTACTGATGAGCAAATCAGATGAAGCTCAAATATGGCAGATTCACTCAAATTTGACCTGGAAATTCCATTTGTGACAGATTTATTAATTGAAAATCAAATGTCCTTTATCATGTACTGAGGTCTTTCCAAAGCCTGGAGCATAATAGATAGAGGTTAAAAAATATAAAAAATTATACTTGCCTCCCCAGAGCCCTCACCTGTTTTCATCTGACTTTGCCTACCGATATATTTGGCACATTCACTGCTAAGAAGACATTATGACGTATGAAGGTTGTAGTCAGGGCCAGTGGCTGGTACTGGCTTCTCTTCACCCTGAAACCCATCTTCTAAACAGGAACCTGACATATGTGTGTTGTGCTGTGAGATTCGTTCTGTACTCGCTTATATTTCGGGAGTCATTGTTACCTTCCAATCCTTGGGACCGGATACAGCTGAACACATAACAGGAGACATTAGGTCCTGTTCAAGAGGTTCAGCTTTACTGTGCAATTCAGATACATGCGGTGGCGGCATACAGAATGAGACAGAGTCCCCACTGGTTGGTGTTCCCTTTGCCCAGTACTCTATCAGCTCTTGCCTCCTTTCTGACCAAACTTCCCCCACCTCAACAGCTCCTCTTGGTACCAGGGACTTTGTATTTGGTATTACAGCTTCTGAGGCCCACCATCTTTCCCTCTCGCTGTGACCCAACCGGCCTCTTCCACTCAGGTGAGAAAGAGCCATGGAATCTGATGCCGCTTCTGGGCCCTAGGCCCAAGAGTGCCCTGGGCTCTGCGCGAAACTTCAGTATGTGTCCTCATACTCTTTTAGGGACTTGAAACGGACAGGAACCTTTGCCGTTTATGCATTCACTGAACTTGAACCTTTCACTCACTGTCACTGTCTGAGACTTCCCCAACCAGGAAGTGCTTCCCCTTTTTATCTGATCTAACCCCTCCCAATCTGTAGGCTATTCCCAATATTTTAACTATATCTTACCTGACTGCTGCCTAATGTATCCCTATGCCTTCCACTGGTTCCCCTATGGACAGCCTTCCCCGACTCCCTGTGGACGGCCTTGAGGTAAACCTCCAGGAAACCATAAGCCATAAGGATAAAATTCAGATTTATATACAAGGCATATAACAATAAAACATGACTGTACATTACTATAAAATTCAACTCCCTCTGGACACGGCACCTTCTTCTCACCCCACTACACCCTTAGATAAATGGCTTGTTTCTAAAATGGGGTAAATTCTGACAAATTTTCACTGTACTGATACCTCAGATGTAGTGATGAGCGAGCATGTTGTTAATCCTTTCGGGGAGCATGCTCGGGTGTTATGTTTTAGTCACTCCGTGCTCATGATTTGCGACTGTTAGGCATTCCTCACATGTATTAAAGCTGTCAAAGAAACAGGTATTCCTCACATGTATTAAAGCTGTCAAACAGTCGCAAATCATGAGCATGGAGTGACTAAAACATAACACCCGAACACACTGAAGATACTTGGAAAACACCTGAGCATGCTCGTAATTCTCGAGTAACGAGCATGCCAGGTTATCACTACTCAGGTGCTCTGCAAATGTGACAGTGAAACCCCAAAAACATTCATTCCAATATTCACAAAATATTCGCTCCAAAAGCCAAATTGCTTCTTTTTGAGCTTTGCAGTGTTTTCCGAGCACACATGGTAATGATAAAGAAAAGAACAAATACAGCAATTATAATCCATTATTTGCCATTTGTTTTTTAAAACGTGTTTTTTTCAGCTAAAAGAAACCAAGGCTGAGCGTGTACATATTGTTAGAATGTTCTGTAAGATGCTGTTGTATTGATAAGATGTACTCAATGAACCAATATACTTCAGATACATACAGTAATTATCCTTGACAACTAACAATTGTTTCAATTTTGCTTATGAATTGTTTAATTATTACTAGTGATGAGCAAGCGTACTCGCAAGTACTCGGTACTCACCCGGGCATCTCAGTACTCAAGATGCTCGGAGCTCGCCGAGTACTTCCGAGATGCTCGGGCGGATACTCGGGTCCCCTCCCAATCAACATTGTCTGCCACACACTGTAATTCCACAGCCATGTTGGTTGTGGCATTACAGTGATTGGCTGGCCGCACAGCGTCATCAGGTCTATATCAGACCTGGCGCCACTGTGATCGTCAGTCTTCGCCGCAATCAGGCAGTGTAGGGATAGGTGCTGCTGAGCTAGGGAGAGATTTGGTTGTTTATTAGTTAGTGTAGGTATTCTACAAGATTCTCTACACATATCCATCTCAACTAACAGTCCTTCTGAGGACTAATCCAGCTGCAGAGATGTCAGTGCTGGGCCGGCAGGCAGGGTAGATAGCAGACTGCAGTGCACATAGCAAGAGAGTCCATTCCAGTTCTGTCTGCTGGTGCTTTTACAGATATTTGTAGAAATAGGCCCAGGTATCAGGGGCCAGTAATATATATTTTTTTATCTTAATCCTAATTATCTGCTTAAAAAGCAATCCAGAGAACACTGTTTTTCTACGCCATTTTCTTGTTGGCACTGGAGAATACAGCCAGGTCCTTTCCATATTACAGCGCTAAAAATCCAGCTATTTAAAACTGTGGTTTGTCCTTCACATGGATCACATATAATTGCGCTGAAAATTCTGCCATTTCTGGCCTCCATTGAAATTTTGTTGCAGTGTGTCAGCAAACTTATTACACGAGGTTGCTGTTAAAAATAGTTACCTACAGGCCAGATATTTAACGGTCAAGTCTCAGTAGCCATGAGTCTGGACTGCATATTCCTCACCCTGATCCTCCTTCCTCCCCCCATGCCGAGTACCCAGAGACAACTGATCCCACACTTGGGACACTTCGAAGAGCTGTTCACTTTTCCATTTATAGATTTGGGTCTCTCGCCCGGTCCACTTGAAGCGGGGAAAGAGGAGATCACATGTAGCGATGCCCAAATATTTGAGCAGCCACGGTCACATGAAGGCGACGGTGAGAAAGTCTCACAAGAGGTGGACAATGATGAGACACAATTGCCAGAAAGTCAGGCAGAGGACCAGGGTGCGGAAGTGGAAGATGAGGTGGTGGATGATATAGTAACTGACCCAACCTGGCAGGAGGACATGCAGAGCGAGGAGAGCAGAACACAGGGGGAGGGAGGCAGAGCACCCCAACAGGCAGGAAGAAGCAGTATGGTGGCCGCAGACAGAAGGCAGGCAATTATTCCCCATAACACCAACACCAACACAATGGATTTGCCAGTACAACTGTTAGGTCTGGTTGTTTTTTAAAGACACTGCCGATAATCCCAAAAAGGCCATTTGTACCACCTGCCAGGCCAGCATCAGCAGGGGTAGCAAAACTACCATCCTGATCACCACCAGCATGATAAGGCACATGGCAGCAAAGCACTTGACCTTGTGGGCCGAACCCCAGGGTCCAGGAACAGTGTCTGCGGGTGACAACACTGCTTCTTCCGCTGTTGTGCATGCAAGCCAATCCCCTGTCCATGGTGCATGCAAAGATGCCTCCTGCCCTGCACCTGTCGTTGCACACTCTCAACTAGCACCATCATCGGGCACATCCTTTTCCAGCACAGCGTTCAGTTGTCCATACTCCAGTCCTTGGAAAGCAAGCGCAAATATGCAGTCAAGCCCCACAGGCCACACTATTAAATTCTCACATTTCGCGACTGCTTGCGCTCAAAATGTTGCCTTTTAGGCTCGTGGAGACAGAAGCTTTCCGCAACCTGATGGGGGCGGCCGTCCCCCGGTACTCGGTCGCCAACCGCCACTATTTCTCCCGGTGTGCCATCCCCGCATTACACAAGCACGTGTCCCACAACATTAGCCGTGCCCTCAACAATGCAGTTACTGGGAAAGTCCACCTAACCACGGATATGTGGACAAGTGTTTGTGGGCAGGGATGATACATCTAGCTGACGGCACACTGAGTTAATGTAGTAGAAGCCGGGACCTAGTCGGACCTTGGGACGGAACACATTTGATGCCAAGGATTGCGGGCCCTAGGTCAATCAGGGTTGCCTCCACAGTCTACAGCTCCTGCACCTCATCCTCCTCCTCCTCCTCTTCAGCCTCCATTTCCGAAATGATCACATCAGTCACAAGCTGGAAACACTGCAGCTCTGCCTCAACCAAGCGGCAACAGGCTGTGCTAAATCTAATATGCTTAGGTGACAAAACGCACAATGCTTAAGAGTTGTGGACAGCTCTGAAGGAGCAGGCAGATCTGTGGCTGACACTGCTGAACCTACAGCCAGGCATGGTCGTATGTGACAATGGCAGGAACCTGGTAGCGGCTCTGAGGCGAGGCAAGCTCACGCATGTACCATGCCTGGCCCATATGTTTAACCTCGTGGTTCAGCAGTTTCTCAAAACCTACCTGGAGCTGCCGGATCTGCTTGTTAAAGTATGCCGCCTGTGTGCCCATTTTCCACCGCCCTTTCCGTGCTTCAGCAGCGTTTGCAGCTTCCGGCTCATCGACTGGTGTGTGATGTCCCCACGCGTTGGAACTCTACACTGCAGATGTTGGGAAGGATTTGTGAGCAGAAGAGGGCATTTGTTGACTACCAGCATCAACAAGGCCATCAGTATTCAGTTCAGATTCCACACATAAGACTTCAGGAGTGAACATCGATGTCAGACATATGTACCATCCCCCAAAACATTGAGGACTCCACCAAGATGGTGAGCGGCGATGACGCCATAATTAGCATCACCATCCCGCTTCTCTGTCTTCTGAAACGCTTTCTGCTCACAATCAAAGAGGAGGCATTGCAGGCGGAGCACGATGAGATGGAGCAAGGAACCATACAGGGTGATTACACACAGCCCAGCCTCATCTCGTCCCAATGTGGATTGGGTGACAATGAATAAGAGGAGGAGGAGGAGGAGGAGGAAGAACAGGAGCTAGTTTCATGCGCTATAGATGGTACTACCTGCACAACTGTCATACCGTTCGTTCAGTGTGGATGGCCTGAGGACAGGGAGGAGGAGATGGAGAGCATGGTCAATCGTCCTCTTGGTGAGGACACGAAAGTCTTGCCTGTTAGCAGTCTGGCTGAGTTTATGTTTCCTGTGACCCTCGCGTTCTCAAAATTTTGGGTGACAGTCATTACTGGTTGGTGACACTTCTAGACCCACGCTACAAGGAAAACTTTCTATCTCTTATTCCAGAGGCGGATGGATCTACAAAAATGGGGCAGTACCAGAAGGCCCTTGTTGCGGAACTATTAAAAAAATTCCCATCTGAAAACGCTGGCGGCAGAGGTCACAGTTCATTGGACAACCAAGGACTACAGGCGAGAGAGACACAACTCCAATCCAGCAGAGGCAGGGGAACACTGTCAAAATTCCGGGAGAGTTTTCTCAGCCCCTCCCATCGCACAGGCCCTGAGGCGCAGGGTACTCTCACAAGGAGTGCAAAGTTTGGGAAGATGCTGAGGGAGTACCTTGCTGACCTTACCAACGTCCTCTGTGATTCCTCTGTGCCTTATAATTATTGGGTATCCAAGCTGGATACGTGGAATGAACTGGCTCTCTACGCCTTGGAGGTCCTGGCCTGCCCTGCCGCTGGTGGAATTATAACTGATAAGCGCATCTGCCTGTCAATTGAAAATGCTGACAGGCTGACTCTTATAAAAATGAACAAGGGCTGGATTGGGCAAGACTTCACAACACCACCGAATGATAGCAGCATAACATAAACAAAACTATTTTTTTAAGGCGGTGTATTCCCATGCACCTTTTCACACCCACACATGGGTATACGCTTCTTGATTTTGGCTATTGTCCTCCTCCTTCTCCTCATCCTCCACCACCATATTACCAGGGTGACCGTGGTCCGTGACGCAACACCCACATAATTTTTTTAAAGGGTGTTTATGATGCCTGTAAAAAAAATTTTTTATACAGTATGTTCATGTACCCAGGTGTAAATGTTTGCCTTCCAATTTTTGGCAGCCCTTGCATTCACTGCATAGGCCAACACCATGGGAGACCCACTTCCTAATAATGGGAACATTTTTTCATGAGACCTTCTACGTCTCTTCCAAGGGGCATTGGAGTGTCTCCCAATTTTTGGCAGCCCTTGCATTCACTGCATAGGCCAACACTATGGAAGACCCGTTTCCTAATAATGGGAACATGTTTTCATGAGGCCCTCTACGTCTCTTCCAAGGGGCATTGGAGTGCCTCACAATTGTTGGCAGCCCTAGTATTCACTGCATAGGCAAACACAATGGAAGACCCACTTCCTAATAATGGGAACATTGTTTTCAGGAGGCTCTCTGACCTCCACGTCTCTTCCAAGGGGCATTGGAGTGCCTCCAAATTTTTGGCAATCCTTGCATTCACTGCATAGGCCAACACTATGGGAGACCCACTTCCTAATAATGGGAACATTATTTTCAGGAGGCCCTCTGACCTTCATGTCTCTTCCAAGGGGTATTGGAGTGCCTCCAAATTTTTGGCAACCCTTGCATTCACTGCATAGGCAAACACAATGGGAGACCCACTTCCTAATAATGGGAACATTGTTTTCAGGAGGCCCTCTGACCTCCACGTCTCTTCCAAGGGGCATTGGAGTGCCTCCTCATTTTTGGCAACCCTTGCATTCACTGCATAGGCAAACACAATGGGAGACTCACCTTCTAATAATGGGAACATTGTTTTCAGTAGGCCCTCCTCTAAGTCTCTTCAAAGGGGTATTGGGGTGCGTTCAAATTTTCAAAGGGGTATTGGGGTGCGTCCAAATTTTTGGCAGGCCTGCCACTCACTGCATACACAATAACAGTATAGGAGACCCACTCTTTAATAATGGGAACAGCAAAGCATACCCGGCTGATGGCTAAGAATAGTGAGGGCCGACTGCTGGCCCTTTAAGAATAGTAAAGGCTGCCAGATGGCCCTATAAAAATAGGCTTTGTGACTTTCAGAGTCCCTCCTTCATAAATGAAATAGGATGTGTCTGATGATGTCTCACACACCACATGGCCAGATAAGCTTGTAAAATGTTAAAATGACATTTCCCGGTGAATTAATTTGTCACAATTAGTGTTGAGCGAGCATGCTCGACACTGCCCGGTACTCGCCCGAGCATCTCGCTACTCGGGATGTTCGGTGAGCACCGAGCATTCCCGGGTTACTTGGGCGGTAACTCGGGTCTCCGCCCTGCATATTTGGCGCTCTTTACAGAGACAATGAACATGCAGGGATTGCCATCCAGTCACTGTAATGCCGCAGCCATGTAGGTTGTGGGCATTACAATGATTGGCGGACGCACAGCGTCACCTCGAGTATTTAAAACCGGGCGCCGCCATCTTGGACACAGTAGCTCCGGATCAGACAGTGTAGGGAGAGTGCTGCTGAGTTAGGGAGAGATATATAGTGCGAAATAGGTAGTGTAGGGTCTCTAAAGCCTGCCAAATCAAACAAACAGTCCTTCTCAGGACTAATATCCATCCCCCCCCCAAAAAAAAGTGTGTTTGTGAATGTTCAGACACAAAATATATCTGTTTAAAAGATTCTGGTGTAGGCCACATAACTATAACTGCGGTTTTGCAGTTCCACGGTTCAAATCTCTGTATTATCCTGCTTTTGGCCTTTTTTCCATAAAAAAAACAGTAATAGTGTCTCCCTCACTGTTCAGACACAAATATATCTGTTTAAAAGATTCTGGTGTAGGCCAGATAACTATAACTGTGGTTTTGCAGTTCCACGGTCCAAATCTCTGTATTATCCACTTTTTGGCCTTTTTTGCATAAAAAAACAGTTTGAGTGTCTCGCTCACTGTTCAGGCACAAATATATCTATTTAAAAAAGTCTAGGCCACAGTCCTAAATGCGCACATTTCACGACTACTTGCATTGTGTAGTGCCGGCGTCCCTGCCCTCTGCTAGGCAGGGACGCTGCTCCTCTCACCGCTCTGCTCCGTGCCCGGCTTCCTTCCCCCGCTCTGCTCTCAGCGCGCGCTCCTTCCCGGCCCCTGTGCTTAGGGCGCGCGCGCGCGCGCTCCCCTCCTCTTAAAGGGGCCGCGCGCGCCGCCCTAAAGAGTCCCCGGCCAATGGCCGGAGGACTTCATCATATATAAGGCACCTCCTCCAAAATGGAGGTGCCCGAGCAATGTTGTTTGCACCTGTGTCTCACCTGTGCTTCAGCCCTCAGGTCCCGTTGCCAGTTACCTGCCAGTTTCCTGCTAGTTACCTGCCAGTACCTGCCAGTTACCTGCCTGATTCCTGCCTGAATACTTGTTACCTGTCTGCCAGTCTGAGGTCCGACGGTCTGCCTTACTTCTCCTGTCAGTCTGTCTAAGGACCAGCCTGCCCGCTCACCTGGGAGCGCATCTCCGTTACCTGCCTGCTTGCCAGCCCGGAGGTCCCGTTGTCACGTGCGGTGACCATCAGCTATTCCAGAGACTCTTGCCCGCTCACCTGGGAGCGCATCTCCGTTACCTGCCTGCTTGCCAGCCCGGAGGTCCCGTTGTCACGTGCGGTGACCATCAGCTATTCCAGAGACTCTCGCTTGCTCACCTGGGAGCACACATCTACCACCTGCCTGCTAGCCTACCCGGAGGCTCTGCCATCACAGGTCGTACCTACCCCTTACCCAGAGACTGCCCTGATCACTTGCCGTAACTCCCTGTCCGTTCACCCAGAGACTGCCACCCGCTCCCTTACAAGGGCCGCCCCCTTGTATAGTAGCTCAGAGGTTCCGCCTCCCGGACCCGTTACAGTTTGCTCGGGCCATGGAACCCGGTGGCACCCAAGCTCCCTCGCTCTCGGACCTCGCTCTTGAACTGTCCCGTCAGAGGTCCCAACAGGAGGCCATCCTGGGTCACCTGCGGAATGTTAATACTCGCCTGAACACTCTGTCTGATCCACCAACAACCTCCGCTAGTGCCATATCTTGCAATCCGGCGGCTCCGCTGCTCACTAATACTATGGTATCCTACCCCGGACCCCGGCTTTCTGCACCTCCTCGCTTCGGAGGCGACCCCGTCCAGGCTCGGGGCTTCTTGAATCAGTGCACCCTGCATTTTGAACTTTTGTCCTACCAGTTTAACTCCGACCGGGCCAAAATTGCCTTCATCATGTCCCATCTCACCGGGGAGGCCCTGGCCTGGCTGAATCCTCTATGGGAGAGAGGAGACCCCCTGGTGTCCAACTTGCCTGCTTTTCTCACGGCTTTCCGGAAAGTCTTCGACGAACCCGGACGGAAGACCTCATCTGCATCATCGTTGCTACGCCTCCGTCAGGGGAGTCTCACCGTGGGCCAATATGCCATACGGTTCCGTACCCTTGCCTCGGAGCTGGCCTGGGATAACGACGCTCTGGTTTCCGTCTTCTGGGAGGGTCTGTCCGGCCGTATTAAAGATGAACTTGCCGGTCGGGACATTCCTACCACTCTCGATGACTTAATAACTCTTGCCACCCGAATTGACCTACGGTTTCAGGAGCGTGCCAAAGAGGTCACCCGTGAGAGAAGGATTCCACGTTTAGCTCCTACTTTCCAGAAATCCGTCATTCCCTCCATCTCTCCCCAGGTACACTCTCCTGAGCCTATGCAGGTCGACCAGACCAAGATGGTCAAAACCCGTCAGGACTCACGCCGTGCCGAGGGGAGCTGCTTCTACTGTGGCAGTAAGGAGCACCGGATCCGTGCCTGCCCGGAGAGGTCGGGAAACGCCTGTGTCTAGGTTCGCTCAGAGAGGTCCACCTAGACAAGAATAAATCCTCTCCATCCCTGCTGTTGTCAGTTTCGATCATCTACGGGGAGAACCGTTATTTCGAACTAGCCCAACTTGACTCTGGAGCAGCCGGGAACCTTATTTCACAGTCCCTGGTTGAGAAATACCGCATCCCCACCAAACCTCTGGCTGTACCCTTGTCTGTCGCTGCCGTGGATGGGGGCCTCTTACCTCGCCCCATTCAACTCATCACCGAATCCATTACCCTGCAGGTGGGAATGCTGCATTCTGAAAGTATCTCCTTTCATGTTCTGCCTGGACTCTCTCACGCCCTCTTGCTAGGTCTGCCCTGGCTCCAGAGACATGCACCCGTGCTAGACTGGCAAACCGGAGAGGTCCTTCGCTGGGGACAAGACTGTCATAAGACCTGCCTGGTTCCCGTCCATCCCGTTCGTCCCTCTCCTACCCCAGCTAATCTACCTGGACTTCCGATTCCTTATTGGTCTTATGCAGATGTCTTTAATAAAAAGGAGGCAGAGACATTACCACCACATAGACCATACGACTGTCCCATCGATCTGCTACCCGGTACTACTCCTCCCCGTGGGCGTATCTATCCTTTATCCGCTGCTGAGACCCGGTCAATGTCCGAATATATTGAGGAGAATCTGGCCAGAGGATTCATCCGGAAATCTACCTCCCCGGCGGGAGCAGGCTTCTTTTTCGTCAAAAAGAAGGACGGCTCTCTCCGTCCCTGTATAGACTATAGAGGCCTAAACCTGATCACGGTGAAGAATAAGTACCCCCTTCCGCTCATTCCAGAATTATTTGATCGTCTGAGGGGGGCTAGGATCTTCACCAAACTGGACCTTCGTGGGGCGTACAACCTGGTTCGTATTCGTCAGGGGGATGAATGGAAGACGGCATTCAACACCCGGGACGGCCACTATGAATACCTGGTAATGCCCTTTGGTCTCTGTAACGCTCCTGCCGTCTTTCAAGAGTTGGTCAATGACATCTTCCGGGACCTTCTCTACTCCTGCGTAGTGGTGTACCTGGACGACATCTTGGTCTTCTCTCCGGATCTCCAGACTCACCGGAGGGACGTTCGTCAGGTCCTGCTCAGGCTAAGGCAGAACCATCTCTACGCTAAATTTGAGAAGTGCCTCTTTGAGCAGACCTCGCTTCCGTTTCTGGGCTACATTATCTCTCAGACCGGCCTTCAAATGGATCCTGAGAAACTGTCTGCCATCGAGAAATGGCCCCGACCGGAGGGGTTGAAGGCCATTCAGCGTTTCCTGGGCTTCGCCAACTACTACCGCCTCTTCATACCACACTTCTCTTCCCGGACGGCCCCAATTTCTGCGCTCACCCGTAAAGGTACTAATCCCAAAGAGTGGCCACCCGAAGCAGAGGAGGCCTTTCTTTCCCTTAAACAGGCCTTCTCTTCCGCCCCGGTGCTGCATCGCCCAGATGGCAACAAGCAGTTCTTCCTGGAAGTTGACGCCTCCTCCTCTGGAGCCGGAGCGGTACTTACTCAAAAATCATCTTCCGGGAGGATGGTAACTTGTGGCTTCTTCTCTAAACTCTTCTCCTCCTCTGAGCGCAACTATTCCATAGGAGACCGAGAGTTATTGGCCATCAAACTGGCATTGGAGGAGTGGCGTTACCTGCTCGAGGGGGCTCTTCACCCGGTAATAATTTACACTGACCACAAGAACTTGGCTTACCTCCAGCATGCCCAGAGACTTAACCCGCGCCAAGCCCGGTGGTCCTTGTTTTTTGCTCGTTTTGATTTTGTCCTTCATTTTCGCCCGGCTGACAAAAACGTCAAGGCGGATGCCTTGTCTCGATCCTTTCTGGTGTCTGATCTCGAGGAGGATCCGAAACATATCATCGATCCCGCCAGAGTAATGCAGGTGGCTCCCGTGAGTCTAAATCGTCTTCCTCCTGGTAAGACGTTCGTACCAGTACCTGATCGGGAGAAGATTCTACACTGGGGTCATTCGTCTAAATTAGCTGGCCACGCCGGTCAGAAAAAGACCCTCCAGCTTATTACCCGGCACTACTGGTGGCCTAACCTGCACAAGGATGTAATAGACTTTGTTTCTGCCTGTGTGTCCTGCGCCCGCAACAAAGTTCCGAGACACCTGCCGGCCGGCCGCCTCCTACCTCTGCCAGTACCTGCTGCCCCCTGGCAGCATATAGCGATGGACTTCATTACTGATCTGCCTGTCTCTGCCGGTTGTACGGTCATTTGGGTGGTCGCTGACCGCTTCTCCAAGATGGCTCACTTCATTCCACTGCCAGGTCTTCCGTCTGCACCCGAGCTGGCTAAAGACTTTATCCGCCACATCTTCCGTCTTCATGGCCTGCCCCGTCACATCGTGTCGGATCGTGGGGTACAGTTCACTTCCCGTTTCTGGAGAGCCACTTGTAAATTGCTGGACGTCACCCTGGACTTCTCCTCCGCTTACCACCCACAGTCTAATGGTCAAGTGGAGCGGATCAATCAGAACCTGACCAGTTACCTTCGGCACTTCGTTAATGCCCACCATTCTGACTGGGTGGATCTCCTGCCATGGGCCGAATTCTCGTACAACAATCACGAGAGCGAGTCTTCCTCCAAATCCCCGTTTTTTGTAGTCTACGGTCAGCATCCTCGGATCCCGTTTCCCGTCTCCACCTCGGCGGACAATCCGGCTGCGGAATCTCTTGTTAACAAATTTTCCTCCATATGGGAGAGTACCCGGTCCGCACTTCTTCTGTCATCCGAGCGTATGAAAAGACACGCTGACAAAAAACGTCTGGACCCTCCTCAATTCCGCCCTGGGGATAAAGTCTGGCTCTCGTCCAAATATGTCCGGCTCAAGATCCCTTCCTATAAGTTAGGGCCTCGGTTCATCGGCCCACTGGAGGTCATCAGTCAGATCAACCCGGTGGCCTATAAATTGAAACTCCCGGCCAACTTACGGATCCCTAACTCCTTCCATGTGTCTCTCCTCAAACCTGTGGTACTTAACTCTTTTTCCAAGTCTACAGGTACGCCTCCTGCTCCGGTTTCTGCTGTGGACGAGTTTGAGGTAGAGAACATTCTTGCCACCAAAAGGGTAAGAGGAAAGACCTTTTTCCTGGTAGATTGGAAGGGGTTTGGTCCTGAGGAGAGAACGTGGGAGCCCCGGGAGAACATCCATGCCCCTCTCATCCTAGCTAAATTTCTGTCTGGCCTAAAAAAGGGGGGGCCTAAAGGGGGGGGTACTGTAGTGCCGGCGTCCCTGCCCTCTGCTAGGCAGGGACGCTGCTCCTCTCACCGCTCTGCTCCGTGCCCGGCTTCCTTCCCCCGCTCTGCTCTCAGCGCGCGCTCCTTCCCGGCCCCTGTGCTTAGGGCGCGCGCGCGCGCGCTCCCCTCCTCTTAAAGGGGCCGCGCGCGCCGCCCTAAAGAGTCCCCGGCCAATGGCCGGAGGACTTCATCATATATAAGGCACCTCCTCCAAAATGGAGGTGCCCGAGCAATGTTGTTTGCACCTGTGTCTCACCTGTGCTTCAGCCCTCAGGTCCCGTTGCCAGTTACCTGCCAGTTTCCTGCTAGTTACCTGCCAGTACCTGCCAGTTACCTGCCTGATTCCTGCCTGAATACTTGTTACCTGTCTGCCAGTCTGAGGTCCGACGGTCTGCCTTACTTCTCCTGTCAGTCTGTCTAAGGACCAGCCTGCCCGCTCACCTGGGAGCGCATCTCCGTTACCTGCCTGCTTGCCAGCCCGGAGGTCCCGTTGTCACGTGCGGTGACCATCAGCTATTCCAGAGACTCTTGCCCGCTCACCTGGGAGCGCATCTCCGTTACCTGCCTGCTTGCCAGCCCGGAGGTCCCGTTGTCACGTGCGGTGACCATCAGCTATTCCAGAGACTCTCGCTTGCTCACCTGGGAGCACACATCTACCACCTGCCTGCTAGCCTACCCGGAGGCTCTGCCATCACAGGTCGTACCTACCCCTTACCCAGAGACTGCCCTGATCACTTGCCGTAACTCCCTGTCCGTTCACCCAGAGACTGCCACCCGCTCCCTTACAAGGGCCGCCCCCTTGTATAGTAGCTCAGAGGTTCCGCCTCCCGGACCCGTTACACATTGGAAATGCTGCCTTTTAGGCTGGTGGAGATGGAATCCTTCTGCAACCTTATGGCGGTGGCCGTCCCTCGGTACTCGGTCCCCAGCCGACACTATTTTGCCCGGTGTGCCATCCCCGCACTACACAAGAACGTGTCCCAAAACATCTGCCGTGCCCTTAACAACGCAGTTACTGGGAGAGTCCATCTGACAACGGACACGTGGACAAGTGCTTGTGGCCAGGGATGGTACATCTCCCTGACGGCATACTGGGCAAACATCGTGGAAGCCGAGGACCCAGTCGGACCTTGGGACGGAACACATCCTCCCCACACCGAGGATTGCGGGCCCTATGTCAGTCAGAGTTGCCCCCACAGTGTACAGCTCCTGCGCATCCTCCTCCTCCTCATGTTCAGCCTCCATCTCAGATATCACCACATCAGTTACAAGCTGGAAGCACTGCAGTACTGCCTCCGCCAAGCGGCAACAGGCTGTGATGAAACTCATAATCTTAGGTGATAAACCTCACACTGCTTGTGAGTTGTGGACAGCTGTGAAAGAGAAGGCAGATCTGTGGCTGAGACCGCTGAACCTACATCCAGGCATGGTCGTGTGTGACAATGGCCGTAACCTGGTGGCGGCTCTGAGGCGAGGCGAGATCACACACGTACCATGCCTGGCTCATGTGCTTAACCTCGTGGTTCATCGGCTTCTTAAATCGTACCCCAAGTTGCCAGATCTGCTCGTCAAGGTACGCCGCCTGTCAGCTCATTTTTGGAAGTCGGCTACAGCTTCTGCTGCCCTTGCTGTGTTGCAGCAGCGTTTGCAGCTTCCGGCACACCGACTGGTGTGTGATGTTCCCACACGTTGGAACTCTACCCTCCACATGTTGCAAAGGATTTGTGAGCAGAAGAGAGCAGTTGTGGAGTACCAGCTACAACAAGGCCGTCGATATTCAGGTCAGACTCCACACATAAGACCTCAGGAGTGGACCTGGATGTCTGACATATGTACTATCTTGACAAACTTTGAGGAGTCCACCAATATGGTGAGTGGCGATGACGCCATCATTAGCGTGAGCATCCCACTTGTCTGTCTTTTGCAACACTCTCTACAGAGAATTAAAGAGGAGGTATTGCAGCTAGAGTATGATGAGATGGATCAAGAAGCTGTAGCTGGCAATTACACACAGCCCAGCCTCATCTCATCCCAACATGCATTGGGGGACAATGAGGGAGAGGAGGAGGAGGAAGAACAGGAGCTGGTATCATGCGCTGTAGACAGTAGTACCTGTACAACTGTCATACCGTCGGTTCAGCGTGGGTGTCCTGAGGACAGGGGGGAGGAGGAGGAGGAGGAGAAGGAGGAGGAGGAGAGCATGGTCAGTCGTAATCTTGGTGAGGACTCGGAAGTCTTGCCGGTTACCAGTCTGGCACGCATGGCTGACTTTATGTTACGCTGCCTTAACCGTGACCCTCGCATTGTCAAAATGTTGGGTGACAGTCATTACTGTTTGGTGTCACTTTTAGACCCCCGCTACAAAGAGAACTTTCACTCTTTTATTCCTGAGGTGGAGAGGTCTACAAAAATGGGGCAGTACCAGAAGGCCCTTGCTGCAGAACTGTTAAAAAAAATTCCCATCTGAACACGCTAGTGGCAGAGGTCACAGTTCGTTGCCCAACCAAGGCGTACAGGCGAGAGAGATGCAACTCCAATCCAGCAGAGGCAGGGGAACACTGTCAACATTGTGGGACAGTTTTCTGAGACCCGCCCAGCTTACAGGCCCTGAGGCACGGGGTACTCTCACAAGGAGTGGAAAGTTTCAAAAGATGGTGAGGGAGTATCTTGCCGACCGTACCAGAGTCCTCCGTGATTCCTCTGTGCCTTTTAATTAATGGGTATCCAAGCTGGACACTTGGAATGAACTCGCTCTGTACGCCTTGGAGGTCCTGGCCTGCCCTGCCGCTAGCGTGTTATCGGAGCGTGTTTTTAGTGCCGCTGGGGGAATTATAACTGATAAGTGCACTCGCCTGTCAACTGACAATGCTGACAAGCTGATCCTTGTCAAAATGAACAAGGGATGGATTGGGCCAGACTTCTCATCACCACCAAATGACAGCAGAGTAACATAAAGTCAAATCCACTGTGTTATTTCGGGAGGTGTATTCCCATGCACCGCTTCACATCCACACATGGGTATACGCTTCCTCATTTTGGCTGTATTTTGCTCTTCTCCTTATCCTCAGCCTCCACCACCACTATACCACCCGGGTGACCATGGTCCATGTTGCCAGCATTGCAAGTTCCTTCGTCCTAATTTTTGGCAGCTTTTGCTTGGAAGGCATAGGCAAAGACTATGGGAGACCCACTCCCCAATAATAGGAATAAGGTTTTTAATATGCTGTACTGCATGGCTCTTCCAAGGGGCATTAAAACCGTCTTGTTAAGCTACTGTGACCTCTACGTCTCTTCAATGGGGCATTGATAGTCTTTTTATTCCACTGTGACCTCCATCACTCTTCCAAGGGACATTAAAACCGTCTTGTTAAGCTACTGTGACCTCCACGTCTCTTCCACGGGGCATTAATATTGTCTTTTTATTCCACTGTAACCTCCACCACTCTTCCAAGGGGCATTGATATTGTCTTCTTATTCCACTGCGACCTCCACCACTCTTCCAAGGGGCATTAAAACTGTCTTGTTAAACCACTCTGAACTCCACAGCTCTTCCAAGGGGCATTGATATTGTCTTTTTATTTCACTGCGACCTCCACGTCTCTTCCAAGCGGCATTAAAACCGTCTGGTTAAACCACTCTGAACTCCACAGCTCTTCCAAGGGGCATTAAAACCGTCTTGTTAAGCTACTGTGAACTCCACGTCTCTTGCAAGGGGCATTAAAACCGTCTGGTTAAACCACTCTGAACTCCACAGCTCTTCCAAGGGGCATTAAAATGTTGTTTTTAATTACCTCTAACCTCCATGACTCTTCCAACGGGCATTGCATTTCCTCCTAATTTTAGTCAGCTTTTGCTTTTCAATGCATAGGCGAAAACTAAGGGAGACCCACTTCCCAATAATAGGTAGAAGGTTTTTAGTACACTGTAATCCACGTCTGTTTCAAGGGGCATTGCAGTTCCTGATAATTTTTGGAAAGACTTCCATTCACTGCTTAGGCCAACAGTGTACAGGAGACCCAGTTGCTATAAATGCAAAAAATGGTTTAGTTAAGGCCCTCTGACCTCCATGTCACTTCCAAGGGGCATTGGAGTGCCTCAAAATTTTTGGTAGGCATTGCACTCACTGTATGCCCTATAACTGTGTAGCCGAACCGCTCCTTTTGGTACAGAAACATATCCTACAAGACAAATGTGGTTGACTGGCCTGATATTGATGTGAATGGTCCCTGTTCCTCCTGCTCTTTCTCCTTTGCCACCACCTCATCCATCATTTATCACCTGATGCTTTGTTTTAACAGGAGTCATAGAACTGGGATAGTAGCAGGAAAACATCCAGCAATCCTCGGAGGAGGTAGGATATGCGCCAAAACGTTGACCACCTCAGGCCTAGCCGCTACTACATACATGCGCTTTCATTCCAAGGAACAGGAAGCTAAGGAGATATATGGCCTCATGATCATGAATAATTCACTCGTTGTGTAGTAGGCCGACCACTGCTGCTGTCTACCTTCTGAACCTTGTGTTGAAGCCTGATTGACCCAGGACCCGCAATCCTCTATGTCTGGAGGACATGTTGCATCCCAGTGTCCAACTGTGTCCCGGCTTCCACAATATTAACCCAGTGTGAAGGCGTCAGTGAGATGGACCATCCCTGGCCACATTCACTTGTCCACGTGTTTGTGGTTAGGCTGTCCTTCCCACTAAATGCACTGGGGAGGGCACAGGTAATGTTTTGGTATGCGTCTCATTTCTTCCATGGACCACTAGGTCCGATGAGAAGATTGGACATGTGCACAGAGACAAAGAATATCATGAGAACAAGCGCTATTCGTGGAAATCATAGATAGCACTCGTCTTGAGACTATACACCGATAGGCTGCCTAATAAACAGTAACTCGGGCATGGTATACTAGGCTTTGATCTATGGCAGAACCGAAGGTCATCCTTAGGTCTCCAGTAGCTCTAGCAATCATTGGCTTTCTGCGCTAGCTCTGCAGAAAGCCAACGGAGACATAAGACCACTGGCTGTGGTCACTTTAATTGCATCAAGTGAAGAGTTAATTAAGCAAACTGTGACAGCACTCAAATTCCTCTGCTAGGAGGGGGATTTAAAAGCTGCAAATCAGTAATCACCCAAGGATCAGGATCCCTGGGTGAGTAATCACAGCCCTTTCACATCCTAATGTGAAGTGGCAAGTCTAAGGACATGAAAGGACAGTGCAGTGACAGGAAGTGGTTAATTGTTATAACTTCCTTCATTCTGAACATGAATACGGCTTCTCCCCAGTGTGAATTCTCAGATGTTTAACAAACTTTGATTTCTACAACATTTTCCGCATTCTGGGCATGCATACGGCTCCTCCTCTGAGTTCTTTGATGCTCATCACTCTTTCTGTGCCTTAAAGCCCATTGAGATGAGTAGATGATTGTAATAGTGATTTACTATATGATCATCAGAAGTGACCTAATGTTTAACTCAGTCAAAAAATTACATGTAACGATTATTGTGTACAAATAATTGCTTTATCATTTGTCGCTTACAGGTGTTGTAATGGAAACAACCTCCATCTCCATTGCATAATCAATGAGCGTGAAATTATTTATTACATTACAAAAATATTATAAACACTAAATCTTAAAAAGGTTGTCCCACAAACCAAAGGGCACAATAAATCAATAGATCTTGGAATAAACATAAGTTCCACAGTTGGATGTGTTAAAAAATATTTTTCCTGTGCTGAGATAATCTCATAAATGTGCCCCTGCTGTGTACTGTGCAATGACTGCGTCTGAACGTGTAGGAATATGGTCTGATCATACCACATCTCTTGGCGGTGGAGTAAATACAAGAGTATACAGAGAGGACAGAATGGGTTCGTAGATGCTGCTTGTGAGACAAAACATTTCCTTGTCTCGCAGAAAGAATCACCTGGGATCCCAGTGTCATGATTCCACCCCTCACTGTCCTCGACGCAGTGAGTGAAAGCTTAGCTGCCCTATTCAATCAATATTGTGAATGGCAGCTCATCCGTCCATTCTGAGGCTTGAGCATGCTGAGCTGTCAGTATTGTGAGTGACAGTCCATGCGACCAATCAGGGCAGGGTCATGGTAGGTGTCTCGCATTATGGACGATTACCTGGCTTTTAGTATCTGAATATTGACACTCATAGCTTTATCTTGGTGGTGTGTGTGTGCCTTTGGACCTTGCCTTTGACCATCCATTTACCTAGCCCCTTTATCTTGATGAGCTACCTTCCTCGAATTCTGACCTTGAACTGTGACCTGACTACACCTTTGTCTTACCCCTCTGCTTATGATGAGCTCTTTATGTATTGGGCATTGAACCTTTGGACAAACCTGTCTCACGGCTTGTCCATGAGTAGTGTGACTCAGCACCACACCATGCTGTCTTGTCTATATACTCTGTATCGTCTCTAGAGTAAAACATAAAAATGTCTTTAACCCTGTGGAAGTCCTTTGATGCTCAATCCTACTTGATTTAGAGCTATAATGTTTTCCACATTCTAAATTTGAAAGTGTTTTTTCCCGTGTAAATTCTTTGTTGTTTAACAAGATCTGATCTAATAGTGAAATATTTTCAACATTCTAAATATGAAGCTGGCTTCCCTTTGTGTGAGATCTTTCATGTCTACCAATATGTCATTTTTGGGAAAAACATTTTTTCACATTTAGGGCATGAAAATGGCTTTTACCCTGTGTGAATCCTTTGGTGTCCAATAAGATTATTTTTTTGGTTGAAGTATTTCCCACATTGTGAACATGAAAATTGTTTCTCCCCTGTGTGAATTCTTTGATGTCTAACAAAGTGAAATTTCTGTTCAAAACATTTCCCACATTCTGAACATGAATACGGCTTTCCTTATCTGTGAATTTTCTCATGATTTACCATTTGTGATTTCTGGGTAAAGCATTTTCCACATTCCTGACATGAAAATGGCTTCTCCCCTGTGTGAATTCTCTGATGCCTAACAAGATCTTGTTTCCTGGTAAAACATTTTTCACATTGTGGACATGAAAATGGCTTCTCCCCTGTGTGAATTTTTTGATGTCCAATAAGACTTGTTTTTTGGTTAAAACATTTCCCACATTCTAAACATGTAAATGGTTTCTCCCCTGTGTGAATTCTTTGATGTTTTTTAAGAGTAAGTTTCTGGTTAAAACATTTTCCACATTGTGAACATGAAAATGGCTTCTCCCCTGTGTGAATTCTCTGATGTTTAACCAGATCTTTTTTCGTGGTAAAACATTTTCCACATTGTGAACATGAAAATGGCTTCTCCCCTGTGTGAATTCTCCGATGTCCAATTAGAGTTATTTTTTGGTTAAAACATTTTCCACATTCTAAACATGAAAATGGCCTCTCCCCTGTGTGAATTCTCTGATGTGTAACAAGATATTGTTTCATTGTAAAACATTTATCACATTGTGAACATGAAAATGGCTTCACCCCTGTGTGAATTCTTTGATGTGTAACAAGATATTGTTTCGTGGTAAAACATTTTCCACACTCTAAACATGAAAACAGCTTCTCTCCTCTGGTGTGATTTCTTTGATGTTTAATAAGAATTGTATTTTGGGTAAAAGATTTCCCACAATGTGAACATGAAAATGGCTTCTCCCCTGTGTGAATTCTCTGATGTTTAACAAGATCTTTTTTCCTGGTAAAACATTTTCCACATTCTAAACATGAATATGGCTTCTCCCCTGTGTGATTTCTTTGATGTTTAATAAGAATTGTTTTTTGGGTAAAATATTTCCCACAATGTGAACATGAAAATGGCTTCTCCCCTGTGTGAATTCTCTGATGTGTAACAAGATCTTGTTTCGTAGTAAAACATTTCTCACATTCTAAACATGAAAATGGCTTCTCTCCTATGCAAGCTTTTTGATGTTCAACACCCAGTCTGTCTTTTCTATTTTGCTTTACAGTCTGTGATGAATCAGGAGATAGGATCTGTGTAATAGGATCAGATGATACATTTTGGATATGAGGGGCAGAGGGTATATCTTTAATATTGGCATTCTCCTCATAGGCATATTGAATGATATTACAATCATCTGAATTACAATGTGAAGATACCGGATGTCCCTCTGGGTTCCTGGTACAGTCATCTACAAAAAATAAAACTAATTATATTATCTTTTAGCAATGTAACCTCAATAATTATACTAATGTTTTATGACATTATAAAGAAGAGATTTATATAAAAAAAAAATCACTCATTAGCTGACTAAAATAATTTAATTGCAAAACAGATCACAATTTCAGAGCAGGGAGCACTAGGTCACGATGTTACAGTTTTCTCCTTCTGTGTTGAAGACATTTTCATGTTTCATATGTCTGTGAGAGTGTGAAATGTGATAACAGCAGGAGAGCACTAGGACCCTGTGACTTTTGCCTGGCTGGGCTCAGAGGAGGGGCAGTGCTAGAAACTGTGTGTTTTCTAAGAGCGTCTGATGTGTGAGAGTCTAGACAGGAAGTCTGTGAGAAGGAGCTGCAAGAAGACACTGTCTTTACACTCTTCCATGTGGAGTTTGTTTACCCTTTTCTGTGTTTAAGAACAAGTGCTGAGCTAGGGAAGCTGTGTGGCTCTGTGGAGTTTTGTGGAAGTCCATGCTGAGTGGATTATAGACTTTGTGCTGAAGGAGCAGCTAGTAATTCCTATGGGAATGGGTCCGGTGGTCGCTCGCGAGGCAAATGAGAAGGGGGCCCACTTTGGGAGTGAAAAGACACTCCAGTGGCTACAGTGAGTCCTCTATTGTCCTGAATTGGGGGAGATGGTGACAGAGGCGTGTCGGCAGTGCTGGGTCTGTGGTCTCAGTAAGAGCCCTGAGCAGCGGGCGCCCACGCAATCTATTAAGACTTCTGCTCCTTTAGAGCTGCTCATGATTGACTATGTCCTGATAGGATACTCAACGTCTGGGTATTCCTATTGCTTGGTAATGACAGACCACTTCACCAAGTATGCTGTAGCAGTGCCGACAAGAGATGAGACGGCGAAGTCGGCGGCTGAAGCCGTGTGTCAATATTTCATTCAGGTGTTTGGGTGTCCGCAAAGAATACACTCGGACCAAGGGGCATGTTTTCAGGGGGCATTGATGAAGGAGCTGTACCAGCTGTATGGTGTCGCACAGTCGAGAACGACACCTTACCATCCCCAAGGTAACGGAGCTTGTGAGCGCTTTAATCGGACTCTGTTGCAGATGTTGAGGACGTTGGAGGGTAAACAACAGGTACGCTGGCCTGAGTATCTTCCCGAATTCATGTGGGCCTACAATAATAGAGTGCACAGCACTACTGGCTACTCACCACACATGTTGATGTTCGGGAGGCCAGGGCAGGAAATTGAGGATTTGAGCATGCCAGATCCCTCCTCCAATCCCCCTTGGACCGCATTAGAATGGGTTTGGGAACACGGCGGCGATTGAGGGTGGTGTATCAGGTGGTGGGTGATCGACTCAGTCAGGTGACCCATAGGGACACGCGCCCCGTGCAAACCGAGCCTTTCTCCCCGGGGGATAGAGTGTTGGTGAGACTCAAACGACGGTTCGGAAAGCTGAGTGAACGGTGGGAGGCGACTCCATTCCTGGTAAAAAAACGACTGAGCCCTGAGATTCCAGTCTACGAGGTTGAACCAGTGGGGACAGGGGGACCATCCCGTAATCTTCATCGTAACATGCTACAACGGTGCTGGTTTAAAGATGCCGTCCCCGTTTCCCCGGAACCACAGGCCGTGTCGGGAGGGGTGGGCATCCCTAATACTCTCGAATTTGATGGTGGGTCTGTCTCCGCCCCTTCTTACTTACCCCCTGCGACCGATCTGTCCCAGTGTGGAGAGAGTATTGAGAATGTGGTATGTCCTTCAGAGAACGGGGAATCAGGTCCGTTACCTGATCCGTATGATGTGACACAGGGCGCCACACCTCAGGAGGGAGCAGCCTCATTGGCTCCCGTTGAAGAGACATCTGCTCCCTCGGGAGCCGAGCCTGTTGGGGTGGGTCTCAGGAGAACTACTCGAGCAACGGCGGGTATACCACCACAACGCTATGCACAAGACGACTTTGAGTGGGGAGGTGTGTCGAGGACGCCAACCTCTAGTGGGGTGGCATGTGAGAGTGTGAAATGTGATAACAGCAGGAGAGCACTAGGACCCTGTGACTTTTGCCTGGCTGGGCTCAGAGGAGTGGCAGTGCTAGAAACTGTGTGTTTTCTAAGAGCGTCTGATGTGTGAGAGTCTAGACAGGAAGTCTGTGAGAAGGAGCTGCAAGAAGACACTGTCTTTACACTCTTCCGTGTGGAGTTTGTTTACCCCTTTCTCTGTTTAAGAACAAGTGCTGAGCTAGGGAAGCTGTGTGGCTCCGTGGAGTTTTGTGGAAGTCCATGCTGAGTGGATTATAGACTTTGTGCTGAAGGAGCCATGAGTCGAGTGATGAAGGGACTGAGTAATTCATTTCTGTGACGGAGCATGCGGTTGGTGTACTGGATACCAGTGAGAGACTTCGGGAGGAAAGTAGGTTTCTGGTGCCATTTCCATTGAGAGGATATTGACAAGACTTTGTGAAGAGATCTTCCCAGATCTTAATCTGAGGTTACAGGACTAAAGTCCCCAGCGTGTGGGCTCGGCATCGGCCGACAAGACAAGGAATTTTTTGCTGCTTTTATGAACTTTGTTTTTGTTTTGGCGCCAAAGTTTTCCGGGACTAGCTGCAGCCACCGTGATTCACAGGCCTGTGATAGACTGCATCTGAGGTTAACGGTACCATAACTTTAAGGTATCCTGATAATAAGGGTATAAGAGCAATTGATATAGTTTCATGCATTATTATTGTTCATAGTGGTAGGATTGTATGCAGCGTGCCATCTCAGGGGGTCCCCATATACCGCCTCACTAGTCTGACACTGTATTTTTAGGTAAAATTGTTCCAGATCTTTAGAATAATTCACATAAGCTGGAAACCTTGAGATTGGCACATTGATTTCAGCTCTTGCTGATTGTGTGTATTTAGTAGAGACAGTGTCCCAGGCAGAACCTTAGACTGATTCATTCAATACTGAATTTTAGTCTAATCCCTGTTTTAGTAAAGAAAGTGTTGTTTACTTCTGTCTCTGTCTCAGTTTGTGACTCACTGGATCTCTCTCGGACCTCCGGTCATTGCATGTCTCATTGCTCTTTTCTAGTAAATTGCCCGGTGGAGAATCATAAGTGAACCTGTAGGTCAGAGCTGCTGGGGGCGTCCATCTCACACAATCCCGGTCACGTCTGCTACATTTACTTTAGCAGAGAGCATAGCAAAGGGGAGGAGAAGTATGGTCATGGTCAAAGAAAACCGATCAAAGGATCTCACTGAGGAGCCCTGTGATGTACACACCTGGATAAAGGGTGTATAATGAAATGTATAGTCATGTGACTGATAACACGGGCATATATGTAGTAGGACTGTATACAAGGCTACACCAAAGAGAAATCATCTACAAAGAAGCCTGAAGTTTTATACTTTTTCTATCACTTTACTCTAGAAGTGGATACACTAAAATGATACATTCATTATACAGCCGCTCCTGCCTTTACCAGCAGCAACCGGAGCTAGCTCCATTCACTGCTGTTTAATCATTTAGACGCAGCTGCAATGGGTAAAGGGAATCTGTCACTAGGTTGAACAGCATAATGTAGGGGCAGAAACCCTGATTCCAGGAATATGACACTTACTGAGTTGCTTGCTGTCATCTTGATAAAATCCCTGCTTTCTCTGCTGCAGATCTAGCAGTTATCTTACTGTTGAGCTCTGTATAACTCCGTCCGCACCACTGATTGGCAGCTGTCTGACCATATACAGTTTACACAGAAAGCTCGTCAAAAAAGAGAAAAAATCCAGCACCAAATAAAGGAAAAGTTTCTTATGGATAAAAATCTAATTTATTTAGATCCGTTAAAATACAATAAAATGCATTATTCATTAATTTTTAATGCACTTTATTGTATTTTAATGGATCTATATAAATCACATTTTTATTCATAAGCAATTTTTCCTTTATTTGGTGCTGGATTTTTTCTCTTTTTGATGTGTTTTGCTGTCAGTGAAACTGGCCCCGCTATATCCGAGCATCAGTCCTGGTACTTCATTTGCCCTGGACTTCATGGTGAGCTGCCAATCAGAGGTGGGGGTGGGGTTAGACAGAGCTCATGAATACGCTGGACTACCTGGCAGCAGGTTTACTAGTCCTCCAGTGATAATCCCCATGATATTATCAAAACTACAGCAAGCAGCCCAATGATCAGGGTCTCTGACCCTATGATATGGTGCTCTGCTGATTAGGTGGCAAAAACCTAATGACAGATTCCCTTCAAGCTGGAACAAGTAAGACTAAAAAATGAGTAATAAAAATAGTTAAATTAATAAAACAAATAAGAATACATACATACACACATATTATATATTTTACCCTCGTGAGGGTCTGGTTACCCTTCTGAGGGCCACACTTCCTCTCCAACTGATCCCAGGGAAGAAGGTTGGCGTCCGCTGCATTCATGGTGATGCTAAAAATTATCCGATGGCCAGAGTGGACATTAAAATGGCCAGGACTTGTTGCACCCCATTATTATACGCAGGGACTTTTGTTTGTTTTGGGATCTGTGGGGGAAGGGTTCAGTGGCTTGGATATAAAACCGGTTAACCCTGAAAAGGTATCACCACACCCAGAGTTGGGTTTCCCTTCTGTGTTCTTGTGGGGGATAAGGAGGTAATGTCCCCTGAGACTGACACTCCTGAGTTAGGGGTGACCAGTGAGAATTTTGGGTCCTCCCAACATAGGGACCTAACTCTGAGGGAAGCCTTTAAGAAGGTGATAAATGGTATTGCACAGGAGCTGGGGGCTGACACAAGATTTCCATGTTTTATGTTGCGTGGGGAGTTGTTGTACAGGGTTACAAAAGTGTGGGAGGAGTTTGTGGAACAGTTATTAGTGCTGGGGCCCTATAGACCGAGGGTGTTGAACATGGCCCATTCACTTGTCTTGGGTGGCCATCTGGGAGTGGAAAAAGCACGAACGGATCGTGCAGAGGTTCTATTGGCCTGGATGTCACCGGGACATCTGAAAGTATTGCAGGTCCTGGCCTACGTGCCAATTAACCGCTCCCACCTCTCACTTTCAAAGTCCCCTCTTGCCATTGTCCATCAATGAAGTGCCATTCGAGAGAATTGCTATGGACTTGGTTGGTCCCCTGGTTAAATCTGCTCTTGGGCATCAATATATATTGGTCATCTTGAACTATGCCACCCTCTATCCTGAAGTGATCCCCCTGAGAAACTCCTCCACCAAGAGTATAATTCGTGAATTGATCCACGTTTTTCCCGGACAGGGTTACCAAAGGAGACCCTGACCGACCAGGAACCACCATTTATGAGTAAGGTGATGAGGGAATTGTGTAAGGCCCTGCAAATCTCCCAACTAAGAACATCAGTATACCATCCTGATGGATTCTTGGAAAGGTTCAACAAAGCTCTTCAGAGTTTGCTGAGGAAAGGACGGTAAAGTCTGGGACTGCCTCCGGCCATATTTGTTGTTCTCTATCTGAGAGGTTCCACAGGCCTCTACTGGGTTCTTGCCAATTGAACTCCTGAAAGGGCGCCATCCGCGGGGTCTCTTAAATGTAGCAAAGGAAACCTGGGAAGCCGAAGTCACGCCCCACAGGAGTGTCATCGAGCACGTCGCCCTGATGCAGGACAGGATTTTGAAGGTGATGCCCATTGTAAAAGGACATCTCCTCCAGGCACAAGAGGCTCAGGCCAGCCAGAGTGAGGCAATTCAATCCTGGAGACCGAGTCCTTGTGCTAATTCCTACCGTGGAGAGTAAATTCTTGACAAGGGCTGTATGAGGTGGTGGAAAAGCTTGGTGAAGTGAACTATAGGATTCATCAACCAGGAAGATGTAAACCATACGAGGTCTACCACTTCAATCTCATCAAGCCATTGCAAGACAGAGAGCCTGTTGAAACTCTGTGGTTGTTGGGCCAGCCAGAAGGTAAGGTTGGAGGAGTCGCAATAGCAGAGATGCTGTCGAAGGCCCAAAAACATCCGTGTCGGGAATTGCTGCAGAAGAACAGGGACCTGTTCTCAGAATTGCCTGGGTGCACAAAGGTCTTAGAACACAAGGTTCTGACGGAGCCACATGTGGGGGTGAACCTGAAGCTGTATCGAATTCCTGAGACCCAACGAGAATTGATCTCCAAGGAAGTGGATCGTATGTTGAAACTCGGTGTCATTGAGGAATCTAAGAGCGGATGGTTAAGCCCAATTGTCCTGGTCCCAAAACCCAACGGCAAATAGAGATTTTGCAAAGACTATAGGTCTCAAATTTCAAGGCATATCCGATGCCACGTGTCAATGAGCTGATTGAAAGACTTGGGTCAGCAAGGGACATAATAGTTGATGGGAGGTATGTATCACAGAGATGGTTGTCATCTGTGATGTAATCCTGGAATGTTGCTCTAGTGCATCTAAGCACTAAGAGGATAGTTTGTTACTCTGGGCCAGCTTCTATGGGTAGCCGGAGAGATGAGCTGATCTGGCTACCCACATACCTCATCTCTAGGTGTGGTTAACAAGTTAAAATGGAGGCCGTTGTTTGGCACATCATCTGTGTTTGGAGGGAGAAGGCCTCCTGTTGTTGTCGCCAGACTGAGCCAGGGTACTGGACGCTATCCAGCCTGTGTACCAACAGGACTGGCTACCTAGAGACTTTGCCTAAAGGACCTTGTTTTGCCTGAACTTAAGGCTGTTTGCTTTCCTTTTTGCTGATGAACGGTTTATGAAGTAATAAACCGAGATGGACACTTAAATGAAAAACGCTTGCTGTTTGCCTCCCGACGCACCCACGTGAGTAGAAACCCTACAATACATATACATACACACACATGCATTTTTGTGAAATAAGGTAATGTAAGGTGTGGCCAAAGGATATCAACACAGTTTGTTTTCTTTATGTAAAATGTGGCAAAAAGATTTACCTGACTCAGAAAAGTCACAAAATGTTGCAAGTCTTAGAGAGGACACAGCTCCTCAAATTGCTGACATATTGGGGCGCGATCACAGAAACAGCAAAAGTTTTGTAGTCAACAAAAAAAGGGAAAGAAAGGGTTGAGGAAAAAAGACACAGAATAAGTGCCAAAGAAATAAGTGCCAAAGAAATCGCTGGTCTCTACACGCCGGGTATTCTAACATCACTGTGTTGCCAGCTTGTTACTGCTTATCTGAGCCGACAACAGAGAGGGCGCTGTCATTGTGCACATCGTAAAGGGACTAGCCCGTCCCCTGAAATGAGCATCCCTAATGATCAGGGAGGGGGCAGGAGCTGCGACAGTGACCCCCTAATAATGACCTGTTTGAGTATTCCAGCATGCACTGGGATGCTCAAACAAGCGTCATCAAAAAGGAAGTGGGGAAAAAAATAGAAAAGCAGACAGTTTAGTTAGGTAAGGATACGGAAATTTTTAATGCAAATATATTAGAAAATAGTTTAGATTATGGCACTAAATAGATAGGGATTTAGAATGAAAATTACTTTGATGTGACGCTGAGTCACTCATGGACAAGCTGTGAGACAGGGTAGTCAGGAGGTCCGAGGTCAGATACCAAAAGGGCACGTGGTACAGAGGGGCAAGACAACGGCATGGTCAGATAACAGTCTAGGGTCAAATACCAGGGGTAAGTCAAGATAAGGGAGTAACAAAAACAAATAGTCAACGGGCAAGTCTGGGGTCAGGTACTTGCCGGCAGAGAGCGTCAAGAGCAGAAGGAATAATCCACATGAATGGTCACAACAAATCCTAGGTCCAGCAACAAGATCAGAGAAAGACACAATGAGACACGGAGCTAAGCACACACCAAACAAAGCGAAGCTACAACTGACACTGAACTACTCACAACTAGCCAGTTAAATAGCTAGCAAATCAGCAAGGATGGGAGGCACCTGGAGAAAAGTCCACAAGCTTGGCCAGATTGAGCAGCAGGCCTGTTGATCAAAGTGCTGACAGCCCATCACACCCCAGCAACAGAATGGATGACTGGACTGTCACTCACAATGCTGACAATCCAGCATACTCCAAATCCCATAGGGCGGCTTAGCCATCACTCACAGCATCCCCAGGCCACAGTAAAGGATGAAGCTGTGACTCTCTTCTAGGGGGTGAGGGCCACCAGACGCCCAGGTTTCCAAGGAAACCTAGAATGAAAGACCTGGATCAGTTGATCGGTCCTAACGGATAAGGCTGGAACCCAGGATCTCTCCTCTGGTCCATATCTCTCCCAATAGATGAAGTGTTGGAGGGAATTACAGACCCTCTGAAAATCCACAACTGTCTGTATCTCATACTCAAGACTGTCATTGACAGCAGGAGGAGGCGGGGATGAAGGCGAGACCACCGAGGGGACAAACTCCTTTAACAAGAATCTACTGAAGACATTAGGAACGTGGAGAGATGTAGGAAGCTTCAACCTAAAGGCCACCGGATTGACCACTTCCCAAACCTCATAGGGACTGAGGAACTTTGGACCCAACTTAGCTGATGGTGCCCTAAATTTAATGTTTCTGGATAACAGCCAAAACCCAACTCCCACTTTAAAAACAGAAACCGCCGAACACCTTCTGTCAGCCTTCATTTTTGGTGAACTTGAGCCTGCCCAATATTCTTTTGAACCTCTTTGAAAACATCCCCAAGCCCCCTGACGACCTCCACCCCACAACCCACAAAACTCAGAACTTATCCTGGAAAAGTCTCCAAAATGGGGATGAAAATAATAATTACAGCAAAATGGTGAAGTTCCAGTGGATTGATTGACCCGACTGTAAAAAGGCAAACTCTGCAATAGGTAGGAATGAGGACCAGTTCTAAAACTGAGCCGCAGCAAAACACCTCAAAATTTGCTACAAGGATTGATTTGTCCTCTCTGTCTGACCGTTGGTTTAAGGGTGGTAGGCAAAGGAAAAAGACAAGTCAATCCCCCAGTTTCTTACAAAAACTCCCCTATCAGACACAATATTAAGAGGAATTCCACGCAACCTCACCACATGATGAATAAACACAATGCAGAGTGTTTTTGCATTAGGCAACCCTGATAAAGGAACAAAATGAGTTTGCTTACTGAATCAGTCAACCACCACCCAAATATCAGTTTTCCCATCAGGCAGATGCAAATCCGTGATAGGAGAGCACATCAGAGACATTATCAATAAACGAGATACTCCTATAGTTTTGTAACAATAAAAGGTTTTAGTTTAGTTTAGTTTAGGTTGAGTTTAAAACTCAAGGGCGGCAGAGAAATTCCCCTCTATTGTCTAAAAACTTATCGCTCGTGGCTTTTACTAAACGCAGCATCTTAGGGGTAAAGACTAATGATGATGAAGCATGTTCTATTAACCCTTTCCAGGAAGCACGCCCGGGTGCTCGCCGAGTATTTTGGCTTGCTCAGCGTATCATTTATTGTCGCCGCACCGGCAAGTCTCATGGCTATTATACAGCTGTGACACATGCAGAGATAGCCTGTTCACCAGGCAAACCAAAATACTCGGTGAGCACCGGGGCGTGCTTCCTGGAAAGGGTTAATAGAACAAGCTCGATCATCACTAGTAAAGACTAAGATCAGAGTTATCTCCACTCCCAATCATTATGACCAGAGCCCGGCTGTCAGTCGCGGTTATTTGGGGGGACGTCTCCATGTTCTGTATTCTGTCACCAAACACTGACATGAGATTAATAGGAGCTAATGGTTCCTGAGTCACAAATTGGACAAATACTTTCCTTCATCAGAACTGACATCAGATGATGAAGAAATCGGCCGCTCACATAAGTATAATTCATCTCCCGCTGTATATTATCATCCATATTATAAATGCACGACCTGTGACATCACATATAACAGGATCACATTATTATCTATTCAGATTGTGGCTGAACAGTGAATATTCATCTAAAGCTCCTCACCTGGGCGGTTATCTGTAGGGGTCTCCTCTTTACACCGCTGATCGCCCCTCACATTTCTCTCTGGAGCATTAATATTGTTCAGATCTTTATCCGGATCCAAAAGCTGCAAAACAAATATTGTAAAAGTCCCCGATGATTGGAGAAGTCACCAGGAATAATGGTGAGAAGATCCGGCCATGTCTGTGGTCAGCTGTGATCCTGCCGTCTCCACCGCTCTCATTACACAAGTATAAAACATCTAATACTGGAGGAGAAGACAAGACTGAACACAAGGAGGTCACAGCCGTCTACACATCATAGGGGAGATCTCCATCTACCTGATGGTCCTGTGCAGGAGGAGGAGCGGGACATCTCTCTGGGGTTGTCCTCTTACTGGAGAGACCTGCAGGAGACACAGACAGGACTGACATCATTATTACATACAGAGAATTATAGGCCGTGTGGATTTAGTCCTGTCTATCACCTGGTGATGTCCGGGGCCGGTGCTCCTCCATCATCACCTCCTTGTACCGATCCTTATGTCCTTCTAGATACTCCCACTCCTCCATGGAGAAATAGACGGTGACGTCCTGACACCTTATAGGAACCTGACACACACAATGATACCGTCATCACCCAGAATCCTCCAGTGCTGTCCTGTATAATGTCCCAGCATTCCCAGCAGTGTCACCTCTCCAGTCAGCAGCTCAATCATCTTGTTGGCTAGTTCTAGGATCTTCTGGTCATTGATGTCCTCATGTATCCGGGGGTGAGGTGGAGGCCCCGGGATTGGGCTCAGGGTTCCTCCCCGTCCTTCAGACACAGGGGCCTGACAGCGATCACTAGAGGTCTTCTTCACTACTGTGTAATCCTGAGTGTGGAGACATTAATAATCACTACAGACATTTCCAGAGTCCATCACCTCTCCGGTCATATCACCTGTTATTCCCATAGATAATGAGGTCATGTGATGACATCAGAACCTCTCACCTTTCCGGTCATATCACCTGTTATTCCCATAGATAATGAGGTCATGTGATGACATCACAACCTCTCACCTCTCCGGTCATATCACCTGTTATTCCCATAGATAATGATGTCATGTGATGACATCACAACCTCTCACCTCTCCGGTAAGATGGAAGATTATCTCCAGGGTGAGGTTTAATATCCTCTCCGACATCTGGTCTCTGTCCTTATTCATCCTTGACGAGTCAATCGGGAAAGTCATTTCATATAGAATTTATTAGCAGAGGATCCTTTTTTGAAGGAACCTAAATAGAAAGAAGATGAGACGATATAAAAATGACACGTTATGTCAGTTGGTCACATCTGCACATGATGGCTGCAGTCAATCACTTGGTGGAGTGCTGATATCAGTATGTACTGCACGAGGCTGCGGAATACCATCAACAGCAACAATGGTCATGTGACATACATAATGTCATTAAGTTACACTTAAACAACAATCACATCATTAACATCTTCCTGACATAGGACTTAGTTTCACGGAATACATCTTGTCTCTGTAGCGCCGGCGTCCCTGCCCTCTGCTAGGCAGGGACGCTGTTCCCCTCACCTCTCTGCTCCGTGCCCGGCGTCCTCCTCCCGCTCTGCTGGCAGCGCGCGCTCCTTCCCGGCCACTGTGCTTAGGGCGCGCGCGCTCTCCCTCCCTCTTAAAGGGGCCGCGCGCGCCGTCCTAAGGTGTCCCCGGCCAATTGCCGGAGGACCTCCCATATAAAAGGCACCTCCTCCAAAATGGAGGTGCCCCAGCAATGTTGTTGCACTGTTCACTACTCTGCTTCAGCCCTCAGGTCCCGTTGCCAGTTACCTGCCAGTTACCTGCCAGATTCCTGCCTGATTATCTGCTACCTGCCTGCTAGTCTGAGGTCCGACGGTCTGCCTTACTACTCCTGTCAGTCTGTCTAAGGACCAGCCTGCCCGCTCACCTGGGAGCGCACATCAGCCACCTGCCTGCTTGCCCGAGGTCCGACGGTCTGCCTTCCAACTCCTGTCAGTCTGTCTATGGACCAGCTTGCCCGCTCACCTGGGAGCACACACCTGCTACCTGCCTGCTAGCCTACCTGGAGGCTCCGCCGTCACGTGCTGTGATCACCTGCCTGTCCAGTGACTCCTGCTCGCTCACCTGGGAGCGCTCATCTGCTGCCTGTCTGCTAGCCTACCTGGAGGCTCTGCCGTCACGTGCTGTGACCACCCGCCTGTCCAGAGACTTCTGCCCGCTCACCTGGGAGCGCTCATCTGCCGCCTGTCTGTTGGTCTTCCTGGAGGCTCCACCGTCACATGCTGTGACCACCCGTTCATCCAGAGACTCTCGCCTGCTCACCTGGGAGCTCACGTCTATCATCAGCCGCCACAGGTCGTACCAACCCTTTATCTAGAGACTGCCCCGGTCACTTGCCGTGACCATCTGCCCGTTCATCCAGAGACTGCCCCGGTCACTTGCCGTGACCATCTGCCCGTTCATTCAGAGACTGCCCCGGTCACTTGCCGTGACCATCAGCCCGTTCATCCAGAGACTGCCCCGGTCACTTGCCGTGACCTCCAGCCCGTTCACTCAGAGACTGTCCCGGTCACCTGCTGTGACCTCCTGCCCGTCTTCCCTGGTCGCCACCCGCTCCCTTACAAGGACTGCCCCCTTGTATAGTAGCTCAGAGGTTCCGCCTCCCAGACCCGTTACAGTCTCAATCTGTGATGCAGGCCCAGAAGCTGAGTCCGCATCTTTCCCGGCAGATAATGGCTGTGTTATGCAGCTATCATCTGCCTTTAATACCTGAGAGTGGAGCACAGTTCCGCTTGCAGCTGTTAACTCCTTTACTCCGCAGTCTATTTTCAGCTTTCTGACCGGGCCAAATGTTATTGACGCACCCCCTGGGCCTGTGCTGTGCAGGGGGATACCCGGAGCCGGATCGCTGGGGGTTGTAGTTCTCCGTGGCGGTGACCCGGTCCGTGCCCAGGGCGGTCAAACCAGTGGCAGTCTATTGGTATTGTAATTGTCCGACTACGCCACCCGTGGATTGCGGTCAGTGGGGACCGCCGCTGCGCTGCAGACCGCTGAGGCTGATGTAGTTTGCGCAGCCGAGTATGGGATAACTCCCCACGGGAGAAGTAATGCCTCAGGGCAGCTAATGTGGATGATGGGAGTGATGGTGTGAGCGTCCCAGTAGTAATGGTGCTGGTGTGGCGATGAAACACAGAGACGTGTGGTGCAGTTCAGGGTCTTTACTGATGGTATAAAGCAGACCCTCCCGGGAGTACTGGTTAGCAGTAGGGGCCTGGTCAGTCTGTGAGCAAGCAGGATCTCCCCTGGCCAGGTGGAGTTGTAGGCCTCCCCAACTATCTGCACTCTTTCCTGGCTACCTTGCTCTATGCGGGTAGAAGTAGCCCACGTCCCTGAGTATACCGTGTGGTGCTCACCCGTATGGCCGGTGACTTGGGGCCTTCCGTTAGCCTCCGCTTCACGATGGCGGTGCTGGTCCCTTGCTTGTGACCGTGCCTTCGGGTTTCTAAGGCCAGAGGACATGGAATCCCCTGCCGGTTGGATTCTGCTGCTGGACCTGGATGTCACCCACAGCCTCGGACTCCGTGTCCGGGTTAGTGTCTTCAGCCAAGGCGAGCTTTCTAGCTTCCAGCCTCTGGCACTCGCTCCTGCTCCTACAGAGCTCCTGTTGTAACTCTCCCTGTGTCTGGAACTTCACTGTCTAATCCCGCCCCAGACCCAGTTTATAAGGGCAGATTCCTCCCCTCCCAGGTCTGGGTGGGCCGTGTTGCATGCTTAGGGCTCCTGACCAGAGAAACCTCCCACTTGCTCTCAGACATAATATCTCTATTACTGTGGTAACCAGACCCCTGGGGTGCCACATTATTATTCTGACCACTATCAGTTTATGTGGTAATAACTTTGGAAAGCTTCAACAAATCCCAGTGATTCGGAGATTGTTTTTCGTGACATGTTGTACTTTATGTCAGTGGTAAATTTTTGTCAATATGATTTGTTTTATTTCTGGAAATAATGAAAATTTGACAAAAAAATTTAACTAGTTATACCACTCAAAATAGTTAATAAATAACATATCACATGTTTAATCTCACATCAGCATCATTTGAAACATATTTTTTTATATTTTTTTTGTTAGGAAGTTAGAAGGATTAAGGTTGCGTGCCCACTATGCGTTTTTCAAGCGTTTATGCTGCGGAATTTCCGCAGCGTAATCGCTTAAAAAGCGCTTGGTAATCCCCCCCATGGTCCCCAATGACAAGCCGCAATGTCAAGGCCCATGCTGCAGATTTTTCCGCAGCGTTTATGCTGCGCTCAAAAATCCGCAGCATGTCCATTAATTTTGTGGAAGCGCTGCGTTTTCGCCGCCATTGACTTGCATTAGAACGCGAGAAAAGCGCATCACTGAATCTGCAGATGTGGAATCCATGCGTTCTAATATGCGGATGGTAGCCCGGTGTGGAGGAAAGGAGACTCTCCTCCACACCCAGGTACCATAGAAACTGTAAAAAAAAGAATAAAATAAAAAATAAAGATTATATTCACCTTCTGATGGCCCCCGGATTCCTTCTCTGTGCTTGCCCGCAGATCGAGTTGGACTGGAGGACCTGCGCTGACGTCACAGTCATGTGACGGCAGGTCCTATAGTACAGGGCAACGCGATCTCCCGGCAGCCAGAACAGGAGCGCAGCATCGGAAGGTAATTATAGGTTTATTTTTTTATTTTTTACCATTCTCTCTGGTCACACTATATAAATCCATTCTGTATGCATGGATTTATATAGTGTGACCAAGTTGACAAGCACTTTCCAAGTGATGCTAAAATCGCTTGGAAAGCGCTTGACACTCGCATGCGGAAATGTCAGTGAATAACGCTTCACATCCGCATGTCCCTTGCAGGAAAAACGCATGTACAATCCGCAAGTACAATCCACACATACAATCCGCATGTACAATCCGCATGCGTTTTTTTCTGCCAGGGAGATGCAGAAATGCTGCAGAAATTTTCTGCTTCATTTCTGCATCGTGGGCACATAGCCTAAAGTTGATCTGCAATTTATTTTTCCAACCCTAACAAAATTTACAAAACCAATTTATTTTAGAGGCTACATCCATTTGAAGTGACTTTGAGAGGCCTATGCGACAGAAAAACAAAACAAAAATGACACCATTTTAAAAACTGCACCCCTCAAGGTGCTCAAAATCACATTCAAGAAGTTTATTGATCTTTCAGATGCTTCACAGGAATTAAAGAAATGTGGAAGGAAAAAATGAAAATTTTACTTTCTCCCATAAAAAATATAGCTTTAGCCCCAAAGTTTGCATTTATAAAAGGTTAATAGGAGAAGTGGAACATACAATTTAATGTGCAATTTTTCCTGAGTACACCGATACCCCATATAAGGTGGGAAACTACTGTTTTGGGTGCACAGCAGGGCTGGGAAGGGAAGGAGCAACATTTGACTTTTGGAGTGCATAAATTGGAATACATAGCGGATGCCATGTCGCATTAGAAGAGCCCCTGATGTGCCTAAATAGTGGAAACCCCCACAAGTGACACTATTTTGGAAACTACACCCCTCAAGGAACTTATCTAGAGGTGTAATAAGCACCTTGAGACCACAGGTGCTTCCCATAATTTTATAATGTTGAGCCGTGAAAATTAAAAAATAAATTTTTCCTGTAAAAATGTTGTTTCAGCCTGAAATTTTTCATTTTCACAAGGGTAAAAGGAGAAAAAGAACTGTACAAATCGTTGTTCAATTTCTACTGAGCACACTGATACCCCATATGTGGCGTAAAAGTACTGTTTGGGCGCATGGCAGAGTTTAAAAGGGAAGGATCGCCAACTGAATTCTGCAGCGCAATTTTGCCTGGAATAGGTTGTGGACGCTATGTCACATTTGAAAAGCCCCTGACATGGCAGAACAGCAGAAATTCCCACAAGTGACCCCATTTTGGAAACTACACCTCTTGAGGAATTCATCTAGCGGTGTAGTGAGCATTTTTAGCCCTCAGGCAATGGAAAATTACCATTTGTTCCACTAAAATGTTGCTTTGGCTCCAAGTTTTCAATTTTCAAAAGGGATAATAAAAGACAATACACCATACAATTTGTTACAGAAATCCTCCTGAGTACGCCAATACCCCAAATGTGGTCAAAAGCTACTTTTAAGGCATAGTGCAAAGCTCAGAAGGAAAGGCACCATATTGGGGTTCAGATTTTGCTGGAAAGGTTTGAGAGTGCTGTGAAGGTGGGGAAGAAGGCATAACACCTCTCGTAAGACCCACATTGTTTTTAATGTACTGTATTATATAAGTTATCCTCTGGGAGGCTACAATTCCTGTTAATCAAAGGTGACAGGGTTAACAGTAGGGCCAGCCCTTGGTTGGGTAGGAGGATTGGGGAACTCTGTGTCAGTTCATGTTTATTTGTTAGTAAGAGAGAGATGAGAAAGGACATCCTCAGAGGAAAGTGATCATCGCTGGGTGTATGTGTAGTTGAGACCTGGAAAAGAAATCAAGTTTCAGCAAGGGATCTTCAGTGGCAGCAGTGTTCTTCCTTAAGCAGGCAAGTTGAGACACCTACAGCAAGAGACATTTAGGAATGTTTTTAGTGTTGAGCAGACCTAAAAGCTGCCATCAGTGGGGCAGTGTCAGCTAGGCTGGGGCCTGTTTAGTAAGGCGACAGCCGGAGAAGCTCCCTTACGTTGTTCTCAGGAAGTGTAGTGGTCACAGTGAAACACATCAACCCTTTGTGGCACTATAATCGGATGATAGAAGTGATCAGCTTACCCTGCAGTTCTACAGTAACGTACATTTCAAGTATTGTTATCGCCGTCCATAACCACCGTGAATATGCCTCTGCATTGTGCAGAAGAAAACAGCAAGCTTATTTCCTGATATCCTCAGTATATAAGTTTAATTGTCAACTTTTACAAGCTGGTCTGGTTTCTTCATTGTAGGGTTAAAGGTCCGGTGCTGCACAAATTGTGACAGAGCTGAACCTGAAGGTGTCTGCAGAACCAACACACACACACAGTCAGGACCCCGTTTTTATGTTGCGTGCCGGGGTGCGAAAGACGAGTACCTCACCCACAGATACCGCCCTGCGCCACGTTACAGTGCCATGTCATATTGGCAAAGCCACCGAGGTGCCAGGACAGCAGAACCCTCTATAAGTGACCACATTTAACAAACTACAATTCTCAATGAATTCGTCTAGGTGTGCAGTGATCATACTGACACCACATGTGCCTCACTGAGTTTTATGCCATTGTGTGGTGAATAATGAATAATTATATTTTTATCTCTAAAATGTTGTTTTAGCCTCAAGTTTTTATTTTTTATAAGGGCTAAAAGGAAAAAATGGACCTCTCAGTTTGTTGTAGAAATTTCTCCCCAGTACGCCAATATGCTACATGTATTCGGGAACTACTTTCCAGCACAGTGGTAAGCCGAGGAGGGAAGGAGTCAACAGTATCACTGTGCTGGATTGGCCAGCAAACTCACCTGACCTTAACCCCATAGAGAATCTATTATAGAGAATCTATGGGGTATTGTCAAGAGGAAGATGAGAGACCCCAGACCCAACAATGCAGACGAGCTGAAGGCGGCTATCAAAGCCACCTGGGCTTCCATAACACCTCAGCAGGGTCACAGGCTGATCCCTCCATGCCACATTGCCGCATTGATGAAGTAATTGATGCAAAAGGAGCCCGACCAAGTATTGAGGGCATTTACTGAACAGACATTTTAGTAGGGCAACATTTTAAAAATCATTTTTCAAGCTGTTGTTATAAAGTATTCTAATTTACTGAGATAATGACTTTTGTGTTTTTATTGGCTGTAAGCCATAATCATCAACATTAACAGAAATAAACACGTGAAATAGATCACTCTGTGTGTAATGACTCTATATAATAGATCCCTCTGTGTGTAATGACTCTATATAATAGATCCCTCTGTGTGTAATGACTCTATATAATATATGAGTCTCACTTTTTGTATTGAAGAACTGAAATAAATTAACTTTTTGATGATATTCTAATTTAGTGAGAAGCACTTGTATATATAGCAGGATGTGGCCATATATATGGTTATAGATTGACTCCCTTGAGCTCTCAGAGGCAGACACAGGAAACACTTTGGGTCAAAGTCTGCGACTGGTTTATTACTTCATAAACCCGAAAACAAAATAAACATGGCCTTTCTGGCAAACCAGCAAAACAAAAGATAACTTATAGCGCAGTAGCACAGTCCACATACTTGTGGGTTTTCGCCTGCACAGGTTACCCTACGCTCTGTCTCCAAAACACACCAGGAAAAAAACAAATTTCTGGAGATTTTACAAAAACCCAACACAAGATGGCTGATTAACCTCCTTAGCATCTAACATGCTTGAGACAAACTTCTGGGTTTCACATCACGGAAGACAGAAACCTCCTTGACACATATCTCCCCTCACATACATCACCAGTGACCCTGTCACTATACACACACATATGCATACATATACTGTATACCAGGATGGGGGTAATTCCGGTCCAAATCTTGCACCGGGGCCCATCAGACTCTAGTTACGCCACTGACAGTACTGCTTAGCCACACGGCGAGGCTCGGGAGGGACGGAGTGCTATTTGACTCTTGGAGAACAAATTATCATAAATTAGTTTGCGGACTCCATATACAGAGCTCCTAAGTGCCTGAAGAGCAGAATATCCTCTCAAGTGACCCCATTTTGAGAATTACACACCTCTGGGAATTTATCTACAAGTGAAGTGATGATTTGACTCCATGGTTGTTTTCCAGAAATAAGCAGTAATGCATGTGGCTGAGTGAAAATTGCAAACTGCCGTGGTAGTGACCAGTGCGTGGTAGTGACCAGTACGTGGTAGTGACCAGCTCGTTTTTTTTGGAGACAAGCACCCGTAAATTAAGCAGGCTTGTATCGTTACAGAAATGCCAAACATGTGGACGCTAAATGTGGTTTAGGCACACTGGGGCTTAGAAAGAGGGGCGGGTATTTGGATTTAGAAGAGCAGAAGCTGCTGGGTTTCTTTTAGGGGTCGAGGAGCCAGAACACTTTTCCAGATCCTTTGCTCCCAGTAACATGGTAACATATTTCATTGACTGATGACGGCCCTTAGTGGGGACTTGCTTTTCTTGTGGATTGAGTTGAAGCAATATTTGAGAACATTTTGGATTACATTTAACTTGCGCTCTACACTGAGCACTTACATCGGGGTTTACATCTAAGGGCTCAGTCACATTAGCATATAAAAATAGCTCTGATGTTGCTCTTGAAAAGTTGGACGAGTGGAAGCCGTATGTTTCAACTTATGTCATGCGAGTGTGCAATTTTTTTCCTCACCTCGCTTTCTTATAACATCTGTATGACATGCATTTTTTAAATCACCTTTTACATATTGTAAATTTCTATGTAATTTAAAGTTAGTTTACAAACTAATAAAGCAATCTTATATAAAAGAGATAGAATCGATGTCCTGTAGATATTTAATGTCACAAGCCCCCTACATATAATAAACTTGTACCCTTTAGTGCATTTCAAATGGCACTAAATGATGTTTTTTAGCCTTATTTAACCTATTAAATATAAAAATTATAAAAATACATGACCAGCCAAGGTCAAGCAGACAGCTGTGGGCTGATATTATCAAGCTGGGAAGGGCCTAGTTTGGTCTTCCACATATGTGGAAAAGGTGCTCGGGTCAGATGAGACCAAAGGAGATATTTTTGGGCTAAATGCAAAACGTTATGTGTGGTGGAAAACTAACACTGCACATCACCTTGAAAACCCCATCCCCACCATCACATATAGTGATGGTGGTATCTAGTTATATTGCAACTGTGTGCTTCTTTAGAGGCTTCTCTGGGGGGCTTGCACTTTTAATCCTCCCTCATAGTTTCTGCAGCATCTGGGAGGGAGGAGTGAAAGTGAACACCCCCATAGAATACTGTAAAGAAATGCCCAGTTGCACTAGAACCAGAGGTTACACATACTCCTAACTTCTTCATCCCACAACCACAAACAGTTATTCAACACTTTTAACTGCCTCCTCGGCCCACCATTTTCCCTTCCAACCTCCCTCATCTTTGCAGAAGATTTTACCACTCATTTCAAAAACGAAACCGAACAAATCAGGCAAGTCTTTACTAATGATTCACCACATTCCCTCCATATAACAGACCAATGCTCTTCCCCCATAACCTTCCTCCCCACCATCACTGAAAGAGAGCTTTTTCATCTCCCCAAATCACGTGGTGCACTTGATTTTCTCTTCACTTGGTGACAAAGACCTTGTCCTCTCCTGGATCTCCTCATATATCACTAACCACACATTTAGCGTCTCCTATTCCCATGCTACCTTCTCATCCCACCCTCTCACTGTTCTCTGTGTAGGGACCCCTACTGTTTTCTATCTATACATTCTGGCCTGGGACAACTTATGAAGTCCAATGCCATCTATGCGCTGATGATTTACCTCCCTGGCCCAGAATCCCATATCCTCCTTCTTCTCCTCACGCTTTCTAAATTCAATGTGAACAAATCTGAACTCATCTTTCCTCCATTCCACTGAATTCCCCTACCTGATCTATCTATCACAATAAATGGCATTTTGCTTTCCCCTGTAGCGTAAGTCTGTTGCCTTGGAGTAACCCTGACTGCCTTTTCCTTCAAAGAGCAAGTGATGACACAGGTTCTAATTTTAATTAGCTAGACATCTAGATTTGTTAGGTCAAGAGAAATACACTATTGTGTTTGTGTTGACTTTTGATTGTGTGTGTTTTTTGGTGGGTCAAGAAGGACAGACTAGTATTTGTATAACCCTGATTATTGACTTCTCCTGGTCTGTGAACAATGATGTATGTTACTGTGCTAATTGCATATTGTACTAAGCCAGCTAGTTGTTGATTTACAAGAGCAGGGGGATACCAACTATGTAAATTGATTAAATGCTCAAACAAAGAGACCTGAGCCCTGTACCTTTCTCCCTGACCTGTGAATGATGACCTGAGCCACAGAAAAATATAAAAAGGGATTTCTATCGTGCTGCAATGAGAATCAAAGATTCAGAGAGACTGTTCAGGACAGCAGTTTGGTAGCATGGCTCCATCCAGAGAGACACAGATTTGGATTTTACAGGATTCCAGCCTAAAGGTACATGGCCCCAGCTGGAAGGATACAGATCTGCTCCACTGACCATCAGAGAACCTATGGATATGTGTCACCCTGGCCTGGATGCCACAAAATGTAATAAAGCTGTGTCTGAGAGCAAGGGGGAGGTTCTCTAGTCAGGGGAACATTAGCATGCAGTACCTCCTGTCTCAGGCCAGTAGGGGGAGCAGGCTGCCCCTATAAAAGCTGGTGCTGGGGGCAGGGTTAGAGAGAACTGGATGGCCTGTCTCAGCACTGAGACGTGTCCCAGAGCAGAGCAGGGACAGACAGTTGTATTGCACCTAAGAGGAAGTGTGGCAGGAGGAGAGCCACAAGCCAGAGACAAGAGGCGAAGAGAGCCTGTCTTGGCAGATCACGGACTTAATTTACCAGACTTTGGTGTCTGAGGCTGGGAGGATTCTACATCCTCCAGCAGATAACCAGTCCGCAGGGGACTGTATGTTCCTTGGCCTAAGAAGCCTGGAGGCCCTGCCACAACCGAAGGGACCAGTAAAGCCGTACAAGGCTGGGAGCAGAAAGGAACCCACGTCGCAGGTCATACAGGCGAGAATACACGGAAAGCTCGGAAACGTGGGCTGTTACCCTTTAACGAGGAGATAGCCAGAAGGAGCACAGAAAGCACGGTAGGCCTACACCCTCACCCTGACCAGGGCCAATTTCCCCGTTGTTCTCAGACATCCAGGTCCCCTCCTAGCTGGGACTGTTTGTGGGTCAATTTACCTGTTTTAGTAAAGACCCTGGACTGCAACCTGTTGTCTGCGTGCTCCTTGCTCCTCCAGCACTATCAGCACTGGGACTCTCACTACCATCACTCCCAACATCCACTACACAGCCCTGAGGCCGGACTCTTCCCGTGGGGAGTCACACCATCCCAGCTGCATACATCATTAGCCCCAGCGGTCTGCCTTGCAGCGGCGGTTCCTAATGACCGCAAATCCACGGGTGGCGTAGTCGGACATAATCATCAGCACATAACGGACTACCACTGGCCTGACCACCCTGAGCCACGGAACCGGGTTGCGACTACTACTCCCATCGTTCCCCTACTGCCCGGATCCGAGTGCCCCACGGCCCAGGGGGCGAGTCAGATACATTTGGGAAACCAGGTTGGGACAATGAGGTCACCTGGCCCCATAGATATGTTATTTGGGGTTGCCAGATGGGAGCCTCCAGTCATCTGGAACCCATGGAAACTCTCAGAGAAGCCAGGGTGGGGTCCCCCGGGTCTCCTGGATTTGTACCTCGATGAACTGTCAGCTTCCTAAACTTGCCGCTACCTCCTCTCTGTGGGGGCCTACCAAAAGCGGGGAGCCACTGGTTGAGGTAGTTGGCCCTGGAAATATCAAAGTCGCAGCTGCTCTATTCCCGGCGGGCCAGTGGATGGGTGAGAGTGTGTAATTTTGCACCATCTTGGGTATTTGCTGGGACTGTTCTATATGTTTATTGTTTGATTGGTGGTTCAATAAAATATTGCCACGCTGTTTTACCCGCACCCTGTGTTGTCTGAATAGTATTACGCCCACGGAAGCCATCGGGTCTTCACACAGCACATCCAAGCCCTTACCACCTCCTACTGCCCCCAACTCAAAAATATGTCCAGAATCTGTCCTTTCCTCAACCCTGAATCTACTCAAATGCTAGAGCCCTCATCTCTCACCACAACTATTGCAATATACAGCTCTGTGACCTTCCTGCTAACACTCTGGCACCTCTCCAGTCTGTCCTTAACTCTACTAACCAACTACCTCTACTCCTCCGTTTCTCTGTAATAAGAAGCAATGAAATCCCTGAAAAGTCCTTGCAGAATGTACGATTAACCTCTTTATCCCTGAGGTTCATTTGCACGTTAATGACCAGGCCAATTTTTACAATTCTGACCACTGTCACTTTATGAGGTAATTACTCTGGAACGCTTCAACGGATCCCCCTGATTCTGAGACTGTTTTTTCGTGACATATTGTACTTCATGATTGTGGTAAAATTTCTTCAATATGACTTGCATTTGTGGCACCCCAGGGGTCTGGTTTCCACAGTAATAGCAATATTACGTCTGAGAGCAGGTGGGAGGTCTCCTGGTCAGGAATCCTAAGCATGCCACACCTCCTGCCCAGTCCTGGGAGGGGAAGAACTTCCCCTATATAAACTGGGGCTGAGGCAGGGTTAGAGAGGAGAGAAAGAGAAGAAGAGGAGTCCCAGACAGAGACACAGTCTGGTCTGGAGTGATGCAGCTATAGGGAAAGAGAGATCAGGAGCTCTGTGGGAGCCGTGCTAAAAGAGGTCAGGGGCTGGAAGCTGTAGAGCTCGCCCTGATTGAAGAGTTCTCACCGGACCCGGAGTCCGAGGCTGTGGGGACTAATCCTTACCCAGCAGCAGAAACCGACCGGCAGGGGATTTCAGGTCCTCTGGCCAAGAAACCCGAAGGCACGGTCACACGCAAGGGACCAGCACCGCCGTCGTGAAGCGGAAGCTACCAGAAGGCCCCGAGTCACCGGCCATACGGGTGAGCACCACACGGTACACTCAGGGACGTGGGCTACTTTTACCCGCCTCTAGCAAGGTAGCCAGAAGAGTACAATTAGTTGGGGAGGCCTACAACTCCGCCTGGCCAGGGGAGATCCCATCTGCTCACGGACTGACCAGGCCCCGATCGCTAGCCAGTACTCCGGGAGGGTCTATCTTTGCCACCAGTAAAGACCCTGAATTACACCGCACCGTCTCTGAGTGTTTCATCATCCACGTCCGCTGCCCTGAGGCCATACCCCTTCCGTTGGGGGTTATACCATCCACGCCGCACGACCGTACCACCGGCCTCAGCGGTCTGCCCTGCAGCGGCGGTCTCATGACCGCATTCAACGGGTGGCGTAGTCGAACAATATAACATCTTATGCCAAGCACCGCCACTTAGTTTGACTCCCTGGGCACGGACCGGGTCACCGCCACGAGACTACTACCCCTATCGGATCCGGCTCCGGGTAGGCCCCCGCGTGCGAAACGCCACTCAGCACAGGCCCAGGGGCGCGTCAACTTTTGGCGTAGTCGGCAGGATTCCGTGCCCGCAACCACCGGGTACTGCGTGCCTGAAAAAGACTGTTAAACTCACCTGTAGTGAAGATTCCCGCCATCCGACGCCATCTTCTACCTTCTTCCCGCCATCCGTGGAGTTTTCCCGCCATTGGACGCCATCTTCTGCCTTCTTCCCGCCATCCGTGGAGTTTTCCCGCCGTTGGACGCCATCTTGAAGACGCTGCGCGGGAAAAAGAGGGGCGTGGACTCCGAAAGCGCGCGAGAACTGAAGCTCCGCCTCACGTCCGGACGTTGCGTAAGGTCCTGGAAGGAGCCCAGCAGACGCCGACGTCACAGGAGCGCGACGGAAGGTCCTCAACCCTGACGATCCACTGCGGAGCCGCGGCCTACGGAAGAGGATCATCGCAAGGTAGGCCACGGTCCGCTAGGGGGGAGGAGGATGTCGGATACGGAGGAGAGCTTCACTGCCACCGCTACCGCCAGCGCCACCGCTGCAGCGGTCATGCCTTTCACCATGCCCTATATCCCGGGGGCAGCCTGACTACCCCAGTACTCAGGGGAGTCACATACCCTAAATGACTTCAGAGAAAAGCTGGATAGCCTCTTCCAGGTGTACCCCCTCACAGAGGAGCAAAAAGTGAGCATCCTGGTGGCTCAATTAACAGGGGCAGCCCAAAGGGAGGTAAAGTCCTGGCCACTTGGGAGGAGGAGGACTGTCGCAGAGATACTAGCCGGCTGAAGGACACCTTTGATACCCGTACCTCAGCCGAGATCAAGCTTAGATTCTACGGGTGCAAGCAGCGAGCACATGAGAATATAAGGGACTATGCACTAAACCTACAAGAGGCCCTGAGAGCCATTAAGCAGGCTGACCCTGACGGCGTGGGAAACGAAGACAAGTTGTTGACTGAACAATTTATAGAGGGTCTACATTGCAATGCCCACCGAACCCAGTTGCGGGCAATGGCCTTACAGGACCCTCATCTGGACTTTGCACAGTTCAAGGACAGAGCCATCCGGGTGCTCCGAGAACCGGCACCAGGTGGCGCTGTGACCCACAGACGCCCTACTACCACTTACCACCAGGAGACGGCGCCCTTGTCGGCAGGGCCTGTGGGGGCTGATGCGCAGGCTTTAAACAATGACTCGGCTACAGACTTGCACCATCAGGTCCAAGAGCTAACTAAAAGCGTTGCTGCGCTAACCCGAACTGTGCAGTCTTTACAGGTTTCTACTCCAGGGAAGATCCAGCTGGCATCCGGACCGGAGGATATCCCGTGGCGACGACCAAGGAGGACCCCACCGGCCAGAGGAAGACACAGCGACCGATACAACGAGGACGGACAACCCATCTGCCGCCGCTGCAATCAACCCGGACATATGGCAAGGTACTGTCCTTTAAACTGGCACAACCTGGGGTAGAGGGCCAACCCCTAGGAATAAGATCACCAGGCCCATCGAACTGGCGTGACAAATATGTGGGAGGACGTCCAGTTTTGCCTGTGGTACTGGATGGCATTCCTATGAGTGCCCTACTGGACACCGGGTCACAGGTCACCACCATCCCGTACGTGCTCTTCAAGCAGTACTGGAATGACTCGGATATAACCCGCTACCCTGACGACGACTTGAGTATCATCGCCAGCAATGGTCAGCCCGTGCCACAGATCGGATTTAAAGAGGTGACCATTAAAATCGGTAAAGTCGAACTGGCAGCACAGGGACTGATCATTGTGGACATTGACAAGCGCGAGAGTCACCCAAAGATAACTCTAGGAACTAATGTGATTGAAAATTGTCTTGCAGAGGTGATTCTCATTTTACAGCAGGTTGCCAAGAACGCCAGCTCCGGCCAGCAGCGAGTGCTCCAAAAAGAGATCCGGGCACTGATGCGACGGCAACAGGTGGAACTCTCCGGTGGTGAGATTGGTAGCGTGAGAATGTGTGACCCTTTCCCTATTGCCATGCCCCCGAAAAGTGAAATGATGATTTGGTGCCGGGCAGCTATTGGTCTGAGAGGTAGAGATTACCAGGCAATGGTAGAACCAGTCTACTCAGACAGTAGGCCCACCATTTTGACGGCACGGGGGGTGGTTGATGTACGCCATGGGAGGGTGCCCGTTCGCATAATAAATATTGGGAAGAGGGAAGTGTACCTGCCCCGGTATGCTACGCTAGCCAAATTGTATACCATCAACCAAAATTCTGTACAGACTGTGGAACCCTTGCCTCCATCTCATCCAGAGGAAGGTAACGGCTCTAAGAAACCAATGGAGGACTGGTGTCGGCAACTACATTTGGGTACTGACTCCACTCCCTCACACCAGAAACAGGGAGTCTATCGGGTGGTTCAAGAGTACGAGAGAGTGTTTAGTAAACACCCGTTAGACTTCGGGCGAGTAAAGGGGGTAGAACACCACATCCCCACGGGAGACCATCCTCCCATAAAGGAGAGATACCGACCCGTACCCCCTGCACACTACCAACACGCCAAGGGGATGCTTAGAGACATGAAGGAGGCTGGAGTAATCAGGGATAGCTGTAGCCCCTGGGCAGCTCCACTAGTCTTGGTTAAAAAGAAGGACAACACCATGAGAATGTGTGTAGATTACCGGAAAATCAACCGTATCACACACAAAGATGCGTACCCCTTACCAAGGATAGAGGAGTCTTTGGCTGCTTTAAAATCTGCTAACTTCTTCTCCACTTTGGATCTCACTAGCGGGTACTGGCAGGTTCCTGTAGCAGAGGCGGACCGGGAGAAGACCGCATTCACCACCCCGATGGGACTTAGCGAGTTTACCTTCATGCCGTTCGGACTCTGCAACGCACCAGGAACCTTCCAACGATTGATGGAATGCTGTCTGGGACACCGGAACTTTGAGACGGTCCTGCTGTACCTGGATGATGTTATAGTTTATTCCAAAACCTACGAGGACCACCTGAAACACCTGGCGGAAGTGTTTGAAGCCCTGGCAAACTACGGTCTGAAGGTGAAACCGTCGAAGTGTCACCTGCTAAAACCAAAAGTGCAGTACCTGGGACACGTGGTGAGTGCTGACGGGGTGGCTCCCGACCCTGATAAGATCACCGCGATTAAGGAATGGTCAAGACCCTCCAGCTTAAAGGAAGTGCGGCAGTTCCTCGGTTTGGTAGGCTACTACCGAAGATTCATCCCCGGTTTCACCAAAAAGGCAGCTCCTATGCAGGACCTCCTGATAGGCCAGTCCAGGAAGGCCAAGAACCAGAAGCCGCCCTTCAGATGGGAGAAGCTGGAAGAAGAGTCCTTCCGCCAGCTGAAGATGGCCCTCACGGGGGATGAAATCCTGGCGTACCCTGATTACAGCCAGCCCTTTATCCTCTACACCGACGCAAGTAACATCGGGCTAGGAGCCGTACTGTCCCAGATCCAGCAGGGGAAAGAACGGGTAATTGCTTACGCCAGCCGAAAACTACGACGCACCGAAAGAAACCCTGAGAATTACAGCTCATTCAAGCTAGAGTTCCTGGCAGTGGTGTGGGCAGTCACCGAACGCTTTAGGCACTACCTCGCCTCTTCCCGGTTCACCGTGTACACGGATAACAACCCGTTGACACATCTGGACACTGCAAGACTCGGTGCCCTGGAGCAGAGATGGATGGCCTGTCTGTCCAACTATGAATTTACGATCAAATACCGGGCAGGACGCTCCAATACCAACGCGGATGCCTTGTCCAGAATGCCAAACTTACCGGACGTAGGGGAAGATCCAGAGGAGCTGGAAGAAGTTGAACTCCCCGCGTTCCACCGTCATGGGACTATCCAGTATTCCCACCGTGTAAGGGGTAAGCAATCCGCTACGTTTAACCCCTTACCTCATTACAACTGGGCAGAAGCGCAGGACAGTGACCCCGCTGTCCGACTGGTGAAGGAGATGCTGACTCAGCCAGATGCCCGCCTTGACCCAGACGCTCCGGAGGAGACCAAGCAACTGTGGGTTGAGAAGAGTCGACTGTTCCTTTACAGGGGGAAGTTGTGCCGCAGAATGGTTAACTCCCGGACGCATGAACTAATCTGGCAAGTGGTGGTGCCGAGAAGAGACGCGGCTATGGTACTGGAGGCATACCATGACGGAGCTGGGCACTTCGGATGGAAGAAGCTGGAGTTCCTGCTGCGCGGGCGGTTCCACTGGGTAGGCATGAGAGGAACCATCGAGAGGTGGTGCAGAGACTGTGGCCCATGCAACCTAAGAAGGAAGGACCGTGCCAGCCAGAAGACTCCCCTGCAGTCCATCGTCACCAGGCAGCCGTTGGAACTGGTAGCCTTGGATCATGTAAAACTGACCCCCAGCAGAAGTGGCTACGTCTATGCGATAACCATCGTGGATCACTACTCCCGGTTCTTGGTTGCAGTCCCCGTCAAGGACTTAACGGCTCAAACAGCAGCTAGAGCCTTCCAGCAGCACTTCTGCCGTCCACACGGATACCCAGAGCAGGTGCTGACGGACCAAGGACCTGCCTTTGAAGCGGAAGTCTTCCAGGAGTTCTGCACTCTGTATGGCTGCCGGAAGATAAGAACAACACCCTATCATCCGCAAACCAATGGACTCTGCGAGAAGATGAACCAGGTGGTGATAGACCTTCTGAAAACATTGCCCCTAGAAGAACGCAGTCTGTGGCCTGAGAAACTGCCTGATCTGGTGGACCTATACAACCACATCCCTGTAGGTTCTACCAACTGTACCCCGGCTTACCTAATGAGAGCAAGACCTGGTAAGCTGCCTGTTGATCTGGATATGGGCGTCCTGACACCCGAGGACACTTCATCAGAAGCAGACTGGGACACAGAGAGGCAGCAGCAGTACCGGAAAGTACAGGAGAGCGTTGAGCGAAGTCTCTGTCAAGCAAGAGAAAGACAGGAGAAGACTTACAACCAGTATGCTCCCGCTGTTCCCCTGGTACCTGGAGAGCAGGTCTTGAAGAGGAAGAGACGGCTCCACAAGTTGGACGACCAGTGGGAGAAGGACCCGTACACCGTACTGCCCTCAAGCCATGAGAACCCAAAAGTCTGCACAATCAGTAAGGACGGAGGAGAAACCACAGCCATTGTTTCCCGAGATCACCTGAAGAAGTGTCCCGAGCAGCTACGAAACCCTGAAGAAGATCAAGAAAACCCTCGACCCGCAGAGGAAAGGGAAGAGATGGTCAGTACTGTACTCGGAGACTTCCCTCGGTCTTGGACACAAGTGAATGGCGCTGTTGTGGTACCCGTCCTCACCTTCCTCCAGCCAGCATCCCAAGTGCCTACGGAAAAACAGGTAGAGCTGGAAGAGCAGCCGGTCCAGGAGGCAGAAGACCCCACACAAGCAGACCAGGAGAATCGACCCTCTGCTTATAGTGAGCCTGCCGTGCCCCTAGTGAGCCAAAGAGCCCCTAGACAGTTGCCCAGCTCCCCTTTGACAGCTCCTACACCCTGTAGCTCAGGACCAGTCAGTCAGCTCCGTAGGTCTACTAGGGCCACTAAAGGCCAGTTGCCCGTACGTTGGAGGATCTAAAGTGTTTAGACTGTTTTATTTGTATGTACCTGTTTATAGTTGCTTGTAAATAATTATGTATTTCTAGTTATTTTATAGGTGTCTTTTATGGATTATCCGGAATCCTTTGTATATATGTTTGGAGCGTAACCCAGGAAAGGACTAAGACTGTTAAAGACTCGGGGTAGGACAGACCCCTACCTGGTTACGGCTCCCTGTTCTTTGGTGAAATGGACACCCTTGTTTTCTTCAAAAACTGCACCCGGTTGCGGACACGCCGTGACCATCCTAATGTGGTTTTCTTTATTGTACTGTTTCTGTTTATAACTTGTTATGTTTAAAAAAAATATATATATATATGTTTAGTCCCGGAGTACTAAATTTTACTAGGGGGGAATGTGGCACCCCAGGGGTCTGGTTTCCACAGTAATAGCAATATTACGTCTGAGAGCAGGTGGGAGGTCTCCTGGTCAGGAATCCTAAGCATGCCACACCTCCTGCCCAGTCCTGGGAGGGGAAGAACTTCCCCTATATAAACTGGGGCTGAGGCAGGGTTAGAGAGGAGAGAAAGAGAAGAAGAGGAGTCCCAGACAGAGACACAGTCTGGTCTGGAGTGAGGCAGCTATAGGGAAAGAGAGATCAGGAGCTCTGTGGGAGCCGTGCTAAAAGAGGTCAGGGGCTGGAAGTTGTAGAGATCGCCCTGATTGAAGAGTTCTCACCGGACCCGGAGTCCGAGGCTGTGGGGACTAATCCTTACCCAGCAGCAGAAACCGACCGGCAGGGGATTTCAGGTCCTCTGGCCAAGAAACCCGAAGGCACGGTCACACGCAAGGGACCAGCACCGCCGTCGTGAAGCGGAAGCTACCAGAAGGCCCCGAGTCACCGGCCATACGGGTGAGCACCACACGGTACACTCAGGGACGTGGGCTACTTTTACCCGCCTCTAGCAAGGTAGCCAGAAGAGTACAATTAGTTGGGGAGGCCTACAACTCCGCCTGGCCAGGGGAGATCCCATCTGCTCACGGACTGACCAGGCCCCGATCGCTAGCCAGTACTCCGGGAGGGTCTATCTTTGCCACCAGTAAACACCCTGAATTACACCGCACCGTCTCTGAGTGTTTCATTATCCACGTCCGCTGCCCTGAGGCCATACCCCTTCCGTTGGGGGTTATACCATCCACGCTGCACGACCGTACCACCGGCCTCAGCGGTCTGCCCTGCAGCGGCGGTCTCATGACCGCATTCAACGGGTGGCGTAGTCGAACAATATAACATCTTATGCCAAGCACCGCCACTTAGTTTGACTCCCTGGGCACGGACCGGGTCACCGCCACGAGACTACTACCCCTATCGGATCCGGCTCCGGGTAGGCCCCCGCGTGCGAAACGCCACTCAGCACAGGCCCAGGGGCGCGTCACATTTATTTGTGAAAAAATCGGACATTTGACGAAAATTTTGAAAATTTTGCAGTTTTCAAACTTTGAATTGTTGTGCCCTGAAATCAGAGAGATATGTCACACAAAATACTTAATGAATAACATTTCCCACATGTCTACTTTACATCAGCACAATTTTGGAACCAGATTTTTTTTTGTTAGAAAGTTGCAAGGGTTAAAAGTTGACCAGCGATTTCTCATTTTTCCAACAAAATTTACAAAACCATTTTTTTACGGACCACATCACATTTGAAGTGACTTTGAGGGATCTTTATGACAGAAAATACCCAAACGTGGCACCATTCTAAAAACTGCACCCCTCAAGGTTCTCAAAACCACATTCAAGTAGTTTATTAACCCTTCAGGTGCTTCACAGGAATTTTTGGAACGTGGAAGAAAAAAATGAACATTTAAATTTTTTCACAAAAATGTTACTTTAAACCCCAATTTTTTTATTTTTGCAAGGGTAACAGGAAAAAATGGACCCCAAAATTTGTTGTGCAATTTCTCCTGGGCACGTTAATACCCCATACGTGGGGAAAAAACACTGTTTGGGCACAAGGCATGGTTTTTGAATGTAAAATTTGATTGAATAATTGGCAGACACCATGTTGCGTTTGGAGAGCCTAAAAAGTGGAAACCCCCCATAAGTGACACCATTTTGGAAACTATACCCCTCAGGGAACTTATCTAGATGTGTGGTGAGCACCTTGAACCCCCAGGTGCTTCACAGACATTTATAACATTGAGCCATAAAAATTTAATTTTCACATTTTTCCCACAAAAATGTTTTTTAGCCCCCAATTTAGAATTTTCATAAGGGTAAGAGGAGAAAATGAACCCCCCAAAAAACTGTTGTTTAATTTCACCTGAGTACGCCGATACCCCATATGTGGGGAAAAAGCACTGTTTGGGCACACGGCAGGGTTCAGAAGTGAAGGAGCCATGTCGCGTTTGGGGAGCCCCTGATGCGCCTAAATAGTGGAAACCCCCCAAAAGTGACCCCATTTTGGAAACTACACCCCTCAAGGATTTAATCAAGGGGTATAGTGAACATTTTGAACCCAGAGGTACGACACAGAATTTGATAACATTAGGTCATCATATTGAATAAGCTGTCATCAGTCTTGAGCATAAGTTGTCATTCGGTCTCTGGCAGTTTTCAAAGTGGTTTGTGGAAATCCCAGAAATCCAGCACCAAATACCACACAGTAACTGCCCTTAGACAGACAGATACTGGCTTAAGACCAAGTTCTAACTATTGTGTTCCCCCCTCATTTCCATATAGATTGTAAACTTGCAAGCAGGGCCCTCAATCCTCCTGTAACTGTTGACATGTGATACATGTTTATATTGTCTGTATATGTCCCTACTTAATTGTAAAGTGCTGCGGAATACGTTGGCGCTATATAAATAAAAATTATTATTTTATATTATTGAGCGCAAGTTCTCACTACTTGAATTTGCATTGTGTACTCGGGTATGCACCAAGTATCGCGGGTACTCAAGTAACATGCCCGCCCCGCATGTTTCACGGTTATTAGACACCCCAAAAAACATGCAAGGATTGCTCATGCATGGCAGGCAATCCCCGCAAGGTTTTTATGGCTGTATAACAGCCGCGAAACATATGGAGCAGAGACTCGAGCATGTCACTGGAGCACTCGCAATACAATGCAAACTCAAGTAGCGAGCACTTGCGCTCAACACTAGTCGCCATATCGTCGTCGTTTTTCTTTTTCGTTAAAAAAAATCACAACCCCAACCTTAACCCTAACCCTAGCCCTACCCCTACCCAAACCCTAGCCCAACCCTAACTGTAACACAACCTTAACCCTAGAGTTTATTTTTTACGCCTTTCCTCGTGTGGTATAAGTGATTAGACTACTTTATTCTTCAAGTTGGTACAATTACAGAGATAACAGATTCATATCGGGTTTTTATGATTGACAGCTGTCACACGCTATAAAAAAACTTTTTTTGCAAACCCTAGTTTTTGCATATCCCAGTTTTTGCATCGCCATATTTTGAGAGCTGTAATTTTTCCATATTTTGTCCGACAGAGTCATGCGACGGCTTGTTTTTTGCGGAACAAGTTGACGTTTTTATTGGTACCATTTTCGGGCAAGTCACATTTTTTGTTCGCTTTCTATTCCGATTTTTGGGAGGCTCAATGAACAAAAAACAACAATTCAGGAATTGTTTTTTTTTGGGTTTTCTTTAATGCCGTTCCGCGTGTGGTAAAATTTATAAGGCAGCTTTATTCTTCGCGTCAGTATGTTTACAGCGGTACCACATTTATATTTTTTTATGTTTTGGCACTTTTACACAATAAAAACTAAAAAACAATTTTATAGTAAAAATAATTTTTTTGCATCGCTTTATTCTGAGAGCTATAACTTTATTTTTCTGTTGTTGGAGCTGTATTGCGGCTTGTTTTTTGCAGGACAAGATGACGTTTTCAGCAGTACCATTTTTATTTACATTTGTCTTTTTGATCGCGTTTTATTCCATTTTTTGTTTGGCGGTATGATGATAAAGCATTGTTTTTTGCTTCGTTTTTTACCGTGTTCACTAAAGGGGTTAACTAGTGCAACAGTTTTATAGGTCAGGTCGTTCCGGACGTGGCAATACCAAATATGTGTACTTTTATTGTTTTGTTTTTTTCATAATATTTATTTATGGGTACAGTATATTTTTATTTTTGGGGGGATTATTTTAAATTTTTTTTTTTTTTTCCCCTTCACTTTCTGGCACTTTTTTAACTTTTATACTATGTCCCACTATGTTCTCTTTTTGCAGCCTGATCACTTTTATTGCATAGAGATGCAGCAGCAGCATCTCTTTGCTATATAGCTATATACAGCTTGTCAGCGCTGCATGCAGAAGTTACTTTGATCACGCACTGCGCATGATCAAAGTAACTTCCTGCCTCCTGGTGACCCAAATGTTGTCATGATGACATTGGGTCACCATGACAACCACCGGGACCCGGCAGAGACAGCATTTCAGAGGTTAATGTGCTGGGAGTGGTGGGGGAAGGCTCCTAGCACATAGCACCGGATGTCAGCTGTGACAATTAGCTGACACCATGCGGCGATCGCCCCACACAAGCGGCGCGATCACATTGTGCGTAATATGACGTACCTGGTCCAATAGGACACAGGGATTAGGACAGCAGGTTAGGAGGAGCTGGTTGGTGTGTGGGAGGCTCAACGTGCTTTAATAGACTACGTCAGAGAGAGACTTGCAGCCTTGTGGGAAAACCCGGTGACCCCCGCTAGGCCAGAGCTGCAGAAGGAACTCACGTGGTGACTCCCATAAATAGGTGTTAAAGGAACATTAACGTTATATAGTGAAAGACTTGTAGTGAAATTCCAAGCTTATTGTTCTTCGTTTCATTGTTTATTTGCCTAGTTACTAACACAAATTGTTCAGAGTTACTTTAAATTACTGTAAAATTACTACTGAATTTAAATAGATTTTTATCGATCACTGACTTGTTGCCTTGTGATATCTGTGCGTTGCATCCAGACACCTGAATTACATCCAGGGATGTGGAGTCGGAGCCTAAGTCCATTTTGGTGGAGTCTGAGTCGTAATGAAAGTCGGTATAAAATGGACCGACTCCAACTCCTAAAATATATAATAAATTGGGTACAGTAGTTCAATGTAGTTTGTGGGGAATATTTTTTTCATAAAAATTTGGGAAAGTTATGAAATGTCCTATAAATGTCTGTCCTATTCCTGATCTCAGGGTCTAGACTTTTAGCTGAGATGAATCTGTGCTACGGTATATTTATCACTTAAACATGAGGCATGTATGAGGGAGTCGGAGTCTGTGTCATGGAAACTGAGGAGTCGGAGTTGGAGTCAGAGGTTTGGCTTACAGACTCCACAGCCCTGATTACATCTCCCCTCTGCAAACCCCTTCAATGACCCCCAGTTCCCAACGTATCCAGTTCAAACTACTAACATTGACCTACAAAGCCATCCATAACCTTTCTCCTCAGTATATCTCCGAACTAATCTCCGGATATCTTCCAACACGTAACCTCTGGTCCTCTAAAGACCTCCTTCTCTACTCCACACTCGATCATTCCTCACCCAATCACCTCCAAGACTTCTCCCAAGCACCCTCGATCCTCTGGAATTCTGTGCCTCCACACGTCCGATTCTCCACCACATTCGGAACTTTCACACGGAACCTGAAAACCCATCTCTTCAAGAAAGCTACAGCCAGCAATGACAACGCTGCCTCCTCACCACCACCAGAGCTGCTGCAACCCCCAAACCTACTGTCTCCTTCCCCATTATCCTATAGACTGTAACTCTGCTAGGACAGGGTCCTCTCCTTTCTTTTACAGTCTGTCATTGTTAGTTTGTTCACCGTATTTTATATTTGTATTTTGTATGTACCGAAAGTCATTCTCATGTACAGCACCATGGGATCAATGGATATTTTTTTCTTTATATAAAAAGTTCAAATCAGACCTCTTCACCACCATTCAAAAGAAAGATTAGAAATATACACGTATGTGGCATCACCACATGTATAAAAGTCTGATCTGTCATAATATAAGAGTAATTAAGCCAATCAGTAAACACCGTAAGGCTATGTGCCCACGATGCAAAATAACTGGTAATGCTGCGGGGTTTTTTTCTGCAATGATAATCCGCAGCTGAAATTTCCGCAGCATGTGCACAGCACATGCAGATTATCATTGGGGGACATGGCAGGCCTTCTACCAAGCGTTTTTAAGCGTTTCTGCAGCAGAATTGCCGCTGCAGAAACGTTTAAAAAAACGCATAGTGGGCACACAGCCTAACAAAAAAAGAAAAGAATGGAAACATCAGATTTGTCGTTTTTCAGCTGCAGCAACTCTACAATAAGAAACAATCAAAACTTTTTGTCTTCTCCCAAACGGTATCAATAAAAGCATCGAGTCAGGGGGCAAAAAACAACCCCTCACAGCCCGATCCACCGATGAATGCGAACGCCACGGGTCTCTGACACAATGCTGGCGCATTGCTGTATATAGCACAAGAGGTCAGAGGATCACAGGTTCAGGTCCCCAAATGACACTAACAAATACAGTGAAAAGTGAAAAAAAAGAAAAAATATAAAAAAAATATATATATAAAAAAAGTTAAAATCACCCCCTTTTCACCATTAAAAATAAAGAAATAAAAAAATGGATACACATATTTGGTATCACTGTGTTCATAAAAGTTCCATCTATCAAAATATTAAATTATTAATCCGATCAGTAAATGGCGTAATGGGGGGAAAAAAAAGTCAAAATGTCATAATTGTGTTTTTTTTGGCAGCCAGAACAACACAAGAAAATGTAATAAGAGGCGATGAGAACATGGAGTCTGCCCCAAAGTGACATCAATAAAAGCATCGAGTCAGGGGGCGAAACACAAGCCGAAAACATTATGGTCAGTTTTACCATATAGAGAACATGGTAACTAAAAAAAAAACAAAAACAATTGTGGAATTGCGCTTTTTTACTATCTCACCGCACTTTTTTTTTCCCGCTTTCAGCGCATCACATGATAATACGGATGGAGAAGTTCAAAAGTACAACTCGTCCCGCAAAAAACAATCCGCCGTATGGTTATAGGGACGGAAAGATAACAAAGTTCTGGCTCTGGGAAGAAGGGGAGGAAAAAACAAAACTACCCAAGTTTGTTATGGCCGTGATTGTCCTGTCCTGGAGAATCAGATTTTTATTGCACAATGAAAGTTGTAAGAAAAAAAAACACCAAAAAATAATGGTGGAATTTTTGGGCAGGGGGGGGTAAAATGGACGATGCAAATCAAATGTACAACACGTCCCGCAAAAAAAGCGAAACCTTATACAGCGATGTGGACGGAAAAATACAAAAGTTATGGAAGAAGAGGAGGAAAGACTGAGAGGAGCGAAGGCAAAGATTGTCATGTCGGGAAGGGGTTAAAAGCTACAACTTATTCCACAAAGAAAACCTTCACCGTCTTTCAGCCCAAAACCGGCCCCAAAGGGGTTAATGACGCAGAGCTGAGGAGACACACAGGAACATACCTGCACCTGCAGAGCCAGCACCGCTGTGTGCTGACAGGACCTGTGTGATGTCACCGTCATGTGATCAGTCACATGGGGGGAGGAGTCACATGATGTCACTCATGGTCAGAACTTTCTCTGACGATTTAAGTTCCAAACTTTTTTTCTGGATTCAGTTAGTCATCCATACAGTTTATCACGGTTATTGGTGCATTATGGTGATTATATAACACTACGATCTGTGATCTGGGGAAAGGTGCAGCGTTTTAGAAGAAAGATATACACTGCTCAAAAAAATAAAGGGAACACTTAAACAACAGAATATAACTCCAAGTGAATCAAACTTCTGTGAAATCAAACTGTCCACTTAGGAAGCAACACTGATTGACAATCAATTTCACATGCTGTTGTGCAAATGGAATAGACAATAGATGGAAATTATTGGCAATTATCAAGACACCCTCAATAAAGGAGTGGTTCTGCAGGTGGGGACCACACACCACATCTCAGTACCAATGCTTTCTGGCTGATGTTTTGGTCACTTTTGAATGTTGGTTGTGCTTTCACACTCGTGATAGCATGAGACGGACTGTACAACCCACAGAAGTTGCTCAGGTAGTGCAGCTCATCCAGGATGGCACATCAATGCGAGCTGTGGCAAGAAGGTTTGCTGTGTCTGTCAGCGTAGTGTCCAGAGGCTGGAGGCGCTACCAGGAGACAGGCCAGTATACCAGGAGACGTGGAGGGGGCCGTAGGAGGACAAAAACCCAGCAGCAGGACCGCTACCTCCGCCTTTGTGCAAGGAGGAACAGGAGGAGCACTGCCAGAGCCCTGCAAAATGACTTCCAGCAGGCCACATATGTGCATGTGTCTGCACAAATGGTTAGAAACTCCATAAGGGTTGTATGAGGGCCCGACGTCCACAGATGGGGGTTGTGCTCACAGCCCAACACCTTGCAGGACGCTTGGCATCTGCCACAGAACACCAGGATTGGCAAAGTCGCCAACGGCGCCCTGTGCTCTTCACAGATGAAAGCAGGTTCACACTGAGTGCATGTGACAGACATGACAGAGTCTGGAGACGCCGTGTAGAGCGATCTGCTGCCTGCAACATCCTTCAGCATGACCGGTTTGGCAGTGGGTCAGTAATGGTGTGGGGTGGCATTTCTTTGGAGGGCTGCACAGCCCTCCGTGTGCTCGCCAGAGGTAGCCTGACTGCCATTAGGTACCGAGATTAGATCCTCAGACCCCTTGTGAGACCATATGCTGGTGCGGTTGGCCCTGGGTTCCTCCTAATGCAGGACAATGCCAGACCTCATGTGGCTGGAGTGTGTCAGCAGTTCCTGCAAGATGAAGGCATTGAAGCTATGGACTGGCCCTCCCTTTCCCCAGATCTGAATCCGATTGAGCACATCTGGGACATCATGTCTCGCTCCATCCACCAACGTCACGTTGCACCACAGACTGTCCAGGAGTTGGCGGATGCTTTAGTCCAGGTCTGGGAGGAGATTCCACAGGAGACCATCCGCACCCTCATCAGGAGAATGCCCAGGCGTTGTAGGGAGGTCATACAGGCACGTGGAGGCCACACACAATACTCAGCCTCATTTTGACTTGTTTTATGGACATTACATCAAAGTTGGATCAGCCTGTAGTGTGTTTTTCCACTTTAATTTTGGGGATGACTCCAAATCCAGGCCTCCATTGGTTAATAAATTTGATTTCCATTGATGATTTTTGTGTGATTTTGTTGTCAGCACATTCAACTTTGTACAGAACAAATTATTCAATGAGAATATTTCATTCATTCAGATCTATGATGTGTTATTTTAGTGTTCCCTTTATTTTTTTGAGCAGTGTATTATTAAGAGTGGTGGCTTCCAATGGATCTATATAGAAGAGAGGCTAAAAAGGAGTCCCAATGGAACCACTTGGTGGCTATTTTATTCCGCTCTTCCTGGGAATGTGTGATTAGTAATTCCATGTGTTGGGCTCTTCCAATTTCTGTAAACCATTCTTCAAAAGATGGAACTTCGGTGGTTTTCCAGTGATGAAGGGGGGGTGGTGATTGTTTTTGCTGATCGGAACAAGTGTCTCAGGAGTGATTTTTTAAACCTAGTTCCCGACATGGAGAACATACATAGAAAAATAGCTTCTGGTTTGTTAGGAATATTTATACCAGTAACTTCCAGAATCATCCTGGGAACAGCTTTCCAAAACGCTACCAAAGCTCCGCAGGACCACCATATATGAATTAAAGTGCCCTCACATGCCCCGCAATGCCAACATATGTTTGAGGTGTCTAGGAACCACTTGTGTAGAACCGATGGACCCCAGTACCACCTGGAGACAATCTTGTAATTTGTCTCTTGGATTTTGCTTGCAATGAGCGATTTATGGGAAAGATGAAAGCATCAATGTAGCACCCTGAGGATTCGGCTGCTACAGGGGTATTGCACCTCAACCCAGAGGTGTGATATTCCACTCCCGGGTAAGGATGGAGTGTGGAACTGAGCTCAGATAGACTGCATGCACTACATACATCCCATTCCAGAGGAGCAGGCCGACGGTACTCCCACTTAGAAATGTGCAGGTACAACCGAGCCTGTTCCTGGCTGGAGTGGGAGGGGGGTGGTACATCCCATGTAGTGTAGGGGCAGATAGGGGGAGCAGTCTGGGTAGTGATAGGAGCTCATTGGGTGCTGGTCACCTGAGCTCACACATAGAGGGATATATAAGGAGGGCACCAACTAGAATCAGGGTCAGACGCTGAGAACAAGTCAGTTGGAGAGGAGAGAGAAGGAAACAGCAGCCCTGGAGAGAGAGAGAGTGGAGCAGAGAAAGACCCAGAGGGGGAAGACTGAAGTGACCCAAGAACCCAAATTAGAACACCGGGTGAGGAGTCAGCATCAGGGTACCGGAACCCAAGCTGGTGGGGGCAAAAACAATCCCCAGCCAGAGACCGGAGATCGTGGGCAGCGTTTGCCACGGTCACCCACCACATTCACCCTGAAGGCAAACCACATGAAGGGTCAGGGAACCCAGGGCCAAGGGTGTCCCAAAAGAAGGCCCGAGGGAGCTGGACCTAGGTGAATCACTGGTGGGGACGGCTGAAGAAAGGACAGAGGGAGAGCTCAGGGCCACGCTCCGGACTTGTTTGGGGGTTGGCTGGATCCAGGACCTGGTGGACGCAGCACGGCTCGGGTGGTCACTAGCAGCTGGAGTGACCAGTACAACATCTGCAGTAAGTAAACACCCTTAACTGCACAACCCGAGTCTGTCTTCATTGCCGGCTGCACCGCACCACCACAACCCCCATCCTCTGCGCCTGTCCCCTCTGAGGCTATACCCCTCCCGTTGGGGGTTATCCCACCAAGCTGCGCACCCACCATCAGCCTCAGCGGACCCTGCAGCAGCGGCGGCCACAGTGACCGCATCACAACGGGTGGCGTAGTCGACACAAAAGAACTTTAGTAACATCTGTAAAGCTGCCACAGAACACTTAGCTTGACGCCCTGGGCACGGGACCGGGTCACAGCCGCTCGGAGACTACAACCCCCCATCTGATCCGGTGCCGGGTATTCCCCTCAAAAAGGAATATGTCCCAGGGGGCGCGTCATCTATACCATTGATTGTTTGAGAATTTTAGATGTAGCTCCGATTTCCAGGCTCCACAAAAGTGACGGAGAGATTCTAGGTCAGTGGTTGAAAGTAGTTTATATAAGATTGAAATTGTGTGTTGCACATTTGTTGAGGAGATGCATAGTTTTTCAAATGTGGATAGGGGTCGGGCCGAGTCTTACTTGTTTGGTATAGATCAATAGAAGTGTTGTAATTGAATATATTCAAAATTAGGACGCAGTGTGGGGGGATCTTCACGAAAAATGGATGTGAGGGGTAGAAGAAGGCCTTGAAGAGCAATCTGGTAAAGGCATAGGGTTTTTGTTTTTTTGAGTTATTTAAAAATGAACTAGAGGAGGAACCTGATGGAAATCCAGGATTATCTGTAATGGGGAAAGGGGGCCAGAAGGGTCAACCAAAGGATTCTGGGAGCGAGAAGTATATAGAATTTTGAGAGTATGACCTGTACTAAAAGATAATGGGACGTCTTTACGACGGGGGACATAAGACCAGATCCATGGAAGGGCAGGAATGGAGAGGGGACAGGAGTCCTGAGCAATGGTAACCCAGCACTTAGAGGGTGATCCACAAACCAGATCCAGGATTCAGGAATGAGCAACTGCTAAGAAATATCTACGGCAGTCAGGTAAACCTGTGCCACAAGTGTCCTTAGTTCTGGTAAACGTACTGAATCTGATCCTAGGACGGCTCGAGAACCACACAAAATGATTGAGAGCACATTGGTTTTTTTTTCCAAAAAGGAGAGGGAATATAAATTGGGATGGTTTTGAAAAAATATAACGACCTTGAAAGAATTGTCATTTTTATAGTGTCTATCCTGCCAAACCATGAGAACTCAGCACGGTTCCATGAAGCCAAATGTCTATCCAATCTAGACAAAAATGAATGAAAATTCAGAGTGAATAGTTTGGTAAGTGATTGAGTTATCAATAGGCCTTTTAAAGGGGAACTTAGGTTTCAAGGATTGAGTCATCTGAGAGGGCAACGATATGTTGAGAGCCTCGGATTTATCTGACAAGAGACGGATGAGAGATGCATCAAATAAACATAATAAATATAATAAATCCACAAATAAAGCTTCAATATATATAATGTACTAATGGAAAAGACAATGGTAAAGACACATTGGTTATAAACATATGTAAATCATAATGGTCAAGACAGTATTTCGTATTCCCTATTCAGACCTTTGAGATGTAAGGTCTGAAGGGTGTGGATCCGAAAGGATTCACGTTCCTTCAGCCTTTTTATGTGATTGCCACCTCTGCGGGCGAGTGGTACATGATCTATCACTTGGTATCTCAATTGAGAAATGGTGTGGGATCTGTCTATGAAATGAGCAGGTATGGGCAGCATAGTATGTTTGCATCTGATGGCTGATTTGTGTTGAGAGATGCGGTCTCGGATATGCTGGGTGGTTTCCCCAACATACCCGAGACAGCACGGACATTTAATGAGATATATCACATGTGTGGATTCGCATGTAAAGTATCCCTGACTTGGGTATCTTTTGCCAGCGAGGGGATGTGTGAATGAGTCGCCTTTCATAATATTGGAGCATTGGAGGCACCCCAAGCATGGGAAAGTGCCTCGACATGGTGTTGCCAAAGTACGCTGTATCGGTCCTCTTTTTATGGGGCCTACATCCGCTTTGACAAGGTGGTCGCGTATATTGCGTGGGCGTTTATTGCATATCAACGGTTTATTAGCAAATTCGGGTATTGTCGGATATGACTTCGCCAATAGTGCCCAATGTCGTCGTTTACACTGTTGAATAGCATTGCCAAAGGGATGGTACGTGTTTACAAAAGCTATCCTTTGGGTCTTTTCATGTATAGAACGGGGATTGTCTTGTTTTAAAATATGCTCAGGGTAACCTCGTTGTTGGAATTTACGATTAATTTCCATATGTCTAGTGTCCCTAAGTTCATTATTTGATACAATGCGTTCGACTCTATGATGTTGAGACCTAGGGAGAGACCTTTTTATGTGCCGTGGGTGGCAGCTAGAGTATAATAGTAAACTATTTTTGTCAGTAGGTTTAATATAGAGGTCACTCTCCAGTGAACCTGTCTCGGTTACAGTGATCAAAAGTATCTAAAAAATGAATTGAATGCAAATCATAATGCATTGTGAAGGTCAAATCGGGAATACATATATTGAGGTATCCAAAGAAAGAGTGTAATTCACAGTTAGTGCCCGTCCAGATGAAAAAAATATCGTCAATGAAACGTTTCCAATATAATACATGTCTCTGAAAGAAATGATGCGTATATATGAAAACGTCCTCGAAGTGTGCCATGAAGATATTTGCATAAGGGGGCGCCACATTAGAGCCCATCGCGGTCCCCCTTCTTTGGAAGTAGAATGTGTCCTCAAAGACGAAATAATTTTTGGTGAGGATCAGTGTAAGCATATCGACGCAGAAATGGATTTGTTGTGGCGTTAGTGGACTCTGTGTGTTAAGAAAATTGGATGTGGCTGTGATGCCGTCCTGATGATCAATACCCGTGTAGAGGCTATTCACATCAATAGTCACTAATGTGCTGTTGGGAGGGATACAATCTAATTCTTGCAGAGTTGTGAGAAAGTGGCTGGTATCCTTAAGGTATGAAGTGATCTTAGGAATATATGGCGTCAAAATTTTTTCAAGTGTAATGGCGAGAGGTGACAAAATCGAGTCTGTGGAAGCAACAATAGGCCTGCCTGGTGGCGCTTGTAGATTCTTATGTATTTTGGACAGTGTATAGAACACTGGTATGGTGGGATGGTTATTAATCAAAAATTCACCTAGTTTAGAATCAATAGTGCCTATCCCTAAATGGTAAGAGGCTAATCTGGTGATAAGATCTCTTATTTGTGATGTAGGATTAAAGGAGATCGCAGAATAGGTATCACTATCATTCAATTGGGACCTGATCTCAGTGATATAATATGTCCGGTCTAACACGACCACTGCCCCGCCTTTATCAGCTGGCTTGATTATAATATCCCTTTTGTCTTTTAGGGACTTGAGTGCTTTAGATTCCTCATTGTTGAGGTTATTTTTATTATGGAATACTCCCCTCTTGATGGAGGAAAGGGTGTGCTCCACGTCCCTATTTACCAGATCGATGAAAGTTTCAACATGGTGATAGTAATGGGGAGGTTGAAATCGGCTTGGGACTCTTAACTATAAATCCTGTAAAGAAAATTTTCCTTCAGTCTGACTCTCCATATTCTCATTACTGCTAATTTTGTCACCAGAAAAATGCACCTTAAGTCTTAGAGTTATATAAAATCTCTGCAGTTCCTGTTCCAACAGGAATGTGTCAAATGATGGAGTGGGGCAAAAAGAGAGCCCCTTCTGGAGAACAGTTAATTCTGCTGGCGTTAAATTGTATAGCGGACTTTCACTTCCCCATCATAAGAGGACCCCAGTATTATTGATCACTAGTGGATTATCACTCCCTTCTCCTAATCTCAGTAGCTGGATTTTGACTCTCCGGACCACACTATGCTCACTTGCACACCTTATTAATAACCCAGGATACCTCCTCACTTATCCTTGTCACAGCGCTGTGTAGCATCGGACACCGTGGACCGCATATGCGTTCCACCGCTTTCGGAAGTCACTTGTCACGTGACCGGAAGTTGCGGCACATGTGATCTGCAGGACCTGCAGGTCCTTTAGGCAATAGCATGGTGTGCTCCACCAGCATAGAGCACGTCTCCACTGGAACCACCAATAATACTGCACGGTACGATACATAAGGAGGCAGTTCCACATGTCTTCCCACATCATGTGTAGCCCGGTCCATTTCCACCTCAGGCACAGGTATGAGATCTGCAGTGAACTAAGGGGACCACATGTTTGTATGTGATTGCACCGACTATATATGTTGTTTGGAAGTATAATCTTTATTCTTTATTGTATAGGAAGTAACGAGCAGCATTTCCAAACTGGTAATATGAATCCTGTTTAATTTTGTTTAATCTTGTCAATATTGTGTATTGGAAGATTTGTTTGGCTTCTTATGGTGTACAAGTTTTAAATTTGGCCAATTTGGTCCACATACGGTTTCCTCTATATATTCGGTTATCCTCTTCAATACCACTTCTTTACTTGTATAAATACATCAAAGTTTTGGTGCACCATCATATGTAGACACCATCACACTTTACTACTTAACCTTTTTCTTGTTTCATAGTACCTGATGACATATCATGTTACAAAACTAAATTTATTTTTGTGTTAATGTATATTTTCATCAATTAATTATTTGTTTGTTTATATCTAGTGATGACCTTGAAAAAGACCGATCCAAAGGTCGAAACGTTGGTCTATATCAAGAGCTTGTGCCCTGTTTTGTGAAACAAGGGGCACATGTGATTAATAAAAAATGTTTCCTGCATATTACATATACCAGAATGCCGAAGTTTATTTCTTATAGTATATTCCGATTACTTCTGAGCACCCACTACGACAGTGAGCGACCCCTCATTCTATTGTTTATTTGCAAAAACTCACAACTTAAATGAAAATGATGTCCTCCGGATCGCAGCTGGGTGGTCCAAACAGTCCGTGAAAACTGGTTGCGGTTTTGCTCAGAGGAGCATCCGTTACGTTATCTTCACAGGTCTGTGTTATGCCTTCACACAAGTTTGCAGTGCACAGAGCCTCCTGCTTGCAGCTAGCAAACAAACCACTGACACACCCAAACCTTTGCTGAGGTTTAAATGTGAATCCCAAACATGAGCCAGTTGTAAGACGCGGGCTAGAGGGAGTGACCCGCCTCACTACCATCCTGTAGATCACTCAAAAAATAAAAGCCCATGTCAGTTTTTCTTAAATCCGACTTGGTCAAATAGCTTGACCAAGTCCAAACTTTTACTTTTATTTTTCACAGCTGTTTCTGTGATTGCAATGCACTCCAGCAGGTTCAATATGCCTCTATGCGCATCCTGGGGGATACATACTGTCCCTCGCATATGATCCCCCTCACTGCCTCACAACAGCTATCCATGCTGAGTTTGAGCAATGGCTGTCTCCACTGAACCGGGAGCAAGGGAAAGCGTGTGCAATAAAGGTGCAAACATGGTGGCGGCCCTACACCAGCTCAACTCACATACGTGCCTTGCATGGCTCACATCCTCAACCTTATAGTACAGCAATTTCTCTGCCACTGTCCCGGACTGGATGCGCTGCTGCAGAAACCATGGTCTCTGTGTGCTCACTTAAAACTATAAAAACACAGCAGGATATTTAATATAAAAACCAGACTCACCAATGTAACCTCTTAATCCTTACAAGCTTCAACACAATGTTCACAAGATAGACAGCAGTGGTGGTCGGTCTCCTAGACAACGAGTAAACTCCTTCATGATAATACAGGCCACCATCTCCTTAGCTTGCTGGTTGTCATGAATAATTTAGAGATTTGTGTCAGCTCTGGTTATGCTGTAATTTAAAGTATTTTTTTCCTTTTAGTCCAGCAAGGGTTAATGTTAGTCTCTTGCTGGCAGCCTTTTGTTAGTGGTCAGCTGATGTTTGTTGGTGCCACTCCCACCTCCCTTTAAATAGCCATATGATCCATCAGCTGACCACTGGTTATAGTTCATTCTATGCTGACCTCTTTGAAGAAGCCATTCTCTGGAGAAGCTGTGGTGTTTATTGCTACTGCAGCGGTGAAGTTTTCTGTTGGAGAGATAAGTGTATTTTATGTTGTTATCTTCCCATTGTTTGTCTTTCCTTCATTGTGTTGTCCTATTGTAGTGGTGAGACTAGTGTCTCGCTGGCCTGCGCAATAGATAGGTTAGGTCCAGGGCCAGGGAGGGCTTAGCCACGTGATCGCGCACGGGGGGGAAGGACCCATCCAGGGACGATAGGGGAGCTTAGGGACAGATACAGGTTGGAGTCAGGAGGTGTCCCTTACCTTGTTCCCTACCGCTAGGGCCCTCCTTACCCCAGTATCTTCAGTTGCATCCGTGTGTTGACACTGGTACTTTTCTGTGGGAATGAGCTTGTCTCTAACTAGCCAGGAATATTTCCAGTGAATTATGGCACGCCAGGGTTTGGTATTAGCACCCAGTACCAGAAGCGAAGCCATCCACAATTTCCTTCTCAGGAATTTTATTTGTTAGACTGGCTGCCCAAACATTAGTTTCTCACAAAAGAGCTGAAGACACTGAGTGGCAGTAGGTGCAAGTTTCTCCAGCATGACCTGTTTGTTAGATGTCAGAGGGAGAACAGAATTGGGCTTTGCCAAGGTACCAGATTGCTCTTAAATCTTATAGATCGCTGGAGCCAGTCCACAGTAAAAAAGCAGCCATACAGTGTCCTGGAACCTTCACAAAGACTTTTCTTAGCCAGGGCTGCTTCTCGGTGAGAGTTGTATTTCACCACAGCCATATTCTTTAGGTCGGTGAAAGGACTGACATAGAGGGAAACTGTATCAACTCCGGCTGTCATTTCTCCCAGGAAGTCGTCTAATGCAGCTTGTTCCATAACCAATGGAAACCTGTCCAACATCAGCTCACACTTCTTTGTGCTTCGACACACAAAGATCTTTACTAGTGTTGAGCGAGCATGCTCGACACTGCTCGGTACTCGCCCGAGCATCACGCTACTCGGGATGTTCGGCGAGCACCGAGCATTTCCGGGTTACTCGGGCGGGAGCTCGGGTCTCCGCCCTGCATGTTTGGCGCTCTTTACAGAGCCAATGAACATGCAGGGATTGCCAGCCAGTCACTGTAATGCCGCAACCACGTTGTTTGTGGGCATTACAGTGATTGGCTGGTCGCACAGCGTCACCTCGAGTATTTAAAATCGGGCGCCGCCATCTTGGACACAGTCGCTCCGGATCAGTCAGTGTAGGGACAGCGCTGCTGATTTAGGGAGAGATATATCCTGCGAAATAGTTAGTGCAGGGTCTGTAAAGGCTGCCAGATCAAACAAACAGTCCTTCTCAGGACTAATATCCATCCCAGATACCAGGCAGGCAGGCAGGCTGTATAGGGGACACAGTGGTTATACCAGCAAACGCTGCATTACAGTCCTGTGTGCTCCTGTTGCTGAAATTGCTGGACTTAGCTCCAGGTCTCAGGGGCCAGGAAAAATCCATTTTTTTCATCTAAATCCTCTTTTTTTTCTCCTCCTTCGCACTGTACAAATACCCATCTTATTAACCTTTTGTTGTCCCCCCCAAAAAAAGTGTGTCTCTGATTTATCAGACACAAAGATATCTGTTGAAAATAGTCTGGTGTAGGCTAGAGAAATAGAAGTGTGGTTTTGCAATTCCACGGTTCAAACCTCTGTATTATCCACTTTTGGGCCATTTTTACCTAAAAAAAACAGTTTGAGTGTGTCGCTCACTGTTCATCCGCAAATATATATATTTAAAAAAGTCTGGTATACACCAGTAAATTATAACTGTGGTTTTGCTGTTCCACGGTAAAAAAAATCTCTATTATCCTGCTTTTGGCATTTTTTGCCGTAAAAAAAAAGACTAATAGTGTCTCCCTGATTTTTCAGACACAAATATATCTGTTGAAAATAGTCTGGTGTAGGCCAGAGAAACAGAAGTGTGGTTTTGCAGTTCCACAGTTCAAACCCCTGTATTATCCACTTTTGGGCCATTTTTACCTAAAAAAAACAGTTTCAGTGTGTCGCTCACTGTTCAGCCGCAAATATATATATTTAAAAAACTCTGGTATAGACCAGTAAATTATAACTGTGGTTTTGCTGTTCCACGGTAAAAAAATCTCTATTATCCTGCTTTTGGCATTTTTTGCTGTAAAGAAAAACAGTAGTGTCCCTGATTGTTCAGACACAAATATATCTGTTGTGGTTTTGCAGTTCCACGGTTCAAACCTCTGTATTATCCACTTTTGGGCCATTTTTACCTAAAAAAAAACAGTTTGAGTGTGACGCTCACTGTTCAGGCGCAAATATATCTATTTAAAATTTTCTGGTATACCCCAGTAAACAATAACTGTGGTTTTGCCATTCCACAGTAAAAAATCTCTATTATTCAGCTTTTGGTATTTTTTCCGTAAAGAAAAACAGTAATAGTTTCTCCCTGATTGTTTAAAAGAGTCGGGTGTAGGCCAGAGAAATAGAACTGTGGTTTTCCTCTTCCACGGTTCTAATCTACTTTTTATTACCCTTTTTCCATTAATAGTGCGAGTGTAAGCTATTTTACTTCCTTTACAATGGGCAAGGCGCGTGGCAAGGGACGTGGAACTGGACGTTCTGGTGATGGTGCGTGCAGAGGACGGGGCCGTGGCCAAGGTGAAAATGTGCCACAACCAACTGCCACATCTTCTCGCTCCCACTTCTTGACCGAATTACTAGGGAAGCACAGAACAACACCAGTATTGCAAACTGATCAGTGTGAACAGGTTATTAATTGGATAGCAGATAATACTTCCAGTTACCTGGGCACCACCACCTCCGGTCTGTCTTCCACACGGTCAACTCTTAGTAGCCGTGAGTCTCGACTGCATACTCCTCCTCACCCTGATGCTCCTTCCTCCCACCATGCCGAGTGTTGTCAGACAGCAACTGATCCCACACTTGGACACTCTGAAGAGCTGTTCACTGGTCCATTTCCAGATCTGTGCCCCTCGCCTGCTCTACTTGAAGTGGTGGAAGAGGAGATCCCATGCAGCAATGCCCAAATATTTGAACAGCCACGGCCACAGGAAGTCGACGCTGGCAATTTGTCACAAGAGGTGGGCGATGACGAGACACAATTGCCAGGAAGTGAGGAGGAGGATCGTGGTATGCAAGTGGAAGAGGAGGAGGTGGTGGAAGATCTAGTAACTGACCCAACGTGGCAGGAGGACACGCAGAGCGAGGCCAGCAGCACACAGGGTGAGGGAGGCAGAGTACCCCAACAGGCAGGAAGAAGCAGTGTGGTGGCCGCACACAGAAGGCGGGCAACAGCTCCCCATAACACCAACACGAGGGACGTTGCCAGTACAAGCGGGTAGGTCTTCCAGAGTCTGGAATTTTTTTAAAGATTCTGCTGATAACCCCAGAAAGGCCATTTGTACCACCTGCCATGCCAGCATCAGCAGGGGTGACAAAACTACCAGCCTGACCACCACCAGCATGATCAGGCACATGGCAGCAAAGCACCCGACTTTGTGGGGCGAACCCCAGGGTCCACGACCAGTGTCAGCGGGTGTCACCACTGCTTCTTCCGCTGTTGTGCGTGCAATAGAACCCCCTGTTGTGTGTGCAAGACAATCCCCTGTCCATACTGCATGCAAAGATGCCCCCTCCTCTCAGTCTTCACTTGTTATGGCAGTTTCTCAAGAAACAGCATCAACGTCCACGTCCACGTCCCACTGCAGCGTTCAATTGTCCATATCCCAGACCTTTGAACGAAAGTGGAAATTCGCAGCTAACGCCCCACAGGCCACAGTCCTAAATTCGCACATTTTACGACTGCTTGCGTTGGAAATGCTGCCTTTTAGGCTGGTGGAGACGGAATCCTTCCGCAACCTTATGGCAGTGGCCGTCCCTGGGCACTCGGTCCCCAGCCGACACTATTTTGCCCGGTGTGCCATCCCCGCACTACACAAGCTTGTGTACCAAAACATCTGCCGTGCCCTCAACAACGCAGTTGCTGGGAGAGTCCACCTGACAACGGACACGTGGACAAGTGCTTGTGGCCAGGGATGGTACATCTCCCTGACGGCACACTGGGTAAACATAGTGGAAGCCGGGACCCAGTCGGACCTTGGGACGGAACACATCCTCCCCACACCGAGGATTGCGGGCCCTATGTCAGTCAGAGTTTCCCCCACAGTGTACAGCTCCTGTGCATCATCCTCCTCCTCCTCCTCATATTCAGCCTCCATCTCAGATATCACCACATGAGTTACAAGCTGGAAGCACTGCAGTACTGCCTCTGCCAAGAGGCAACAGGCTGTGCTGAAACTCATAAGCTTAGGTGAGAAACCTCACACTGCTTGTGAGTTGTGGACAGCTGTGAAAGAGCAGGCAGATCTGTGGCTGAGACCGCTGAACCTACATTCAGGCATGGTCGTGTGTGACAATGGCCGTAACCTGGTGGTGGCTCTGAGTCGAGGCGAGATCACACACGTACCATGCCTGGCTCATGTGCTTAACCTCGTGGTTCAGCGGTTTCTTAAATCGTACCCCGAGTTGTCAGATCTGCTCGTCAAAGTACGCTGCCTGTCAGCTCATTTTCGGAAGTCGGCTACAGCTTCCGCCACCCTTGCTGTGTTGCAGCAGCGTTTGCAGCTTCCGGCACACCGACTGGTGTGTGATTTTCCCACACGTTGGAACTCTACCCTCCACATGTTGCAAAGGATTTGTGAGCAGAAGACAGCAGTTGTGGAGTACCAGCTGCAACAAGGCCGTCGATATTCAGGTCAGACTCCACACATAAGACCTCAGGAGTGGACCTGGATGTCTGACATATGTACCATCTTGACAAACTTTGAGGAGTCCACCCAGATGGTGAGTGACGATGACGCCATCATTAGCATCAGCATTCCACTTGTCTGTATTTTGCAACGCTCTCTTCAGAGAATTAAATAGGAGACATTGCAGCCAGAGTATGATGAGATGAATCAAGAAGCCGTAGCGGTCGATTACACACAGCCCAGCCTCATATCATCCTAACGTGCATTGGGGGACAATGACGGAGAGGAGGAGGAGGAGGAAGAACAGGAGCTTGTATCATGCGCTGTAGACGGTAGTACCTGTACAACTGTCATACCGTCGGTTCAGCGTGGGTGGCCTGAGGACAGGGGGGAGGAGGAGGAGGAGGAGGAGGAGAGCATGGTCAGTCATCATCTTGGTGAGGACACGTAAGTCTTGCCGGTTACCAGTCTGGCATGCATGGCTGACTTTATGTTAAGCTGCCTTAACCGTGACCCTCGCGTTGTCAAAATGTTGGGTGACAGTCATTACTGGTTGGTGACACTTTTAGACCCCCTCTACAAGGAGAACTTTCACTCTCTTATTCCTGAGGTGGAGAGGTCTGCAAAAATGGGGCAGTACCAGAAGGCCCTTGCTGCAGAACTGTTAAAAAAATTCCCATCTGAACACGCTAGCGGCAGAGGTCACAGTTCGTTGACCAACCAAGGCGTACAAGCGAGAGAGAGGCAACTCCAATCCAGCAGAGGCAGGGGAACACTGTCAACGTTCTGGGACAGTTTTCTGAGACCCGCCCAGCTTACAGGCTCTGAGGCGCGGGGTACTCTCACAAGGAGTGGAAAGTTTCAAAAGATGGTGAGGGAGTACCTTGCCGACCGTACCAGCGTCCTCCGTGATTCCTCTGTGCCTTTTAATTAATGGGTATCCAAGCTGGACACTTGGAATGAACTCACTCTGTACGCCTTGGAGGTCCTGGCCTGCCCTGCCGCTAGCGTGTTATCGGAGCGTGTTTTTAGTGCCGCTGGGGGAATTAAAACTGATAAGTGCACTTGCCTGTCAACTGACAATGCTGACAAGCTGATCCTTATCAAAATGAACAAGGGCTGGATTGGGCCAGACTTCTCATCACCACCAAATGACAGCAGAGTAACATAAAGTGAAATCCACTGTGTTATTTCGGGAGGTGTATTCACATGCAACGCTTCACACCCACACATGGGTATACGCTTCCTCATTTCAGCTGTTTTATGTTCTTCTCCTTATCCTCAGCCTCCACCACCACTATACCACCAGGGTGACCGTGGTCCGTGTTGCCATTATTGAAAGTTCCTACGTCCTTATTTTTGTCAGCTTTTGCTTGGAAGACATAAGCAAAGACTGTGGGAGACCCACTCCCCAATAATGGGAATAATGTTTGCAATATGCTGTACTGCATGGCTCTTGTAAGGGGCATTGCAAGTTTCTCCATCCTAATTTTTGGCAGCTTTTGCTTGGAAGGCATAAGCAAAGACTATGGGAGACAAACTCCCCAAAAGATGCTGTACTGTATGGCTCTTGGAAGGGGCATTAAAACCGTCTTCTTAAGCTACTGCGACCTCCACCACTTTTCCGAGGGGCATTAAAACCGTCTTGTTAAGCTACTGGGACCTCTACGTCTATTCTGAGGGGCATTAAAAGCGTCTTGTTAAGCTACTGTGACCTCCACCACTTTTCCGAGGGGCATTAAACGCGTCTTGTTAAGCTACTGGGACCACAACCACTTTTCCGAGGGGCATTAAAACCGTCTTGTTAAGGTACTGGGACATCCACATCTCATCTGAGGGGGCTTTAAAAGTGTCTTGTTAAGCTACTGTGACCTGCACCACTTTTCCGAGGGGCATTAAAACCGTCTTGTTAAGCTACTGTGACCTCCACCACTTTTCCAAGGGGCATTAAAAGCGTCTTGATAAGCTACTGGGACCTCCACGTCTCTTCTGAGGGGCATTAAAAGCGTCTTGTTAAGCTACTGTGACCTCCACCACTTTTCCGAGGGGCAATAAAATCGTCTTGCTAAGCTACTGGGACCTCCACGTCTCTTCTGATGGGCATTAAAAGCGTCTTGTTAAGCTACTGCGACCTCCACCACTTTTCCGAGGGGCATTAAAACCGTCTTGTTAAGCTACTGTGACCTCCACCACTTTTCCGAGGGGCATTAAAACCGTCTTGTTAAGCTACTGGGACCTCCACTTCTCTTCTGAGGGGCATTAAAAGCAACTTGTTAAGCTACTGTGACCTCCACCACTTTTCCGAGGGTCATTAAAACAGTCTTGTTAAGCTACTGGGACCTCCACGTCTCTTCTGAGCGGCATTAAAAGTGTCTTGTTAAGCTACTGTGTCCTCCACCACTTTTCCGAGGGACATTAAAACTGTCTTTTTAAGCTACTGGGACCTCCACCACTTTTCTGAGGGGCATTAAAACTGTCTTCTTAAGCTACTGGGACCTCCACGCCTCTTCTGAGGGGCATTAAAAGCGTCTTGTTAAGCTACTGTGACCTCCACCACTTTTCTGAGGGGCATTAAAACCGTCTTGTTAAGCTACTGGGACCTCCACGTCTCTTCTGAGGGGCATTAAAACCGTCTTGTTAAGCTACTGTGACCTCCACCACTTTTCCGAGGGGCATTAAAACCATCTTGTTAAGCTACTGTGACCTGCACCATTTTTCCGAGGGGCATTAAAAGCATCTTGTTAAGCTACTGGGACCTCCACCACTTTTCCGAGGGGCATTAAAAGCGTCTTGTAAAGCTACTGTGATCTCCACCACTTTTCCGAGGGGCATTAAAACCGTCTTGTTAAGCTACTGGGACCTCCACGTCTCTTCTGAGGGGCATTAAAACCGTCTTGTTAAGCTACTGTGACCTCCACCACTTTTCCGAGGGGCATTAAAACCGTCTTGTTAAGCTACTGTGACCTCCACCACTTTTCCGAGGGGCATTAAAACCGTCTTGTTAAGCTACTGTGACCTCCGCCATTTTTCCGAGGGGCATTAAAAGCGTCTTGTTAAGCTACTGGGACCTCCACCACTTTTCCGAGGGGCATTAAAACCATCTTGTTAAGCTACTGTGACCTCCACCATTTTTCCGAGGGGCATTAAAAGCAAAGCGTCTTGTTAAGCTACTGGGACCTCCACCACTTTTCCGAGGGGCATTAAAACCGTCTTGTTAAGCTACTGGGACCTCCACGTCTCATCTGAGGGGCATTAAAAATGTCTTGTTAAACCACTCTGAACTCCACAGCTCTTCCAAGGGGCATTGAAATGTTGTTTTTAATTAACTCTAACCTCCACGACTCTTCGAACGGGCATTGCATTTCCTCCAAATTTTTGGAAGCTTTTGCTTGGAAGGCATAAGCAAAGACTATGGGAGACCCACTCCCCAATAATGGGAATAATGTTTGTAATATGCTGTACTGCATGGCTCTCGTAAGGGGCATTGGAAGTTCCTCCGTCCTAATTTTTGGCAGCTTTTGCTTGGAAGGCATATGCAAAGACTATGGGAGACCCACTCCCCAATAATGGGAATAATGTTTGTAATATGCTGTACTGCATGGCTCTTGAAAGGGGCATTGCAAGTTCCTCCGTCCTAATTTTTGTCAGCTTTTGCTTGGAAGGCATAACCAAAGACTATGGGAGACCCACTCCCCAATAATGGGAATAATGATTGTAATATGCTGTACTGCATGGCTCTTGTAAGGGGCATTGCAAGTACCTCTGTCCTAATTTTTGGCAGCTTTTGCTTAGAAGGCATAACCAAAGACTATGGGAGACCCACTCCCCAATAATGGGAATAATGTTTGTAATATGCTGTACTGCATGGCTCTTGTAAGGGGCATTGCAAGTTCCTCCGTCCTAATTTTTGGCAGTTTTTGCTTGGAAGGCATAAGCAAAGACTATGGGAGACTCACTCCCCAATAATGGGAATAATATTTGTAATATGCTGTACTGCATGGCTCTTGTAAGGGGCATTGCAAGTTTCTCCATCCTAATTTTTGGCAGCTTTTGCTTGGAACGCATATGCAAAGACTATGGGAGACCCACTCCCCAATAATGGGAATAATGTTTGTAATATGCTGTGCTGCATGGCTCTTGCAAGGGGCATTGCAAGTTCCTCCGTCCTAATTTTTGGCAGCTTTTGCTTGGAAGGCATAAGCAAAGACTATGGGAGACACACTCCCTAAAAGATGCTGTACTGTATGGCTCTTGGAAGGGGCATTAAAACCGTCTTGTTAAGCTACTGCAACCTCCACCACTTTTCCGATGGGCATTAAAACCGTCTTGTTAAGCTACTGTGACCTCCACCATTTTTCCGAGGGGCATTAAAAGCGTCTTGTAAAGCTACTGTGATCTCCACCACTTTTCTGAGGGGCATTAAAACCATCTTGTTAAGCTACTGGGACCTCCACGTCTCATCTGAGGGGCATTAAAAGTGTCTTGTTAAACCACTCTGAACCCCACAGCTCTTCCAAGGGGCAATGAAATGTTGTTTTTAATTAACTCTAACCTCCACGACTCTTCGAATGGGCATTGCATTTCCTCCTAATTTTTGGCAGCTTTTGCTTGGAAGGCATAAGCAAAGACTATGGGAGACCCACTCCCCAATAATGGGAATGATGTTTGTAATATGCTGTACTGCATGGCTCTTGTAAGTGGCATTACAAGTTCCTCCTTCCTAATTTTTGCCAGCTTTTGCTTGGAAGGCATAAGCAAATACTGTAATATGGGAGACCCACTCCCCAATAATGGGAATAATGTTTGTAATATGCTGTACTGCATGGCTCTCGTAAGGGGCATTGCAAGTTCCTCCGTCCTAATTTTTGGCAGCTTTTGCTTGGAAGGCATATGCAAGGACTATGGGAGACCCACTCCCCAATAATGGGAATAATGTTTGTAATATGCTGTACTGCATGGCTCTTGAAAGGGGCATTGCAAGTTCCTCCGTCCTAATTTTTGGCAGCTTTTGCTTGGAAGGCATAACCAAAGACTATGGGAGACCCACTCCCCAATAATGGTAATAATGATTGTAATATGCTGTACTGCATGGCTCTTGTAAGGGGCATTGCAAGTACCTCCGTCCTAATTTTTGGCAGCTTTTGCTTGGAAGGCATAAGCAAAGACTATGGGAGACTCACTCCCCAATAATGGGAATAATATTTGTAATATTGTAATATGCTGTACTGCATGGTTCTTGTAAGGGGCATTGCAAGTTTCTCCGTCCTAATTTTTGGCAGCTTTTGCTTGGAAGGCATAAGCAAAGACTATGGGAGACACACTCCCCAAAGGATGCTGTACTGTATGGCTCTTGGAAGGGGCATTAAAACCGTCTTGTTAAGCTACTGCGACCTCCACCACTTTTCCGAGGGGCATTAAAACCATCTTGTTAAGCTACTGTGACCTCCACGTCTCTTCAAAGGGGCATTAAAAGCGTCTTCTTAAGCCACTCTGAACTCCACAGCTCTTCCAAGGGGCATTGAAATGTTGTTTTTAATTACCTCTAACCTCCACGACTCTTCCAACGGGCATTGCATTTCCTCCTAATTTTAGTCAGCTTTTGCTTTTCAATGCAAAGGCGAAAACTAAGGGAGACCCACTCGCCAATAATGGGTAGAAGGTTTTTAGTACGCTGTAATCCACATCTGTTTCAAGGGGCATTGCAGTTCCTCATAATTTTTGGAAAGTCTTCCATTCACTGCTTAGGCCAACAGTGCACAGGAGACCCAGTTGCTATAAATGGAAAAAAAGGTTTAGTTAAGGCCCTCTGACCTCTATGTCATTTCCAAGGGGCATTGGAGTGCCTCAAAATTTTTGGTAGGCATTGCCCTATAACTGTGTAGCCGAACCGCTCCTTTTGTTACAGAAACATATCCTACAAGACATATGTGGTTGACTGGCCTGATATTGATGTGAATTATCCCTGTTCCTACTGCACTTTCTCCTTTGCCACCACCTCATTCATCATTTATCACCTGAAGCTTTGTTTTAACTTGAGCCATAGAACTGGGATAGTAGCAGGAAAACATCCAGCAATCCACGGAGGAGGTAGGATATGCGCCAAAACGCTGACCACCTCAGGCCTAGCTGCTACTGCATACATGCGCTTGCATTCCAAGAAAACAAAGCAGATGCTAACTTCTATCATCATCATCATGCTCCTCACCTTGGCACTCTTAACTCCCCTGATGGAGAAGCCAGGGCCCACCGGAGGAGTCTCTTTCTCTGGTGGGCTCGTCCAATGCTGCCCTAAAGCAGGCAGGGCTAAGAAAAGTGTGTGGGGGGAAGTTGACAGGAGAAATAGGGGCGGCTGGGGACCGTTTATGGACACCCGGCCGCCCCCAGGCGGCTGGGGGCCGTGTGTGGACACCCGGCCGCGGGGCGGCTGGGGACCGAGTATGGACACCCGGCCGCCCCCTAGCGGCTGGGGACCGAGTGTGGACACCCGGCCGCCGGGCGGCTGGGGACTGAGTATGGATACCAGGCCGCCAACGCAGCCATGACGTGGTGGCCAGATTCCGCCTCCACATGCCTAAAAGGCCCAATTTCAAGTGCAAGCAAGCAGTATGGTATTGCAGCCTGGGGGTGGGCGGGTGGGTGGCAGGCTGAATACTTGCACTTGCATTGCAAGGAATGGGAGAGGTACAATTGAACACTGCCCTGGGACAAGGACTTGAACGGGGATAGTTGCAAGTCTGCAAAGACAGGTGCAGGGTGGGAGGCATCTTCGCAAGTACCATGAACAGGGGTTAGGCATGCACACACTACAGCAGAATAGGCTGTCCTTCCCACTAAATGCACTAGGGAGGGCATAGGTAATGTTTTGGTATGCGCGCTTAATCTTATGTATAAGGCACACCGGGACAAATAGGGTCGGCTGGGGACTGAGTATGGATACCTCGCTGACGAAGCAGCCATGAGGTAGTGGCCAGCTTTGGCCTCCTCCAAACTAAAAGGTCCCATTTCAAGTGCAAGCTAGCAGTATGGCATTGCATCCTGGGGGTGGGTGGGTAGCAGGCTGCACACTTACGCTTGCATTCCAAGAAAACAAAGCAGATGCTAACTTCTATCATCATCATCATGCTCCTCACCTTGGCACTCTCAACTCCCCTGATGCAGAAGCCAGGGCCCAACGGAGGAGTCTGGTTCTCTGGTGGGCTCGTCCAATGCTGCCCTAAAGCAGGCCGGGCTAAGAAAAGTGTGTGGGGGGAAGTTGACAGGAGAAATAGGGGTGGCTGGGGACCTTTTATGGACACCCGGCTGCCCTCAGGTGGCTTGGGACCGTGTGTGGACACCCGGCCGCGGGGCGGCTGGGGACCGAGTGTGGACACCCGGCCGCCGGGCGACTGGGGACTGAGTATGGATACCAGGCCGCCAACGCAGCCATGACGTGGTGGCCAGATTCCGCCTCCACATGCCTAAAAGGCCCAATTTCAAGTGCAAGCAAGCAGTATGGTATTGCAGCCTGTGGGTGGGTGGGTGGTTTGCTGCATATTTGCGCTTGCATTGCAAGGAATGGGGGAGGTACAATTGAACACTGCCCTGGGACAAGGACTTGCACGGGGATAGTTGCAAGTCTGCATCTTCTGATGCAGCAAGGATGACTTCTGAAGGGCACACTTTTAGGCAGTGATCTGGGAGTCAGAGATGCTTACAGGGGTCTTCCCCATGCTGTTCCCATGTCTTTTCAGCACTGTATGCATGTGTCACACAGCACATGACCAGATAAGGTTGTAAAATGTTAAAATGACATTTCCCGGTGAATGCATTTGTCACGGTTGAAAGCAATACAAAAGTGCAAAAACGCATAAAAAAGGCTACTTGTGAACATAGCCTAAAGTGTGGAGGAGTATTTTTTTGGGGGGTTATTTATTTTACCTTATACACAAGTCTTTACCCTGGAAAGGAACTTCCTTAACATATTTCACAGGAAAGCAGTTTCAGTTTCGTTTTTGAACATTTTATTGTGAGCCCTTAAAAGTGGCTTAATACCTCTGACCACGTTGTTGACAGCAGTGACCTGGGAGTCAGAAATGCTTCCTGGGGCGATCCCCATGCTGTCCCCATGTCATTTGAGCACTGTCACTATCGTTTTGGGCATTTGTTAGGCTTTTAAAAGACTGCCGGGGGTGCCGCCGCAAAAATGCTCGGGTCTCCCATAGACTAACATTGGGCTCGTTGCTCGGGTCGAGCACTCAAGTATCACGGCGAGCTCTGCCCGAGCTTCGAGCACCCGAGCATTTTAGTGCTCGCTCAACACTAATCTTTACATCTTGAATTTCATGACTACAGAGTTGGGCAATGGCCTGATCTGCAATGCATTTTGAGAAATAACGTGCATAAGCAAAACCATGGTTTAGGCCACTGAAGGTCATCATTAAGCATAACTCATACAGCTTTCCCACAGACTGAAAGAGGGGTATCAAGAAGACTTCCAAGAAAGCCAAGACTTTCCTGTCCTCACCAAGAGGACGACTGTCCATGTTCTCCTCCTCATTCTCCTCATTATCACCCAATCTGCATTGAGATGAAATGAGGCTGGGCTGTGCAGCATCACCCTGTATAGTTCCTTGCTTCTCCTGCAATGCCTCTTTAATTGTGAGCAGCGAGTGTTTCATTAGACAGAGAAGCGGGCTGGTGACGCTAATTAATGCGTCATTGCCGCTCACCATCTTGGTGGAGTTCTCAAAGTTTTAGAGGATGGCACAGTTGTCAGACATCCATGCCCACTCATGTGCTCTTATGTGAGGAGACTGATCTGAATTCCAATGGGCGTGTTGAAGCTGGTACTCAACAACTGTCCTCTGCTGCTCACAAATCCTTCCCAACATCTGCAACGTTGATTTCCAATGTGTGGTGACATCGCACACCAGTCGGTAAGCTGCAAGCGCTGCTGAAGCACTGCCAAGGTGGTAGAATCTGTAGCTGACTTTCAGAAATGAGCACACACGTGGCGCACTTTCACAAGCAGCTCTGGCAGATCTGGGAAGGTTTTGATAAACCGCTGAACCACTAAGTTGAACACATTTCGTGCTCGCTCATCACTAATGTGTACCCCTGTAAGGAGAACAATATCTGCACCAAAGAATTTAAAGATGAAATGTAGCCTGCTTTATATACCACTTTAGTAAGAAAACCAGTTTCAATTTTACTATGTGAACCCCTGTGTGGAGAAAAATATCAGCACCAAAGAATTAATTTCACTAGAGTATAACTATTTTAATGGGGACTGACACCTCTTCCACTACAGCCAACCCAGCAGATGGAGACCCAAACAGGAGTGCTTACATTTCCAAAATTAGGGTTAACATCTGCAGTAGTAACAGCAGGCACAGAAGCCACACTAAACATATCATAGACTGCAATTACGCGAGATCAGTGCAGCACACTAAAAACTACAGCATCGCCTAGTCTGTACAGTCCTTGATGAAAATTAGGTGGTCTACACTTTCAGTGGACAGCCGGCTGCGCTTATCCATCACAACACCACCAGTAATACTGAAGACACGTTCTGAGAGAACGTTGGCTGCCCGGCATGATAAAACCTCCAATGAGTGGAAGGCGAGCTCAGGCCACTCATCCATTTTTGAAGACCAAAATGTCAAAGGATCCAAACCCTCCCTGATGGTATTGATATTAAGCTCTAAATACTCCTGCACCATCCTCTCCAATTGTTCACCACGTGTCAGACTTGTACTCTGTTGTGCTGGTGTATGAGCTGGTCTAAAACATGCAGAAAGGACTCACAGAAATTGCTTCTGCCACTTAGACTGCTGCTGATGATGTTAATGTTTTGGTGTTAACAAATTGATGTGCCGGAGGTTGGAAGTGTAGAGCTGCGATGCACACTGTGTGGCTCTCTGCTGACTTTGGGAAAACCTCTCTTAAGGTTGTGTAAAAGCGTGTTTCGATACTCCAGCATTCGCGGATCACTTTCCAGGGCGGGAAGCATCTGGCAAAATGTACTCTTATAATGAGGATCTAACAGTAGCAAACCAGAAGTCAGCAGTATTTCGAATCATAACTATACGGGGATCATGTTACAGATAATGCAGCAAAATGGCACTCATATGTCGGGCTCTTCCATGAGGTCCAAGCCCATACTGTTTTGGTGGCTGGGTAACTCTGATGCTTGTTTCCTCCATCCCCTCCTGCCAAGCACGAACAATAGAGAGAGGATGATTATCCTCTTCATCTCCTGACAGTTGCTTGTCCATCACCTCTTCCTCCTCCATTTGTTCCTTGGCTCTTGCACCTTCACTAACAGTTTGTCTGGTATCACTAGCCCCCCTCGATCGCAGTAATCTACCGTCCCTTGGCACCCTGAGATGTCTGCTACTTTATCACGTTAGTAAGAGAAGTATTTTTGTAGTGTGGATGAGGCTGTTATAACGTAGAAGATATGCTCCAAACAATTTCAAACTCAGATCTAGCCTGCTGTATCACATTTGTCACAGAAATGTTTTTTTTTTTACTCTGCATACAGCTGAATTTCAACGCCACAAAATGACAAGTTGGCTTATGGCATGCTGCGTCAAGTTACTCACAGAAAAAAATATTTTTTTTTACTCTGCATACAGCTGAATTTCACACCCACAAAATGACAAGGTTGGCTACTATGGCTTGCTGTAGCACTTTAGCAACTGAAAAAAATAGCTTTTTGTACTCTGCAGGAGCTCTACATACAGCTGAATTTTAACCCCAAAAAATTACAAAGTGTGCTACTATGGCTTGCTGTATCAGGTTAGCAACTGGAAAAAATAGATTTTTAAAGGTGTACTCATAATAATAATAATGATAATAATAATAATTATTTTATTTTTATAGCGCCAACATATTCCACAGCACTTTACAATTTTAGGGGGGACTTATACAAACAATACAGAAAAATTTCTCAAATCAAAAGGAGTGAGGGCACTGCTCGCAAGCTTAAGGCCCTGTCACACATAACGAGATCGCTAGCGAGATCGTTACTACGTCACGGTTTTGAGATCGCTGGAGAGATCGTTGGGGAGCCGTCAAACATGCAGAACTTGCCAACGATTTCGGCCGCCCCAGCGATCTAACTAACGATCTCGTTGGTCGTTGGGGCGCTTTCACACAGCAGCTATTTCAACGATCCACACCTTGATAGGAACTGTACTGTGTCACAAAGGCGTGCATAAAATCACTTTTCCGCCCCCTCATCTCCGATTGGTGGACGCTACTGCGTTCTGATTGGCGGCAGGTTTAAAATAAGGCGACATTGCAGCAATTCCGTTCCTTTGTTCCTATCTGCGCTCTGCTTTCGGATCGTAGCAGTGTTCTCCGGGCAAGATTCGTCCATCTGGGATTTGTTAAGGCCCTGTCAGCGTCCTAATTTTTGGATCCTAGTAGCGTTCTACAGCTGTGATTCCATTCATCTGGGCTTTGTTCCTGACAAGCGTTCTGGTTTGTGGATTTTCTTCAGCTGTGACTCAAAATCGATTTTTTGGTTCTTCAGGCAGCTATATTGCTTTGTTTACACGGTAAGTTATTTTAGTGGGTTTTTGCCACACCCAACAAGTATACATTTGCTTATGCATCAGAGGCCATTTTTAAGGGGGTCAACAAATGGTGTGCAGTATTTTTTACTATGTTTTAAAATGTTTCATGTATGCTCACTGTATGCTATCCTTTTTCAGATGGCTTTCAAAAGTGAAGAGTTTGTGAGGGAAATGATTGACCTCTACCGCTCCCTGCCGTGCCAATGGCAAATAAAATGAACAGACTACTGCAATAGAAAGAAAATGAGGGAGGCATATCAGCAATTGATTGCCCTCTTTAAAAGGCATGGCCCCAACGAGAAGGTGGATGAAGAGCTGGTGAAGAGAAAAATCCAGGGTCTACGCACCGTATATAAGAAAGAACTCAACCGGGTGGAGAAGTCAAAGAAGTCGGGTGCCGGCACAGATGAGGTTTATGTGCTGACATTATGGTATTATGACTTGCTTGCCTTCACCCGTGACCAGGAGCTACCTCGGCGAATGGTGTGTACGATGCGGCCGACCCCGGAAGAAGACCCTGATATCCGGACTGACTCCTCTGTTGAAGATGTTAGTACCTTCTTTGCTTCCCTGTAAATAGTATTTATACTTTCAATGTACATGCCATAGTTTAGCCGCCCCTCATATTTGTTTTTTAGTGCACATGTACCCATGCTGGTCATAACATACCTGCTGGATGTTGTAACCAAATCTTAACTTTAATTTTGTGTTCCCACAGCACCATCGGCAAGATGACGACATCCCGGCTACGGAACGTGGTATGGAGGAGGCGAGTGTGCTGTCAAGGAATGAGGAACCTATGGCATCGGCAAATGAAGACCCTATGGCCTCTACAAGTGAAGACCTTGCGCCTCGGCGACAAAGAAAATCAAGGAAAAGAAAGGCCAGCTTGCCGCCATCGCCAGATCTAATATCACTGGCGAACAAGATTCTACTGCTGCAGACCCAGGCCAAGCGGGACAACTTTGCAACATTTGCTGGCGAGAGACTACAGAGGCTGGATGACCGACAGAGGGCGCACGCAGAAAGGGTCATGTTTGAGACTTTAAATAAAGCGGCAGCCGGTGAACTTAATGAAACTTCTACTGTACATACTCTGATCGACCCTGGCCCTTTTCAACAACATTCTTGGTCCCATATGCCGGACCCACTTCGCAGCGCACCAGTGCAGAGGATCCGGCATCCACAAAGCCTTGCCCCCCCCCCCCTCAGTATCCCATGTGTTCGGATTCTTTTGTTTCCCCCAGGCATGGATACACAAATACAGGCAATCGATATGAAGAACTGTAGTGATGTTTCATTTCAATTTTTGTTATCATTTTGTAAATATTGTTAATTTAATACTTATTTAAATTGTTAAAATTGTTCACATTTTTGTTTGTTTATAAAAAAAAGGTTTTATTGTCCTCTTTTTTAACTTTACCCCTGCCCTCTGATCTCCCCCTGATTGAAATAAAAATGTTTTTTTGTTGTCTTATTTTCTGCTTTACCTCTTCCCGAGGGTGGGACCCCTCACCCCTGCCCTCCGATCCCTTCCCAATCTCCGTTCCCTCCCCTCCATTCCCTACCCTCTATTCCCATCCCTGCTCTCCGCTGGTGATCACCTCCTCCCCTTCTCCTCTTCCCGCTCCAGGCTTCATCACCTGTCTTCTGTCTTCTCCCTGTGTCCTCTGGTCTTCTTCACAGCTGGTCTTCTTCCCCTCCTCTTCCTACTTCCCTTGTTTTAGTCTTTGGGGTCATAGTCATGGTGCACTGTATGGCAATGATTTGCCATACCATGCACCATGAGTCTGACTCTGATTATAGGTTGTATATACTAGAGTCTTGATAGGGCGTTGATCCAGGGAACTAGTCTGATTGCCGTATGTGGAGTCAGGAAGGAATTTTTTTCCCCGAAGCGGAGCATGTTTTTTTTTGCCTTCCTCTGGATCAACATGTTAGGTCTTCCTTCAACTTTTCATACTATGTTCCTATTCTTTCCTATTCTTTCCTCTTCTCTCTTCTTCTTGAATTAGCTGGCATCTGTGAAAGCCGACTTCAGACGGCTTTCCTGCCCCCACACAACATCAGCTGATAACCTCAATTAGCAGGCGGCTATGAAAGCCGACTTCAGACGGCTTTCCTGCCCCCACACATCAGCTGATAACCTCACTTAGCAGGCGGCTATGAAAGCCGACTTCGGAGTCGACTTTCCTGCCCCCCGCACAACATCAGCTGATAACATCAATTAGCAGGCGGCTATGAAAGCTGACTTCAGACGGCTTTCCTGCCCCCACACAACTTCAGCTGATAACCTCAATTAGCAGGCGGCTATGAAAGCCGACTTCGGAGTCGACTTTCCTGCCCCCCGCACAACATCATGCTCCCCTGACCTCAACCCCATTGAGAACCTCTGGAGCATCATCAAAGGAGTGTCTATGATGGCGGGAGGCAGTTCACATCTAAGCAACAGCTCTGGGAGGGTATTCTGTCCTCATGCAAAACAATTCAAGCAGAAACCATCCAAAACCTGACAAATTCAATGGACAAGAGAGTTCAGAAGCTCCTTTCGGACAAGGGGTCCTATGTGCAAATGTAACATCACCTAGAATAAAGTTTTGAGTTGAAAACTGTTTGATTTCAGTTTGTAATAACCTGCTAATGCTTATAATTTAAAAAATGACCATTTTTTTGTTCTTTATTAAAATGAAAAGGTTGAAAACTCTGCTGTGCATAATAATTTGGAACATGCATTTTGAGTGCAGTTTGAGTGTTTTATTTTTTAAAAAATATACTGTTATCATAGGCAGTTTGTACAAAAAACTTTCAATTGTACTCTAATAGTTATTTGACTGGAAAATTACAATGACTGCAATTCATATAGGTAATTTGGGAAAATCTGAGAAAATATTATTTGCATAATAATTTGGAACACAGTGTAAAGTATATATAGAATATGTGTGTATATGTATAGTGTATATCTGTTATGTGCTGTACATATAGTTTTGTAATTCTCGTGTCGCCATAATAGGGATCAGCTCTAAGCGCAGTTTATGTCTGTCTGCATTATACATTAGGACCTGTTCATACTGTTTTTCTTTACTGCCTGAATCCCCTATGGAGCCATAGACTGCAATGACAGGAATTGAGTTAACATGAATTCCACATGATTTTTTTTCTGAACGTGTCCGTTAGATCTAACAGCCACAGAAAAGTGAACACTTTTAGAAGAAAAAACACAAACAAACTTTAAGGCTATGTGCGCACGTTCAGGATTTGAAGCAGAAATTTCCTGTGCATTTCTGCATATCCTTGGCAGGAAAAACGCTGCGGAAAAAAAACGTGCTGTTTTGCCGTGTTTTTAATGCAGTTTTTGTACATCAATGAATGCTTTTTGGAGCTAAATAACATTATTTGGTGTGATATTGCTTAAACCCTTGGATTACCATCAGAACTGGGGTGAGTATATTGGTTAATTTAAACGATTAAAGAATGTGTCTGTTGTATTTCTAATAAAGTGTTTACTCTGTGTCTGTGTGTTTATTTAACTCTTTACTTTAATTAGGTTTGATTAGGTTTTGAAAAGGTCTGCTTGACATCTTGTCATCACCACACAAAAGGGCTAGGTGTCAACTAATCCCAGACTCCCAATCTTCATTAGCATTTCCATTCATGTAATTTATGCGGCAGCTGTGAGCTGCTATTTTTAGCATGGGAAGGTGCCATTTGCAAACATGGTCCTTGGCCATTATTAACAGGTTACAGTTGTTTCGTTAGCCACTATGTCCCCCCGATCAGCACTCAGAAGCACTTTGGACGCAGCGTATTTTTGCTGCATCCAAAACGCGGTGTTCTAATGCCGCACTTTTGTTGTCATTACATGCGGATCTACCGCATATAATGACACTTCAAATCGATCAAAATCGGCAGCGGAGACTAGCGTGTCTGCTACAGAAATTGACATGGTGCAGGTGAGTTTGCGTACGTGGCCGCGATCAGGAGCCGCTGCAGGTTTGACACTATATGCTTACGCAGCTTCAAACCCGCAGCGTCCAGATGTTACAGCATAGTGGATGGGATCTATAGAAATCCCATGTCCACTATGCATGCATCAGAGGCTGCGGATCACTCGCGAACACTGACATGTGGCGCGTCTTTCAGGACCGCAGCATGTCAAATTATCTTGCTGAGTCGCTAGTCTCCGCAACAGAAATTTGACCACTAGAATATATAGAATGCGGTAAATCCGCATGGTTCAGTGAACACATGTGGATTTACCTGCGTTCAATAGAATGCATCGTTTTGGACACAGCAAAAAATATGAGTCCAAAGTTCTGCTACGTCCGGATCGTGGGCACAGAGCCTAACATTTTTTTAAAAAATGGCGATTACAGGGGAACGCCCCCAAAAAAATTGATGTGGGGTCCCTCTATAAAATCTAACCAGCAAAGGCTAAACAGACAGCTGCGGGCTGATATTAATAGCCAGGGAAGGGGCCATGGACACTAGCCCCCTCCGCAGTCCCAGAAATGGCCCTACCATAAAATGCGCCAAATCTGGCGCTTAGCCTCCGCTTTTCCCACTGCCCTGTAGCGGTGGCGAGTGGGGTAATGGGGTTGGGGTTCATGTCAGCTTTGTATTGGCGGTTGATGTGAAGCCCAGGTTAGTAATGGAGGGCATCTATAAGACGCTCCCATTACTAACTGCGTAGTAAAGTTTTTGCCGCTTTTTCAATAAAGACACGGCCAGAATAAATTATTTTAATGAAATAAAAAACACATGTTTTTTTTTAAAAAATGTATTTTATGCCCAGTCCCAAATTCCTCAATCTTCTGAAGAAAAAGTAAAAAAAATAAACAACCATATCCTTCACCTGTCCGCCGTCACGACGCAGTCCACGATTACCGCCAGCAATTGTCCCTCGGCGATCCGGGTCACTTCTACAGCAGTGACACCAGCAATCACTGATGTCACTGCTCTAGAAGACAGCAATGTATACTGACAAGAGTGTAAAATCACCCCTGTCAGTATACATTGCTGCTGGAGTGAGGTCACTGGGGTTCATCAGCTGAAGATCAGCTGATCAGCCCCGGTGACCTCTGCACCATGGGAACATTCTTCAGAATGTTCCCACAGTGAAGTCACGAAGTCACGTGAGTGATCAGCTGATCGCTCACATGACCACAGGTCCTGGCATCACAGTACACTTCTGGGAGCGAGCGCGCTCCCAGCAGTATACTGCCGGCCCACGGGAGGAGAGCATCGCTGGGACTGAGGACCAGGAGGACACCAGACAGGTGAGTATAAGGTTTTCTTTTATTTTTAGAATAAAAGAATCATAGAATCATAGAATGGTAGAGTTGGAGGGGACCTCCTGGGTCATCTGGTCCAACACCCTGCTCAAAGCAGGATTCGCTAAATCATCTCAGACAGATGTCTGTCCAGCCTCTGTTTGAAGACGTCCATTGAAGGAGAACTCACCACCTCTCGTTCCTGTTCCACTCATTGATCACCCTAACTGTCAAAAAGTTTTTTCTAATATCTAATCTGTGTCTCCTCCCATTCAGTTTCATCCCATTGCTTCTAGTCTTTCCTTGTGCAAATGAGAATAAAGATGATCCTTCTACAATGTGACAGCCCTTGACATATTTGTAGACAGCTATTAAGTCTCCTCTCAGTCTTCTTTTTTGCAAGCTAAACATTACCAAATCCTGTAACCGTTCCTCATAGGACATCACCATTTTGGTCGCTCTTCTCTGAACTTGCTCCAATTTGTCGATGTCTTTTTTAAAATGTGGTGCCCAAAACTGGACGCAGTATTCCAGATGAGGTCTGACCAAAGAGGAGTAAAGTCCGATAATGACTTCACGTGATCTAGACTGTATGCTTCTGTTAATACATCCCAGAATTGTATTTGCCTTTTTCGCTGCTGCATCACAATGTTGACTCATGTTCAGTCTATGATCTATTAGTATACCTAAGTCTTTTTCACATGTACTGTTGCTTAGCTCTATTCCTCCCATTTTGTATATGCTTTTTTCATTTTTATTGCCCAGATGTAGTACTTTGCATTTTTCCCTGTTAAACACCATTCTGTTAGTTGCTGCCCACTGCTCCAGTTTATTTAGGTCTTTTTGAATCCTCTCTCTCTTTTCTCTAGTATTAGCTATCCCTCCTAGCTTTGTGTCATCAGCAAATAAAATCAGTTTACCCTCAATTCCTTCATCTAAATCATTGATAAAGATGTTGAACAATATAGGTCCCGGGACAGAGCCCTGTGGTACCCCACTTGAGACATTCATCCAACTAGATGTGAAGCCATTTACGACCACTCTTTGAGTCCGATCACTAAGCCAGTTATGAATCCACCTAACAGTTGCCTTGTCCATTCCATACTTGGTAATTTTTTCAATAAGGATGGTGTGAGATACTTTGTCAAATGCTTTGCTGAAGTCAAGATATACTATATCTACAGCATTTCCCTGATCCACCCAGTCAGTGATTCTGTCATAGAAGGAAATTAAGTTAGTCTGACATGACTTGTTAGTTACAAAACCATGCTAACTCTGGTTAATCACTTTATTCTTATCCAGGTACTTACATACATGTTGTTTAATAATTTGTTCGAAGATCTTTCCTGGTATAGAAGGCAGACTCACCGGCCTATAGTTCCCTGGGTCCACCTTCTTCCCTTTTTTGAAGATAGGAACAACATTTGCTCTTCTCCAGTCTTCTGGGACTTCTCCTGTTCTCCAAGAATTTTCAAAGATTATGGAGAGTGGTTGTAAAATTTCTTCTACAATCTCCTTCAGTACTCTGGGGTGCAATTCATCTGGACCTGGAGACTTGAACTCATTTATGTTAGCTAAATATTCCCTCATAATCTCTCTGTTTAAAGATAACTTGGATTCTTCTATTCCTTTAATAGGACAGTGAAGATCAGTTGATGTTACATTTTCTTTCTGAGAGAAATCAGATGCAAAATAGGAATTAAAAAGTTCTGCCTTCTCAACATCATTTCTTACCATTTCCCCATTTTCATCCTGTAAAAATCCTATAGCATCTTTGACTTTTCTTTTACTTTTGACATACCCCCAAAATCCTTTTTTATTGCTTTTGACATCTCTTGCAAGCCTTAATTCATTGTCAGCTTTAGCTAACATGATACGTGCCCTACGGGTTCTGCAGACTGCATTATAATCTTCTTTAGATATGCCTCCCTCTTTCCATTTGATAAACATTTCTTTCTTTCTTTTTAGCATGTGTTTAAGTTCTGTGTTCATCCATCCTGGTTTCCTTAAATGCTTCCCATTCTTCCTACTTTTCGGGATTGTTAACAATTGTGCTTTGAGAATCTCATTTTTAAAAAGTTCCCATCCTTCCTGGACATTTTTGTCCTTAAGGACATCCGCTTAAAATCTGCCTTTCTGAAATCTAACCTTGAAGTTTGAGTCTTCACATGTCTTCCTCCTCTAGTTATCCAAAATTCTATAATAGCATGATCGCTGCCTCCTAGGGTCCCAGCCACTTTTACCTCCTCAACCATTTCCTCCCTGTTTATAAGAATTAGATCCAAAGTAGGAGATCCCCTTGTTTTCTCCCCTACCTTTTGGAAGATAAAGTTGTCAGCAAGAGAGGATAAGAATTTGCTTGACCTGTTAGCTTTACTTGAGAGAGATTCCCAACAAATGTCTGGATAGTTGAAATCTCCCATGACCACTACGTCATATTTTTTGGAGAACTTGGTCATTTGATACATAAAGAGTTCATCCATATCTTCAGCTTGCCCAGGTGGCCTGTAGTAAATGCCTACAATGGTGTCCTTTCTGTTGTTCTCTCCTTGTATTCTTACCCAAACAGTTTCCACAGAACTCCCAGTCTCTGAAGCTTCAATCTCTGTGCAGATATTCGCTTTTCTAACATACAATGAGACACCTCCTCCTCGTTTATCAAGTCTGTTTCTTGCAGATAAGTTGTATCCTTTTAGCCTTGTATTCCAATCATGTGTATGGTCCCACCAAGTTTCAGTGATTCCAATGACATCATATTTCTTTTCCTACGTTAGTAGTTCCAATTCTCCTTGTTTGTTGCCCATGCTTTGTGCATTTGTATAAAAACATTTTAGTTTGTGATTGGTTTCTCTTCCTCCCATATTTTTATTATTTAGATTTTTTTGTCTTTGTTCTTCCTTTCCACTTCCAATAGCAGAGATCTCAATAGTATTTGTCAGCTGTATGGCTTTTTCTGGCCTTTTGCTTCCCTTCCCACATTGTTCTGGTATAAAGCTCTCCTGATGAGTGTAGCAAGGCGACTTCCAAATACATGTTTTCCAGTCTTCGTAAAGTGCACCCCATCTCTAGCAAGTAGTCCATCATATAGGTAATTCATTCCGTGATCCAGAAATCCAAATCCTTGTTGACGGCACCATCGACGTAGCCAGTTGTTCACCTGTAGAATCTTATTCCACCTCATTGTTCCATGGCCATCCACTGGGAGGATGGATGAGAAGACCACCTGCGCTCCCAATTCTTTCACTTTCTTGCCTAAGTCTTCAAAGTCACTGCAGATGGTTTCCAGGTCCTTTCTTGCGGTGTCATTTGTCCCCACATGTATTAGCAGGAATGGGTAGTGATCTGTAGGTCTGAAGAGTCTTGATATCCTGTCAGACACATCTTTAATTTTTGCTCCTGGAAGACAGCACATTTCTCTGGAGGTTATGTCTGGTCTGCAGATAGCGCCCTCTGTTCCTTTCAACAGGGAATCCCCCATGACCACCACTCTCTGTTTTTTCTTCACAACATTTTTCTTTCTCCATCCAGGAGCATTTTGAGGGCTTACAAGGTTCTTCATTGTGGGCAAAGTCTTATCTTGTTGTATTTCTTCATGGTTCTCCTGCGTGAGAGCCTGGTACTGGTTCCTGAGCAGTATGGGTGCTGACTGCCTCTCGATCCTCCTGCTTCTGTGGGTCACATGCTTCCATTCCTCTGTTTCGTCAGGTGCAGTTCGAATTTCTTCTCTTTCTGAATCATGAAGAGATAATTCTGCTCTGTCTAAGAACTCTTCACCTTCCTTAATGATTTTCAAGGTAGTTAACCTCTCTTCTAGATTTTGCAACTTTTCCTCCAACAGGGACACAAGCTTGCATTTCTGGCATGTGAAGTTTGGCTTTTCCACTGGCAAGTCTGTGAACATGTAGCAGGATATGCAGCTCACCAAATGGCTCCTGGACTCTTCCACGTTCTTATTGTTAATGTGTTATGAAAACAGTGAAAAAACGCTCCAAAAGTTTACCGATGTCCTCCTTTCAGCTCCAACGGCCAAAATCCAGTGTTCTTTGAGCTCGCGGAGACTCTTCACTTATCCCAAAATGCAGTGGGAATATGCAAATTGTCTCCTCAGGACTCCTCCCCATTTTTTTTTTTTATTTTTTTTTACCAAGGGCCCAGCCGCAGCGCTCTCGCTTTTTTCAGCGGGAGTGGCTGTCGGATGAGAGGAGTGGTAGTCCCCCTCTCCTGATCCCTGGGTATCACCCACACCGTGTTTCTGCCGCAAATTTGCACCTATTTGCTTTAATTTAAACGCAGCACATCCTATTATTCCTGCGGTTTTGTTGCGCTTCCGTTCAAGCCAATGGGCTCAAATTCGCTTCGGAAACGCCCGAACAATGGTCATGCTGCGGTCTTTTCCGCAATGGTAATCCTGAGCAAAAATTTCCGCATCATGTGCACAGCACACCAGGATTACCATTGCTATAGCTGGCAGATCTATTAACAATCGTTTTTGCAGTGGAAAAAGAGCCACGGAAACGCATTAAAAACGCTTTGTGTGCACATAGCCTAAGAAAATAAGTCAGACGGTCAATTTCAGAAAAAACAAACAATTGAAATCCATTTGACCTCCGCTTGTGTCATTGTATGTGGCCCCGTCGGGAATTTGTGGGAATCCTACTTTAGGGGGATTCAGGCAGAGCCCCCGGATGCACCACAGAAACACAGTGTGAACAGGACTTAGTATGGAATAGTGCAGTCTACTGTACTATTGCAGACTATCCCAGATCCCAGTACACCAGACAGACACCGACCAAAAGACCTTTTTATTTAATTTTATTTTTTTTATTATAAATCTGTTGCATGTCATTTCTTTCAGCATTTTTGTAGCATTTTTTTTCCTTATTCAAATGAATGGGAAACAAAAATGCAAGTTGAAAGGCTGCAAAAAAGCTGAATTTTCCTTGTGAACACTCTGGTTTTTGATGCAGAACAATAAGCAGCAAAAATGGTGAATGTGAACAGACCCTACAAGGGGTTTCTGACAATGTAAAAATAATTAGCATGAAATGATAAATCCCCCGCGGCTCCAGAACTGATGCTCCGGGGGTCTCTGCCAGTCTTAGCACTTGGCTGCAGTGATTTTGTGACTGGACCTTCTGTTATAGCTGCAAAGTGAATAATGACCATCAGGGACCCCAGAGCATCGACACCAGAGCCAGAGCGGATTTAGCAGGGGAGTTTGGGGGACATATAGGACTTTTGTTTATTGCTTTTTATTCTGCCATTTGTGAGGTAGGATGTACAAAAAGACGGCAATTCTGCTAATGTTTTCTATTCTTTGACTTCCTTCACACGACCGTGTTTCCGATACGTGTGGCATTTTTTTCACAGATGCCACATTTACCTTTACATGTACTTTTTCTTTTCTTTTCTTTTCAAAATTCTTTTTATTAACGTATAAAGAATCAAACAAGATGAATACAAAACCATGTCAAGCTGTTTCAATACGAAAGTGGTGTCTGCTGTAGCACAAACAGATGCGTCAATCGGTAGAGAGATTTTTATGAGAGGGTTAACTAAATCGTGGCATGTCGGTTCAGGTGTGTTGTGTATGCACAGTCCGCGTGGCCGACAGAGAGATGGTATAGTTCTTTTAGTATTAGCATTCAAGATATGCGGGGAGTTCATGGCTGTGCGCCGAGCTCCATGGAAGCATGCCCTACTCATAAGTCCGTGCCACATAGCACCACGGTAATTCTGTTCATCTTTAAGATAAATGCAAAACATTTAAAACAATATGAAAGAGAGAGTAAAGGAAGAAGAAGAAGAAGGGGCAGAAAGTAGAGATCAAAAGATTAGAAACTAGATAGGGGAGGGGAGGCATCTTTAGTCTGAAGGTTTCCCAGGGTTGGATTAATGCTTCTTATGAATGCTCTGTCGATTTAGTGGAGAGATAGTCTAGCCAGGGTCGCCAAGTATTTATGAGGGTAGTCTTTGAATGGTTCACTAAGGCTGCTAGTTCGGCTACATGATATAAGGAATGAATTCTCTCCCTCAGTTGTATTTGTGTGGGAAGAGTGGGAGATTTCCAATACAACGGAACAAGCAGCTTCGCTGCGCTTAAGATATGTTGAGCTAGTAGCGACGCCTTCTTGTGGCCAGGCCAGGTCGGAAAGTGCAGTAGGGCTATTTCTGGGTTTAAGATAAGGTCTCTTCTTAAGACTTTCTGAATGAGGGCTTCCACCTGCTTCCAGTACGGAGCTAAGACTGGGCACAGCCACCACAAATGAAAGTAATCGGCAGTGGTTGCTCCACACCTCCAGCAAACTGACGAGTGGCTAGTGTCCCACGCCCGAGCCTGAGTAGGCGTGATTTACCATCTCGTTACGATCTTAAATGAGTTTTCTTGTGCTCTCACGCACTGAGTCGGGCCATGTGAGTAATTATAGATGTGTTGGGTCTGTGCAGGTGTGAAGTGATATCCCAAATCTTTTTCCCATCGCATGATGTATGCTCTCTTGAGACAAGTGTCTGTGGTTAATATGGTCCGGTAAATTGTAGAGATGATTTTTTTTAGGTCTCGTGGATGCTGCACAGAGAGTCTCAAATGCAGTCAGACCTCTGGAAAGATCTGAGATTTTTAGGAGCAGACGGAGAATATCCCTGATGGAATTGTATTGAACAAAATGCAGTGTTGAAAGGCCAGGCAATTTTCGGAGTTCCGCCAGTGAGAGGAGTGCTCCATGTCGAAAAAGTTGGTCAATAGAATAGGTAGAGAATTTATTATCCGCTTGCAGTCTCATGCCAGGTATATTTACTAGATGTGCTAGGAGGTCAGAGAGCGTGGAAAGGGTTGGTGCCAGTGATTACATCGCTCCCTGCCAAAATTTTCAAAGTGGCTTTAGTGTAGGGATTTGTAAGGGGTAATTTCTGCTTCAATTGGGAGTGTATTAGGAAAATTGATCTGAGGCTGTGGGGTGCAAGGAACTCCTCCATCTTTAACCATTCCTTGTCTTTTGAGCGCCTAAATACATCCACTATTCTAGAGAGCTGTGCCGCTCTATAGTATAACTTGATGTCCGGTGCCCCCATTCCTCCAAGAGATTTAGGTAGAGACAGGGTACGGTGTGATATGCGTGATTTTTTGCAGTTCCACATATACTTTGAGAATAGAGAGTTTACTTTGGAATACATGTACTTTTTAACCTATGGTGCTGCACATGTCTGTGTTTTTCCGGCAGCACAAGGGCCAATACAAGTCTATGGGTCCGTATAAACATGCCATCTGTGTGCCATCCGTGTGCCACCCATGTGCTGTATGGGTTTAACATTGAAAGTATATAAGAAGCTTTGTAATTTCATTTCCGGTATCCATACCTAAAAAACACGTACGGCACACAGATGACACACTGATTGAAAACACTGATGACATCGGTACCGGTGTAACACATACGTGTTTTTGACAGACGTGTGAAAGGGGCCTAACAGTGTTGTTGGTGGAATATTTCAGGTTTGGGGGCTCCACTTTGAATTTTTCCCAGGGCCCCAATTTATCTAAAACAGTCCCCGATCACCGTCATGTGATCAGTCACATGATCAGGAGCGGAGCTCCAGGGCTCTCTGCTCAGTGTCTGCAGGACAATGATGTGCTGGATGATGTATAGTATTAGTCCACGGCCCCACTATCAGTATATGGTCAGTATTCAGTCGGTATTTTTCTCAGAAGTGGGTGATAAACGCAGAATTGGTGACTTGTTTCTATTACACCTTTTCTCGGATTGTTCCTCACCGGGTTTTGGCTCCCACTCCTGAGAAAAAATACTGACCGAATACGGATAGTGGAGACATGGCCTTAAAGAGGAGCCGTGTGTGTAATGTGCACTGAGCAGAACCGCGTGTGTAATGTGCGGAGCGGAGAGGATTGATGCTGCGGACACAGTGTGAGGAGTGGACAGGATTGGTGTGGACACAGTATGATAAGTGGAGAGATTGGTGTTGTAGACAACAGTATGAGGAGAGGGGGATTGGTGCTGCGAACACAGAATGAGCTGGGGTGAGTAGTACTGTGGACAGTATGTGGAGAGGGGAGTTTGGTGCTGCGGACACAGTACAAGGAGCAGATGGATAGGTGCTGCAGACACAGTGTGATGAGTGGGGGGATTGGTGCTGTGGACATAGTATGAGGAGAGGGGGGATTGCTGTTGTTGACAAAGTATGAGGAGCGAGGAAGATTGGTGCTGCAGACACAATATGAGGAGCAGACAGATTGGTGCTGCGGATATGAGGAGCAGGGAGGAATTGATGCTGCGGACACAGTGTTAGGAGCAGAGGGGATTGGTGTGGACACAGTATAAGTGGACAGATTGGTGTTGCAGATAACAGTATGAAGAGAGGGGGATTGGTGCTGCGAACACAGTATGAGGAGTGGGGGGATTGGTGCTGAGGAAACAGTATGAAGAGTGAGGGGGATTGGTAAGGACAGAGAATGAGGAGCGGAGGTGGAATTGGTGCGGACACAGTATGAGGGGAGGGGGATTGATGCAAGCACAGTATAAGAAGCCTAGTGGGGTGGGTGGGATTGGTGCAGATACAGTGTGTGGAGCCAGGGTGACCTGTGAGGAGACACTATGAGTAGGAGGGGGAATTGGTGCGGACACAATATGAGGAGCGGAGGGAGTATTGGTGACGAGAACACAATGTGAGGAGCAGGGGCGATTGGTGTGGACACAGTATAAGAAGTGGGGGGATTGGTGCTGCAGACAGTATAAGGAAAGGGGGATTGGTGCTGTGAACACGGAATGGTGCTGCGGACAGTATGGGGAGCGGGTGGATTGGTGCGGCGGACAGTATGAGGAGTTGGAGTATTGGTGCAGAAGACACAGTATGAGGAGCAGGGGTCTCCTGTATTGACTAGGGACTGTGGGCACTTACCCGGTCCCTCAAACTAGGGGGCGTCCTTGGGTATTCCTGTCCCCTGGTTTACACCAGAAGGTGAAGATGTCAGGGTCACGTACCTTGCTATGCTCCTATCTAAACCCTTATCTGTTCCCTCACTCACACAGGGAGGTGTGAGGCTCAAAAGTATAGGATTACACTAATCAGACTGACAGGGGTAGACAGGGATAAAAAAACTACAATCATACAAATACAAGTGCATCTCACAAAATTAGAATATCATCAAAAAGTTAATTTTTCAGTTTTTTAATACAAAAAGTGAAACTAATTTATTATATAGAATCATTACAAACAAATTGATCTATTTCAAGTGTTTATTTCTGTTAATGTTGATGATTATAGCTTACAGCCAATGAAAAAACAAGTCATTATCTCAGTAAATGAGAATAATTGACAAAAAACACCTGCAAAGGCTTCCTAAGCATTTAAAAAGGTCCCTTAGTCTGTTTCCGTAGGCTTCACAATCATGGGGAAGACTACTGACTTGACAGCTGTCCAGAAGGCAGTCATTGACACAGTCCACAGTCAAAGAGTTCCAATTGTCATTTCGAAATCAAGGTCCCAGAGTCTGGAAGAGTGGAGAGGCCACAATCCAAGCTGCTTGAGGTCTAGTGTGAAGTTTCCACAATCCGTGATGGTTTGGGGAGCCATGTCATCTGCTGGTGTAGGTCCACTGTGTTTTATCAAGATCAAAGTCAGCGCAGCCATCTACCAGCAAATTTTAGAGCACTTCATGCTTCCCTCTGCTGACAAGCTTTTTGGAGATGGAAATTTCATTCTCCAGCAGGACTTGGCACCTGTCCACCATAGAGAATCTATGGGGTATTGTCAATAGGAAGATGAGAGACACCAGACCCAACAATGCAGACGAGCTGAAGGCTGCTATCAAAGCAACCTGGGCTTCCATAACCCCTCAGCAGTGCCACAGGCTGAGCGCCTCCATGCCATGCCGCATTGATGCAGTAATTGATGCAAAAGGAGCTCCGACCAAGTATTGAGTGCATTTACTGAAAATAAATTTCTGTAGGCCAATATTTCGGATTCTAAAATCATTTTTCAAGCTGTTGTTATAAAGTATTCTAATTTACTGAGATAATGACTTTTGTGTTTTCATTGGCTGTAAGCCATAATCATCAACATTAACAGAAATAAAAACTTGAAATAGATCACTCTGTTTGTAATGACTCTATATAATATATGTGTGACGAAATGGACGCAGGAAGACCCCGCAGAATCTCGCTGTTGCCACCACTTGTGATGGATCCACACCCCGCCACACGTCACAATTAGGTTAGATGGAACAGTGGTACGGACCTGCCCTCTGCACCTACGTGACATTCCGCACCCCCCTCGAGGACGCGTAAGGTAAGATTGGTACCGTTCTGCACAGACACCCCCTGTCCACACGGGTACAGGAAGGCACCAGAGAGTGGGAAGAGGAGGCCCACTCAGTCACTAACGTGGCACCACACTCGCTCACACCCCTGACAGGCTGAAAGGCTCTTTCACTAGCTCCAGTGAAGCAGAACCTAGCTGGCCTGGGAGAGCTGCCACCAGTTTCTATTTGATATAACGGACTTATATCAAGCTAGAAACCAGCCCGGTAGCGTGTTCGTTGGACCGAACTATGGACGTAAGGGTTCGTGGATTGAGATAAAAGAATAGCCCAAGGTCAAATTATATATTTAGGGGCACACTAAACAATATGCTTTATACATAAGAGTTATACATACACAGTGGTCATAGCTACAAACATGAAAGTATGGGTACAAAAGATGTAAAGCAGTTATTACGAGTCAATTACCGATCAGATGGACAACCTGGCTTGTGGGGGGGGGGAGGGCTGCCACATGGGAGGCTTGCGGGCCCTCTCTTTGTTGTTGCTGGACTTTTCCCACCACGATGTATCCTCGCGACCTCCCAAAGAAAAAAGACAATGGAGCCAGGGCTGCTGGAGTTCTTAAACTCTCTGGATCACTCCCACTCCTGCCTCCTGGCTGCGCCCAAATCTCCTCCCCTTGTCTCTCCCATCTACAGATTCCCAAACATTAAAATGGGCTATACCTCCTTAGTGGACGATCCTAGGGAGCCGGTTCTGTTGCCATCGGATCCAGCCGGGCCCCTGCTGTGCCTGGAGACCAAACACGGTGGCCCTAGGGGCTTCTGAAAGGATGTGCCGCATATCTCCCTATCCTTCCTGGGCGGTGAAGAAAGGAATGGTGAGATTCTCCATTCTCTTAGGTTTCCAAAAATCTATTTTGTGTATCGCTTGGATGCATCGTATTCCCATAACTCGCTGTTGAATTATAGTAGTTCACTCAAAGGAGCACATGGCATGGGGGAAGGGACAAATCCTGTGCAGCTTGCAGCTGCTGTGGGATTTGTCACACCTTGCTCCTCAGCCCCCTCCCTTCTGCTTGCTGCAAAAATATTCAAAAGAGTCGGATTACACCGTGCATTGAAGATCTCTATAAAACCCTCCAAACAGTGAACAGTGATTGAAATGGGATTATTTTGAATACTCTTCACAATATGAGTTTCACTTTTTGTATTAAAGAACTATTGATGATATTTTAATTTTGTGAGATGCACCTTGTAATGCAGCGACTTGCTGGCATTACGGTAATGGTCCAGGATGTGTTTTACCTGACCATGTACCTTCCCCCTCAGGTGACTGGTCACATGACTGTGACATAGCACAGGTCCTGCGTGCACAGAATGTCTGTCTGATCACATGACTGTGACATCAGCAAGGTCCTGTCTGTGTGTGTGGGTGTGTGCACAGGATGGATATATAAACCCTGCTTGATGGGAGACAGGTGTGTTCTGAGAGAGGCATGAGGCCTGTTCCCCATGTGTGTGGGACACTGTTGTGTGAGGCCTAGTGAGGCTGAGTGAAGCCTGGCAGCCTGAGTGGTCGAGACTGGATCCTGTGAGTGGATGCTAGTGGCCTTGGAAGGCAGAGGCTTGGTGAAGAGTCCTGAAAGGCAAAGCCTGGATCCTGTGTGGATGTCAGTGGCCTTTGAGGGAACGACGGCTAGAGACCCCCACCTGGGAAGCCGCAAAGCCACAGTGGTGGCGGATTAAAAGGACTGCAGCAGCAACTAAACCCGGCAAAGGTAATACACTTTGTTATATGGACACTTATTTGGACATTGCTAAAGTATTACCTTGCTGAAGGCTGTAACCTGGGCCAAGTGGGCCGGTCTGCCACTTGGGCTCGTGGACATTATATGTGTGAACTGTGGTTTATGAAGTGCAATAAACAGCAGCATTGTGAAATACTGGAAAGACATTGCTGGTGTGCATTAATTGACCCGGTGCAGCGAGTATCCCCCATCATGATGACTAGTGCTGCCTTACATATGGTGGAGAATGCGGGAAACTGCAGCCCGGTTGCTAGCGGCAACGACAACCCGGTTGTTAGGGGCAACAGCACAGGACGACGAGTGTGGATTAATGCATCTGGCTGCAACTCGGTAGGGTTGCGAAGATTGTCGTTGCACTCAAACCTGGTTTGCTGTGGCTCGGCGGGGCTCACGAAGTTTAAAGCATCTGGCTGCAACTCGGCGGGGTTGCGAAGGTTGTCGTCGCACTCAAATCCGGTTTTGCTGTGGCTTGGCGGGGCCACGAAAATTTTCGGGGAGAGCGGTGTAAAGTGTCTAGTGTGTACCGTGATGGCCATGAATGGTGCTGTATCTCCAGACGGAATGGAGAAGGAGTTAGATAACCGTGTGCAATCGCTCTTCGGCGTAATGGAGTTTCCTGAAGAAATGCAGGAGCAGATAATGATGGCTGTGAAGGGAGCAGCAGATGAGTCTGAAGCTGTTGAGCAATTGAAATGCCTGATGGAGTCGCAGCAGCAGGCATTGGAGAAATAACAACAGGACTCACAGCAGGCATTTGAGAAGCAACAGCAGGTATGGGAGAAACGACAATAGGCCGTGGTGCAGGAAGGGCAGGAGCTGTTGGCCCGTTACAGAGAGGCGGCAGCGGACCATTCCTTGAACTCTCCGGGGGCGCCCTTGTTGTCCCAGAGTGCCCGGGGAGGTGGTAAGAGCTGTTGTGAACTGAGTCCTAAGACTATTGTTGATTTTTCTTGTAAAAATTCCCCTGCCGGTGTGGTTGTTGAAAAGGGGGAGGAGTCTAAAAAAGGGGCGGTTGTTCAAAACAGCGTGGAGGATAGAAAATCAAAAGGAATTACTGGTGGTGGGTTTGTACCTCCTAAAAATTACAATGTGACCGTTGATAACGGGGTAGCTCCAGTAGAAGGGGGTGACTTCAAAGTGGGAGGTGACCTGTTAGTCCACAACACCATGGGGAGTGACACAGACCCCGTAGCTGACGGTGACACTACGAAAGTAGAAGGAGAGGTCAGTCAGGAGGGGTTAGACGAGGTGAGAAAGTCCCCATCTCGTAGACGGCGCAAGGGCCACAAAAAGGTTGCTCCTGTAGACTTGGCTGAAAGTGAAAATAAGGAAAATGTAGTACGGTGTGCCTTTGTTTCAAGGGTGGATCCTCCTTCCGAGGCAGAAGAGGAGGTGACGTTGCCAGTAGCAACCTCCGGTACGGTACCGAGTCAGAAGGATCTGACAGCCCTGAAAGAGGAGGCGGCCAGTCGTGACCAAGAGCTGGAGCCTATCAGCCAGCAGGGTCAGAGTGACGTGCAGCAACTATGTGGAAACCTGGAGATCGTGTCCTCAGACCAGCTGGGCCTGGAGTCTGAACGGCAGAAAATAAACCAGGTTGTGAGGAACTTGCAGCGAGAACTGGAGGAAAACAGCAAGGAAGTCAACATTTGGAAGGAAAAGTTCCAGAGAAATAAAGAGGAGGCTTTTCAGTTGGGGCTTGACAAAGCGGAGTTTGAAGATGAGCTGTGCGAGTTGAAAGATAGGTTCTCCCTGGTACACGTAGAGCTGATACAAGTGAAGCAAAGCTGGATGAGGGACTACACCAGAGGGATAGAGAGCTGTCTGCCTTAAAAGAGGCGCTGCAGGTTGAAGTTTCCGGACGTGACCAAAACCTAAAACGACTGCGCGAACAGTTCAACCGGGAGCTATGTGACTCCAAGAAGGAATATGGTGAAAAGCTCAATAGGGAACTGCAACAAATCAAGAGAGACTATGAGGATCTCCTCAGGGTTAAAGGAAAACTAGAGGATGATAAGGTGGATGCAGAGCACATACGCCAAGTGGTTGAGACCACTCTGCAGGACACCCGTAATGAAAATGGTGATCTCCGCAGAAAGACCTTAGGTCTGGAAGCTCAAGTGAAGGAGCTGCAGACGTTCTGTGATAATCTCCAGAGGGCAGAGACGTGCCTTAAGGAAAGGCTCAGCAAGATGGAGGCTGAGCAGAAGCAGATGGAGGAGTCTATCAGAGAAGCCACAGACCAGGGCCAGGAGTGGGCTGCTGGTGATGGGAGGTATGAAGCAGATACCTCCTCGAGTGATGTGAGCTCAGATGATTCGGTGGATGTAGGAGCCGAGATCAAGGAGTCGCTACAAACCCATTGGAAGCAAGAGGAGCTTCAGAGACGGGCCGCTGAGAGGCGAGTGGCGGAGCTAGAGGAAGAAGTTTCCGGGCTCAAAAGTCGCCTGACAAAGTATCACTCAGTGAACGAGGCCTTCTTGGAGAAGGAAAAGGGCGAACACGTTGCACTCACTCCCTTATACCAAGAGAAAGTGGGCCTGAGGAGAGCTAAGAGAGTGTTAACCACAGATAAATATGAGATGGAAGTGATCAAGACGAAAATTGGTGAATTTGTAGCTGTGAGTCAGCTCAGGGGAAGCGTAAAAGGGGAAGAAGCTGAAAGTCAGTTGTCCCTGAACCCTGAGCTGGTTGATCGTATGGAAACCACTGGTGAGACCAAAACGTCTTGGTACAAGTGCCTCGTAGATGTGCCCGAGGATTTGAGGGAAGAATGCACCAATGAGTCCGTGCATGAGGAGTTTAAGAAGGCCGTGGGAGCCTGTAAGGTGTACTTGGCCTCAGAAGCTAAACAGCTGGTGGTCCTGTCCACGACCGAAGTCACAGTGAAGAGGGTGGCTATCCTAAGTGACATGCACTGGCGATGTATTCGCACAAAGCGGTTTCTCCGGTTGAAGACGGAACAAGCCGTTAGACAACTGGAGTTGATGAGGAAAGCTCACAGTATGCGTGAAGAGGTCATCCGGGTGCCTCATGTTCTGGTGAGGAAGCTCGTTGGGAGAAATGGTCGAGCCATGCAGATGATGGTCAAGAAGTCTGGTGTGGTGAAAGTAAGCAGTCCACGTGATCATCAGGACTGGATACCAGACGAAGACGGCATGGTATCATTCTCCGTTGTAGGAACAGAAGAAAGCCTGGGATATATGCGCATGCTGTTGGAGTACCGAGTGACCTACCTGCGAGAGGTAGAACAGTTGAATCTCGCTAGACTGCGAGTGGATAGACAGCATCATCTGAGTAGCAGAAGATGGCAGCCGTCTAGAAAATATGAGACCAGACAGAGAAAGGGCCCCCTAAATAACAGAACAGCTATAGCTGGAGTTAGGGACCTTTCAAGATGTCCTGAGAGTAGTGGGCGTGGGTTTAGAGGTAGTGAGACCTCCAGTAACTCAGGTTTGAGCAGCCCATACAAACGACCCAATAGAGGACGGGACAGTACGGAGTCGAACCGGACCTTAGATACCAGGGCATGTGAGTCACACCGCTATACGACTGACCGCTGGGAGCGGGGGAGGTCTGACAAGATTACGACTGACCGCTGGGAGCAGGAAGAACTAACAAGGTTACAACTGACCGCTGGGAGCGGGGGAGCTCTGACAAGGTTATGACCCGGAAAGGTGACTTGACGAAGTCAGTGACAGTGACAAATGGTAGGTCCCTAAGGAATGGGCTAATGTCGTTGACTAATGTTCCAGGGGCTGAGTAGCACAATTGTAAAGTACATGGTCTCTATGTGAACTGGGGGTTATAATGTAATTGTGTATATTATGTGTTCAACCCCACAAGTTTGAACAGAGCTGGGGGTTATAGTGATTGTGTATATTATGTGTTCAACCCCACAAGTTTGAACAGAGGGGGGGGGGATATGTAATGCAGCGACTTGCTGGCATTACGGTAATGGTCCAGGATGTGTTTTACCTGACCATGTACCTTCCCCCTCAGGTGACTGGTCACATGACTGTGACATAGCACAGGTCCTGCGTGCACAGAATGTCTGTCTGATCACATAACTGTGACATCAGCTAGGTCCTGTCTGTGTGTGTGGGTGTGTGCACGGGATGGATATATAAACCCTGCTTGATGGGAGACAGGTGTGATCTGAGAGAGGCATGAGGCCTGTTCCCCATGTGTGTGGGACACCGTTCGTGTGAGGCATAGTGAGGCTGAGTGAAGCCTGGCAGCCTGAGAGGTCGAGACTGGATCCTGTGAGTGGATGCTAGTGGCCTTGGAAGGCAGAGGCTTGGTGAAGAGTCCTGAAAGGCAAAGCCTGGATCCTGTGTGGATGTCAGTGGCCTTTGAGGGAACGACGGCTAGAGACCCCCACCTGGGAAGCCGCAAAGCCACAGTGGTGGCGGATTAAAAGGACTGCAGCAGCAACTAAACCCGGCAAAGGTAATACACTTTGTTATATGGACACTTATATGGACATTGCTAAAGTATTACCTTGCTGAAGGCTGTAACCTGGGCCAAGTGGGCCGGTCTGCCACTTGGGCTCGTGGACATTATATGTGTGAACTGTGGTTATGAAGTGCAATAAACTGCAGCATTGTGAAATACCGGAAAGACATTGCTGGTGTGCATTAATTGACCCGGTGCACCGAGTATCCCCCATCATGATGACTAGTGCTGCCTTACAACCTGTACACTCACAAACCAATAGAGTGGGAAAGAGTAGAAATAGGAAGGAGAAATCAAATGGGAGAGGATGAGGATAAACATGCAAACCAACTCCACACAGAAATCTTCTGAACAACTCTCCTACTGCCTACTCCAAACGCTGAACTTCTCCTTCAACACCAAACCAGGAAGTGTGAACTATCACTGACAATTCCCAAGTGCCAGTTGTGAGCATATATACCAAAGGGGTGTGGCCAACACAGAACAGCTGAGACAATTAAGGATGGAGAGCTCCAGGAGATTAACTGAACTGATTAACCCTTGCAATGACAGAGCAAGAAAATCCTGCACTGTTATAGAAGATGGTGAAGCAGTTCTAATCAGTGCAAGAGTTTGTGTAACCAGATGCCTGTGAAAAAACAGCATGGCAGTTTGGGAAGCAAGACCGACCTGTGAAACAATAATGTCAGTATAGGAAGTGAGGGGGACCTGTGAGGAGACAGTATGTGGGAGCGAGGGGTACCTGTGAAGAGACAGTATGGGCAGCGTGGGGGACCTGTGAAGAGTCAGTACAGCAGTTTGGGGAAGAGGAGGGAACCGGTGAGGAGACAGTATGGGGACCGTGGAATATGTGATTAAACAGTATGAGGAGGAAGCAATGTGTGCAGGAACAGTATGGGGATGTATGAGGAGACTGTATGGAGAGGGGGGGGAATGTGTGAGGAGACTATTTAGGTGAATAGTGGGAGGAGACATTATGGGGGAAGAAATGTGTGCAGGGGCACAGTATAGAGACTGGGCCCAATAGGTGAAACACAGTTTGAGAGGACAGTGTGAAGAGGGGGTCCAGTATGGAAATGAGATGGCAGCATGGAGGGCATGTACCATAAGAGTGACAGTGTTGCAGTATTCTTAGTGCAGGGAACGCAGTGAGGGGAAACTATTTAATCGGGTATACCGTAGATCAGATATTTTTATTTAGAAGCATTATAATCACCCTGCTATTTTTCAGGTCACCGGGTCAAGATGTGCTGCAGAGAACCTGAGAACATGAAAGTCTGCAGAGATGAGCTGTGGATGTGAAAAGTAATCATAGAGTCTGAACAAGATGAAGAAGAAGATAGAATGACTCCAAATCAGACAAAATGCTACCTATAAAGGTACCTGAATGTAAATGTTTATTTGTGATACTGATTAACTTTCATCAGTACTGTGGTTCCTGTGTGATCCGATGATGACTGATAACAACTCCCAGTATCACCTTTATTAGTAAGGACACACTGGGAGTTTTAGGCTCATGTGCTATAATTGTATATATGGCTGACCCGACATTACCGTTGATTGCTGTACTAATCTTGGTGATTGTGACGCTAGTCACTACTCATGGACAAACCATGAGTTAGGGAAGTCAGACTTTTCGGGGCCAGTACCAAGAGAGCACGTATAAAACCAAGAGGAAAGACAAAGGTGCAAGTCAGGTCACAGTCCGGGGTCAAAATACCAGGAGATGGCGGATCAAAGCAAAAGAACGAGACAAAGGGATAGTCAGAACACGGTCCAAAGGGTCAGGCAGCGGAAGGTCAGAACTCAGCACAACAGAATCAGTCAAACACTCACCAGGAAGCACAAACTACGTCTTGCAGGGATCAGAGGCACACAGCTTGGTTAAGTAGCTTGGTAATCTTCAGAACAGAGAACACCTGGAGAAAGTTCAGCACCTCCAAGTCACAGATTTGACAGCCGAATTGTCAATCAAAGTATCGACAGCTCAGCACGCCCATCACAAGATTGGATGGCCGAGTTGTCAATCAAAACACCAACAACTCAGCATGACCCAGATTCCATAGGGCAGCAAAACAGTCACTCACTGAGCGGAGGCATCATGACAGTGATGTATTCATGTGCTGATGCAGATTCTGGTGATATATACAGTTGTGCTCACAAGTTTACATACCCCGGCAGAATTTTTGCTTTCTTGGCCTCGTTTCTGAGAATATGAATGATAAGAAAAAAACTTTTTCTCCACTCATGGTTATTGGTTGGGTGAAGCCATTTATTGTCAAACTACTGTGTTTTCTCTTTTTAAATCTTAATGACAACCAAAAACATCCAAATGACCCTGATCAAAAGTTCACATACCCTGGTGATTTTGGCCTGATAACATGCACAGAATTTGACACAAATGGGTTTAAATGGCTACTAAAGGTAACATCCTCACCTGTGACCTGTTTGCTTGTAATCAGTATGTGTGCAAGTTGGAATATGTTTAATGCAACAACTCCATTCCTGTGTATATAAGTGTTCTAGTGCTAGGTTTGTGCATCTAATATATAAAGCTGAATGTGTGTGTGTGTGTGTGTGTGTGTGTGTGTGTATGTATGTATGTATGTATGTATGTGTGTATGTATGTATGTGTGTATGTCCGGGATTGGCATCTGCACCGTCGCAGCTACAGCCACAAAATTTTGCACAGTCACACGTCTGGACCCCGAAAGCGTCATAGGCTATGTTGTGAGGCGAAATTTTAACCCCCCGCGCACCAATTCATCAAACAATTTTGCCCCTATCTACATAATGGGGAAAAAGTGAAAGGAAAAGTGTTAGAGGCAAATTGACAGCTGCCACATGTGAACAAGGGAGAATTAAAGAATTAGAGCGATGGCGCCAAAGAGTATATACCGTACAGTTGCTAAGGTGGGGCCCCGACATGGGATACTCATACTCACCACACACGGGGATATGAACACACACACAAAATGGGCCACACACTACCACGTGCATGAACACATATACCACCCTCAGCACTCACAATACTCATCTCACAAAGATTTATCAAGCTGCCAATAGCAACCAATCACAGCTCAGCTTCTATTTTGCTACAGGTAATTAATCTGAGCTGTGATTGGTTAATATAGGCAACAAAGGACATTCTCAGTATAACAAAGCTTGTGTAAGGTAATAAGATGTCAGATAGGGTGTGTTGGTGGAAAGGCTGATGGCAGTCACATTACTTCTATGTGAGAGGATATAGAAACTGCCAGTTACAGACTAATTTTACCACAATAATGCCTCATAAGAAAAGGAATTTCATGGCACGAATGTCAGCTGATGCAAAAAGAAAAGATGCATTACGGGCCAATGAAAAATGTGAAGACTGAGAAACAAGGCTGACACACATGAGAACAGCAGCTGCTTCCTCAAGAGCCAATGAACTCTCTGAGCAGAGGGAAGCGAGGCTTGCAGACAAGAGAGCAAGAGCTGCTTCCTCAAGAGCCAATGAACTTTCTGAGGAGAGGGAAGCGAGGCTTGCAGACATGAAAACAAGAGCTGCCTCCTCGAGAGCCAATGAACTTTCCGAGGAGAGGGAAGTGAGGCTTGCAGACAAGAGAACAAGAACTGCTTCCTCAAGGGCCAATGAACTTTCTAAGGGAAACACTGGAACGGAGGAAACGGGGGCTTGATATTGAAGGCTATCCAGGGGTGAAAGCAACTGATACTCTTGGTCGTGTCTACACTCTTCATCCGTCAAATGCAGAGTGCTTCTACCTGCGCATGTTACTTCATGTTGTCAAAGGCCCTACATCATTTTCTGACCTGAAGACCATTGGAGGCCATGTGTGTGAAACATTCAGGGAAGCTTGCCAAAGAAAAGGACTTTTGGAAAATGATGGACACTGGGACATGACCCTCAGTGAAGCAGCAGCCACTCAAACCCCAAAGCGACTAAGACACCTCTTTGCTATTATTCTAACAACCTGTAGCATTTAGTGTTGAGCGAGCACTAAAATGCTCGGGTGCTCGAAGCTCGGGCCGAGCTTGCCGTGATACTCGGGTGGTCGACCCGAGCAACAAGCCCAATGTTAGTCTATGGGAGACCAGAGCATTTTTGCGGCGGCACCCCCTGCAGTCTTTTAAAAGCCTAACAAGTGCCCAAAACGATAGTGACAGTGCTCAAATGACATGGGGACAGCATGGGGATCGCCCCAGGAAGCATTTCTGACCCCCAGGTCACTGCTGTCAACAACGTGGTCAGAGGTATTAAGCCACTTTTACACTTTTACAGGCTCACAATAAAACATACAAAAACGAAACTGAAACTGTTTTCCTGTGAAATATGTTAAGGAACATCCTTTCCAGGTTAAAGACTTGTGTATAAGGTAAAATGAATAACCAAAAACAAAAATACTCCTCCACACCTTGGGCTATGTTCACAAGTAGCATTTTTTATGCGTTTTTGCACTTTTGCATTGCTTTCAACCGTGACAAATGCATTCACCGGGAAATGTCATTTTAACATTTTACAACCTTATCTGGCCATGTGCTGTGTGACACATGCATACAGTGCTGAAAAGACATGGGAACAGCATGGGGAAGACCCCTGGAAGCATCTCTGACACCCAGGTCACTGCCTAAAAGTGTGCCCATCAGAAGTGATCCTTGCCGCATCAGAAGATGCAGACTTGCAACTATCCCCGTGCAAGTCCTTGTCCCAGGGCAGTGTTCAATTGTACCTCCCTTCCTACCACCTACCTTGCAATGCAAGCGCAAATATGCAGCCAACCACCCACCCACCCAACTGCAGGCTGCAATACTATACTGCTAGCTTGCACTTAAAATGGGGCCTTTTAGTTTGGAGGGGGCCGAAGCTGGCCACTACCTCATGGCTGCTTCGGCGGCGAGGTCTCCATACTCAGTCCCCAGCCGCCACTATTTCTCCCGGGAACCTTCCTCACACTTTTCTTAGCCTGGCCTGCTTTAGGGCAGCATTGGACGAGCCCACCAGACAACCAGAGACTCCTCCGGTGGGCCCTGGCTTCTCCATCAAGGGAGTTGAGAGTGCCAAGGTGAGGAGCATGATGATGATGATAGAAGTAAGCATCTGTTTCGCTTTCTTGGAATGCAAGCGTAAGTATGCAGCCTGCCACCCACCCACCCCCAGGCTGCAATACCATACTGCTAGCTTGCACTTGAAATGGGGCCTTTTAGTTTGGAGGAGGCCGAAGCTGGCCACTACCTCATGGCTGCTTCGGCAGCGAGGTCTCCATACTCAGTCCCCAGCCACCACTATTTGTCCCGGTAACCTTCCCCACACTTTTCTTAGTCTGGCCTGCTTTAGGGCAGCATTGCACGAGCCCACCAGACAACAGAGACTCCTCCGGTGGGCCCTGGCTTCTCCATCAAGGGAGTTGAGAGTGCCAAGGTGAGGAGCATGATGATGATGATAGAAGTTAGTATCTGCTTTGTTTTCTTGGAATGCAAGCGTAAGTGTGCAGCCTGCCACCCACCCACCCCCAGGCTGCAATACCATACTGCTAGCTTGCACTTGAAATGGGGCCTTTTAGTTTGGAGGAGGCCAAAGCTGGCCACTACCTCATGGCTGCTTCGGCAGCGAGGTCTCCATACTCAGTCCCCAGCCACCACTATTTGTCCCGCTAACCTTCCCCACACTTTTCTTAGTCTGGCCTGCTTTAGGGCAGCATTGGACGAGCCCACCAGACAACCAGAGACTCCTCCGGTGGGCCCTGGCTTCTCCATCAAGGGAGTTGAGAGTGCCAAGGTGAGGAGCATGATGATGATGATGATAGAAGTTAGCATCTGCTTTGTTTTCTTGGAATGCAAGCGTAAGTGTGCAGCCTGCCACCCACCCACCCCCAGGCTGCAATACCATACTGCTAGCTTGCTTGCACTTGAAATGAGGCTTTTTAGGCTTGTGGAGGCAGACGCCGGCCACCATGTCATGGCTGCGTTGGCGGCCTGGTATCCATACTCAGTCCCCAGCCGCCCCTATTTGTCCCGGTGCGCCTTATACACAAGCGCGCATACCAAAACATTACCTGTGCCCTCCCCAGTGCATTTAGTGGGAAGGACAGCCTATTCTGCTGTAGTGTGTGCACACCAACCCCCTGTTCATGGCACATGCGAAGATGCCTCCCGTCCTACACCTGTCGTTGCAGACTTGCAACTATCCCCGTTCAAGTCCTTGTCCCAGGGCAGTGTTCAATTGTACCTCTCCCATTCCTTGCAATGCAAGCGCAAGTGACGCGCCCCCTGGGCCAGTGCTGTTAGGGATACCCGGAGCCGGATCAGATGGGGGTTGTAGTCTCCGAGTGGCTGTGACCCGGTCCGTGCCCAGGGTGTCAAACTCAGTGTGTGGCAGTCCTTATGATGTTACTAGATGTTCTTTTGTGTCGACTACGCCACCCGTTGATTTGCGGTCAATACGGCCGCCGCTGCAGCAGAGTCCACTGAGGCTGATGATGTGAGTGCAGCTTAGGTAGTATAACCCCCAACGGGAGGGGTATAGCCTCAGGGGGTCAGCCGTGGAGGATGGTGGTTGTGAAGGTGCAGCAAGGAGACTCAGAGGCATAAAATGCAGTTCCAGGGTTTTACTTACTGGTGTTGCTCGGGTCACTGTGTACAGCAGTGACCACCCAAGCCGTGCTGCGTCCACCAGGTCCTGGACTCGGTCAACTCCCAGGCAGCTCCGGAGTGTGTTCCTGAGCTCCTTTCTGTCTCTCCCTTCTTCTGGCCGTTCCCACCAGGGATCCACCTAAGTCCGGCTCCCTCGGGCCTCTTGTTGGTCAAGCCTCCTCTGGGCTCCCTGACCCTATTCTTGGTCTGCCTTCCGGGTGGATTTAGTGGGTGATCGTGGCAGATCCTGCCCACGACCTCCGGTTCCTGGCTAAGGTGTGCTGTAGCCTCTGCCAGCTTGGGATCCGGTACCCTGTTGCCGACCCTTCACCCTTTTGTCCTTATTTTGGGATCTTGGGGTCCCCTCTGCGCCTCTGGGTCTCTCTTCCTTCTCCTCTGCTCTGCTTCTCAGGCTCTCAGACAGACTGTCTGACTGACTCACAGGCTGACTGACAACTGACTGACTGACCCTGATCTAAGATGGTGCCCACCTTATATACTCCCTCTATGTGTGAGCTCAGGTGACCAGCACCCAATGAGCTCCTAACTTTACCCAGGCTGCTCCCCCTATCTGCCCCTACACTACTGGGATGTTCCACCCCCCTCCCACTCCAGCCAGGAACAGACACTGTCGTACCTGCACATTTCTCTAGTGGGAGTACCATCGGTCTGTTCCCCGGAAATGGGATGTGTGTAGTGCATGCAGCCTACTAGCTCAGTTCCACACTCCATCCTTACCCGGGAGTGGAATATCACACCTCTGGGTTGAGGTGCAATACCCCTGTAGCAGCCGAATCCTCAGGGTGCTACATTCCCCCCTGGTAAATCACAGCACGTCCTCGGGCTGTAAAATATAAACATCCAAAACATACAATTTTTTTCATAAACATAAACATAGAAAACATCATATATATATATCAGCAATAAACTTTTCATATAAATAACATTCTTGTTTCTGGTTCCTCCGGTCACGGTGCAACTTGTGACCGGGTAAAGTGCGACAGTCTCTTGAAGAAAACAGTTTCCTATAAAACCGGTAGGGGGCGCCTTAAAAAGCGCAACTATATACAAGGGGATATGGCCGCTCTCAGTCCTCGGCCAGGTATTAGGGAGGATTGACCGCTCTCAGTCCTCGGTCAGTGGGAATAGGGACACACGGGCATCAGTTCAATTGGCTGGTCCCAACGGGGACTATATTTTAACTAGAACAGTTCTTATACCCTGACGGGTAACTATGTACAGTCTCTCTCTACCGTACTTCAACGACGGCGTCCTCCTGCTCTTTCTTGTTGGTTGGTTTCAGTTTCAGACCCGTCCGGGTCCTCTTGCTCCTCCTCCGTCAGGCGATGCACATGGAGGGCGTAGGGTCCTTTGGCACACTTGTGCCGGGTGAAGGTGACCTCGTCCCCTACATACAGGTCACGACCTCTGTGTCCCTCCGGCAGATGGCTTTCTACGTCTCTGCGGGTGACAAAGACGTCGCCGGGGGTCTGATGGTCTCTAATAAAGCCCCATCCGTGCTGCATATTGAATTTTATCACAGTCCCGGTGGCACGGGGACCATGAGCTGCACGAGGTTTCCTCCTGGTCCGGCTCTTCTGCTCCGCGCTCCTTATCTGCATCTGCTGTTCCCGGACCCGCCTCTCTCTCCGCTCCCTCTCGAAGACCTCGAGCTGCTGCCGGCAGCACTCTGCACGCTCTGCTGCGGCCGCCCGAGTCTCCTGAGTGAACCCCATGAGGTCTTCTCCGGTGGGGTCCCACTCGAACTGTGCCTCCTCCAGCGGGGGCGAGGTCCTCCTTGCGGGCTTCGGAACCGGAATCAGGGGTTCGTCTAGGGGTCTCTCTTTCCGGAGTCGGGGATGGTGAAACTCCGGTGGCCATATGAAGGGCTGCCCATCCGGGCACGTATGCTGGGCGAATAGATCTTCACCCAGGTGCGGCACTCGAGGTGTTGAGGGCGCGTTGATGGTAGCGGCGCCCGGGTTGACCAGGCCTTGCGACCAGGCTTGGGGCACCCTAAAGGAAAAGGGCACCGTAAGAACGGCGGCGCCCGTGGTTACTCGGCCCTGCGGCCAGGCCAGTGGCTCCGCGGAGGTAGGGGGCGCTGTTGGTATTGCGGCGCCCGGAGGTACTAGGCCTTGCGACCAGACCGGTGGTATTTCCTGCTTGGCCACGCTCGAGGTCGAGGCGTGTGACGTCACAGGGGTCGCGGCCGCGGTTTCCGGTTGAGGCCTAGTCGGCGGCGGTGTCGATGCAGCGACGGGCACGGCAGGGGGAATTTCGGGCTCTGCGACGGGGAGCTGGGGCAGGCGCGCGGTTTCCCGGCTCGGGGTAGAGACGTCCCCTTTACCTGCCTCCGTCCGTTCAGCTCCCTTCTCGGCGCCGTCTCCTGCCTTCATTCCTCCTGCGCCATCCTCAGAGGCGGTCTGTCTCCTCGTCTCGGGCGGCGTGCTCCGCTGACGGGTTTCGGTCTGCTGGGCCATCTCTCGGCTCCACTCTGCCAACGTCTCCCGCTGCACCCGGGCCATCCTCCGTGCGAGGCCCTCCAGTGCGGTCTGTGCACGCTCCCGGTCTCGGGGGAGCTGTGTTAGGATCTCCAGCAGGCCTTCTGGAGTGGCGACCTGCAACAGGCTCCTGACCACTGGGTCGGTGCTGCCTGACTCTCCCTCCATCTCCGGGTAGGCTTTCTCTGGACTTCTTGTCTCCGGGTGCGCTCTCTCCAGACTGCTCCAGGCTGCACCCATCTTCGTTCTCTTGTTCTGTCTACGCCCACATTGAGGGTGGTACCGGGGCAACTTCAGTTCCAGAGGCAGTTCTCTCACGCTGATGGACACTTCCAGCATCACAGTCTCTGTTGGTGGGCGCGGTTTCCGCTTTTGGCGCCATTCTTCGACCTGGCCCACGATGGGAGGTGGCCTTTTGCCACCCTCTGGCACGCCCATAATGGCGTCCGCTCTTCCAAGGTGGGAAATCTTCGGAAATGGCGGGAATCGTCTCCCAGTGGCGGGAAACTCCATGGATGGCGGGAAAAAGCTGCAAATGGCGGACAACCGGCGGGAAACGACCTGTGATGGGGTCCGTTGGCGGGGACCCTCCGGAACCGGCAGGAGACTTCTTTTTGAGGTAACGGTGAACTTTTCTTCAGGCACGCAGTACCCGGTTGTTGCGGGCACGTTATCCTGACGACTACGCCAAAGTTGACGCGCCCCCTGGGCCAGTGTTGTTTGGGGGATACCCGGAGCCGGATCAGATGGGGGTTGTAGTCTCCGAGTGGCGGTGACCCGGTCCGTGCCCAGGGTGTCAAGCTCAGTGTGTGGCAGTCCTTATGATGTTACTAGATGTTCTTTTGTGTCGACTACGCCACCTGTTGATTTGCGGTCAATACGGCCGCCGCTGCAGCAGAGTCCACTGAGGCTGATGATGTGAGTGCAGCTTAGGTAGTATAACCCCCAACGGGAGGGGTATAGCCTCAGGGGGTCAGCCGTGGAGGATGGTGGTTGTGAAGGTGCAGCAAGGAGACTCAGAGGCATAAAATGCAGTTCCAGGGTTTTACTTACTGGTGTTGCTCGGGTCACTGTGTACAGCAGTGACCACCCAAGCCGTGCTGCGTCCACCAGGTCCTGGACTCGGTCAACTCCCAGGCAACTCCGGAGTGTGTTCCTGAGCTCCTTTCTGTCTCTCCCTTCTTCTGGCCGTTCCCACCAGGGATCCACCTAAGTCCGGCTCCCTCGGGCCTCTTGTTGGTCAAGCCTCCTCTGGCCTCCCTGACCCTATTCTTGGTCTGCCTTCCGGGTGGATTTAGTGGGTGATCGTGGCAGATCCTGCCCACGACCTCCGGTTCCTGGCTAAGGTGTGCTGTAGCCTCTGCCAGCTTGGGATCCGGTACCCTGTTGCCGACCCTTCACCCTTTTGTCCTTATTTTGGGATCTTGGGGTCCCCTCTGCGCCTCTGGGTCTCTCTTCCTTCTCCTCTGCTCTGCTTCTCAGGCTCTCAGACAGACTGTCTGACTGACTCACAGGCTGACTGACAACTGACTGACTGACCCTGATCTAAGATGGTGCCCACCTTATATACTCCCTCTATGTGTGAGCTCAGGTGACCAGCACCCAATGAGCTCCTAACTTTACCCAGGCTGCTCCCCCTATCTGCCCCTACACTACTGGGATGTTCCACCCCCCTCCCACTCCAGCCAGGAACAGACACTGTCGTACCTGCACATTTCTCTAGTGGGAGTACCATCGGTCTGTTCCCCGGAAATGGGATGTGTGTAGTGCATGCAGCCTACTAGCTCAGTTCCACACTCCATCCTTACCCGGGAGTGGAATATCACACCTCTGGGTTGAGGTGCAATACCCCTGTAGCAGCCGAATCCTCAGGGTGCTACACAAGTATGCAGCCTGCGACCCACCCAACCCCAGGCTGCAATACCGTACTGCTTGCTTGCACTTGAAATTGGGCCTTTTAGGCATGTGGAGGCGGAATCTGGCCACCACGTCACGGCTGCGTCGGAGGCCTGGTATCCATACTCAGTCCCCAGCCGCCTGGCGGCCGTGTGTCCACACTCGGTCCCCAGCAGCCAGGGGGCGGCCGGGTGTCCATACTCGGTCCCCAGCCGCCCCACGGCCGGGTGCCCACACACGGTCCCCAGCCGCCTGGGGGCGGCCGGGTGGCCATAAACGGTCCCCAGCCACCCCTATTTGTCCCGGTGCGCCCTATACACAAGCGTGCATACCAAAACATTACCTGTGCCCTCTCCAGTGCATTTAGTGGGAAGGAAAGCCTAACCACAAACACGTGAACAAGTGAATGTGGCCAGGGATGGTCCATATCACTTACGCCTTCACACTGGGTTAATATTGTGGAAGCCGGGACACAGTTGGACACTGGGATGCAACACGTCCTCCAGACATAGAGGATTGCGGGTCCTGGGTCAATCAGGCTTCAACACAAAGTTCAGAAGGTAGACAGCAGCAGTGGTCGGCCTCCTACATAACGAGTAAATTATTCATGATCATGAGGCCATCCATCTCCTTAGCTTTCTGTTCCTTGGAATGCAAGCGCATGTATGTAGTAGCGGCTAGGCCTGAGGTGGTCAGCGTTTTGGTGCATATCCTCCATCCTCCGAGGATTGCTGGATGTTTTCCTGCTACTATCCCAGTTCTATGACTCCCGTTAAAACAAAGCTTCAGGTGATAAATGATGGATGAGGTGGTGGCAAAGGAGAAAGAGAAGGAGGAACAGGGACCATTCATATCAATATCAGGCCAGTCAACCACACATGTCTTGTAGAATATGTTTCTGTACCAAAAGGAGCAGTTCGGATACACAGTTATAGGGCATACTGTGAGTGCAATGCCTACCAAAAATTTCGAGGCACTCCAATGCCCCTTGGAAGTGACATGGAGGTCAGAGGGCCTTAACTAAACCGTTTTTTCCATTTATAACAACTGGGTCTCCTGTACACTGTTGGCCTAAGCAGTGAATGGAAGGCTTTCCAAAAATTATGAGGAACTGCAATGCCCCTTGAAACAGACATGGATTACAGCGTACTAAAAACCTTCTACCCATTATTGGGGAGTGGGTCTCCCTTAGTGTTCGCCTATGCATTGAAAAGCAAAAGCTGACTAAAATTAGGAGGAAATGCAATGCCCGTTGGGAGAGTCGTGGAGGTTATAGGTAATTAACCCTAGAACGCATGACCATAAAAATCTACACTTTCACATACCTGGGGCCTTTTAGGCCCGTGTGCAAATAATAAATAAATGACCAACTGGAAATGACAAACAACTATGTAACTGAGGAATACCTAGAGTTTAAAAATTCTAACTAAAGAAATCTTGCAGAAAATAGAAAACAATTAACAGGGCGGGCCTGCGAGGCCCCAGGTATGCATTCTAGGGTTAAAAACAACATTTCAATGCCCCTTGGAAGAGCTGTGTGTTATGTTCTGCTACCAGAGCTAAGGAAAGAGAGGAGATCTGTCCCTACGATAGAACTCAGCTTAATCCCTACGATGTAACAGGGAACCTGATCCTGCGATCAGACCTGCTAAAGTCCTAAGCTAGTCTGTACGGAGACCTATAGATGTGGGAAGGAATCCCTACAAGTACTAAGGACTGGGAGGAATATGGGATACCTCCTAACAGAAATAGTAGCAGACAGACGAACAAAACAAAATATATAGAACATAGAGGTCAGTAGACCAAGCAAACTAACAGAGCAAGACACAGAGCACAGGCTAGCTAGAAAGTAGATATACAATGAAGTCCAGCAAAGCCAGAAGGGCGGAGCAGGATTAAATAGGCCAACAAGGTCATGTGACCAGCAAAGGAAAAAAAAACCTAAGAGCAAGGTTCTAACAGTACCCCCCCTTCTAAGAGGATCCTCCGGATCCCCTAGGACCAGGCTTATCAGGAAATCTCCTGTGAAACGCTCTGATAAGTCTGGACGCGGAAACATCATCTGACCTCACCCAAGAGTTATCCTCGGGACTGAAACCTTTCCAGACCACAAGATACTGCAAACTACCTCTATACCGTCTAGAGTTAAGGATGCGAGAAATTTCATATTCCCCGTCCTCCACCACCGGAGGAACAGAGGCAGAGGCGTCACAATCCGATACAACAGCTTTTTTCAACAGAGAGACATGAAATACCGGATTAATTCTCCAGGAGGTAGGAACCTCCAACCTAACAGCAGATTGGTTGACAACCTGAAGCACCTTAAAGGGCCCTACAAACTTGGGACCCAATTTCTTAGAAGGAATCCTCAACCGCAGATTCCTAGAGGACAACCAAACCATGTCACCAACAGCGAACAAAACCTCCTGTCGTTTCCTATCAAAGTAGTCTTTAGATTTTCTGTTGGCCTCCTGAAGATTACCACGCACATCCGTCCAAACTCTCTCCAAATCACCGGAAAAATTCTCCTCCTCAGGCACGGCAGATCCCAACTTGGAGAACGACCCAAACGACAGATGTCTCCCAGAACAACAAAAAAAAGGCGAACAACCAGCAGAAGAAGATGTATGATTGTTCAGAGCAAATTCAGCAAGTGGCAGAAACTCAGACCACCCCTCTTGATTGTCTGCCACAAAACAACGCAAGAACTGCTCAACATCCTGGTTTTTCCTTTCTGTCTGGCCATTAGATTCAGGATGATATCCGGACGAGAACGACAAATGAACTCCCAACCTATCACAAAAGGCACGCCAAAAACGAGCCACGAACTGAGGACCCCTATCAGAAACAATGTCAGTAGGAACGCCATGAAGTCTGACAATTTCCTTGACAAAGGCCTTAGCGAGAGTTTTAGCGCAGGGCAGTTTGACGAAAGGAACCAAGTGACACATCTTGCTAAAACGGTCCACGACCACCCAGATGACAGTAAAACCCTCAGAGGGGGGAAGGTCAGTTATAAAGTCCATAGCCAAATGTGTCCAAGGAGCACTGGGAACCTCCAAAGGACAAAGCAACCCCGCAGCAGGAGTATGTGAGGACTTAGATCTAGCACATATAGTACATTGACGCACCCACTTAATGACTTCCTTCTGCCATCCAGGCCACCAAAAACTGCGACCCACCAGTCTCTTGGTCTCAGAGATTCCGGGATGACCTGCCAACCGAGATTCGTGACACTCAACAAACAAATCTCTCCTAAAGGTCCCAGGCACAAACAACCTCCCATGAGGAGTGTTAGAAGGGGCATTCTCCTGTGCTTTAAGAATCTCATTTTCCAAAACGGAGTCCAAAGCAGCTATCACAACACCTTCTTGTAAAATGTTCTCCTCTTTCTCAGCACCGACTATGGGAGAAAAACTGCGAGACAAGGCATCCGCCTTAACATTCTTAGTACCAGGGATGTAAGTAACGGAGAAATTAAACCGCGAGAAAAACAGTGCCCACCTAGCCTGACGGGCATTCAGGCGCTTGGCAGCATCAAGATATATCAGATTTTTATGATCCGTAAGAACCTGAACGGGAAATTCCGCACCTTCCAAGAAGTGGCGCCAGTGTTCAAATGCGAGTTTAATAGCCAATAATTCCCGATTACCAATATCGTAATTCAGTTCAGTCTCCGAAAATTTTTTTGAAAAAAAGGCACAGGGATGTAATCCATCCCCGTTATCCTGAGACAATACTGCGCCAACCCCCACAGAGGAAGCATCAACCTCAACCAAAAACGGCCTAGTCACATCAGGCTGCATAAGGATGGGAGCAGAGGTGAACCTCTCCTTGAGATACACAAAAGCTTCAATGGCCTCAGAAGACCACTGAACCGCATCAGCACCTTTCCTGGTGAGATCAGTCAGAGGTTTGACAATACTAGAAAAATTTTTTATGAATTTTCTGTAGTAATTGGCGAAACCCAAAAACCTCTGTATCGATTTCAAACCAATAGGCCTAGGCCATTCCTGCACAGCCTGAACCTTAACCGGATCCATCTCAAAACCTTTGCTGGAGATAATGTAGCCCAAAAAACTAATTCTCTGTACAGCGAACTCACATTTCTCCAGCTTAGCAAAAAGCGAATTGTCCATTAATAACTGTAATACCTCACGCACGCTCCGCCAATGAGACTCCAGATCCGGCGAATAAATCAAAATGTCATCCAAATACACAACCACATTTTTGCCGATCAAAGGTCTAAGGATGTCATTAATCAGATTCTGAAAAAATGCAGGAGCATTAGTAAGACCAAAAGGCATAACCAGATTCTCAAAATGACCCACAGGAGTGTTAAAAGCAGTCTTCCATTCGTCACCCTCCTTCATGCGCAACAGATTGTATGCCCCCATAAGGTCAATTTTAGAGAACCACTTGGCCCCCATTAACTGGTTAAACAGATCAGGAATCAATGGCAGTGGGTAAGGATTGCGTACAGTAATTTTGTTAATCTCACGAAAATCCAGACAAGGACGTAAACCGCCGTCCTTTTTTTTTACAAAAAAAAATCCAACCGCCACAGGAGACTTAGAGGGCCTAATGTGACCGGCGGCCAAACTTGTCTGTATGTATTCCTTCAAAGCCTTCCTCTCAGGAATAGTAAGGTTAAATAAACGACTTTTAGGAAGAGTCGCTCCAGGGACAAATTCAATAGAACAATCATAGTCTCTATGGGGAGGCAAAACCTGCGATTCCTTCTCAGAAAAAACTCTCCAAAAATCCTGAATAGGAACAGGCAATTCTCCCCTATCCAAAGCTGCAATACACCCGTTACAACACTTGTCATAACATTTATGGCTCCAGGATTTAATTTCACTGGTAGACCAATCCAGTACAGGATTGTGAAATTTTAACCAGGGCAATCCCAATATTACTGGAGAAGGCAAGTTATTCAACACTACCAAATCCAATTTCTCATGGTGAACACCATTAATAGTGAGAGGAAATTCACAGACCTTGAGAGTAATATTCTTCAAAGGGGAACCATCCACAGAAACCACAGCAATGGGGGATGATAAAGGTTCAGGTTCTAAATTGAGTTTTTCCACGAATCCCCCATCAATTACATTTAGAGTAGACCCGCAATCAACAAACACCCGAAATTCCATTAATTTTTTCTGAGCAATCGTGGAAGCAGCTAAAAATATACCCTTGGAATTTAAACAGGCAATACGGGCATGACTGACCATTTTTTTTTTTCCTTCATACGAAGCTCACAGCCTTTAATCAAATGACCAGATTTTCCGCAATAGAAACACAAGCCTTCAGAAAATCGACGGTCTTTTTCTTGAGAGCGAGGTGCCACCGATCCAATCTCCATCGGTTCACCACTGTTAGTACACACATTCTCATAACCAGAAACTGACATAGCAGAGGATTTGCTCTCATTAACCCTAGCACGCAGTCTCCTATCCACCCGTATAGCTAATTGCATAGCCTGTTGCAAATCTTCAGGTGTAGGATAAGCAATTAGCAGGTCTTTAACCCTTTCACTGAGCCCAGCAAGAAATAGACTTTTCAGAGCAGAATCGTTCCACCCTGTTTGAGTAGACCAACGACGGAAATGAGTACAATATTTTTCCACATTACCTGATCCTTGTTTTAAACGTCTCAACTCAGTCTCAGCTGATGCGACACGGTCAGGATCATCATATAATAGTCCCAAAGCAGAAAAAAAACTATCCACTGATCTGAAGCATGTATCACTAGGTTGCAAAGAAAAGGCCCACTCCTGAGGCTCTTTGCGCAAAAGTGACATTATGAACCCTACGCGCTGGGATTCATCCCCAGAGGACTTAGGTCTCAAACGAAAATACAATAAGCAAGCATTTTTGAATGAAAAAAATTCTCGGTGTTCACCAAAAAATAAATCCGGCAAACATACCTTAGGCTCCAAGAAATGTGCTCCAGGACAGTTACTCACGTGCTGACGGAGCTCGGCCACCTCCAGAGAGAGTCCCTGCAGGCGATGAACCAAATCCTGAACCGACACCATGATGGAACAGAAAAATCTTTCCTTAGAGAATTTGCTGGCTGGACTTACTGTTATGTTCTGCTACCAGAGCTAAGGAAAGAGAGGAGATCTGTCCCTACGATAGAACTCAGCTTAATCCCTACGATGTAACAGGGAACCTGATCCTGCGATCAGACCTGCTAAAGTCCTAAGCTAGTCTGTACGGAGACCTATAGATGTGGGGAAGGAATCCCTACAAGTACTAAGGACTGGGAGGAATATGGGACACCTCCTAACAGAAATAGTAGCAGACAGACGAACAAAACAAAATATATAGAACATAGAGGTCAGTAGACCAAGCAAACTAACAGAGCAAGACACAGAGCACAGGCTAGCTAGAAAGTAGATATACAATGAAGTCCAGCAAAGCCAGAAGGGCGGAGCAGGATTAAATAGGCCAACAAGGTCATGTGACCAGCAAAGGAAAAAAAAACCTAAGAGCAAGGTTCTAACAGTGTGGAGTTCAGAGTGGTTTAACAAGACGGTTTTAATGCCCATTAGAAGAGAAGTGGAGGTCACAGTAGCTTAACAAGATGGTTTTAATGCCCCTTGGAAGAGTGGTGGAGGTTACAGTGGAATAAAAAGACAATATCAATGCCCTGTGGAAGAGACGTGGAGGTCACAGTAGCTTAACAAGACGGTTTTAATGACCCTTGGAAGAGTGGTGGAGGTCGCAGTGGAATAAAAAGACAATATCAATGCCCCTTGGAAAAGACGTGGAGGTCACAGTAGCTTAACAAGATGATTTTAATGCCCCTTAGAAGAGCCATGCAGTACAGCATATTAAAAACATTATTCCCATTATTGGGGAGTGGGTCTCCCATAGTATTTGCTTATGCCTTCCAAGCAAAAGCTTCCAAAAATTAGGACGGAGCAACTTGCAATGCCCCTTACAAGAGCCATGCAGTACTGCATATTAAAAACATTATTCCCATTATTGGGGAGTGGGTTTCCCATAGTCTTTGCCTATGCCTTCCAAGCAAAAGCTGCCAAAAATTAGGATGGAGCAACTTGCAATGCCCCTTACAAGAGCCATGCAGTACAGCATATTACAAACATTATTCCCATTATTGGGGAGTGGGTCTCCCATAGTATTTGCTTATGCCTTCCAAGCAAAAGCTTCCAAAAATTAGGACGGAGCAACTTGCAATGCCCCTTACAAAAGCCATGCAGTACAGCATATTACAAACATTATTCCCATTATTGGGGAGTGGGTCTCCCATAGTATTTGCTTATGCTTTACAACCAAAAGCTTCCAAAAATTAGGAGGAAATGCAATGCCTGTTCGAAGAGTCATGGAGGTCCCAATACCTTAACAAGACGCTTTTTATGCCCCTCAGAAGAGACATGGAGGTCAGAGTGGTATAACAAGATGCTTTTAATGCCACTCAGAAGAGACGTGGAGGTCTGATTGGTATAACAAGACGCTTTTAATGCCCCTTACAAGGGACGTGGAGGTCAGAGTGGTATAACAAGACGCTTTAATGCCCGTTAGAAGAGACGTGGAGGTCAGAGTGGTATAACAAGACGCTTTTAATGCCCCTTACAAGAGACGTGGAGGTCAGAGTGGTATAACAAGATGCTTTTAATGCCCCTTACAAGAGACGTGGAGGTCAGAGTGGTATAACAAGACGCTTTTAATGCCCCTTACAAGAGACGTGGAGGTCAGAGTGGTATAACAAGATGCTTTTAATGCCCCTTACAAGAGACGTGGAGGTCAGAGTGGTATAACAAGACGCTTTTAATGCCCCTCAGAAGAGACGTGGAGGTCAGAGTGGTATAACAAGACGCTTTTAATGCCGCTTACAAAAGACGTGGAGGCCAGAGTGGTATAACAAGACGCCTTTAATGCCCCTTACAAGAGACGTGGAGGTCAGAGTGGTATAACAAGATGCTTTTAATGCCCCTCAGAAGAGACGTGGAGGTCAGAGTGGTATAACAAGACGCTTTTAATGCCCCTTACAAGAGACGTGGAGGTCAGAGTGGTATAACAAGACGCTTTTAAAGCCCCTTACAAGAGCCATACAGTATCTTAAAAATATTATTCCCATTATTGGGGAGTGGGTCTCCCACAGTCTTTGCTTATGCCTTCCAAGCAAAAGCTGACAAAAATAAGGACGGAGGAACTTTCAATAATGGCAACACGGACCACGGTCACCCTGGTGGTATAGTGGTGGTGGAGGCTGAGGATAAGGAGAAGAGCAAAAAACAGCCGAAATGTGGAATCATATACCCATGTGTGGTTGTGAAGCGGTGCATGGGAATACACCTCCCGAAATAGCACAATGGATTTGACTTTATGTTACTCTGCTGTCATATGGTGGTGATGAGAAGTCTGGCCCAATCCAGCCCTTGTTCATTTTGATAAGGGTCAGCTTGTAAGCATTGTCAGTTGACAGGCGAGTGCGCTTATCAGTTATAATTCCCCCAGAGGCACTAAAAACACGCTCCGATAACACGCTAGCGGCAGGGCAGGCCAGGACCTTCAAGGCATACAGAGCGAGTTCATTCCAAGTGTCCAGCTTGGATACCCAATAATTAAAAGGCACAGAGGAATCACGGAGGACGCTGGTACGGTCGGCAAGGTACTCCCTCACCATCTTTTGAAACTTTCCACTCCTTGTGAGAGTACCCCGCGCCTCAGGGTCTGTCCGAAGGGAGGGTCTGAGAAAACTGTCCCAGAACGTTGACAGTGTTCCCCTGCCTCTGCTGGATTGGAGTTGCCTCTCTCTCGCTTGTACGCTTTGATTCGTCAATGAACTGTGACCTCTGCCGCTAGCGTGTTCAGATGGGAATTTTTTTAACAGTTCTGCTGCAAGGGCCTTCTGGTACTGGCCCATTTTTGTAGACCTCGCCACCTCAGGAATAAGAGAGTGAAAGTTCTCCTTGTAGCGGGGGTCTAAAAGTGTAACCAACCAGTAATGACTGTCACCCAACATTTTGACAACGCGAGGGTCACGGTTAAGGCAGCGTAACATAAAGTCAGCCATGCGTGCCAGACTGGTAACAGGCAAGATTTCTGTGTCTTCACCAAGATGACGACTGACCATGCTCTCCTCCTCCTCCTCCTCCCCCTGTCCTCAGGCCACCCACGCTGAACCGACGGTATGACACATGTACAGGTACTACCGTCTACAGCGCATGATAACAGCTCCTGTTCTTCCTCCTCCTCCTCTCCCTCATTGTCCCCAAATGCACGTTGGGATGAGATGAGGCTGGGCTGTGTGTAATCGCCCACTATGGCTTCTTGATCCATCTCATCATACTCTGGCTGCAATGCCTCCTCTTTAATTCTCTGCAGAGAGCGCTGCAAAAGACAGACAAGTGGGATGCTGACACTAATGATGGCGTCATCGCCACTCACCATCTTGGTGGCCTCCTCAAAGTTTGTCAGGATGGTACATATGTCAGACATCCAGGTCCACTCATGAGGTCTTATGTGTGGAGTCTGACCTGAATATCGACGGCCTTGTTGCAGCTGGTACTCCACAACTGCTCTCTTCTGCTCACAAATCCTTTGCAACATGTGGAGGGTAGAGTTCCAATGTGTGGGGACATCACACACCAGTCGGCGTGCCGGAAGCTGCAAACGCTGCTGCAACACAGCAAGGGTGGCGGAAGCTGTAGCCGACTTCCGAAAATGAGCTGACAGGCGGCGTACTTTGACGAGCAGATCTGGCAACTCGGGGTACGATTTAAGAAACCGCCGAACCACGAGGTTAAGCACATGAGCCAGGCATGGTACGTGTGTGATCTCGCCTCGCCTCAGAGCCGCCACCAGGTTACGGCCATTGTCACACACGACCATGCCTGGATGTAGGTTCAGTGGTCTCAGCCACAGATCTGCCTGCTCTTTCACAGCTGTCCACAATTCACAAGCAGTGTGAGGTTTATCACCCAAGCTTATGAGTTTCATCACAGCCTGTTGCTGCTTGGCTGAGGCAGTACTGCAGTGCTTCCAGCTTGTAACTTATGTGGTGATATCTGAGATGGAGGCTGAACATGAGGAGGAGGAGGAGGAGGATGATGCGCAGGAGCTGTACACTGTGGGGACAACTCTGACTGACATAGGGCCCGCAATCCTCTGTGTTGGCATCAGATGTGTTCCGTCCCAAGGTCCGACTGGGTCCCGGCTCCCACTATGTTTACCCAGTGTGCCGTCAGGGAGATGTACCGTCCCTGGCCACAGGAACTTGTCCACGTGTCCATTGTCAGGTGGACTCTCCCAGTAACTGCGTTGTTGAGGGCACGGCAGATGTTTTGGGACACGTGCTTGTGTAGTGCGGGGATGGCACACCGGGCAAAATAGTGTCGGCTGGGGACCGAGTACCGAGGGACGGCCACCGCCATAAGGTTGCGGAAGGATTCCGTCTCCACCAGCCTAAAAGGCAGCATTTCCAACGCAAGCAGTCGTGAAATGTGCGAATTTAGGACTGTGGCCTGCGGGGCGTTAGCTGCGAATTTCCGCTTTCGTTCAAAGGTCTGGGATATGGACAATTGAACGCTGCGGTGGGACGTGGAGGTGGACGTTGATGCTGTTTCTTGAGAAACTGCCATAACAAGTGAAGACTGAGAGGAGGGGGCATCTTTACATGCAGTATGGACAGGGGATTGCCTTGCACACACAACAGGGGGTTCTATTGCATACACAACAGCGGAAGAAGCAGTGGTGACACCCGCTGACACTGGTCGTGGACCCTGGGGTTCGCCCCACAAAGTCGGATGCTTTGCTGCCATGTGCCTGATCATGCTGGTGGTAGTCAGGCTGGTAGTTTTGTCACCCCTGCTGATGCTGGCATGGCAGGTGGTACAAATGGCCTTTTTGGGGTTATCAGCAGAGTATTTAAAAAAATTCCAGACTCTGGAAGACCTACCACTTGTACTGGCAAAGTCCCTCGTGTTGGTGTTACGGGGAATGGTTGCCTGCCTTCTGTCTGCGGCCACCACACTGCTTCTTCCTGCCTGTTGGGGTACTCTGCCTCCCTCCCCCTGTGTGCTGCTGGCCTCACTCTGCATGTCCTCCTGCCACGTTGGGTCAGTTACTAGATCATCCACCACCTCCTCCACTTCCATTTGCGCACCACGGTGCTCCTCCTCACTTCCTGGCAATTGTGTCTTGTCATCGTCCACCTCTTGTGACAAATTGCCAGCGTCGACTTCCTGTGGCCGTGGCTGTTCAAATATTTGGGCATCGCTACATGGGATCTCCTCTTCCACCACTTCAAGCGTAGCAGGCGAGGGGCACAAATATGGAAATGGACCAGTGAACAGTTCTTCAGAGTGTCCAAGTGTGGGATCAATTGCTGTCTGACGACACTCGGCATGGTGGGAGGAAGGAGCATCAGGATGAGGAGGAGTATGCGGTCGAGATTCACAGCTACTAAGAGTTGACCGTGTGGAAGACAGACTGGAGGTGGTGGTGCCCAGGTAACTGGAAGTATTATCTGCTATCCAATTAATAACCTGTTCACACTGATCAGTTCGCAATACTGGTGTTGTTCTGTGCTTCCCTAGCAATTCGGTCAAGAAGTGGGAGCGAGAAGATGTGGCTGTTGGTTGTGGTACATTTTCACCTTGGCCACGGCCCCGTCCTCTGTATGCACCATCACCAGAACGTCCAGTTCCACGTCCCTTGCCACGCGCCTTGCCCATTGTAAAGGAAGTAAAATAGCTTACACTCACACTATCAATGGAAAAAGGGTAATAAAAAGTAGATTAGAACCGTGGAAGAGGAAAACCACAGTTCTATTTCTCTGGCCTACACCCGACTCTTTTAAACAATCAGAACAATCAGGGAGAAACTATTACTGTCTTTCCTTACGGAAAAAATACCAAAACCTGAATAATAGAGATTTTTTACCGTGGAACAGCAAAACCACAGTTTTAATTTACTTCGGTATACCAGACTTTTTACAATATATAGATTTGCGGGTGAACTCAAACTGTTTTTTTTTAGATACCAAAGGCCCAAAACTGGATACTACACAGATTTTACCAGTTGAACTGCAAAACCACACTGGGATTTGTCAGGCGTACACCAGACTAATTTCAACAGATATATTTTTGTGTCAGAACGCTCAGGAGACACTACTGTTGTTTTTTACTGCAAAAAATGCAAAAAGCAGGATAATAGAGATTTTTTACCGTGGAACAGCAAAACCACAGTTTTAATTTATTGGTGTATATACCAGACTTTTTAAAATATATAGATTTGCGGCTGAGCAGTGAGTGACACACTCAAACTGTTTTTTTTTTTAGATACCAAAGGCCCAAAAATGGATGCTACACAGATTTTACCCGTTGAACTGCAAAACCACACTGGGATTTGTCAGGCGTACACCAGACTATTTTCAACAGATATATTTTTGTGTCAGAACACTCAGGAGACACTACTGTTGTTTTTTACTGCAAAAAATGCATAAAGCAGGATAATAGAGATTTTTTTACCATGGAACAGCAAAACCACAGTTTTGATAAACTGGTGTATACCAGACTTTTTAAAATAAATAGATTTGCGGCTGAAAAGTGAGCGACACACTCAAACTGTTGTTTTTTTAGATACCAAAGGCCCAAAAATGGATACTACACAGATTTTACCCGTTGAACTGCAAAACCACACTTCTGTTTCTGTGGCCTATACCAGACTCAAGGTGACGCTGTGCAGCCAGCCAATCACTGTAATGCCCACAAACAACATGGCTGCGGCATTACAGTGACTGGCTGGCAATCCCTGCATGTTCATTGGCTCTGTAAAGAGTGCCAAACATGCAGGGCGGAGACCCGAGCTCCCGCCCGAGTAACCCGGAAATGCTCGCTGCTTGCCAAACATCCCGAGTAGCGTGATGCTCGGGCGAGTACCGAGCAGTGTCGAGCATGCTCGTGTAATAGTGGGGAAGGGTGTAGCCTTCCCTTGGTACTGAGATAGTTAAAGGAAGTGTCCCAGAGGTCAGACCTCCCTAACTGTGGTAGACCAAGCTAAGGGGGTTAGCTTTAGTGGTCCAGTTAGTAGAGTAGAGGGGGAACTTAGTGCCCTTATCAAGCCTAGAGAGATATAGAGCTTGTTCCTGGTATAATTCCTTCTGGGCTGTAGTACCTGAAAACAGCCACAAGATGCCACTGTTCTGGGTGCAGATGTCAGGTTGAGTCTGCCAGCAAAGTTATAGACAGTGATGGGTTAAAGTTCTATGATGACAGCTCACTGAGGGTGGGCATATTAGGAAAGTCTCTGTTTAGTTTCCAGAATCAGGAAGTGATTCTTTAGTAGGAGTTGAGACCGCAAGTTGTTCAGACAGCCTGATTATAGTGGCTGCTAGGGTAGACGGGAGCTCCGTACCCTCAGACAGTGGGATCCCAGTGTGCAAGTCTCCCCACACAAGAGCACGAGTCCTGTCAGCCCGCCGGAGAAACTCATCAAAGCCTAGTGAGGACACGGGGCACTTCTAGTCTGCAGGAAGCAGAGGAAGCTAAATAGGACTCCAGGCTAAGACGTGGGGGAGAGATATCGGATCCAGGTCACTGTCAATACAGAGGAGTCTCTTGGGCCAGGGATTATAGCCACAGAGATGCTCCGCTTAAAGAGGGAACCAGGGCTGAAGCAGTTAACAGCGCCTGTGAGAGAGATGATTGCCTGTCGGGCCTTATCCATTATATCTGACTGTAAATATTGTATATATTCCTCTTCCCCAAGTAAAGTCCAAGTTCTGGTTAAGAACCTCGTGTCCTCTGAAATTATTGCTGCCCTGGTCCCAGAAGAAAATTGCCTGGAGACAGCCGCGATCGGATGGCTTGAAGTAAGTGAAGAGCACTACATACACAGCCACACTTCAGAGGGAGGACACGTATTGTCTGTAGGGTGCCATAGCGAGAGGGGGCTACAGCTCGCCCACGACTACCTCGCTGGGGCACCTTACACTCGCTCAACACTAGTAGCATTTCAAATCCTCTTGAGATTTGGACAAAGTACAAAACTGATCTCAGTGAGGACATCCTCATGCATATTAGAAGGGAAAATACTCAGCAACTCATCAACTTCACTGAGGAAATGGTCAATAAAACTTTAATGCTCCTTGAAGATCAGTGCATAGCAATGTCAGGAAAAGCCTTACAGTTGCTTGGTTTGCCTGCTCCAATACGAAATCCTGAAGGCATCCAAATGTGTAGGGAGATTTTCCTAGAAACAAACTACAATATTGATGAACTGACAGCATTTGTGTCTCAGAACGAGCCAATATTGGTACCAGATCAAAGGGACGCCTATAACTACATTTTAAGTTTCAGTGAAACCAACAAAGGTGGGATTGTCTTCCTTGATGCTCCAGGTGGAACAGGAAAGACGTTTGTAATCTACTTGCTCCTGGCAAAATTTCGACATCAAAAAAAGATTGCACTTGCAGTGGCATTTTCTGAAATTGCAGCTACGCTTTTAAAAGGTGGCAGGACAGCACATTCGACATTCAAACTACCACTTAACCTGTCTCATAGTGACAGCCCCATGTGTAATATTGCCAAGGGATCAGGACTGGCCAAATTGCTTCAAAAATGCAGTGCCATCATTTGGGATGAATGCACCATGTCACACAAAAGGGCTCTGGAAGCAGTGGACAGACTGCTGCAAGACCTGTGTAGCAACAAATATATCATCGTAGGAGTAGTTGTTGTTTTGGCAGGTGACTTCCGCCAAACACTACCTGTTATTCCAAGATCAACCCCTGCAGACGAACTGAATGCCTGTCTCAAAGCATCGTACCTCTTGAGAAAAGTAAAGAAAATGTCACTGAACACAAACATGAGGGTCTACATGACAGGCAATGTTTCTGCAGGACTGTTTTCGAGCCAGCTGTTGACTATTGGAGATGGCAAGGCACCAGTAAACTCAACCACTGGACAGATCACCTTCCCAAGCAACTTTTGTTGCATTGTTGTGACTTCCATTGAGGAGTTGAAAGCAAAGGTTTTTCCAAATTGTTTTTCCCTGTATATTAAAAAGTTGAAGAAAATTTTGAATTTGAAAAAAAAAAAGTACCCCAGATCACAGAATAGTGTATGGGGGAGAAATTTTACCCAGGAAATTGTTGAACGCTTTTTTGTAGTGTTATATAATCACCATAATGCACCAATAACCGCGATAAACTGTATAGATGACTAACTGAATCCAGAAAAAAAATTTGGAACGTAAATATTTTGAAAGTGTCGTTTATGTACTTCTACAGTCATCGTCAGAGAAAGTTCTGACCATGAGTGACATCATGTGACTCCTCCCCCCATGTGACTGATCACATGACGGTGACATCACACAGGTCCTGTCAGCACACAGCGGTGCTGGCTCTGCAGGTGGAGGTATGTGCGTGTGTGTCTCCTCAGCTCCGGCTCATTAACCCCTTTGGGGCCGGTTTTGGGCTGAAAGACGGTGAAGGTTTTCTTTGCGGAATAAGTTGTAGCTTTTAACCCTTTCCTGACATGACAATCTTTGTTTTCGCTCCTCTCAGTCTTTCCTCCTCGTCTTCCGTATCTTTTGTATTTTTCCGTCCACATCGCTGTATAAGGTTTTGCTTTTTTTGCGGGACGTGTTGTACATGTGATTTGCATCGTCCATTTTACCATGAATGTGCTGGAAAATGGGAGAAAAATACTAAATACAGTGAAAATGTGACCCCCGTCCCCCCAAACAATTCCTCCATTGTTTTCTGTGTTTTTTTCTTACAGCTTTCATTGTGCAGTAAAAGTGACCTGAAATCTGATTCTCCAGGACAGGACAATCACCGCCAGAGCAAATAAACTTGGGTAGTTTTGTTTTTTCCTCCCCTTCTTCCCAGAGCCAGAACTTTGTTATTTTCCGTCCCTATAACCATACGGGGGATTGTTTTTTGCGGGACGAGTTGTACTTTTGAACTTCTCCATCCGTATTATCATGTGATGCCCTGGAAAGCAGGAAAAAAAATCCCAAGTGCGGTGAGATAGCAAAAATTGTTTATTTTTTTTGTTTTTTTTTAGTTACTATTTTCTTTATATCGTAAAACTGACCAGGTAATATGATTCTCCAGGTCAGTACGAGTGCGCAGTTACCGAACTCTTAAATAAAGAGGTTTTATTTAAGTAATTTAAAAAAATTCAAAAATTTGTAAAAAAAAAAAAAAAAAAAAGATTCTTGCGTCGCCATTTTCCAGGAACCATAATGATTTCGGCTTGTTTTCTGCACCCTGAGTCGATGCTTTTATTGATATCACTTTGGGGCAGACTCGATGTTTTGATCGCCTCTTATTACATTTTCTTGTGTTGCCTTGGGGTCATATGTGACACACAACTTTCCTTTACTCCCTATATCCGATCACTCGCTCTTGTCACCTGAATCTTAAAAATATCTCCAGAATCCGACCTTTTCTCACCTTTGAAACTGCTAAAACTCTTACTGTCGCTCTTATTCACTCTCGTCTGGACTACTGCAACTCTCTTCTAATCGGTTTCCCTCTTACCAAACTTTCTCCTCTCCAATCCGTACTGAATGCGGCAGCCAGGGTCGTATTTCTGTCCAGCCCCTTCACCGACTCCTCCATCTTGTGCCAGTCTTTACACTGGTTGGCCATCAGCTACAGAGTCCAATATAAACTCATCTCTCTCACCCACAAAGTTCTCCACAGTTTTGCACCGCCTTATATCTCCTCGCTCATCTCTGCCTATCGCCCTACATGTGCCCTCCGTTCTACAAATGACCTAAGACTAACATCCCCCATAATCCGAACCTCGCACCTCCGGCTCCAAGACTTCTCTCATGCTGCGCTAGTTCTCTGGAATGCTCTACCTCAGACGATCCGACTGATGCCTAGCCCCTATGTCTTAAAGCGCGCTTTAAAAACCAATCTCTTTAAAAAAGCCTACCACCTCAACTACTCATTAAACTAACTTTCCCCTGTTCCCTCCTAAATATTATTCAGAATCTGCTCCTTACTCCTCATCTGTCTCCACACCCTGCATGCACAACTGCACTCGGTACTTGAATATTGCACTTAAACATACAGGCTGATGACCGGATCATGCAGCTTTATATGAAAATCCCTATTTATTATAATTGCCAGACCTGAAATAACAAGCACTTCTCACCTATTGTGTCCCCCATCTATTTCCTTGTAGAATGTAAGCAGCGAGCAGCCGGACCCTCACTCCTAATGTAACTGTTATGATCTGCAACATAAACCAAGGAAAGATAGGGGAAAGCTGTCCCTACCGTAAGACTAAGCTGAATCCCTACGATGTAGCGGGCTGCCTGTTCCTTGCGAACAGACCCGCCTTCGTCCTCGGCTAGTCTGAACGAAGACCTATAGAATAAAGGGAGGGGTCCCTAAAAGAACTAAGGACTGGGACAAAAATGGGACACCTCCTAACAGAAGTAGTTGCAGAGCAAAAGACAAACTGACAAAAAGTATTAGAGGTCCCAGAGGACCAAGCAAACTGACAGAATAGGCACAGAAGCACATGGCTAGTAAGACAGTCTAGAAAACACTGAAGTCCAGCAAAGCCAGCAGGGCAGAGCTGGAATATATAGGCAGCTGGTCACTTGACCGCAAAACACAAGATAGCAAAAACAGACGGGAGAGTTCTAACAGTAACTGTTTAAACTGTCTTAACTTGTATTGAATTTATTGTCTGTACATGTCCCCGCTTAATTGTAAAGTGCTGCGGAATATGTTGGCGCTATATAAATAAAAAATGATTATTATTATTGTTGTTCTGGCTGTCAAAAAAACACAATCCTGCCATTTCAACTGTTTTTCCCCCATTACACCGTTTACTGATCGGATTAATTAATTTTATATTTTGATAGATTGGACTTTTATGAACACAGTGATACCAAATATGTGTATTTTTACAATTTTTTATTTCTTAATTTTTAATGGGGAAAAGGGGGTGATTTGAAGATATGCTGAGGAGACAGTGGCTTTATAGGTCAATGTAAGTAGTTTAGTTTGAACTGCATACATTGGGAACTGGGGTCAGTGAAGGGGTTTACAGAGGGGAGATATAATCAGGGCTGTGGAGTCTGTAAGCCAAACCTCCGACTCCTCAATTACCATGACAACGACTCCGACTCCACGACTCCGACTCCCTCATACATGGCTCATGTTTAAGTGATAAATGTACTGTAGCACAGATTCATCTCAGCTAAAAGTCTAGACCCTTAGATCAGGAATAGGACAGACATTTATAGGACATTCCATAACTTTCCCAAATTCTTATGAAAAAAATATTCCCCACAAAATGCATTGAACTACTGTACCCAATTTATTATATATTTTAAGAGTTGGAGTCGGTCCATTTTATACCGACTCTGATTCCAACTCCGACTCCACCAATATGGACTCCGACTCCACAGCCCTGGATGTAATTCAGGTGTCTGGATGCAACGCACAGATATCACAAGGCAACAACAGTCAGTGATTGATAAAACTCTATTGAAATTCAGTAGTAATTTTACAGTAATTTAAAGTAACTCTGAACAATTTGTGTTAGTAAGTAGGCAAATAAACAATGAAACGAAGAACAATAAGCTTGGAATTTCACTATAAGTTGTTACGGATCCGGGTGGTGGAACCTCTGTGCTATGATGGAAGGAGGGACCAGAGGGGCGTAACTAAGTGCCCACCCGGACCGACCCTGGCCACACGGCGGCTTAGTCGACTCCGTGAACCAAGGAGGGATCGGGAAGGTGAACCAGGTGCCACTCTGGGACCGACCTTCTGTGAGAGCAGGCGACTCCCACGGGTCTGATTGCTGAAGCTGACAGTCACAGCAGATGAGCGCGGCTGGTAGACAGGCAGGAGATGCAGGTAGACAGGCAGGCGGGCACGGCTGATGGACAGGCAGGCGGGCACGGCTGATGGACAGGCAGGCGGGCACGGCTGATGGACAGGCAGGCGGGCACGGGAACCTGAGGGCTGAAGATAGTGTTAGCACACAAACAACAACCTTGCACAGGCGCGCACCCTGGGCACAAGCAGCAGGGGAACTGGAGGACGCCAGACCGGGACCGTGGCGGTGAGGGGATCGGCGTCTCTGCCCGGCAGGAGGCAGAGACGCCGACGCTACATAAGTCTTTCACTATATAATGTTAATGTTCCTTTAACACCTATTTTGGGTGTCACCACGTAAGTTCCTTCTTTTACTCTGGCCTAGCCGGGGTCACTGAGTTTTCTCACAAGGCCGCAAGTCTCTCTCTGGCGTAGTCTATTAAAGCATGTTGAGCCTCCGACACACCAACCGGCCCCTCCCAACTTGCTGTCTAATCCCAGCCGACCCTGGTACCGTAGGTTATAGCTGGACGTGACGGCCCTGTTCATTCACGTTGTCTGTCCGCGATCGCAGGCATGCTTCTCCTGGCGCAGTCTCCTCGCGAGTGTTCTCGGCTTGACCGCCGGTGGAAGTCTTTTGGGCTTGGGACGTAAAGGACTTGGTCCTCGGCTCCTGACAGACAATGTCTGGTCTCTGAGGCTTGACCGGCATAGGATACAGGTTCAGGTCGTGACCGGCGCAGTCTGAGCTCTGAGTCTCACTGGGCATTGTCTGGATCTTGTCTGCAAGCAGCCAGTACCTTGCTGGCACACGCTTCATGCAGCGGCCTGTCACTCTGGCTGCAGCATCTTCTCCTGTGCACATCTGCACCTTGCACTCTCTTAGCACCAAAGCGCCCAACGATTTGGCGAGCAGGGCTTTTATATCCCAAAATTCTGTTATGCATGGCACCTGACCAGGTCCAGCACCAGAACTCGCTCCCCCTGCAATTTTTCTGCTGCAGTTTGGTTCCACTTGATTTTGCCTGGCCAGCAGATTGCAGTCTCTCCTTATTAACACATTTCTGACATTGTCAGTAATAGTACGTCCCTGTGCCCTGGGCTATTGGACCAAGTATGTACTATTACGCACAATGTGATCTCACCGCCTGTGTGGGGCGATTGCCGCCGGGTGTCAGCTGATTGTCATAGCTGACATCCGGTGCTATGTGCTAGGAGTGGTCCTGCACTGCTCCTAGCACATTAACCCCTGAAATGCTGTGATCGAAGTCGATAGCAGCATTCTGAGAGCAAGGGGAGGTAAGCGCCGCTTACTTACCTCTTCTCCGGCGTTCCGCGCTGTCTCTGCCGGGTCCCGGTGGTTGTCATGGTGAACCGATGTCATCATGGTGACGCGATGTCGTCATGATGACATTTGGGTCACCAGGAGGCATGAAGTTAATTTGATCATACGCAGTGCGTGATCAAAGTACCTTCAGCATGCAGCGCTGACAGGCTGTATAGCATAGAGATGCTGCTGCATCTCTATGCTATATAAGCGATCTGGCTGCAAAAAGTGAAAGTCCCATAGTGGGACATAGTGTAAAAGTAAAAAAAGTACCAGAAAGTGAAGAAAAAAAAAAATTGTAAAAATATTAAAAAAAAATAATTATAATAATCCCCCCAAAATAAGCACATACTGTACCCATAAATAAATATTCTGAAAAAAAAAACAACAGAAGTACACATATTTGATATCTCTGCGTCCAGATGACCTGACCTATAAAACTGTCCCATTAGTTAACCCCTTTAGTGAACATGGTAAAAAATAAAATTAAAAAACGAAGTAAAAAAACAATGCTTTATCATCACACTGCCAAACAAAAATGGAATAAAACGCGATCAAAAAGACGAATGTAAATACAAATGGTACTGCTGAAAACGTCATCTTGTCCCGCAAAAAAACAAGCCACCATACAGCTCCATCAGCTGAAAAATAAAAAAGTTATAGCTCCCAAAATAAAGCGATGCAAAAAATATTTTTTTCTATAAAATAGCTTTTATTGTGTAAAAGCGCCAAAATTTAAAAAAACAATATAAATGTGGTAGCGCTGTAAACATACTGACCCCAAGAATAAAGCTGCCTTATCAATTTTACCACACGCGGAACAGCATAAAAAAACTCCAAAACAATTTCTGAATTGTTGGTTTTTGTTCATTCAGCCTCCCAAAAATAGGAATAGAAAGCGATCAAAAAATGTCACGTGCCCGAAAATGGCACCAATAACAACGTCAACTTGTCCCGCAAAAAATAAGCTGTGTCATGACTCTGTCGCCCGAAATATGGAAATATTACAGCTCTCAAAATATGGTGATGTAAATTCTAGTGTTTGCAAAAAAAAGTGTTTTTTTAGTGCGTGACAGCTGTCAATCATAAAAACCCGATATGATTCTGGTATCGCTGTAATCACACCGACCTGAAGAATAAAGTAATCTAATCACTTATACCCCAGAAGAAAAGGCGTAAAAAATAAACTGTAGGGTTAGGGATGGGCTAGGGTTAGGGCTGGGCTAGGGTTGGGGTTGTATTAGGTTTGGGGTTAGGGTTGGGATTTTTTCAAAAGTAAAGAAAAAAAGACGACGACGATATGGCGACTAGTGTTGAGCGCAAGTGCTCGCTACTTGAGTTTGCATTGTATCGCAGGCGCTCGAGTGACATGCTCGAGTCTCTGCTCCATATGTTTCGTGGCTGTTATACAGCCAAAAAAACCTTGCGGGGATTGCCTGCCATGCACGAGCAATCCCCACATGTTTTTTTGGGTGTCTAAATAACCGTGATACATGCGGCGCGGGCATGTTACTTGAGCACCTGCGATACTTGGTGCAAACTCAAGTAGTGAGCACTTGCGCTCAATAATATATAATAATAATATTTTTTATTTATATAGCGCCAACGTATTCCGCAGCACTTTACAATTAAGTAGAGACATATACAGACAATATAAAAAATACAATGTATCACATGTCAACAGTTGCAGGAGGATTGAGGGCCCTGCTCGCAAACTTACAATCTATATGGAAATGGGGGGGACACAATAGGTAGAACATGGTCATCAGCCAGTATCCGACTGTCTAAGGGAAGTTACTGTGTGGTATTTGGTGCTGGATTTCCGGGATATTTCCACAAGCCACTTTGAAAACTGCCAGAGACCGAATGACAACTTATGCTCAAGACTAATGACAGCTTATTCAATATGATGACATAATGTTATCAAATTCTGTGTCGTACCTTTGGGTTCAAAATGTTCACTATACCCCTTGATAAAATCCTGGAGGAGTGTAGTTTCCAAAATGGGGTCACTTGTGGGGGGTTTCCACTATTTATGCGCATCAGGGGCTCCCCAAACACGGCTCCTTCCCTTCTGAACCCTGCCGTGCGCCTAAACAGTGTATTTTACCCACATATGGGATATCGGCGTACTCAGGAGAAATTAAACAATAGCTTTTTGGTGGGTTCATTTTCTCCTATTTCCCTTATGAAAATGCAAAATTGGGGGCTAAAAACGATTTTTGTGTGAAAAATGGGAAAATTTTATTTTTACGGCTCAATGTTATAAATGTCTGTGAAGCACCTGGGGGTTCAAGGTGCTCACCGCACATCTAGATAAGATCCCTGAGGGGTCTAGTTTCCAAAATGGTGTTACTTGTGGGGTGTTACACTTTTTAGGCACATCAGGGGCTCTCCAAATGCAACATGGCGTCCGCTAATTATTCAATCAAATTTTACATTCAAAAAATCAAATGGCGCTCCTTCCCTTCCAAACCATGCCGTGCGCCCAAACAGTGGTTTTCCCCCTCATATGGGGGTATTGGCGTGCTCAGGAGAAATTGAACAACTAATTTTGGGGTCTATTTTTTCCTGTTACCCTTGCAAAAATAAAAAAAATTGGGTCTAAAGTAACATTTTTGTGAAAAAAGTTAAATGTTAATTTTTTTCTTCCACATTCCAAAAATTCCTGTGAAGCACCTGAAGGGTTAATAAACTTCTTGAATGGGGTTTTGAGAACCTTGAGGGGTGCAGTTTTTAGAATGGTGTCACTCTTGGATATTTTCTGTCATAAAGACCCCTCAAAGTCACTTCAAATGTGATGTGGTCCGTAAAAAAAATGGTTTTGTAAATTTTGTTGCAAAAATGAAAGATCGTTGGTCAACTTTTAACCCTTGTAACTTTCTAACAAAGAAAAATTTTGGTTCTAAAATTGTGCTGATGTAAAGTAGACATGTGGGAAATGTTATTTATTAACTATTTTTTGTGACATATCTCTCTGATTTAATGGCATGAAAATTCAAAGTTTGAAAATTGCGAAATTTTCAAAATTTTCGTCAAATTTCCAAATTTTTTCACAGCGCAAGTCATATTGAAGAAATTTTACCACTATCATGAAGTACAATATGTCACAAAGAAACAGTCTCAGAATCAGGGGGATACGTTGAAGCGTTCCAGAGTTATTTCCTCATAAAGTGACTGTGGTCAGAACTGTAAAAATCGTCCTGGTCATTAACATGCAAACCACCCTCGGGGATAAAGGGGTTAATGGTACATCCTGCAAGGGCTCTTCAGGGATTTCATTGCTTCTTATTACAGAGAAACGGAGGAGTAGAGGAGAGAGGTAGTTGGGGAGTAGAGTTAAGGACAGACTGGAGAGGTGCCAGAGTGTTAGCAGGAAGGCCACAGAGGAGTATATTGCAATAGCTGAGGCGTTAGATGAGGGCACTAGCATTTGAGTAGATTCAGGGTTGAGGAAAGGACGGATTTTGGACATATTTTTGAGTTGAGGGCGGCAGGAGGTGGTAAGGGCTTGGATGTGCTGTGTGAAGACCCGGGGTCTTCCGTGGGTGTAATACTATTTAGACAACACAGGGGGAGGGTAAAACAGTGTGGAAATATTTTATTGAACCATCAGACAATAAACATACAGAACAGTCCCAGCAAATACCCAAGATGGTGCAAAATTACACACTCTCACCCGTCCGCTGGCACGCTGGGAATAGAGCAGCTGCGACTATGGGATTTCCAGGGCCAACTACCTTAACCAGTGGACCCCTGCTTTGGGTTGGCCCCCACAGAGAGGAGATAGTGGCTAGCTTAGGAAGCTGACAGTCCATCGAGGTACAAAGCCAGGAGACCCGGGGGGCCCCACCCTGGCTTCTCTGAGAGGTCCATGGGTTCCAAGCGACTGGAGGGTCCCATCTGGCAACCCCAAATAACATATCTATAGGACCAGGTGATCTCATTGTCCCAACCTGGTTTCCCCAAATGTATCCATAGGTTATCTGATGGTCAGTGGAGCAGATCTGCATTCTTCCAGCCGGGGCCATGTACCCTTAGGCTGAAATCCTGTAAAATCCAAATCTGTGTCTCTCTGGATGGAGCCATGCTACCAAACTGCTATCCTGAACAGTCTCTCTGAATCTTTGAGTTTCCGTGCAGCACAATAGAAATCCCTTTTTATATTTTTCTGTGTCTCAGATCATCATTCACAGGTCAGGGAGAAAGGTGCAGTGCTCAGGTCTCATTGTCTGAGCATTTAATCAATTTACATAGTTGGTATCCCCCTGCTCTTATAAATCAACAACTAGCTGGCTTGGTATATAATGCAATTAGCATAGTAGCATACATCATTATTCACCGACCACAAGAAGTCAACAATCAGGGTTATACAAATACTAGTCTGTCCTTCTTGATCCACCAAAGAAACACACACAATCAAAAGTCAACACAAACACAATAGTGTATTTCATTTGGCCTAACAAATCTAGATGTCTAGCTAATTAAGATTAGAACCTGTGTCGTCACATGCTCTTTGAAGGAAAAGGCAGTCAGGGTTACTCCAAGGCAGCAGACTTTCGCTACAGGGAAAAGCAAAATGCCATTTATTGTGATAAATAGATCAGGTAGGGGAATTCAGTGGGATGGAGGAAAGATGATAAGTTCAGATTTGTCCACGTTGAATTTAGAAAGCGTGAGGAGAAGAAGGAGGATATGGAAACAGACACTCTGGGATTCTGGACAGCAGAGAGGTGATGTCTGGGCCTGGGAGGTAAATCATCAGCGTATAGATGGTATTGGACTTTATAAGTTGTCCCAGGCCAGAAGGTATATATGGAAAACATTAGGGGTCCCTACACAGAGAACAGAGAGAGGGTGGGATGATAAGGTAGTATGGAAATGGGAGACGCTAAATGTGTGGTTAGTGATATATGAGGAGATCCAGGAGAGGACAAGGTCTTTGTCACCAAGTGAAGAGAAAATCAAGTGCACAAGTGGTGCGGTGTGATTTAGAGAGATGAGTAAGCTCTCCTTCAGTGATGGTGAGGAGGAAGGTTATGGGGGAAGAGAATTGGTCTGTTATATGGAGGGAATGTGGTGGTTGATTAGTAAAGACTTGCCTGATTTGTTTTTGAAATGTGTGGCAAAATCTTCTGCAAAGATGAGGGAGGTTGGAAGGGGCAATGGTGGGCCGAGGAGGCAGTTTAAAGTGTTGAATAACTGTTTGGGGTTGTGGGATGAAGAAGATAGGAGTATGTGTAACCTCTGGTTCTAGTGCAACTGGGAATTTCTTTACAGTATTCTATGGGGGTGTTCACTTTCACTCCTCCCTCCTAAATGCTGCAGCAACTATGAGGGAGGATTAAAAGTGCAAGCCCCCCAGAGAAGCCTCTAAAGAAGCACACAGTAGCACTACAACTAGATACTGCCATCACTATATGTGACAATGGGGATGGGGTTTTCATGGTGATAGTGGTGATGTGGTTTTCCACCACACACAACGTTTTGCATTTAGCCCAAAAAGTTCTCCTTTGGTCTCATCTGACCAGAGCACCTTTTTCCACATATGTGGAAGACCAAAGTAGGTCCTTCCCAGCCTGATAATAGCCCACAGCTATCTGCTTGACCTTGGTTGGTTTTGAAAAATATGGGAAACCTACGTCTTTTTTTATAATTTTTATATTTAATAGGTTAAATAAGGCTAAAAAACATCATTTAGTGCCATTTGAAAGGCTGCTCACCACCACGTACTGGTCACCACCACGCTCTGGTCACCACCCCGCACTAGTCACCACCACGCACTGGTCACTACCACGGCAGTTTGCAATTTTCACTCAGCTACATCCATTGCAGCTTGTTTCTGAAAAACAACCATGGAGTCAAATCATCACTTCACTTGTAGATAAATTCCCAGAGGGGTGTAATTCTCAAAATTGGGTCACTTGAGAGGATATTCTGCTCTTCAGGCACTTAGGAGCTCTGTATATGGAGTCCGCAAACTAATTTATGATAATTTGTTCTCCAAGAGTCAAATAGCACTCTGTCCCTCCCGAGCATCGCCGTGTGGCTAAGCAGTACTGTCAGTGGCGTAACTAGAGTCTGATGGGCCCCGGTGCAAGATTTGGACCGGAATTACCCCCATCCTGGTATACAATATATGTATGCATATGTGTGTGTATAGTGACAGGGACACTGGTGATGTATGTGAGAGGAAATATGTGTAACGGAGGTTGCTGTCTTCTGTGATGTGAAACCCAGAAGTTTGTCTCAAGCATGTTGGGTGCTAAGGAGGTTAATCAGCCATCTTGGGTTGGGTTTTTGTAAAATTTCCAGAATTGAGTTTTTTTTCCTGGTGTATTTTGGAGACAGAGGAGTCTCCAGTGAGAGCTGGACCGTAGTGTAACCTGTGTGGGCGAAACCTACAAGTATATGGACTGTGCTACTGCGCTATAAGTTATCTTTTGTTTTGCTGGTTTGCCGGAAAGACCATGTTTATTTTGTTTTCGGGTTTATGAAGTAATAAACCAGCCGCAGACTTTGACTCCCTCAAGCTCTCAGAGACAGACACAGGAAACACTTTGGGTCAATCTATCACCATATATATGGCCACATCCTGGTATATATACAGGTGCTTCTCACTAAATTAGAATATCACCAAAAAGTTAATTTATTTCAGTTCTTCAATACAAAAAGTGAAATTCCTATATTCTATAGAGTCATTACACACAGAGGGATCTATTATATAGAGTCATTACACACAGAGCGATCTATTATATAGAGTCATTACACAGAGAGTGATCTATTATATAGAGTCATTACACACAGAGGGATCTATTATATAGAGTCATTACACACAGAGGGATCTATTATATAGAGTCATTACACACAGAGGGATCTATTATATAGTCATTACACACAGAGGGATCTATTATATAGAGTCATTACACACAGAGGGATCTATTATATAGAGTCATTACACACAGAGGGATCTATTATATAGAGTCATTACACACAGAGGGATCTATTATATAGAGTCATTACACACAGAGGGATCTATTATATAGAGTCATTACACACAGAGGGATCTATTATATAGAGTCATTACACACAGAGGGATCTATTATATAGAGTCATTACACACAGAGGGACCTATTATATAGAGTCATTACACACAGAGGGATCTATTATATAGAGTCATTACACACAGAGTGATCTATTTCACGTGTTTATTTCTGTTAATGTTGATGATTATGGCTTACAGCCGATGACAACACAAAAGTCATTATCTCAGTAAATTAGAATACTTTACAACAACAGCTTGAAAAATGATTTTAAAATCGGAAATGTATGTTCAGTAAATGCCTCAATACTTGGTTGGACTGCTTTTACATCAATTACTGCATCAATGCGGCATGGAGGCGATCATCCTGTGGCCCTGCTGAGGTGTTATGGAAGCCCAGGTGGCTTTGATAGCAGCCTTCAGCTCGTCTGCATTGTTGGGTCTGGGGTCTCTAATCTTCCTCTGACAATACCCCATAGATTCTCTATAATAGATTCTCTATGGGGTTAAGGTCAGGTGAGTTTGCTTGTCAATCCAGCACAGTGATACTGTTGACTCCTTCCCTCCTCGGCTTACCACTGTGCTGGAAAGTAGTTGCCGAATACATGTAGCATATTGGCGCACTAGGGAGAAATTTTTGCAACAAACCGAGAGGTCCATTTTTTCCTTTTAGCCCTTATAAAAAATAAAAACTTGATGCTAAAACAACATTTTAGAGATCAAAATATAATTATTCATTATTCACCACACAATGGTATAAAACTCTGTGAGGCACATGTGGTGTCAGTATGATCACTGCACACCTAGATGAATTCATTGAGAATTGTCGTTTGTTACAATAGAGGGTTCTGCTGTCCTGGCACCTCGGGGGCTTTGCCAATGTGACATGGCACTGTAACGTGGCGCAGGGCGGTATCTGTGGGTGAGGTACTCGTCTTTTGCGCCCCGGCACTCAACATAAAAACGGGGTCCTGACTGTGTGTGTGGTTGTGTTGGTTCTGCAGACACCTTCAGGTTCAGCTCTGTCACAATCTGTGCGGCATCGGACCTTTAACCCTACAATGAGGAAACCAGACCAGCTTGTAAAAGGGAAGTCCTTTTTACTGACAATCAAACTTATATACAGAGGATAGCAGGAAATAAGCTTGCTGTTTTCTTCTGCACAATGCAGAGGCATATTCACGGTGATTATGGACGGCGACACAATACTTGAAATGTACGTTACTGTAGAACTGCAGGTTAAGCTGAGATCCTCAATCATCCCAGTATAGTGCCACAAAGGGTTGATAGGTTTCACTGTGACCTCTACACTCCAACTACACTTCCTGTGAACAACATAAGGGAGCTTCTCCGGCTGTCACCTTACTAAACGGGCCCCAGGCTAACTGACACTGCCCCACTGATGGCAGCTTTTAGGTCTGCTCAACACTAAAGACATTGCTAAATGTCTCTTGCTGTAGGCACCTCGACTTGCTTGCTTAAGGAAGAACACTGCTGCCACTGAAGATCCCTTGCTGAAACTTGCTTTCTTTTCCTGGTCACAACTACACACACACCCAGTGATGATAACCTTCTTCTGAGGATGTCTCATGTCTCTCTTACTAACAACTAAACAGGAACTGACACAGAGTTCCCCAATCCTCCTACCAACCATGGGCCGACCATACAATTAACCCTGTCACTTTTGACTAATAGGAGCTGTAGCCTCCCAGAGGATAACATACAATACAGTACTTTTAAAACAATAGGCGTCTTCAGAGAGGTGTTATGCCATCTTCCCCATCTTCACAGCACTCTCAAACCTTTCCAGCAAAATCTGAACTCCAATATGGTGCCTTTCCTTCTGAGCTTTGCACTATGCCTTAAAAGTAGTTTTTGACCACATATGTGGTATTGGCGTACTCCAGAGGAATTGTGTAACAAATTGTACGTTGCATTAACTTTTATTATCTCTTTTGAAAATTGAAAACTTGGGCCAAAGCAACATTTTAGTGGAACAAATGGTCATTTTCCATTGACTCATCCCAATATTATACAATTCTGTGAATTGCCTGAGGGCTAAAAATGCTCAATACACCGCTAGATGAATTCCTCAAGAGGTGTAGTTTCCAAAATGTGGTCAATTGTGTGGATTTCTGCTGTTCTGCCATGTCAGGGGCTTTTCAAATGTGACATAGCGTCCACATCCTATTCCAGCCAAAATTGCGCTGCAGAATTCAATTGGCGATCCTTCCCTTTTAAACTCTGCCATGCACCCAAACAGTACTTTTACGCCACATATGGGGTATCAGTGTGCTCAGGAGAAATTGAACAACGATTTTTACAGTCCTTTTTCTCCTTTTACCCTTGTGAAAATTAAAAATTTCAGGCTGAAACAACATTTTTACAGGAAAAATGTATTTTTTAATTTTCGCTGCTTAACATTATAAAATTCTGGGAAGCACCTGTGGTTTCAAGGTGCTTACTACACCTCTAGATAAGTTCCTTGAGGGGTGTAGTTTCCAAAATAGCATCACTTGTGGGGGTTTCCACTATTTAGGCACATCAGGGGCTCTTCTAATGCGACATGGCATCCGCTATGTATTCCAATTTTTGCGCTCCAAAAGTCAAATGTTGCTCCTTCCCTTCCCAGCCCTGCTGTGCACCCAAACAGTAGTTTCCCACCTTATATGGGGTATCGGTGTACTCAGGAAAAATTGCACCTTTTAAAAATGCAAACTTTGGGGCTAAAGCAATTTTTTTATGGGAGAAAGTAAAACTTTAATTTTTTCCTTCCACATTGCTTTAATTCCTGTGACACACCTAAAAGGTTAATAAACTTCTTGAATGTGGTTTTGAGCACCTTGAGGGGTGCAATTTTTAAAATGGTGTCATTTTTGTTTTTCTTCTGTCACATAGGCCCCTCAAAGTCACTTCAAATGGATGTGGCCTCTAAAAAAATTGGTTTTGTAAATTATGTTTGCTGATTGCTGATCAACTTCTAATCCTTCCAACTTCCTAACAAAAAAAATATGTTTCAAATGATGCTGATTTGAGATTAAACATGTGATAATTGTTATTTATTAACTAATTTGAATGGTATAACTAGTTCGAGGGCATAAAAATTCAAAGTTTGAAAATTGTAAAATTTTACAATTTTTTTGTCAAATTTTCATTATTTCTAGAAGTAAAAAAATCATATTGACCAAAATTTACCACTGACATAAAGTACAAAATGTCACAAAAACAATCTCAGAATCACTGGGATTTGTTGAAGCTTTCCAAAGTTATTACCACATAAACTGACAGTGGTCAGAATAATAACATTTGGCCCGGTCAGAAAGCTGAAAATAGACTGCGGAGTAAAGGAGTGAACAGCTGCAAGTGGAACTGTGCTCTACTCTCTGGTATTAAAGGCAGCTAATGGCTGAATAACACAGTCATTATCTGCCGGGAAAGATGCGGACTCAGCTTCTGGGCCTGCTTCAGAGATTGGGACAAGATGTATTCCGTGAAACTACGTCATACGTCGGGAAGGTATTAATGATGTGATTGTGGTTTAAGCATAACTTAATGACGTTGTTGTGTATGTCACATGACTATTGTTGTCGTTGATGGTATTCCGCAGTCTCGTACATACTGATATCAGCACTCCACCGAGTGATTGGCTGCAACCATTATGTACAGATGTGACCAACTGACATAACGTGTCATTTTTATATCGTCTCATCTTTTTTCTATTCAGGTTCCTTCAAAAAAGGATCCTCTGCTAATAAATTGTATATAAAATTACTTTCCCGACTCAAGGATGAATAAGGACAGAGACCAGATGGCAGAGAGGATATTAAACCTCACCCTGAAGATAATCTTTCATCTCACTGGAGAGGTGAGAGGTTCTGATGTTATCACATGACATCATTATCTATTGGAAAAACAGGTGATATGACCGGAGAGGTTCTGATGTTATCACATGACATCATTATCTATGGGAATAACAGGTGATATGACCGGAGAGGTGAGAGGTTGTGATGTCATCACATAGCATCATTATCTATGGGAATAACAGGTGATATGACCGGGGAGGTGAGAGGTTCTGATGTCATCACATGACATCATTATCTATGGGAATAACAGGTGATATGACCAGAGAGGTGAGAGTTTCTGATGTCATCACATGACATCATTATCTATGGGAAAAACAGGAGATGTGACCGGAGAGGTGATGGACTCTGGAAATGTCTGTAGTGATTATTAATGTCTCCACACTCAGGATTACACAGTAGTGAAGAAGACCTCTAGTGATCGCTGTCAGGCCCCTGTGTCTGAAGGATGGGGAGGAACCCTGAGCCCAATCCCAGGGCCTCCACCTCACCCCCGGATACATGAGGACCTCAATGACCAGAAGATCCTAGAACTCACCAACAAGATGATTGAGCTGCTGACTGGAGAGGTGACACTGCTGGGAATGCTGGGACATTATACAGGACGGCACTGGAGGATTCTGGGTGATGACGGTATCATTGTGTGTGTCAGGTTCCTATAAGGTGTCAGGACGTCACCGTCTATTTCTCCTTGGAGGAGTGGGAGTATCTAGAAGGACACAAGGATCGGTACAAGGAGGTGATGATGGAGGAGCACCGGCCCCGCACATCACCAGGTAATAGACAGGACTAAATCCACACGGCCTATAATTCTCTGTATGTAATAATGATGTCAGTCCTGTCTGTGTCTCCTGCAGGTCTCTCCAGTAAGAGGACAACCCCAGAGAGATGTCCCGCTCCTCCTCCTGCACAGGACCATCAGGTAGATGGAAATCTCCCCTATGATGTGTAGACGGCTGTGACCTACTTGTGTTCAGTCTTGTCTTCTCCTCCAGTATTAGATGTTTTATACTTGTGTAATGAGAGCGGTGGAGACGGCAGGATCACAGCTGACCACAGACATGGCCGGATCTTCTCACCATTATTCCCGGGGACTTCTCCAATCATCGGGGACTTTTACAATATTTGTTTTGCAGCTTTTGGATCTGGATAAAGATCTGAACAATATTAATGCTCCAGAGAGAAATGAGAGGGGCGATCAGCGGTGTAAAGAGGAGACCCCTACAGATAACCGCCCAGGTGAGGAGCTTTAGATGAATATTCACTGTTCAGCCACAATCTGAATTGATAATAATGTGATCCTGTTATATGTGATGTCACAGGTCGTGCATTTATAATATGGATGATAATATACAGCGGGAGATGAATTATACTTATGTGAGCGGCCGATTTCTTCATCATCTGATGTCAGTTCTGATGAAGGAAAGAATTTGCCTAATTTGTGACTCAGGAACCATTAGCTCCTATTAATCTCATGTCAGTGTTTGGTGACAGAATACAGAACATGGAGACTTCCCCCCAAATAACCGCGACTTGTATTTACTTTGTGAAAGAAAAAAAAAAGACACTTATATAGTGTAACCCAGATAAGAGAAATTAATACATTATTTTGACAGTTCCTTTTCCAAAAAATAAATGAGTTATGCATCTACAGCTGCCCCCAAAAGAGTTAAATCAAAAATTGTGAATCATCCGGAATAAGAATAATCAGACAACGCGGCTCTCGGAACTAAGTACGGTATTTTCTTTCCATGAGATTTGGAATGTTTGTGGAAAAGTTGTAAAACCGATAACAAACTAATAGTATCTGTATATATATTAGTTTTTATTATTAGGTCTCGATGTTACTTGGATTCAATTGTAAAAAAAGCCAACACAATTCTGCCATTATTTTTTGAGTGTTTTTATGTAAAATAAACTGGCGACAGGATTCTCAATCTCCGCTCAGTGTGAATACGGTGATTGTGTCACTAGTTTTTGAGCCTCATAACGTCTTTATCTTTCCATCGATGGAGATGTGTGAGGACTTGTGTTATGTTGTGAGCTGCAGTGTATAATGGCGCCACATTGGGGACACTTATTCTATTTTTTTCCCTTTTTTTTGAGAAATTAGATAACTCCAAAATGGCAGTTTAGGTGTCGCTTTTTCTAAAAACTCCCATGGTAATTACTGTACAAGTAATTTAATTTTAGATTTTGATCAGACTTTTATTGACGTGAAAATATCACATGTGATTATTTTCTTATTGTTTTAACTTTCTTTCTTTTTGGGGAAAAGATGGGGGGATTTTGATCACTTGTGTGTGTAATATATATACAGTATATCTATTGTAGGGGTTCACGCTCTCAGGTAGCAGCTTGTAACACAAAGCCACAAGGTTTTTATATCAGAAACTGAATAATGTTTGTTTCCACTGGTTGCACAGTGCCAAAATCAAAACCAAAAGCATAAAATCCCTAGCCTTGTCCAGGTGCAAACCAAACAATACAGACCCGGGCTACTTCAGACATGGCTGAACTAATCCCAGTTCGGTCACACAAAACAAGTATTGTCCATTGCAACCCCTAATATGTGCAGCTTCGTGCACACGGTCTGTGCCGTCTCTTCTCAGAGAATATCTGGCTTGTCTCTCTAGCTCCAACACAAATCCAGTCTGCTCAGATGACAGCCTCCGGTGAACACAAGGCCTGGTTCTAGTCATAGCTATCCATGTGAACCTAATCAGGACATGTAGTGCTAGGATTTAATTTTAGCTTACCCGGCTTTGCTACATACCACCCTCCCACCTCTCCTCTGCCCAAAGCCGAGGGTCTGGGTACCGTCTGTCAACCCACAGTGCCTATAAGAGGCCAGTTCTGTATCGACTGTTCTGAGACTATCTCCCGGTGGGCCTCAGGAATCCTACAGGACTTTAAATTGACCCACACATGAGGCTCATGCTTGACGACCTGAGGCTAACCTAGTAATTCTGAGAACCTGTCCCAATTTTTGGGTACCATTTTCTGGCCTTGCCTTTTTTTTGGGAACGTGACCGTTTCTGCCCCTGTGGCACCCACAATGTTGGCTTCTGACTGGGTCAACAAGCAAGGGGTTTCAAGCTGGTCTCTATGCTTTCAGGGTTTTAGTAGGTTGCCATGATATGTGGTGAAGGGCTTTCTTTTCCCTGGTCGCTGTATCATACAGTTCACATCTCCCACTTTTTGCAACACTTCGTAGGGTCCCTGCCACTTGTTAAGGAACTTGCTCTCAACTGTGGGCACTAACACAAGTACCCGATTACCAGGCTTAAATTGTTTCACTCGAGCCAACCAATTATACCCCTGGATTGTGCCTCTGGTGCCTTGAGGAGGCGCTCTGCTGATGCTGATTTTGCAACTGCTGGATCAGGAATTTTTGGGTTTCGTGTTGGGCCTGTTGCTGCTGCTGGACCTGTTTCTACTGCTGTTGTAACTGCAGATTGACCTGAACCAGTTGCTTAAGAATATCCTTCATGCTTTCAGACTGTGTCCACAATGCTGTAGCTGCCTTTAACAAGGGCATTCAGTCTTTAATCTGTAATCACCTTTGCTTTCTGGAACTTCATGGATCGCAATCAAAAAACAATTGTAGAGGTTTACACTCTTTAGTAGCCTCTTATCACACGAAGCCACAGGGTTTTGATATCAAAAGCAGAATAATGTTTATTTCCTTTGGTTGCACAGTGCCAAAAACAAAACCATAAATCTAAAATCCCTATCCTTGTGCAGGTACTGACTAAACAATACAGACCCTTACTCAGACACGGCTGATCTAGTCTCAGTTCATTCACAACAAAACAGCTATCATTCATAGCAACAAGATTGACAAAAAACATTGGATTACGTTTGAAACACTTTGCTTTCTGTCACACTTTTCTGGATGATATTTTACCAGGGTCTGGAAAACCTTTTCTCTTTCAATTTACACGAATGGTCGTATCGTGCTTTCCGTGCATGCTGAACTCCAACTATTGGTGAGCTGGCTTACTCCATTTCTACTTACAACCAGAGATACTTGCAGTTTGGTGCACACAAGCTGTGCAGACTCTTCTCAGAGAGATTCTGGCTTGTCTCGCTCCAGCTCCAACACCATCCACTCTGCTCCGCTCCCCCAGCTGACTGACCAGTGAACACATTGCCTGATTCTAGTCATAGATATCCAGGTGCACCTAAACAGGACCTGTAGTGCTAGGATTTAACCCCTAGCCTAACTACCTTTCCTACACTATATACAATATATGTGTATCTATGTGTGTTTATGTAATATATGTATACAGTATATGTGTATATATACGTATGTGTGTAAAATATAGTAAATATGCGTATGCCATATACATTATACACTGCTCAAAAAAATAAAGGTAACACTCAAATAACACATCCTAGATCTGAATGAATGAAATATTCTCATTGAATACTTTGTTCTGTACAAAGTTGAATGTGCTGGCAACAAAATCACACAAAAATCATCAATGGAAATCAAATTTATTAACCAATGGAGACCTGGATTTGGAGTCACCCCCAAAATTTAAAGTCGAAAAACACACTACAGGCTGATCCAACTTTGATGTAATGTCTTTTAAAACAAGTCAAAATGAGGCTCGGTATTGTGTGTGGCCTCCACGTGCCTGTATGACCTCCCTACAACACCTGGGCATGCTCCTGATGAGGTTGCTTATGGTCTCCTGTGGGATCTCCTCCCAGACCTGGACTAAAGCATCCGCCAACTCCTGGAGAGTCTGTGGTGCAATGTGACGTTGGTGGATGGAGCGAGACATGATGTCCCAGATGTGCTCAATCGGATTCAGGTCTGGGGAATGGGCGGGCCAGTCCATAGCTAGGATCATGAATCTGACACAGGGGAGCCACACCACTGGGGACTACAGTACTAAATTCCAACAATGGTCCATTGAGGTTCAGGTGCCAATTTCATAGATGTCTGTTTGAATCCCTGAAGGACACTTTGTTTCTGCATGATTCCCCTTGTTCTTTAGCGGAGGCCATAACCCAGTCATATGTATGGACCGCAGAATTCGTGAGAGGCATGGTGGATAGTGGGATGCCTTATATACTTCTCTGGAGCATACCTATTTTCTTTGCGGTAGAGCGAATGGAGGTTGGACATGCCAGGTTTTGTTCCATAGAGAAGGAACAGACAGAATGTTGGTCTCTGATTCTACTGTGGTCTTGCAGGACAATTTTTTGAAGGACTGCTCTACTCGCCCTTAAGCAAGCAAGCAAGCAGTCGGGAGAACGTCTATGTCTGGGTGATAGTCGAGGAGGTCACTCAGACTTCCAGGTACCCTTTTTCTCCTCAGGTAAAGTACTGCTTAAAGAAGTTCACTACTTTCACATTGATGCCCTATCCTTAGGAAAGCCGATCAGCTATTATCGGTGCCGGCGGCAGCGGCCGCTAGCCAGAAGTGCTTACCTGCGGTGAATAGGAGGCGGATGTGCAGTACCCCGCGCCGGCCACTACAACTTGACGGCCAAGCACGGCAGGTAAGGACTTCCGTCCAGCGGCCGCTGCCACCGGCACCAATAACAGCTGATCTGCGGGGGTGCCGTGTGTGGGACCCCGGCCGATCATACATTGATGCCCTATACTAAGGAATGTGAAAGTAATGGACAACCCCTTTAAGACTGTTTTTTCTTTCAAGAACCAGGTCTTGCCAGAATTGGCTTTCATTATCTGTGGGTCTGCAGGTAACTTTACTGATTCTGGGTTGGTTCAGAAATTAGGATTAGGGACATTTTATTCTGGAAAAACGCATTCAAATTTTTGCGATTGATAAAAGTCCGCTACTTCAGAACTTTTAATGATGGAATTTACACTTCAAATAGGAGCACTTCTCTCAGAATCCATTTCCTGTTTTGTCTTGCATAAGCTACCTGCTGGGGTGGTATTGGGGCTTCCATGGTTGCTCATTCACAGTCTGATTATTGATGTCTGAAAAGTCTGTCGGGATACCTGAAAGACTTCGGAGATGTGTTTTTGGAAAAAGGGGTGGAGACATTACCTGCCCAACATCCTTATTACTGTGCTATTGATCTTGTCCCTGGTGCTAAATTACCTAAAGCTCGTCTGTATAACTTATCTGGGCTTCAACGTAGCCCCTTGAAAAATTTGTTAACGGAAGGGTCATATCCATCCTTCCTCCTCCTCTGTGGCTGCTGGATTCTTCTTTGTACAAAAGAAACATGGGAGTCTCCGTCCTTGCCTTGATTTCCAAGAAATGAACAAAATCACGGTTAAGAATACTTGCCCACTTTGACTCATCCCAAACCTTTATAATCCGCTTTCTGGGGGGAAATGGTTTTCTTGACTTGACTAGAGGGGCTTACAATTTAACCCTTTCGCGACCCTGGGATTTTCCGTTTTTGCATTTTCGTTTTTTGCTCCCCTTGTTCCCAGAGCCATAGCATTTTTATTTTTTGGTCAATATGGCCGTGTGAGGGCTTATTTTTTGCAGGACGAGTTGTACTTTTGAACAACGTTACTGGTTTTACCATATCGTGTACGGGAAAAAAATTCCAAGCGCGGTGAAATTGCAAAAATAAGTGCAATACCGCAGATGGGTTTTTTTTTATTTTTTTTACCACGTTCACTGAATGCTAAAACTGACCTGCCATTATTATTCTCCAGGTCATTACGAGTTCGTAGACACCAAACATGTATAGGTTCTTTTTTATTTAAGTGGTGAAAAAAAATTCCAAAGTTTCCTAAAAAAAAAAAATAAAAATGGCACCATTTTTCAAGACCCGTAGCGTCCCCATTTTTCGGAACCTGGGGCTGGGTGAGGGCTTATTTTTTGCGCACCGAGCTGCAGTTTTTATTGATAATATTTTGGGGTAGATACAATGTTTTGATCGCCCGTTATTGCATTTTATTGCAATTTGCGGTGACCAAAAAACGTAATTCTGGCGTTTAGAATTTTTTTCTCGTTACGCTGTTTACCAATCGGATTAATTATTTTTTTATATTGATAGAGGGGGCGATTCTGAACGTGGCAATACCAAATATTTGTATGTGTTTTTTTTTAAATTATTTTATTTTAAATGGGGCGAAAGGGGGGTGATTTAAACTTTTATATTTTTTAAATTTTTTTTAACATTTTTAAAAACATTTTTTTTTCAATTTTTGTTTGCTTCTATAGTCTCCATAGGAGACTAGAAGCAGCACTTGTCTGATCGCCTCTGCTACATAGAGGTGATCAGCAGATCACCTCTATGTAGCAGAAATGCTCCTGTCGTATGAGCGCCGACCACTAGGTGGCACTCATAGCAATCAGTACATGACAACCACTGGAGTCTGCTGCAGACCCAGGGTTGTCATGCCCATGATTCGGTGACCCGCAATCACGTGACGGGGTCACCGATGGGCGGGGTAAGTGACGCGCTTCCGGCGCGGCGCTGTTAAATGCCGCTGTCAGAGATTGACAGCGGCATTTAACATGTTAACAGCCACGGGTGGATCGCGATTCCACCCGCGGCTGTTGCGGGCACATGTCAGCTGTAATAATCAGCTGACATGTGCCCGATTCAGTGCGGGCTCAGCGCCGGAGCCCTCACTGAACCGGGGGTTACAGCCTGTGCGTACTAATATGCCCCAGGCTGTAAAGGTGTTAATATGCATCCGGAGAGTTGTTAATTCATCATGTGGTGAGGTTGCATAGAATTCCTCTTAACATTGTGTCTGATAGGGGAGTGCAATTTGTCTCCAAGTTCTGGAGAGCTTTTTGTAAGAAACTGGGGATTGACTTGTCTTTTTCCTTTGCCTACCACCCTGAAACCAACGGTCAGACAGAGAGGACAAACCAATCCTTGTAGCAAATTTTGAGGTGTTTTGTTGCGGCTGAGCAGGAGAACTGGTCCTCATTCCTACCTACGGCAGAGTTCGCCTTTAACAGTCGGGTCAATCAATCCACTGGAATTTCGCCATTTTTCTGTAATTATTGTTATCATCCCCATTTTGGAGAGTTTTGCAGGATAAGTTCTGAGTTTTGTGGGGTGGAGATCACCAGGGGGCTTGGAGTAGTTTGGAAAGAGATTCAAAAGAATATTGGGCAGGCTCAAGTTTACCAAAAACGTAAGGCTGACAGAAGATGTTCGGCGGTTCCTGTTTTTAAAGTGGGCGATAGGGTTTGGCTGTCATCCAGAAACATTAAACTTAGGGTACCTTCGGCAAAGTTGGGTCCAAAGTCCATCAGTCCCTATGAGGTTTTTGAAGTGGTCAGTCCGGTGGCCTTTAGGTTGAAGCTTCCTAAGTCTCTCCACATCCCTAATGTCTTCCATAAATACTTGTTGAAGGAGTTTGTCCCCTCGGTGATGTCGCCTTCGTCCCTGCCTCCTCCTGCTGCTGTCAATAACAGTCTTAAGTATGAGATAAAGAGTGAGTCATGGGCGTACCCAGGATCAAAACTAGGGGGGGCAAGCCATGGTCACAGATACCGAAGAGAAATATATATATATAGTACAATGCAAAGATTTCACTTCTTACATTACATGAGTGATATCTATTGTAAATTCCACAATAGCTCAGAAACCGGTGAATCGCTCCACACAGTATACTGGCCGCCATAAAATGCCCCATACAGGATACTGGTCCCCATATAACGCTCCATACAGGATACTGGTCCCCATATAACGCTCCATACAGGATACTGGCCCCCATATAACGCGCCATACAGAATACTGGCCGCCATAAAATGCCCCATACAGGATACTGGTCCCCATATAACGCTCCATACAGGATACTGGCCCCCATATAACGCTCCATACAGAATACTGGCCCCCATATAACGCTCCAGGCAGGATACTGCATTGAAGCATTGATGCATTGAAGCATTGTAACAAAATAATGCTATGTGTCCTGGATAAAGCCGCACCTCCTACACAAAGAAAAATTCAGCATAGACGGCAACAACCCTGGCACACGCCTCAAACACGTCTTTTCCAGGTGCGCTGAACGGCTGTGGAGAAAATCAAATCTGCCCGAAGATTTCCTCCATTATAAATTTATGCTGAAAACATATAACTCTGCCCTTCACCTCTCCAAACAAACCTACTTTAACAACCTCATCATCTCACTTTCCAATAATCCTAAACGACTCTTTGACACGTTTTATTCTCTCCACAATCAAACAACACAGGCCCCGACCACCGACCTCAGCGCTGACGATCTGGCCAATTATTTCAAAGAAAAAATTGACCATATCCGACAGGAAATTTTCTCCCAATCCCCAAATGTTATGCATGCTCTCCCCCGCCACATTGTATCCTGCTCACTTTCTGACTTCGAACCAGTCACGGAAGATGAAGTGATCAGGCTCCTTGCATCTTCTCGCCCTACCACCTGCACCAGTGACCCTATTCCCTCACATCTCCTTCAGTCCCTTGTTCCAGCTGTCACCACTCACCTAACTAAAATTTTCAACCTCTCCCTCTCATCTGGTATCTTTCCCTCTTCTTTTAAACACGCCAGCATACAACCATTACTTAAAAAACCATCCCTTGACCAGAACTGCACGGCCAACTACAGACCTGTTTCCAATCTTCCCTTTATCTCTAAACTCCTGGAACGCCTGGTCCACTCCCGTCTCATCCACTATCTCTCAGACAACTCTCATCTTGACCCTTTACAATCTGGTTTCCGCTCTTTACATTCTACTGAAACTGCCCTCACTAAAGTCTCTAATGATTTACTAACAGCTAAATCTAATGGTCACTGCTCCCTGCTGATTCTCCTGGATCTCTCTGCAGCATTCGACACTGTGGATCACCAGCTCCTCCTCACTATGCTCCGCACTATTGGCCTCAAGGACACTGTTCTCTCCTGGTTCTCCTCCTATCTCTCTGACCGCTCCTTCTCTGTGTCTTTCGCCGGCTCCTCCTCCTCTCTCCTTCCCCTTACTGTCGGGGTTCCTCAAGGATCAGTCCTAGGCCCCCTTCTTTTCTCCTTATACACCGCTCCTATTGGACAAACAATCAGCAGATTCGGTTTTCAGTACCATCTCTATGCTGATGACACCCAATTATACACCTCTGCTCCGGACATCACCCCTGCATTACTACAAAAGACCAGTGATTGTCTTTCTGCTGTGTCTAACATTATGTCCTCCCGCTGCCTAAAACTGAATCTGTCAAAAACTGAACTTCTCGTATTTCCTCCCTCCACTAACCTACCTGTGCCCGATATTGCTATTTCTGTTTGTGGCTCAACTATTACTCCCCAGCAACAAGCCCGCTGTCTTGGGGTCATTTTTGATTCAGATCTTTCTTTCACTCCTCACATCAAATCACTCGCTCGTTCATGTCATCTACACCTCAAAAACATCTCAAGAATCAGGACTTTTCTCACCTTTGACTCGGCAAAAACTCTTACTGTAGCTCTTATTCATTCTCGTCTGGACTATTGCAACGCTCTACTAATCGGTCTCCCTCTTACTAAACTCTCCCCTCTCCAATCCGTCCTTAACGCAGCAGCCAGGATCATATTCCTCGCCAACCGCTACACCGATGACTCTTCCCAGCCATTGCATTGGTTGCCCATCCAATATAGAGTTCAATTTAAACTTATCACGCTTACCCACAAAGCGCTCCATGCTTCAGTACCCCCCTACATCTCCTATCTTGTCTTAGTCTACTACCTTACACGTGCCCTCCGTTCTGCAAATGACTTAAAACTAAAATCCTCCATAATCCGAATTTCCCACTCCCGTCTCCAAGATTTCTCGTGTGCTGCGCCAATTCTTTGGAATGCACTACCCAGGACAGTTCGATTAATTCCCAATACCCACAGTTTCAAGCGAACCCTAAAAACACATTTCTTTAGACTGGGGTATCGCCTCCACACACTATCTGTCCATCCCAGTTAACCCCATATTAAAATCTTCTTCAACTTCAGGTTCATACCAACCATGCACTTAATAGCCTCTGTCAGGACTGTACACAGTCCATGTATTATTATTTATCCTATTTAGTATATCAAGGCTGCATTATACAATATATGTACTTTTTACTTTTTGTGTCTCCCCCATTTCCTCATAGACTGTAAGCTTGCGAGCAGGACCCTCACTCCTTTCGATATGAGATATGCTTATTCTGTATAGTCTATATATGTCCCCCCTAAAATTTGTAAAGTGCTGTGGAATATGTTGGCGCTATAAAAATAAAAACTATTATTATTATATTATTATTACTGGCCCCCATATAACGCTCCATACAGGATACTGGCCCCCATATAATGCTCCATACAGAATACTGGCCCCCATATAATGCTCCATACAGAATACTGGCCCCCATATAACGCTCCATACAGAATACTGGCCCCCATATAACGCTCCATACAGGATACTGGCCCCCATATAATGCTCCATACAGAATACTGGCCCCCATATAATGCTCCATACAGAATACTGGCCCCCATAAAATGCTCCATACAGAATACTGGCCCCCATAAAATGCTCCATACAGAATACTGGCCCCCATATAACGCTCCATACGGAATACTGGCCCCCATATAACACTCCATACAGGATACTGGCCCCCATATAACGCTCCATACAGAATACTGGCCCCCATATAACAATCCATACAGGATACTGGCCCCCATATAACGCACCATGCAGGATACTGGCCCCCATATAATGCTCCATGCAGGATACTGGCCCCCATATAACGCTCCATACAGAATACTGGCCCCCATATAACGCTCCATACAGAATACTGGCCCCCATATAACGCTCCATACAGAATACTGGCCCCCATATAATGCTCCATGCAGGCTGTTCCCCCCACATAATGCCCCACGCAGGCTGTTCCCCCCACATAATGCCCCACGCAGGCTGTTCCCCTCACATAATGCCCCACGCAGGCTGTTCCCCTCACATAATGCCCCACGCAGGCTGTTCCCCCCACATAATGCCCCATGCAGGCTGTTCCCCCCATATAATGCCCCATGTGGGATGTCACCCCACCTTATAATCCCCCATGCAGGGTGACACCTCCCCCTTCCTTATAATGCCCCATGCAGGATGTCACACACCCCCCTCCCTTATAATGCCCCATACAGGATGTCACACCCCCCCCTCCCTTATAATGCCCCATGCAGGATGTCACCCCCCCTTATATTGCCTCATGCAGGATGTCACACACCCCCACCTCACCCCCCTCCCTTATATTGCGACAGGCCTCCATATAATAAAAAAAATATATCAAATACTCACCTCACATCTCACCTGCTGCCGCTGCTCAGCTCCGGACTCCAGCGTCTCCGGCCTCATCCCGCTCTGCGCTGTGACTGCTCAGGAGAGAGCGCGGTGTAAAGACGTCACCGCTCCCTCTGATCTGAGACGTCACAGTGCAGCAGCCGCGGAGGATGCAGGAGCTGCTGCGGAGGCACGGGGAGGGGTAAGTATTGTGCTGGGTGCCGGGGCCCTAAGCAAGCGGGGGGGAGCGGGCGCTGACGGTGAGGGACCCCCCCCCCTGTCTGCCCGGGTGCGCCGGGTGCTGACGCCGGCCCTGGTGTGCGGCTTGCGTGCCTGCTTCTAGGGGGGGGGGGGGCAGCTGCCCCCCCTGCCCCACGGTGGGTACGCCCATGGAGTGGGTAGTGGATTTCCGGAGGATCTGTAATTCCCTCCAGCACCTCATCCATTGGAAAGGATACGGACCGAAGGAGAGATCCTGGGTTCCAACTGTATCCATTATGGCCCATTAACTTGTCAGGGCCTTTCATTCTAGGTTTCCTCGGAAGCCTGGGGGTCTGATGGCCCCCATCCCCCTAGCAGAGGGTGTACTGTCATGGCTTCATCATTACTGTGGCCTAGGGATGCTGTGAGTGACGGCTAACCCCTACAGGATCGAATCTGTTGCTGGGGCGTGCTGCGCTGACAGCACTTTGATTGACAGGCCTGCTGCTCAATCTGGCCTAGCCTGTGGGCGTTTCCTCGGGTGCCTCCCATCCTTGCTAATTTGCTAGCTATTTAACTGGCTAGCCATGAACAGTTCAGTGTCAGCTGCAGCTTAGTTTTGTTTGGTGTGTGCTTAGGTCTGTGTCTCATTGTGTCTTTCTGTGATCTTGTTGCCGATCCTAGGATTTGTTGTGACCATTCATGTGGATTATCCCTTCTGCTCTTGATGCTCTTTGCACGCAGGTACCTGACTCCAGACTTGCCTTCCATTTGTTTTTGTTACTCCCTTGTCTTGACGTACCCCCTGGTATTTGACCCTGGACTGTTACCTGACCACGCCGTTGTCTTGTCCCTCTGTACCACATGCCCTCCTGGTATTTGACCTCGGACCTCCTGACTACCCTGTCTCACAGCTTGTCCATAAGTGACTCAGTGTCACATCAAAGTTATTTTCATTTTGAATCCCTATCTATGTAGTGCCATAAACTAAACCATTTTCTAATATACTTGCATTAAAAATTCCATATCCTTATCTAACTAAACTGTCTGCTTTTCTATTTTTTTCCCCACTTCCTTTTTGATGACGCTTTGTTTGAGCATCCCAGTGCATGCTGGGATTCACAAACAGGTCGTTATTAGGGGGTGACTGCCCCTGCCCCTTCCTGAAAGCATCATTAGTGATGCTCGTTTCAGGGCACGGGCTAGTCCTTTTATGATGTGCACAATGACAGCGCGCGCTCTGTTGTCATCTCAGATTAGTAGTAACGAGCCGGCATTTTATCTGCGTCTTTTTTTTTTCAACATGTTTTTTGCGACCCTGTTGTCTACAAAACTTTTGCTGTTTCTGTGATCGCGTCCCAATATCTCAGCAATTTCAGGAGCTACGTCCTTTTCAGACTTTTCAGAGTCTGGTAATTCTTTTTTTGGCCCATTTTAATAAAGAAAACGAGCTGCGTGGACGGTGTTGATATCCTTTGGCCACACTCTACAGTACCTTATTTCACAAAAACGCATGTATTTTTCTATATGTAGATATACATGTATATCTATAAAATAAACGGAGATGCGTCCCTCTGTCTGAAGCCTTTATAGACTGCGCATGCGCGACGCGCAGTCTGGCTCCAGTCAGAAGAATGCATGGAGCCGTTACAGGTAAGAGGAGTGTATGGCGCCGCAGATCGCGGTATGCGTTCAATGTCTACGCATACCGCGATCTCCGGCGCCATACTTATATACCTGACCGGGTGGAGCGTTGCCGTGGCACCTCTCTTCTTGCCGGAGACCGGGGCAGGAGTGAGGCGTCAGAATCGGCGCATGCGCATAGCGCTATCCGGCGCCATTTTACTGAAGACACATTTGCAGTGTGTCTTCAGCAAAATGGTGCCGGACAGCGCGGTATGGGCACACGCGTACTCCGGCGCCACACTCCTCCCCCGGCCGCCGGCAGAGCGGAACGCAGCGCTGGACCACAGGGAAGAAAGGTGAGTATAAGTGTTTATTTTTTGTATGTGTGCAGAGTGATAGGGATGAGGGGTGCCATGCATACCAGGATAGGGGGATGAGGGGTGCCATGCATACCAGGATTCAGGAGTGAGGGGGCCAAGCATACTAGGATTGGGGGTGAGGGGTGCCATGCATACCAGCATTGGGGATGAGGGGGTCACACATACCAGGATTGGGGGATGAGGGGGCTATGCATACCAGGATAGAGGGATGAGGGGTGCCATACATGCCAGGATTTGGGAGTGAGGGGGCCATGCATACCAGCATTAGGGATAAGGGGGTACCATGCATAATAGGATTGGGGGATGACGGGTGCCATGCATACCAGGATTGGGGGGTGAGGGGACCATGCATAGTAGGATTGGGGGTGAGGGGTGCCATACATACCAGGATTGGGGGGTGAGGGGTGCCATGCATACCAGGATTGGGGGGTGAGGGGTGCCATGCATACCAGGATTGGGGGGTGAGGGGTGCCATGCATACCAGGATTGGGGGGTGAGGGGGTACCATGCATACCAGGCTTGGGTGGTGAGGGGGGTACCATGCATACCAGGATTGGGGGGTGAGGGGACTATGCATACCAGGATTAGGGTGTGAGGGGTGCCATGCATATCAGCATTGGAGATGAGGGGTACCATACATACCAGGATTGGGGGGTGAGGGGTGACATGCATACCAGGATTGGGGGGTGAGGGGGGGTACCATGCATACCAGGATTGGGGGTGAGGGAACCATGCATACCAGGATAGGGATGAGGGGGTACCATGCATACCAGGATTGGGAGGTGAGGGGACCATGCATACCAGGATAGGGATGAGGAAACCATACATACCAGGATTGGGGGATAAGGGGTGCCATATATACCAGGAATGGGATGAGATGTGTGCCATGTATACCAAATTTGGGATGAGGGGGGCATGTATATCAGGATGAGAGATGGGGTGCCATGCATACCAGGATTGGGATGAGGGATAAAATGTATACCAGATTTGGAATGAGGGGTGCCATGAATACCAGAATTGGGGATGAGGGGTGCCATGCATACCAGGATTGGGGATGAGGGGTGCCATGCATACCAGGATTGGGGATGAGAGGTGCCATGCATACCAGGATTGGGGATGAGGGGTGCCATGCATACCAGGATAGGGATGAGGGGTGCCATGCATACTAGGATTGGGATGAAGGGTAAAATGTATACCAGATTTGGAATGAGGGGTGCCATGCATACCAGGATTGGGGATGAGGGGTGCCATGCATACCAGGATTGGGGATGAGGGGTGCCATGCATACCAGGATTGGGGATGAGAGGTGCCATGCATACCAGGATTGGGGATGAGAGGTTCCATGTATATCAGGATGAGAGATGGGGTGCCATGCATACCATGATTGGGATGAGGGGTAAAATGTATACCAGATTGGGGATGAGGGGTGCCATGCATACCAGGATTGGGGATGAGGGGTGCCATGCATACCAGGATTGGGGATGAGGGGTGCCATGCATGCTAGGATTGGGGATGTGGGGTGCCATGCATACCAGGATTGGGGATGAGGGGTGCCATGCATACCAGGATTGGGGATGAGGGGTGCCATGCATACCAGGATAGGGTTGAGGGGTGCCATGCATACCAGGATAGGGATGAGGGGTGCCATGCATACCAGGATAGGATGGGGCAGTACATAACAAGATGGGGGAACAGGATGGGGGCAGCACAAATACCAGGATGGGGGCATCACATACCAGCATGGGAGACCATATACCAATAAAAATGCTTGCCACCCGGGCGTAGAACGGATTCAATAGCTAGTATGTGTGTGTGTATATATATATATATATATATATAGTCCAGACCAAAAGTTTGGACACACCTTCTCATTTAAAGATTTTTCTGTATTTTCATGACTTTGAAAATTGTACATTCACACTGAAGGCATCAAAACTATGAATTACCACATGTGGAATTATATACTTAACAAAAAAGTGTGAAACAACTGAAAATATGTCTTATACTCTAGGTTCTTCAAAGTAGCCACCTTTTGCTTTGATGACTGCTTTGCACACTCTTGGCATTCTCTTGATGAGCTTCAAGAGGTAGTCACCGGAAATGTTTTTCACTTCACAGGTGTGCCCTGTCAGGTTTAATAAGTGGGATTTTTTGCCTTATAAATGAGGTTGGGACCATCAGTTGTGTAGTGCAGAAGTCAGGTGGATACACAGCTGATACTTCTACTGAACAGACTGTTAGAATTTGTATTATGGCAAGAAAAAAGCAGTAAGAGTAAAGAAAAACGAGTGGCCATCATTACATTAAGAAATGAAGGTCAGTCAGTGCGAAAAATTGGGCAAACTTTGAAAGTGTCCCCAAGTGCAATTGCAAAAACCATCAAGCGCTACAAAGAAACTGGCTCACATGAGGACCGCCCCAGGAAAGGAAGACCAAGAGTCACCTCTGCTTCTGAGGATAACTTTATCCCAGTCACCAGCCTCAGAAATCGCAGGTTAACAGCAGCTCAGATTAGAGACCAGGTCAATGCCACACAGAGTTCTAGCAGCAGACACATCTCTACAACAACTGTTAAGAGGAGACTTTGTGCAGCAGGCCTTCATGGTAAAATAGCTGCTAGGAAACCACGGCTAAGGACAGGCAACAAGCAGAAGAGACTTGTTTGGGCTAAAAAACACAAGGAATGGACATTAGACCAGTGGAAATCTGTGCTTTGGTCTGATGAGTCCCAATTTGAGATCTTTGGTTCCAACCACTGTGTCTTTGTGCGACGCAGAAACGGTGATCGGATGGACTCTACATGCCTGGTTCCCACCGTGAAGCATGGAGGAGGAGGTGTGATGGTGTGGGGGTGCTTTGCTGGTCACACTGTTGGGGATTTATTCAAAATTGAAGGCATACTGAACCAGCATGGCTACAACAGCATCTTGCAGCGGCATGTTGTTCCATCCAGTTTGCGTTTAGTTGGACTATCATTTATTTTTCAACAGGACAATGACCCCAAACACACCTCCAGGCTGTGTAAGGGCTATTTGACCAAGAGGGAGAGTGATGGGGGGCTGCGCCAGATGACCTGGCCTCCACAGTCACCAGACCTGAACCCAATCGAGATGGTTTGGGGTGAGCTGGACCGCAGAGTGAAGGTAAAAGGGTCAACAAGTGCTAAGCATCTCTGGCAACTCCTTCAAGATTGTTGGAAGACCATTTCCGGTGACTACCTCTTGAAGCTCATCAAGAGAATGCCAAGAGTGTGCAAAGCAGTCATCAAAGCAAAAGGTGGCTACTTTGAAGAACCTAGAATATAAGACATATTTTCAGCTGTTTCACACTTTTTTGTTAAGTATATAATTCCACATGTGGTAATTCATAGTTTTGATGCCTTCAGTGTGAATGTACAATTTTCAAAGTCATGAAAATAGAGAAAAATCTTTAAATGAGAAGGTGTGTCCAAACTTTTGGTCTGTACTGTATACCATAAGTGTGTGTTTGTATATATTTACATTTGTTTTATTAATTTAACTCTTTTTTATTATTAATTTTTTAGTCTTACTACTTTAGTTTAAAGGGAATCTGTCATTAGGCCTTCCTTTTCCACCTGATCAGCAGATCAACATATCATAGGGTCAGAGACCCTGATTCCAGTGATATGTCTCTTATTGGGCTGCTTGCTGTAGTTTTGATAATATCACTGGGATTATCACTGGAGGACTTGTAAACCTGCTGCCAGGTAGTCCAGCGTATTCATGAGCTCTGTATAACCCCACCCCCACCTCTGATTGGCAGCTCACCATGAAGTCCAGGCAAATATAAATGAAGTACCAGGACTGATGCTCGGATATAGCGGGGTCGGTTTCTCCATCAGCAAAACACATCAAAAAGAGAAAAAATCCAGCACCAAATAAAGGAAAAATTGCTTATGAATAAAAATGCTATTTATGTAGATCCATTAAAATACAATAAAGTGCATTAACCCCTTAAGGACCTTGGGATTTTCTGTTTTTACGTTTTTGTTTTTTGCTCCCCTTGTTCCCTGAGCCATAGCGTTTTTATTTTTTGGTCAATATGGCCGTGTGAGGGCTTATTTTTTGCGGGACGAGTTGTACTTTTGAACGACATTACTAGTTTTACCATATTGTGTACGGGAAAAAAATTCCAAGTGCGGTAAAATTGTAAAAAAAAGTGCAATACCACAGTTGTTTTTTATTTATTTTTTTTACCACGCTCACTGAATGCTAAAACTGAGCTGCCATTCTTATTCTCCAGGTCATTACGAGTTCGTAGACACCAAACATGTATAGGTTCTTTTTTATTTAAGTGGTGAAAAAAAAATCCAAAATTTTCTAAAAAAAAATAAAAATGGCGCCATTTTCCAAGACCCGTAGCGTCTCCATTTTTCAGGATCTGGGGCCGGCTGAGGGCTTATTTTTTGCTCGCCGAGCTGAAGTTTTTATTGATACTATTTTGGGGTAGATCTGATGTTTTGATCACCTGTTATTGCATTTTATTGCACTGTTGCGGTGACCAAAAAAACTTAATTTTGGCGTTTCTAATTTTTTTTCTCGTTACGCCGTTTACTGATCGGATTAATTCTTTTTTTATATTGATAGATCGGGCGATTCTGAATGCGTCGATACCAAATATATGTATGTGTTTTTTTTTTTGTTTTTTTTTATTTTGAATGGGGGGTGATTTAAATTTAATTTTTTTTTTTTTTTTAAAAAAACATTTTTTTTTTTACACTTTTTGCTTGTTTCTATAGTCTCCATAGGAGAATAGAAGCAGCAGCAGTCTGATCGCCTCTGCTACATAGAGGTGATGAGCAGATCGCCTCTGTGTAGCAGAAATGCTCACTTGCTATGAGCACCGACCCCTAGGTGGCGCTCATAGCAATCTTTACATGACAACCACAAGGGTCTGCTGCAGACCCAGGGTTGTCATGTCCACGCATCGGTGACCCGCGATCATGTGACGGGGTCACCGACGAGCGGGGCTAATACCGCTGTCAGAGATTGACAGCAGCATTTAACTGGTTAACAGCCGCGGGTGGATCGCGATACCATCCGCGGCTGTTGCGGGCACATGTCACCTGTTTAAATCAGCGCCGGAGCCCTCACTTAATCGGGGGTGATGTCCTGGGGCGTACTAATACGCACCAGGCTTTCAAGTGGTTAAAAATTAATGAATAATGCACTCTATAGTATTTTAACGGATCTAAATAAATAAGATTTTTAGCCATAAGAAACTTTTCCTTTATTCGGTGCTGGATTTTTTCTCTTTTTTGACGAGCTTTCTGTGTAAACTGTATATGGTCAGACAGCTGCCAATCAGTGGTGCGGACGGAGTTATACAGAGCTCAACAGTAAGATAACTGCTAGATCTGCAGCAGAGAAAGCAGGGATTTTATCAAGATGACAGCAAGCAACTCAGTAAGTGTCATATTCCTGGAATCAGGGTTTCTGCCCCTACATTATGCTGTTCACCCTAGTGACAGATTCCCTTTACCCATTGCAGCTGCATCTAAATGATTAAACAGCAGTGAATGGAGCTAGCTCCGGTTGCTGCTGGTAAAGGCAGGAGCCGGCTGTATAATGAATGTATCATTTTAGTGTATCCACTCCTAGTGTAAAGTGATGGAAAAAGTATAAAACTTCAGGCTTCTTTGTAGATGATTTCTCTTTGGTGTAGCCTTGTATACAGTCCTACTACATATATGCCCGTGTTATCAATCACATGACTATACATTTCATTATACACCCTTTATCCAGGTGTGTACATCACAGGGCTCCTCAGTGAGATCCTTTGATCGGTTTTCTTTGACCATGACCATACTTCTCCTCCCCTTTGCTATGCTCTGTGCTAAAGTAAATGTAGCAGACGTGACCGGGATTGTGTGAGATGGACGCCCCCCGCAGCTCTGACCTACAGGTTCACTTATGATTCTCCACCGGGCAATTTACTAGAAAAGAGCAATGAGACATACGAGACATGAAGATGTCTTCAGCACAGAAGGAGAAAACTGTAACATCGTGACCTAGTGCTCCCTGCTCTGAAATTGTGATCCGTTTTGCAATTAAATTATTTTAGTCTGCTAATGAGTGATTTTTTTTTTATTTTTTTATATAAATCTCTTCTTTATAATGTCATAAAACATTACTATAATTATGGAGGTTATATTGCTAAAAGATAATATAATTGGTTTTATTTTTGTAGATGACTGTACCAGGAACCCAGAGGAACATCCGGTATCTTCACATTTTTATGCAGATGATTGTAATATCATTCAATATGCCTATGAGGAGAATGCCAATATTGAAGATATACCCTCTGCCCCTCATATCCAAAATGTATCATCTGATCCTTTTACACAGATCCTATTTCCTGATTCATCGCAGACTGTAAAGCAAAATAGAAGTGACAGACTGGGTGTTGAACATCAAAAAGTTCCCATAGTGGAAAAGCCATATTTATGTTTAGAATGTGGGAAATGTTTTACCATGAAAAAAAATCTTCTTAGACATCAGAGAACTCACACAGGGGAGAAGCCATTTTCATGTTTAGAATGTGGAAAATGTTTTAACCAGAAACGTATTCTTAAAAAACATCAAAGGATTCACACAGGAGAGAAGCCATTTTCATGTTCACAATGTGGGAAATCTTTTACCCAAAAAACAATTCTTATTAAACATCAAAGAAATCACACAGGGGAGAAGCCATTTTCATGCTTAGAATGTGGAAAATGTTTTACCACGAAAAAATATCTTCTTAATCATCAGAGAATTCACACAGGGGAGAAGCCATTTTCATGTTTAGAATGTGGAAAATGTTTTAACCAAAAAATAACTCTAATTGCACATCAAAGAATTCACACAGGGGAGAGGCCATTTTCATGCTTAGAATGTGGAAAATGTTTTACCACGAAACAAAATCTTGTTACACATCAGAGAATTCACACAGGGGAGAAGCCATTTTCATGTTTAGAATGTGGAAAATGTTTTAACCAGAAACGTATTCTTAAAAAACATCAAAGGATTCACACAGGAGAGAAGCCATTTTCATGTTCACAATGTGGGAAATCTTTTACCCAAAAAACAATTCTTATTAAACATCAAAGAAATCACACAGGGGAGAAGCCATTTTCATGCTTAGAATGTGGAAAATGTTTTACCACGAAAAAATATCTTCTTAATCATCAGACAATTCACACAGGGGAGAAGCCATTTTCATGTTTAGAATGTGGAAAATGTTTTAACCAAAAAATAACTCTAATTGCACATCAAAGAATTCACACAGGGGAGAGGCCATTTTCATGCTTAGAATGTGGAAAATGTTTTACCACGAAACAAAATCTTGTTACACATCAGAGAATTCACACAGGGGAGAAGCCATTTTCATGTTTAAAGTGTGGGAAATGTTTTAACCAAAAAATAACTCTTATTGCACATGACAGAATTCACACAGGTGAGAAGCCATTTTCATGCTTAGAATGTGGAAAATGTTTTACCAGGAAAAAAGATCTTGTTAAACATCAGAGACTTCACACAGGGGAGAAGCCATTTTCATGTTCACAATGTGGGAAATGTTTTACAGAAAAATCAGCTCTTAATGGACATCAAAAAATTCATACAGGGGAGAAGCCATTTTCATGCTTAGAATGTGGAAAATATTTTAAACAAAAATCAGCTCTTACTGAACATCAAAAAATTCATACAGGGGAGAAGCCATTTTCATGTTTAGAATGTGGAAAATGTTTTACCACGAAAAAAGATCTTGTTAGGCATCAGAGAATTCACACTGGGGAGAAGCCATTTTCAAGTGAGGAATGTGGAAAATGCTTTAACCAGAAATCACATCTGGTAAAACATGAGAGAATTCACAGATAAGGAAAGCCGTATTCATGTTCAGAATGTGGGAAATGTTTTGAACAGAAATCTCACCTGGTTAGACATCAAAGAATTCACACAGGGGAGAAGCCATTTTCATGTTCACAATGTGGGAAATGTTTCAACCAGAAAAATAATCTCATTGGACACCAAAGGATTCACACAGGGTGAAAGCCATTTTCATGCCCTAAATGTAGAAAATGTTTTTGCCAAAAATCACATCTTGGTAGACATGAAAGATCTCACACAGAGGGAAGCCAGCTTCATGTTTAGAATGTGGGAAATGTTTCACTATTAGATCAGATCTTGTTAAACATCAATCAGTTTACAAAGGAAAAACCACTTTCAAGTTTAGAATGTGGAACACATTATAGCTCTAAATCAAGTAGGATTGAACATCAAAGGACTTCCACAGGGTTAAAGCCATTTTTATTTTTTACTCTAGAGACTATACAGAGTATATAGACAAGACAGCATGGTGTGGTGCTGAGTCACTACTCATAGACAAGCCGTGAGACTGGGTTGTTCAATGTCCAATACATAGAGAGCTCATCATAAACAGAGGGGTAAGACAAAGGTGTAGTCAGGTCACAGTTCAAGGTCAGAATTCGAGGAAGGTATCTCATCAAGATAAAGGGGGCTAGGTAAATGGATGGTCAAAGGCAAGGTCCAAGATTGGGCAGCAAAAGATCAGAAACTGCACTGGAAAACAAGGCGCACACACACACCACCAAGATAAAGCTATGAAGAGCAATAATCATACACTAACAGCATCTAAATAGGCAGGTATTCGCTCAGAATTGGAGACACCTACTACGACCCTGCCCTGATTAAACGGCTAGATTCACTCACAATACTGACAGATCAGCATGACCTTGATTCAATATGGCAGCTGAGCTTTCACTCACTGCATCCAGGACAGTGAGGGGTGGAATCATGACACATGGGATCCCAGGTGATTCTTTCTGTGAGACAAGGAAATGTTTTGCCTCACAAGCAGCATCTACGAACCCATTCTGTCCTCTCTGTATACTCTTGTATTTACTCCACCGCCAAGAGCTGTGGTATGATCAGACCATGTTCCTACACGTTCAGACGCAGTCATTATACAGTAAATAGCAGGGGCACATTTATAAGATTATCTCAGCACAGGAACATATTTTTTAGCACATCCAACTGTGGAACTTATTTTTATTCCAAGATCTATTGATTAATACGTCCTTTGGTTCGTGGGACAATCTTTTATGATTTATCATTTATAATATTTGTGTAATGTAATAAATAATAATTTCATGCTCATTGATTATGCAGTGGAGATGGAGGTTGTTTCCATAACAACACCTGTAAATGACGAAAGAATAAGCAATTATTTGTACACAATAATCCTTACATGTAAATTTTTCACCGACTTAAACGTTAGGTCACTTCTGATGATCATATAATAAATCACTTTTACAATTATCTACTCGTCTCATTGGGCTTTAAGGCACAGAAAGAGTGATGAGCATCAAAGAACTCAGAGGAGGAGCCGTATACATGCCCAGAATGTTTTATAAATCACAGTTTGTTAAATATCTGAGAATTCACACTGGGGAGAAGCCATATTCATGTTCAGAATGAAGGAAGTTCTAACAATTAACCACTTCTCATCACTGCACTGTCCTTTCACGTCCTTATAGAGTTGCCACTTTCCATTAGGATGTGAAAGGGCAGTGATTACTCACTCAGGAATCCTGATCCTTGGGTGATTACGGCTTTGCAGCTTTTAATTCCTCCTCCTAGCAGAGATGTAGCAGAGGAATTTGAGTGCTGCCAGTGTTTGCTTAATTAACTTTTCACGTGATGCAATTAAAGAGATCACAGCAAGCAGGGTCGGACTGGGGTGCCTAGGGCCCACCAGGGGAACTGACTCTAGGGGCCCACACTACAGCCCACCTAAACGGTTTTATTACTTGTTATGTTTTTCTATAATGTACTATAATTACATGTTTGGCCGCGCTGTGGAGCACCAAGCGGCAGGACTTTCTTCGAACAGTCATTCCGTACTGCCAGAGTGCCTTTAATGGTAACTTGTCACCTTAAATTGCATTTTTCAGCTGCAGATATAGGGGTAATCTGCAGGTAAATAGGGTGTAAAGCCTGGTTAGACGGCTTATTGGAAAAGCATTGGCTACACGGAGAAAATTACATTTTATTCTCCCTGCCGCCACTCGCTTCCTGTCATAGGGTCGGTGAGGGTGCTGCAATAACATCCGGCACCTTGATTGTGACATCTTCCATGGAGGCCAACCTCAGGCTGAGCTTCATTGAATGACTAACATGGCAGCAGCACCTGGCAACTAGTGCTGAGCGAACGTGGTTGGATAAGGTGTGATCCCAGCATGCTCGGTTGTTATCCAAGTATCTTGTAGTGCTCTGCTACTATGCTCGAGTCCTCGGGGTAGCATGTTTTACGGAGGTAGACAGACGCAACACATACAGGAATTGCCGGTTTGTTAGGTAATCCCTGCATGCGTTGCTTCTGTCTATCACCGCAAAACATGCTACCCCGGGGACTCGAGCATATTAGCAGAGCACTACAAGATACTCGGATAACACCCGAGCATGCTGGGATCACACCTTATCCGACCAAACTCACTCAGCACTAGTTGCCAGGTGCAGCTACCATGTTAGTCATTCAATGAAGCTCAGCCTGAGGTTGGCCTCCATGGAAGTGTCACAATCAAGGTGCCGGACGTTATTGCAGCACGCTCACTTTGTAGTTCGCGGTGACTGTAATGTCTCTTATCCGACCACGCTCACTCAGCACTACTGGCAACCGAACAGCAACCTGCAACTGCGTCACAGGGGGCTGAAGGGAGCAGGTGACTGCATGCACCGGCCATTGTGCTATCTAAATGCCGCTGTCAGTGATTGACAAGGGTACTTAAATACTCAAAACAGCAGCAATCAAGGCGAGCTCTGATCACTGCTGTTACAGGCAGACGCCGGCTATGTAACACAGCCGATATCTGCCCGGTATGGAGCAGGCTCAGCTCCTGAACCCGCTCCATACAAGCACATCCCAAAGGTGACCGTTATGACAAGGCTAGCAAATTTCACTTGTCTGTTCCTAAATGTGGAAAGACAAATGGAATTCCCTAACACATGTGAAAGAGACCTAATAGATTTAGTAAAGGTGCCTCAAGCATATGAATCATCTTACAAAAAAACATATTATTCCAGACACGCAGACGCGCACAAACACATCAGTACATGAATGCATCATCTGAACCACCATCATTTGTAATGTCAGGTCAGACCCATATATCTTTGTATCGCATAAACCTACAACTCCCAGTATGTAATTAACAATAGAGATACTGGGAGTTATCAGTCATCATCAGACTGCGGACCATACAGGAACCACAGTACTGATGAGACACAGGCAGGATCACAAATGAACATTTACATCCAGGTATCTTACCTGAGACGTCTTCTCTGATTAGAGTCGTTCTCTTTCTTTTCGTCTCCATCTTGTCCAGACCCCTTGAGGACTTTTCTCATCCACAGCTCGTCTCTGCAGATTTCCATCTTCTCCGGTCTTCTGCAGCACATCCCAACACGATGCCCTTAAAGATAGCAGTGTCATTATAATGCTCCTGAATAACAATATCTACACTGAGCCCCTGAATAAACCTAACTCTTACAATGCTCCCTGCACAAAACATGACATACACTCTACCCCTCTTATGGTACCTGCTCTCCACACTGTCCTCTCCTTACCATACTGGGCCCCCTCTTCACATTATCCTCTCACCCTGTGTCCCCCCTATACTGCCCAGTCTCTATACTGTGCCCCTTCATCACACTCCCCCTCCTCAGCACACTGTCCTCTCCTTTCCATACTGGGCCCCCTGTTCACATTGTCCTCTCACACTGTGTCCCCCCTATACTGCCCAGTCTCTATACTGTGCCCCTTCATCACACTCCCCCTCCTCAGCATACTGTTCCCCCCTTTCTGTGCCCTCACACTGTTTCCCCCATACTGCCGCATCTTTATACCTTCCCCCACACTACCTAGTCTCTGTGCTGTGTCACCTCACACTTTTCTCCCTCCATACTGTCTCCTCACACTATTCCTCCACTCTGCGTACTGTTTCCTCATACATCCCCCTTCCCCATTCTGTTCCCGCACCCATTCCCACACCTCCCCTAGTTATTTCACACATCTCCCCATTCTGTCTCCTAAAATTTCTCTCCCATCTCTCCCCAAATATAATAAATCTTCGGAAGAGCACACAGACATGCAGAAGCACGCTTACACACACGAAAACAAGCGCACACAGACACATACTAAGGGCTCTTTCACACGTCAGTACATGCGATGACAGTTTCCACACGTACCAGAGACATTGGTACACGCAGACCCATTCAAATGAATGTTTTTACCTGCTGCACCTCCTGCAAAACGTCCCGCACACTGATGACAGCGCTCTTCCCAAGCACCGGGTGCTAAACGCTGCTCTCATCATAGATCCCTGCCGGCGCTGCAATCAGCAACAGCAGGGTCAATGATGAGAGTAGTAGTCTACTCCCGCCGTGTCCAACTGTAAAAATAGGAATGAAATAAAAAACTCCTTATACTCACCTCTCCTAAGTGTCACCCGCTGTAATCCGTGCGAGCGCTCACGCCGAGGAGAATGACTCCTGCAGCAAGCGGGCCCCGGAGCTGCGCTCAACAAGGGGTGCCCTGTCAATCACTGAGCACAGCTCCGGGGCCCGCTCACTGCAGGAGTTGTTCTCCTCGGCATGAGCGCTCGCACGGATTACAGTGGGTGACACTTAGGAGAGGTGAGTATAAGGAGTTTTTAATTTTATTCCTATTTTTACAGTTGGACACGGCGGGAGTAGACTACTACTCTCATCATTGACCCTGCTGCTGCTGATCGCAGCACCGGCAGGGATCTATGACGAGGGCAGCATCCAGCTCTTGGGAACAGCGCTAACTGTACATTGATTTCCAAGCGCTGGTATGTGTCACACGGATGACACACAGGTGGACACGGATATCTCCAGTCCCGTAAATATCAGGACATGTGAAAGAGCCCTAATATACACACGCAGATACACATACAGAAATGGGGACACGTACACACGCAGGCAAGCACTCACAGAAATGCACACGCAGTCATGCACAGACACACTCAGAGAATCACACACAAAAATGCAGACATGCTGGAAAGCACGCACACACGTGTGAAGACACATATACACATGTAGACATGCAGGCACTCAAATACATACACACACACACACACACACGCATGCAGGTGACGCGCCCCTGGGCCTACTTGGTGTAGCGTTGCGCACGCGGGGACTACCCGGTGCCGGGCCTGTTGGGGGTAGTAGTCTCGTGGCGGTGACCCGGTCCGTGCCCAGGGAGTCAAACTGTGTGGCTGAGTATTAGCAGTAGATGTTGGACGACTACGCCACCCGTTGAATGCAGCTATGGAGCTGCCGCTGCAGGGCAGACCGCTGAGGCCGGTGGAAGGATTGTGCAGCGTGGATGGTATAACCCCCAACGGGAGGGGTATGGCCTCAGGGCAGCCGACGTGGATGATGGGGGTAGCAGGAACCACTCAGAGACGATGCGGTGTAGTTCAGGGTCTTTACTGGTGACAAAAATAGACCCTCCCGGAGTACTGGCTAGCGGTCGGGGCCTGGTCAGTCCTTGAACAGATGGGATCTCCCCTGGCCAGGCGGAGTTGTAGGCCTCCCCAACTAATTGTACTCTACTGGCTACCTTGCTAGAGGCGGGTACAAGTAGCCCACGTCCCTGAGTGTACCGTGTGGTGCTCACCCGTATGGCCGGTGACTCGGGGCCTTCTAGTGGCTTCCGCTCCACGACGGCGGTGCTGGTCCCACGCGTGTGACCGTGCCTTCGGGTTTCTTGGCCAGAGGACCTGAAATCCCCTGCCGGTCGGTTTCTGCTGCTGGGTAAGGATTAGTCCCCACAGCCTCGGACTCCGGGTCCGGTGGTAACTCTTCAATCAGGGCGAGCTCTACAGCTGCCAGCCCCTGATTCCTTTTAGCACGACTTCCCCAGAGCTCCTGATCTCTTTTTCCTATAGCTGCTTCTCCTCTTCTTAACCAACTCACCCTGCCTCAGCCCCAGTTTTATATAGGGGAAGTTCTTCCCCTCCCAGGACTGGGCAGGAGGTGTGGCATGCATAGGATTCCTGACCAAGAGACCTCCCACCTGCTCTCAGACATAATATTGCTATTACTGTGGAAACCAGACCCCTGGGGTGCCACATTCCCCCCTAGTGAAATTTAGTACTCCGGGACTAAACATACTTTTGTAAACATAACAAGGTATAAACAATAACGTTCTGGTAGAGACAACACATAAGGTGGTCACGGCGTGTCCGCAACCGGGTGTAACTTTTGAGGAAAACAAAGGTGTCCATTTCACCAAAACAGGGAGACGTAACCAGGTAGGGGTCTGTCCTGCCCCGAGTCCTTATCAGTCTTTTAGTCCGTCCTGGGTTACGCTCCAACTATATGCACAAAGGATTCCCGGTAAATCCACCAAAGACTCCTACAAATAACTAGAAACACATAATTATACACAAGCAACAACAAACAGGTAAACATTAATAAAATAGCTTGAACATTTAGATCCTCCACCGTATGGGCAACTGGCCTCTAGTGACCCTAGTGGACCTACGGAGCTGGCTGACTGGTCCTGAGCTACAGGGTATAGGAGCTGTCAAGGGTGAACTGGGCAGCCGTCTACGGACTCTTTGGCTCACTAGGGGTATGGCAGGCTCACTATAAGCAGAGGGTTGATTCTCCTGGTCTGTTTGCGTGGGGTCTTCTGCCTCCTGGACCGGCTGTTCTTCCAGCTCTACCTGTGTCTCCGTAGGCACTTGGGATGCTGGTTGGAGGAACGTGAGGACGGGTACCACAACAGCACCATTGACTTGAGTCCAAGACCGAGGGAAGTCTCCGAGCACAGTACTAACCATATCTTCCCTTTCCTCTACGGGTCGAGGGTCTTCTTGTTCCTCTTCAGGGTTCCGTAGCTGTTCGGGACACTTCTTCAGGTGATCCCGGGATACAATGGCTGTGGTTTCCCCTCCGTCTTTACTGATTGTACAGATCTTTGGGTTGTCGTGGCTTGAGGGCAGTACGGTGTATGGGTCCTTCTCCCACTGGTCGTCCAACTTGTGGAGCCGTCTTTTCCTCTTCAAGACCTGCTCTCCGGGCACCAGGGGAACAGCGGGAGCATACTGGTTGTAAGTTTTCTCTTGTCTTTCCCTAGCTTGACAGAGACTTCGCTCCACGCTCTCCTGTACTTTCCGGTACTGCTGCTGCCTCTCTGTGTCCCAGTCTGCTTCTGGTGAAGTGTCCTCGGGTGTCAGGACTCCCATCTCCAGATCAACAGGAAGCTTACCAGGTCTTGCCCTCATTAGGTAAGCCGGGGTACAGTTGGTGGAACCTACAGGGATGTGGTTGTATAGGTCCACCAGGTCGGGCAGCTTTTCAGGCCACAGACTATGTTCTTCCAGGGGCAATGTTTTCAGAAGATCTATCACCACCTGGTTCATTTTCTCACAAAGTCCATTAGTTTGCGGGTGATAGGGTGTTGTTCTTATCTTCCGGCAGCCATACAGGGTGCAGAACTCCTGGAAGACTTCCGCTTCAAAGGCAGGCCCCTGGTCCGTCAGCACCTGCTCCGGGTATCCGTGCAGACGGCAGAAGTGCTGCTGGAAGGCTCTAGCTGCTGTTTGAGCCGTTAAGTCCTTGACGGGGACGACAACCAAGAACCGGGAGTAGTGATCCACGATGGTTAACGCGTAGACGTAGCCACTTCTGCTTGGGGTCAGTTTTACATGATCCAAGGCTACCAGTTCCAACGGCTGTCTGGTAATGATGGACTGCAGGGGAGTCTTCTGGCTGGCACGGTCCCTCCTTCTTAGGTTGCATGGGCCACAGTCTCTGCACCACCTCTCGATGGTTCCTCTCATGCCTACCCAATGGAACCGCCCGCGCAGCAGGAACTCCAGCTTCTTCCATCCGAAGTGCCCAGCTCCGTCGTGGTATGCCTCCATCACCATAGCTGCGTCTCTTCTTGGCACCACTACTTGCCAGATTAGTTCATGCGTCCGGGAGTTAACCATTCTGCGGCACAACTTCCCCTTGTAAAGGAACAGTCGACTCTTCTCAGCCCACAGTTGCTTGGCTTCCTCCGGAGCGTCTGGGTCAAGGCGTGCATCTGGCCGAGTCAGCATCTCCTTTACCAGTCGGACGGCAGGGTCACTGTCTTGCGTCTCCGCCCAGTTGTAATGAGGTAATGGGTTGAACGTAGCGGATTGCTTACTCCTTACACGGTGGGAATACTGGATAGTCCCATGACGGTGGAACGCGGGGAGTTCAACTTCTTCCAGTTCCTCTGAATCTTCCCCTACGTCCGGTAGGTTCGGCATCCTGGACAGGGCGTCCGCGTTGGTATTGGAGCGTCCTGCCCGGTATTTGATTGTAAACTCATAGTTGGACAAGCGGGCCATCCATCTCTGCTCTAGGGCACCGAGTCTTGCAGTGTCCAGGTGAGTCAACGGGTTGTTATCCGTGTACACGGTGAACCGGGAAGCAGCGAGGTAGTGCTTAAAGCGTTCGGTGACTGCCCACACCACTGCCAGGAACTCTAGCTTAAATGAGCTGTAATTCTCACGGTTTCTTTCGGTGGGTCGCAGTTTTCGGCTGGCGTAAGCAATTACCCGTTCCTTCCCCTGCTGGATCTGGGACAGTACGGCTCCTAGCCCGATGTTACTGGCGTCGGTGTAGAGGATAAAGGGCTGGCTATAATCAGGGTACGCCAGGATTTCATCCCCCGTGAGGGCCATCTTCAGCTGGCGGAAGGACTCTTCTTCCAGCTTCTCCCATCTGAAGGGTGGCTTCTGGTTTTTGGCCTTCCTGGACTGGCCTATCAGGAGGTCCTGCATAGGAGCTGCCTTTTTGGTGAAACCGGGAATGAACCTTCGGTAGTAGCCTACCAACCCGAGGAACTGCCTCACTTCCTTTACGCTGGAGGGGCTTGGCCATTCCTTAATTGCGGTGATCTTATCAGGGTCGGGAGCCACTCCGTCAGCACTCACCACGTGTCCCAGGTACTGCACCTTTGGCTTCAGGAGGTGACACTTGGAGGGTTTCACCTTTAGGCCGTAACTTGCCAGAGCTTCGAACACTTCCGCCAGGTGTTTCAGGTGGTCCTCGTAGGTCTTGGAATAGACGATTACATCGTCCAGGTATAACAGGACCGTCTCAAAGTTTCGGTGTCCCAGGCAGCATTCCATCAATCGCTGGAAGGTTCCTGGTGCGTTGCAGAGTCCGAACGGCATGCAGGTAAACTCGCTAAGTCCCATCGGGGTGGTGAATGCGGTCTTCTCCCGGTCCGCCTCTGCTACAGGAACCTGCCAGTACCCGCTAGTGAGATCCAAGGTGGAGAAGAAGTTAGCAGATTTTAAAGCAGCCAAAGACTCCTCTATTCTTGGTAAGGGGTACGCATCTTTGTGTGTGATATGGTTAATTTTCCGGTAATCTACACACATTCTCATGGTGTTGTCTTTCTTTTTGACCAAGACTAGTGGAGCTGCCCAGGGGCTACAGCTATCCCTGATTACCCCAGCCTCCTTCATGTCTCTAAGCATCCCCTTGGCGTGTTGGTAGTGTGCAGGGGGTACGGGTCGATACCTCTCTTTTATGGGAGGATGGTCTCCCGTGGGGATGTGGTGTTCTACCCCCTTGACTCGCCCGAAGTCTAACGGGTGTTTACTAAACACTCTCTCGTACTCTCGAACCACCCGGTAGACTCCCTGTTTCTGGTGGGAGGGAGTGGAGTCAGTACCCAAATGTAGTTGCTGACACCAATCCTCCATTATTTTCGTAGAGCCGTTACCTTCCTCCGGGTGAGATGGAGGCAAGGGTTCCACAGACTGTATAGAATTTTGGTTGATAGTATATAATTTGGCTAGCGTAGCATACCGGGGCAGGTATACTTCCCTTTTCCCGATATTTATTATACGAACGGGCACCCTCCCATGGCGTACATCAACTACCCCCCGTGCTGTCAAAATGGTGGGCCTACTGTCTGAGTAGACTGGTTCTACCATGGCCTGGTAATCTCTACCTCTCAGACCAATAGCTGCCCGGCACCAAATCATCATTTCACTTTTCGGGGGCATGGCAATAGGGAAAGGGTCACACATTCTTACGCTACCAATCTCACCACCGGAGAGTTCCACCTGTTGCCGTCGCATCAGTGCCCGGATCTCTTTCTGGAGCACTCGCTGCTGGCCGGAGCTGGCGTTCTTGGCAACCTGCTGTAAAATGAAAATCACCTCTGCAAGACAATTTTCAATCACATTAGTTCCTAGAGTTATCTTTGGGTGACTCTCGCGCTTGTCAATGTCTACAATGATCAGTCCCTGTGCTGCCAGTTCGACTCTACCGATTTTAATGGTCATTTCTTTAAATCCGATCTGTGGAACGGGCTGACCATTACTGGCGATGATACTCAAGTCGTCGTCTGGATAGCGGGTGATATCCGAGTCATTCCAGTACTGCTTGAAGAGCACGTACGGGATGGTGGTGACCTGTGACCCGGTGTCCAGTAGGGCACTCATAGGGATGCCATCCAGTACCACAGGCAAGACTGGACGTCCTCCCACATATTTGTCGCGCCAGTTCGATGGGCCTGGTGATCTTTTTCCTGGGGGTTGGCCCTCTACCCCAGGTTGTGCCAGTTTAAAGGACAGTACCTTGCCATATGTCCGGGTTGATTGCAGCGGCGGCAGATGGGTTGTCCGTCCTCGTTGTACCGGTCGCTGGGTCTTCCTCTGGCCGGTGGGGTCCTCCTTGGTCGACGCCACGGGATGTCCTCCGGTCCGGATGCCAGCTGGATCTTCCCTGGAGTGGAAACCTGTAAAGACTGCACAGTTCGGGTTAGCGCAGCAACGCTTTTAGCTAGCTCTTGGACCTGATGGTGCAGGTCTGGAGCCGGGTCATTGTTCAAAGCCTGCGCATCAGCCCCCACAGGCCCTGCCGACAAGGGCGCCGCCTCCTGGTGGTAAGTGATAGCTGGGCGCCTGTGGGTCACAACGCCACCCGGTGTCGGTTCTCGGAGCACCCGGATGGCTCTGTCCTTGAACTGTGCAAAGTCCAGATGAGGATCCTGTAAGGCTATGGCCCGCAACTGGGTTCGGTGGACATTGCAATATAGTCCCTCTATAAATTGCTCGGTCAACAGCCTGTCCTCGTTTCCCACGCTGTCAGGGTCGGTCTGCTTAATGGCTCTCAGGGCCTCTTGTAGGTTTAGTGCATAGTCCCTTATACTCTCATGTGCTCGCTGCTTGCACCCATAGAATCTAAGCTTAATCTCGGCTGAGGTGCGGGTATCAAAGGTGTCCCTCAGCCGGGTTAGTATCCCTGCGACAGTCCTCCTCCCAGGTGGCCAGGACTTTACCTCCCTTTGGGCTGCCCCGGTTAGTTGGGCCACCAGGATGCTCACTTTTTGCTCTTCTGTGAGGGGGTACACCTGAAAGAGGCTATCCAGCTTTTCTTTAAAGTCATTCAGGGTATGTGACTCCCCTGAGTACTGGGGTAGCCAGGCTGCTCCCGGGATATAGGGCATGGTGAAAGGCATGACTGCAGCAGCGGTGGCGCTGGCGGGGGTTGAGGCAGTGAAGCTCTCCTCCGTATCCGACATCTTTCTCCCCCCTAGTGGACCGTGGCCTACCTTGCGATGATCCTCTTCCGTAGGCCGCGGCTCCGCAGTGGATCGTCAGGGTTGAGGACCTTCCGTCGCGCTCCTGTGACGTCGACGTCTGCTGGGCTCCTTCCAGGACCTTACGCAACGTCCGGACGTGAGGCGGGGCTTCAGTTCTCGCGCGCTTTCGGAGTCCACGCCACTCTTCTTCCCGCGCGGCGTCCTCAAGATGGCATCCAACGGCGGGAAAACTCCACGGATGGCGGGAAGAAGGCAGAAGATGGCGCCGGATGGCGGGAAAACTTCGCGGATGGCGGGAAGAAGGTAGAAGATGGCGCCGGATGGCGGGAATCTTCACCACTGGTAAGTTTGAACAGTCTTTTTCAGGCACGCAGTACCCGGTGGTTGCGGGCACGAAATCCTGCCGACTACGCCAAAGTTGACGCGCCCCTGGGCCTACTTGGTGTAGCGTTGCGCACGCGGGGACTACCCGGAGCCGGGCCTGTTGGGGGTAGTAGTCTCGTGGCGGTGACCCGGTCCGTGCCCAGGGAGTCAAACTGTGTGGCTGAGTATTAGCAGTAGATGTTGGACGACTATGCCACCCGTTGAATGCAGCTATGGAGCTGCCGCTGCAGGGCAGACCGCTGAGGCCGGTGGAAGGATTGTGCAGCGTGGATGGTATAACCCCCAACGGGAGGGGTATGGCCTCAGGGCAGCCGACGTGGATGATGGGGGTAGCAGGAACCACTCAGAGACGATGCGGTGTAGTTCAGGGTCTTTACTGGTGACAAAAATAGACCCTCACGGAGTACTGGCTAGCGGTCGGGGCCTGGTCAGTCCTTGAACAGATGGGATCTCCCCTGGCCTGGCGGAGTTGTAGGCCTCCCCAACTAATTGTACTCTACTGGCTACCTTGCTAGAGGCGGGTACAAGTAGCCCACGTCCCTGAGTGTACCGTGTGGTGCTCACCCGTATGGCCGGTGACTCGGGGCCTTCTAGTGGCTTCCGCTCCACGACGGCGGTGCTGGTCCCACGCGTGTGACCGTGCCTTCGGGTTTCTTGGCCAGAGGACCTGAAATCCCCTGCCGGTCGGTTTCTGCTGCTGGGTAAGGATTAGTCCCCACAGCCTCGGACTCCGGGTCCGGTGGTAACTCTTCAATCAGGGCGAGCTCTACAGCTGCCAGCCCCTGATTCCTTTTAGCACGACTTCCCCAGAGCTCCTGATCTCTTTTTCCTATAGCTGCTTCTCCTCTTCTTAACCAACTCACCCTGCCTCAGCCCCAGTTTTATATAGGGGAAGTTCTTCCCCTCCCAGGACTGGGCAGGAGGTGTGGCATGCATAGGATTCCTGACCAAGAGACCTCCCACCTGCTCTCAGACATAATATTGCTATTACTGTGGAAACCAGACCCCTGGGGTGCCACACAGGCATATACACACACACTGTACACACACAGCCATATACACAAACTGTACACACATGCATATACACACAGGCAGGCATATACACACACACACACGCGCAAGCATATATACACACGCATCGCAGGCATACACACACACACTGTACACACATGCATATACACACAGGCAGGCATATACACACACACACACACACACACGCAAGCATATATACACACGCATCGCAGGCATACACACACACACTGTACACACAGGCATATACACACACACACTGTACACACTGGCATATACATACACACTGTACACACACAGGCATTTACACACACACTGTACACACACACACGCAGGCATATACACGCACGCACCGCAGGCATATACACACATGCACTGCAGGCATATACACACACACAGGCATATGACTCACCCATAAAAACGTTATTGAATATTTGGCACGGTGCTCTTGATATGAAATTGAAGCAGTGACAGCTGTAGGCCCGCAGCCTTGTTTCCAATTCCAGGCCAGGTTGGAGAGTTGAACTGTAGAGTGCTGCAGGTCACCGTCCACATATCCAGCCCCGGAACCGGTAAAAGAAAGCCCAGAGTCAGAGCAGGAGAGAAGGGGGCGGTGCCACCACCCGGGAGCCAGTATTACTACAGGGGAGCAGGCCAGGGCAGATATGGAGCCGGGATGGGACGTATCAGAAGCCCGGGAGCAGGGAGAGCAGAGCGAGACATCAGCTGCGGTGGCGCTGGCGTCTCAGAGGCCGGCCCCGGAGCAGAGAGAAAGCACTGCAGAGCGCGGGCGCGCGTATCAGAGGCCAGAAGAGAGCGGCGGCAGCGTCAGTGTCACCTGACACCACAGCACAGTCTGCCAGCCAGCGGGAAAGCAGAGCGCAGTGCGTGTCACCGCCCAGAAAGAATCCGTCCTCTCAGTGGCAGAGACTCACGTGGTAAGTATGCTGCATGCACGTCACTGCAGGCCCGCTGTCACCAATGAATGTGCGATGCTACATTTGCTTCAGCCGCGCTTTTAAAGGGCCCCCGCCACCAATTTTCTCACTCTCATATCGGGGCCCACCGGGAAATTTCCCGATTTCCCGCCAGGCCAGACCGACCCTGACAGCAAGTATAGAGTGAGACAGAAGATTGATTCCTCTTATTTCTCCATTGGCTTTCTGCAGAGAAAGCCAATGATTGCTAGGGCTACTGGAGACCTGTGCGCGGCCGTGTCTCCTAGCTCTGACGTCACGCAGTGCGCGCCCGGCCTGCAGTGCTGCACCGGAGAGGAGCCGAGGGATGGTGAGTGTGTGTATGTGTGTGTGTCTGTGTGTGAGAGTGTGAGAGTGAGTGTGTGTATGTGTGATTGAGTGAGTGTGTGTGCAGATATCATTGTGTAATGTCTGTTTATATGTATTTTTGTGTTTCAAATGTGTTTATGCGTGTATATATATGTCTGTATATGTTTGTGTGAGCGTGACTGCGTGTGACCTCCCGCTGTCTCTGGGGGGGGCTCCGTGCGGCCTCCCGCTGTGTAAAAATGGCGCTGTGTGGCCTCCTGCTGTGTATAGATGGCGCCGTGCGGCCTCCTGCTGTATATAGATGGCTACGTGCGACCTCCGGCTGTCTATAGATGGCTACGTGCGGCCTCCCGCTGTATATAGATGGCTACGTGCGGCCTCCCTCTGTGTATAGATGGCGCCGTGCGGCCTCCTGCTGTGTATAGATGGCGCCGTGCGGCCTCCTGCTGTGTATAGATGGTTCAGTGTGGTCTCCCACTGTATATAGATGGCGCCGTGCGGCCTCCCACTGTGTATAGATGGCTACGTGCGGCCTCCTGCTGTGTATAGATGGCTACATGCGGCCTCCTGCTGTGTATAGATGGCTACATGTGGCCTCCTGCTGTGTGTAGATGGCGCCGGGCGGCCTCCCGCTGTGTATAGATGGTACCGTGCAGCCTCCCGCTGTGTATAGATGGCGCCGTGCGGCCTCCCGCCGTGTATAGATGGCTACGTGTGCTCAATATTTGAGTCATACAATTAATGTAAGGCTATGTGCCCACGATGCAGAAATGCTCCGGATATTTTTTGAGCATTTCTGCATCGCCCTTGCAGAAAAAACGCATGCGGATTGTACATGCGGATTTTACATGCATTTTTCCTGCCAGGGACATGCGGATGTGAAGCGTTTTTCACATGCATTTCTGCATGCAGGTTATCAAGCGCTTTTCCAACCGATTTTAGCATCACTTGGAAAATGCTTGACAACTTGGTCATACTATATAAATCCATGCAGCCGGCATGGATTTATATAGTGTGACCGTAAAAGAATGGGAAAAAATAAAAAATAAATATATAATTACCTTCTGATGGCCTGCCGACGTCAGCGGTCGCGTGACCCGTCACATGACTAAATGACGTCACGGCAGGTCCTTTTCAGACCATCGTGAGCTGCCGGCAAGCCAGGACGCATCGGATAAAGACATCGGGGGCCATCAGAAGGTAAGTATAATATTTATTTTTTATTTTATTCTTTTTTTACAGATTCTATGGTACCCGGGTCCGGAGGAGAGTCTCCTCTTCTCCAGACCCGGGTACCATCCGCACATTGAAACACATAGAATCCGCATGTACAGATGCAGTGATGCGGATTACACGCGTTCCAATGCAAGTCAATGGGGGCGAAAACGCAGCGCTTCCGCAAAATAATTAGTAGTGCTGCAGATTTTTCCACAATGATAATCCGCAGCGGAAATTTCTACCTTTTACCAAGCGTTTTTTAAGCGTTTCTGCAGCGGAATTGCTTAATAAACGCATAGTGGGCACACAGCCTAAAAATAATTATTATAATTAATATTGTGCCAAATTAATTTCACGTGAACTATCACATGATCTATCACAGGGGATCATGTGACATGTGATACATCAGGTGTCTGTGTGTGTGTGGGGGGGGGGCGCGCTTTCTAAACTCCCAGGGGCCCTTGCTACTCTTAATCCACCCCTGATCATAACCACCCTTGCATGTGTATTGAGACCATCTCAAATGGATACGTAGTTTGGATGTTGCCCATAGATGCCCGGGTTGATGTGTTGGGACGTTTATCTTTCAGACACCCATACTCCCTGGTCACGTACCTCTCAATATCTTTCTGCCTGTACGGCCAGAAGAAACGTTCACGGATCAAGTTTGTTGTCCTTTCCACTCCCAGGTGTCCCATGTTTTCATGGAGTTCTTTGAAGACCAATTTACGGAACACTCGGGGTAGTACCAACTGTCGGTTTTGTCTTACTTTACGATACAGGATACCGTCTTCACTGAGGTAGAGCTTTGTTCATTCTTTAACTTAAACAGATACTGCTGGTGACTCATTATCTCTCTCACGTTTACTTGGAAACCGATTTTGGTCCATATAAGCAGTGGCATACCGCCAATGGCGGCAGGCCACGTGACTGCTATGGGGCCTGTGAGCCGGGGGGGCCCGGTAGCAGTCGCCCCCCTTCTGCAACCCCCGCTCCGCTGTTTGATTGCCGCCGCCACCACTGCCACTGTGTTCAGACATGGCCATGCGCTGTGCGGCTGTGTCTTGTAGTAATGACGGCAGGGGCGGCACTGCGCCTTTAATTGTGCTTGTCACCTCTGCCGCGTCATTACTAGCAGACACAGCCACACACAGCGCACTGCGCGGCCATGTCTGAAAACCGTGTAGACGGGCGGCGGCAATCAAACAGGGGAGCGGGGGGTGCAGGAGGGGGGCCCCGATGTAGGGGGGCCCTGTTTAAGGGAGGCCCCGATGGAGGGGGGGCCCTGTTGAAGAGAGGCACCGAGGGGGTTCCTGTTGAAGAGAGGCCCTGTGGGGTCCCTGTTGCAGGGAGACCCCATGGGGGTCCTTGATGAAAGGAGGACCTGTGGGGGGCCCTGATGAAGGGAGGCCGGGGGGGTCCTTGATGAAGGGAGACCCCATGGGGGTCCTTGATGAAAGGAGGCCCTGTGGGGGGCCCTGATGAAGGGAGGCCCGGGGGGGTGTTCTTGATGAAAGGAGGCCCTGTGGGCGGCCCTGATGAAGGGAGGCCCGGGGGGGGGTCCTTGATGAAGGGAGACCCCGTGGGGGTCCTTGATGAAAGGAGGCCCTGTGGGGGGCCCTGATGAAGGGAGGCCCGGGGGGGGTCCTTGATGAAGGGAGGCCTCGTGGGGGTCCTTGATGAACGGAGGCCCCATGGGGGTCCTTGATAAAGGGAGGCCCCGTGAGGGCCCTGTTCAAGGGAGATCCCGTTGGGGGCCTTGATGAAGGGAGGCCTCGAGGGGGGGGGGCCCTGATGAAGTGCCGGCAATTAAGCAGCGCCGGCGGAGCAGAGGGTGCAGGAGGGGGGCCCCGATTAAGTGCTGGCAATCAAACACCGCCAGAGGTCATCCTTGTGGACATGCTGGGGGAGCGGTCGGGGCCCCGACGGTGAGTGGGCCCCTCTGATGGTCCAGAGCCTGTGATGGCCATAAGACATGCCGGCGGCCCTGCACAGCTGGACCGGACACAGGACAAGGGGCAGGTAAGTGAGGCTTGCCACCAGATTCCCCAGTCCCAATATTAAATATATTTCTAATGTGTATTGTGTGTATGTCAGTGTGTATGACTGTGTATATATATATTTATGTCTGTTTTATGTGTTTTTAAGAATGTGTTCAAATATGTACGTATCTGTGTATGTGCTTTTCTGCATATGTATGTGTGCATGTCTGCGTACCGTGTGCGTGCATGTCAGCGTACTGTGTGTGTGCGTGCATGTCAGTGTACTGTGTGTGTGCGTGCATGTCAGCGTACTGTGTGTGTGCGTGCATGTCTGCGTACCGCGTGTGTGTGCATGTCTGCGTACAGTGTGTGTGTGTACGTCTGCGTACAGTGTGTGTGTACGAGCATGTCTGCATACTGTGTGTGTGCGTGCATGTCAGCGTACTGTGTGTGTGCGTGCATGTCAGCGTACTGTGTGTGTGCGTGCATGTCAGTGTACTGTGTGTATGCATGTCAGCGTACTGTGTGTGTGCATGTCTGCATGCTGTGTGTGTGCATGTCTGCATGCTGTGTGCGTGCGAGCATGTCTGCGTGCTGTGTGCATGTCTGCATATGTGAAGGATGAGAGGGCAGCCTTTGCCCTGTGTTGTATACCTACATTTCTCCGCCATATCTATGCATCATGAATCGTGGTATGTATTAAAGGGGCCACTGAGACTCTTTCGTCCGGGGCCCACGAAAACCTGGAGCCGGCCCTGGTTGATAGCAATGATGGAGGAGGGATAGTCATATGACACTCCATATCCCATCATTCCTCCTCTGCGTCTGATGCAGTGGGGTGATGACGCTCCACACTCTGTCAGACAGTGGAGCTGGCAGCTGCTGAGGTGATGATGGAGACGCTCTGCAGAGACTGAAGCAGCGGGGAACGAGGAGCGGTAAGTATGTATTTATTTATTTTATTTTTGTAAATCAGTGAGTACTGATAATACTGGAGGACTGAGGCTGCATTTTACCGTATGGTGGGGGCTGCCTTTTACCCTATGGGGGGCTGCATTATACTGCATACAGAACCATGGGGAGTTCATTATACTGTGTGGAGGACCATGGGGAGTTCATTATACTGTGTACAGGACCATGGGGAGCGCATTATACTGTGTGGAGGACCATAGGGAGTGCATTATACTGTGTGCAGGACCATGGGGGGTATCATACTGTGTTAAGGAGGGGGGGACACTTGTTGGCATCACATTTTATGGGGCAATGAAAGAGGAATCTAGGACTTCAGCAAGGAAGAAAATTGCTATGCAAAGGCTGGAAAGTTGTGAGATCTGCTCTTCTGTGCCCCCAACAATTATTTACATTTTTTTTTGGGGGGGGGGGCCCAATTAGAACTTCTGCTATGGGGCTCCATGATTCCTATGTACGCCCCTGCATATAAGGTAGTATTCTACCATTTATCTGATCTTCCCGTTGTGCTTTACGGATTGTTCCTTTTTTGTACTTGTTGAATGAATAGGGGGTGATCTTGTTCGCTTTTACACTGGTTTCCACTGTCAACCGACACCACAATGTGTCTTCCTCTTGATAAGCTTGTACTGCTTGGGTAGTGCTCTCAATTGCTTCCAGACTGACTTCCTCTGAGCATTCTTGCATGAACTCCTCAGGCTCTAGTGGCATTCTCGACAATCCATCAGCACCCGCATTGCATTTTCCTGGCCTATACTTGATGCTGTTATTGAAGTTAGCTAGTTCAGCGACCCATCTCTGACCCGATGCATTCAGTTTGGCTGTAGTGAGGACATAGGTCAAAGGGTTGTTGTCAGTGTATACCTCAAACTCTTTGCTGTAGTAGAGGTAATCTCTAAATCGTTCACAGATAGCCCATTTCAATGCCAGGAACTCCAATTTTCCAGAATGTAGATGGTAATTCTCTGCGTCTGCCAATGTTCTAGAACAGTCACCGATGACTCTCAATTTTCCATCTTGATGCTGATACAGGGCAGCTTCCAGTCCAACTTGAGAAGCGTCACAATGAAGAATAAATGGTAAGTTGAAATTAGGAAATCCCAAGATGGGTGGTTTTACCAGGTAGTCTACTAGTTCTTCTACTAGTTCTTCCAATACCTCCTGGGGGTCTGCTGTCCAGAGAATCAGCTGTTGGGACGAAACGGCGTTGTTTCTTTTAAGCCCGGTCCTACCCACATTCTTCGTTTTCTCCGTGGGTGTTGTTGACTCTGTCGTCCCTCCCAAGAGGAGGTATAGTGTGGCGGCAATCCTGGAGAAGTTCCGAACGGAAGTATGATAGTAAGAGAGAAATCCTAAGATCTGCCTCAACTCCCCGACAGTAGAGGGCCGCTTGTCTTTTAAGGCCAGTACCGCAGTGATTTCTGCCTGGTACATGGTATATCCTTCTCCAGACAAAATTTTCTCTAGAAATCGGACTTGACTTTTGAACAGTTCACACTTTTTTGGGGCCAACTTAACTGTGTTGCTGATACCACTGTAATACGGTCCTAACGTGTTCCACATGCTCCCGGAAGGTTTTGCTGTGTACCACATTGTCATCAAAGTACCGCTGGCAGATATCATCCCTCAATCCTTTTAAACATGTCACTATGCTTCTCAAGAATTCTGCTGGAGCTGAACTGAGCCCAAACGGTATGCGGATCCACTCATATAGCCCCCACGGTGTGATGAATGCTGTCCAGGGTCTACTGCACTCTTCAACAAACCCTTGATAGTATGCTTTACCCTGATCGAGGATAGAGAACCAGGTACTTCCCGATAGGTTATCCAGCATATCTTGGATCTTTGGTATCGGGTGTCGATCTGGTACTGACTTTCGGTTTAGTTCCCGGTAATCATAGCAGAGTCTGAACGTACCGTCCTTCTTCCTAACACAGACAATAGGAGAAGAATAAGATGACTTCGACTTTTGGACCCAACCTCTGTTAATTAGATCTTGTAAATACTCTTTCACTTCACGGTGTAATGGTTTCGGCACAGACCTGTAACTTCTGGTTACTGAGGTCGTGTCTTTCAAATTGATTTTCAAATGCAACGACGGGATACAGCCTATATCAGAGTCATCTTAGAGAATGCATGACTCTCTTCTCTCAGCATCTGTTTTGCTATCGCGATATCTTCAGCACACAGGTGTTCCATGGGTACTGGGGGATCCCGGTACCCCGAGGTGGGTGGTGAATTTCCTCCCCTGGGCAACTCCGGTTCCTTGGTGGGGAGATTTAATTCACGGTAGACCCCTGGGCTGGTCTCACACTGGCTAGATATACCGCTTTAACAGTTTCAATGTGACCTAACACAGTCTTTGGATCCAGTCTGATTTCGTGTTTGATGGTATTCATCACCGATACTGTCACTCGAGCAAAGCCACAAGTAGGAATTGTAAGCACAGTCTCACCTTGAACTAGGCCTTCCGGAAGTTCTGAGGAGTCTTTTGGCACCAACAGTCTCTTCTGGACTTTTCTTCCTGGTTCTACCCGGACTCAGCCCCACCATTTGGTTTGCAGGGATGATGGTTGGGCGCAGGCCTATCTTGACTTATTTTAGGCCCATTGTTTTCTGTGCTTTCTTTACTCTATGAATCATGTTTTCCGCCACGGTGTTGGGTATGGCGAGCGATGTGGCAATTGCATCCACCACCAGTGTCCCTGACTTGTGTTTTGTGATGACCTCACTGATTACATTATAACCCAGGATAGGATCCTCTGCCACGTTCTGATCACTGGTCATGAGAAAAGGTACCAAAAGCTCAATGGTGTTACTGGTCTTCGTGGCACTGAGTTGAAAAGTCACTTCCACCCAACCTATCAAAGGAATTTCGGCCTGGTTGATGGCTTTGCCGTGGAGTTCTACTGGTCCTAAGAGTTCTTTTAGCAACTGAAGGCAGGTATGTGGCAGGTAGCGCCTTCTCCATTCTTCATTTAAAAGGCTCGCTTGGGCTCCTGTGTCCCACAGTGCTTTTACTAGGAATCCATCGAGCTGGCACTGTGTAAAGCACCTTTCATCAATTAGGCTGATGTGGCTATCTTTACTGACTGAGGAATCCTCTTTCCATGAGTACATTGTTTGACCTCCGCACTGGGCATTAAGTAACTGATGCCCCTGTCTCTCTTGCAGCTGTTGTAGACTGGAACACACTTGGGGATAGTGCTGATGCAGCCATTTTACTTCATGCTCGATTCTGGAGGATGGAGAAATTTGGCTTTGCTTTTGGGGCCTCCTCTGTGTCGCTGTTACCAGTCACCCCACACTGGCAACCTCCTGTCTTTTAACACAACCGACCGTGACCATTGGCACTGCTTGGCATAATGTCCTTTCTCACCACATCTTAGACAGTGAACTTATACCGTACTCTGATTTGATGAACGGCACGCTTCACAAGCCGGGTATCTTCTGTTTTGGAACCCACTCCTGGGTCTGCGAGATACAGATTCTGGCCTGGAACGAATCAACTTTTTCACCTCAATCAACTCAGCTCACAGTTCTCCTATTACTTCCTCCCAGTCAGCGCTGGCTGTCCTCTCTTTTGTTGGTGATTTAAGGTTCCTTCTCGGAGGTGGCAGTGGAGGGTCTCCATGATGATCTTCGGACTGGCCACCGGAGGTCTCCAACTTCAGCTGACTCATTTTGGTAATTTTAGGAGCAGAGCCTTTCTTTAACTTCTGTTCGCTCTCTGACTCCAAACTAGCTGCCTCATTCATTTTTTCAATTAGGACTTCGTCCAGAATGCAAGGATCCTCTAGGTACTGTTTCAGCTGCAACTCGATGTCTTTGCTGATTAACCCCATTACCAATGATCTCAAGAACTTCTTCTGGACTAGTCCAGCGTCAAACTTCTCCTCCGCTTCTACATCTCTGGATGCAAACAACAGTCTATCCTTAAGATCAATCGCTCTGACCAAGAAACCTTGGGGCGATTCATTATTTTTCTGTGAGATGTTAATGAGTTGGTGGAACAATTCTGAAGTGCTCTCTTCTTTATAGTGCCCTTTTAAAATCATCTTCAGCTGTGGCAAGGTCAATTGACTCTTCATTTCTAACATACTACGGAGGTTCAATCCTGGGCTGATCACTTTCATCACCCCCTCAATGATCTCATCTGTCTGGTAGCCTTTCTGTAATCCTGCATCAACCTGGTGCAACAAGTTCATGAGGTTAAGTTCACACATAACATTTTTGAAGCTATTTTGCGGCGATTTTCCATCGCACATGCTGCGTTAATTAACGCACTGAATTTGCATTGCGTTGCAAAACGCAGCAGGACTATTTATAGCGCGATCACGCAAGGAATTCGCCGCCATGGAGTTACACTGAAATGTAGCAAACCCGCAGGTAAATTATGGATTTGCTGCGTTTCACTTAAATTCAATGCAAGCGCGCTGCGTGTGGTACCCGGGATGAAGAGGAAAAATCAAAAAATAGACCTCTATACTCACCTGTCCGGCGCCCCCCGGCAGCGAACTTCTACTCCCGGCGGCCTGGCAGCATACTATTAGGAGTAGGCTCGCTTCCAGTAGTATACTGTACTTAAAGGACCTGTGGTGACGTCAATATCAGCTGATGGTCACGTGACCATCAGCTGAGCAGTCACCTGACCATCAGCTGAGACTGATGTCACCGCTCAGCTGAGCGGTCACATGACCATCAGCTGATACTGATGGCACCGCTCAGCTGATGGTCACGTGACCATCAGCTGATCGTAATCTCACTGGGGCTTATCAGCTGATTTCACGTCAGCCATCACCTCTGCTTCACGTCAGCCGTCAATACAAGGCTGACGTGAATTCCAACCCCATTACCCCAGTTGCCACCGCTACAGGGCAGTGGGAAGAGCGGAGGCTAAGCGCCAGATTTGGCGCATCTTATGGATGCGCCATTTCTGGGACTAATGAGGGGTGAAATTAATAGCTAGTATCCATGGCCCCTTCCATGGCTATTAATATCAGCTCGCAGCTGTCTAGTTTAGCCTTTGCTGGTTAGATTTTATAGGGGGACCCCACGTCAATTTTTTTCTGGTGTCCCCCTGCAATCTAGCCAGTAAAGGCTAAACAAACAGCTGTGGGCTGATAGTAATAGCCAGGGAATATTGTTGGCTAATGGCCCCTTCCCCGGCTACTAATATCAGCCCCAGCGGTTGGCTTTCCCTCTGCTATTTATAAAAATGACGCGGGAGCCCACTCCATTTTTTTTTACATTTTCGGCTTTGTGCACACGATCCAGAAGTAGCAGCGCTTTGGACGCATATTTTTTGCTGCGTCGAAAACATTGCATTCTATTGAATGCAGGTAAATCCACATGTGTTCACTGAACCATGCGGATTTACCGCATTCAATACATTCTACTGGTCAAATTTCTGCGGTCCTGAAAGACGCACTGCATGTCCGTGTCCACGGGCGATTCGCAGCCTCTGATGCAAGCATAGTGGACATGGGATTTATAGATATCCAATCCACTATGCTGTAACATCTGGACACTGCAGGTTTGACGCTGCATAAACACACAGCGTCAGACCTGCAGTGGCTCCTGATCGTGGCCACGTACCCAAACTCACCTCCAGCATGTCAATTTCTGTAGCTGACACGCCAGTCTCTGGTGCAGATTTTGACCGAGTGATGTGTCATTATATGCAGTGGATTCACATTTACTGACAACAAAAATGAGGCATCAGAACACCGCATTTTGGATGCAGCAAAAATAAGCTGTGTCTAAAGCGCTGCTGAGTGCTGATCAAGGGGACATAGCGGCTAACGAACCAGCTGTGAGATGTTATTAATCGCCAAGGACCATGTTTACCTATATGGCACCTTCCCATGCTAAAAATAGCAGCTCTCAGCAGCCGCATAAATTACGTGAATAGAAATGCTAATGAAGATTGGGTTTATGGTACTAGCTGACAAGGTTATGATTATGACAAGGTGTCAGTCAGACCTTTTCATGACCAAACTTAATTAAAGTAAAGAGTTAAATAAACATACAGACACAGAGAAAACACTTTATTTGAATTACAACAGACACATTCTTTAAACATTCAAATTACCCAATATACTCACCCCAGTTCTGATGGTAATCCAAGGTTTAAGCAATGTCCCACCAAATAATTTATTTAGCTCCAAAAATCATTCATTGATGTACAAAAACGTGTCAAAAACGCATGAGTTCTCCCTGCCAAGGAGAAGCAGAAACGCACAGAAAATTTCTGCTTCAAATACGCATAGTGCGCACATAGCCTTATGGTGATTTGTGGTGCTAGAGAGGACTGTCTTCCTGATTTATCGAACATGAGCAGGTTAAAGGTTCTGTCTGAGTCTGTCACCTGTTCAGAAGTTTTGGTCGATTACTGCAGGCCTGTTATTAAGGCTTTGAATTGCTCTTTCAATTGTTGTAGTTCTGTCTGCGGACGGAGATTCCCAATCTTGGTAATTGGTGCCGCCCCTCCATCCTCCAACTTCAACCCGGTTAGTAACTGTGTTCGCTCAGGGAGGGACGTCCAATTAATGGCAGCTAACAGTTGTCTGCGGTTGCGTGCTTTAGAAATCTGTTCTTCTGACATCTTTATATGTTCTGCTACTGTTCTCAATTCTTCACAGGTTAGCTGAAGAAGCAGCTCACTAATTCTGTCTATTTGTATTTCCACATCCATTGCTGCTAGTGAGTTTTCTTAGGGGCTGGTCCGCTTTAACTGGTGTAGCAGAGTTGAATTGAGGTGCTGTACAGCTGTGTTTTTCCTCTTCTCCCTCTACAGGCTTATTCCCACTCAGAATTCCCCGTACGAGTCACCAATGTTACATGCACGCCCCTAGGTTCAGATAGGGGTGAGACGGGTTTCATGAATTCTTTGGAATCCTGGGGGAACCTTTACGCAAGGCCACCATAGACTGCAGCTTCCCTCAGGCACCCCATAGATTCAATTGCTGACCAGACATATCTGACAAGAGTCTTCATAAACAGTTGCACATTGGGGTTTAATCAAGTACGGCCAGTACCATTTAACTCTTTTGAAGCAATAGGCTTCACCACAGTACAGTCTATTAAAGCACGCACAGCAACGACAGTCTCTTCAGTAGCACAGTTCAGTACAGATTAGATCTCTTAGCAGCATACTTCTATGCACCCACCACAGGCTTTTCCTTCACAAAGGCACAATAGTACACAGCATTCTTTATCCTGCATGGAGATGGAGGGGGGAAGGTTTGATGAGGGACATGATCCCTGTGACACAATTTCTTCCAATCCTTATCTTTCTGCCTGATAATACTGTGCACTGTTAGTTCAGGAAGTCTATCTGACCTGGTTTTAGCTTCACTCCTGATCTGATTCCTGTTCATTTGCCTTCTGTGAGATACAGATCACACACATCTTTCTCTTCGGCTCCAGCCAGACAATAAACAACTTCCCCACAATCCCCCTGGGTCTCTGCTAAACATTCCCTGTTTCCTGTGACTGTGTTAACCCCTCTAGTTTCTGGATGCTTCTGAAGCACAACACTTCCTGTCCAAATTTCACAGACTAACAGAATGGAGAAATTTGAGAATTTTTTTTTCTCCCCATGTCTGACAAAAACTGATTGATCAGAGTCTGATCAAACTAATCGGACCGTTTTTCTCAGACGTGGAGAAAACTGTCGTGTGAACCTACCCTAACACTGAGAGGCGGGGTAATGATCTGTACTGTATATGTACTACAGAATATTACCAATGGGAACAGATGTTGTCTTCAAGTCCCCTTGTGGGACCAATAAATATTGTAAAAGAAATGTTTTTAAATGTTAAAAAAGTCATGTATTCTAATAAAAACTTTGAAAAATCTAAATAAATTTTTTTTTGTAATTCTCTTATCAACTGACAAAAAGTAGCACATTAGTCAGAGGTGTATCTAGGTTTTCCGGCACCCCGGGCAAGAATTCAATTTGTCCACTCCATCTTCTTGGCTCAAGCGGTTTGAGTTGTCATGTGACCACTTATGTAATTTGCATACTTACAGTCACGGGACGATGAGCTGCTTTTCGTGACTCTCTCAATGTTCAGTGAAATACTACAGCCCCTGCTTCACAGAGAGTTGGGAAGTATGAAAATCGCATATGAGTGATCATGTGATGACCACTGGAACCGGCGAGAAGAGCCAAATCCTTACAATGAGTATAATACACGCTGTTAGAATTGGGCATGTTACACTTGTGACAGAGTCACTGGTGTTATATGCGAGGGGAGGTATGTGTCACTCCGGCTGCTGGCCTGTGTGAACTAAATCATGAATTATTCTCCGGCATGTTATGTATTGGGGGTTGATTCACCTACAAAGGGTGTGGTTTTGTGTGAATGGCATAGAGATCGGGTGGGAAGTCATTCATCCTACCTCCCCTCAGGGTGTGTCTGAGCAGAGTTAAATACTCAGTCACTATCTTTTTTCTGTTGTGTCTGGAGAGGCAAGGTCTCCAGACTGGAAAGTTCTGGCCTCAGGTGGAGCTGAAGGCTGTACTACAACCAGTCTGGGCGAACCCCACACTCCTATGGACTCTGCTATTGTTTATCTTTTGTTTTGTCGTTATGCCAGGAAGGCCGTGTTTATTTTATCGAACCTGCAGAGCTTTATGCCGTTTAGTAAACCTGAAGAGGAAACCATGTTCTGAGTCTACTTCTGATGAAGATGAGTGAGTCGTCCTACCACACACTACTTCATGTTAAAATGAGGGGTTTCCAGATCCCACCAAGGACAACATCTGCAAGGAGTTTATATGTTCTCCCCGTGTTTGCCGGGGTTTCCTCCAGGTTCACCGGTTTCCTCCCACACTCCAAAGACATACTGATAGCAAATTTAGATTGTGAGCCCCAACAGGGACAGTGCCCATAATGTATGTAAAGCGCTGTGGAATTAATGGTTCTATATAAGTGAGTAAAATAAATAAATAAAAATCTGTGATGAAAGTCTGCAGATTTCTGAACTCTCACAGCTTGCGCATTGCTCGCTGTTAGGATTCTGCCTTGCAGGCGGCAAGAGAGGACAGTCATGTAACTGCATGTATGCGATATGCATACTGTAATGCAGCAGGTTGCTAGCATTACTGTAAATGGTCCAGGATGTGCTTACCGGAGCATGTACCTTCCCCTTTATCTGACTGGTCACATGACTGTGACATCACCCAGGTCCTGCATGCACAGTAAAGCTCTGTATACATGACTGGGACAGCACACAGGACCTATACACACAGCTGACTGATCACATGACTGTGACATCAGCAAGGTCCTGTCAGTATGTGGCTGTCTGTGCACAGCATATATAAACCTGCTTAATTTGAGACAGGTGTGTTCGGTGTGAGAGGCGTGAGGCCTGTTCCCCATGTGTGTGGGATACCGTGATACCGTGGAGCCTGGCAGCCTGAAGGCAAAGACTAGATCCTGTGCGGATGCTGGTGGCCTTGGAAGGCAGCGGCTTTGAAGTGAAGCCTGGTACCTGAAAGGTCGAGCCTGGATCCTGTGCGGATGTCAGTGGCCTTTGAGGGAGAGCCTGCTTGAGTAAGAGTCCTGGAAGGCAGAGCCTGGATCCTGTGTGGATGTCAGTGGCCTTTGAGGGAACGACGGCTGGAGACCCCTACCTGGGAAGCCGCAGAGCCACAGCGGTGGCAGAGTAACGGACTGAGACAGCTATACCCGGCAAAGGTAATACCCGGTGCTATATGGACATTGTGATATGTACATTGCTACTTTATTACCTTGCCGTAAGCTGTACCCTGGAGCAAGTGGGCCGGTGTGCCACTTGGCTCATGAATTGTTTATGTGTGTAAACCTGCCGGTGGCGGACTAAGATGAACTGTGTGTGAACAGCGGTTTATGAAGTGCCATAATAAACTGCAACACTGTGTGAAAAACGTAAAGACATTGCACGTGTGCATTGATTGACGCAGCGAAGCGAGTTACCCCCAGTATGATGACGAGCGCTGCCTTACATATGGTTCGAGAGTGCGGGCAACGGCAGCCCGGTTGCTAGTGGCAACGACAACCCCGGTTGCTAGGGGCAACGGCACAGGACGACGAGTGTGGATAAAGCATCTTGCGGCAACTCGGCGGGGTTGCGAAGATTGGCGTCGCACTCAAACCTGGTTTGCTGTGGCTCGGCGGGGCTCACGAAGTATAAAGCATCTTGCGGCAACTCGGCGGGGTTGCGAAGATTCTCATCGCACTCAAATCCGGTTTTGCGGTGGCTTGGTGGGGCCACGAAAATTTTCCGGGAGAGCGATGAAGTGCTAGTGTGAACAGTGTACCGCGATGGCTGTGAGCAAAGCAGCAGATCTGTCTGGAGCTATTGAGTGGTTGAAGGGCCGGTTGGGACCGGAGCAGGTATTTGGGAAACTTTTACTGGACATGGTGCAGGAACCGCAGGAGCTGTGGGCACCATATGGAATGGCGGCAGTGGACCATTCTATGGACTCTCCGGGGGCGCCAGTGTTGTCCCAGAGTGCCCGGGGAGGTGGTAAGAGATGTTGTGAACTGAGTCCTAAGACTACTGCTGATTTTTTGTGTAAAAATTACCCTGCCGGTGTGGTTGTTAAAAAGGGGGCGGAGTCTAAAAAAGGGGCAGATTTTCACAAGAGTGTGGAGTGTAGAAAACTGAAAATTGTTACTGGTGGTGGGTTGGTGCCTCCTAAAAATGACAATGTGACCGTTGATAACGGGGTAACTCCAGTAGAAGGGGGTGACGTCAAAGTGGGAGGTGACCTGTTAGTCCACAACACCATGGGTAGTGACACAGACCCCGTAGCTGACTGTGACACTATGAAAGTAAAAAGTGAGTTCAGTCAAGAGGGGCTAGACGAGGTGAGAGAGTCCCCATCTCGTAGACGGCGCAAGGGCCACAAAAAGGTTGCTCCTGTAGACTTGGCTGAAAATGAAAATAAAAAGAATGTAGTACTGTGTGCCTATGCTTCAAGTGTGGATCCTCCTTTAGAGGTAGAAGAGGAGGTGACGTTTCCAGTAGCAACCTCCAGTACGGTACTGAGACTGACGGATCAGGATCTGACAGCCCCGAAAGAGAAGGTGGCCAGTCATGACCAGGAACTGGAGCCTATCAGGCAACAGTGTCAGAGTGACGTGTCCGCAGACCAGCTGAACCTGGAGTCTGAACAGCAGAAAATATACCAGGTTATGAGGAACTGGCAGCGAGACGTGGAGGGAAGCAACGCGGAAATTAACCATTGGAAGGAAATGTTCTACGCAATTAAGGAGGACCGCCGCAAAATCAAGGAAGAAGTTTTGCAGTTGAAGCTTGAGAAGGAGGTGACGCGCCCCTGGGCCTGTGTCGCGCTGCGGTGCGCACGCGGTAGCTTACCCGGAGCCGGATCCGTGGAGGGTTGTAGTCTCGTGGCGGTGACCCGGTCCGTGCCCAGGGAGTCAAACTGGACGGCAGTCTATTAGTAGTAAATAGTTGATGACTACGCCACCCGTTGAATGCAGCCAGGGAGCTGCTGCTGCAGGGCAGACCGCTGAGGCCGATGGAAGGATTGTGCAGCGTGATAGTATAACCCCCAACGGGAGGGGTTTGGCCTCAGGGCAGCCGACGTGGATGATAGGGGTAGCAGGAACCACTCAGAGACGGTACTGTATAGTTCAGGGTCTTTACTGGTAACAACGATCGACCCTCCCGGAGTACTTGCTAGCGATCGGGGCCTGGTCAGTCCTTGAGCAGATGGGATCTCCCCTGGCCAGGCGTAGTTGTAGGCCTCCCAAACTGACTGTTCTCTTCTGGCTACCTTGCTAGAGGCTGATGTAAGTAGCCCACGTCCCTGAGTGTACCGTGTGGTGCTCACCCGTATGGCCGGTGACTCGGGGCCTTCTAATGGCTTCCGCTCCACGATGGCGGTGCTGGTCCCACGCGTGTGACCGTGCCTTCGGGCTTCTGGGCCAGAGGACCTGAAATCCCCTGGCTGACGGATTCTGCTGCTGGGTAGGAGTTAGTCCCCACAGCCTCGGACTCCGGGTCCGGTTAGAAATCTTCTTAGTCAGGGCGAGCTCTGCAGCTGCCAGCCTCTGACTCCTTGTAACTGCTGTTTCTTCCTATGCTGTCTCTACTTCTTCTCTTCTTCTACTCACTCACCCTGCCTCAGCCCCAGGTTTTTATAGGGGAAGTTCTTCCCCTCCCAAGACTGGGCAGGAGGTGTGGCATGCACAGGATCCCTGACTAAAGGACCTCCCACCTGCTCTCAGACATAACATTACGTTACTGTGGCAACCAGACCCCTGGGGTGTCACAGAGGCGCGGCAGGATGGTGTTTCTGGACGTGAACAAATCCTAGAACGACTGTGCAAACAGCTCAACCAGGAGCTGTGTGACTCCAAGAAGGTGTGTGGTGAACGCAGTAGGGAACTGCAACAGAGTAAGAGAGATTATGAGGATCTCCTCAAGGTGAAGGAAAAACTAGAGGAGGATAAGGCGGGTGCAGAGCAAGTGCGCCAAGTGGTTGAGACCACTCTGCAAGACACCCGTGAGGAGAATGATGGTCTCCGGGGAAAGACCCTAGATCTGGAAGCTCAGGTGAAGGAGCTACAGATGTCCTGTGATACTCTCCAGAGGGCGGAGACGTGCCTTAAAGAAACAGTCAGCAAGATGGAAGCTGAGCGGAAAAAGATGGAGGAGTCCGTCAGAGAAGCCACAGACCAGGGCCAGGAGTTGGCCGCTGGTGAGGGGAGGTGTGAAACAGATACCTCCTCGAGTGATGCGAGCTTGGATGATTCGGTGGAAGTAAGAGCCGAGATCAGGGAGCTCAAGGAGTTGCTACAAACCCAGTGGACGCAAGAGAAGCGTGAGAGACTGGCTATTGGGAGCCGAGTGGGCACATTGGAGACGGAGAGGTCTGAGAGAGCTCTGCTGCTGGAAGAGCAGTTGAAGCAGGAAGAGCTTCAGAGACGGGCCGCTGAGAGGCGAGTAACTGAGCTGGAAGGAGAAGTTTTAGAGCTCAAAGGTCGCCTAGCAAAGTGTCACGTGGTGAACGAGGTCTCCTTGGAGAAGGGAAAAGGCAAACAAGTTGCACTTACTCCCTTAGACCCTGAGAAGGTGGACCTGAGGAGAGCTAAAAGTATGGTGTTGGAAGATAAAGGTGAAGTGGAGGTGGTCAAGACGAAAAGTTGTGAAGTGGTAGCTGTGAGTCAGCTCAGGGGAAGCGTCCAGGGTGAAGAAGCTGGAAGTCAGTTGTCCCTGAAACCTGAGCTGGTTGATCGTCTGGAAACCACTGGTGAGACCGAAACGTCTCGGTACAAGTGCCTCGTAGATGTACCCGAGGACTTGAGGGAAGAATGCACCCGTGAGTCCGTGCATGAAGAGTTTAAGAAGGCTGTGGGAGCCTGTAAGGTGTACTTGACCTCAGAAGCTAAACAGCTGGTGGTCCTGTCAACGACCGAAGTCACAGTGAAGAGGGTGGCGATCCTAAGTGATATGCACTGGCGATGTATTCGCACGAAGCGGTTTCTCCGGTTGAAGACGGAGCAAGCCGTTAGACAACTGGAGCTTAGGAGGAAAGCTCACAGTATGCGTGAAGAGGTCATCTGGGTGCCTCATGTTCTGGTGAGAAAGCTCATTGGGAGAAGCGGTCGAGCCATGCAGATGATGGTCAAAAAGTCTGGTGTGATGAGAGTAAGCAGTCCACGTGATCAACAGGACTGGATACCAGACGAAAACGGCATGGTGTCCTTCTCTGCTGTAGGAACAGAAGAAAGCCTAGAATATATACGCATGCTGATTGAGTACCGAGTGACCTACCTGCAGGAGGTAGAACAATTGAATCTCGCTAGACTGCGAGTAGATAGACAGCATCATCTGAGCAGCAGAGGATGGAAGCCGTCTACAAATAGTGAGACCCGACAGAGAAAGGGCCCCCTAAATAACAGAACAGCTACAGCTGAAGTTAGGGACCTTTTAGGATGTCCTGAGAGTAGTGGGTGTGGGTTTAGAGGTAGTGAGACCTCCAGTAACTCCGGTTTGAGCAGCCCATACAAACGACCCAATAGAGGATGGGACAGTACGGAGTCGAACCGGACCTTAGATACCGGGGCATGTGAGTCGCGCTGCTGTATTGACCGCTGGGAGCGGGGAAGACCTGACAGGGTTTCGATTGACCGCTGGGAGCGGGGGAGACCTGACAAGATTACAACTGACCGCTGGGAGCGGGGTAGACCTGACAAAGTTACGACCCGGAAAGGTGACCTGACGAAGTCAGTGACAGTGACAAATGGTAGGTCCCTAAGGAATGGGCTAATGTCATTGACTAAGGTTCCAGGGGCTGAGTAGCACAATTGTAAAGTTCATGGTCTATATGTGAGCTGGGGGTTATAATGTTATTGTGTATATTATGTGTTCAACCCCACAAGTTTGAACAGAGGGGGGGATATGTAATGCAGCAGGTTGCTAGCATTACTGTAAATGGTCCAGGATGTGCTTACCGGACCATGTACCTTCCCCTTTATCTGACTGGTCACATGACTGTGACAGCACACAGGTCCTGCATGCACAGTAAAGCTCTGTATACATGACTGGGACAGCACACAGGACCTATACACACAGCTGACTGATCACATGACTGTGACATCAGCAAGGTCCTGTCAGTATGTGGCTGTCTGTGCACAGCATATATAAACCTGCTTAATTTGAGACAGGTGTGTTCGGTGTGAGAGGTGTGAGGCCTGTTCCCCATGTGTGTGGGATACCGTGATACCGTGGAGCCTGGCAGCCTGAAGGCAAAGACTAGATCCTGTGCGGATGCTGGTGGCCTTGGAAGGCAGCGGCTTTGAAGTGAAGCCTGGTACCTGAAAGGTCGAGCCTGGATCCTGTGCGGATGTCAGTGGCCTTTGAGGGAGAGCCTGCTTGAGTAAGAGTCCTGGAAGGCAGAGCCTGGATCCTGTGTGGATGTCAGTGGCCTTTGAGGGAACGACGGCTGGAGACCCCTACCTGGGAAGCCGCAGAGCCACAGCGGTGGCAGAGTAACGGACTGAGACAGCTATACCCGGCAAAGGTAATACCCGGTGCTATATGGACATTGTGATATGAACATTGCTACTTTATTACCTTGCCGTAAGCTGTACCCTGGAGCAAGTGGGCCGGTTTCTAGCAATAAGGTTCGGATACGGCTTTAAAGAAGGCAACCACTTGTAATATAACACAATTTTATTTATAATAGTTAATTTGAAAGATAAAATACAGAATCAAAGGAATAGTATGATATCATGATATTGCGTACACTTTTGTAGATTAAAGGTTACTAAGGTTAAATACTTATAAAGGTTACATACTTACTATTGGATAGAAGAAGAAAAAGATTTCCCTAGTAGCATATACATCATCTGTCTGGAAACTACAGCTGGAGAAGCGCTCAGCGATGGGCAGAGAATGCATACTAGGTCCTACACTGTGAAGAGCGTCCTCTTTACAGGTCCACAATGCTTCTGCCATAACTGAATTCTTCAACAGCTTTATACTTTAGAAAAATGCTTGCCCAACCTAATATTACGTAAGCATGAAAGTTCATAGGTTGTTGTCCAACATTCAAATCCCGTGACAGTGGCCAGCTATCACAGATGAGCAATACTGGACAAGACCTGTTCACGGACCATTCTTCTTCTGTCATAATGTTTACATATGATAAGAGTAAATCCTACAACGGGTTATAAATCAGAACAAGGTTTTCTTCCCAGACAGTATATTGTGTTAAGAAGCTATGTATCAGTGAGATACATTCACAGATAAAGTATACCTTAACACAGAATATATAATTAGAATATTGATTAAAGGTTGGATACATCATAATGGGTTTCAGATAGCCACTTATATTTTTGGTACTACAATAAGCTTCTCCATCTTAAGTCATATGCTTGCAGTCTTATTTACAATTTTGTGCAATGTCTGTCTCTGGTTCTACATCGGATGACAAACACAGCGTATACAAAACGCTAATTCCCTTCAGTAATACAGATTAAACCTCAGATTTAGCAAACTTAACCTAATGTTTTAGTATGTCTGGACTAATGACCCCTAGTTTACTGAGGTAGAATATCTACAAATGCTGATTATGTCTGGTTTATATTTCAATATGGATTTGAAATATAAAATAGCCATTTTTCATGTTCATACTACAATCCACCCTTGGTTATCTGAAACCATATATTATTTATCTCCAATGCCATATCCCAAAGGAATAACTTCAACAGATGCAATGTTTTGAGTCTTTATAGTGATCATATCTTCAGTAATAAAATCTTCTCCAGTACAGTCTATACAAGTGTAATATGGGTTGTATGTATAATTCTGAAGCACATCTTCTTCCACCTCCTCATCTTGGATAAATCCCCCTATCAATTTGGTCCACAGTCGTAAGGGGGTTGGTATAGCTACCATACAAGTTTCCAACACATTTGTAGCTGTAGCAGTCTTTACAATAGAAAAATGGCTCATGTTTGTCAGTTGCGCCAAGTAACTCCATAAATTCTGCTTAATTTTCCATAAAGCCTCATTCTCCTCGTCCGGCGTTTCTCTTTCCCATCTGTATAACGGTTGGGTAGTGACAGAGACCAAAAGGACCATGCCTGTTACACCGATCATCCACCATCTCCAATTTTGAATCTAAAATGGAAATCTATACATTAGTCTCAGAGATAACACCTGTCTACAGTAACATGTTCCCACTTCTCTTGTCCTGGCTTCATCATTATTAACACATTGTCTGCTCCTTGGGGGATCACCTCTGCAGGTTCTGGAGGACCTTTATCTCCAGGTTGCTTCACCCAGATTTTTGCACCATCATTCAGAAAATGAGTGGAGCCAAAACCGCTGTCTCCTCCAACTGTTATTATTGTAGGAGCTGTTCCCTTGATTATTTTCAATTTCTGGATAGACAAAATTATTAATTGAGCTATCCTGTCTCCTTTTTGGATCAATAAGTCACTATCCCCACTATTCAACAGGAGTACCTTGATTTCACCTTGATAATCCTGATCTATCACTCCTCCCATCACTTGAATTACTCTCAGGGCCAAACCTGATCTTGGAGCTATAAGACCAAAATGCTCAGGAGGCATTTGTAATCCTATAGCAGTTCTGATTGCCTTTACAATCCCTATTTCTAATCTCATTTCCTCATGAGAGTGTAAATCTAGTCCTGCAGCCTGTGGGGTGGCTCTATAAGGTCCCGGAGCCCCTGGCTCTAGTTCCCAATAGAGAACTGTCTGTCCTGTGGTAGTAGCTTTTAAAGGCATGATCTGTAAATTGGGGGTAATCATTCTCATTAACGGTGTTTCCTGTTCTCCAACTGGTCTGTTATTAAGAATGTTAAGGGCTTCACTTAAATGTTTTCTCCACCCTTTGTAGTTTCCATTTCCCAATTTCTTCAACTGTTCTTTCAATAACCCATTCATCCGCTCCACCAATCCTGCGGCTTGAGGATAATATGGGATATGAAAGATCCACTCAATATTAAGTTCTGAGCAGAACTCTGCAACCTTCCTGTTCTTGAAGTGACTACTAGTGTTGAGCGAGCACTAAAATGCTCGGGTGCTCGAAGCTCGGGCCGAGCTCGCCGTGATACTCGGGTGCTCGACCCGAGCAACGAGCCCAATGTTAGTCTATGGGAGACTCGAGCATTTTTGCGGTGGCACCCCCGGCAGTCTTTTAAAAGCCTAACAGGTGCCCAAAACGATAGTGACAGTGCTCAAATGACATGGGGACAGCATGGGGATCGCCCCAGGAAGCATTTCTGACCCCCAGGTCACTGCTGTCAACAACGTGGTCAGAGGTAGTAAGCCACTTTTACAGGCTCACAATAAAACGTTCAAAAACGAAAGTGAAACTTTTTTACTGTGAAAAATGGTAAGGAGCATCCTTTCCAGGGTAAAGACTTGTGTATAAGTTAAAATAAATGACCAAAAACAAAAATACTCCTCCACACCTTCGGCTATGTTCACAAGTAGCATTTTTTTATGCGTTTTTGCACTTTTGTATTGCTTTCAACCGTGACAAATGCATTCACCGTGAAATGTCATTTTAACATTTTACAACCTTATCTGGCCATGTGCTGTGTGACACATGCATAAAGTGCTGAAAAGACAAGGGAACAGCATGGGGAAGACCCCTGGAATCATCTCTGACCCCCAGGTCACTGTCTAAAAGTGTGGCCATCATAAGTGATCCTTACCGCATCAGAAGATGCAGACTTGCAACTATCCCCATGCAAGTTCTAGTCCCAGGGCAGTGTTCAATTGTACCTCCTCCATTCCTTGCAATACAAGCTCAAGTATGCAGCCTGCCACCCACCCACCCCCAGGCTGCAATACCATACTGCTTGCTTGCTTGAACTTGAAATTGGGCCTTTTAGGCATGTGGAGGCAGAATCTGGCCACCACGTCATGGCTGTGTTGGCGGCCTGGAATCCATACTCAGTCCCCAGCCACCCAGCGGCCGGGTGTCCATACTCGGTCCCCAGCCGCCCCGCGGCCGGGTGTCCACACACGGTCCCCAGCCGCCTGGGGGCAGCCGGGTGTCCATAAACGGTCCCCAGCCGCCCCTATTTCTCCTTGGAACATCCCCCACACACTTTTCTTAGCCCGGCCTGCTTTAGGCAGCATTGGACGAGCCCACCAGAGAACCAGACTCCTCCGGTGGGCCCTGACTTCTCCATCGGTGGAGTTGAGAGTGCCAAGGTGAGGAGCATGATGATGATGACAGAAGTTAGCATCTGCTATGTTTTCTTTTAATGCAAGTGTAAGTGTGCAGCCTGCCACCCACCCACCCCCAGACTGCAATTCCATACTGCTAGCTTGCACTTGAAATGGGGCCTTTTAGTTTGGAGGAGGCCGAAGCTGGCCACTACCTCATGGCTGCTTCGGCAGCGAGGTATCCATACTCAGTCCCCAGCCGCCCATATTTGTCCTGGTGTGCCTTATACATAAGATTAAGCGCGTATACCAAAACATTACCTGTGCCCTCCCCAGTGCATTTAGTGGGAAGGAGAGCCTATTCCGCTGTAGTGTGTGCATGCCAAACCCCTGTTCATGGTACATGCGAAGATGCCTCCCACCTTGCACCTGTCGTTGCAGACTTGCAACTATCCCCATTCAAGTCCTTGTCCCAGGGCAGTGTTCAATTGTACCTCTCCCATTCCTTGTAATGCAAGCGCAAGTATGCAGCCTGCCACCCACCTACCCCCAGGCTGCAATACCATACTGCTTGCTTGCTTGCACTTTAAATTGGGCCTTTTAGGCATGTGGAGGCGGAATCTGGCCACCACGCCATGGCTGTGTCGGCGGCCTGGTATCCATACTCAGTCCCCAGCCGCCTGGTGGCCGGGTGTCCCCACTTGCTCCCCAGCCTCCAGGGGGTGGCCGGGTGTCCATACTCGGTCCGCAGCCACCCCTATTTGTCCCGGTAACCTTTCCCACACTTTTCTTAGCCTGGCCTGCTTTAGGGCAGCATTGGCCGAGCCCACCGGACTATCAGACTCCTCCGGTGGGCCCTGGCTTCTCCATCAGGGGAGTTGAGAGTGCCAAGGTGAGGAACATGATGAGGATGATAGAAGTTAGCATCTGCTTTGTTTTGTTGTAATGCAAGCGCATGTATGTAGTAGCGGCTAGGCCTGAGGTGGTCAGCGTTTTGGCGCATATCCTACCTCCTCCGAGGATTGCTGGATGTTATCCTGCTACTATCCAAGTTCTATGACTCCCGTTAAAACAAAGCTTCAGGTGATAAATGATGGATGAGGCAGTAGCAAAGGAGAAAGAGCAGGAGGAACAGGGACCATTCACATCAATATCAGGCCAGTCAACCAGATATGTCTTGTAGGATATGTTTCTGTAACAAAAGGAGCGGTTCGGCTACACAGTTATAGGGCATACAGTGAGTGCAATGCCTACCAAAAATTTCGAGCCACTCCAATGCCCCTTGGAAATGACATGGAGGTCAGAAGGCGTTAACTAAACCTTTTTTTCTATTTATAGCAACTGGGTCTCCTGTGCACTGTTGGCCTAAGCAGTGAAAGGAAAGCTTTCCAAAAATTATGAGGAACTGCAATGCCCCTTACAAGAGCCATGTGTGGCACCCCAGGGGTCTGGTCACCACAGTAATAGAGATATTACGTCGGAGAGCAAGTGGGAGGTTTCCTGGTCAGGATCCCTTAAACATGCAACATCCTCCTGCCCCAATCCTGGGAGGGGAGAATTCTGCCCTTATAAACTGGATCTGGGGCGGGGTTGAGTGAGTCAGAGAACAGTCAGAGTCAGAGTGAGAGCAAGGGAAAGTAACAGCAAGGAGCTCTGTAGGAGCTAGGAGCTAAAGACCAGGGGCTGGAAGCTGTGCAGAGCTCGCCCTGGCAGAAGACAATAGGAACCGGACACAGGAGTCCGAAGCTGTGAGGACTTATATATCCAGCAGCAGAAACCAGCCGGCAGGGGATTTCAGGTCCTCTGGCCATAGAAGCCCGGAGGCTCAGTCACAAGCAAGGGACCAGCACTGCCGTCGTGGAGCGGAGGCTAACAGAAGGCCCCAAGTCACCAGCCATACGGGTGAGCACTACACGGTACACTCAGGGACGTGGGCTATTTCTACCCGCTTACAGCAAGGTAGCCAGGAAGAGTGCAGACAGACGGGGAGGCCTACAACTCCACCTGGCCAGGGGAACTCCAGCTTGCTCACAGACTGACCAGGCCTCTTATGCTAGCCAGTACTCCCCCGGGAGGGTCTACCTTATAATCATCAGTAAAGACCCTGAACTGCACTGCAAAGACCCTGCTCGTGCACCATCACCCCCATCATCCACACTCACTGCCCTGAGGCTATACTCCTCCCGAGGGGAGTTATCCCATTCTATGCTGCGCACACAACACCAGCCTCAGCGGTCTGCCTCGCAGCGGTGGTACTCCCTGACCGCAATCCACAGGTGGCGCAGTCGGACAATTAACCTCAAAACCTAAGAAAGACTGCCACTGGTTTGACCAGCCTGAGCCACGGGACCGGGTCACCGCCACGGAGACTACAGACCCCAGAGACCCGGCACCGGGTATCCCACACATGTGTACACACGGCCCAGGGGGCACATCACATGCAGTACAGCATATTACAAACATAAGTCCCATTATTGGGGAGTGGGTGTCCCATAGTATTTGCTTATGCTTTCCCAGCAAAAGCTGCCAAAAATTAGGACGGAGCAACTTGCAATGCCCCTTACAAGAGCCATGCAGTACAGCATGTTACAAACATAAGTCCCATTATTGGGGAGTGGGTGTCCCATAGTATTTGCTTATGCTTTCCCAGCAAAAGATGCCAAAAATTAGGACGGAGCAACTTGCAATGCCCCTTACAAGAGCCATGCAGTACAGCATATTACAAACATAAGTCCCATTATTGGGGAGTGGGTGTCCCATAGTATTTGCTTATGCTTTCCCAGCAAAAGCTGCCAAAAATTAGGACGGAGCAACTTGCAATGCCCCTTACAAGAGCCATGCAGTACAGCATATTACAAACATAAGTCCCATTATTGGGGAGTGGGTGTCCCATAGTATTTGCTTATGCTTTCCCAGCAAAAGCTGCCAAAAATTAGGACGGAGCAACTTGCAATGCCCCTTACAAGAGCCATGCAGTACAGCATATTACAAACATAAGTCCCATTATTAGGGAGTGGGTGTCCCATTGTATTTGCTTATGCTTTCCAAGCAAAAGCTGTCAAAAATTAGGATGGAGCAACTTGCAATGCCCCTTACAAGAGCCATGCAGTACAGCATATTACAAACATAAGTCCCATTATTAGGGAGTGGGTGTCCCATAGTATTTGCTTATGCTTTCCAAGCAAAAGCTGCCAAAAATTAGGACGGAGCAACTTGCAATGCCCCTTACAAGAGCCATGCAGTACAGCATATTACAAACATAAGTCCCATTATTGGGGAGTGGGTGTCCCATAGTATTTGCTTATGCCTTGCAAGCAAAAGCTGCCAAAAATAAGGACGGAGGAACTTGCAATGCTGGCACCCTGGTGGTATAGTGGTGGTGGAGGCTGAGGATAAGGAGAAGAAGATTAAACAGCCGAAACGAGGAAGCGTATACCCATGTGTGGGTGTGAAGCGGTGCATGTGAATACACCTCCCGAAATAACACAGTGGATTTGCCTTTATGTTACTCTGCTGTCATTTGGTGGTGATGAGAAGTCTGGCCCACTCCAGCCCTTGTTCATTTTGATAAGGGTCAGCTTGTCAGCATTGTGAGTTGACAGGCGAGTGCGCTTATCAGTTATAATTCCCCCAGCGGCACTAAAAACACGCTCCGATAACACGCTAGCGGCAGGGCAGGCCAGGACCTCCAAGGCATACAGAGCGAGTTCATTCCAAGTGTCCAGCTTGGATACCCAATAATTAAAAGGCACAGAGGAATCACGGAGGACGCTGGTACGATCGGCAAGGTACTCCCTCACCATCTTTTGAAACTTTCCACTCCTTGTGAGAGTACCCCGCGCCTCAGGGCCTGTAAGCTGGGCGGGTGTCAGAAAACTGTCCCAGAATGTTGACAGTGTTCCCCTGCCTCTGTTGGATTGGAGTTGCATCTCTCTCGCCTGTACGCCTTGGTTGGGCAACGAACTGTGACCTCTGCCGCTAGCGTGTTCAGATGGGAATTTTTTTAAGAGTTCTGCAGCAAGGGCCTTCTGGTATTGCCCCATTTTTGTAGACCTCTCCACCTCAGGAATAAGAGAGTGAAAGTTCTCCTTGTAGCGGGGGTCTACAAGTGTCACCAACCAGTAATGACTGTCACCCAACATTTTGACAACGCGAGGGTCACGGTTAAGGCAGCGTAACATAAAGTCAGCCATGCGTGCCAGACTGGTAACGGGCAAGATTTCCGTGCCCTCACCAAGATGACGACTGACCATGCTCTCCTCCTCCTCCTCTTCCTCCTCCCCCCTGTCCTCAGGCCACCCACGCTGAACCGACGGTATGACACTTGTACAGGTACTACCGTCTACAACGCATGATGGCAGCTCCTGTTCTTCCTCCTCCTCCTCCTCTCCCTCATTGTCCCCCAATGCACGTTGGGATGAGATGAGGCTGGGCTGTGTGTAATCGCCCGCTACGTCTTCTTGATCCATCTCATCATACTCTGGCTGCAATGCCTCCTCTTTAATTCTCTGCAGAGAGCGTTGCAAAAGACAGACAAGTGAGATGCTGACACTAATGATGGCGTCATCGCCACTCACCATCTTGGTGGCCTCCTCAAAGTTTGTCAGGATGGTACATATGTCAGACATCCAGGTCCACTCCTGAGGTCTTATGTGTGGAGTCTGACCTGAATATCGATGGCCTTGTTGCAGCTGGTACTCCACAACTGCTCTCTTCTGCTCACAAATCCTTTGCAACATGTGGAGGGTAGAGTTCCAACGTGTGGGGACATCACACACCAGTCGGTGTGCCGGAAGCTGCAAACGCTGCTGCAACACAGCAAGGGCGGCGGAAGCTGTAGCCGACTTGCGAAAATGAGCTGACAGGCGGCGTACTTTCACGAGCAGATCTGGCAACTCGGGGTACGATTTAAGAAACCGCTGAACCACGAGGTTAAGCACATAAGCCAGGCATGGTACGTGTGTGATCTCACCTCGCCTCAGAGCCGCCACCAGGTTACGGCCACTGTCACACACGACCATGCCGGGATGTAGGTTCAGCGGTCTCAGCCACAGATCTGCCTGCTCTTTCACAGCTGTCCACAACTCACAAGCAGTGTGAGGTTTATCACCTAAGCTTATGAGTTTCAGCACAGCCTGTTGCCGCTTGGCGGAGGCAGTACTGCAGTGCTTCCAGCTTGTAACTGATGTGGTGATATCTGAGATGGAGGCTGAACATGAGGAGGAGGAGGAGGATGCGCAGGAGCTGTACACTGTGGGGGCAACTCTGACTGACATAGGGCCCGCAATCCTCGGTGTGGGGAGGATGTGTTCCGTCCCAAGGTCCGACTGGGTCCCGGCTTCCACTATGTTTACCCAGTGTGCCATCAGAGAGATGTACCGTCCCTGGCCACAAGCACTTGTCCACGTGTCCGTTGTCAGATGGACTCTCCCAGTAACTGCGTTGTTGAGGGCACGGCAGATGCTTTGGTACACGTGCTTGTGTAGTGCGGGGATGGCACACCGGGCAAAATAGTGTCGGCTGGGGACCGAGTACCGAGGGAAAGGCCACCACCATAAGATTGCGGAAGGATTCCGTCTCCACCAGCCTAAAAGGCAGCATTTCCAACGCAAGCAGTCGTGAAATGTGCGAATTTAGGTCTGTGGCCTGTGGGGCGTTAGCTGCGAATTTCCGCTTTCGTTCAAAGGTCTGGGATATGGACAAATTGAACGCTGCGGTGAGACGTGGACGTTGATGCTGTTTCTTGAGAAACTGCCATAACAAGTGAAGACTGAGAGGAGGGGGCATCTTTACATGCAGTATGGACAGGGGATTGCCTTGCACACACAACAGGGGGTTCTATTGCACGCACAACAGTGGAAGAAGCAGTGGTGACACCCGCTGACACTGGTCGTGGACCCTGGGTTTCGCCCCACAAAGTCGGGTGCTTTGCTGCCATGTGCCTGATCATGCTGGTGGTGGTCAGGCTGGTAGTTTTGTCACCCCTGCTGATGCTGGCATGGCAGGTGGAACATACGGCCTTTTTGGGGTTATCAGCAGAGTCTTTAAAAAAATTCCAGACTCTGGAAGACCTACCGCTTGTACTGGCAACGTCCCTCATGTTGGTGTTACGGGGAATGGTTGCCTGCCTTCTGTCTGCGGCCACCACACTGCTTCTTCCTGCCTGTTGGGGTACTCTGCCTCCCTCCCCCTGTGTGCTGCTGGCTTCACTCTGCATGTCCTCCTTCCACGTTGGGTCAGTTACTAGATCATTCACCACCTCCTCCTCTTCCACTTGCGCACCACGATCCTCCTCCTCACTTCCTGGCAATTCTGTCTCGTCATCGTCCACCTCTTGTGACAGATTGCCAACGTCGACTTCCTGTGGCCGTGGCTGTTCAAATATTTGGGCATCGTAACATGGGATCTCCTCTTCCACCACTTCAAGCGTATCAGGCGAGGGGCCCAAATATGGAAATGGACCAGTGAACAGCTCTTCAGAGTGTCCAAGTGTGGGATCACTTGCTGTCTGACGACACTCGGCATGGTGGGAGGAAGGAGCATCAGGGTGAGGAGGAGTATGCGGTCGAGACTCACGGCTACTAAGAGTTGACCGTCTGGAAGACAGACCGGAGGTGGTGGTGCCCAGGTAACTGGAAGTATTATCTGCTATCCAATTAATAACCTGTTCACACTGATCAGTTCTCAATACTGGTGTTGTTCTGTGCTTCCCTAGTAATTCTGGTTAAGAAGTGGGAGCGAGAAGATGTGGCTCTTGGTTGTGGCACATTTTCACCTTGGCCACGGCCCCGTCCTCTGCACGAACCATCACCAGAACGTCCACTTCCACGTCCCTTGCCACGCGCCTTGCCCATTGTAAATGAAGTAAAATAGCTTACACTTGCACTATCAATGGAAAAAGGGTAATAAAGAGTAGATTAGAACCGTGGAAGAGGAAAACCACAGTTATTGTTTACTGGGGTATACCACACTTTTTTAAATAGAGATATTTGCGGCTGAACAGTGAGCGACACACTCAAACTGCTTTTTTTTTAGATACCAAAGGCCCAAAACTGGATAGTACAGCGATTTGACTCGTGGAACTGCGAAACCACACTGGGATGTCGGGCCTACACAAGACTATTTTCAACAGATATATTTTTGTGTCACAACAGTCAGGAGACACTACTGTTTTCCTTTACGGAAAAAAATACAAAAACCTGAATAATAGAGATTTTTTACCGTGGGATGGCAAAACCACAGTTATTGTTTACTGGGGTATACCACACTTTTTTAAATAGAGATATTTGCGGCTGAACAGTGAGCGACACACTCAAACTGTTTTTTTTTTTAGATACAAATGGTCCAAAATGGATAATACAGAGGTTTAAACCGTGGAAGTGCAAAACAACACTTCTGTTTCTCTAGCCTACACCAGACTATTTTCAACAGTTATATTTGTGTCTGAAAAATCAGGGACACGCTTTTTTTTTTTTGGGGGGGGGGGGACACCAAAAGGTTAATAAGACGGGTATTTGTACAGTGTGAAGGAGGAAAAAATAAGGAGGATTTAGATGAAAAAAAAAGGATTTTTCCTGGCCCCCGACACCTGGTGCTAAGTCCAGCAATTTCAGCAACAGGAGCACACAGGACTGTAATGCAGCGTTTGCTGATATAACCACTGTGTCTCCTATACAGCCTGCCTGCCTGGTATCTGGGATGGATATTAGTCCTGAAAAGGACTGTTTGTTTGTTCTGGCAGCCTTTACAGACCCTACATGAACTATTTCGCAGTTTATATCTCTCCCTAAATCAGCAGCGCTGTCCCTACACTGTCTAATTCGGAGCGACTGTGTCCAAGATGGCAGCGCCCCGTTTTAAATACTCGAGGTGACGCTGTGCGGCCAGCCAATCACTGTAATGCCCACAACCAACATGGCTGCAGCATTACAGTGACTGGCTGGCAATCCCTGCATGTTCATTGGCTCTGTAAAGAGCGCCAAACATGCAGGGCGGAGACCCGAGCTCCCGCCCGAGTAACCCGGAAATGCTTGGTGCTCGCCGAACATCCCGAGTAGCGTGATGCTCGGGCGAGTACCGAGCAGTGTCGAGCACGTTCGCTCAACACTAGTGACTACCATTGTCACTCTGAATTTGCAATGGAATGCCGTAATATAATATTATGGTTTCCATGGTTTTAAGGGTACTGTTAGCATTGGCCGTTTTACACGGACAAGCTATCATATACCCTCAGTATGTATCCACGGCCGTGCATACATACACCCTCCATCTTGTGGAAGGGGGCCGATGTAATCTACCTGCCAAATTTGTCCAGGTAGTTTACCTTGGGCTATTTGACCCCTAACAACATGAGGGACAGGTCTTTGTTGTGAATGTTGGCATACTGGATATTTCATAATTGTTTCCTTGATTACATCTAACCTGATGGGCACCCACTGGTCTGTGCCCATTGAGTCAGTCCGAGCAGCTCCTCAGTGGTGTCAGTCCGAGCAGCTCCTCAGTGGTGTCAGTCTTTACTGGATTCAGTGACTGATATTTTGGACTGTTCGTCTGCTACTGGGTTGAAGAGTCTTTCCAGGGGATCTGAAGCACAAATAGCATCAACATGAAACACAGTCACTTTAATTATTTGCACAATTGCCCAGATATCTTGCCACAACTCTTTTCCCCATACTTCTTTGCTATGTATACTAGTAGTCTGATAGCCCACTGCGTTCCACACACGGTTGTTACCTTGGTAACTAGCTGACCCTTCTGTAAACCACACTTGTTTCCTCTGCTCAGGAATCAATTGTTCAAAGGGTATCTCCTGCTCCTGAAGTCCCACAGGGACTTTGCTTACCTTCTCATGCAATGTGGAGATTCCACTAACTCCTGGTTTTGCTCTGTCCTGAATTGCCTCAATTTGCTTTCTTCCTAATTCTGTAGTTATAATCTTGCACTCACTGAATTGTTTTGGAGTTCCATTAATCAACTTGGCCTCCGCCCCTGTATCTAACAAAATTTGTGGGGCGTGGCCAGCATGTCAATCACTTTTATCTGTCTCCCTCCATCGATCCTCCATTTCAGATGAAGACATCTTATTAGGAGAAAATGATGCCCCCTTCTGTTGGGCTTTGAATTCCTGTATCAAGGATTTAACTTCAGCATAAAGATCCTCAAACCCCGGTGCTGTGGGCTTTGCTGGCGACGAGGAGGGAGTGGGCCCTCTCTCTCCCCGTGTCCCGCCCGGCCCCTGCTGTGGGGATTCAGAATCTTTTGCTGTAACCTTTCTATTATGTGAAACCTCTGACTTTTTATTAAGTCCTCTCTTTTGATACAATTTCCACATCTCGTCAGTACCAATACCGTCTATTTTATCCCTGTGGACACCATCCCATTGATGAGGGCTACACTCTATCCCTGATTTGGCTATGGCCAAAGCTACTTTCTTTTTATTAACCTTCCCTCATCTCCTTCTGTATTTATACTGCGCTACACATACTGCTGCCTTTTTTGCTACATGCTGATATCCATCACATCTGTCCATTAATAACTTATTCTGACACTGTGCTATAACCAATGCATTCTGGGCCTCACACAACTATCTTTCCAATTCCTGAACTTTTGTTAATATATGCATTCTTTCCTCAAGCTGTTTTCTACATGCATGTAACAAAATCCATCCTCTCCTGCTCACAGCACCCAATTCCTGCTTTTTTTTCCACTCTCACTTTTTGCAAGCATTCAACAACATCATCAGGTTCAGCATCATTCAAACATTTGTCCCATGATTCACTTAATCCAACACATTGCGACCACTCTTTGGCCAAAATATGGTAAGGAGCCTGCTCCCACCCTGGAATTTCTGCAGAAACACTTGCAACCTCTTTTTTTCTTAAAGAGAGGCATGTTTTACGCAATATCACAATATCACACAAAGTCCCTTCTACTTTCCAATAAAAAGAACTTCTGAGCCTTCTGCGTATCCTGCCGACTACGCCAAATTATGTATTGCCAAGTTTCTAGCAATAAGGTTCGGATACGGCTTTAAAGAAGGCAACCACTTGTAATATAACACAATTTTATTTATAATAGTTAATTTGAAAGATAAAATACAGAATCAAAGGAATAGTATGATATTATGATATTGCGTACACTTTTGTAGATTAAAGGTTACTAAGGTTAAATACTTATAAAGGTTACATTACTATTGGATAGAAGAAGAGAAAGATTTCCCTAGTAGTATATACATCATCTGTCCGGAAACTTCAGCTGGAGAAGCGCTCAGCGTTGGGCAGAGAATGCATGCTAGGTCCTACACTGTGAAGAGCGTCCTGGCTTCTGCCATAACTGAATTCTTCAACAGCTTTATACTTTAGAAAAACGCTTACCCAACCTAATATTACGTAAGCATGAAAGTTCATAGGTTGTTGTCCAACATTCAAATCCCGTGACAGTGGCCAGCTATCACAGATGAGCAATACTGGACAAGACCTGTTCACGGACCATTCTTCTTCTGTCATAATGTTTACATATGATAAGAGTAAATCCTACACCGGGTTATAAATCAGAACAAGGTTTTCTTCCCAGACAGTATATTGTGTTAAGAAGCTATGTATCAGTGAGATACATTTACAGATAAAGTATACCTTAACACAGAATATATAATTAGAATATTGATTAAAGGTTGGATACATCATAATGGGTTTCAGATAGCCACTTATATTTTTGGTACTACAATAAGCTTCTCCATCTTAAGTCATATGCTTGCAGTCTTATTTACAATTTTGTGCAATGTCTGTCTCTGGTTCTACATCGGATGACAAACACAGCGTATACAAAACGCTAATTCCCTTCAATAATACAGATTAAACCTCAGACGTAGCAAACTTAACCTAATGTTTTAGTATGTCTGGACTAATGACCCCTAGTCTACTGAGGTAGAATATCTACAAATGCTGATATGTCTGGTTTATATTTCAATATGGATTTGAAATATAAAATAGCCATTTTTCATGTTAATACTACACCCATACCAGTACCCCACCTCCACCTTGCTAGGCGTCTGAGTCGGAGTGGAGCTCTCTGTCCTTTACTGATCCAGCCTCTGGCCCATCCATCTGGCCCATCAAGAGTCACGCTCATTTCATCAGTCCATAAAACCCTTGAAAAGACAGTCTTAAGATATTTCTTGGCCCATTTTTGACGTTTTATCTTTTGTTTCTTGTTCAAAGGTGGTTGTTTTTCAGCCTTCCTTACCTTGGCCATGTCCCTGACTATCGCACACCTTGTGCTTTTTGATACTCCAGTAACGTTGCAGCTCTGAAATATGGCAAAACTGGTGGCGAATGGCATCTTGGCAGCTTCACGCTTGATTTTCCTCAATTCATGGGCAGTTATTTTGCGCCTTTTTTGGCCAACACGCTTCTTGCGACTCTGTTGGCTATTTGCCATGAAACGCTTGATTGTTTGGTGATCACTCTTCAAAAGTTTAGAAATTTCAAGACTGCTGCATCCCTCTGCAAAACATCTCACAATTTTGGACTTTTCAGAGCCCGTCAAATCTCTCTTCTGACCCATTTTGCCAAAGGAAAGGAAGTTGCCTAATAATTAAGCACACCTTATATAGGGTGTTGATGTCATTAGTCAACACCCCTCCTTATTACAGAGATGCACATCACCAGATTTACTTAATTGGAAGTTGGCTCTCAAGCCTATGCAGCTTGGAGTAGGACAACATGTATAAAAAGTATTATGTGATCAAAATACTCATTTGCCTAATAATTCTGCACACAGTGTATGTATGCGCAGGTTGCTATCCTCTCCAGAATCCGGGCTCCTTAGTTTTCCGTCAGCTATTTGCAGTTAAGTATGGAAGGACGAGTACTCACAAAATGACCCTTCCCACTACAGAAAAAACACACTCCCCCCCCCTTACGCCGAACTTCAGGAGGGCCAATAAGATGAGTCACCCCCCAACTGCACAAATTCCTCAGTTGACTCAGCTCAAGGTTCCCTTGACGCCAGGCCCCCTGAAAGTTGGAGTGTCTCTATTTGTCTCTGACAAAGGCGGAGGTCCACACCATGGATAGCCAGAGACATGGATGCCTCCAGAGAAACTCTCTTCTCATACAGATCAAAGGCATCCTTTACCATCACCAGAGAGCTCCTGACAGAACTGGCTACGGAGCGTGGGGTCATTCCACTTTGTATCTGTGGACCACCTACGGAACTCTGAACAATATTGTTGGCCGGTTTCCCGGCCGAAGCTGACGTAGTGTAGATTCAGCCAGAGAGACGTGGACGGAATCATCGTATATGTGACCAAGAGCCCAAAATAATTTCTCAATCGTCCGAAGTGACTGAAAGTCAGATGGGAGAGAAAGTGACCAGGCTTGGGAGTCACCCTGAAGGAGAGAAATTACAACCCCCATCCATTGCTCCTCGGTACCTGAGGAGTGAGGACAAAATTTAAAATAGAGTATACACACCTCCCTGAAAGCAAAAACTTATCCCGAAACCCAGAAGACATATCCAGTAGAGCGATTTTGAGATCCACGAAGGGTCGCTTGAGAACCGTGGGCCCTAAACCTGAGGTGTTAGGGTGCTGCAAAACAATGGGGCGTAAGTCTGCCACCTCTAGGCTGAGTTGCTGCAGTTGCCCTGCCAGAGTAGAGACTGGATCCATAATGGATCAAAAAAGGTAGGGGCCAGTGTTAATAACATGTTGGTGTTGGGACTTTGAGCGCTAACCAGGTCCCTAGAATTAGGGACTGAGGAATTAGGCTATCCCTGTCCCCCTGATTACTCCTGAAGGTAGAGATGCTGGGATTTTGTTCCTTGATATGCGCCTCTATCTAAGCAGATCTGTTCCCTCCCCCACCAAGGGTAGTGGGAAGCTAAAGTGTAAAGGAACACACTAACCAGACAAACAAGGGAAGATGGACAGGGATAAATTAAAATACCAACTACAAAAAATATACGCACCAAACAACAGAGTGGGACACAGGGGAGTTAAAGGAAGGAGGAACCAAATAGTAGAGGAAGAGGATATGCACACAGACCAAAATTCCGAGCACCAATCTCCAGACCAATCTCCGAACTCCAACTCCTACCACAAACTTCACCTCCAGCTCCAGAACAAGGCAGCAAGAACTAACACATTGGAATCCCCAAGTGCCAGAGCATATATAGCAGAGGGGAGTGGCCAACACTGAACAACTGAAACATTCCATGTAGGAAAGCCGCAGGAGCTCAACTGTACAGATTAACACTTGCAATGCTAGCAAGTAAAAAACCTTCACTGTTTAATATGATGGTGACGTACTTCTAACCATTGCAGGTGATCATGAAACCAGGCACTGCGATTTTCTAGCCGCTCTCTGTCGTGGTATCCTCGTGACAGCCACCTCATCTTAGCTTCCCTCCTTGGCATAATGGCCCCTCCTTGCCGTGCCCTCACTGTGTCCCCTAAATTGCCCCCTCACTATTCTGCCCCTCACACTACTCGGTTTTATTTCTGTTCCCCTGCACACTTTTCTCCCACCCATAACGCCTCCTCCCACTATTCCCCTAAATAGTCTCCTCACACATTCCCCCATGCTCTCCATACTGTCTCCTCCTACATCCCCATACTGTTTCTGCACACATTTCCCCTCCTCGTATTATTTCCTCACATATTCCACAATCCCAATACTGTCTCCTCACAGTTCCCCCCTGTTCCCTAAACGGTCTTGCTGACTATTCACAGTTCCCCTACACTGCCCATATTGCCAAGCTGTCTCTTCACAGGTCCTCCTCGCTCCCCATGCTGACATTATGTTTTCACAGGTTTTCTTGCTTCCCAAATTGCCAAGCTGTCTCCTAACAGGTCTCCCTGTGACTTCACCAATCCCACCACCCAGGTTTCTCATACTGTGTTTGCATCAATCCCCCTTCCCTCATACTGTGTCCGCACCAATCCCACCCCTGCTCCTCATTGTGTGCCCATACCTGTGAAGGAAGTATATAATTGTAAGGTAGACTAATGTCAGTAGAACAAATGGTTAAGGCTACATCCTCATATTGCCTCCACACGAAGGATATAGCATCTGCCTGCTGTTATGCAGAAATTAGGACCACAGGAGGGAAATCTCCTGGGAACATGTAGAGGTGTCAAACATGACAGCTTCACAGAGCTAGTAAATGGCTGTAACTAGAAGGAATAGTTCCTATTGTCTGTATATAGAGAGGAAGAGAGGGGGAAGACACAGGATATTTTAAATGCCACAACTTGTCAATCGTCCACTCACAAACAGTATCTTTTTAAACTGGCCAATCTGTGTCATCCTGGAAATATGACCCTATGATCACATCAAACTCTCGCCTACTGTGAATACCTTAAAAATGAACCTGAAGACCCACCTCTTCCGACAAGCCTACAACCTGCAGTAACCCTCGCTCCACCATACCGCTGCACGACCAGCTCTACCCTCACCTACTGTATCCTCACCCATCTCTTATTGATTTTGAGCCCTCGCGGGCAGGGTCCTCGCTCCTCCTGTATCAGTTGCCGACTTGTATTGTTCAAAATTATTGAAATTGTTTGTGCTATGTATACCCCTTTCATATGTAAAGCACCATGGAATAAATGGCGCTATAATAAGAAATAATAATAATAATGATCATGTCAGAATTCCTGATGTCCTCCTACAGTTTGACTACTAGTGGCTGCTATAGTTCACCTTAATAATTGTGCTGCAATTCTACTCCTTACCACTGGAGGTTGTGTTCTGCAATTGCCCTTTACTAATTTGGCAGATTCTGAACCTGCGGAATCCATCTTGTTTCCTGTTTGGGCCTACTTAAAGCTACATGGATCTCTCATTCATTGCTTGAGTATTGTGTCTAGCTTTTAGCCTAGTTTCAGTCTCCAAATCCTGAAAATTCTTATCCAGACTGTTCTTTTTCATCTACGGATTATTTCCTACAACTCCTTTGCTTTATCCAAGAACTTCTACTGCCGCTTGCTGTTCCTGCTTGTGCTCCTTCGGCCATTGCTTTCCAGCAGTACTACGCCAGTATCATAACAGGACACTCAAGCCTTCATCATGGATGCCGCCGAGAAAAATTTGGAGGTTTGTTTAAATAAGATGAACTGTTTCCTTACCAACATTTATGCAGATATGCAAACACTAAAAACAAAATACATATTTGAAACTTAGACATCTCATAATGTTCACGTTTTTGGACAAGCTACACAGGATCTACAGAATATTGTGCAAGATTTAAGTAATAAGATTGCACTGCAGATCCTTCAATTGTAAAATCAACATATTTCTCCGGCCTCTCCACCCAGCCTTCCACTCCCACCTTTCAGGTTTGGCGGAGACCATGACAAATTTTGTGGATTCATCAACCAGTGCAGATTGTACTTTGGTGCACACCCTGCTCACTTCCATACTTACAGATCAAAAATTGTTGTATATCATTATGCTACTGACACATAAAGCATTAGCTTAGGCCAGCCTCCTTATTGAAACTCATGATGATCGACTTAATGATCTGGAGGCTTCACTAGCAGCCATAAGCAAGGTGTTTGATGACCCTAATCGTTGTCCAACAGCTTCAGCTACACTGATGGTGCTACGTCATCAGGGTAAGGTCTCTATTGCAAAATTCACCACAGAATTCAGACGGTGGGTGATTGATACCGAATAGAATAATGCTGCAAAATTATCTTTTTAAGAACGGACTAGCCAGCGCACACAAAGATGAACTAGCCCAGGCCACAAATTTTGATGACTTCATTCACCATTGTATTCGTATAAACAACCGATTATCAGAGAAAAGATTGTAAAAGTGGAATTCAAACTGGTCCCGCAACAGTAACCGTTATCCACCTGCTTCAACCACCAGTCCCAGAGACTTTGAGGTGGTAATGAGTTCTCACATATCTGAAGTTGAATCCATGCAGGTCGACAGCCTGTTAAAATGTGAAAGTGCTGAGAGAAAAGAGCAAAAGAACGGAGACTTCGGGAAAATCAGTGTTTTTATTGTGGAAAGACTGACTGTTAGAACCTTGTTCTTAGGTTTTTTCCTTTGCTGGTCACATGACCTTGTTGACCTATTTAATCCTGCTCCGCCCTTCTGGCTTTGCTGGACTTCATTGTTTAACTACTTTCTAGCTAGCCTGTGCTCTGTATCTAACTCTGTTAGTTTACTTGGTCTACGGCCCTCTATGTTCTATATATTTTGTTTGTTTGTCTGTCTGCTACTATTTCTGTTAGGAGGTGTCCCATTTTCCTCCCAGTCCTTAGTACTTGTAGGGATTCCTTCCCCACATCTATAGGTCTCCGTACAGACTAGCTTAGGACTTTAGCAGGTCTGATCGCAGGATCAGGTCCCCTGTTACATCGTAGGGATTAAGCTGAGTTCTATCGTAGGGACAGATCTCCTCTCTTTCCTTAGCTCTGGTAGCAGAACATAACACTGACCACATTCTCATCAATTGTCCCTCTCGACTACGTAAAACAGTGGCAGTGGTAGTGGATCCCAACTTTTTCGATGAAGAATCACTCTTGTCTGAACCAGCGCCTCCAGTGAATGCTGGCATACATTCAATTTCTTCTACTGCACCCTACATTAAAAAAGAAAACAAGGACTCTCCTTGCTTCCTTTCTATCAAGTTTCAAGTTGATTCTCAATGGATTCCCACATCTGCCATGGTTGATTCAGGAGCAAATGGAAATTTTATGACCATCTTTTTCACAAAGGAACATGGGGTAAAAATTCAAAAAAGACTTTCATCTACTATCATGGAAACTGTTGATGGATCTCCGCTAAATTTGGGACTACTGCATCAAGAGACTGAACCCTTAGAGATAGATATGGAACATAATCACCATGAGGTCTTATCCTTCTTACTAATCTCATCTCCACATTTCCCAATAATCTTGGGGTTGCCAGGGCTCCAGACTCAAAATCCCACAATCAATTGGGAAACCAAAGAAGTGTCTTTTCCATCTACTGTACACTTCCCACAGGCTTCACCAAATGAAGAGGTTGTAGAGGATCCTGAACAGTCTTCTAAACTACCATCTATGTATAAGGAATTTGATGTATGTGACAAGAAAAATGCTGACTAACTCACTCCTCATTGGCCATATGATTGTCCAATTGATCTATTGCCTGGAGCAGCGATATCCATTGGAAGCACTGGCCGAGCAGGAATTAAAAACACTCAAGGAATACATCGATGAAAATTTAACTAAAAGGTTTATTTTTTGTTAATGTTGAAATATGTTTAGTGCAACAACTCCATTCCTGTGTATGTAAGTGTTCTATTGCTAGGTTTGTGTATTGTCTATAAAGTTTAAAAAAAAAAACTCCCAGAGGCTCAGACACAGAAAAGACCATGTGACTGTGCTCAGTTTCCTGTGTCTGTGCATGAGAGGAGAAGCAGCCTGCTGCTGCTGCACAGAGACACGTAAGATATGTATATTCCTGATTCCACAAAACCTATCATATCTGTACCTGTTTATGGCTAATTAAAGCTTTGTTCTGCTATCAACACGCTTTGAGAGTATCCTGAATGATCAGCTGCCAGCAGGTTATGGGCCCAGCGTGACACAGAACTCCAGTGTAACACAGAACCCCAGGAGTGACACAGAAGAGTAATACAGCAACAGAATCCCAAAGCAAAAGCAGCACAAAGCAACAGAGAAGATGTCCACAAACAGGGATCACTGCAAATTCTCAGTGCAAAGTCTCACCAATCAGAATTATCAATCTTGGAAATTTAAGGTAAAAATGCAGCTCATAAGAGAACAGGGCCAGCGTCAGCACCCGGCGCTCCCAGGCAAGTGCAAGGGCCCTGAGCAGGCGTGGGGGCCCTCTAGCGGTCGGACACCCCGCTGGGCTATGGGCGGAGGAGAGCGGTGCCAGCACTCGTCCTTCCCCCCCGCTTGCTCAGGGCCCCGGCAGTCGGATACTTACCTCTCCCTGTGCCTCCGTAGATCAGCTGTCTTCTTGCTCTGCGCTCCCTGTGACATCTTTCCACCGCGCCCTCCCCTGAGCCATCACAGGCAGCGCAGAGCAAGAAGACGCCGGAGATGCTGGAGTCCAGAGCTGAGCAGCAGCAGCAGGTGAGGTGAGTATTTGATTTTTTTTTTTAATGTATGGAGGCATGGGGCATTATATGAGGAGGTGACATCCTGCATGGGGCATTATATGAGGGGGTGACATCCGGCATGGGGCATTATATGAGGGGGTGACATCTTGCATGGGGCATTATATGGGGGGTGACATCCTGCATGGGGCATTATATGGGGGGTGACATCCTGCATGGGGCATTATATGGGGGGGTGACATCCAGCATGGGGCATTATATGGGGGGGTGACATCATGCATGGGGCATTATATGGGGGGGTGACATCCTGCATGGGGCATTATATGGGGGGTGACATCTTGCATGTGGCATTTTAAAGAGAGGGGGTGATATCCTGCATGGGGCATTATATGGTGGGGGGGGACATCCTGCATGGGGCATTATATTTGGGGGAAGGGACATCCTGCATGGGGCACTATATGGGGGGGAAAGAGACATCCTGCATGGGGCATTATATTGGGGAGAGAAGTGACATCCTGCATTGGGCATTATATGAGGGGTGATACCCTGCATGGGGCATTATATGGGGGGGTGACATCCTGCATGGGGCATTATAAGGGGGGAACAGCCTGCATCGGGCATTATGTGGGGGGAACAGCCTGCATGGAGCATTAGATGTGGGCCAGTATCCTGCATGGAGCGATATAAGGGGACCAGTATCCTGTACGGAGCGTTATATGGGGGCCAGTATTCTGTATGGAGCATTATATAGGGGCCAGTATTCTGTATGGAGCATTTTATGGGGGCCAGTATTCTGTGTGGAGCGATTCACCGGTTTCTGAGCTATTGTGTAATTTACAATAGATATCACTCATGTAATGTAAGAAGTGAAATCTTTGCATTGTACTATACCTATATTTCTCTGAGGTATCTGTGCATCATGAATCGTGGTATGTGTTAAAGGGGCCACAGAGACTCTTTCGCCCGGGGTCCAGAAAAACCTGGAGCCGGCCCTGTAAGAGAAGGTACGTGAAAATATACGCAGGAACAAGTGCCTCATCCATTACCAGATGACTGGCTAGAGAAGGATCAGAAAGCACAAAGCACTCAATCTCCCTCAGTGTAGATGATGATCAGATTGTGCATATATGCAAATGTGCAACTGCAAAAGAGATGTGGGATGAATTACAGAAAGTGCATGAAAGATCAAATATCAGCAATAAGCTTTATCTCATGAGAAAACTGTATCAGTCTAAGCTAAGTGATGGGCAGAATATGCAGGACTATATAAGAAACACCCTAGAGATTGTGGAGCGTCTCATTGGAGAAGAAACTAAAAACTTTCATGTTGCTGCACTACTATTAAGTGGTCTTCCAGAAAGTTATGACACACTTATCACTGCACTAGATGCATGGCCAGATGATGAGCTCACACTAGAATATGTGAAAGGCAAGCTTGTAGATTAATTCAAGCGAAAAACACACAATGTAAACAGCAGTAATGAATCTAGAGCAGAAACAGCATTAATGACACAGGACTTTCCTTAAAAGAAGAGCAATCTAAGGGAAACACGTGAATGTTTTGTCTGTAGAAAGCCTGGCCACCTTAAAGCAAACTGCAGAATTTGGAAAGCAAGAATGAGTCAGCTTAAAAAGCAGAACAGTGATCAAAAGGTGAAAACAGCTGTAGAGGAAAAGTCTGCATGTGTTGAAACTGCACATGTGGTGTATAGACTCTGGTGCTAGCAGCCATATGATGAATAACAAAGATTTCTTCACTAACCTTGATGAAAGCAAGTCAGAAAAGGTCATCTTAGCTAATGGTCAATATATGACTTCAGAAGGAGTAGGAGACGGCTACCTCCACTGTCCAGGTTCCTCATCACAAAGCAGTAAGATCCCAGTAAAGGATGTTCTCTATGTTCCCAGTCTTGAAAGCAATCTTCTGTCAGTAAAGCAGCTTACACAAAAAGGGAATGTAGTTGCTTTTAAAAACAACAGCTGCATTATATCAAAGAAGGGTCACACTCTTGCAGAAGGAAAAATCCAAAATTAACTTTATCAGCTAAAATGCAAAGAAAAAGTGTACAGTGCTAGACAAGATCTGCATAAGAACTGTATCCATATATGGCACAGACATCTTGGGCACAGAAACCCAGAAGCAATAAAGAAGCTAGGTCAACTTGCAAATGGTGTGGAAATCAAGCAATGTAGTCAAATGATGAAGTGCACTAGCTGTCTTAAAGGGAAAATGTCCAGAAAACCCTTTCCTAAAGTAAGCACCACTAGATCTGCACAGCCACTGGATTTGATACACACAGATATTGGCGGCCCAATGAGTGTTCAAACTCCAAGCAAGAAGAGATATTTTCTCACATTTATTGATGACTACTCCAGATATACAGTCGCCTACCTGCTTCACAGTAAGGATGAAGTTCCCTACACAGAAACTTGAAGAATATCTTGCCGTAGTATTTAACAAATTTGGAAGAATGTCAAAAGTCCTGCGCGCAGATAATGGGACTGAATATACACGTGGTAAGGTGCAAACCATTTTGAAAAAGAATGGAATCGTGTTCCAGGCTACCATTCCATACAACCGAGAACAGAATGGCATTGCAGAGAGAAAGAACCGCACTCTCTGTGAAAGTGGAAGAAGTATGTTGTTTGATGCGAATCTACCTACAACGTATTGGGGAGAAGCCATCACGACAACTTGCTATCTTCAAAACAGACTGCCAGGTAAAGCCACACATAAAACTCCATATGAGCTATGGAACTGTGAGAAGCCTAACCTGAAGCACCTAAGGATATTTGGAAGCAAAATGTTTGTGTATGTTCCCAAAGAAAAATGTTCTAAGTGGAATCACATGCAAAGCAAGGAGTCCTGGTGGGCTATAGCGAAACTCAAACAGGATACAGAATCTTGCACCCAGAGACCAACACAGTAACAATCAGCAGAGACGTAGTGATTGATGAGAACTCAGTTTTGCGCAAATTCAATGAAGCTACACCAGTCATTCAAGCCAAGAAACAAGAACAAGAATCTCAATCACCAAACCCAGACACTGAAAAACAAAACACTGAAGTCTGGATAAGCTCTGAAGCCAGCAAGGAAGAAACAGAAGAACCAAGTCAACCTCCAGTCAGGAGATCAGAAAGACCAAACAAAGGTATCCCAGCTAGACGCCTTTCTTATATGGTCAGAACACTTCCTGAGCCAGAGCCACAGTCATGGCAAGAGATGCAAAAACTGCCTGTCCACGAGAAGCAGAAGTAGATAAATGCCGCTAATGAAGAGATGGAGTCCCTTCACCATCTCCAGACATGGGAGCTTACGGAGCCAGCACAAGGAAAAAGAGCTCTCGGATGTAAGTGGGTCTTCAAAAACAAATATGACTCAGAAGGTAAAGTTCACCGGTTTAAAACAAGATTGGTCGCAAAAGGGTACTCGCAAAAGTATGGTGAAGATTATGATGCTACATTTTCTCCAGTTACGAAGCAAACTACATTCAGAACTTTAATGTCCGTAGCTGCAGTTCAACAGATGTCAGTGAGACATTTTGACATCAAAACAGCCTTCCTACATGGTGATATTGAAGAAAAGTTGTACATGAGCCGTCCGAGGGATATATTGAAAAGGGTGAAGAGCACCTTGTTTGTAGAATGCAAAAATCTTTCTATGGACTTAAGCAGTCGGCAAGAGCATGGAACTCAAAAATGAACAAAGTTTTGATGGTATGACAAAACCATTGCCAAGAGCCAAGTTTGAGGACTTCAGAACCACGATGGGACTAACAGGATAAGTAGTTGTTGAGTGGGGGTGTTGGAATATGTTTAATGCAACAACTCCATTCCTGTGTAAGTGTTCTATTGCTAGGTTTGCGTATTGACTATAAAGTAAAAAAAAAAAAAAAAAAAACTCAGAGGTTCACACACAGAAAAGACCATGTGACTGTATCCAGTTGCCTGTGTCTGTGCATGAGAGGAGAAGCAGCCTGCTGATGCTGCACAGAGACACTTAAGATATGTATATTCCTATTTCCACAAAGCCTATCATACCTGTACCTGTTTATAGCTAATTAAAGCTTTATTCTGTTGTCAACACACTTTGAGAGTATCCTGAATGATCCACTGCCAACAGTGCATAAAAGCTGAGTGAGTTTCTGGGATCCAGACAGACTCTTGCATCTTTCATCCAGCCACTGACGTTTCTGGATTGTGAGTCATGGGGAAAGCAAAAGAATTGTCAATGGATCTACGGGAAAAGGTAGTTGATCTGTATAACACAGGAAAGGGATACCAAAAGATATCCAAGGAATTGATAATGCCAGTCAGCAGCCTTCAAACTGTTTTTAACAAATGGAAAATCAGGGGCTCTGTAAAAACTAAATCACGGTCAGGTAGACCAACTAACATTTCGGCCACAACTGCCAGGAAAATTGTTCGGGATGCAAAGAAAAACCCACAAATAACATCAGCTGAAATTCAGGACTCTCTGAAAACTAGCGGTGTGGCTGTTTCAAGATGCACAATAAGGAGGCACTTGAAGAAGAATGGGCTGCATGGTCGAGTTGCCAGAAGAAAGACATTACTGTGCAAATGCCACAAAGTGTCTCACATACAATACGCCAAACAGAACAGAGACAAGCCTCAAAACTTCTGGAGCAAAGTAATTTGGAGTGATGAGACCAAAATTGAACTTTTTGGCCACAACCATAAACGTTACATTTGGAGAGAGGTCAACAAGGCCTATGATGAAAGGAACACCATTCCTACTATAAAGCACAGAGGTGGATCGCTGATGTTTTGGGGATGTTTGAGCTAAAAAGGCACTGGAAACTTGGTAGAAGTTGAGGGAAAGATGAAAGCAGCACGTTATCAGCAAATACTGCACTTATCAGCCCGGAAGCTGCACATGGGACGTACTTGGACGTTCCAACATGACAATGATCCAAAACACAAGGCCAAGTCGACTTGTCATTGGCTACAGCAGAACAAAGTGAAGGTTCTGGAGTGGCCATCTCAGTCTCCTGACCTCAATATCATTGAGCCACTCTGGGGAGATCTCAAGCGCGCAGTTCATGCCACATAGCCCAGGAATTTACAGAAACTGGAGGTTTTTTGCCAAGAAGAATGGGCAGCTTTACCATCTGAGAAAATAAAGAACCTCATCCACAACAACCACAAAAGACTTCAAGCTGTCATTGATGTTAAAGGAGGCAATACACGGTATTAAGAACTGGGGTATGTGAACTTTTGATCAGGGTCATTTGGATGTTTTTGGTTGTCATTAAGATTTAAAAAGAGAATACACAGTAGTTTGACAGTAAATGGCTTCACCCAACCAATAACCATTAGGGGACAAAAAGTTTTTTGTTATCATTCATATTTTCTGAAACATGACCAAGAAAGCAAAAATTCTGCAGGGGTATGTAAACTTTTGATCATAACTGTATGTACTGGTTCTGGTGATGTATTCATGTACTGATGGTGGTTCTGGTGATGTTTTTCTGTACAGATTGTGGTTCTGATCCTGTACACATGTAAGGATCCATAACTTGTAAGATTACATGATACATGTATATGTTGATAAATTATTGTGATGTCTGACAAGTTAAGATAAGGGTTACTACATTTGTATTTATTTTAAAAGCATTAAAGTGGTTGTATAAGTTTGTGATGAAAGTCTGCAGTCATTCTACAGTGCAGACCAAAAGTTTGGACACACCTCATTTAAAGATTTTTCTGTATTTTCATGACTATGAAAATTGTACATTCACACTGAAGGCATCAAAACTATGAATTAACACATGTGCAATTATATACTTAACAAAAAAGTGTGAAACAACTGAAAATATGTCTTATATTCTAGGTTCTTCAAAGTAGCCACCTTTTGCTTTGATGACTGCTTTGTACACACTTGGCATTCTCTTGATGAGCTTCAAGAGGTAGTCACCGGAAATGGTCTTCCAACAATCTTGAAGGAGTTCCCAGAGATGCTTAGCACTTGTTGGCCCTTTTGCCTTCACTCTGCCGTCTAGCTCACCCCAAACCATCTCGATTGGGTTTAGGTCTGGTGACTGTGGAGGCCAGGTCATCTGGCGTAGCACCCCATCACTCTCCTTGTTGGTCAAATATCCCTTACACAGCCTGGAGGTGTGTTTGGGGTCATTGTCCTGTTGAAAAATAAATGATGGTCCAACTAAACGCAAACCGGATGGAATAGCATGCCGCTGCAAGATGCTGTGGTAGCCAAGCTGGTTCAGTATGCCTTCAATTTTGAATAAATCCCCAACAGTGTCACCAGCAAAGCACCCCCACACCATCACACCTCCTCCTCCATGCTTCACGGTGGGACCCAGGCACGTAGAGTCCATCCGTTCACCTTTTCTGTGTCGCACAAAGACACAGTGGTTGGAACCAAAGATCTCAAATTTGGACTCATCAGACCAAAGCACAGATTTCAACTGGTTTAATGTCCATTCCTTGTGTTCTTTAGCCCAAACTTGTCTCTTCTGCTTGTTGCCTGTCCTTAGCAGTGGTTTCCTAGCAGCTATTTTACCATGAAGGCCTGCTGCACAAAGTCTCCTCTTAACAGTTGTTGAAGACGTGTTTATGAAGACTCTTGTCAGATGTGTCTGGTCAGCAATGGAATCTATCGTGTGCCTGAGAGAAGCTGCAGCCTATGGTCGCCATGAGTAACGGTTCCCCCAGGATTCCAAAGAATTCATGAAACCCGTCTCACCCTATCTGAACCTAGTGGCATGCGTGTAACACATATACTTGTAGGTTTCGCCCGCACAGGTTACACTACGCTTCAGTTCTCACTGGAGACTCCTCTGTCTCCAAAACACATCACAGGAAAAAAAAAACCTCAATTATGGAGATTTTACTTCTCCAGCCACACCCTTGAGGTGGAGATATGGTGAGCAGGCATCCCACCCATCTCACACCTACTCACAAAAACCCAACCCAAGATGTCTGATTAACCTCCTTAGCACCTAACATGCTTGAGACAAACTTCTGGGTTTCACATCACGGAAGACAGCAACCTCCGTGACACATATCTCCCCTCACATACATCGCCAGTGACCTTGTCACTAAACACACACATATGCATACATATACTGTCTACCAACAAGAGGAATATAAATAGCCCGGAGGGATGCTATTTAGTGTTGAGCGAGCACTAAAATGCTCAGGTGCTGGAAGCTCGGGCCGAGCTCACTGTGATACTCGAGTGCTCGACCCCAGCAACGAGCCAAATGTTAGTCTATGGGAGACCCGAGCATTTTTGCGGCGGCACCCCCGGCAGTCTGTAGAAAGCCTAAAAAGTGCCCAAAACGATAGTGACAGTGCTCAAATGACATGGGGACAGCATTGGGATCGCCCCAGGAAGCATTTCTGACCCCTTTTTCTGCTGTCAACAACGTGGTCAGAGGTATTAAGCCACTTTTACGGGCTCACAATAAAACGTTCAAAAACTAAACTGAAACGGTTTTCCTGTGAAATATGTAAAGGAACATCCTTTCCAGGGTAAAGACTTGTGTATAAGGTAAAATAAATAACCAAAAACAAAAATACTCCTCCACACCTTGGGCTATGTTCACAAGTAGCATTTTTTGTGCGTTTTTGCACTTTTGTATTGCTTTCAACCGTGACAAATGCATTCACCGGGAAATGTAATTTTAACATTTTACAACCTTATCTGCTCATGTGCTGTGTGACACATGCATACAGTGCTGAAAAGACATGGTAACAGCATGGGGAAGACCCCTGGAAGCATCTCTGACACCCAGGTCACTGCCTAAAAGTGTGCCCATCAGAAGTGATCCTTGCCGCATCAGAAGATGCAGACTTGCAACTATCCCCGTGCAAGTCCTTGTCCCAGGGCAGTGTTCAATTGTACCTCCTCCATTCCTTGCAATGCAAGCGCAAGTATTCAGCCTGCCACCCACCCACCCCCAAGGTTGCAATACAATACTGCTTGCTTGCACTTGAAATTGGGCCTTTTAGGCATGTGGAGGCGGAATCTGGCCACCAAGTCATGGTTGCGTTGGCGGCCTGGTATCCATACTCAGTCCCCAGCCACACTGCGGCCGGGTGTCCACGCTTGGTCCCCAGCCCCAGGGGGCGGCCGGGTGTCCATACTCGGTCCCCAGCCGCCCCGCGCCCGGGTGCCCACACACGGTCCCAAGCTGCCTGGGGGCGGCCGGGTGTTCATAAACGGTCCCCAGCCGCCCCTATTTGTCCCGGTGCGCCTTATACACAAGTGCGCATACCAAAACATTACCTGTGCCCTCCCCAGTGCATTTAGTGGGAAGGACAGCCTAACCACAAACACGTGGACAAGTGAATGTGGCCAGGGATGGTCCATCTCACTGACGCTTTCACACTGGGCTAATATTGTGGAAGCCGGGACACAGTTGGACACTGGGATGCAACACGTTCTCCAGACATAGAGGATTGCGGGTCCTGGGTCAATCAGGCTTCAACACAAAGTTTAGAAGGTAGACAGCAGCATTGGTCTGCCTCCTACACGAGTAAATTATTCATGATCATAAGGCCATCCATCTCCTTAGCTCTCTGCTCCTTGGAATGCAAGCGCATGTATGTAGTAGCGGCTAGGCCTGAGGTGGTCAGCGTTTTGGCACATATCCTACCTCCTCCGAGGATTGCTGGATGTTTTCCTGCTACTATCCCAGTTCTATGACTCCCGTTAAAACAAAGCGTCAGGTGATGAATGATGGATGAGGTGGTGGCAAAGGAGAAAGAGCAGGAGGAAGAGGGACCATTTACATCAATATCAGGCCAGTCAACCACACATGTCTTGTAGGAAATGTTTCTGTACCAAAAGGAGCGGTTCGGCTACACAGTTATAGGGCATACAGTGAGTGCAATGCCTACCAAAAATTTCGAGGCACTCCAATGCCCCTTGGAAGTGACATGGAGGTCAGAGGGCCTTAAGTAAACCTTTTTTCCATTTATAGCAACTGGGTCTCCTGTACACTGTTGGCCTAAGCAGTGAATGGAAGGCTTTCCAAAAATTATGAGGAACTGCAATGCCCCTTGAAACAGACGTGGATTACAGCGTACTAAAAACCTTCTACCCATTATTGGGGAGTGAGTCTCCCTTAGTGTTCGCCTATGCATTGAAAAGCAAAAGCTGACTAAAATTAGGAGGAAATGGAATGCCCGTTGGAAGAGTCGTGGAGGTTAGAGGTAATTAAAAACAACATTTCAATGCCCCTTGTAAGAGATGTGGAGGTCACAGTAGCTTAACAAGATGGTTTTAATGCCCCTAGGAAGAGTGGTGGAGGTTACAGTGGAATAAAAAACAAAATATCTATGCCCCGTGGAAGAGATGTGGAGGTCACAGTAGCTTAACAAAACGGTTTTAATGCCCCTTGGAAGAGACGTGGAGGTCACAGTAGCTTAACAAGACGGTTTTAATGCCCCTTGGAAGAGTGGTGGAGGTTACAGTGGAATAAAAAGACAATATCAATGACCCTTGGAAGAGACGTGGAGGTCACCGTAGCTTAACAAGACGGTTTTAATGCCCCTTGGAAGAGTGGTGGAGGTTACAGTGGAATAAAAAGACAATATCAATGCCCCTTGGAAGAGACGTGGAGGTCACAGTAGCTTAACAAGATGATTTTAATGCCCCTTACAAGAGCCATGCAGTACAGCATATTAAAAACATTATTCCCATTATTGGGGAGTGGGTCTCGTCTTTGCCTATGCCTTCCAAGCAAAAGCTGCCAAAAATTAGGACGGATGAACTTGCAATGCTGGCAACACGGAACACGGTCACCCTTGTGGTATAGTGGTGGTGGAGGCTGAGGATAAGGAGAAGAGCAAAAAACAAACAAAATGAGGAAGCGTATACCCATGTGTGGGTGTGAAGCGGTGCATGGGAATACACCTCCTGAAATAACACAGTGGATTTGACTTGATGTTACTCTGCTGTCATTTGGTGGTGATGAGATGTCTCGTCCAAACCAGCCCTTGTTCATTTTGATAAGGGTCAGCTTGTCAGCATTGTCAGTTGACAGGAGAGTGAGTTTATCAGTTATAATTCCCCCAGCGGCACTAAAAACACGCTCCGATAACACGCTAGCGGCAGGGCAGGCCAGGACCTCCAAGGCGTACAGAGCGAGTTCATTCCAAGTGTCCAGCTTGGATACCCAATAATTAAAAGGCACAGAGGAATCACAGAGGATGCTGGTACGGTCGGCAAGGTACTCCCTCACCATCTTTTGAAACTTTTCACTCCTTGTGAGAGTACCCCGCGCCTCAGGGCCTTTAAGCTGGGCGGGTCTCAGAAAACTGTCCCGGAACATTGACAGTGTTCCCCTGCCTCTGCTGGATTGGAGTTGCGTCTCTCTCGCCTGTACGCCTTGGTTGGGCAACGAACTGTGACCTCTGCTGCTAGCATGTTCAGATGGGAAAATTTTTAACAGTTCTGCAGCAAGGGCCTTCTGGTACTGTCCCATTTTGTAGACCTCTCCACCTCAGGAATAAGAGAGTGAAAGTTCTCCTTGTAGCGGGGGTCTAAAAGTGTAACCAACCAGTAATGACTGTCACCCAACATTTTGACAACGAGAGGGACACGGTTAAGGCAGCGTAACATAAAGTCAGCCATGCGTGCCAGACTGGTAACGGGCAAGACTTCCGTGTCCTCACCAAGATGACGACTGACCATGCTCTCATCCTCCTCCTCCCCCCTGTCCTCAGGCCACCCATGCTGAACCGACGGTATGACAGTTGTACAGGTACTACCGTCTACAGCGCATGATACCAGCTCCTGTTCTTCCACCTCCTCCTCTCCCCCAATGCATGTTGGAATGAGATGAGGCTGGGCTGTGTGTAACCGCCCGCTACGGCTTCTTGATCCATCTCATCATACTCTGGCTGCAATGCTTCCTCTTTAATTCTCTGCAGAGAGTGTTGCAAAAGGCAGACAAGTGGGATGCTGACGCTAATGATGGCGTCATCGCCACTCACCATCTTGGTGGACTCCTCAAAGTTTGTCAGGATGGTACATATGTCAGACATCCAGGTCCACTCATGAGGTCTTATGTGTGGAGTCTGACCTGAATATCGACGGCCTTGTTGTAGCTGGTACTCCATAATTGCTCTCTTCTGCTCACAAATCCTTTGCAACATGTGGAGGGTAGAGTTCCAATGTGTGGGGACATCACACACCAGTCGGTGTGCCGGAAGCTGCAAACGCTGCTGCAACACAGCAAGGGCGGCGGAAACTGTAGCCGACTTCCGAAAATGAGCTGACAGGCGGTGTACTTTGACGAGCAGATCTGGCAACTCGGGGTACGATTTAAGAAACCACTGAACCACGAGGTTAAGCACATGAGCCAGGCATGGTACGTGTGTGATCTCGCCTCGCCTCAGAGCCGCCACCAGGTTACGGCCATTGTCACACATGACTATGCCTGGATGTAGGTTCAGCGGTCTCAGCCACAGATCTGCCTGCTCTTTCACAGCTGTCCACAACTCACAAGCAGTGTGAGGTTTATCACCTAAGCTTGTGAGTTTCAGCATAGCCTGTTGCCGCTTGGCTGAGGCAGTACTGCAGTGCTTCCAGCTTGTAACTGATGTGGTGATATCTGAGATGGAGGCTGAACATGAGGAGGAGGAGGAGGAGGAGGATGATGTGCAGGAGCTGTACACTGTGGGGGCAACTCTGACTGACATAGGCCCGCAATCCTCGGTGTGGGGAGGATGTGTTCCGTCCCAAGGTCCAACTGTGTCCCGGCTTCCACTATGTTTACCCAGTGTGCCGTCAGGGAGATGTACCATCCCTGGCCACAAGCACTTGTCCACGTGTCCGTTGTCAGGTGGACTCTCCCAGTAACTGCGTTGTTACGGCAGATGTTTTGGGACACATGCTTGTGTAGTGCGGGGATGGCACACCGGGCAAAATAGTGCCGGTTGGGGACCGAGTACTGAGGGACGGCCACCGCCATAATGTTGTGGAAGGATTGCGTCTCCACCAGCCTAAAAGCCAGCATTACCAACGCAAGCAGTCGTGAAATGTGCGAATTTAGGACTGTGGCCTGTGGGGCGTTGGCTGCGAATTTGCGCTTTCGTTCAAAGGTCTGGGATATGGACAATTGAACGCTGCGGTGGGACGTGGACGTTGATGCTGTTTCTTGAGAAACTGCCATAACAAGTGAAGACTGAGAGGAGGGGGCATCATTGCATGCAGTATGGACAGGGAATTGCCTTGCACGCACAACAGGGGGTTCTCTTACACGCACAACAGCGGAAGAAGCAGTGGTGACACCCGCTGACACTGGTCGTGGACCCTGGGGTTCGCCCCACAAAGTCGGGTGCTTTGCTGACATGTGCCTGATCATGCTGGTGGTGGTCAGGCTGGTAGTTTTGTCACCCATGCTGATGCTGGCCTGGCAGGTGGTACAAATAGCCTTTTTGGGGTTATCAGCAGAGTCTTTAAAAAAGTTCCACACTCTGGAAGACCTACCGGTTGTACTGGCAACTTCCCTCGTGTTGGTATTACGGGGAACGGTTGCCCGCCTTCTGTCTGCGGCCACCACAATGCTTCTTCCTGCCTGTTGGGGTACTCTGCCTCCCTCCCCCTGTGTGCTGCTGGCCTCACTCTGCGTGTCCTCCTGCCACGTTGGGTCAGTTACTAGATCATCCACCACCTCCTCCTCTTCCACTGTCGCACCACGATCCTCCTCCTCACTTCGAGGCAATTGTGTCTCGTCATTGTCCACCTCTTATGACAAATTGCCAGTGTCGCCTTCCTGTGGCCGTGGCTGTTCAAATATTTGGACATCGCTACATGGGATCTCCTCTTCCACCACTTCAAGCGGAGCAGGCGAGGGGCCCAAATATGGAAATGAACCAGTGAACAGCTCTTTAAAGTGTCCAAGTGTGGGATCAGTTGCTGTCTGACGACACTCGGCATGGGTGGGAGGAAGGAGCATCAGAGTGAGGAGGAGTATGCGGTCGAGACTCACGGCTACTAAGACTTGACCGTGTGGAAGACAGACTGGAGGTGGTGGTGCCCAGGTGACTGGAAGCATTATCTGCTATCCAATTAATAACCTGTTCACACTGATCAGTTCGCAATACTGGTGTTGTTGTGTGCTTCCCTAGTAATTCGGTCAAGAACTGGGAGCGAGAAGATGTGGCTGTTGGTTGTGGCACATTTTCACCTTGGCCCCGGCCCCGACCTCTGCACGCACCATCACCAGAACATCCAGTTCCACGTCCCTTGCCACGCGCCTTGCCCATTGTAAATGAAGTAAAATAGCTTACACTTGCACTATCAATGGCAAAAGGGTAATGAAAAGGAGATTAGAACCGTGGAAGAGGAAAACCACAGTTCTATTTCTCTGGCCTACACCAGAATCTTTTAAACAGATATATTTGTGTCTGAACAGTCAGCGAGACACTCAAACCGGTTTTATTTATGGAAAAAAGGCAAAAAAGTGGATAATACAGAGATTTGAACCATGGAACTGCAAAACCACAGTTCTAGTTATCTGGCCGAAACCAGACTGTTTTAAACAGATATATTTGTGTCTGAGCACTCACAGACACACTCAATTTTTTTTTTTTTTTGGGGGGGGGGGAAATAACAAAAGGTTAATAAGACGGTTATTTGTACAGTCTGATTGAGGGGAAAAAAAAAAAAGCATTTTTCCTGACCCCTGAGACTAGGGGCTAAGTCTAGCAATTTGAGCAGCAGCAGCACACAGGACTGTAATGCAGTGCTTGTTGGTATAATCACTGCCTCTCCTATATAGCCTGCCTGCCTGCCTGATATCTGGGATGGATATTAGTCCTCAGAAGGACTGTTTGTTTGATTTGGAAGGCTTTACAGACCCTACACTACCTATTTTTCAGTATAAATCTCTCCCTAAATCAGCAGCACTGTCCCTACACTGTCTGATCCGGAGCGACTGTGTCCAAGATGGCGGCGCCCGGTTTTAAATACTCGAGGTGATGCTGTGCGGCCAGCCAATCACTGTAATGCCCACAACCAACATGGCTGCGGCATTACAGTGACTGGCTGGCAATCCCTTCATGTTCATTGGCTCTGTAAAGAGCACCACACATGCAGGGCGGAGACCCGAGCTCCTGCCCGAGTAACCCGAAAATGCTCGGTGCTCACCAAACATCCCGAGTAGTGAGATACTCGGGCGAGTACCGAGCAGTGTCGAGCATGCTCGCTCAACACTAATGCTTATGCAACATTTACCAAATGGGGAAACCCCATATAATACCACTCACTAAAGACTATAACATTTAACTTTTATTAAATATTCAATTAAAATGCACACTGGGTATTAAAAAACATCCCTGATCTACCTAAACTACCTTTAGCGTCATCATCAGGGGATGGGACAATTCAAGCCAATGTCCCTGACGACGGCGCTGAAGCGTTGAAACATGTTGGGGGGACATGTGCTAGTATAAACTACCTTCCTATTCTGCCACGAATGGTGGCTTCCTATGAGGCCATCCGAACAAACATATGAGTGATTATATTAGAAAGTTTAGGTAGATCAGTGATGTTTGTTTAATACCCAGTGTGCATTTTAATTGAATATTTAATAAAAGTTACATTTTATAGTGTTTAGTGAGGGGTATTATATGGAGTTTCCCAATTTGGTAAACACATATAGTGTATACCAGGATGGAGAGGTTCCGGTCCAAATCTTACACCAGGGCCCATCAGACTCTAGCTACGCCACTGACAGTACTGCCAGGGCCGGCTCCAGGTTTTTCTGGGCCCCGGGCGAAAGAGTCTCAGTGGGCCTTTTTAACACATACACGATTCATGATGCACAGATACGGCGGAGAAATATATATATAGTACACATGGCCCAGCCTGCCCCCTCATCCTTCACATATGCAGACATATGCGCGCGCACACACGGTACGCAGACATATGCGCGCGCACACACGGTACGCAGACACGCGCGCGCACACACGGTACGCAGACATATGCGCGCGCACACACGGTACGCAGACATATGCGCGCGCACACACGGTACGCAGACATATGCGCGCACACACACGGTACGCAGACATATGCGCGCGCACACACGGTACGCAGACATATGCGCGCGCACACACGGTACGCAGACACGCGCACGCACACACGGTACGCAGACACGCGCACGCACACACGGTACGCAGACACGCGCACGCACACACGGTACGCAGACACGCGCATGCACACACGGTACGCAGACACGCGCACGCACACACGGTACGCAGACATATGTACACATACAGACATACACATAGATAAAACAGACAAATATATATACACAGTCATATACACTGACATTCACATACATGCACTCACACAGACCCATTACTAATATTTTTAATATGGGGATTGGGGAAGCCTCACTCACCTGTCCCCGGTCCAGTGTCCTGTCCAGCAGCTCCTCGGGTATGGGGCAGTGCAGGGCCCCCGGCGTGTCACAGACTTCATGGCCCTGGAACATCAGAGGGGCCCACTTGCGGTCGGGTCCGGGCCGCCTCCCCCATCTGTGCAGGACCTCCGACGGTGTTTGATTGCCGGCACTCCCCCAGACATGGCCGCGCACTGTCCGGCTGTGTCTGCTAGTAATGATGCGGCAGGAGCGACACACAAGCACAATTAAAGGTGCAGTGCCGTCGACCCTGCCGTGTCATTACTAGCAGACACAGCCGGACAGCGCGTGGCCGTGTCTGGGGGGAGTGCCGGCAATCAAGCAGCGCCTGCGTCACTGAACGGCCAGGGCCCCGACAGTGAGTGGGCGGGTGGGTGTGTGGGCCCGGCCCCGACAGTGAGTGGGCGGGTGGGTGTGTGGGCCCGGCCCCGACAGTGAATGGGCGGGTGGGTGTGTGGGCCCGGCCCCGACAGTGAGTGGGAGGGTGGGTGTGTGGGCCCGGCCCCGACAGTGAGTGGGCGGGTGGGTGTGTGGGCCCGGCCCCGACAGTGAGTGGGCGGCTGGGCCCGGGCCCCGACAGTGAGTGGGCGGTGGGCCCCTCTGATTTTCCAGGGCCCCGGCAATTGCCCAGGTACGCCGGGTGCTGACGCCGGCCCTGAGTACTGCTTAGCCACACAGCGAGACTCGGGAGGGACGGAGTGCTATTTGACTGTTGGAGAACAAATTACCATAAAATAGTTTTCGGACTCCATATACAGAGCTCCTAAGTGCCTGAAGAGCAGAATATCCTCTCAAGTGACCCAATTTTGAAAATTACACCCCTCTGAGAATTTATCTACAAGTGAAGTGATGATTTGACTCCATGGTTGCTTTCCAGAAACATGCAGCAATGGATGTGGCTGAGTGAAAATTGCAAACTGCCGTGGTAGTGACCAGTGCGTGGTAGTGACCAGTATGTGGTAGTGACCAGTACGTGGTAGTGACCAGCTCATTTTTTTGGAGGCAAGCACCAGTAAATTAAGCAGGCTTGTATCTTTACAGAAATGCCCAACATGTGAACTCTAAATGTGGTTTAGGCACACTGGAGCTTAGAAGGAGGGGCGGGGCATGTGGACTTAGAAGAGCAGAAGTCGCTGGGTTTCTTTTAGGGGGCGAGGAGCCAGAACACTTTTCCAGAGCCTTTGCTACCAGTAAAATGGTAACACATTTTCACTGACTGATGACGGTCCTTAGTGGAGACTTGCTTTTCTTGTGGATTGAGTTGTAGCTATATTTGAGAACACTTTGGATTACATTTAACTTGCACTCTACGCTGAGCACTTACATCGGGGTTTACATCTAAGGGCTCACTCACATTAGCATATAAAAATAGCTCTAATGTTGCTCTAGAAAATTGGGCGAGTCGAATCCATATGTTTCAACTTATGTCATGCGAGCGTGTGATTTTTTCCTCACCTCTCTTTCTTATAACATCTGTATGACATGCATTTTTTACATCATCTTTTACATACTGTAAATTTCTATCTAATTTAAAGCAAGTTTACAAACTAATAAAGCAATCTTATATAAAAGAGAGATAGAATAGATAGATATAAGATAGATAGAAAGATAGATAGATAGATAAAAGATAGAATCGATGTCCTTTTGATATTTAATGTCACAAGCCCCCTACATATAAATGTGCATCCATTAGTGCCTTTCAAATGGCACTAAATTATGTTTTTTACCCTTATTTAACCTTTTTAATATACAAATTATAAAAAAAATGATGTAGGATTCCCCATATTTTTCATAACCAGCAAAGGTCAAGCAGACAGCTGTGGGCTATTATCAAGCTGGGAAGGGCCTAGTTTGGTCTTCCACATATGTGGAAGAAGGTGCTCTGGTCAGATGAGACCAAAGGAGATCTTTTTGGGCTAAATGCAAAGCGTTATGTGTGGTGGAAAACTAACACTGCACATCACCATGAAACCCCATCCCCATTGTCACATATAGTGATGGTGGTATCTAGTTGTAGTGCAACTGTGTGCTTGTTTAGAGTCTTCTCTGGGGGGCTTGCTCTTTTAATCCTCCCTCCTAGTTCCTGCAGCTTCTGGGAGGGAGGAGTGAAAGTGAACACCCCCATAGAATACTGTAAAGAAATGCCCAGTTGCACTAGAACCAGAGGTTACACATACTCCTAACTTCTTCATCCCACAACCCCAAACAGTTATTCAACACTTTCAAGTGCCTCCTCGGCCCACCATTGCCCCTTCCAACCTTCCTCATCTTTGCAGAAGATTTTGCCACACATTTCAAAAACAAAACTGAACAAATCAGACAAGTCTTTACTAATGATTCACCAAATCCCTTCCATATAACAGACCAATACCCTTCCCCCATAACCTTCCTCCTCACCATCACTGAAGGAGAGCTTACTCATCTCTCCAAATCACACCGCACCACTTGTGCACTTGATTTTCTCTTCACTTGGTGACAAAGACCTTGTCCTCTCCTGGATCTCCTCATATATCACTAACCACACATTTAGCGTCTCCCATTCCCATGCTACCTTCTCATCCCACCCTCTCTCTGTGGGGGCCCACCAAAAGCAGGGGGTCAGTGGTTGAGATAGTTGGTCCTGGAAATCCCAAAGTCGCAGCTGCTCTATTCCTGGCCGGCCAGCGGAAGGGTGAGACTATGTAATTTTGCACCATCTTGGGTATTTGCTGGGATTGTTCTATGTGTTTATTGTCTGTTTGGTGGTTCAATAAAATATTGCATCACTGTTTTACCCTCCCCCTGTGTTGTCTGAGTAGTATTATGCTCACAGAAGACCCCGGGTCTTCACACAGCACATACAAGCCCTTACCACCTCCTGCCGCCCCCAGCTCAAAAATATGTCCAAAATCCGTCCTTTCCTCAACCCTGAATCTACTCAAATGCTAGTGCCCTCATCTCCCGCCTCGACTATTGCAATATACTCCTCTGTGACCTTCCTGCTAACACTCTGGCACCTCTCCAGTCTGTCCTTAACTCTACTACCCAACTACCTCTCTCCTCTACTCCTCCGTTTCTCTGTAATAAGCAATGAAATCCCTGAAGAGCCCTTGCAGGATGTACCATTAATAATTAGAGACTGCCATCTACTGGCCAGGCAAAATCAAGTGGAACCAAATGGCACCAGAAAAATTGCAGGGGGAGTGAGTTCTGGTGTAGGACCTGGTCAGGTGCCATGCATGACAGAATTCTGGAATATAAAAGCCCTGAGTGCCAAATCGTAGGGGGCTTTGGCGCTAAGAGAGTGCAAGGTGCAGATGTGCACAGGAGAAGACGCTGCAGCCAGAGTGACAGGCCGCAGCACGAAGCATGTGCCAGTGTGGCGCCCCTGAGGGTTCAGTCGCCACAGAGGTACTGCATCTCACCCAGAGGTGTGGTATCTCACTCTCAGGTAAGGATAGAGTGCTGCCCGGACTCAAACACCTGCATCCAACACTACACTACTCCAGACCAGTAGGAGGGGCAAGATGTGCTGCTCCTCTGCTGAGCCCTGTCCCTGGCTGGAGTGGGGGGAACCAAGTGAGGGGGAACCATGTAGTGGGTGTGGGTGGAGGACGTAGTTTAGGGGAGCACTTGTTAGGAGTATATAAAAGGAAGCCATCTTGGGTGTGAAGGGAAAAGAGAGAGAACAGTCTGAGTGATCAGTCTAAGGAGCAGAGGCTCTTCAGGAGCTCTACTCCAGAGTGGGGCCTAGTGAGAGAGGCCCAGGAGAGAGAAAGAGAGGGGAGCGGAGGAGAAAGGCTCCAGGAACAAGAAGGGATCCCAGGGGTACAGGCAGTGCTGGAGGCCACCTGTACGCCCGAATCTGTCAGGCGGTGGAGGGATCAGGCCGCAGAAAGGGAACCGGTCCCTAAACTAGCCGAGTTACTTCAAGTCTCGACTAGAAACCGGAGGCTTCTGACTTTCAAGGTGCAATTGCCACATCCGCACTCAAGTCACCGAAAAGGTAACCATATAGGATCAGGGAACTCCAGGTTGCCCAGAAGGATCCGAGGATACTGTCTTGGGACGTTGTTTGGCGAGGCGCAGGGCAAGAGGGTGAGAGCCAGCACAGGAAGACGACCGAGGAAGGAACATAGAAAGGGGTCCTGATAAGTACTCTTGAAATGCTTGAGGGATTGCTGAACCCCTGCCTGGTGAACGCAGCGCGACGTGGGAGGCTGTAACCAGTACAGTGCAACCTGAGGAACTTAGGAACTGTGAGTAAACTCTGAAGACTGCACCCCACTGTCTCTGTCAGTTATTACTTCTGCGCCATCACTCCTGCACTACAATGCCCAGCACCACCTATAGCATCTACACTGCTCTGGAGCTAAGCTCTACCTGTGGAGAGCCACACCAACACTGCTGCACTAACATCAGCTCCAGAGGACTTGCTCCGCAGCAGCGGCTCCACATAGCCGCATACCACAGGTGGTGTCACGAACATTAACTTTAAAAACTATAAATCCCCTATAAGATCCCCTTTTATTGACCGCCCTGGGTCACGGACCGGGTCACCGCCACTGTGACATCTCCCCCCCAGCATCTACCGGCCCGGCACCGAGTATCCCCACGGCCCAGGGTGCGCGTCATATTTGGCGTCACGAACAGGATTCGAACCAACCCGTTATCCCCGGGTATTGTGCACCTAGAGACTGTTTTCTATACTGAATGTGGCGCCCGCCCCAGAAGAACGGGCGCCATTATGTGCGCTCTCAAAGACAACAAAGAACCTCCCATCGTGGGCCGGGTCCCAGAATGGCGCCAAAAGTGCAAAACGCCCCAAGTAGCAGTGGCCATGTACATAGATGTGTCCATCAAGGTGGGGGAGATGCCCCCAGGTGTGAACGACAGCAAGCAGCCATGGAACCCCCCCAGAAAGGGGAGAGGAGAGAAGAAAACTGGGAGACAAGGTGTGGTCTCCACCAGTCTAGACAGACCGCACCCGGCAGGCAAGATGGAGGGAGGTGAGCATGAAACCCCGGTCCGTGGCCTGCAGCAAAGCGAGACACCTCTTACCCTGCAAGAGGTGATCTACAAGTTGACCCTGGAGGATGCGGAGTTCCTCCACGCGGAGATGTGTGAGCTCAGCTGGCGGGTAGGAGAGGCCGAGAGGACAGCCATCGCCAGCTGGAAGAAGGAGGTGCTGGGGAAGATAAGGGCCAGGCGGCAGCAGGCACCAGATTCCACCGGCAGCGCCCCAGCCTCGGTAGAGCCAAACCAGGACCAGGAGGCAGAGAACAGCCAAGGAGCGGCCGCGGGAGCAGGTAGGAAGAGTTTTCCTGTACCGGGCGCAGGCACCGCTGACCTGCTCCTGGGCCCCCTGGCGGAGCCTCCGTACATGGGCGCGCACACCCCAGACCTGCTCCTGACCCCAGAGTTTCCTACCCCGGGCGCCGCAAAAGAAGACCTACCTCTGGCGGAAACCCCGTCCCCGGGTGCCCACTCCGCTGACCTGCTCCTGGGCCCCCTACCAGAGCCACCTGCCCCCGCATCCGAGTGGGGGTACGGAACCCCCTCCTACGACTGGTCCGTCGAGCATGAAGGCCAGCAGGGACCCCCCTGACTCCCACACCTGCGCCCCCGATTACCTGCCCAGAGGGAGAGGAGTTCTGGTGGGACAACCAGGAGGGGGACCTCATCGGGTTCCCGCGGGAGACCCAGGCCCAGGCCTTCAGTCGGGAGGAGCACTGCAGACGGGAACTCCGGCAGTTGGAGAAGGAGCGACACGACCGGCAGGTGCGGTGGGAGCAGATGGAGGCCCGAAACACGGCAGCCAAGATTCGGGCCCCCCAGGCAAGACCCACTACACCTAGTCCCTGCCTGGAGGGGACGGTGGTGAAGTTCGACCTGGACGCCGAGTGGGGCTTCATCAGAGAGCCGCAGACGGATCGGGACGTCTTCGTCAACCGGCGGGACGTAGAACCCCACCTCCAACAGGGGCATCCCGGCCGAGACCTCTATCCCGGTGACCGTGTCACCTTCACCCGTCACAAGGGAGAGCGCGGGTGGTATGCCCTCCAAGTCTACAAGGTGGCGAAGGAGAGAAAGGACATGCCCCCGCAGTACGAGGCTGAAGACCCGGCTGGGTCAGTCGGTAAGAATCAGTAGTTCCCCCGGCGGGAACCCTACTGTTGAACTGTGTGTCTATAGAAACTGTATATAGTTACCTGGAAAGGTATGGCAGAGACACTGCAAGTTAACAGAGTTTGTGTGTGTTACCCAGTTACCCGGTAAGGGTAAAAAGATTTGTAGGCTGAGGACTGTGAGAAGCCAAAAACTGTCAATTGTAAATAGTTGCGCTTCTTAAAGTGCCCCTTATTGGTTTTATATCTACAACAAATGACCTCAGAACAAAAAGCTGTTTGGCGTGGCCGAAGACATGGTCCAACATCTAGATCATCTATGCCCTGCAGCCACGCCCAGGGCCTACGTTGGGTGTTTTCGGACGGGTCCCTCATGTTCATCAAGTTGCACCTTCACCAGTGAGATGGACACCTGGTTATGGATCTCACTGTAGCTTTAAGAGAAATGTTTTATATGACAAATGTTTTATATATGTGAAGAAAGTTTTATTAAAGAAAATTTTATAATGTTTTGATAAAAGTAACCGGTAACGTTTAAGAAAATGTGCCTCCCATAAAGGGAAGAAAAGTTGTGTGCAAATTCTTCTATGTGAATGCATTCTAAAAAATTGCATGTCTGTAAAATACCTTGTTTTTACTCTGTTCCAGCCCGCGGACGTGCTGTGTTCTACCAAGGGGGTATGTGGCGCCCCTGAGGGTTCAGTCGCCACAGAGGTACTGCATCTCACCCAGAGGAGTGGTATCTCACTCTCAGGTAAGGATAGAGTGCTGCCCGGGACCCAAACACCTGCATCCAACACTACACTACTCCAGACCAGCAAGATATGCTGCTCCTCTGCTGAGCCCTGTCCCTGGCTGGAGTGGGGGGAACCAAGTGAGGGGGAACCATGTAGTGGGTGTGGGTGGAGGATGTAGTTTAGGGGAGCACTTGTTAGGAGTATATAAAAGGAAGCCATCTTGGGTGTGAAGGGAGAAGTGGGAGAACAGTCTGAGTGATCAGTCTGAGGAGCAGAGGCTCTTCAGGAGCTCTGCTCCAGAGTGGGACCTAGTGAGAGAAGCCCAGGAGAGAGAAAGAGAGGGGAGCGGAGGAGAAAGGCTCCAGGAACAAGAAGGGATTCCAGGGGTACGGGCAGTGCTGGAGGCCACCCGTACGCCCGAATCTGCCAGGCGGTTGAGGGATCAGGCCGCAGAAAGGGAACCGGTCCCTAAACTAGCCGAGTTACTTCAAGTCTCGACTAGAAACCGGAGGCTTCTGACTTTCAAGGTGCAGTTGCCACATCCGCACTCAAGTCGCCGAAAAGGTAACCATATAGGATCAGGGAACTCCAGGTTGCCCAGAAGGATCCGAGGATACCGGCTTGGGACGTTGTTTGGCGAGGCGCAGGGCAAGAGGGTGAGAGCCAGCGCAGGAAGACGACCGAGGAAGGAACATAAAAAGGGGTCCCGTTAAGTACTCTTGAAATGCTTGAGGGATTGCTGAACTCCTGCTTGGTGAACGCAGCGCGACGTGGGAGGCTGTAACCTGTACAGTGCAACCTGAGGAACTTAGGAACTGTGAGTAAACTCTGAAGACTGCACCCCACTGTCTCTGTCAGTTATTACTGCTGCGCCATCACTCCTGCACTACAATGCCCAGCACCACCTATAGCATCTACACTGCTCTGGAGCTAAGCTCTATCTGTGGAGAGCCACACCAACACTGCTGCACTAACATCAGCTCCAGAGGACTTCCTCCGCAGCAGCGGCTCCACATAGCCGCATACCACAGGTGACATCACGAACATTAACTTTAAAAACTATAAATCCCCTATAAGATCCCCTTTTATTGACCGCCCTGGGTCACGGACCGGGTCACCGCCACTGTGACATCTCCCCCCAGCATCTTCCGGCCCGGCACCGAGTATCCCCACGGCCCAGGGTGCGCGTCACAAGCAGGGTGCTGGCTGCTTGCAGACAAGGTCCAGACAATGCCCAGTGAGACTCAGAGTTCAGACTGCGCCGTTCACGACCTGGATCTACATCCTATGCCGGTCAAGCCTCGGAGAGCAGACGTCACCTATCAGGAGCCGAAGCCCAGTCCTTCATGCCCCAAGCCCAAGAGACTTCCGCCGGCGGTCAAGCCGAGAACATCCGCGAGGAGACAGCGCCAGGAGAGGCATGCCTGCGATTGCAGAGAGACAACATGAATGAACAGGGCCGTCACTTCCAGCTATAACCTACGGTACCAGGGTCGGCTGGGATTAGGACAGCAGGTTGGGAGGGGCCGGTTTGTATATGGGAGGCTCAATAATGTTTTAATAGACTACGTCTGAGAGAGACTTGGGGCCTTGTGGGAAAACCCGGTGACCCCTGCTAGGCCAGAGCTGCAGAAGGAACTTACGTGATTGTGGCACCCCCGGGGGTCCTGTTGCCACAGTGGCATTGCCTCTCTCACAAGAGGTGATACCGTGCCTGGAAGCAAGCAGGGGGTCTCCTAGTCAGGTATACTAACATGCAACACGTTCCTGGCTCCAGACCAGCAAGGGGAACACCTCCCCTTAGCAACAGGGATCTGGGGACGGGGTTAGTTAGACTTAGAGTGACTGGGGACTTAGAGTGACTTAGAGTGAGGAGTTGAAGTGAGGACGTCGACGAGAGAGGAGCTGGGGAGTGGAGCTGCGCGGCAGTTCACCCCAGAAGGAACCAACACAGAGGAACAGGACACGGGAGTCCGAGGTTGTGGGGCACTGAAGGCCCAGCAGCAGAAACCGGAGGGCAGGAGACTGCAGGTCTCCTGGCCCCACCAGACGCCCGGAGGCTCAGCAGCACCGCAGGGCCCAGCACCGCCACATGGGAGGGACACATCAGCAAGGGCCGAGCTGCCTGCCATACGGGTGAGCACAAAGACGTTGCACTCAGGGACTCACCGCACAGCTACAAGCAGCAGGGCCAAAGAGATTAGTGGAAAGGGAAGGCCTCCAACTTCACTTGGTGAGGTGGATTCCTTACTTGCTTCCAGGCTGCCCGGACTTCCACTTCTAGCCAGTACCCTAGTCCCGGTTTGCCTAATCACCGCCAGTAAAGATAAGAGGAAACCGCCATTAAGTTGTGGACTGATTATTGCTGCGCCATCAAACCCTGCACTACAACGCCCAGCATCACATATAACATCTACACTGCCCTAGAGCGACCACTAGGTGGCGCTCATAGCGACTAGCTCATGACAACCGCAAGTGTCTGCTGCAGACCCTGGGTTGTCATGCGCGCCCATCGGTGACCCGCGATCACATGACGGGGTCGCCGATGGGCGGGGCTTAGGATGCGCTTCCCGGAAGCGCGCGTTAAACGCCGCTGTCGGAGATTGACAGCGGCATTTAACATGTTAACAGCCGCGGGTGGATGGCGATTCCACCCGCGGCTGTTGCGGGCACATGTCAGCTGTAATAATCAGCTGACATGTGCTCTGTTCAGTGCGGGCTCAGCACCGAAGCCCTCACTGAACCGGGGGAGGTAGCCTGTGACGTACTAAGACGTCACAGGCTGTAAAGGGGTTAACATACAGGGAAAAACAAAATACCCATTAACAATTAGAGACGCGGTCACGAGAACTTTTAGAAAACCAAATCTGGATAAATAGTATATAACATGAAATTGTGAGAGTCCTCTACTCCCAAACATATTTTAAGGGGAAAAGATCCTAGGAAGAGGATAGGATTGAGGAGAGGGTCTAAAGGAAATACTGCATAAGTCAGGCAGATATAAACAAACCTGAGAAAAGAGAATGAAAAGAGGAATAGGTTAGAAGACGGAAAAAGAACAATAGTAAGAGGGGGTCATAAACAGAGATCAAACTGCATAAAGATTAACAGTCAGGAGAGGTGCAGCGTTTTAGTAGAAGGATATATTATTAAGAGCGGTGGCTTCCAATGGATCTATATAGAAGAGAGGCTAAAAAGGAGTCCCAATGGAACCACCTGGTGGCTATTTTATTCCTCTCTTCCTGGGAATGTGTGATTAGTAATTCCATGTGTTGGGGTCTTGCAATTTCTGTAAACCATTCTTCAAAAGATGGAACTTCAGTGGTTTTCCAGTGATGGGGGATGATTGTTTTTGCTGCTTGGAACAAGTGTCTCAGGAGTGATTTTTTAAAACTAGTTCCCGACATGGAGAACATACATAGAAAAATAGCTTCTGGTTTGTTAGGATACCTGTAACTTCCCGAATTATCCTGTGAACATCTTTCCAAAACGCTACCAAAGCTCCGCAGGACCACCATATATGAAGTAAAGTGCCCTCACATGCCCCGCAACGCCAACATATGTTTGAGGTGTCTAGGAACCACTTGTGTAGAACCGATGGACCCCAGTACCACCTGGAGACAATCTTGTAATTTGTCCCTTGGGCTTTGGTTGCCATGCGATTTATGGGAAAGATGAAAGTGTGGCGCCCCTGAGGGTTTGGTCGCCACAGAGGTATTGCATCTCACCCAGAGGTGTGATATCTCACTCTCAGGTAAGGAAGGAGTACGGCTCAGAACCCTAACACCTGCATTCACTACACCACATTTCCGGGGGAACTATGTAGTGGATGGGGTGGAGAACATAGATCCTGGGGGCACATGTGAAGGAGGTATAAAAGGGAGGAACAATCTTAGATCAGTGTTCGGTCTGAGGAGGAGAAGCGACAGGGGCAGAGGCTCTTTAGGAGCTCTGCTCCACAGGCAGGCCTAGCCTGGAGGCCTGAGCCTGGTAAGAAAGAGAAGTAAGAAGGGAGCAGGAGAGGCTCCAGGAACGAAGAGTGAAGGGACCCTAGGGGTACGGGCCGGGCAGAAGGCCACCCGTACGCCCGCTGCTACTAGGAAGTAGAGGGGTCAAGGCCAGAATAGGGATACCACCAACTTCAGCGGACTGCTCCGCAGCGGCGGTTATCAACAACCGCAATCCACAGGTGGCGTAGTCGGACATCATACAACATCTATACACATATAAATACGCCTTGGATTGACCGCCCTGGGTCACGGAAAGGGTCACCGCCACGGTGACTACAACCCCCCGCATCTACAACAGGCCCGGCTCCAGGTGCCACACGGCCCAGTGGGCGCGTCAACTTTGGCGTAGTCGGCAGGATTCGCAACCCTCCTTTATCAACGGTATTGCGCGCCTACAGACTGTTTTCTATATTGAATGTGGCGTCCGCCCCACATGAACGGACGCCATTATGGGCGTGACCAACAACAGCAAGGCAGAACCTCCCATCGTGGGTCCCAGAATGGCGCCAAAAGCGCAGCAAGCCTCCTACAGCTGTGGCCATACGCATGAATGTGTCCATCAAGCTGGGGGAGACGCCCCCAGGTGTGACTGACAGCCAGCAGCCATGGGACCGCCACAGAAAGGGGAGAGGAGCGAAGAAAAGTGGGAGAGAAGGTGTGGTCTGGATTAGTCCAGGCAGGCCGCACCCGGGAAAGGACATGGACCGTGGCAGCACCAGAGACCCTGCCAGCGACATGCTACAGGCCGAAGAGCCTTATACCCTGGAGGATCTAGTGGCCAAGCTTCCCCGGGAGGACACCTAATTCCTCCTCGCCGGCATGGAAGATCAGGGCCGGAGGATGGCCAGGGCGTAGCGAGACGCCATCGCAGATTGGAAGAGGGAGATGGAGCAAAGGATGGCGGTCCAGCAGCCAGTAACGCTGCCCAGCACCGGCAGCGCCTAAGCCTCCGAGGACCGAGACCGAGGTCAAGAGGCCGCGTCTGACGCAGGAGCGGCCGCAGGAGCAGGTAAGGGGAGTCCCCCTGTCCCGGACGCTGCAAGCGTCGACCTGCTCCTGAGCCCCCTGGTGGAGCCGCAGATCCCGGGCGTCACCAAAGCCATCCCACTCCCGATGCCCGAGCCAGGCCCTTTCATCCTGGGTGAAGCCGCCATGTGCCCACCATACGCATACCAGGGCGCGCCAGTTCTAAGCGCCCTCCAAGCCCCCGAACTATCCCCGGGCACCATCGATGTCGGCCCGCTCCTAGGCCCCCTCCAAGAGCCGCCCCCTCCGACACCCGCGTGGGTGTATGGGCGGTTCCCCTGGGACTGATCCGCAGAGGTAGAGGACCAGTGGCCTTCACTCCTGCCCGCCCCGCAGCCCGCCTTCGCCGTCTCCCAGCTACCGGAAGACGAGGCCCAATTCGAGTGGGACCAGGCTGGGGAGGACCTGATGGGGTTCTCCCAAGAGAGCAGGGCGGCCGCAGCCCGCCGTAAAGAGTTCTGTCGTCGGGAGCTGGCCCAGCTAGAGAAGGAGCGGAAACTGCGCCGCGTGCGGTGGGAGCAGCTCGAGGCAAGGAACATGGAGGAGAAGGCCCGGGCCCGCCGGGATAAGCAGACCGCTCACGGTCCCCGCATCACCGGAACCGTCGTAAAATTTAATTTGGAGGCAGGATAGGGGTTCGTCCGGGACCCGCTGACAGACACAGACCTCTTCATAAACAGGAGGGATGTGGAGTCCCGCCTCCCGGAGGGACACCCAGATCGGGATCTGTATCCCGGGGACACCGTGTCCTACACCAGACACCGCGGAGCCAGGGGCTGGTATGCCCTAAATGTCCATCGGGTGGAGACAACGTTCCACCACGCTGATGATCCGGCTGAGTCAGCCTGCGGTGGGCCAGAGCCTCCCCGGAGGGAGCACCCTTACTAAGTATAGTAAGAGGAACGTTCACCAGTGTTTATGTTACCCGTTAACGTGTGCTAGTTCAATTGTTTGCCAGTTGCCTGGAAGGGTGCAGTTCCAAAATCGAAAAACTTGTGTGTGTTCGTTTAGTTACCCGGAAAGGGTACCAAGAGACTAACCGGCTGAGGACTGGGAGCAGCCACAAACTGATCTTGTAAATAGTTGCACTTCCTAAAGTGCCCCCTATTGGTTTTATAAGAACCTACAACAAATGAACTCAGAATAAAAACCCGTTGGAGGTGGCCGAAGACGCGGTGCAAAGACTGGATCATCTATGCCCTGAGGCCACCCCAGGGCCTACGTTGAGGGTTTGGGACGGGTCCCTCATGTTCCTGTTTGCTAATTTGCACCTTAGAAAGAATGGACACCTGGTTGCAAATTGCGCTGTGACCAGTTAATGAGAAGTACCAGTTAATGAGAAGTTTTACTTGAAATTGTTTTGATATGACTAATGTCTGATATGAAGAATGTTTTATATGAAAAAGTTTTATATGCAAACATGTGTTTATACAAGAGAAGAGTAGTTTATGATGTTTTATGAGAAAAAAAAGAATGTTATTAAAAGTGCACTTATAATGTTTTGATAAAGGAATGTGACGCGCCCCTGGGCCTGTGTCGCGCTGCGTTGCGCACGCGGGAGCTTACCCGGAGCCGGATCTGTTGAGGGTTGTAGTCTCGTGGCGGTGATCCGGTCCGTGCCCAGGGAGTCAGACTAAGTGGCGCTGTTTTAGCGGTAGATGTTGGACGACTACGCCACCCGTTGAGTGCAGCCAGGGAGCTGCTGCTGCAGGGCAGACCGCTGAGGCCGGTGGTAGGATTGTGCAGCGTGATAGTATAACCCCCAACGGGAGGGGTATGGCCTCAGGGCAGCCGACGTGGATGATGGGGGTAGCAGGAACCACTCGGAGACGGTACTGTGTAGTTCAGGGTCTTTACTGGTGACAAAGATAGACCCTCCCGGAGTACTGGCTAGCGATTGGGGCCTGGTCAGTCCTTGAGCAGATGGGATCTCCCCTGGCCAGGCGGAGTTGTAGGCCTCCCAAACTAACGATACTCTTCTGGCTACCTTGCTAGAGGTGGGTATAAGTAGCCCACGTCCCTGAGTGTACCGTGTGGTGCTCACCCGTATGGCCGGTGACTCGGGGCCTTCGGGTTTCTGGGCCAGAGGACCTGCAATCCCCTGCCGGTCGGTTTCTGCTGCTGGATAGGAGTTAGTCCCCACAGCCTCGGACTCCGGGTCCGGTGATAACTTCTCAGTCAGGGCGAGCTCTGCAGCTGCCAGCCCCTGACTCCTTGTAACACTGCTCCCACAGAGCTCCTGTTGTTTCTTCCTATATTTGCTTCTTTTCTCTGCTTCTTCTCTACTCACTCACCCTGCCTCAGCCCTAGGTTTATATAGGGGAAGTTCTTCCCCTCCCAGGACTGGGCAGGAGGTGTGGCATGCAGAGGATCCCTGACCAATAGACCTCCCACCTGCTCTCAGACATAACATTGCTGTTACTGTGGAAAACCAGACCCCTGGGGTGCCACATACCCCCCTAGTGAAATTTAGTACTCCGGGACTAAACATATTTTAGAAAAACATAACAAGATATAACAATAACAATAAAGAAACACATAAAGGTGGTCACGGCATGTCCGTAACCGGGTGCAGTCTTTGAAGAAAGCAAGGTGTCCATTTCACCAAAACAGGGAGACGTAACCAGGTAGGGGTCTGTCCTGCCCCGAGTCCTTAACAGTCTTTAGTCCGTCCTGGGTTACGCTCCAACTATGTACAAAGGATTCCCGGTAAATCCACCAAGGACTCCTAAAAATAACTAGAAACACATAATTATACACAAGCAACAATAAACAGGTAACCACAAATAAAACAATTTATACACTTCAAATCCTCCAACGTGCGGGTAACTGGCCCCTAGTGGCCCTGAACTACAGGGTGTAGGAGCTGTTAAGGGTAAACTGGGCAGCGGTCTACGGGCCCCTTGGCTCACTAGGGATATGGCAGGCTCACTGCAAGCAGAGGGTTGATCCTCCTGGTCTGCTGGTGTGGGGTCTTCTGCCTCCTGGACCGGCTGTTCTTCCAGCTCTACCTGTTGCTCCGTAGGTGCTTGGGATGCTGGTTGGAGGAAGGTGAGTACGGGTACCACAACTGCACCATTGACTTGAGTCCAAGACCGAGGGAAGTCTCCGAGCACAGTATTAACCATGTCTTCCCTTTCCTCTACGGGTCGAGGGTCTTCTTGTTCCTCTTCAGGGTTCCGTAGCTGTTCGGGACACTTCTTCAGGTGATCCCGGGATACAATGGTTGTGGTTTCCCCTCCGTCTTTACTGATGGTACAGACCTTTGGGTTGTCGTGGCTTGAGGGCAGTACGGTGTACGGGTCCTTCTCCCACTGGTCGTCCAACTTGTGGAGCCGTCTTTTTCTCTTCAAGACCTGCTCTCCGGGTACCAGGGGAACAGCGGGAGCATACTGGTTGTAAGTTTTCTCTTGTCTTTCCCTAGCCTGACAGAGACTTCGCTCCACGCTCTCCTGTACTCTCCGGTACTGCTGCTGCCTCTCTGTGTCCCAGTCTGCTTCTGGTGAAGTGTCCTCAGGTGTCAGGACTCCCATTTCCAGGTCAACAGGTAACTTACCAGGTCTCGCCCTCATTAGGTAAGCCGGGGTACAGTTGGTGGAACCTACCGGGATGTGGTTGTATAGGTCCACCAGATCGGGCAGCTTCTCAGGCCACAGACTGCGTTCTTCCAGGGGCAACGTTTTCAGAAGATCCATTACCACCTGGTTCATTTTCTCACAAAGTCCATTAGTTTGCGGATGATAGGGTGTCGTCCTTATCTTCCGGCAGCCATACAGAGTGCAGAATTCTTGGAAGACCTCCGCTTCAAAGGCAGGTCCCTGGTCTGTCAACACTTGGTCCGGGTACCCGTGTGGATGGCAGAAATGCTGCTGGAAGGCTCTCGCTGCTGTTCGAGCTGTTAAGTCCTTGACGGGGACGACAACCAAGAACCGGGAGTAGTGATCCACGATGGTTAGTGCGTAGACGTAGCCACTTATGCTTGGGGTCAGTTTTACATGATCCAAGGCTACCAGTTCCAACGGCTGCCGGGTGACGATGGACTGCAGGGGAGTCTTCTGGCTGGCACGGTCCTTCCTTCTTAGGTTGCACGGGCCACAGTCTCTGCACCACCTCTCGATGGTTCCCCTCATGCCTACCCAGTGGAACCGCTCGCGCAGCAGGAACTCCAGCTTCTTCCATCCGAAGTGTCCAGCCCCGTCGTGGTATGCCTCCATCACCATGGCTGCGTCTCTTCGTGGCACCACTACTTGCCAGATTAGTTCATGCGTCCGGGCGTTAACCATTCTGCGGCACAACTTCCCCTTATAAAGGAACAGTCGACTCTTCTCAGCCCACAGTTGCTTGGCTTCCTCCGGAGCGTCTGGGTCAAGGCGAGCCTCTGGCCGAGTCAGCATCTCCTTCACCAGTCGGACGGCAGGGTCACTGTCTTGCGTTTCCTCCCAGTTGTAGTGAGGCAAGGGGTTAAACGTAGCGGCTTGCTTACTCCTTACCCGGTGGGAATACTGGATAGTCCCATGCCGGTGGAACGCAGGGAGTTCGACTTCTTCCAGTCCCTCTGGATCTTCTCCTACGTCCGGTAGGTTTGGCATCCTGGACAGGGCGTCCGCGTTGGTATTGGAGCGTCCTGCCCGGTATTTGATTGTGAACTCGTAGTTGGACAGACGGGCCATCCATCTCTGCTCTAGGGCACCGAGTCTTGCTGTGTCCAGGTGTGTCAACGGGTTGTTATCCGTGTACACGACGAACCGGGAAGAAGCGAGGTACTGCTTAAAGCGTTCGGTGACTGCCCACACCACTGCCAGGAACTCTATCTTAAATGAGCTGTAATTCTCAGGGTTTCTCTCGGTGGGTCGCAGTTTTCGGCTGGCGTAAGCGATTACTCGTTCTTTCCCCTGCTGGATCTGGGACAGCACGGCTCCTAGCCCGATGTTACTTGCGTCGGTGTAGAGGATAAAGGGCTGGCTGTAATCCGGGTACGCCAGGATTTCATCCCCCGTGAGGGCCATCTTCAGCTGGCGGAAGGACTCCTCTTCCAACTTCTCCCATCTGAAGGGCGGCTTCTGGTTCTTGGCCTTCCGGGACTGGCCTATCAGGAGGTTCTGCATAGGAGCTGCCTTTTTGGTGAAACCGGGGATGAACCTGCGGTAGTAGCCTACCAACCCGAGGAACTGCCGCACTTCCTTTACACTGGAGGGACTTGGCCATTCCTTAATTGCGGTGATCTTATCAGGGTCGGGAGCCACTCCGTCAGCGCTCACCACGTGTCCCAGGTACTGCACCTTTGGTTTCAGGAGGTGACACTTGGAGGGTTTCACCTTTAGGCCGTAGCTTGCCAGAGCTTCGAACACTTCCGCCAGGTGTTTCAGGTGGTCCTCATAAGTCTTAGAATATACGATGACATCGTCCAGGTACAACAGGACCGTCTCGAAGTTTCTATGGCCCAGACAGCACTCCATTAATCGTTGGAAGGTTCCTGGTGCGTTGCAGAGTCCGAACGGCATGCAGGTAAACTCGCTAAGTCCCATCGGGGTGGTGAATGCGGTCTTCTCCCGGTCCGCCTCTGCTACAGGAACCTGCCAGTACCCACTAGTGAGATCCAAGGTAGAGAAGAAGTTAGCAGATCTTAAAGCAGCCAAAGACTCCTCTATCCTTGGTAAGGGGTACGCATCCTTGTGTGTGATACGGTTGATTTTCCGGTAATCTACACACATCCTCATGGTGTTGTCTTTCTTTTTGACTAAGACTAGTGGAGCTGCCCAGGGGCTACAGCTATCCCTGATCACCCCAGCCTCCTTCATGTCTCTAAGCATCCCCTTGGCGTGTTGGTAGTGTGCAGGGGGTACGGGTCGATACCTCTCTTTTATGGGAGGATGGTCTCCCGTGGGGATGTGGTGTTCTACCCCCTTGACTCGCCCGAAGTCTAACGGGTGTTTACTAAACACTCTCTCGTACTCTTGAACCACCCGATAGACTCCCTGTTTCTGATGTGAGGGAGTGGAATCAGTACCCAAATGTAGTTGCTGACACCAGTCCTCCATTGTTTTCTTAGAGCCGTTACCTTCCTCCGGGTGAGATGGAGGCAAGGGTTCCACAGATTGTATAGCATTTTGGTTAATGGTATATAATTTGGCTAGCGTGGCATACCGGGGCAGGTACACTTCCCTCTTCCCGATATTGATTATGCGAACGGGCACCCTCCCATGGCGTACATTAACCACCCCCCGTGCTGTCAAGATGGTGGGCCTACTGTCTGAGTAAACTGGTTCTACCATTGCCTGGTAATCTCTACCTCTCAGACCAATAGCTGCCCGGCACCAAATCATCATTTCACTTTTTGGGGGCATGGCAATAGGGAAAGGGTCACACATTCTCACGCTACCAATCTCACCGCCGGAGAGTTCCACCTGTTGCCGTCGCATCAGTGCCCGGATCTCTTTTTGGAGCACTCGCTGCTCGCCGGAGCTGGCGTTCTTGGCAACCTGCTGTAAAAGGAAAATCACCTCTGCAAGACAATTTTCAATTACATTAGTTCCTAGAGTTATCTTTGGGTGACTCTCGTGTTTGTCAATGTCTACAATGATCAGTCCCTGTGCTGCCAGTTCAACTCTACCAATTTTAATGGTCACCTCTTTAAATCCGATCTGTGGCACGGGCTGACCATTGCTGGCGATGATACTCAAGTCGTCGTCAGGGTAGCGGGTAATATCCGAGTCATTCCAGTACTGCTTGAAGAGCACGTATGGGATGGTGGTGACCTGTGACCCGGTGTCCAGTAGGGCACTCATAGGAATGCCATCCAGTACCACAGGCAAGACTGGACGTCCTCCCACATATTTGTCGCGCCAGTTTCATGGGCCTGATGATCTTTTTCCTAGGGGTTGGCCCTCTACCCTAGGTTGTGCCAGTTTAAAGGACAGTACCTTGCCATATGTCCGGGTTGATTACAGCGGCGGCAGATGGGTCGTCCGTCCTCGTTGTATCGGTCGCTGTGTCTTCCTCTGGCCGGTGGGGTCCTCCTTGGTCGACGCCACGGGATGTCCTCCGGTCCGGATGCCAGCTGGATCTTCCCTGGAGTGGAAACCTGTAAAGACTGCACAGTTCGGGTTAGCGCAGCAACGCTTTTAGCTAGCTCTTGGACCTGATGGTGCAGGTCTGGAGCCGAGTCATTGTTCAAAGCCTGCGCATCAGCTCCCACAGGCCCTGCCGACAAGGGCGCCACCTCCTGGTGGTAGGTGGTAGTGGGGCGTCTGTGGGTCACAACGCCACCTGGTGCCGGTTCTCGGAGCACCCGGATGGCTCTGTCCTTGAACTGTGCAAATCCCAGATGAGGGTCCTGTAAGGCCATTGCCCGCAACTGGGTTCGGTGGGCATTGCAATATAAACCCTCTATAAATTGTTCAGTTAACAGCCTGTCCTCGTCTCCCATGCCGTCAGGGTCGGTCTGCTTAATGGCTCTCAGGGCCTCTTGTAGGTTCAGGGCATAGTCCCTTATACTCTCATGTGCCCGCTGTTTGCACCCGTAGAATCTAAGCTTGATCTCGGCTGAGGTGCGGGTATCAAAGGTGTCCCTCAGCCGGGTTAGTATCCCTGCGACAGTCCTCCCCCCAGGTGGCCAGGACTTTACCTCCCTTTGGGCTGCCCCGGTTAATTGGGCCACCAGGATGCTTACTTTTTGCTCTTCTGTGAGGGGGTACACCTGGAAGAGGCTATCCAGTTTTTCTCTAAAGTCCTGCAGGGTATGTGACTCCCCTGAGTACTGGGGTAGCCAGGCTGCCCCCGGGATATAGGGCATGGTGAAAGGCATGACCGCAACAGCGGTGGCGCTGGCGGGGGTTGGAGCGGTGAAGCTCTCCTCCGTATCCGACATCCTTCTCCCCCCTAGTGGACCGTGGCCTACCTTGCGATGATCCTCTTCCATAGGCCGCGGCTCCGCAGTGGATCGTCAGGGTTGAGGACCTTCCGTCGCGCTCCTGTGACGTCGGCGTCTGCTGGGCTCCTTCCAGGACCTTACGCAACGTCCGGACGTGAGGCGGGGCTTCAGTTCTCGCGCGTTTTCGGAGTCCACGCCCCTCTTCTTCCCGCGCGGCGTCCTCAAGATGGCGTCCAATGGCGGGAAAACTCCACGGATGGCGGGAAGAAGGCCGAAGATGGCGCCAGATGGCGGGAAAACTCCACCGATGGCGGGAAGAAAGCGGAAGATGGCGCCGGATGGCGGGAATCTTCACCACGGGTAAGTTTTCACAGTCTTTTTCAGGCACGCAGTACCCGGTGGTTGCGGGCACGAGATCCTGCCGACTACGCCAAAAGTTGACGCGCCCCTGGGCCTGTGTCGCGCTGCGTTGCGCACGCGGGAGCTTACCCGGAGCCGGATCTGTTGAGGGTTGTAGTCTCGTGGCGGTGATCCGGTCCGTGCCCAGGGAGTCAGACTAAGTGGCGCTGTTTTAGCGGTAGATGTTGGACGACTACGCCACCCGTTGAGTGCAGCCAGGGAGCTGCTGCTGCAGGGCAGACCGCTGAGGCCGGTGGTAGGATTGTGCAGCGTGATAGTATAACCCCCAACGGGAGGGGTATGGCCTCAGGGCAGCCGACGTGGATGATGGGGGTAGCAGGAACCACTCGGAGACGGTACTGTGTAGTTCAGGGTCTTTACTGGTGACAAAGATAGACCCTCCCGGAGTACTGGCTAGCGATTGGGGCCTGGTCAGTCCTTGAGCAGATGGGATCTCCCCTGGCCAGGCGGAGTTGTAGGCCTCCCAAACTAACGATACTCTTCTGGCTACCTTGCTAGAGGCGGGTATAAGTAGCCCACGTCCCTGAGTGTACCGTGTGGTGCTCACCCGTATGGCCGGTGACTCGGGGCCTTCGGGTTTCTGGGCCAGATGACCTGCAATCCCCTGCCGGTCGGTTTCTGCTGCTGGATAGGAGTTAGTCCCCACAGCCTCGGACTCCGGGTCCGGTGATAACTTCTCAGTCAGGGCGAGCTCTGCAGCTGCCAGCCCCTGACTCCTTGTAACACTGCTCCCACAGAGCTCCTGTTGTTTCTTCCTATATTTGCTTCTTTTCTCTGCTTCTTCTCTACTCACTCACCCTGCCTCAGCCCTAGGTTTATATAGGGGAAGTTCTTCCCCTCCCAGGACTGGGCAGGAGGTGTGGCATGCATAGGATCCCTGAATAAGAGACCTCCCACCTGCTCTCAGACATAACATTGCTGTTACTGTGGAAAACCAGACCCCTGGGGTGCCACAAATGTACCCAGCAACGTTAAAAGAGGAAAAATGTTTCCCATAAAGGAAAAGTATATGGTGTTGACAATGTTATATTTGATAAGTCTTGAAAGTTTTGCATATCCTAATTAGTCTTGTCTTGTCTTTTACTCTATTCCAGCCTGCGGACGTGCTGTGTTTTACCAGGGGGATGTGTGGCGCCCCTGAGGGTTTGGTCGCCACAGAGGTATTGCATTTCACCCAGAGGTGTGGTATCTCACTCTCAGGTAAGGAAGGAGTATGGCTCAGGACCCTAACACCCGCATTCACTACACCACATTTCCGGGGGACAGGGCGAGATTGCTCCCACGGGAGAGCACAGTCCCTGGTCCCTGGCTGGAGTGGGGGGAACCAGCTAGAGAGGGGGAACTATGTAGTGGATGGGGTGGAGAACGTAGATCCTGGGAGCACATGTGAAGGAGGTATAAAAGGGAGGAACAATCTTAGATCAGTGTTCGGTCTGAGGAGGAGAAGCGACAGGGGCAGAGGCTCTTTAGGAGCTCTGCTCCACAGGCAGGCCTAGCCAGGAGGCCTGAGCCTGGTAAGAAGGAGAAGTAAGAAGGAAGCAAGAGAGGCTCCAGGAACGAAGAGTGAAGGGACCCTAGGGGTACGGGCCGTGCAGAAGGCCACCCGTACGCCCACTGCTACCATGAGGTAGAGGGGTCAAGGCCAGAATAGGGAACCGGATCCCTCAACTAGTGGAGAGACATTGAAGGCTCAACTAGAAACCGGAGGCTGCAGTATTCAACGTGCTGTAACCATAATCCACACCAGTTGCACTAAGAAGGTAGCCACATAGGACCAGGGGACGGAACATACGTCGCTCGCTAAGGCCCCTAGGGTACTGGATAAAAGTGGTGCTGGGTGTGAGGTACAGGAAGAGGCCAGAGAAAGGTACACTGATCGGGGTCCTGATAAGTGCTCTGGAGATACCTGAGGGTGGACTGAGACCCTCACTGAGTATGCCCAGCACGAAGTGGGAAGTTGCCTTGACGTCTGTAACTTGGAAGTTGATAACTGTGAGTAAAGACCCTGGGACTGCACTATCTTGTCTCACTGCACTGGGACGCCCTGCACAACCACCATCATTCACACACGCTGCCCTGAAGCTACACTCCTCCTGTGGGGAGTTATACTACACTTGCTGCAAATACCCCCAGCTTCAGCGGCCTGCTCCGCAGCGGCTGTTATCAGTAACCGCAATCCACAGGTGGCGTAGTCGGACATCATACAACATCTATACACATATAAATACGCCTTGGATTGACCGCCCTGGGTCACGGACCGGGTCACCGCCAGGGTTACTACAACCCCCCGCATCTACAACAGGCCCGGCTCCGGGTGCCCCACGGCCCAGGGGGTGCGTCAAAAGCATAAAGTAGTTTATATAAGATTGAAATTGTGTGTTGCACATTTGTTGAGGAGATGCATAGCTTTTCAAATGTGGATAGGAGTCGGGCCGAGTCTGACTTGTTTGGTATAGATCAATAGAAGTGTTGTAATTGAATATATTCAAAATTAGGACGCAGTGTGGGGGGATCTTCACGAAAAATGGATGTGAGGGGTAGAAGAAGGCCTTGAGGAGCAATCTGGTAAAGGCATAGGGTTTCTGTTTTTTTTTAGCTATTTAAAAATGAACTAGAGGAGGAACCTGATGGAAATCCAGGATTATCTGTAATGGGGAAAGGGAGCCAGAAGGGTCAACCAAAGGATTCTAGGGGCGAGAAATAAATAGAATTTTGTGAGAATGACCCGTACTAAAACATAATGGGACGTCTTTACGACGGGGGACATAAGACCGGATCCATGGAAGGGCGGGAATAGAGAGGGGACAGGAGTCCTGAGCAATGGTAGCCCAGCACTTAGAGGGTGATCCACAAATCAGATCCAGGATTCGGGAATGAGCAACTTCTAAGAAATATCTACGGCAGTCAGGTAAACCTGTGCCACCTGTGTCCTTAGTTCTGGTTAACGTACTGAATCTGATCCTAGGACGGCTCGAGGGCCACACAAAATTATTGAGAGCACGTTGTTTTTTTTTTTCCAAAAAGGAGAGGGAATATAAATTGGGATGGTTTGGAAAAGAAATAACGACCTTGAAAGAATTGTCATTTTTATAGTGTTTATCCTGCCAAACCATGAGAACTCAGCACGGTTCCATGAAGTCAAATCTCTATCCAATTTAGACTAAAATGAATGAAAATTCAGAGTAAATAGTTTGGTAAGTGATTGAGTTATCAATAGGCCTTTTAAAGGGGAAGTTAGGTTTCAAGGATTGAGTCATCTGAGAGGGCGACGATATGTTGAGAGCCTCTGATTTATCTGCATTTATTTTAAAGTTTGACCAATTCCCAAACCTGCCCAGTTCTGCCACCATGGAGGAGGGAGAGATATATGGGGATTAGAAAGATATCCCAAAATGTCATCTGCAAATGAAGAGCATTTATATTCATGGTCTTTAATAACAACCCCTCGCATGCTAGTGTTGTTTCGAATAGCACTCATTAGACTCTCCATCACAAAAACATATATTAGAGGTTATAGAGGGCAGCCCTGATTGTGCCATTATGGATTGAGAACTGCTCAGAAATAGAGATGAGCGAATATTTCAATATTCGGTTCTGAGTACGATAGCCTATTTTGCAATATTCGCGGATTTATTCATCAAATATTAGCCAAACATTGCCGAACGCCATTGGATTCAATGGGGGACAAAGCCAAATGCATATATAACACCTTCAAATGGGCCCAAAGCTGCCAAAGCACATCTAATTAGGGGCAGACACCAATAAAGTGCCATCAATTGACCCAGAGTACAAGTAGTATAATTATTATTTATTATTATAGCGCCATTTATTCCATGGCGCTTTACATGTGAAAAGAGGTCATCGACTGGTACAAGAGGAGAGTGGACCCTGCCAGCGAGGGCGCACAAACAATCTATAAGGGATGGGTTAGGATTAGTGTTGAGCCACCCCCGTAGTGTTCGGGTTCGGTTCGTCGAACACCGGCATGTTCGCCGAACGGTTCATCGAACGGTTCGTCGAACACCGTCGAACACCGTTAAAACCAATGGCAGGCAAACAAAAACACATAGAAACACATAGAAAACACCTTCAAACGTGTCCAAAAGCTGACAAACTGCTCAGAAGACACAACTAACACATGGAAATGTGACAAGTACATATAGTCATGTGAAAAGAAAAGAGGTGGAGGAGTAAAAGGAGGGGCAGACACAGATATAGGCATGTCAAGCTGTTCTAAAATCAAGGAAAGCTGGAGTAAAAATCTAAAATCAGCCTACCAACACCCAGACGTCGTGACAAGAAAATTAAAAAAAAATATATCTTTAGGTCGAATGGCAGTTCCATTCAGAACGCTTTCCTTACAAGACGTAGTGGTATCCCCGTTGGAAGTCGTGCCAAAAACGGAACCCAATACATTCGGACTAATCCACCATTTGTCATATCCAAGGGGCAGGTCAGTAAACGACAACATCGACGCGGAACCAAGTACAGTAGTATATACTGTACCTCCTTTGACAAGGCAATCAGGCGGGTCAAGAAGTTGGGAAGGAGCACCCTAATGGCCAAAACAGACATTGAGGGGGCGCTCCGGTTACTTACTACCTGTGCCTCCGAATAGTTTCCGTCTATTGGGCTGCTTCTGGGAAGGAGCATACTATATAGATCGCTGTTTGCCCATGGGGTGCTCCATATCCTGCTCACTATTTGAGGCGTTTAGTTGCTTCCTCGAATGGGTCGTCATGGACGTTTCTAAGGGGGCACATATCATCCATTACCTCGACGACTTCTTATGCCTGGGCCCAAAAGATTCGCCACAGTGTGAATACACGCGGTAGTCCACCTGTGAGAAGGAGAGAGCTGGAGGGAGAGCGGACACCACAGAGCCGAGGGGTTAGATGGAGAACGGAAGAAGGAAAGAGGGTGAGGGAGGTAAGGGAGTACAGTGGAAGGCCGACCTGAGCTCCCACACGTTCCTGCTGGGCGGGGAACAGCCCTGGGAAGAAAAGCCGCTTGCGCATCCCTTTGAGGTTACGGGCGCGAGCGGGCAGAGGGACTATGCTGGAGTGCGAAGCCGACACGGCCAGGCAGTTCCTGCCCGTGCGACCTCCGTGTCGCCGGGGTTGTGCCAGAGCCGCGGTGGACCCTGACAGCCAGCCCCCCTCTCCCAATACTGGTGCCTGTCCGCTGGTGGGTCGAGACCCCCCCGCGGTGGAGGCAGGTCTAAGCTCTGTAATTTAAATTCAGTGAATATGAATAGCGGTACCAGAGCGCCAATAACAGGGCAAAAATATTAAAAGGACTGATTTATTAATACACACAACGCGTTTCGGTGGACACAGCCACCTTCATCAGGTGTAACGCGTTTCGGTGGACTCAGCCACCTTCATCAGGGGTGCACAACTTCACAAGGTTAGTAGCCATCCCCACACCCCTCTAACAATTGCAATACTGAGCCACCCATTGCGCCTTGTTCTCTCCTCTCTTTACTGTAATTTAAATTGGCTCTGTAATTTAAAAGAGTACACTTTAAATCCTTTTACAAGGATCTATTGGAGGGCAAGTCTGGTGCCAGCAGTCACGGTAATTACAGCTCCAGTAGCGTCCACTAAAGCTGCTGCAGTTAAAAAGCTTTTATAAGGATCGAGCTTGGCGGTCCGCCGCAAGGCGTTCTACCGACAGTCCCAGCCCCTTTGCCTTGGGGCGCCTCCCCGATGCTTTTGACTGAGTGTTCCGGAGGCCCGAAGTGTTTGAAAAAATTAAGTGTCCAAAGCACAGGTGGTGTAGCTTGCTTAACAGCTGGGCTACTCCGCTGACTAGCAGACACTGCTACTAGGCCCAAAGTATTGCCTGGGCTAGATGCAGTTAAACATTTGTAATTATATCTACAGGCGGTGTAGCTTGCTTAACAGCTGGGCGACTCCGCTGACTAGCAGACACTGCTGCTAGGCCCAAAGTATTGCCTGGGCTAGATGCAGTTAAAAATTGTTATTAGATACAATGGCGGTGTAGCTTGCTTCAGATGGGCTCCTCCGCTGACTACGAGACACTGCTACTAGCCCAAAAGAATTTCCTGGGTTAGATGCAGTAAAAAAATGTTATTAGATACACAAGTGGTGTAGCTTGCTTCAGATGGGCTACTCCGCTGACAATGAGACACTGCTACTAGCCCAAAATGATTGGCTGGGTTAGATGCAGTAAAAAATTGTTATTAGATACACAGGCAGTGTAGCTTGCTTCACAGCTGGGCTACTACGCTGACTAGCAGACACTGAAGCTTTGGAGCAGACCTCTGATTCCCAGGCTATAGTATGAGTAAACAGCTCGGCAGACTCAGCCATCTGTGTTACCCCAAGCCATAGTGTATGTAGTTTCTTACGGTTAAAAGGGGGGGAGTGACCCGACCCACCTGGAATTGACGATGCCAACGTCATGTAAAACACAGCAAGGGGACTCCAAAAAGAGTCTCCATTTTTTCCAAAAATTGTGGCACAGACACCACTTAAGTGGCATCAATTGCCCCAGAGTTGCTTAAAATGGTTGGTGAGGTGATTTTCCAAAATCCTCAAGCTTTTAGTCTCCCCAGAATGACACAGGGGTAGAAAAGTCCTTGCGGATCCATGATTTGTTCATCTTTATGAATGTGAGTCTGTCAACATTCTCAGTGGACAGCTGCGTGGGCTTATCTGTCAGCACACCACCAGCAGCGCTGAACACACGTTCAGAGAGAACGCTGGCTGCGGGGCACGACAAGATCTCCAAGGCGTGAGTGGTGAGCTCAGGTCATTTTTCCAGATTGGAAGCCCAAAATGAGCAAGGGTCCAGTGACACAGTCATTGCTTCGATGTTCACTTGGAGATACTCCTGTACCATCCTCTCTAGGCGTTGACTATGTGTCAGACTTCTTGTCTCCTGTGGCCTTGCAAAGGATGGTCTAAAAAATTGGAGAAACGATTCCACAAAATTGCTGTTACCAGCAGATACGGTGTTACTGTTACGGTTTGAGTGATGAAGACTCGACAGTCCCACGGTTGGCAAGTTAGAACTGTGAGATTCACTACGTGCACCACTGGTGTTTTGTGGAAAAGCAGATGTAAGATTCTGTAACAGCCTCTGCTCTGCTGATACTCCTGCATGCGTGAATCCCTTTCTATGGCAGGAATTATTTTGGCAAATTTACTTTTGCACCGGGGATCTAAGAGTGTGGCAACCCAGTAGTCGGGATTACTTTGAATTCTGACAATCCGAGGGTCATGTTGCAGGTAGTGCAGCAAGAAGGCACTCATGTGTCTTGTGCATCCAGGAGGGCCAAGTCCTTGTTGTGTTGGTGGCGAGGTAAGAATCATGCTTCCTTCCTCTGCCCTCTCCCCCCAACCTCACACAACAGAAATGTGATCAAGGTCTCCCTCATCTGATGAGTCTTCCATGCCCATCGCCAGTTCGTCCGCCACTTCTTCCTCAGCTCATGCACCTTCCTCAACAGTTTGGCTGCACCATGCGCCCTCGTTAATCCTTCTCCCCCACCCTCCCATGCCTGCCGCCTTGGTGCTGCCGACCGTCTGGACCTTGGAGATGCTATCCCTTCCTCATACGACTCCTCCTGTACTTCCTCCCCCTCCTCTTGTCCCACCACCTGACTCTGAATACTGTTTAAAGTGTGCTCCAGCATGTAAATGACCGGAATAGTCATGCTGATAATGGCATCGTCAGCACTAAACATCTTCGTCGCCATTTCAAAACTGTACAGAAGGGTGCATAGGTCCCTGATCTGAGACCACTCCTGCAGGGTGATTTGCCCCACCTCTGGATCTCGTTGGCCCAGGCTATACGTCATAACGTATTGCACCAGGGCTCGTCGGTGCTGCCACAGTCGCTGCAACATGTGCAGAGTTGAATTCCACCGTGTCGGCATATCGCATTTCAGCCGGTGAACTGGCAGGCCCAACGACTTCTGTAGAGATGTAAGTCGTTGAGTTGCGGGATGCGAAAGGCAGAAGTGAGCACACAGCGACTGTGCCCTCTGCAGAAGGCCATCTAGTTCGGGATAGTGGGCTAAAAATTGCTGGACAACCAGGTTCAACACGTGAGCCATACAAGGCACGTGTGTGACATTGCCCCGGCGAAGGACCGCACCCAGGTTTGCAGCATTGTCGCACACGGCCTTCCCTGGCTGCAGGTTCAGTGGAGACAACCATTCATGAAACTCGGTCTCCAGAGCTGACCACAACTCCTCAGCTGTGTGACTCACATTTCCCAGACATTTCAAAGTAAACACCGCCTGATGCCGTTGAGCCCTGCTGCCAGCATAGTAAGGAGGTGTGCAGGATTCCTTCTGCGCAGTTAGAACGCGGGTGGCATTACCAGACAGGCTTTGGGTGTAGGTGGAGGACCGAGAGGAGGTTGAGGAGGCAGAAGCAGTGGAGGAACTTCTAGATAAAGAGGATTGACGCACAACTCGATTGACAGCCCCTTGTCCTGCTGTCACCATAGTTACCCAGTGCCCAGTCAGCGACATGTAACGCCCCTGTCCATGCCTACTCATCCAAGTGTCTGTGGTGAAATGCACCCTGTCACACACAGAGTTTCTCAAGGAAGCGGTGATGTTGTGTGCGACATGCTGGTGTAGCACAGGCTGAGCTTTCTTTGAGAAGTAGTGGCGACTGGGCATCTAGTACTGGGGCACTGCGACGGACATAAGGTCTCGAAAATCCTCTGTGTCCACCAGGCGGAAAGGCAGCATTTCTGTAGCCAACAGCTTGCAGATGGTAAAATTCAACCTCTTAGCTTTGTCATGGCTAGGAGGAAATGGTCTTTTACTTGTCCACATCTGAGGGACCGAGGGCTGGCTGTTGTGCTTAGACGGGGTTGAGTAGGGTGTCCTCGGCAAACTGCCGGTCTGTGAGGAAGATGCAGGTGGACATGTTATGTTGCCTTGATCCAAAGGTGGTGCTCTCGATGTCGGAGAGCGCTCAACACCAGCAGGTGTTTCTACTTCCAAATGAACTGACGACCTGCCAATCACACTGGCTGTTGCGGGTAAAGAGGTGGCAGGTCTGCGTCCAAAAACATGTGTGACTGCTGTCCCCCCAGTCACAGAGGATGAAGAGGCCGCGGATGCACAAGATGGGGCAGACGGTGGTTGGCCCGGCCCGCTAGGCCGCATTGTAGCACAGTGAGCTTCCCACTGCAACTTATGCTTCATATCCGTGTGACGGTTCATGCATGAAGTACTCAAACTATGGATTTTTTGGCCTCTACTTAGCTTTTGGTGACAAATGTTACAGATAACATGAGTTGGGTCATCCTTTGCGATCTCAAAAAATGCCCAGGCTATGCAAGGCTTAGAGCCCATGCGACCTGAAGAGTCACCACGACTTGTGGTCAGAGGCAGAGTTGTGGTTGAGGATGCAGTTGTTAACGTGCTTCCAGTACTCCGTCTCTGTCCAGGAAGGCGCAACCTAACCTCGTCATCACTAGCATCCTCCTCCACCTCCTCTGCTGACCTCATCGACGGGCTGACTGTGGGTTGACAGTAAGTGGGATCTCCAACCTCGTCATCATCACCCTGTGTGTTCTCACACTCGTCGTCCTCAGAGCCAACCTCTTTCTGCCCTGACCGAAAAGTCAAGTTGTCGCTCCAATCAGGTATCTGAGTCTCATCATCGTCATCCTCATTGTCTCCACCAACAGGAGTTACAGTTTGGGAACGAGGGTCTACATTATGGTCAGAACCTTCTGCGTCTGGTCCTGGATCCGACTCATAAACATTCTGGGCATCAGTGCTGATCATTTCCTCGTCTGGATTCACAGAAGCTCTGGAGCAGACCTCTGATTCCCAGGCTATAGTATGAGTAAACAGCTCTGCAGACTCAACCATCTGTGTTACCCCATACTCAGATGGGCAGCTGGAGACTTGGGAGCTGTGAGGAAGCAAGTGCGATTGGGGTGACACCTCTGAGGACTGGAGTATTTGTGATGTTGAAGTTGAGGTGGAGGAGAGCCCACTTGAAGGAGCACTTGATATCCGTTGAAGCACCTGCTGTTTTTGTGCCTCATCTGGAATTTGTAGCGATGGGCGTGTCCGTAAGAAAGGGATCATATCACATTGTCCACGAAAAGAAGTAGACATCTTAGTTTGGCTGGAAGATGGTCTTTCTTCTGCAGATGTTACTGTTGCTTTACCACCTACCCCACGGACACAACCTTTTTTTCCCTGTCCAACACGCCTATTCCCCTTTTCACCAGCAGCAGGCCTTTTGCCACTCATTTTGGTGGTTAACTAATTGGCAACTCTGTAGTTGTTTGCACAAAAAACGATGGATGGAAACCGAGCAGAGCTGAGTGGCCAAACTGTGGTACTAGCCCAAAAGGATTGGCTGGGTTAGATGCAGTAAAACAATTTTATTAGATATACAGGCAGTGTAGCTTGCTTCACAGCTGGGCTACTCCAATGACTACGAGACACTGCTACTAGGCCCAAAAGGATTTCCTGGGATAGATGCAGTAAAAAATTAGAATTAGATACACAGGCAGTGTAGCTTCCTTCACAGCTGGGCTACTCCAATGAATATGAGACACTGCTACTAAGCCCAAAAGGATTTCCTGGGTTAGATGCAGTAAAAAATTAGAATTAGATACACAGGTGGTGCAGCTTGCTTCAGATGGGCTACTCCACTGACTACCAGACACTGCTACTAGGCCCAAAAGGATTTCCTGGGTTAGATGCAGTAAAAAAAATAGAATTAGATACACAGGCGGTGTAGCTTCCTTCACAGGTGGGCTACTCCGCTGATTAGCAGACACTGCTACTAGGCCCAAAAAGATTTCCTGGGTTAGATGCAGTAAAAAATCAGCATTAGATACACAGGCGGTGTAGCTTCCTTCACAGGTGGGCTACTCCGCTGACTACCAAACACTGCTACTATGCCCAAAAGGATTTAGTGGGTTAGATGCAGTAAAAAAAAATTATTAGATACACAGGTGGTGTAGCTTGCTTCAGATAGGCTACTCCACTGACTACCAGACAATGCTACTATGCCCAAAAGGATTTCCTGGCTTAGATGCAGTAAAAAATTGGTATTAGATACACAGGTGGCGTAGCTTGCAACACAGATAGGCTACTCCAATGACTAACAGACACTGCTACAGGCCCAAAAGGATTGGCTGAGCTACATTTAGCCAAATGCTGTGAAAAACACTTATACAGCACTGGCACAGACCTGCCTGGCAAAAAGTGCTATGAACTGCTGTAAGCTAGCCCTCAAAAGGGCTGCAATTAGAACTAGTCCCTACTCCCTAAACCTATCTCTGGAAATTCGCTCAGTTATACTGTATAGCGCCCACAGCAGCAGCGGTGCCGTCTAACACTCAGCTGCAGCAGTGAGAAAATGGTGGCAACGGGGAAAATGGCTGGGTCTTATAGGGCAAGGACATGTGACATACACTGCCAATGACACATGCCCTTGCTTGTGTGAAAAAAAAGCACTTCGCTGCGTGTGTGCGCTGCTGATAGGCCGACAGACTGCACCGCCCCACTGTAAATGCGGGAAAGAAAAAAAAAATGGAGATCGGCATTATTTCTGCAGAGATCCATCCCCTGCCCCTCCCCCCGCCCACTGTACACTGAAACTGTCTATTAACGTTGATTAACAGTATTACTGTGAAAAAATCCAGTTACGCTTTTGGTGCACGAACAGTTATCGAACATAACCTCGAACAGTCAAATTTTTTGCAAATCGTTTGAGTTCGTCGAACGGCTCGAACAACGCCCAAAACAGCTCGAATTTGAGATTGGCGAACAGTTCGAGTCGAACACCGCTCATCTCTAGTTAGGATACAGTAGGTGAGGGTACAGCTGGTCGTGCAGCGGTATGGTGGAGCATGGGTTACTGCAGATTGTACCCTTGGCAGAAGAAGTGGGTCTTCAGGTTCCTTTTGAAGGTTTCCACAGTAGCTGAGAGTCTGATGTGTTGGGGTACCAAGTTACACAATAGGGGAGATGCATGGGACAAATCTTGTATGCGATTGTGGCAAGAAGAGATAAGAGGGAAATAGAGAAGGAGATCTTGGAAGGATGGAAGGTTGCACAGAGGTGATGATCCTGATGAGACTCAGATACTTGAGGCGCACGCGAACTGTACTGTGCTGTCAGGGCAGGAAGAGGAGGAAGGTGACACTCAGGGCAAGGAGTGGGAGAACAGAGAGGATGGAGAACCAAACTAATAGACAAAGGTTGGAGAATTAAACTACTAAACAGCTATGGTTGGAGAACAAAACAAATACACACCAGAACATGGAGAACTAAACTAATAGACAACAGGGGTTAGAAAATTAAACTACTAAACAGCTAGGATTGGAGAATAAAACTACTACACACCAGGTGATGGAGAACTAAATCACTAAATACCAAGGTGTCACTAGACAGCAAGTGTTGGAATCCCCAAGGGTTGCGGGACAACCTCTGTATCTAACACTTCCTCCAGTGCTTCTGCCTCCTCCACCTCCTCTAGGGCCTCCACCTTTGCCCTCAATCTCTGCCTTAATGAGACACACGTTCCAACAGTGCAGATATAACCCCCCCCCCACCTCCGTACTGCGCAGCCAGGGCTCAATGCAATCAGGCAGTGTTTCAATTAATTTGCCTTGGATATCGCAGTCAAACTGATCAAGAGTTGTGGACAGTGTAGTACGACGGTGTTCACACTGTGAAGTAATGAGGCAGTGACCCAAGCAAAGTTTAACTTAAATGTCTTTATTTGCAAAAACTTACAACTTAAATGAAAATGATGTCCTCCGGACCGCAGCTGGGTGGTCCAAACAGTCCGTGTAAACTGGTTGCTGTTTTGCTCAGAGGTGCATCCGTTACGTTGTCTTCACAGGTCTGTGTTATGCCTTCACACAAGCTCGCGGTGCACAGAGCCTTATGCTTGCAGCTAGCAAACAAGCCACTGACACACCCAAACCTTTGCTGAGGTTTAAATGTGAATCCCAAACATGAACCAGTTGTAAGACACGGGCTAGAGGGAGTGACCCGCCTCACTAACATCCTGTAGATCAGAGGTCCCCAACCTTTTTTGCACCAGGGACCGGCTTTAAGCAAGACCAGTTTTCCACGGCCCGGTGGGGGTGGGGGCGGGGCTTTGGTCATATGGGGGTGGGGTTATGGAAGGGTGGAGCTGTATGGGGAGGATGCTGGCGGGACCTCGGTGTACAGCGCTGCTAAGTAGCAGCATTGTACATTGAGCGTCAGTGTATACAGCGCTGCTGCTTAGCAGTGCTACACACTGAACACCGGTACCGGGAGCCGCGTCACTGAAGCCAGTCTGCTGCCCCAGCACGCACCACATAACATGTTCTGCCGGGGGCGTGTCAGTGAGGAAAGCCTGCCGCCCCACCCCGTCAGGAACACACCATGCTGTGCAGGAGGGCCGCGTCACTAAGACCCGCCCGACGCCCCACCCCGTCAGGAACACACCATGCTGTGCAGGAGGGCCGCGTCACTAAGACCCGCCCGACGCCCCACCCCGTCAGGAACACACCATGCTGTGCAGGAGGGCCGCGTCACTAAGACCCGCCCGACGCCCCACCCCGTCCTGCATAATGTTCTCTGCTGTCAGCGGCGCCGCGGACCGGCTGAAAAACCCCAACGGCCCGGTCCTGGTCCGCGGACCGGCGGTTGGGGACCTCTGCTGTAGATCACTCAAAAAATAAAAGCCCAGGTCAGGTTTTCTTAAATCCGACTTGGCCAAATAACTTGACCAAGTCCAAACTTTTACTTTTATTTTTCACTGCAAGCACAGCTGTTTCTCTGATTGCAATGCACTCCAGCGGGTTCAATATGCCTCTATGCACATCCTGGGGGATACATACCGTCCCTCGCATGTGATCCCCCTCACTGCCTCACAACTAGTGTTGAGCCACCCCCATAGTGTTCAGGTTCGGTTCTGTTCATCGAACACCGGCATGTTCGTCGAACGGTTCGTCGAACACGGTCGAACAGCGTCGAACACGGTTTTAAACCAATGGCAGGCAAACAAAAACACATAGTGTCCAAAAGCTGAAAAACTGCTCAGAATAGAATAGAATAGAGCATTAGTGTTTTCATGCACCATCTCTTTAAAGAAGCCGGCCGGCAATTCAGCATCGGTACCCGACAATTTGGAGCAGAAAGAATAGAGCATCACACTTAGATTAGATAGATAGAAACATGTCAGTCACATATATAAGAAGTACAGTGACAGTGTTGGTTAGTGTTCTTGTCATTTAGTGTTAAAATAAAGGATTTATTAAAAAAAAAATGGCGTGGGGTTCCCCGTAATTTTAGTCTCTAGCGGAGGTTAAGCAGACAGCTGAGCCAGCCTGGGAAGGGGGTAATACCCACGGAACTTCCCAGGCTACTAATATCAGCCCCCAGCAGAATTCCTAGCCTTTACTAGCTATTAAAATGGGGGACCCAAAAAAAAATGATGTGGGGTCCCCCCTATTTTAATAGCTAGCAAAGGCTAGGCAGACAACTGGGGGCTGATATTAATAGCCCAGGAAGGGTGCCATGAATATTGGCCCCCTCCCAGGCTAGAAACACCAGCCGTCAGCCGCCCTAGAAATGGCGCATCCATAGGATGCGCCAATTCTGGCACTTAGCCTCACTCTTCCCACTGCCCTGTAGCGGTGGCAGTGGGGTAATAGGGCTGGGGTTGATGTCAGCTTATAATGCCAGTTGACATCAAGCCCAGGTTAGTAATGGAGAGGCGTCTATAAGACACCCCCATTACTAACCCCATAGTCAAAGTTAAAAAAAAAACCACAAACACCCAGAATAAAGTCCTTTAATTGAAATAAACACACAATTCTTTAATGTTCTAAATTAAACTCTACTCACCGTCACGCCCATTACAGCTGAAGTCAACGATCTTCTGCAATAAAAGTAAAATAATAAACCAACCTCATCCTTACCTTTCCATGGTTCTCAGGACACCTTCAGCTCTGCTACATTGACATGACAGGCTGGATCGCAGCAGAAAGCTGCCATCCAGCTTGCCATGAAGCAGACACTGAGAAGCGCAGGCATGCTTGCGCTCCTCAGTGTCTCGCTGTGACGGCATCCAGATGAGCCGAGTTCATGTCCAATGAACTCATTTCACCTCATGCACGTCACTGACAGCGTGAGAGAATTCTCCTGCGCATGCGGTGCCGGCAAATGACGTCACCGCTTGAGCAGGAGAATTTTCCCACGCTTGGACGGCATTGAGATGGCAGGCTGGATGGTAGCAGAACGCTGCCATCCAGCTTGCCATCCTTCAGAGACACGGCGGAGCGCAGGCAATATCTCTGAAGGATGACAAGCTGGATGGCAGCGTTCTGCTACCATCCAGCCTGCCATCTCAATGCTGTCCCAGCGTGGGAAAATTCTCCTGCTCATTCTCCCGCTGATGAATTGCCGGCTTTTCATGTTTCACTGTGAGCACTGTGCCCATCGATTTGGGCAATTACTGTAATGCCACAACCACCATGGCTGTGACATTACAGTGAGTGGCAGACAATCCCTGCATGATTGGTGCACGAAATAGCGCCAAACATGCATGACGCTTTTGGTGCACGAACAGTTATCGAACGTAACCTCGAACAGCCAAATTTTTTGCAAATCGTTCGTGTTCATCAAACGACTCGAACACTGCCCAAAACAGCTCAAATTTGAGATTGGCAAACAGTTCTAGTCGAACACCGCTCATCTCTACTCACAACAGCTATCCATGCTGAGTTTGAGCAATGGCTGTCTCCACTGAACCTGGAGCAAGGGAAGGCTGTGTGCAATAATGGTGCAAACATGGTGGCGGCCCTACGCAAGCGCAACCTCATATACATGCCTTGCATGGCTCACATCCTCAACCTGATGATACAGCAATTTCTCTGTCACTGTCCCAGACTGGATGCGCTGCTGCAGAAACCATGGTCTCTGTGTGCTCACTTAAAACTATAAAAGCACAGCAGGATCTTTAATATAAAAACCAGACTTGCCAATGTAACCTCTTAATCCTTACAAGCTTCAACACAATGTTCACAAGATAGACAGCAGAGGTGGTCGGTCTCCTAGACAACAAGCTAACTCCTTCATGATAATACAGGCCACCATCTCCTTAGCTTGCTGGTTGTCACAAATAATTTGGAGATTTGTGGCAGCTCTGGCTATGCTGTAATTTAAATGTAGTTTTTTCCTTTTAGTCCAGCAAGGTTTAATGTCAGTCTCTTGCTGGCAGCTGTTTGTTAGTGGTCAGCTGATGTTTGTTGGTGCCACTTCTACCTCCCTTTAAATAGCCACATGATCCATCAGCTGACCGCGTGTTATAGTTCATTCTATGCTGACCTCTTTGAAGAAGTCAGTCTCTGGAGAAGCTGTGGTGTTTGTTGCTATTGCAGTGATGGAGTGGTGGAGTTCTCAAAGTTTTGGAGGATGGCACAGATGTCAGACATCCATGCCCACTCATGAGCTCTTATGTGCAGAGACAGATCTGAATTCCAGTGGGCATGTTGAAGCTAGTACTCAACAACTGCCCTCTGCTGCTCACAAATCCTTCCCTCTGCTGCTCACAAATCCTTCCCAACATCTGCAACGTTGATTTCCAATGTGTGGTGACATCGCACACCAGTCGGTAAGCTGTAAGTGCTGCTGAACCACTGTGAAGGTGGTGGAAGCTGTAGCTGACTTTCTGAAATGAGCACACATGTGGTGCACTTTCACAAGCAGCTCTGGCAGATCTGGTTAGGTTTTGATAAACTGCTGAACCACTAAGTTGAGCACATTTAGTGCTCACTCATCGCTAATGTGTACCCCTGTATGGAGAACAATATCAGCATCAAAGAATTGAAAAATGAAATGTAGCCTGCTTTATATATCAAGGTAGTAAGAAAACCAATTTCGATTTTATCATGTGTACCCCTGTGTGGAGAAACATATCTCCACCAAAGAATTTAAAGATGAAATGTAGCCTGCTTTATATACCACGGTAGTAAGAAAACCAATTTTGATTTTATCATGTGTATCCCTGTGAGACCAATATCTGCACCAAGGAATTTAAAGATGAAATGTAGCCTGCTTTATATACTGTACCAAGGTAGTAAGAAAACCAATTTAGATTTTACCATGTGTACCCCTGTGTGGAGAAAAATATCTGCACCAAAGAATTAATTTCACTAGAGTATAACTATTATAATAAGGGAAAAATGCAAAGTACTACATCTGGGCAATAAAAATGAAAAAAGCATATACAGAATGGGAGGAATAGAGCTAAGCAACAGTACATGTGAAAAAGACTTAGGTATACTAATAGATCATAGACTGAACATGAGTCAACAGTGTGATGCAGCAGCAAAAAAAGGCAAATACAATTCTGGGATGTATTAACAGAAGCATACAGTCTAGATCACGTGAAGTCATTATCGGTCTTTACTCCTCTTTGGTCAGACCTCATCTGGAATACTGTGTACAGTTTTGGGCACCACATTTTAAAAAAGACATAGACAAACTGGAGCAAGTTCAGAGAAGAGCGACCAGAATGGTGACTGGTCTGCAAACCATGTCCTATGAGGAACGGTTGCAGGATTTGGGAATGTTTAGCTTGCAAAAAAGAAGACTGAGAGGAGACTTAATAGCTGTCTACAAATATGTCAAAGGCTGTCACATTGTAGAAGGATCATCTTTATTCTCATTTGCACAAGGAAAGACTAGAAGCAATGGGATGAAATTAAATGGGAGGAGACACAGATTAGATATTAGAAAAAACTTTTTGACAGTTAGGGTGATTAATGAGTGGAACAGGCTGCCACGAGAGGTGGTGAGTTCCCCTTCAATGGACGTCTTCAAACAGAGGCTGGACAGACATCTGTCTGAGATGATCTAGTGAATCCTGCTTTGAGCAGGGGGTTGGACCAGATGACCCAGGAGGTCCCTTCCAACTCTACCATTCTATGATTCTATGATTCTATGATTCTATAATGTTCCACTATAGCCAACCCAGCAGAAGGAGACCTAACCAGGAGTACTTACATTTCAAAAAATGAGTGTTAACATCTGCAGCAGTAACAGTAGGCACAGAAGCATAAACATTACATAGACTGCAATTACGGGAGATCAGTGCAGCACACTAAAAACTACATCATCGCCTAGTCTGTACAGTCTGTCATTTGGGTGCAAAAGTCCTTGGAGATCCATGACTATTTCTTCTTGATGAAAGATAGGCGGTCTACACTTTCAGTGGACAATCGGCTGTGCTTATCTATCAGAACACCACCAGCAGCGCTGAAGACACGTTCTGAGAGAAGGCTGGCTGCCGGGCATGATAAAACCTCCAAGGCGTGGCAGGCTAGCTCAGGCCACTCAACCATTTTTGAAGACCAAAATTTCAAAGGGTCCAAACCCTCCCTGATGGTATTGATATTGAGTTCTAGATACTCCTGCACCATCCTCTATAATTGTTTACCACGTGTCAGACTTGTACTCTGTTGTGCTGGTGCACGAGCTGGTCTAAAAAATGTCTGAAAGGACTCACAGAAATTGCTTCTGCCACTTAGACTGCTGCTGATGATAATGTTTTGGTGTTGACAAATTGATGTGCCGGAGGTTGGAAGTGTAGAGCTGCGATGCACACTGTATGGCTCTCTACTGACTTGGGGAAAAACCTCTCTTAAGGTTGTGTAAAAGCGTGTTTCGATACTCCAGCATTCACGGGTCACTTTCCAGGGTGGGAAGCATCTGGCAAAATTTACTCTTGTAATGTGGATCTAACAGTGGCAAACCAGAAGTCAGCACTATTTCGAATCATAACTACACGGGGATCATGTTGCAGATAGTGCAGCAAAAAGGCACTCATATGTCAGGCTCTTCCATGAGGTCCAAGCCCATACTGTGTTGGTGGCTGGGTAACTGATGCTTGTTTCCTCCATCCCTTCCCGCCAAACACGAACAACAGAGAGAGGTTGATTATCCTCTTCATCTCCTGACAGTTGCTTGTCCATCACCTCTTCCTCCTCCATTTGTTCCTTGGCTCTTGCACCTTCACTGTTTGTCTGGTATCACCAGCCCCCCTCGATCGCAGAAATCCACCCTTTCTTGGCACCCTGAGATGTCTCCTACTTTATCACGTTAGTAAGAGAAGTATTTTTGTAGTGTGGATGAGGCCTTTATAACATAGAAGATATGCTCCAAACAATTTCAAAACTCAGATCTAGCCTGGTGTATCACGTTTGTCACAGAAATGTTTTATTTTTTTCACTCTGCATACAGCTGAATTTCACCCTCACAAAATGACAAGGTGGGTTACTATTGCTTGCTGTAGCACTTTAGCAACTGAAAAAAATAGGTTTTTGAACTCTGCAGGAGCTCTACATACAGCTGAATTTTAACCCCACAAAATGACAAAGTGGGCTACTATGGCTTGCTGTTGCACGTTAGCAACTGGAAAAAATAGATTTTTAAAGGTGTACTCGTGCATGGAGCACAATAGAAGCAGTGTACAACAGACTTCTGTGACATGTGCCTTACTGTCTTTGTGTAATGGCACAAGAAAAAAAAAATCTGCTGGAAGGTCGATTTCACAGCCACACGAGACACTAGCTACCTAAACTATCTGACTTAGAAGCAACCGCCGATCCAACTAGCTAAAATCTCTCAGTATGCAGGAGCACTGTCAGCAGCCTCTGTGACCTGTTATAATCACAAAATGGCACTAACACAACATGTCTGCTATTTATATAGAGAGGGACATGTGATTTTAGCAGCCAATGTCACAAGCCCTTGTGTCTGGACAGTGTGGATGCTTCCTGCGCCTTGATTGGCCAGCACACATAAAGTTAGAAAAAAAAGACTGTAAGCTTGCGAGCAGGGCCCTCACTCCTTTTGATATGAGTTATCCTTATTCTGTAAAGTCTGTATTGTCTGTATAAGTCCCCCCTAAAATTGTAAAGTGCTGTGGAATATGTTGGCGCTATAAAAATAAAAATTATTATTATACTATCATACACCACCACTATCCTAGCCAAAGTGTTAAAAATACTTTAGTTGCAACGCAATAATTTCCAGCACTTTTACCGAATTTTACCGATTTCAGCAGATTTTAAGAAAAAATGCTCTGATTTCCGATTACAAATCCGAATGTGCCACATTCATCCCGAATTTGAAATTTGCGATTGTTTTTCGAACATATTCGGTCATCACTATCAAGGAGCCATCTTTCTTTTTAACTGTTGGCAGCAGATCATTCAGGATACTCTCAAAGCGTGTTGACAACAGAACAAAGCTTTAATTAGCTATAAACAGGTACAGATATGATAGGCTTTGTGGAATCAGGAATATACATAACTTAAGTGTCTCTGTGCAGCATCAGCAGGCTGCTTCTCCTCTCATGCACAGACACAGGCAACTGGATACAGTCACATGGTCTTTTCTGTGTGTGAGCCTCTGGGAGTTTTTTTTGTTTTTTTTTAACTTTATAGACAATACACAAACCTAGCAATAGAACACTTACATACACAGGAATGGAGTTGTTGCACTAAACATATTCCAACACCCCCACTCAACAACTACTTATCCTGTTAGTCCCATTGCGGTTCTGAAGTCCTCAAACTTGGCTCTTGGCAATGGTTTTGTCATACCATCAGCTAACATCTTGTCAGACTCGCAATAAACAAACTCTAGTACACCACGTTCTACAAAGTCACGTAAGTGGTGATGTTTAACATCGATGTGTTTAGTCCTTGCACTAATCTTCTCACTGCTGGCAAGTTTAATACATCCTTAGTTGTCCTCATAGATAGCTGTTGGTTGAGCTAGTGGCTTGCCGAAATCTTCTAAAAGTTGTTTCAACCAAATAACTTCTTGACTTGCATAAGCAGCTGACACATATTCTGATTCTGTAGAAGACAATGCGACAATGCGACTGACATTTGTTTTCTGCTGGACCAAGAAATTTAATTTTCTCCTAACTTGAACAAGTAACCACTTGTTGATTTCCGATCACTTATATCTCCAGCCCAATCTGCATCCACATAACCTCTGAGAGTGAGATCTCCTGATGCAGATATCTTAAGATTTAGCCTTTGAGTTTCTTAAGATATTGTAGAATTCTCTTAGTTGCGTTCCAGTCTCTTTGGCGTGGCTTGCTTCCATAGAGAATTGCAACTGCAGCTGTAATATCTGGACGAGTTGTGGTTGCTATATACAGAAGCGCCCCCACAGCTTGTCTGTAACTCTCATTGGTGGGTAGCAGATCTTCTTCTCCTTCCAACTTTAAGTAGGATGGATCCATTGGTGTTGACGCACCTTTGGCTTCTGACAGTGCAAATTGGTTCAGGATTGCGGAAATTTTAGAACTTTGATTGAGAAGAAAACTCCCATCTTCCTCTCTCTGGATTTGGATTCCCAAATAATACGTCACATTTCCAAGGTCCTTGGTCTGAAAGTGCTGCTTGAGAATTTCACATAGCTTTGTAATTTCCTTTTCATCTCGATGAGACATGATTACATTGTCTACATATAGGAGAACATATATCCACTCCTTTGCTACAATTTTTGTATACAAACATGGATCAGCTTGAGACCCTTAATATCCTTCAACCATCAAAACTTTGTTCATTTTTGAGTTCCATGCTCTTGCCGACTGCTTAAGTCCATAGAGAGATTTTTGCATTCTACAAACAAGGTGCTCTTCACCCTTTTTAATATATCCCTCGGGTTAGCTCATGTACAACTCTTCTTCAATATCACCATGTAGGAAGGCTGTTTTGATGTCAAAATGTCTCACTGTCATCTGTTCAACTGCAGCTATGGACATTAAAGTTCTGAATGTAGTTTGCTTCGCAACTGGAGAAAATGTAGCATCATAATCTTCACCATACTTTTGCGAGTACCCTTTAGCCACCAATCTTGCCTTAAATCGGTGAACTTTACCTTCTGAGTCATATTTCTTTTTGAAGACCCACTTACATCCGAGAGCTCTTTTTCCTTGTGGTGGCTCCGTAAGCTCCCATGTCTGGAGTTGGTGAAGGAACTCCATCTCTTCATTAGGGGCATTTATCCACTTCTGCTTCTTGTGGACAGGCAGTTTTTGCATCTCTTGTCATGACTGTGGTTCTGGCTCAGGAAGTGTTCTGACCATATAAGAAAGACGTCTAGCTGGGATACCTTTGTTTGATCTTTCTGATCTCCTGACTGGAGGTTGACTTGGTTCTTCTGTTTCTTTCTTGCTGGCTTCAGAGCTTATCCAGACTGGGTTTGGTGATTGAGATTCTTGTTCTTGTTTCTTGGCTTGAATGACTGGTGTAACTTCATGGAATTTGAGCGAAACTGAGTTTTCATCAATCACTACATCTCTGCTGATTGTTACTGTGTTAGTCTCTGGGTGCAAGTTTCTGTATCCCGTTTGAGTTTCGCTATAGCCCACCAGGACTCCTTTCTTTGCATGTGATTCCACTTAGAACATTTTTCTTTGGGAACATACACAAACATTTTGCTTCCAAATATCCTTAGGTGCTTCAGATTAGGCTTCTCACAGTTCCATAGCTCATATGGAGTTTTATTTGTGGCTTTACCTGGCAGTCTGTTTTGAAGATAGCAAGCTGTCGTGATGGCTTCTCCCCAATACGTTGTAGGTAGATTCACATCAAACAACATACTTCTTCCACTTTCACAGAGAGTGCGGTTCTTTCTCTCTGCAATGCCATTCTGTTCTGGGTTGTATGGGATGGTAGTCTGGAACACGATTCCATTCTTTTTCAAAATGGCTTGCACCTTACCACTTGTATATTCAGTCCCATTATCTGCACGCAGGGCTTTTGGCATTCTTCCAAATTTGTTAAATACTACGGCAAGATATTTCTGTGGAACTTCATCCTTACTGTGAAGCAGGTAGGCGACTGTATACCTGGAGTAGTCATCAATAAATGTGAGAAAATATCTCTTCTTGCTTGGAGTTTGAACATTCATTGGACCGCAAACATCTGTGTGTATCAAATCCAGTGGCTGTGCAGATCTAGTGGTGCTTACTTTAGGAAAGGATTTTCTGGACATTTTCTCTTTAAGACAGCTAGTGCACTTCATCATTTGACTACATTGCTTGATTTCCACACCATTTGCAAGTTGACCTAGCTTCTTTATTGCTTCTGGGTTTCTGTGCCCAAGACGTCTTTGCTATATATGGATACAGTTTTTATGCAGATCTTGTCTAGCACTGTACACTTTTTCTTTGCATTTTAGCTGATAAATTTAATTTTGGATTTTTCCTTCTGCAAGAGTGTGACCCTTCTTTGATATAATGCAGCTGTTGTCTTTAAAAGTAACTACATTCCCTTTTCGCGTAAGCTTCTTAACTGACAGAAGATTGCTTTCAAGACCGCGAAGATAGAGAACATCCTTTACTGGAATCTTTCTGCTTTGTGATGAGGAAACTGGACAGTGGAGGTAGCCGTCTCCTACTCCTTCTGAAGTCATATATTGACCATTAGCTAAGATGACCTTTTCTGACTTGCTTTCATCAAGGTCAGTGAAGAAATCCTTGTTATTCGTCATATGGCTGCTAGCACCAGAGTCTATACACCACATATGCTTTGTAGATGAGCCTGTACTGGTATTAAATGCAGTTTCAACACATGCAGACTTTTCCTCTACAGCTGATTTCACCTTTTGATCACTGTTCTGCTTTTTAAGCTGACTCATTCTTGCTTTCCAAATTCTGCAGTCTGCTTTAAGGTGGCCAGGCTTCCTACAGACAAAACATTTACGAGTTTCCCTTAGATTGCTCTTATTTATAGTAAAGTCCTGTGTATTTAATGCTGTTTCTGCTCTAGATTCATTACTGCTGCTTACATTGTGTGTTTTTCGCTTGAATTCATCTACAAGCTTGCCTTTGACATATTCTAGTGTGAGCTCATCATCTGGCCGTGCATCTAGTGCAGTGACAAGTGTGTCATTACTTTCTGGAAGACCACGTAATAGTAGTGCAGCAACATGAAAGTCTTTAATTTCTTCTCCAATGAGACGCTCCACAATCTCTAGGGTGTTTCTTATATAGTCCTGCAAATTCTGCCCATCACTTAGCTTAGACTGATACAGTTTTCTCATGAGATAAAGCTTATTGCTGATATTTGATCTCTCATGCACTTTCTGTAATTCATCCCACATCTCTTTTGCAGTTGCACATTTGCATATATGCACAATCTGATCATCTGAGGGAGATTGAGTGCTTTGTGCTTTCTGATCCTTCTCTAGCCAGTCATCTGGTAATGGATGAGGCACTTGTTCCTGCGTATATTTTCACGTACCTTCTCTTACAGGGCCGGCTCCAGGTTTTTCTGGACCCCGGGCGAAAGAGTCTCTGTGGCCCCTTTAACACATACCACGATTCATGATGCACAGATACCGCAGAGAAATATAGGTATAGTACAATGCAAAGATTTCACTTCTTACATTACATGAGTGATATCTATTGTAAATTCAACACTAGCTCAGAAATCGGCGAATCGCTCCACACAGTATACTGGCCCCCATAAAATGCTCCATACAGAATAGTGGCCCCTATATAATGCTCCATACAGAATACTGCCCCCCATATAACGCTCCGTACAGGATACTGACCCCCATATAACGCTCCGTACAGGATACTGGTCCCCTTATAACGCTCCATACAGGATACTGGCCCACATCTAATGCTCCATGCAGGCTGTTCTCCCCACATAATGCCCGATGCAGGCTGTTCCCCCCTTATAATGCCCCATGCAGGATGTCACCCCTCATATAATGCCCCATGCAGGATGTCACTTCTCCCCCCCATATAATGCCCCATGCAGGATGTCCCTTTCCCCCCCATATAGTGCCCATGCAGGATGTCCCTTTCCCCCCATATAATGCCCCATGCAGGATGTCCCTCCCCCCCATATAATGCCCCATACTGGATGTCCCTTTCCCCCCCCATATAATGCCCCATGCAGGATATCACCCCCCTCTCTTTAAAATGCCACATGAAGGATGTCACCCCCATATAATGCCCCATGCAGGATGTCACCCCCCATATAATGCCCCATGCAGGATGTCACCCCCCATATAAAGCTCCATGCAGGATGTTACCCCCATATAATGCCCCATGCAGGATGTTACCCCCTCATATAATGACCCATGCCTCCATACATTAAAAAAAAAAAAAATCAAATACTCACCTCACCTGCTGCCGCTACGTCTTCCTGCTCTGCGCTGCCTGTGATGGCTCAGGGAAGGGCACGGTGGAAAGACATCACCACACCCTCTGACCTGAGACGTCACAGGGAGCGCACAGCAGGAAGACAGCTGATCTGCGGAGGCACGGGGAGAGGTAAGTATCCGACTACCGGGGCCCTGAGCAAGCGGGGGGGGGGGAGGGCGAGCGCTGGCACCACTCTCCTCCGCCCATAGCCCGGCGGGGTGTCCGACCGCTAAAGGGCCCCCCCACCTGCTCAGGGCCTCGGCACTTGCCTGGGTGCGCCGGGTGCTGATGCCAGCCCTGTTCTCTTATGAGCAGCGTTTTTACCTTAAATTTCCAAGATTGATAATTCTGATTGGTGAGACTTTGCACTGAGAACTTGCAGTGATCCCTGTTTGTGGACATCTTCTCTGTTGCTCTGTGCTGCTTTTGCTTTGGACTTCTGTTACTGTATTACTCTTCTGTGTCACTCCTGGGGTTCTGTGCTACACTGGAGTTCTGTGTCACGCTGGGCCCATAACCTGCTGGCAGCGGATCATTCAGGATACTCTCAAAGCGTGTTGACAACAGAACAAAGCTTTAATTAGCCATAAACAGGTACAGATATGATAGGTTTTGTGGAATCAGGAATATACATATCTTAAGTGTCTCTGTGCAGCAGCAGCAGGCTGCTTCTCATCTCATGCACAGACACAGGAAACTGAACACAGTCACATGGTCTTTTCTGTGTCTGAGCCTCTGGGAGTTTTTTTTAAACTTTATAGACAATACACAAACCTAGCAATAGAACACTTACATACACGGAATTGAGTTTTTGCACTAAACATATTTCAACATTAACAAAAAATAAACCGTTTAGTTAAATTTTCATCGATGTATTCCTTGAGTGTTTTTAATTCCTGCTCGACCAGTGCTTCCAATGGATATCGCTGCTCCAGGCAATAGATCAATTGGACAATCATATGGCCAATGAGGAGGGAGTTTGTCAGCATTTTTCTTGTCACATACATCAAATTCCTTATACATAGATGGTAGTTTAGAAGACTGTTCAGGATCCTCTCCAACCTCTTCATTTGGTGAAGCCTGTGGGAAGTGTACAGTAGATGGAAAATACACTTCTTTGGTTTCCCAATTGATTGTGGGATTTTGAGTCTGGAGCCCTGGCAACCCCAAGATTATTGGGAAATGTGGAGATGAGATTAGTAAGAAGGATAAGACCTCATGGTGATAATGTGCCATAATTATCTCTAAGGGTTCAGTCTCTTGATGCACTAGTCCCAATTTAGTGGAGATCCATCAACAGTTTCCATGATAGTAGATGAAAGTCTGCTTTGAATTTTTACCCCATGTTCCTTTGCGAAAAAGATGGTCATAAAATTTCCATGTGCTCCTGAATCAACCATGGCAGATGTGGGAATCCATTGAGAATCAACTTGAAACTTGATAGAAAGGAAGCAATGAGAGTCCTTGTTTTCTTTTTTAATGTAGAGTGCAGTAGAAGAAATTGAATGTATGCCAGCATTCACTGGAGGCGCTGGTTCAGACAAGAGTGATTCTTCATCGAAAAAGTTGGGATCCACTACCACTGCCACTGTTTTACGTAGTCGAGAGGGACAATTGATGAGAATGTGGTCAGTCTTTCCACAATAAAAACACTGATTTTCCCGAAGTCTCCGTTCTTTTGTTCTTTTCTCTCAGCACTTTCACATTTTAACAGGCTGTCGACCTGCATGGATTCAACTTCAGATATGTGAGAACTCATTACCACCTCAAAGTCTCTGGGACTGGTGGTTGAAGCAGGTGGATAACGGATACTGTTGCGGGACCAGTTTGAATTCCACTTTTACAATCTTTTCTCTGATAATCGGTTGTTTATACGAATACAATGGAGAATGAAGTCATCAAAATTTGTGGCCTGGGCTAGTTCATCTTTGTGTGCGCTGGCTAGTCCGTTCTTAAAAAGATAATTTTGCAGCATTATTCTATTCGGTATCAATCACCCACCGTCTGAATTCTGTGGTGAATTTTGCAATAGAGACCTTACCCTGATGACGTAGAACCATCAGTGTAGCTGAAGCTGTTGGACAACGATTAGGGTCATCAAACACCTTGCTTATGGCTGCTAGTGAAGCCTCCAGATCATTAAGTCGATCATCATGAGTTTCAATAAGGAGGCTGGCCCAAGCTAATGCTTTATGTGTCAGTAGCATAATGATATACAACAATTTTTGATCTGTAAGTATGGAAGTGAGCAGGGTGTGCACCAAAGTACAATCTGCACTGGTTGATGAATCCACAAAATTTGTCATGGTCTCCGCCAAACCTGAAAGGTGGGAGTGGAAGGCTGGGTGGAGAGGCCGGAGAAATATGTTGATTTTACAATTGAAGGATCTGCAGTGCAATCTTATTACTTAAATCTTGCACAATATTCTGTAGATCCTGTGTAGCTTGTCCAAAAACGTGAACATTATGAGATGTCTAAGTTTCAAATATGTATTTTGTTTTTAGTGTTTGCATATCTGCATAAATGTTGGTAAGGAAACAGTTCATCTTATTTAAACAAACCTCCAAATTTTTCTCGGCGGCATCCATGATGAAGGCTTGAGTGTCCTGTTATGATACTGGCGTAGTACTGCTGGAAAGCAATGGCCGAAGGAGCACAAGCAGGAACAGCAAGCGGCAGTAGAAGTTCTTGGATAAAGCAAAGGAGTTGTAGGAAATAATCCGTAGATGAAAAAGAACAGTCTGGATAAGAATTTTCAGGATTTGGAGACTGAAACTAGGCTAAAAGCTAGACACAATACTCAAGCAATGAATGAGAGATCCATGTAGCTTTAAGTAGGCCCAAACAGGAAACAAGATGGATTCCGCAGGTTCAGAATCTGCCAAATTAGTAAAGAGCAATTGCAGAACACAACCTCCAGTGGTAAGGAGTAGAATTGCAGCACAATTATTAAGGTGAACTATAGCAGCCACTAGTAGTCAAACTGTAGGAGGACATCAGGAATTCTGACATGATCATTATTATTATTATTTCTTATTATAGCGCCATTTATTCCATGGTGCTTTACATATGAAAGGGGTATACATAGCACAAACAATTTCAATCATTTTGAACAATACAAGTCGGCAACTGATACAGGAGGAGCAATGACCCTGCCCGCGAGGGCTCAAAATCAATAAGAGATGGGTGAGGATACAGTAGGTGAGGGTAGAGCTGGTCGTGCAGCGGTATGGTGGAGCGAGGGTTACTGCAGGTTGTAGGCTTGTCGGAAGAGGGTCTTCAGGTTCATTTTGAAGGTATTCACAGTAGGCGAGAGTTTGATGTGATCATAGGGTCATATTTCCAGGATGACACAGATTGGCCACTTTAAAAAGATACTGTTTGTGAGTGGACGATTGACAAGTTGTGGCATTTAAAATATCCTGTGTCTTCCCCCTCTCTTCCTCTCTATATACAGACAATAGGAACTATTCCTTCTAGTTACAGCCATTTACTAGCTCTGTGAAGCTGCCATGTTTGACACCTCTACATGTTCCCAGGAGATTTCCCTCCTGTGGTCCTAATTTCTGCATAAGAGCAGGCAGATGCTATATCCTTCGTGTGGAGGCAATATGAGGATGTAGCCTTAGCCATTTGTTCTACTGACATTAGTCTACCTTACAATTATATACTTCCTTCACAGGTATGGACACACAATGAGGAGCAAGGGTGGGATTGGTGCGGACACAGTATGAGGGAAGGGGGATTGATGCAAACACAGTATGAGAAACCTGGGTGGTGGGATTGGTGAGGTCACAGGGAGACCTGTTAGGAGACAGCTTGGCAATTTGGGAAGCAAGAAAACCTGTGAAAAAATAATGTCAGCATGGGGAGCGAGGAGGACCTGTGAAGAGACAGCTTGGCAATATGGGCAGTGTGGGGGAACTGTGAATAGTCAGCAAGACCGTTTGGGGAACAGGAGGGAACTGTGAGGAGAGAGTATTGGGATTGTGGAATATGTGAGGAAATAATACGAGGAGGGGAAATGTGTGCAGAAACGGTATGGGGATGTAGGAGGAGACAGTATGGAGAGCATGGGGGAATGTGTGAGGAGACTATTTAGGGGAATAGTGGGAGGAGTCATTATGGGCGGGAGAAAAGTGTGCAGGGGAACAGAAATGAGACTGAATAGTGTGAGGGGGCAATTTAGGGGACACAGTGAGGGCACGGCAAGGAGGGGCTATTATGCCAAGGAGGGAAGCTAAGATTAGGTGGCTGTCACGAGGATACCACGACAGAGAGCAGCTAGAAAATCGCAGTGCCTGGTTTCATGAACTCCTGCAATGGTTAGAAGTATGTCACCATCATATTAAACAGTGAAGGTTTTTTACTTGCTAGCATTGTAAGGGTTAATCTGTACAGTTGAGCTCCTGAGGCTATCCTACATGGAATGTTTCTGTTGTTCAGTGTTGGCCACTCCCCTCTGCTATATATGCTCGGCTCTGGCACTTGGGGATTGCCAGTGTTAGTTCTTGCTGACTGGTTCTGGAGCTGGAGGTGAAGTTTGTGGTTGGAGTTAGAGTTCGGAGATTGGTCTGGAGATTGTTGCTCGGAATTTTGGTCTGTGTGCATATCCTCTTCCTCTACTATTTTGTTCCTCCTTCCTTTAACTCCCCTGTGTCCCGCTCTGTTGTTTGGTGCGTGTATTTTTTGTAGTTGGTATTTTAATTTATCCCTGTCCATCTTCCCTTGTTAGTCTAATTAGTGTGTTCCTTTACACTTCAGCTTCCGACTACCCTTGGTGGAGGAGGGAAAAGATCTGCTTAGATAGAGGCGCATAGCAAGGAACAAAATCCCAGCATCTCTACCTTCAGGAGTAATCAGGGGGACAGGGATAGCCTAATTCCTCAGTCCCTAATTCTAGGGACTTGGTTACCGCTCAAAGTCCCAACACCAACATGATATTAACACTGGCCCCTACCTTTTTTGATCCATTATGGATCCAGTCTCTACTCTGGCAGGGCAACTGCAGCAACTCAGCCTTGAGGTGGCAGACTTACGCCCCATTGTTTTGCAGCACCCTAACACCTCAGGTTTAGGCCCCACGGTTCTCAAGCGACCCTTCGTCAATCCCAAAATCGCTCTACTGGATATGTTTTCTGGGTTTCGGGATAAGTTTTTATTTTCAGGGAGGTCTGTAAACTCTATTTTAAATTTTGTCCTCACTCCTCAGGTACCGAGGAGCAATGGATGGGGGTTGTAGTTTCTCTCCTTCAGGGTGACTCCCAAGCCTGGTCACTTTCTCTCCCATCTGACTTTCAGTCACTTCGGACGAATGAGAAATTCTTTTGGGCTCTTGGTCACATATACGATGATTCCATCCACGTCTCTCTGGCCGAATCTACACTACATCAGCTTCGGCCAGGAAACTGGCCAGCAATATTGTTCAGAGTTCCGTAGGTGGTCCACAGATACTAAGTGGAATGACCCCTCGCTCCGTAGCCAGTTCTGTCAGGGGCTCTCTGTGATGGTAAAGGATGCCTTTGATCTGTATGAGATGAGAGTTTCTTTGGAGACAGCCATGTCTCTGGCTATCCATGGTGTGGACCGTCGCCTTTGTCAGGGACAAATAGAGACACTCCAACTTTCAGGGGGCCTGACGTCAAGGGAACCTCGAGCTGAGTCAACTGAGGAATTTGTGCAGTTGGGGGGGTGACTCATCTTATTGGCCCTCCTGAAGTTCGGCGTAAGGGGGGGGGTGTTTTTTCTGTAGTGGAAAGGGTCATTTTGTGAGTACTCGTCCTTCCATACTTGACCGCAAATAGCTGACGGAAACCTAAGGAGCCCGGATTCTGGCGAGGATAGCAACCTGGGCGTACATATTTCCTCAGTGGGTAGGTCACAATTATTTTACCGGCTGAAATCCATTCTAGTAAAAGTAAGGTGATTTTTCCATCCTGTCTGGACAATGGGGCGGGGATGAGATAAGTATGAGAAGCAGGGAAGGTATTGGTGCTGCAAACACACTGTAAGGAGTCGGGGGATTGGTGCTGCAGACACAGTATGAAGAGTGGGGGGGCTTGGTGCTGCAAACACAGTGTGAGGAGTGGGGGAATTGTTGCTGCGGACACAGCGTGAGGAGAAGGGGGGATTGGTGCTGCGAACACAGTATAAGGAGTGGAGGGATTGCTGTTACTGACAAAGTATGAGGAGCAATGAAGATTGGTGCTATGGACATAGTATGAGGAGCAGTGGGATTGGTGCTGCTGACACAGTATGAGGAGCAGGTAGGATTGGTGCTGAGGACACAGTATGAGGAGTGGGGGGATTGGTATGGACACAGAATGAGGAGCGGGGGTGGGATTGGTGCAGACACAGCTTGAGGAGCAGGGGGATTGGTGCTGCGAGGGATACAACAAAAGGTTACCGAGCTGTAGCCGTCCCTATGACAACTCTCAATATATATAAACAGGGTATTCAGCAGGAGAGAAAAGTTCTAACAATAAATAAAATATAACTTCTAATAAGACTAGTGATGAGTGAGTATGTTCTGTTAACCCTTTCGGCGAGTATGCTCGGGCCGAGCACCGAGTAGTTACAGCTGCTTGTTGTTATGTTTGAATCACTCCCGTGTGCATGATTTGCGACTGTTTGACTGCTTTAGTACATGTAAGGAATGGCTATTTCTTACACATTCCTCACATGTATTAAAGTTGTCAAAGAAATAGCCATTCCTTACATGTACTAAAGCAGTCAAACAGGTGCAAATCATGCACACCGGAGCGATTCAAACATATCACCGAGCAGCTGTAAATACTCGGAGCTCGGCCCGAGCATACTCGCCGAAAGGGTTAACAGAACATACTCGCTCATCACTAAATAAGACGTTTAAAAATAGTACCACAGGATCAATTACAATCTTACTGTAAAGTGCCAAAGTTCAATAATATAAATCAGCGCTCATTAAAAATGGTTCGGTCTCACCACTTTGAAAAAGTATCACAGGTTGGGGAACCAAGAAGTCCAACTCCTCAGCAGCTGCTGGTGCCCATAAAGGATTCGATGACATACAGAGGAATCTCAGTATTCAGATAGTCTCCCCTGTCGTGCCCATGCAAATGCTCCCGCACCCTTACAAGAGCAGTCCAAAAGTGTGAGACTGGGCTAATGTTCCCCCCACAGCCAGAAATTATATAGTATAGTATTCAATCCCTACGCGTTTCTTCCTCCATATGGGGATTCATCCGGGGATGTAGGAAGTCATAGATATTGGTTCCTGTAGTGGCAGTTCTCCAGATCATTAAAGCAGACTAGCATAGTCCCTGCTAGTTGAAAGTGGGTTGAGCAATGTCAATTAGGTTCGTTCCACTAAAGTAATGGTCACGTGACAGCTCAGCTGATGGTTACGTGACCATCAGCTGATACTGACATCACCACAGGTCCTTTAAGTACAGTATACTACTGGAAGCGAGCCTGCTCCCAGTAGTATACCACTGGCTGCCGGGAGTAGAAGATTGCTGCCGGGGCGGGGGCCGGACAGGTGAGTATAGAGGGTTATTTTTTGATTTTTCCTCTTCATCCCGGGTACCACATGCAGCACGTTTGCATTGAATTTAATTGAAACGCAGCAAATCCACATTTACCTGCGGGTTTGCTACGTTTCAATGTAATTCCATGGCCGCAAATTCGTGGCGTGATCACGCTAGAAATAGTCCTGCTGTGTTTTGCAACGCAATGCAAATTCGGTACGTTAATTAATGCAGCATGTGCTGCATTGGAAAACCGCCGCAAAAACGCTATGTGTGAAGTTAACCTCATGAACTTGTTGCACCAGGTTGATGCAGGATTACAGAAAGGCTACCAGACAGATGAGATCATTGAGGGGGTGATGAAAGTGATCAGCCTAGGATTGAACCTCCGTAGTATGCTAGAAATGAAGAGTCAATTGACCTTGCCACAGCTGAAGATGATTTTAAAATGGCATTACACTGTGTTCCAAATTATTATGCAAATAATATTTTCTCAGATTTTCCCAAATTATCTATATGAATTCCAGTCATTGTAATTTTCCAGTCAAATAACTATTAGAGTACAATTGAAAGGTTTTTGTACAAACTGCCTATGATAACAGTATATTTTTAAAAAAATAAAAAACTCAAACTGCACTCAAAATGCATGTTCCAAATTATTATGCACAGCAGAGTTTTCAACCTTTTCATTTTAATAAAGAACAAAAAAATGGTCATTTTTGAAATTATAAGCATTAGCAGGTTATTACAAACTGAAATCAAGCAGTTTTCAACTCAAAACTTTATTCTAGGTGATGTTACATTTGCACATAGGACCCCTTGTTCGAAAGGAGCTTCTGAACTCTCTCGTCCATTGAATTTTTCAGGTTTTGGATGGTTTCTGCTTCAATTGTTTTGCATGAGGACAGAATACCCTCCCAGAGCTGTTGCTTAGATGTGAACTGCCTCCCGCCATCATAGACACTCCTTTTGATGATGCTCCAGAGGTTCTCAATGGGGTTGAGGTCAGGGGAGCATGGGGGCCACACCATAAGTTTGTCCCCTTTTATGCCCATAGCAGCCAGAGATGCAGATGTGTTATGTGCAGCATGAGACGGTGCATTATCATGCATGAAAATGATCTTGCTGCGGAATACACGGTTCTTCTTCTTGAACCATGGCAGGAAGTGCTGTTTGAGAAACTCAACATACATTATGGAGTTCATCTTTACCCCTTCAGGGATCCTAAAGAGACCGACAATCTCTCTCCCCATGATTTCAGCCCAAAACATTACTCCACCTCCTCCTTGTTGGCGACGTAGCCGTGTTTGCATGGGGTGTCCATCAACCAGCCATCCTCCACTCCATCCATCTGGCCCATCGAGCATTGCACGGCACTCATCGGTGAACAAAACAGTTTTGAAGTCAGTCTTCATGTACTGTTTGGCCCATTGGAGCAGTTTCTGCTTGTGTGCAGTGGATAGAGGAGGTCGACAGGATGGCTTACGCACAGCTGCAAACCTCTGAAGAACCCTGCATCTTGTTGTTCGGGGGACGTTGGAGGCACCAGTAGCTTCAAAAACTTGTCTGCTGCTATGACAAGGCTTTTTTGCCGCGGCTCTTTTAACCTGACGTAATTGCCTGTAGGAAAGAGTCCTCAATTTTCCCTTATCAGCACGCACACATGTGTACTGTGAATCAGCTACATACTTCTTGATTGTGCGATGATCAGGATGAAGTGTCTTGGCAATGTTGATTGTAGTCCTGCCTTGACCTAAACACTCCACAATTTGTTGCTTCTCAGCAGCCGACACATCCTTTTTCTTTCCCATTTTGGCAGAAAATGTAGGCTGCTTAATAATGTGGGACAGCCTTCTTAAGTAGTCTTGCCTTTCATTGGACACACCTGCCAAACTATCTAGCACAGGTGTCTGAAATTGCTTACAGTGATATAAAGAGCCCTGACACACATCACCATCAATGAGTTTAACTGACAAACAAAAAAATTCTTACCTTATCACTCCTAAACACTTTTTGCATAATAATTTGGAACACAGTGTATAAAGAAGAGAGCACTTCAGAATTGTTCCACCGACTCCTTAACATCTCACAGAAAAATAATGAATCGCCCCAAAGTTTCTTGGTCAGAGCGATTGAACTTAAGGATAGACTGTTGTTTGCATCCAGAGATGTAGAAGCAGAGGGGAAGTTTGATGCTGGACTAGTCCAGAAAAAGTTCTTGAGATCATTGGGAATGGGATTAATCAGCAAAGACATCGAGTTGCAGCTGAAACAGTACCTAATGGATCCTTGTATTCTGGACGAAGTCTTAATTGAAAAAATGAATGAGACAGCTAGTTTGGAGTCAGAGAGCGAACAGAGGTTAAAGAAAGGCTCTGCTCCTAAAATCACTAAAATGAGTAAGCTGAAGTTGGAGACCTCCGGTGGCCAGTCCGAAGATCATCATGGAGACCCTCCACTGCCATCTCCGAGAAGGAACCTTAAATCACCAACAAAAGAGAGGACAGCCAGCGCTGACTGGGAGGAAGCAATAGGAGAACTGTGAGCTGAGTTGATTGAGGTGAAAAAGTTGATTCGTTCCAGGCCAGAATCTGTATCACGGAGACCCAAGAGTGGGTTCCAAAACAGAAGATACCCGGCTTCTGAAGCGTGCTGTTCATCAAATCAGAGTACGGTATAAATCCACTGTCTAAGATGTGGTGAGAAAGGACATTATGCCAAGCAGTGCCAGTGGTCACGGTCGGTTGGGTTAAAAGAAAGGAGGTTGCCAGTGTGGAGTGACAGGTAACAGCGACACGGAGGAGGCCCCAAAAGCAAAGCCAAATTTCTTCTACCTCCAGAATGGAGCATGAAGTAAAATGGCTGCATCAGCACTATCCCCAAGTGTGTTCCCGTCTACAACAGCTGCAAGAGAGGCAGAGGCATCAGTTACTTAATGCCCAGTGCAGAGGTCAAACGATGTACTCATGGGAGGTGGGTTCTTCAGTCAGTAAAGAGAGCCTCATCAGCCTAATTGATGAAAGGTGATTTATACAGTGCCAGCTAGATGGACTCCTGGTAAAAGCACTGTGGGACACAGCGAGCCTTTTAAATTAAAAATGGAGAAGGCGCTACCTGCCACATACCTGCCTTCAGTAGCTAAAAGAACTCTTAGGACCAGTAGAACTCCACGGTAAAGCCGTCAACCAGGCCAAAATTCCTTTCATAGGTTGGGTGGAAGTGACTTTTCAACTCAGTGCCACGAAGACGAGTAACACCATTGAGCTTTTGGTACCTTTTCTCGTGACCAGTGATCAGAACATGGAAGAGGATCCTATCCTGGGTTATAATGTAATCAGTGAGGTCATCACGAAACACAAGTCAGGGACACTGGTGGTGGATGCAATCGCCACATCGCTCGCCATACCCAACGCCGTGGCGGAAAATATGATTCATAGAGTAAAGAAAGCACAGAAAACAATGGGCCTAAAAGAAGTCAAGATAGGCCTGCGCCCAACCATCATCCCTTCAAACCAAATGGTGGGGGTGAGTCCGGGTAGAACCAGGAAGAAAAGTCCAGAAGAGACTGTTGGTGCCAAAAGACTCCTCAGAACTTCCGGAAGGCCTAGTTCAAGGTGAGACTGTGCTTACAATTCCTACTTGTGGCTTTGCTCGAGTGACAGTACTGGTGATGAATACCATCAAACACGAAATTAGACTGGATCCAAGGACTGTGTTAGGTCACATTGAAACTGTTAAAGCGGTATATCTTGCCAGTGTGAGACCAGCCCAGGGGTCTACCGTGAACTAAATCTCCCCACCAAGGAACCGGAGTTGCCCAGGGGAGGAAATTGCACGACCCACCTCGGGGTCCCGGAATCCCGCAGTACCCATGGAACACCTGTATGCTGAAGATATAGCGATAGCAAAACAGATGCTGAGAGAAGAGAGTCATGCATTCTCTAAAGATGACTCTGATATAGGCTGTATCCCGTCATTGCATTTGAAAATCAATTTGAAAGACGCGACCTCAGTAACCAGAAGTTACATGTCTGTGCCGAAACCATTACGCCGTGAAGCAAAAGAGTATTTACAAGATCTAATTAACAGAGGTTGGGTCCAAAAGTCAAAGTCATCTTATTCCTCTCCTATTGTCTGTGTTAAGAAGAAGGACGGTACGTTCAGACTCTGCTGTGATTACCGGGAACTAAACCGAAAGTCAGTACCTGATCGACACCCGATACCAAAGATCCAAGATATTCTGGATAGCCTATCGGGAAGTACCTGGTTCTCTATCCTCGATCAGGGTAAAGCATACTATCAAGGGTTTGTTGAAGAGTGCAGTAGACCCTTGACAGCATTCATCACACCGTGGGGGTTATATGAGTGGATCCGCATACCGTTTGGGCTCAGTTCAGCTCCAGCAGAATTCCTGAGGAGCATGGTGACATGTTTAGAAGGATTGACCGATAATATCTGCCAGCGGTACTTTGATGACAATGTGGTACACAGCAAAACCTTCCGGGAGCATGTGGAACACGTGAAGACCGTATTACAGTGGTATCCACAACACAGTTAAGTTGGCTCCAAAAGAGTGTGAACTGTTCAAAATTCAAGTCCGATTTCTAGAGAAAATTTTGTCTGGAGAAGGATATACCATGTACCCAGCAGAAATCGCTGCGGTACTGGCCTTAAAAGACAAGCGGCCCTCTACTGTCGGGGAGTTGAGGCAGATCTTAGGATTTCTCTCTTACTATCATACTTCCGTTCTAAACTTCTCCAGGATTGCCGCCACACTATACTTCCTCTTGGGAGGGACGACAGAGTCAACAACACCCACGGAGAAAACGTAGAACGTGGGTAGGGCCGGGCTTAAAAGAAACAATGCCGTTTCGTCCCAACAGCTGATTCTCTGGACAGCAGACCCCAGGAGGTATTGGAAGAACTAGTAGACTACCTGGTAAAACCACCCAGCTTGGGATATCCTAATTTCAACTTACCATTTATTCTTCATTGTGACGCTTCTCAAGTTGGACTGGAAGCTGCCCTGTATCAGCATCAAGATGGAAAATTGAGAGTCATCGGTGACTGTTCTAGAACATTGGCAGATGCAGAGAATTACCATCTACATTCCGGAAAATTGGAGTTCCTGGCATTGAAATGGGCTATCTGTGAATGATTTAGAGATTACCTCTACTACAGCAAACAGTTTGAGGTATACACTGACAACAACCCTTTGACCTATGTCCTCACTACATCCAAACTGAATGCATCGGGTCAGAGATGGGTCGCTGAACTAGCGTACTTCAATATCAGCATTAAGTATAGGCCAGGAAAATGCAATGCTGGTGCTGATGGATTGTCGAGAATGCCACTAGAGCCTGAGGAGATCATGCAGGATTGCTCAGAGGAAGTCAGTCTGGAAGCAATTGAGAGCACTACCCAAGCAGTACAAGCTTATCAAGAGGAAGACACACCATTGTGGTGTCAGTTGACAGTGGAAACCAGTGTAAAAGCGAACAAGATCACCCCCTATTCATTCAACAAGTAAAAAAAAGGAACACTCCATAAAGCACAACGGGAAGATCAGATAAATGGTAGAATACTACCTTATATGGACCAAAATCGGTTTCCAAGTAAAAGTGAGAGAGATAATGAGTCACCAGCAGTATCTGTTTAAGTTAAAGAATGAACGAAGCTCTACCTCAGTGAAGACGGTATCCTGTATCGTAAAGGAGGACAAAACCGGCAGTTGGTACTACCCAGAGTATTCCGTAGATTGGTCTTCAAAGAACTCCATGAAAACATGGGACACCTGGGAGTGGAAAGGACAACAAACTTGATCCTTGAACGTTTCTTCTGGCCGTACATGCAGAGAGATATTGAGAGGTACGTGACCAGGGAGTGTGGGTGTCTGAAAGTTAAACGTCCCAACACATCAACCCGTGCATCTATGGGCAACATCCAAACATCCATTTGAAATGGTCTCAATAGACGTGCAAGGGTGGTTATGATGCATATTAGTGGTGATGGACCATTTTACTTGATTCGCTCAAGCACATGCCACCACCAATAAAGCTAGTCAAACAGCGGCAGAGAAGATCTTCAATGATTTTGCTTTGAGGCTTGGGTTCCATACGAGGTTACACCATGACCAAAGAAGAGAATTTGAGAACCAGCTCTTTGCCAAGCTAGGAAAGTACTGTAGAATTCAGAGATCCCACACAACACCCTATCACCCAGAGGGTAATGGACAAGTGTAACGATTTAACCAGACATTATTGTCGATGTTGTGCACTTTAACAGCTGACGAGAAGAAACACTGGCAGAGTTCTGTCAAAAGTGGTACATGCCTATAACTTGCAAAGAGCGAGGCAACGGGTTACTCACCTTTCTTTCTATTGTATGGACGATCGCCAAGACTGCCAATCGACATGTTCAGTTCTACGGTGTCAGAGACCTATAAAACGTATGAAGTGTACGTTCGGAAATGAAAGGAACGGATGGCAGAGGCATGCAACATAGCGTCCAAAGTGGTTAAGCAAGGACAGAGAAAGAGTAAGAAGTACTGTGATTGAAAATGTTATGGAGCGGAATTGACATCAGGAAGCCAGGAGCTAGTCAAGAACGTATGTGAAAAAGGTGGTCCAGGAAAACTTCATTCTTACTGGGAAGACAAAGTGTACCTGGTCGTAAAGAGGAAAGCCAATGACAGTCCAGTGTATGAAATCCGATTGGAAAGAGAGGACAATAAAACCAGAATAGTCCATTGGAATTTTTTACTACCCAGTGATTATCTCCCACCATGACAAGGCTTCCCAGAAGTAGACCGACATGGGCCGAGATCGACTAAGAGGCCACCAAAGATTGAAGCTCCGGAGGTGGATAGTGACCTTGAAAGTTCCGATGAGGAAGAGCACACCGTTGTATTTCTCGGACCGGCAAGGAGAGGGATGTACCATCCTCAGGAGAGTGAACTAAGTCCCAAGGCTCCAGAGTTTGTACCAAGGAATACAGATGAATTGTTTTTACAATCTGTACAAATGAAATCTGATGATCGAATACGGATCACTGAAGAGACCGATCGACACTCCAGAGGAGAGGAATTACCAGACCATGCGGAAACAGGCAATTCAGGAGAAGTACAGGGACTTAAAGAGGCAGCTCCAAGAGCACCTGAGGAAGCACGGGAAATGATTGCGGTGGAAGAAACTCCTGTAACCGAAGAACCCGTGGTATCTGAGGAACAACACACCAGGAGGATGTCGACTCGAGAAATGAGGAGGCCCGTCATGCTGACGTACGAGACACTTGGAGAACCGAGTCAGGTGCCAAGGACTGCCAGCTGGAAACAGGTATCTCTGCCTGCGAACCAGGTAGGACCACTTGAGTGGTATTCACCACCGTAGGGCAGTATGGAAGATGTTGCATGGTGGAAAGACTTGTTTTCATGCTTTGATTTTGTTTAAAAAAATTTGTAGAAAGAAAGAACTGTTAAGGCCTAGAGAGAGAGCTGGTTGAAGATGTACGAAAAATTCCAGCTGAAGAGACTACAAGAAAAGGGCCGTAGAATAGGCTATTATCAATGTTTATAATTGTTATGCCAATTCGACAATGCCCATTTGTATATAAAGTTATTCAACTTTCACCACTGTCTCAGAATTGGTCAGATTGACCAATTAAGATGAATGTCGAGGACGACATTCAAAAAGGAGGGAAGAGTGTGACATGCAGAAGTAGTGCTGTTGCTTCAAAAGCATCCAGAAACTATTAGAAGTAACACAAGCACAGGAGAAAGTTAGTGTTGTGCTTCAGAATCATCTAGCAACTAGAGGGGTTAACACAGTCACAGGAGACAGGGAGTGTTTAGCAGAGCACCAGGGAAATTGTGGGGAGCTTGTTGATTAGTCTGGCTGGAGCTGAAGGGAAAGGTGTGTGTAATCTGTATCTCTCAGAATGCAAGTGAACAGGAATCAGATGAGGAGTGAAGCTAAACACAGGTAAAATAGACTTCCTGAACTAACATTGCATTGTATTATCGGGCAGAAAGATAAGGGCTGGAAGGAATTTTGTCCCAGGGATCATCTCCCTCATAAAACCCTCCCCTCCTCCATCTCCATGCAGGATAAAGAATGCTGTGTACTATAGTGACTTTGTGAAGGAAAAGCCTGTGGTGGTGGGTGCATAGAAGTATGCTGCTAAGACATTTAATCTGTGCTGAACTGTGCTACTGAAGAGACTGTCGTTACTGTGTCTGCTTTAATAGACTGTACTGTGATGAAGCCTGTTGCTTCAAAAGAGTTAAATGGTACTGGCCGTAATTGATTAAACCCCACTGTTCAACTGTTTATGAAGACTCTGGTCAGATGTGTCTGGTCAGCAATTGAATCTATCGAAGCCTATGGTCGCCCTGAGTAACGGTTCCCCCAGGATTCCAAACAATTCATGAAACCCGTCTGGCCCCTATCTGAACCTAGCGGTGTGCATGTAACACTATACACAGATATGCGGCCTAATAAACCGTGCCTCAGAATAGTATTTTAGGCTTTGATCTATGGCCGACATGGAGGTCATCCTTAGGTCTCCAGTAGTCCTAGCAATCATTGGCTTTCTTAGCTCTGCAGAAAGCCAATGGAGAGATAAGAGGAATCGATCTCCTTCTCTCTCACTCTATACTTGCTGTGATCTCTTTAATTGCATCAAGTGAAGAGTTAATTAAGTAAACACTGGCAGCACTCAAATTCCTCTGCTACATCTCAGCTAGGAGGGGGGATTAAAAACTGCAAAGCAATAATCACCCAAGGATCAGAATCCCTGAGTGAGTAATCACTGCCCTTTCACATCCTAATGTTAAGTGGCAACTCTATAATGACAGGAAAGGACAATGTAGTGACGGGAAGTGGTTAATTGTTATAACTTCCTTTATTCTGAACATGAATATGGCTTCTCCCCAGTGTGAATTCTCAGATATTTAACAAACTGTGATTTCTACAACATTTTCAGCATTCTGGGCATGCATACGGCTCCTCCACTGTGTGAGTTCTCTGATGCTCATCACTAGTGTTGAGCATTCCGATACTGAAATATCGGGTATCAGCCGATATTCGCGGTATCGGAATTCCGATACTTTTAGAATATCGTATACCGGAATCGGAAGTTCCCATAATGCAATGAGCCAGTTTCATTTCATTCAGCCAATGAGGATCCTAAGAAGTGTGGGCACATCCTGTTAGGCATGTAGGCATTTCAACTAATGGCATGGCTGTGATTGGCTGCTGAAATGATGTCATGATGCACTATAAAAGCCACCGCCGCCATTTTGAGCTCACTCTGCTGTGAATTCAGTTAGGGATAGGACGCTGTTGTTCTGAGGGACAGTTTTAGCTACCTATTTGGTCTATTCTGCTTTACCCAAGCTACTTTATAAATCGCTGTGCCTTGCAGCGCTAGTGCACAGTTCTCTGTGCTGTTCACCGCTGTCTGCAAGGTCTCTGTGTGTGAGTGCAGCTCACGCTGTAGTGTGTGCTTCAGCCACGTCTGGTTGTAGTGTGCTCAGCGTGCGTCACTGCCTCATACATTGTCCTTTTTTGCTAATTGATAATTTTTCCTGATTTCTCCTATTAGTGTGGTGGTTCCATCCGTATTCAGCTAAATTGGTTCCAAACACACTATATAGGAGTAGATAGAGAATTTTTTTTTTGTCTTGCAGCGCTAGTGCACAGTGCTCTGCATCTGCACTGCTCACGCCTGTCTGCAAGGTCTCTGTGTGTGAGTGCAGTTCACGCTGTAGTGTGTGCTTCAGCCACGTCTGGTTGTAGTGCGCTCAGCATGCGTCACTGCCTCATACATTGTCCTTTTTTGCTAATTGATCATTTTTCCTGATTTCTCCTATTAGTGTGGTGGTTCCATCCGTATTCAGCTACATTGGTTCCAAACACACTATATAGGAGTAGATAGAGGAGCCTTTCTGCAGCCTTGTGCCCTGAAGCCCCAGCCAGAGTAGTATTAGCCTATTTTTTGTAGCCTCATCTATTGCATTGTAGGTTACCTTCCTGCATTGCAATAGCTACAAAAACTTTGTGATACTATCGGTATTACATCTTTGGGCACATCCAGTGTCTTTTTGTGACAAAAAAAAAACTAAATAAAGTTCACCAACCACTCCACTTTACAGTTGTGTAGGCCACATTAGCTCATATTAAAGTCTAGTCCACACTTTATAAAATTTGTGTTTCTTATACCTGTTAGCAGCTGTTCAGGAATAAGCACATTAAGCCCTTAGTACTTTTTTGCCTATCTTTATCAGTCTACAAAGATGAAGAAGGCAGGGAGTAAGGCATGTGGTCGTGGTCGTGGAGTTTCTGCAGGGAGAGGATGTGAGGATTCTGTGCCTGCAGGGAGAGGACGTGGGGATTCTGTGCCTGCTGCGGGCACCAGTGACTCAGCATCCCCCCAGTTTTACCAGGGAACAGTCCTTTATGCGCAGCTTTGTAGGAGCTAGCCGTACCCACTGCTGCGGGAGGACCAAATTGAAGCCGTTGTCGGATGGATGGCAGCTAACGCATCGACTTCAATTAGTTCCAGATCCTCTCAGGTCCTGAGCACTGAAGAGCACCCATCTGTCTCTTCACCACCTGCCAAATTGCCCAGGCAGTCAGAGAGCCCTGGACAGGAGCCATCTCTACTTCTGTTCTCTGAATCTTTTGGCTTGGAAAGAGGGGGCCAGCCAAGCAGAATTCGAGAATTTGAAGAAGAGGTAGTATGCAGTGATGCGCAACCGTTTTGTCTCTCTGAATCTGAAGAGGCGGGTGGGCCAGTGCCTATGGTCAGCAGCACACCTCAGTACGCATCTGATGATGAGACTCAGGTGCTACTTTCTGGTGCGTACTGTGCTGTAGAGACTACCCAGGAGAAGCAGTTGTTTGAAAAGGGTGGTGTAGATGATGAGGTCCTTGACCCATCATGGCGTGAGGGACAGGAAGGTGGTGGGAGCAGCTCTGAGGAAGAGATTCCCCGAATGGCCCAAAAAGGAGGGAGAGGGAGGGGGCAGACTTGGTTTCCTGTAGCCTCCACTTCGGCACCCATTAGGAGCATTGCTCTTCCAAAATCCAAAGCGGGCACTCCCAAGACATGCAGTGCCTGGTCCTTTTTTGACACAGTTGCAGATGACATTTGCTTTGTCAAATGCAAGCTGTGTAACCAGAAGGTGAAAAGAGGGAAAAGTGTCAGCAACCTCAATACCACAAATATATGGAAACATGTGCGGACCAAGCACGTGGTGGAGTTACAAAAACACACTGAAGACCTAGGCCAACCTACAGCACCACCTACCACCTCTTCAGCTCGAGTTGTAGCCTCTTCCTCCAGCTCACTCACAGCTGGTTTGGCTTCCTCACAGGATCACCATGTAAGAACCTCTGGCACTGTTGTACAGAGACACAGTGTAATTCCACCCACAGCACCACTTTCCCTGTCATCCTCACACTCCCAGGCCAGTCTACAGCCATCGTTAGCACAGGCATGGGAGAAAAGGCGCCCACACTCGGCAAACCACTCCCGAGCACAGGCTCTGAATGCTGGCATTGCAAAACTACTGGCCCTTGAAATGCTATCATTCAGGCTGGTGGAGACTGACACCTTCCGTAACTTTATGGCATTGGCAGTCTCACAATACAACGTGCCCAGCCGCTTTTATTTCAGCAGGCAAGCCGTCCCTTCCCTGCAACAGCATGTGGAGGGAAAAATTAAACATGCGCTACAAAACGCCATCAGTAGCAAGGTCCACCTGACCACCAATGCGTGGACCAGTAAGCATGGACAGGGACAATACCTTTCCCTCACTGCCCATTGGGTAAATGTTGTGGAGCCGGGTACAGATCTTGAGAGTGGCGCTGTACGTGTTATGCCAACTCCAAGGATTGCAGGAATCCAGTCGGTACACATTGACTCCTCCTCATACTCCAGTTCCTCTGAATCAGCGCTGCAGGAGCCATCACGGTCTACCTCCACATCGACCCGTGAACGGTTACCTGTTATGATGACCGATATGAGCACAGCCGTTGCCAAACGTCAACAGGCCGTATTAAAATTAATTTCTTTGGGGAATCAAAGCCACACTGCGCAGGAGCTCTGGAATGCCATCAAGCAGCAGAGCGATGTGTGGTTTGTGCCAGCGAATCTCCAGCCAGGCATGGTAGTGTGTGATAATGGTCGAAATCTGGTGGCAGCTCTGGGCCTAGCAACCTCACTCACATCCCATATCTGGCACATGTGCTCAACTTGGTCGTGCAGAGTTTTTTGAGGGACTATCCGGATCTTGATGCACTGCTTCACAAGGTCAGCATAGAGTGCGCTCACTTGCGGAGTTCCAGCAACGCAAGATCGCGCATTGCAGCTCTGCAGCGGCGATTACGTCTTCCAGAACATCGCATCATATGTGACCTACCCACCAGGTGGAATTCAACGTTACATATGTTGGAGAGGTTGTGTGAGCAGCAGGCAGCAGTAATGGAGTACCAGCTGCAGCAGGCGCAAACAAGTCGCAGTGCGCGCCGTTCACACTTCACCACCACTGAGTGGGCCTCTATGAAGAACATTTGCTACGTTTTGCGTGCCTTCGATTATTCCACGTGGATGGCGAGTGCAGATGATGCACTAGTCAGCATGACTATCCCCCTTATCTGCCTGCTTGAAAAAACACTGCAAGCACTAAGGGAGGAGGTTTTGGAAGAGGTGGAGGATGAGGAGTCACAAATGCCATCTGCTTCTGTACAGTCTGCGCAGCGTGGTTCCTCACAAAGGCCTAGGCAGGGGACACTTTGTGAGGAGGATGAGGAGGAGTCAATGGAGGATGAAGACATCTGTCCAGAGGAGGGAGGTACACAATGCTCTAGTAGTCAGTATCTAGAGCGAGGGTGGGGAGATGCAGAGCAGGCAGAGATCACACCTCAAGCAGGGGACAGCGTTTCTTGGCCAGTTGGCAGTCTGCAGCACATGGTTGATTTCATGCTGCAGTGCCTGAGAAACGACCGTAGCATCGCCCACATTCTCAACCCGGATGATTATTGGGTGTCCACCCTCCTAGATCCTCGCTACCGGGACAACTTACAAAGCCTCATAACACCGTTGAACCGGGAGCGTAAAATGCGGGAATACCAGGACGCACTGGTGCATTCCATCATATTCTCCATTCCAACCGAGAGCAGTGCTACTAGTGCTTTACAAAGCAGCTCAGTGCATCGAGGCAGTGGAGGAAGCTCTGCACAAAGAGGGAGCAGAAGCAGCGCCTCAGCACAAGGCAAGACCAGTATGGCCCAAATGTGGCAAAGTTTTGTGTCCCCGCCGCCACAAATGTCTACACCATCACAGACGGCTCCAGTCAGCAGGAGGCAACGTTTATGTCAGATGGTGACAGACTACATGTCTTGCCCTCTCAGTGTACTCCCAGACGGCTCTTCCCCCTTCAAGTTTTGGGTCTCTAAGCTGGATACATGGCCAGAGCTTAGCCAGTATGCATTGGAGGTGCTGGCTTGCCCTGCTGCTAGTGTATTATCGGAACGCGTCTTTAGTGCCGCAGGTGGTGTACTAACAGACCGTCGCATGCGCCTATCCTCCGATAATGTTGACCGGCTTACTTTTCTGAAAATGAACAAGGCCTGGATCTCACATGAATTTGCCAGTCCTCTTGCAGAATTAATAATTGGTTGGCAACAGTATCCAGGTCTCCTGTTGTGCTCATGTTTCTACCACCTGAACTGTAATCCCTGAGCTCCAACACCGCCAGTTGCTGCTCAGAAGTGCCGTCTGCCAGTCAACACTTGCTCCAGTGTTATTGGGGTTCAGTAACGTCAGCTGATCCCCAGCTGTGTGTCCGGCAAATTCTCCTGCTCTATCCACATCCACTGTACTACTAATTTAAAACTTGCTCCAATTACACCTCTGGCTCCTCTGTTTTTATTATTTACCCTGGGCTCCAACACTGCTAGTTGCTGTTCAGAAGTGCCGTCTGCACACTCAACGCTTGCTCCAGTGTTATTAAGGTTCAGTAACGTCAGCTGATCCCCAGCTGTGTGACCGGCAAATTCTCCTGCTCTGTCCACATCCACTGTACTACTAATTTAAAACTTGCTCCAATTACACCTCCGGCTCCTCTGTTTTTAGTATTTACCCTGGGCTCCAAGACCGCTAGTTGCTGCTCAGAAGTGCCGTCTGCACAGTCAACGCTTGCTCCAGTGTTATTGGGGTTCAGTAACGTCAGCTGATCCCCAGCTGTGTGTATGGCAATTTCTCCTGCTCTGTCCACATTCACACTACTACAGATTTTAAAGTTGCTCCAATTACACCTCTGGCTCCTCTGTTTTCAGTATTATCCCTGAGCTCCAACACCGCCAGTTGGCGCTCAGAAGTGCCGTCTGCACAGTCAACACTTGCTTCCGTGTTATTGGGGTTCAGTATTGTCAGCTGATCCCCAGCTGTGTGTCCGGCAAATTCTCCTGCTCTGTCCACATTCACACTACTACAGATTTTAAAGTTGCTCCAATTACACCTCTGGCTCCTCTGTTTTCAGTATTATGCCTGAGCTCCAACACCGCCAGTTGGCGCTCAGAAGTGCCGTCTGCACAGTCAACGCTTGCTCCAGTGTTATTGGGGTTCAGTAACGTCAGCTGATCCCCAGCTGTGTGTCCGGCAAATTCTCCTGCTCTGTCCACATCCACTGTACTACTAATTTAAAACTTGCTCCAATTACAACTCTGGCTCCTCTGTTTTTAGTATTTACCCTGGGCTCCAACACCGCCAGTTGGCGCTCAGAAGTGCCGTCTGCACAGTCAACGCTTGCTCCAGTGTTATTGGGGTTCAGTAACGTCAGCTGATCCCCAGCTGTGGGTCCGGCAAATTCTCCTGCTCTATCCACATCCACTGTACTACTAATTTAAAACTTGCTCCAATTACACCTCTGGCTCCTCTGTTTTTATTATTTACCCTGGGCTCCAACACTGCTAGTTGCTGTTCAGAAGTGCCGTCTGCACACTCAACGCTTGCTCCAGTGTTATTAAGGTTCAGTAACGTCAGCTGATCCCCAGCTGTGTGACCGGCAAATTCTCCTGCTCTGTCCACATCCACTGTACTACTAATTTAAAACTTGCTCCAATTACACCTCCGGCTCCTCTGTTTTTAGTATTTACCCTGGGCTCCAAGACCGCTAGTTGCTGCTCAGAAGTGCCGTCTGCACAGTCAACGCTTGCTCCAGTGTTATTGGGGTTCAGTATTGTCAGCTGATCCCCAGCTGTGTGTCCGGCAAATTCTCCTGCTCTGTCCACATTCACACTACTACAGATTTTAAAGTTGCTCCAATTACACCTCTGGCTCCTCTGTTTTCAGTATTATCCCTGAGCTCCAACACCGCCAGTTGGCGCTCAGAAGTGCCGTCTGCACAGTCAACGCTTGCTCCAGTGTTATTGGGGTTCAGTAACGTCAGCTGATCCCCAGCTGTGTGTCCGGCAAATTCTCCTGCTCTGTCCACATCCACTGTACTACTAATTTAAAACTTGCTCCAATTACAACTCTGGCTCCTCTGTTTTTAGTATTTACCCTGGGCTCCAACACCGCTAGTTGCTGCTCAGAAGTGCCGTCTGCACAGTCAACGCTTGCTCCAGTGTTATTGGGGTTCAGTAACGTCAGCTGATCCCCAGCTGTGTGTATGGCAATTTCTCCTGCTCTGTCCACATTCACACTACTACAGATTTTAAAGTTGCTCCAATTACACCTCTGGCTCCTCTGTTTTCAGTATTATCCCTGAGCTCCAACACCGCCAGTTGGCGCTCAGAAGTGCCGTCTGCACAGTCAACACTTGCTTCCGCATTATTGGGGTTCAGTATTGTCAGCTGATCCCCAGCTGTGTGTCCGGCAAATTCTCCTGCTCTGTCCACATTCACACTACTACAGATTTTAAAGTTGCTCCAATTACACCTCTGGCTCCTCTGTTTTCAGTATTATCCCTGAGCTCCAACACCGCCAGTTGGCGCTCAGAAGTGCCGTCTGCACAGTCAACACTTGCTTCCGTGTTATTGGGGTTCAGTAATGTCAGCTGATCCCCAGCTGTGTGTCCGGCAAATTCTCCTGCTCTGTCCACATTCACACTACTACAGATTTTTAAGTTTCTCCAATTACACCTCTGGCTCCTCTGTTTTCAGTATTATCCCTGAGCTCCAACACCGCCAGTTGGCGCTCAGAAGTGCCGTCTGCACAGTCAACACTTGCTTCCGTGTTATTGGGGTTCAGTAATGTCAGCTGATCCCCAGCTGTGTGTCCGGCAAATTCTCCTGCTCTGTCCACATTCACACTACTACAGATTTTAAAGTTTCTCCAATTACACCTCTGGCTCCTTTGTTTTCAGTATTATCCCTGAGCTCCAACACAGCTAGTTGCTGCTCAGAAGTGCCGTCTGCACAGTCAATGCTTGCTCCAGTGTTATTGGGGTTCAGTAACATCAGCTGATCCCCAGCTGTGTGTCCGGCAAATTCTCCTGCTCTATCCACATCCACTGTACTACTAATTTAAAACTTGCTCCAATTACAACTCTGGCTCCTCTGTTTTTAGTATTTACCCTGGGCTCCAACACCGCTAGTTGCTGCTCAGAAGTGCCGTCTGCACAGTCAACGCTTGCTCCAATGTTATTGGGGTTCAGTAACGTCAGCTGATCCCCAGCTGTGTGTAGGGCAATTTCTCCTGCTCTCTCCACATCCACTGTACTACAAATTTAAAACTTGCTCCAATTACACCTCTGGCTCCTCTGTTTTTAGTATTTTCCCTGGGCTCCATCACCGCTAGTTGCTGCTCAGAAGTGCCGTCTGCACAGTCAACACTTGCTGCCGTGTTATTGGGGTTCAGTAACGTCAGCTGTTCCCCTGCTGTGTGTACGGCTATTTCTCCTGCTCTGTCCATATTCACACTACTAGTCTACTACTGATTTTAAAGTTGCTCCAATTAGGCCTCTGGCTCCACTCTGTTTTTAGTATTTACCCTGGGTTCCAGCACCGCCTGCTGTTTCCCAGCAGTGTCTTTGGCATGGGTACTCCCTCCTGCCCAGCCTGGTTCCAGCACGCCAGCTGTTTCCGGGTACTGTCAACGTCACTTTGCCTCCAATGCATTGTCCTGTCGTGTTGCGGTCAGGTTAGCCGACTCTATGGTGCCTGCAGTTTAGGTGACTCCTATGTGGGCTGTGGGATCTGGCAAGGAAGGCTGGTTCCATAGTGCCAAAAGGACAAGCACCCCCTGTAGGACTGTGGGTTGCGGTAACTGCAGCCGGCTACCGGCCTTGCAACTTTTTTTTTCATGGGTACCTTCTGCTACACATCCGAGTTCCAGTACAGTCAGCTGGTTCTCAGCAGTGCCTTTGGCTTAGGTGCCTCCTTCTCGGTATCCAAGTTCCACCAACGTCTGCTGGTCCTTGGTAGTGCTTTCTGGCACAGGTACCTCCTGCTTAGTAGCCGGGTTCCTGTACCGTCAGCTGGTCCTCGGTAGTTCCATTGGCTCTTGTACCTTCTGCTACCCATCCGGGTTCCAGTACCGTCAGCTGGTTCTCAGCAGTGCCTTCGGCTTAGGTGCCTCGTTCTCGGTATCCAAGTTCCACCAACGTCTGCTGGTCCTTGGTAGTGCTTTCTGGCACAGGTACCTCCTGCTTAGTAGCCGGGTTCCTGTACCGTCAGCTGGTCCTCGGTAGTTCCATTGGCTCTTGTACCTTCTGCTACCCATCCGGGTTCCAGTACCGTCAGCTGGTTCTCGGCAGTTCCTCAGCCTTCTTGTACCTTCTGCTACATTTCCAAGTTCAAGCTTTTTGAAATGGTTCTTGGTAATCACTCTGGATCTCCCTGACGAGAACCCTGAAGACGAGGACCCTGAAAACCACCCCGAAGAAGACGAGGACCCCGAAGACGAGGACCCTGAAGACCACCCCGAAGAAGACGAGGACCCCGAAGACGAGAACCCTGAAGACGAGGACCCTGAAGACCACCCCAAAGAACGAGGACCCCGAAGACGACGACCTTAAAGACCACCACAAAGAAGAGGACCCTGAAGACGACGACCCTGAAGACGACGACCCTGAAGATGACCAAGATGATGACCCTGAAGAGAAAGAACAAGAAGACAACCACCAAGATAGAGAACAAGGGACAGAAAACCAAGAAGCAGAAGTACAAGAAGCTGCAGAACAAAAAGCGGAAGAACATTAAGCATAAGACTAATAATCAGAGCAAAAGATATTATCTAAATTATAAGCAGAAGAAGACTAAGCAATGTATGGGGGTGAGTCCGTTCCTCCTCGTGGTGCCCCTGGAAAAGACCTGCTGCTGCACGCCAAACTGAACGCGGACAAATCCTGTTGTAAATCTTTTGTGACGGGCAGAAAGAAAGGTGCAATGTTCAAACTTTTATAGAGAACAACTACAGGAATGCCGGTCACAAATAAGAATATGATGAAGAAGAAGAATATGAAGAAGATGAAGAAGCAGAATATGAAGAAGAATAATAGTTGAATAAGAAGAATATGAAGAATGTAAAAAAAAGAATAATACGAAGAAGGTGAAGAAGAAGAAGATGAAGAAGGTGAAGAAGAAGTTGATGAAAAAGATTCTGATGGTGAGGATGATGAAGGAGAAAGTGTGGGAGAAGTAAAAAAGAAGGTGAAGAGCATGGAAGTAGTGAAACATAAATATCTGACAAAATATAAAAATACTTAACATAGTCAATATTTCCGTAACTCAGAACATCTTAAAAAATATATTAATTCCTGGTATTCCATTTGATTGGGCTAAACCTCTATGCCTTTATTGTCTCCCCCACCTCCCCCAATACATTCTACATTATTCTTAGTTGTTTTCCTTCATGTAGAAATAACCTACAAGGAAAGAAAGGGTTTATTTTCATTCCGATATTTCTGTCCCATTGACTTGCATTGGTTTCCGGTATCGGAATCGGCGATATCCGATATTTTTTGGGTATCGGTCCGATACAATCCGATCTGATATTTCTCGATATCGGAATTTATCGCTCAACACTACTCATCACTCTTTCTGTGCCTTAAAGCCCATTGAGAAGAGTAGAAAATTGTAATATTGATTTATTATATGATCATCAGAAGTGACCTAACGTTTAAGTCAGTCAAAAATTTACATGTAATAATTATTGTGTACAAATTTTTCATTCGTCATTTACAGGTGTTGTTATGGAAACAACCTCCATCTCCATTGCATTATCAATGAGCGTGAAATTATTATTTATTACATTACACAAGTATTATAAAGCGATAAATCTTAAAAAGGTTGTCCCACGAACCAAAGGACATATTAATCAATAGATCTTGAAATATAAATAAGTTCCACAGTTGGATTTGTTAAAAAAATTGTTCCTATGCCGAGATAATCTCATAAATGTGCCCCTGCTATTTACTGTATAATGACTGCGTCTGAACGTGTAGGAACATGGTCTGATCATACCACAGCTCTTGGCGGTGGAGTAAATACAAGAGTATACAGAGAGGACAGAATGGGTTCGTAGATGCTGCTTGTGAGGCAAAACATTTCCTTGCCTCACAGAAAGAATCACCTGGGATCCCAGTGTCATGATTCCACCCCTCACTGTCCTGGATGCAGTGAGTGAAAGCTCAGCTGCCCTGTTGAATCAGGGTCGTGCGGAGCTGTCAGTATTGTGAATGACAGCTCATCCGTCCATTCTGTTTCTGATCTTTTGCTGCCCAACCTTGGACCTTGCCTTTGACTATCCATTTTCCTAGTCCCTTTATCTTGATGAGATACCTTCATCGAATTCTGACCTTGAACGGTGACCTGACTACACCTTTGTCTTACCCCTCTGTTTATAATGAGCTCTCTATGTATTGGACATTGAACCTTTGGACAACCCAGTCTCACGGCTTGTCCATGAGTAGTGACTCAGCACCACACCATGCTGTCTTGTCTATATACTCTGTATAGTCTCTAGAGTAAAAAAATAAAAATGGCTTTAACCCTGTGGAAGTCCTTTGATGTTCAATCCTACTTGATTTAGAGCTATAATGTTTTCCGCATTCTAAACTTGAAAGTGTTTTTTCCCTTGTAAACTGATTGATGTTTAACAAGATCTAATCTAACAGTGAAACATTTCCCACATTCTAAACATGAAGCTGGCTTCCCTCTGTGTGAGATCTTTCATGTCTACCAAGATGTGATTTTTTGGCAAAAACATTTTCTACATTTAGGGCATGAAAATGGCTTTCACCCTGTGTGAATCGTTTGGTGTACAATGAGATTATTTTTCTGGTTGAAACATTTCCCACATTGTGAACATGAAAATTGTTTCTCCCCTGTGTGAATTCTTTGATGTCTAACCAGGTGAGATTTCTGTTCAAAACATTTCCCACATTCTGAACATGAATACAGCTTTCCTTATCTGTGAATTCTCTCATGTCTTACCAGATGTGATTTCTGGGTAAAGCATTTTCCACATTCCTCACATGAAAATGGCTTCTCCCCAGTGTGAATTCTCTGATGCCTAACAAGATCTTTTTCTCTGGTAAAACATTTTCCACATTCTAAGCATGAAAATGGCTTCTCCCCTATGTGAGTTTTTTGATGTTCAATAAGAATTCTTTTTTGAGTAAAACATTTCCCACATTCTAAACATGAAAATGGCTTCTCCCCTGTATGAATTTTTTGATGTCCATTAAGAGTTATTTTTTGGGTAAAGCATTTCCCACATTGTGAACATGAATATGGCTTCTCCCCTGTGTGAATTCTCTGATGTGATACAAGATATTTTTTCCTGGTAAAACATTTTCCACATTCTAAGCATGAAAATGGCTTCTCCCCTGTGTGAATTCTGTGATGTGCAATAAGAGTTATTTTTTGGTTAAAACATTTCCCACACTTTAAACATGAAAATGGCTTCTCCCCTGTGTGAATTCTCTGATGTGTAACAAGATATTGTTTGCTGGTAAAACATTTTCCACATTCTAAGCATGAAAATGGCTTCTCCCCTGTGTGACTTCTTTGATGTGCAATTAGAGTTATTTTTTGGTTAAAACATTTTCCACATTCCTCACATGAAAATGGCTTCTCCCCTGTGTGAATTCTCTGATGTGATACAAGATATTGTTTCCTGGTAAAACATTTTCCACATTCTAAGCATGAAAATGGCTTCTCCCCTGTGTGACTTATTTGATGTTTAATAAGATTTGTTTCTTGGGTAAAAGATTTCCCACACTGTGAACATGAAAATGGCTTCTCCCCTGTGTGACTTATTTGATGTTTAATAAGATTTGTTTTTTGGGTAAAAGATTTCCCACATTGTGAACATGAAAATGGCTTCTCTCCTGTGTGAATCCTTTGATGTTTTTTAAGAATACGTTTCTGGTTAAAACATTTTCCACATTCTAAACATGAAAATGGCTTCTCCCCTGTGTGAGTTCCCTGATGTCTAAGAAGATTTTTTTTCATGGTAAAACATTTCCCACATTCTAAACATGAAAATGGCTTTTCCACTATGGGAGCTTTTTGATGTTCAACACCCAGTCTGTCTTTTCTATTCTGCTTTACAGTCGGTGATGAATCAGAAGATAGGATCTGTGTAAAAGGATCAGATGATACATTTTGGATATGAGGGGCGGAGGGTATATCTTCAATCTTGGCATTCTTCTCATATCCATATTGAATGATATTACAATCATCTGCATAAAAATGTGAAGATACCGGATGTTCCTCTGGGTTCCTGGTACAGTCATCTACAAAAATAAAACTAATTAGATTATCTTTTAACAATATAACCTCAATAATTATATTAATGTTTTATGACATTATAAAGGAGAGGCTTATACAAAAAAAAAATCACTTATTAACTAACTGAAATAATTTAATTGCAAACCAGATCACAGTTTCAGAGCAGGGAGCACTAGGTCACGATGTTACAGTTTTCTCCTTCTGTGTTGAAGACATCTTCATGTTTCATATGTCTCATGTCGGTCACCGCTCTTTTCTAGTAAATTGCCCGGTGGAGAATCATAAGTGAACCTGTAGGTCAGAGCTGCGGGGGGCGTCCATCTCACACAATCCCGGTCATGTCTGCTACATTTACTTTAGCAGAGAGCATAGCAAAGGGGAGGAGAAGTATGGTCATGGTCAAAGAAAACCGATCAAAGGATCTCACTGAGGAGCCCTGTGATGTACACACCTGGATAAAGTGTATATAATGAAATGTATAGTCATGTGACTGATAACACGGGCATATATGTAGTAGGACTGTATACAAGGCTACACCAAAGAGAAATCATCTACAAAGAAGCCTGAAGTTTTATACTTTTTCCATCACTTTACTCTAGGAGTGGATACACTAAAATGATACATTCATTATACAGCCGCTCCTGCCTTTACCAGCAGCAACCGGAGCTAGCTCCATTCACTGCTGTTTAATCATTTAGACGCAGCTGCAATGGGTAAAGGGAATCTGTCACTAGGTTGAACAGCATAATGTAGGGGCAGAAACCCTGATTCCAGGAATATGACACTTACTGAGTTGCTTGCTGTCATCTTGATAAAATCCCTGCTTTCTCTGCTGCAGATCTAGCAGTTATCTTACTGTTGAGCTCTGTATAACTCCGTCCGCACCACTGATTGGCAGCTGTCTGACCATATACAGTTTACACAGAAAGCTCGTCAAAAAAGAGAAAAAATCCAGCACCGAATAAAGGAAAAGTTTCTTATGGCTAAAAATCTTATTTATTTAGATCCGTTAAAATACTATAGAGTGCATTATTCATTAATTTTTAACCACTTGAAAGCCTGGTGCGTATTAGTACGCCCCAGGACATCACCCCCGATTAAGTGAGGGCTCCGGCGCTGATTTAAACAGGTGACATGTGCCCGCAACAGCCGCGGATGGAATCGCGATCCACCCGCGGCTGTTAACCAGTTAAATGCTGCTGTCAATCTCTGACAGCGGTATTAGCCCCGCTCGTCGGTGACCCCGTCACATGATCGCGGGTCACCAATGCGTGGACATTACAACCCTGGGTCTGCAGCAGACCCTTGTGGTTGTCATGTAAAGATTGCTATGAGCGCCACCTAGGGGTCGGTGCTCATAGCAAGTGAGCATTTCTGCTACACAGAGGCGATCTGCTCATCACCTCTATGTAGCAGAGGCGATCAGACTGCTGCTGCTTCTATTCTCCTATGGAGACTATAGAAACAAGCAAAAAGTGTAAAAAAAAAAAAAATGTTTTTAAAAAAATAAAAAAAAATTAATTTAAATCACCCCCTTTCGCCCCATTCAAAATAAAATTAAAAAAAAACAACACATACATATATTTGGTATCGACGCATTCAGAATCGCCCGATCTATCAATATAAAAAAAGAATTAATTTGATCAGTAAACGGCGTAACGAGAAAAAATATTAGAGAAGCCAGAATTAATTTTTTTTGGTCACCACAACAGTGCAATAAAATGCAATAACAGGCGATCAAAACATCAGATCTACCCCAAAATAGTATCAATAAAAACGTCAGCTCGGCGCGCAAAAAATAAGCCCTCAGCCGGCCCCAGAGCCCGAAAAGTGGAGACGCTACGGGTCTCGGAACATAGCACCATTTTTATTTTTTTTTTTTAGAAAACTTTGGAATTTTTTTTCACCACTTAAATAAAAAAGAACCTATACATGTTTGGTGTCTACGAACTCGTAATGACCTGGAGAATAAGAATGGCAGCTCAGTTTTCACATTCAGTGAACGTGGAAAAAAAAAAAAACCAACAACTGTGGTAGTGCACTTTTTTTTTGCAATTTCACCGCACTTGGAATTTTTTCCCCGTTTTCCCATACACAATATGGTAAAACCAGTGATGTCATTCAAAAGTACAACTCGTCCCACAAAAAATAATAACTCACACGGCCATATTGACCAAAAAATAAAAACGGCTCTGGGAACAAAGGGAGCAAAAAACGAAAACGCAAAAACGGAAAATCCCAAGGTCCTTAAGGGGTTAATGCACTTTATTGTATTTTCGTGGATCTAAATAAATAGCATTTTTATTCATAAGCAATTTTTACTTTATTTGGTGCTGGATTTTTTCTCTTTTTTATGTGTTTTGCTGTTGGGGAAACCGACCCCGCTATATCCGAGCTTCAGTCCTGGTACTTCATTTATATTTGCCTGGACTTCATGGTGAGCTGCCAATCAGAGGTGGGGCGGGGTTATACAGAGCTCATGAATACGCTGGACTACCTGGCAGCAGGTTTACTAGTCCTCCAGTGATAATCCCCATGATATTATCAAAACTACAGCAAGCAGCCCAATAAGAGACACATCATTGGAATCAGGGTCTCTGACCCTATGATATGGTGATCTGCTGATCAGGTGGAAAAGGAAGGCCTAATGACAGATTCCCTTTAAACTAAAGTAGTAAGACTAAAAAATAATAATAAAAATAGTTAAATAAATAAAACAAATGTAAATAAATACAAATACACTTATGGTATATATATATATATATATATATATATATATATATATATATATATATATATATATATATATATATATATATATATACTTAACAAAAAAGTGTGAAGCAACTGAAAAGATCCTAGTTTCTTACCGGTAACGGGATTTTACAGAGCCCATGACAGCACCACCTGAGAGAGAGTATAAGCCCACCAAGGACAGGAACCTACTGAATAAAAAGGCGGTACCTCTCTTCCGCATCAGTTTTTGTTTCAGAGCATGAGAGGGCCTCCGAAAACAGGTTAATACATAACCGCCACCTCAACATTTGTAATAAACACCTTAAAAAGTGCACACCATAGTGATAAAGGGGAGGGTGCTGTCATGGGCTCTGTAAAATCCCGTTACCAGTAAGTAACTAGGATCTTTTCCCCTTCTCCCATGACAGCACCACCTGAGAGATTTATAGAGATCAGACACCAGAGGGAGGGATCACCGCTTGCAACACCTTCCTACCAAAGGACAGATCAGTAGAAGAGGAAAGGTCAAGACGGTAATGTTTGTAAAATGTAGCAGGGGATGACCAAGTTGCCGCCTTACATATGATGTCGATGTGCACATCCACCTTCTCAGCCCAGGAAGCAGCTACCGCTCTGGTGGAATGGGCCTTCAGGTTCTCTGGAACCGGCAGATTGCTAGAAGAGTAGGCTAAGGTAATAGTATCCCTGACCCATCTAGCTATGGTCCCTCTTGTAACCTTAAGTCCTTTCCTAGCCCCCTGAAAGGATATAAATAAGGCGTCACTCTTCCTCCAGGCTTTTGTCACCTCCAAATACTGGACACCCTCCTAACATCTAAGGTGTGAAGCTTATGTTCTTCAGAATCCCTAGGATTAGGATAGAAGGAAGGGAGAGTGATTACTTGCGTCCTATGGAATTTGGAGGCTACCTTCGGAAGATAGGCTGGGTCTGGTCTTAAGATTACTCTATCCGTACATACTTGAGTGAATGGATGGTTAACAGATAGTGCGTGTAAGTCACTGACTCTACGAGCTGATGTCAGGGCTACCAGTAGGGCAGTCTTTAAAGTTAGGATTTTTTCTGAAACTTCCTCTAAGGGCTCAAAGGGATGTTTGGTTAGTGCCTCCAGAACCAAATTAAGGTCCCAAGGAGGCATCCTTGGAGTAGGACTAGGCCTGGACCTATCACAAGCTTTAATAAATCTAATGATCCACCTATTTGCCGCCAAGTCATAATTATATAATGCCCCCAGAGCTGATACTTGAACCTTAAGAGTACTGGTGGCTAGTCCCATGCTTAACCCCTTCTGGAGGAATTCTAGTATGGCCTCAATAGGAATCCTCCCTTTGGCGGACTGACCCGAGGTAGACAGGAACTTAGCCCAGGTTCTACCATAGATCCTAGTTGTTACCGGCTTTCTACTTGTCAGTAGGGTAGAAACCAGATCCGGAGAAAACCCCCTTTGTGTCAATAGCGACCTTTCAAAATCCAGGCCGTCAAATGCAGGCCCGATATTTGGGGATGACAGACTGGGCCCTGCCTGAGGAGATCTGGGATGTCCGGAAGAACCCATGGATCAGCTTGGGACATTCTCTTCATCCAAGTGAACCATGGTCTCTTGGGCAAGAACGGGGCGATCAATATAACCCTCGCCCTTTCCTCTCGGATCTTCCTCAGGATAGTAGGGATCAGTATTAAAGGGGGAAAGGCATAGGCTAGAGTAAAATTCCAAGGAATCTGCAGCGCGTCCACCGCAAATGCCCCCTCTTTTGGATTCAGGGAGCAAAAGATTTCGGTCTTTCGATTGTGTCTGTTTGCAAACAGATCTATTTGGGGCTGTCCCCATCTGCCCACAATCTGCTGAAATACGGCTGGATTCAATTCCCACTCTCCTTGTTTTAAGATGTGACGACTCAGGAAATCGGCTTTTACGTTCTCTTCCCCTTTTATATGCAGCACCGAGAGCGTGAGCAGCTGACTCTCGGCAAACCTGAAGATCTGATCCGCTACTAACATCAGAGGGAGAGACCTGGTACCCCCCTGATGATTGATGTAGGCGACTGTTGATCGGTTGTCTGACATTATCCGGATGTGATGACCCCGAAGAACAGGACTGAACTTTATTAGAGCATTTTTGGCTGCTAACCGCTCCCTCATGTTGGAAGAGAGACTTGAGTCGCTGTCCGACCAGAGGCCTTGTACAGAACGATCTCTTAGGTGAGCTCCCCAGCCTTCTGCACTTGCGTCCGTTGTAATTGTATCTGACACCTGGAAGGTCCAAGGAACCGCCAAAGATAGATTGACTGGAGATCTCCACCAGCCCAGGGAGTTGATTACAACCTCTGGAAGAGATATTTTCCCATTCAGGCGACCTTTGAGCCGCCTGTCCGCTGCCAGGATCTCCTGCTGAAGACATCTGGAATGGTACTAGGCCCACTGAACCGCCGGGATGCAAGATGTCATTGTACCCAACACAGACATTGCATTCCTCAGGGTCATGGTCAGATTGCTGATAACCCGAGATATTAGGGATCCGATCTTCAGCTTCTTTTCCTCAGGTAGAAGACAGGTTTGGTTTTCTAAGTTGAGAATGAGACCCAGGTAAGACTGGACCCGCTTTGGTTCCAGCCTTGACTTTTCTAAATTTAACAGCCAACCTAGGCGTTTTAGACTGGCCATGACGTCCGCCAGGGCTATAGCACAGAGTAGTCTTGATCTGCCCAATACTAAGAAGTCGTCCAGATCAGGGATGACCAGAATATCTCTTTCCCTCAAATGTGCTGTGACCTCCAGGATAATTTTTGTGAAGACCCTCGGTGACATGGAAATGCCAAAGGGAAGAGCTGCGAACTGAAAATGCCTTACGTGCTTGCCGAACTGTACAGCCACCTCAGAAACTGTTGATGGTAGTAGGCGTCCCTCAGATCAAGGACGAACATATTACAGTCCGGAAATAGCATCCTTATGGCCGACTTTATTGTTTCCATTTTGAATGGCCTGTAGATTAAATGGTTGTTCAGCTTCTTCAAGTTGGCAATGGTCCTAAAGGAGCCGTCCGGCTTCTTTATTAGGAAGAGAGTTGAATACAATTCCCTTCCTTGCTCGGGTGCAGGTGTTTCCACCAGAACCCCCTTCACGAGGAGAGAGAGAACTTCCTGCTGTAAGGCTATCTGCTCCGCTAGACCCCTGGGGGCTGAAATTTTGACGGTGTTCCTGGGCCTGCTCTTGAACTCCAATGTGAGCCCCCTACTGATTATCCCTAAGATCCAAGAATTGGATGAAATTTTCTCCCAGGCGGGCAGGAAGTGGGACAACCTTCCTCCCACCTGGGGAGGACTGTCACTTAGGGGGCTTCTTATTCTCGGAGGAGGGACCCCCGAACATGAAGCCTCTGTTATACGGCTTCCTGTCTTTCCAGGTACCTTGGTCTCTGAGAGCTTTACTGCGACTGTACTTCCTCTTCCGAAAGGAGCTTATAAACTGGGAACCAGACACAGTGGGAAACCCATGTTTTTTCTCTGCGGCCTTATCCAGGATGTCATCTAGACCTTTGCCGAACAGGAAGTCCCCCTCACAAGGGATTGAGCATAATTTAGTCTTTGTCTGCACATCCCCTGGCCAGCTCTTGAGTCATAATGCCCTACGAGCTGCATTAGAGAGATTTGCAGACCGGGCAGCCAGCCTCACTGAATCTGCCGATACGTCTGCCAGGAATGCAGCCGCCCCCTGCACAAGAGGAAGGTCCGACAAAATCTTCTCCCTCGAGACATTCCCCCTAATCTGGTCTTCCAACTGTTGAAGCCAGATCATCATAGATCTAGCGGTGCAGGTGGCTGCCACTGCCGGTTTAAGGGCCCCTGCTGATGACTCCCAGGCTTGTTTAAGGAAAGACTCCGCTTTTTTATCAAGCGGGTCTTTCAAGGCCCCTGAATCCTCAAAGGGCAGAGTGGATCTTTTTGAGGACTTTGCAATGGCCACATCAATTTTAGGGGTTTTGTCCCATTTAGCCGCATCCTCTTCCTCAAAGGGGTATCTCCGCTTAGAGGAGGAAGGCAGCTGACCCTTCTTCTCCGTTTTTTTCCATTCCCTTTCTATAAGCGATTTGATCCTCTCATTAACCGGGAATGTGCGCCTCTTCCTCTGGTCCAAGCCCCCAAACATAACATCCTGGACTGTTCTGGGGACTTTGGTATCAGTAATACCCATAGTCACTCTGACGGCTTTAACTAGTCTCTCAGTATTATCTACCGAAAACAAGGCCTGCCCCCCCCATCATCATCTGAAGATTCCGATGATGATGAGGAGGGATTAGAGGAGGAAGGCAGTTCTCTTGTAAACCGGGACTCTACCGATTCCTCTGATTCTGAGGAAACTAGTTTTTGCTTCTTCTTCCTGCGTGAGGTTAAGCTTTTTAAAGAATCTCTGACTTCTGTCTGGATCAGATTTTTTAATTCCATAGAGAACCTGGGGGACTCTTCCGCTATGGTTTTCTGAATACAGTCCGCACACAGGTTTTTGACGTAGGAGGTGGGAAGACTGATTTTACATAAAGCACACTCCTTGTTTTTACGCTTAGAGCTACACTTCTTTGGCTCCTAACACCCCAAGAATTGAAAAGATAAAAAGAGAGAAAAACAGAAGAGCACATTACTCAAGGTGAGACTTTCACGAAGATCACTCACCACACTGCCGTTCAGACTAGGGTACCGGAGGCGGTGGTTGCCGTTCACATGAGGGCTCCCATCTGGCGGAGGTGGACTGACGAGGTCTTTTCTGACCGATTCTGCCGGAACTCGTAAGCCCTCCACTGCTGTGGCTTTGGTGATGGGAAGATTCTCGATCCAGTTTCTTAAGCTGCTTGCGCTGCTTTGGCTGCTGCTGTTCCTCCTGCAGTGGTGACAGCTGCTGCCCAGGTGACTGCGGCTCCTCACTCATTATGGCGGGGATACAGACACCGCCATCTTGATTGCTCCCCATCCTTAAAAAGCATGCTCATTCTCTTTCCTTTTTTCTTCTTTTTTTTTTTAAACTTGGCCAGCTAGCGCGCTACACCGCAGATCCACCTCCTCCTGTGCGTGCACAGCCCAGCGGCACCCGGCGCGCTTGCAACGGGATGTCGGCCTCCCACCCGTGCATGCGCAGACCCGGCTTCCGGCGCACTCCGTGATAGAGCGCATCACCACCCCGCGGGGAGGACTCCAGAAGGCAGCCCCCCCACACGCAGACCCGGGCATCAGCCAGATGGGCTGAGAACAGGGTCCATCTGCTGCTTCCACGGCCTCCAGGCAGCACCGACCCCGGAATCCACGGTCCAGGTACGTGAGGTACCACCTGGCGAGGCTCCCATCAAGGACAGGAACCTAAACTGATGTGGAAGAGAGGTACCGCCTTTTTATTCAGTAGGTTCCTGTCCTTGGTGGGCGGATACCCTCTCTCAGGTGGTGCTGTCATGGGAGAAGGGGAAAATATGTCTTATATTCTAGGTTCTTCAAAGTAGCCACCTTTTGCTTTGATGACTGCTTTGCACACTCTTGGCATTCTCTTCATGAGCTTCAAGAGGTAGTCACCGGAAATGGTCTTACAACAATCTTGAAGGAGTTCCCAGAGATGCTTAGCACTTGTTGGCCCTTTTGCCTTCACTCTGCGGTCCAGCTCACCCCAAACCATCTCGATTGGGTTCAGGTCTGGTGACTATGGAGGCCAGGTCATCTGGCGTAGCACCCCATCACTCTCCTACTTGGTCATATAGCCCTTACACAGCCTGGAGGTGTGTTTGGGATCATTGTCCTGTTGAAAAATAAATGATGGTCCAAGTAAACGCAAACCGGATGGATTAGCATGCCGCTGCAAGATGCTGTGGTAGCCATGCTTGTTCAGTATGCCTTCAATTTTGAATAAATCCCCAACAGTGTCACCAGCAAAGCACCCCCACACCATCACACCTCCTCCTCCATGCTTCACGATGGGAACCAGGCATGTAGAGTCCATCCGTTCACCTTTTCTGCATCACACAAAGACACGGTGGTTGGAACCAAAGGTCTCAAATTTGGACTCATCAGACCAAAGCACAGATTTCCACTGGTCTAATGTCCATTCCTTGTGTTCTTTAGCCCAAACAAGTCTCTTCTGCTTGTTGCCTGTCCTTAGCAGTGGTTTCCTAGCAGCTATTTTACCATGAAGGCCTGCTGCACAAAGTCTCATCTTAACAGTTGTTGAAGAGATGTGTCTGCTGCTAGAACTCTGTGTGGCATTGACCAGGTCTCTAATCTGAGCTGCAGTTAACCTGCGATTTCTGAGGCTGGTGACTCGGATAAACTTATCCTCAGAAGCAGAGGTGACTCTTGGTCTTCCTTTCCTGGGGCAGTCCTCATGTGAGCCAGTTTCTTTGTAGCGCTTGATGGTTTTTGCAACTGCACTTGGGGACACTTTCAAAGTTTTCCCAATTTTTCGGACTGACTGACCTTTATTTCTTAAGTTTCTGCTTTTTTCTTGCCATAATACAAATTGTAACAGTCTATTCAGTAGGACTATCAGCTGTGTATCCACCAGACTTCTGCACAACACAACTGATGGTCCTAACCCCATTTATAATGCAAGAAATCCCACTTATTAAACCTGACAGGACACACCTGTGAAGTGAAAACCATTTCCGGTGACTACCCCTTGAAGCTCATCAAGAGAATGCCAAGAGTGTGCAAAGCAGTTATCAAAGCAAAAGGTGGCTACTTTGAAGAACCTAGAATATAAGACATATTTTCAGTTGTTTCACACTTTTTTGTTAAGTATATAATTCCACATGTGTTAATTCATAGTTTTGATGCCTTCAGTGTGAATGTACAATTTTGAAAGTCATGAAAATACAGAAAAATCTTTAAATGAGAAGGTGTGTCCAAACTTTTGGTCTGTAATATATATATATATATATATATATATATATATATATACATACATACACACACACACATACTAGCTATTGAACCCGTTCAACGCTCGGGTGGCGAGCATTTTTATTGGTATATGGTCTCCCATGCTGGTGTGTGATGCCCCATCCTATCCTGGTATGCATGGCACCCCTCAACCCTATCCTGGTATGCATGGCACCCTCATCCCAATTCTGGTATGCATGCACCCCTCATCCCAATTCTGGTATGCATGGCACCCCTCATCCCCAATTCTGGTATGCATGGCACCCCTCATCCCCAATCCTAGTATGCATGGCACCCCTCATCCCCAATCCTGGTATGCATGGCACCCCTAATTCCAAATCTGGTATACATGGCACCCCTCATCCCAATCCTGGTATGCATGGCACACCATCTCTCATCCTGATCTACATGCCCCCCTCATCCCAAATTTGGTATACATGGCACCCCTCATCCCAATCCTGGTATATATGGCACCCCTTATCCCCCAATCCTGGTATGTATGGTTTCCTCATCCCCCAAACCTGATATGCATGGCACCCAATCCTGGTATGTATGGCCCCCTCATCCCTATCCTGGTATGCATGGTCCCCTCACCTCCCAATCCTGGTATGCATGGTACCCCCTCATCCCTATCCTAGTATGCATGGTCGCCTCACCTCCCAATCCTGGTATGCATGGTACCCCATCATCCCTATCCTGGTATGCATGGTACCCCCCTCAACCCCAAATCCTGGTATGCATGTCACCCCTCACCCCCCAATCCTGGTATGTATGATACCCCTCATCCCCAATGCTGATATGTATGGCACCCCTCACCCCCTAATCCTGGTATGCATGGTCCCCTCACCCCCCAATCCTGGTATGCATGGTACCCCCTCACCCCTCAATCCTTGTATGCATGGTACCACCCCTCACCACCCAAGCCTGGTATGCATGGTACCCCCTTACCCCCTAATCCTGGTATGCATGGCACCCCTCACCCCCCAATCCTGGTATGCATGGCACCCCTCACCCCCCAATCCTGGCATGTATGGGCCCCTCACCCACCAATCCTGGTATGTATGGCACCCCTCACCCCCAATCCTAGTATGCATGGTCCTCTCACCCCCCCAATCCTGGTATGCATGGCACTCCTCATCCCCCAATCCTAGTATGCATGGTACCCCCTCATCCCAATGCTGGTATGCATGGCACCCCTCACCCCATCCTGGTATTTGTGCTGCCCCCATCCTGGTATTTGTGCTCCCCAATCCTGTTGCCCCATCATATGCATGGTACCCCCTCATCCCAATGCTGGTATGCATGGCACCCCTCATCCTCAATCCTGGTATGCATGGCACCCCTCATCCCCAATCCTGGTATGCATGGCACCCCTCATTCCAAATCTGGTATACATTTTACCCCTCATCCCAATCCTGGTATGCATGGCACACCATCTCTCATCCTGATATACATGCCCCCCTCATCCCAAATTCGGTATACATGGCACCCCTCATCCCAATCCTGGCATATATGGCACCCCTTATCCCCCAATCCTGGTATGTATGGTTTCCTCATCCCCCAATCCTGATATGCATGGCACCCAATCCTGGTATGTATGGCCCCCTCATCCCTATCCTGGTATGCATGGTCCCCTCACCTCCCAATCCTGGTATGCATGGTACCACCTCATCCCTATCCTAGTATGCATGGTCGCCTCACCTCCCAATCCTGGTATGCATGGTACCCCCTCATCCCTATCCTGGTATGCATGGTCCCCTCACCCCCAATCCTGGTATGCATGGTACCCCCTCACCCCCCAATCCGGGTATGCATGGTACCCCTCATCCCCAATGCTGATATGCATGGCACCCCTCACCCCCTAATCCTGGTATGCATAGTGCCCTCACCCCCCCAATATTGGTATGCATGGTACCCCCTCACCCCTCAATCCTGGTATGCATGGTACCCCCCTCACCACCCAAGCCTGGTATGCATGGTAACCCCTCACCCCCCAATCCTGGTATGCATGGCACCCCTCACCCCCCAATCCTGGTATGCATGGCACCCCTCACCCCCCAATCCTGGTATGTATGGCACCCCTCACCCCCAATCCTAGTATGCATGGTCCCCTCACTCCCCCAATCCTGGTATACATGGCACCCCTCATCCCCCAATCCTAGTATGCATGGTACCCAGTCATCCCCAATGCTGGTATACGTGGCCCCCTCGCTCCCGAATTCTGGCATGCATGGCACCCCTCATCCCCCTATCCTGGTATGCATAGCCTCCTCATCCCCCAATCCTGGTATGTGTGACCCCCTCATCCCCAATGCTGGTATGCATGGCACCCCTCAGCCCCCAATGCTGGTATGCATGGCCCCCTCACTCCTGAATCCTGGTATGCATGGCATCCCTCATCTCCCTATCCTGGTATGCATGGCACCCCTCATCCCTATCACTCTGCACACATACAAAAAAATAAACACTTATACTCACCTTTCTTCCCTGTGCTCCAGCGCTGCGTCCCGCTCTGCCGGCGGCCGGGGGAGGAGTGTGGCGCTGGAGTACGCGCGTGCCCATACCGCGCTGTCCGGCACCATTTTGCTGAAGACACACTGCAAATGTGTCTTCAGTAAAATGGCGCCGGATAGCGCTATGCGCCGATTCTGACGCCTCACTCCTGCCCCGGTCTCCGGTAAGAAGAGAGGTGCCACGGCAACGCTCCACCCAGTCAGGTATGTAAGTATGGCGCCGGAGATCGCGGTATGCGTAGACACTGAACGCATACCGCGATCTGCGGCGCCATACACTCCTCTTACCTGTAACGGCTCCATGCATTCTTCTGACTGGAGCCAGACTGCGCGTCGCGCATACGCAGTCTATAAAGGCTTCAAACACAGGGACGCATCTCCGGTTATATTATAGATATACATGTTTATCTACACATAGAAAAATACATGCGTTTTTGTGAAATAAGGTACTGTAGAGTGTGGCCAAAGGATATCAACACCGTCCACGCAGCTCGTTTTCTTTATTAAAATGGGCCAAAAAAAGAATTACCAGACTCTGAAAAGTCACACAATGTTGCAAGACATACAGAGGACCCAGCTACTGAAATTGCTGAGATATTGGGACGCGATCACAGAAACAGCAAAAGTTTTGTAGTCAACAGGGTCGCAAAAAACATGTTGAGAAAAAAAGACGCAGATAAAGTGCCGGCTCGTTACTACTAATCTGAGATGACAACAGAGCACGCGCTGTCATTGTGCACATCATAAAGGGACTAGTCCGTGCCCTGAAACGAGCATCACTAATGATGCTTTCAGGAAGGGGCAGGGGCAGTCACCCCCTAATAACGACCTGTTTGTGAATCCCAGCATGCACTGGGATGCTCAAACAAAGCGTCATCAAAAAGGAAGTATGGAAAAAAATAGAAAATCAGACAGTTTAGTTAGATAAGGATATGGAATTTTTAATGCAAGTATATTAGAAAATGGTTTAGTTTATGGCACTACATAGATAGGGATTGAGAATGAAAATAACTTTGATGTGACACTGAGTCACTTATGGACAAGCTGTGAGACAGGGTAGTCAGGAGGTCCGAGGTCAAATACCAGGAGGGCATGTGGTACAGAGGGACAAGACAACGGCGTGGTCAGGTAACAGTCCAGGGTCAAATACCAGGGGGTACGTCAAGACAAGGGAGTAACAAAAACAAATGGAAGGCAAGTCTGGAGTTAGGTACCTGCGTGCAAAGAGCGTCAAGAGCAGAAGGGATAATCCACATGAATTGTCACAACAAATCCTAGGATCGGCAACAAGATCACAGAAAGACACAATGAGACACAGACCTAAGCACACACCAAACAAAACTAAGCTGCAGCTGACACTGAACTGTTCATGGCTAGCCAGTTAAATAGCTAGCAAATTAGCAAGGATGGGAGGCACCCGAGGAAACGCCCACAGGCTAGGCCAGATTGAGCAGCAGGCCTGTCAATCAAAGTGCTGTCAGCGCAGCACGCCCCAGCAACAGATTCGATCCTGTAGGGGTTAGCCGTCACTCACAGCATCCCTAGGCCACAGTAATGATGAAGCCATGACAGTACACCCTCTGCTAGGGGAATGGGGGCCATCAGACCCCCAGGCTTCCGAGGAAACCTAGAATGAAAGGCTCTGACAAGTTAATGGGCCATAATGGATACAGTTGGAACCCAGGATCTCTCCTTCGGTCCGTATCCTTTCCAATGGATGAGGTGCTGGAGGGAATTACAGATCCTCCGGAAATCCACTACTCACTCCATGGGCGTACCCACCGTGGGGCAGCTGCCCCCCCCCAAGAAGCAGGCACGCAAGCCGCACACCAGGGCCGGCGTCAGCACCCGGACAAATGCCAGGGCCCTGAGCAGGTGGGGGGGCCCCTCACCGTCAGCGCCCGCTCCCCCCCGCTTGCTTAGGGCCCCGGCACCCAGCACAATACTTACCCCTCCCCGTGCCTCCGCAGCAGCTCCTGCATCCTCCGCGGCTGCTGCACTGTGACGTCAGAGGGCGCGGTGACGTCTTTACACCGTGCTCTCTCCTGAGCTGTCACAGCGCAGAGCGGGATGAGGCCGGCGAAGCTGGAGTCCGGAGCTGAGCAGCGGCAGCAGGTGAGTTGTGAGGTGAGTATTTGATATATTTTTTTATTATATGGAGGCCTGTGGCAATATAAGGGAGGGGGGTTAGGTGGGGGCGTGTGACATCCTGCATGGGGCATTATAAGGGGGGGACATCCTTCCTGGGGCATTATAAGGGAGGGGGGGTGACATCCTGCATCGGGCATTATAAGGGAGGGGGGGTGTGTGTGACATCCTGCATGGGGCATTATAAGGAATAAGGAAGGGGGGGTGTCATCCTGCATTGGGCATTATAAGGTGGGGTGACATCCTACGTGGGGCATTATATGGGGGGGGGGGAACAGCCTGCATGGGGCATTATATGGGGGGGAACAGCCTACGTGGGGCATTATGTGGGGGGAACAGCCTGCGTGAGGAATTATGGGGGGGGGGGGGGGAACAGCCTGCATGAGGCATTATGTGTGAGGAACAGCCTGCATGAAGCGTTATATGGGGGCCAGTATTCTGTATGGAGCGTTATATGGGGGCCAGTATCCTGTATGGAGTGTTATATTGGGGCCAGTATCCTGCATGGAGCGTTATATGGGGGCCAGTATTCTGTATGGAGCGTTATATGTGGGCCAGTATTCTGTAAGGAGCGTTATATGGGGGCCAGTATTCTGTATGGAGCGTTATATGGGGGTCAGTATCCTGCATGGAGCGCTATATGGGGGCCAGTATCCTGTATGGAGTGTTATATGGGGGCCAGTATCCTGCATGGAGCGTTATATGGGGGCCAGTATCCTGCATGGAGTGTTATATGGGGGCCAGTATCCTGCATGGAGCGTTATATGGGGGCCAGTATCCTGTATGGAGTGTTATATGGGGGCCAGTATTCCGTATGGAGCATTATATGGGGGCCAGTATCCTGTATGGAGTGTTATATCGGGGCAAGTATTCCGTATAGAGCATTATATGGGGGCCAGTATTTTGTATGGAGCATTTTATGGGGGAGAGTATTCTGTATGGAGCATTATATGGGGGCCAGTATCCTGTATGGAGCGTTATATGGGGGCCAGTATTCTGTATGGAGCGTTATATGGGGGCCAGTATTCTGTATGGAGCATTATATGGGGGCCAGTATTCTGTATGGAGCGTTATATGGGGGCCAGTATTCTGTATGGAGCATTATATGGGGGCCAGTATTCTGTATGGAGCGTTATATGGGGGCCAGTATTCTGTATGGAGCATTATATGGGGGCCAGTATCCAGCCTTGAGCGTTATATGGGGCCAGTATCCTGCCTGGAGTGTTATACAGTACAGACCAAAAGTTTGGACACGCCTTCTCATTTAAAGATTTTTCTGTATTTTCCTGACTATGAAAATTGTACATTCACACTGAAGGCATCAAAACTATGAATTAACACATGTGGAATTATATACTTAACAAAAAAGTGTGAAACAACTGAAAATATGTCTTATATTCTAGGTTCTTCAAAGTAGCCACCTTTTCCTTTGATGACTGCTTTGCACACTCTTGGCATTCTCTTGATGAGCTTCAAGAGGTAGTCACCGGAAATAGATGTGACCACTTTTTTTTTTTTTACAATTGAATCCAGGTAACATCGAGACCTAATAATAATAACTAATATATATTCAGATACTATTAGTTTGTTATCGGTTTTACAACTTTTCCACAAACATTCCAAATCTCATGGAAAGAAAATACCGTACTTAGTTCCGAGAGCCGCGTTGTCTGATTATTCTTATTCCGGATGATTGACAATTTTTGATTTAACCCTTTTGGGGGCAGCTGTAGATGCATAACTCATTTATTTTTTGGAAAAGGAACTGTCAAAATAATGTATTAATTTTTCGTATCTGGGTTACACTATATAAGTGTCTTTTTTTTTTCTTTCACAAAGCAAATCCAAGTCGCGGTTATTTGGGGGGACGTCTCCATGTTCTGTATTCTGTCACCAAACACTGACATGAGATTAATAGGAGCTAATGGTTCCTGAGTCACAAATTAGGCAAATTCTTTCCTTCATCAGAACTGACATCAGATGATGAAGAAATCGGCCACTCACATAAGTATAATTCATCTCCAGCTGTATATTATCCTCCATATTATAAATGCACGACCTGTGACATCACATATAACAGGATCACATTATTATCAATTCAGATTGTGGCTGAACAGTGAATATTCATCTAAAGCTCCTCACCTGGGCAGTTATCTGTAGGAGGCTCCTCTTTACACCGCTGATCGCCCCTCACATTTCTCTCTGGAGCATTAATATTGTTCAGATCTTTATCCAGATCCAAAAGCTGCAAAACAAATATTGTAAAAGTCCCCGATGATTGGAGAAGTCCCCGGGAATAATGGTGAGAAGATCCGGCCATGTCTGTGGTCAGCTGTGATCCTGCCGTCTCCACCGCTCTCATTACACAAGTATAAAACATCTAATACTGGAGGAGAAGACAAGACTGAACACAAGGAGGTCACAGCCATCTACACATCATAGGGGAGATCTCCATCTACCTGATGGTCCTGTGCAGGAGGAGTAGCGGGACATCTCTCTGGGGTTGTCCTCTTACTGGAGAGACCTGCAGGAGACCCAGACAGGACTGACATCATTATTACATACAGAGAATGAGAGGCCGTGTGGATTTAGTCCTGTCTATTACCTGGTGATGTGCGGGGCCGGTGCTCCTCCATCATCACCTCCTTGTACCGATCCTTGTGTCCTTCTAGATACTCCCACTCCTCCATGGAGAAATGGACGGTGACGTCCTGACACCTTATAGGAACCTGACACACAAAATGATACCGTCATCACCCAGAATCCTTCAGTGCCGTCCTGTATAATGTCCCAGCATTCCCAGCAGTATCACCTCTCCAGTCAGCAGCTCAATCATCTTGTGGGTGAGTTCTAGGATCTTCTGGTCATTGATGTCCTCATGTATCCAGGGGTGAGGTGGAGGCCCCGGGATTGGGCTCAGGGTTCCTCCCCGTCCTTCAGACACAGGGGCCTGGCAGTGATCACTAGAGGTCTTCTTCACTACTGTGTAATCCTGAGTGTGGAGACATTAATAATATCACTACAGACATTTCCAGAGTCCATCACCTCTCCGGTCATATCACCTGTTATTCCCATAGATAATGATGTCATGTGATGACATCACAACCTCTCACCTCTCCGGTCATATCACCTGTTATTTCCATAGATAATGATGTCATGTGATGATGACATCACAACCTCTCACCTCTCCGGTCATATCACCTGTTATTCCCATAGATAATGATGTCAGGTGATGATGACATCAGAACCTCTCACCTCTCCGGTCATATCACCTGTTATTCCCATAGATAATGATGTCATGTGATGACATCACAACCTCTCACCTCTCCGGTCATATCACCTGTTATTCCCATAGATAATGATGTCAGGTGATGATGACATCAGAACCTCTCACCTCTCTGGTCATATCACCTGTTATTCCCATAGATAATGATGTCATGTGATGAGATCAGAACCTCTCACCTCTCCGGTCATATCACCTGTTATTCCCATAGATAATGATGTCATGTGATGACATCAGAACCTCTCACCTCTCCGGTCATATCACCTGTTATTCCCATAGATAATGATGTCGTGTGATGACATCACAACCTCTCACCTCTCCGGTCATATCACCTGTTATTCCCATAGATAATGATGTCGTGTGATGACATCACAACCTCTCACCTCTCCAGTGAGATGGAAGATTATCTCCAGGGTGAGGTTTAATATCTTCTCCCCCATCTGGTCTCTGTCCTTATTCATCCTTGATGAGTCAATCGGGAAAGTAATTTCATATAGAATTTATTAGCAGAGGATCCTTTTTTGAAGGAACCTGAATAGAAAAAAGATGAGACGATATAAAAATGACACATGTTATGTCAGTTGGTCACATCTGTACATAATGGCTGCAGCCAATCACTTGGTGGAGTGCTGATATCAGTATGTACGAGACTGCGGAATACCATCAACGGCAACAATGGTCATATCACATACATAACAACGTCATTAAGTTATACTTAAACCACAATGACATCATTAATATCTTTCCGACGTATGACGTAGTTTCACGGAATACATCTTGTCCCAATCTCTGAAGCAGGCTCAGAAGCTGAGTCCGCATCTTTCCCGGCAGCTAATGACTGTGTTATTCAGCTATCATCTGCCTTTAATACCAGAGAGTGGAGCACAGTTCCGCTTGCAGCTGTTAACTCCTTTACTCCGCAGTCTATTTTCAGCTTTCTGACCGGGCCAAATGTTATTATTCTGACCACTGTCAGTTTATGTGGTAATAACTTTGGAAAGTTTCAACAAATCCCAGTGATTCTGAGATTGTTTTTGTGACATGTTGCACTTTATGTCAGTGGTAAATTTTGGTCAATATGATTTGTTTTATTTCTAGAACAAAATACAATTTTCAAACTTTGAATTTTTATGCCCTTGAACTAGTTATACCATTCAAATTAGTTAATAAATAACATTTATCACATGTTTAATCTCAAATCAGCATCATTTGAAACATATTTTTTTTTGTTAGGAAGTTAGAAGGATTAGAAGTTGATCAGCAATCAGCAAACACAATTTACAAAACCAATTTTTTTAGAGGCCACATCCATTTGAAGTGACTTTCAGAGGCCTATGTGACAGAAGAAAAACAAAAATGACACCATTTTAAAAACTGCACCCCTCAAGGTGCTCAAAACCACATTCAAGAAGTTTATTAACCTTTTAGGTGTGTCACAGGAATTAAAGCAATGTGGAAGGAAAAAATTAAAGTTTTACTTTCTCCCATAAAAAAAATTGCTTTAGCCCCAGAGTTTGCATTTTTAAAAGGTTAATAGGAGAAATGGAACATACAATTTAATGTGCAATTTTTCCTGAGTACACAGATACCCCATATAAGGTGGGAAACTACTGTTTGGGTGCACAGCAGGGCTGGGAAGGGAAGGAGCAACATTTGACTTTTGGAGCGCAAAAATTGGAATACATAGCGGATGCCATGTCGCATTAGAAGAGCCCCTGATGTGCCTAAATAGTGGAAACCCCCACAAGTGATGCTATTTTGGAAACTACACCCCTCAAGGAACTTATCTAGAGGTGTAGTAAGCACCTTGAAACCACAGGTGCTTCCCATAATTTTATAATGTTGAGCCATGAAAATTAAAAAAATACATTTTTCCTGTAAAAATGTTGTTTCAGCCTGAAATTTTTAATTTTCACAAGGGTAAAAGGAGAAAAAGGACTGTAAAAATCGTTGTTCAATTTCTCCTGAGCACACTGATACCCCATATGTGGCGTAAAAGTACTGTTTGGGCGCATGGCAGAGTTTAAAAGGGAAGGATCGCCAATTGAATTCTGCAGCGCAATTTTGGATGGAATAGGTGGCGGACGCTATGTCACATTTGAAAAGCCCCTGACATGGCAGAACAGCAGAAATCCACACAATTGACCACATTTTGGAAACTACACCTCTTGAGGAATTCATCTAGCGGTGTATTGAGCATTTTTAGCCCTCAGGCAATTCACAGAATTGTATAACATTGGGATGAGTCAATGGAAAATTACAATTTGTTCCACTAAAATGTTGCTTTGGCCCAAGTTTTCAATCTTCAAAAGGGATAATAAAAGATAATGCAATGTACAATTTGTTACACAATTCCTCTGGAGTACGCCAATACCCCATATGTGGTCAAAAACGACTTTTAAGGCACACTGCAAAGATCAGAAGGAAAGGCACCATATTAGAGTTCAGAATTTGCTGGAAAGGTTTGAGAGTGCTGTGAAAATGGAGAAGATGGCATAACACCTCTCTGAAGACCCCTATTGTTTTAAATATACTGTATTGTATGTTATCCTCTGGGATGCTGCAGCTCCTATTAGTCAAAAGTGACAGGGTTAATTGTATGGTCAGCCCATGGTTGGTAGGAGGATTGGGGAACTCTGTGTCAGTTCCTGTTTAGTTGTTAGTAAGAGAGACATGAGACATCCTCAGAAGAAGGTTATCATCACTGGGTGTGTGTGTAGTTGTGACCAGGAAAAGAAAGCAAGTTTCAGCAAGGGATCTTCAGTGGCAGCAGTGTTCTTCCTTAAGCAAGCAAGTCGAGGTGCCTACAGCAAGAGACATTTAGGCATGTCTTTAGTGTTGAGCAGACCTAAAAGCTGCCATCAGTGGGGCAGTGTCAGTTAGCCTGGGGCCCGTTTAGTAAGGTGACAGCCGGAGAAGCTCCCTTATGTTGTTCACAGGAAGTGTAGTTGGAGTGTAGAGGTCACAGTGAAACCTATCAACCCTTTGTGGCACTATACTGGGATGATTGAGGATCTCAGCTTAACCTGCAGTTCTACAGTAACGTACATTTCAAGTATTGTGTCGCCGTCCATAACCACCGTGAATATGCCTCTGCATTGTGCACAAGAAAACAGCAAGCTTATTTCCTGCTATCCTCTGTATATAAGTTTGATTGTCAGTAAAAAGGACTTCCCTTTTACAAGCTGATCTAGTTTCCTCATTGTAGGGTTAAAGGTCCGATGCCGCACAGATTGTGACAGAGCTGAACCTGAAGGTGTCTGCAGAACCAACACACACACACAGTCAGGACCCCGTTTTTATGTTGCGTGCGGGGCGCGAAAGACGAGTACCTCACCCACAGCTACCGCCCTGCGCCACGTTACAGTGCCATGTCACATTGGCAAAGCCACCGAGGTGCCAGGACAGCAGAACCCTCTATAAGTGACCCCATTTAACAAACGACAATTCTCAATGAATTCATCTAGGTGTGCAGTGATCATACTGACACCACATGTGCCTCACAGAGTTTTATACCATTGTGTGGTGAATAATGGATAATTATATTTTTATCTCTAAAATATTGTTTTAGCCTCAAGTTTTTATTTTTTATAAGGGCTAAAAGGAAGAAATGGACCTCTCAGTCTGTTGCAAAAATTTCTCCCTAGTGCGCCAATATGCTACATGTATTCGGGAACTACTTTCCAGCACAGTGGTAAGCCGAGGAGGGAAGGAGTCGACAGTATCACTGTGCTGGATTGGCCAGCAAACTCACCTGACCTTAACCACATAGAATCGGGGTATTGTCAGAGGAAGATGAGAGACCCCAGACCCAACAATGCAGACGAGCTGAAGGCTTCTATCAAAGCCACCTGAGCTTCCATAACACCTCAGCAGGGCCACAGGCTGATCCCTCCATGCCACATTGCCGCATTGATGCAGTAGTTGATGCAAAAGGAGCCCGACCAAGTATTGAGGCATTTACTGCACATACATTTCCAATTTTAAAATCATTTTTCAAGCTGTTGTTATAAAGTATTCTAATTTACTGAGACAATAACTTTTGTGTTTTCATTGGCTGTAAGCCCTAATCATCAACATTAACAGAAATAAACACTTGAAATAGATCCCTCTGTGTGTAATGACTCTATATAATAGATCCTTGTGTGTAATGACTCTATATAATAGATCCCTGTGTGTGTAATGACTCTACATAATAGATCCCTGTGTGTGTAATGGCTCTATATAATAGATCCCTGTGTGTGTAATGGCTCTATATAATAGATCCCTCTGTGTGTAATGACTCTATATAATAGATCCCTCTGTGTGTAATGACTCTATATAATAGATCCCTCTGTGTGTAATGACTCTATATAATAGATCCCTCTGTGTGTAATGACTCTATATAATAGATCCCTCTGTGTGTAATGGCTCTATATAATAGATCCCTCTGTGTGTAATGGCTCTATATAATAGATCCCTCTGTGTGTAATGACTCTATATAATAGATCCCTCTGTGTGTAATGACTCTATATAATAGATCCCTCTGTGTGTAATGACTCTATATAATAGATCCCTCTGTGTGTAATGACTCTATATAATAGATCCCTCTGTGTGTAATGGCTCTATATAATAGATCCCTCTGTGTGTAATGACTCTATATAACAGATCCCTCTGTGTGTAATGACTCTATATAATAGATCCCTCTGTGTGTAATGACTCTATATAATAGATCCCTCTGTGTGTAATGACTCTATATAATAGATCCCTCTGTGTGTAATGACTCTATATAATAGATCCCTCTGTGTGTAATGACTCTATATAATAGATCCCTCTGTGTGTAATGACTCTATATAATAGATCCCTCTGTGTGTAATGACTCTATATAATAGATCCCTCTGTGTGTAATGACTCTATATAATAGATCCCTCTGTGTGTAATGACTCTATAGAATATAGGAATTTCACTTTTTGTATTGAAGAACTGAAATAAATTAACTTTTTGGTGATATTCTAATTTAGTGAGAAGCACTTGTATATATACCAGGATGTGGCCATATATATGGTGATAGATTGACCCAAAGTGTTTCCTGTGTCTGTCTCTGAGAGCTTGAGGGATTCAAAGTCTGCGGCTGGTTTATTACTTCATAAGCCCGAAAACAAAATTAATATTTAATATTTAATGTTACAAGCCCCCTACATATAATACATTTGCACCCTTTAGTGCCTTTCAAATGGCACTAAATTATGTTTTTTTAGCCTTATTTAACCTATGAAATATAAAAATTATAAAAAAAAAAGACGTAAGGCTCCCCATATTTTTCAGAACCAGCCAAGGTCAAGCAGACAGCTGTGGGTTATTATCAGGCTGGGAAGGGCCTAGTTTGGTCTTCCACATATGTGGAAAAGGTGCTCGGGTCAGATGAGACCAAAGGAGAACTTTTTGGGATAAATGCAAAACGTTATGTGTGGTGGAAAACTAACACTGCACATCACCATGAAAACCCCATCCCCACCATCACATATAGTGATGGTGGTATCTAGTTGTATTGCAACTGTGTGCTTCTTTAGAGTCTTCTCTGGGGGGCTTGCACTTTTAATCCTCCCTCATAGTTTCTGCAGCATCTAGGAGGGAGGAGTGAAAGTGAACACCCCCATAGAATACTGTAAAGAAATGCCCAGTTGCACTAGAACCAGAGGTTACACATACTCCAATCTTCTTCATCCCACAACCCCAAACAGTTATTCAACACTTTAAACTGCCTCCTCGGCCCACCATTACCCTTTCCAACCTCCCTCATCTTTGCAGAAGATTTTGCCACACATTTCAAAAACAAATCAGGCAAGTCTTTACTAATCAACCACCACATTCCCTCCATATAACAGACCAATGCTCTTCCCCCCTAACCTTCCTCCTCACCATCACTTTTTCATCTCCCCAAATCACACCGCACCACTTGTGCACTTGATTTTCTCTTCACTTGGTGACAAAGACCTTGCCCTCTCCTGGATCTCCTCATATATCACTAACCACACATTTAGCGTCTCCCATTCCCATACTACCTTCTCATCCCACCCTCTCTCTGTTCTCTGTGTAGGGACCCCTAATGTTTTCCATCTATACATTCTGGCCTGGGACAACTTATAAAGTCCAGTACCATCTATGCGCTGATGATTTAGCTCCCAGGCCCAGACATCACCTCTCTGCTGTCCAGAATCCCAGAGTGTCTGTTTCCATATCCTCCATCTCCTCACGCTTTCTAAATTCAACGTGGACAAATCTGAACTCATCATCTTTCCTCCATCCCACTGAATTCCCCTACCTGATCTATTTATCACAAAAAATGGCATTTTGCTTTCCCCTGTAGCGAAAGTTTGCTGCCTTGGAGTAACCCTGACTGCCTTTTCTTTCAAAGAGCAAGTGACGACACAGGTTCTAATCTTAATTAGCTAGACATCTAGATTTGTTAGGCCAAGAGAAATACACTATTCTGTTTGTGTTGACTTTTGATTGTGTGTGTTTCTTTGGTGGATCAAGAAGGACAGACTAGTATTTGTATAACCCTGATTGTTGACTTCTTTTGGTCTATGAATAATTATGTATGTTACTATGCTAATTGTATTATATACCAAGTCAGCTAGTTGTTGATTTACAAGAGCAAGGGGATACCAACTATGTAAATTGATTAAATGCTCAGACAATGAGACCTGAGCCCTGCACCTGTCTCCCTGACCTGTGAATGATGACCTGACCCACAGAAAAATATAAAAATTGATTTCTATTGTGCTGCAAGGAGACTCAAAGATTCCGAGAGACTGTTCAGGACAGCAGTTTGGTAGCATGGCTCCATCCAGATAGACACAGATTTGGATTTTACAGGATTCCAGCCTAAGGGTACATGGCCCCGGCTGGAAGGATACAGATCTGCTCCACTGACCATCAGATAACCTATGGATACATTTGGGGAAACCAGGTTGGGACAATGAGGTCACCTGGTCCTATAGATATGTTATTTGGGGTTGCCAGATGGGACCCTCCAGTCGCTTGGAACCCATGGACCTCTCAGAGAAGCCAGGGTGGGGCCCTCCGGGTCTCCTGGCTTAGTACCTCAATGGACTGTCAGATTCCTAAGCTTGCCATTATCTCCTCTCTGTGGGGGCCAACCCAAAGCGGGGGCCACTGGTTGAGGTAGTTGGCCCTGGAAATCCCATAGTCGCAGCTGCTCTATTTGCGGCGGGCCAGCGGACGGGTGAGAATGTGTAATTTTGCACCATCTTGGGTATTTGCTGGGACTGTTCTATATGTTTATTCTCTGGTGGTTCAATAAAATATTTCCACACTGTTTTACCCTCCCCCTGTGTTGTCTAAATAGTATAACACCCACGGAAGACCCCGGGTCTTCACACAGCACATCCAAGCCCTTACCACCTCCTGCCGCCCTCAGCTCTAAAATATGTCCAGAATCCGTCCTTTCCTCAACCCTGAATCTACTCAAATGCTAGTGCCCTCATCTCCTGCCTCGACTATTGCAATATACTCCTCTGTGGCCTTCTTGCTAACACTCTGGCACCTCTCCAGTCTGTCCTTAACTCCACTACCCAACTTTTTCTCTCCTCTACTCCTCCGTTTCTCTGTAATAAGAAGCAATGAAATCCCTGAAGAGACCTTGCAGGATGTACCATTAACCCCTTTATCCCCAAGGGTGGTTTGCATGTTAATGACCAGGACAATTTTTACAGTTCTGACCACTGCCACTTTATGAGGTAATAACTCTGGAATGCTTTAACAGATCCCCCTGATTCTGAGACTGTTTCTTTGTGGCATATTGTACTTCATGATAGTGGTAAAATTTCTTCAATATGACTTGCGTTGTGAAAAAAATCGGAAATTTGGCAAAAATTTTGAAAATTTCGCAATTTTCAAACTTTGAATTTTCATGCCATTAAATCAGAGAGATATGTCACAAAAAATAGTTAATAAATAACTTACATCAGCACAATTTTAGAACCAAAATTTTTCTTTGTTAGAAAGGCTTAAAAGTTGACCAACGATCTTTCATTTTTGCAACAAAATTTACAAAACCATTTTTTTAGGGACCACATCACATTTGAAGTGACTTTGAGGGGTCTTTATGACAGAAAATATCCAAGAGTGACACCATTCTAAAAACTGCACCCCTCAAGGTTCTCAAAACCCCATTCAAGAAGTTTATTAACCCTTCAGGTGCTTCACAGGAATTTTGGGAATCTGGAAGAAAAAAATTAACATTTAACTTTTTTCACAAAAATGTTACTTTAGACCCAATTTTTTTATTTTTGCAAGGGTAACAGGAAAAAATGGACCCCAAAATTTGTTGTTCAATTTCTCCTGAGCACGCCAATACCCCATATGAGGGGGAAAACCACTGTTTGGGCGCACGGCATGGTTTGGAAGGGAAGGAGCGCCGTTTGATTTTTTTAATGTAAAATTTGATTGAATAATTAGCTGACACCATGTTGCATTTGGAGAGCCCCTGATGTGCCTAAAAAGTGGAAACCCCCCAGAAGTCACACCATTTTGGAAATTAGACCCCTCAGGGAACTTATCTAGATGTGTGGTGAGCACCTTGAACCCCCAGGTGCTTCACAGACGTTTATAACACTGAGCCGTAAAAAAAAAAAATTTCACATTTTTCCCACAAAAATCTTTTTTAGCCCCCAATTTTGCATTTTCATAAGGGAAAGAGGAGAAAATGAACCCCCCAAAAAAACAATTGTTCAATTTCTCCTGAGTACGCCGATATCCCATATGTGGGGAAAATACACTGTTTAGGCGCACGTCAGGGTTCAGAAGGGAAGGAGCCGTGTTTGGGGAGCCCCTGATGCGCCTAAATAGTGGAAACCACCCACAAGTGACCCCATTTTGGAAACTACACCCCTCAAGGATTTTATCAAGGGGTATAGTGAACATTTTGAACCCAGAGGTACGACACAGAATTTGATAACATTAGGTCATCATATTGAATAAGCTGTCATTAGTCTTGAGCATAAGTTGTCATTCGGTCTCTGGCAGTTTTCAAAGTGGCTTGTGGAAATATCCCGGAAATCCAGCACCAAATACCACACAGTAACTTCCCTTAGACAGTCGGATACTGACTGATGACCATGTTCTACCTATTGTGTTCCCCCTCATTTCCATATAGATTGTAAGCTTGCGAGCAGGGCCCTCAATCCTCCTGTAATTGTTGACATGTGATACATTGTATTGGTTATATTGTCTGTATATGTCTCTACTTAATTGTAAAGTGCTGCGGAATACGTTGGCGCTATATAAATAAAAAATATTATTATTATATATTATTGAGCGCAAGTGCTCACTACTTGAGTTTACATCGGGTACTCGGGTATGAGCCAAGGATCGCGGGTCCTCAAGTGACATGCCCGCCCCGCATGTTTCACGGTTACTAGACACCCAAAAAAATATGTGGGGATTGCTCGCGCATGGCAGGCAATCCCCACAATGTTTTTTTGGCTGTATAACAGCCACAAAACATATAGAGCAGAGACTCGAGCACCTGCGATACAATGCAAACTCAAGTAGCGAGCACTTGCGCTCAACACTAGTCGCCATATCGTCATCGTCTTTTTTTCTTTACTTTTGAAAAAATCCCAACCCTAACCCCAAACCTAATACAACCCCAACCCTAGCCCAGCCCTAACCCTAGCCCATCCCTAACCCTAGAGTTTATTTTTTACGCCTTTTCTTCTGCGGTATAAGTGATTAGATTACTTTATTCTTCAAGTCGGTGCGATTACAACGATACCAGATTCATATCGGATTTTTATGATTGACAGCTGTCATACACTAAAAAGCACTTTTTTTTGCAAACACTAGATTTTGCATCACCATATTTTGAGAGCTATAATTTTTCCATATTTCGACCGACAGAGTCATGAGACAGCTTATTTTTTGTGGGACAAGTTGATGTTTTTATTGGTGCCATTTTCGGGCACGTGACATTTTTTGATCGCTTTCTATTGCGATTTTTGGGAGGCTGAATGAACAAAAACCAACAATTCAGAAATTGTTTTGGTTTTTTTTTCATGCTGTTCCGCGTGTGGTAAAATTGATAAGGTAGCTTTATTCTTCGGGTCAGTACGTTTACAGCGCTACCACATTTATATATTTTTTTATATTTTGGCAGTTTTACACAATAAAAACTATTTTATAGAAAAAAATATTTTTTGCTTCGCTTTATTCTGGGAGCTATAACTTTTTTATTTTTCGGCTGATGGAGCTGTATGGCGGCTTGTTTTTTGCGGGACCAGATGACATTTTCAGCGGTACCATTTTTATTTACATTCGTCTTTTTGATCGCGTTTTATTCCATTTTTTGTTTGGCAGTGTGATGATAAAGCATTGTTTTTTTACTTCGTTTTTTTATTTTAGTTTTTTACCATGTTCACTAAAGGGGTTAACTAGTGCGACAGTGTTATAGGTCAGGTCATCCGGACGCAGCGATATCAAATATGTGTACTTTTATTGTTTTTTTTCAGAATATTTATTTATGGGTACAGTATGTGTTTATTTTGGGGGAATTATTATAATTATTTTTTTTATATATTTTTACAAAAAAAATTTTCTTCACTTTCTGGTACTTTTTTTACTTTTACACTATGTCCCACTATGGGACTTTCACTTTTTGCTGCCAGATCGCTTATATAGCATAGAGATGCAGCAGCAGCATCTCTATGCTATATAGCCTGTCAGCGCTGCATGCAGAAGGTACTTTGACCACATACTGCGCATGATCAAAGTAACTTCCTGCCTGCTGGTGACCCGAATGTCATCATGACGACATCGGGTCACCATGATGACATCGGGTCAGCATGACAACTACCGGGACCCGTCAGAGACAGCGCGGGACGCCGGAGAAGAGGTAAGTAAGCGGCGCTTACCTCCCCTTGCTCCCAGAATGCTGCGATCGACTTCAATCACAGTATTTCAGGGGTTAATGTGCTGGGAGCGGTGCAGGACCACTCCTAGCACATAGCACCGGATGTCAGCTATGACAATCAGCTGACACGCGGCGGCAATCGCCCCACACCGGTAGTGAGATCACATTGTGCGTAATAGTACGTACCTGGTCCAATTGCCCAGGGCACAGGGATGTACTATTACTGACAATGTCAGAAAGGTGTTAATAAGGAGAATCTGCAATCTGCTGGCCAGGCAAAATCAATTGGAACCAAACTGCAGCAGAAAAATTGCAGGGGGAGCGAGTTCTGGTGCCGGACCTGGTCTGGTGCCATGCATAACAGAATTTAGGGATATAGAAGCCCTGCGCGCCAAATCGTAGGGGGCTTTGGCGCTAAGAGAGTGTGTAAGGTGCCCCAGCAAGGTAGTCGTGGGCGAGCAGTAGCCCCCTCTCGCTCTGGCACCCTACAGACAATTCGTGTCCTCCCTCTGATGTGTGGTTGTGTATGTGGGGCTCTCCACTTGCTTCAAACCATCCGATCGTGGCTGTCTCCAGGCATTTCTCTTCTGGGACCAGGGCAGCAATAAATTCACGAGGTTCTTAACCATAACTTGGACTTTACTTGGGGAAGAGGAATATGTACAGTATTTACAGGCAGATATAATGGATAAGGCCCGATCGGTTATTATCTCTCTCACAGGCGCTGGCAACATCTTCAGCCCTGGTTCCCTCTTTAAGTGAAGCATCTCTGTGACTCTAATCTCTAGCCCAAGAGACTCTTCTGCAATACCAACAGTGTCCTGGATCTGATATCTCCCCCACGTCTTAGCCTGGAGTCCTATTTATCTTCCTCTGCTTCCTGCAGACTAGAAGTGCCCCAGGTCCTCGATACCTCTGTTGAGTTTCTCCGGCCGGCTAACAGGACTCTTGCGTAGGGAGACTTTTACACTGGTGATCCCACTGTCTGAGGGTATGGAGCTCCCGTCTACCCTAGCAGCCACCATATAGACAGGCTGCCTGTACAGTTCACTGTCCTGTCTCTTACTGAACATCACGTCCTGCTCCTGGAAACTAAGCAGAGATTTTCCTAATGTGCCCACCCTCTGTGGACTGTCATCACACAGCATTAACCCCGTCACTGTCTGTAACACTGCTAGCAGACTCAACCTGACATCTGCACCCAGGACAGTGGCATCTTGTGGCTGATTACAGGTACTGCAGCCCACAATGAATTATGCCAGGAACAAGTTCTATAACACTCAAGGCTTGATAAGGGCACTAAGTTACTCCCTCTACTCTACTGACTGGACCACTAAAACTAACCCCTTAGCTTGGCCTTCCAACAGTTCAGAGAGGTTTAACTACGGGAACACTTTCGTTAACTACTTCAGTGCCAAAGGAAAGCTATGTCCTTCCCTACTATTACAAGTGCAAGGTGCAGATGTGCACAGGAGAAGACGCTGCAGCCAGAGTGACAGGCCGCTGCATGAAGCGTGTGCCATCAGGGTGCTGGCTGCTTGCAGACAAGATCCAGACAATGCCCGGTGAGACTCAGAGCTCAGACTGCGACGGTCACGACCTGAACCAGCATCCTATGCTAGTCAAGCCTCGGAGACCAGACATTGCCTATCAGGAGCTGAGGACCAAGTCCTTTACGCCCCAAGCTCAAGAGACTTCCACCGGCGGTCAAGCCGAGAACACTCGTCAGGAGACTGCGCCAGGAGAGGCATGCCTGCGATCGCGGACACACAACGTGAAAGAACAGGGCCGTCACTTCCAGCTATAACCTACGGTACCAGGGTCGGCTGGGATTAGACAGCAAGTTGGGAGGCGCCAGTTGGTGTGTGGAAGGCTCAACGTGCTTTAATAGACTACGCCAGAGAGAGACTTGCGGCCTTGTGGGAAAACCCAGTGACCCCTGCTAGGCCAGAGCAACAGAAGGAACTTACGTGGTGACATCCATAAATACGTGTTAAAGGAACATTAACGTTATATAGTGAAAGACTTATGTAGCGTCGGCGTCTCTGCCTCCTGCCGGGCAAAGACGCCGATCCCCTCACCGCCACGGTCCCAGTCTGGCGTCCTCCAGTTCCCCTGCTGCTTCTGCCCGGGGTGCATGCCTGTGCAAGGTTGTTGTTTGTGTGCTAACACTCTCCTCAGCCCTCAGGTTCCCGTGCCCACCTGCCTGACCATCAGCCGTGCCCACCTGCCTGTCCATCAGCCGTGACCACCTGTTTGCCTACCCGCATCTCCTGCCTGTCTACCAGCCACGCTCATCTGCTGTGCCTGTCAGCTTCAGCCATCAGACAAGTGGGAGTCGCCTGCTCTCACACAAGGTCGGTCCCAGAGTGGCACCTGGTTCACGGAGTTGACTAAGCCGCCGTGTGGCCAGGGTCAGTCCCGGTGGGCACTTAATTACGCCCCTCTGGTCCCTCCTTCCATCATAGAATAGAGGTTCCACCACCCGAATCCATAACAACTTATAGTGAAATTCCAAGCTTATTGTTCTTCGTTTCATTGTTTATTTGCCTACTTACTAACACAAATTGTTCAGAGTTACTTTAAATTACTGTAAAATTACTACTGAATTTAAATAGAGTTTTATCGATCACTGAATGTCGTTGCATTGTGATATCTATGCGTTGCATCCAGACACCTGAATTACATCCAGGGCTGTGGAGTCGGAGTCCATATTGGTGGAGTCGGAGTTGGAATCAGAGTCGGTATAAAATGGACCGACTCCAACTCTTAAAATATATAATAAATTGGGTACAGTAGTTCAATGCATTTTGTGGGGAATATTTTTTTCATAAGAATTTGGGAAAGTTATGAAATGTCCTATAAATATCTGTCCTATTCCTGATCTCAGGGTCTAGACTTTTAGCTGAGATGAATCTGTGCTACAGTATATTTATCACTTAAACATGAGCCATGTATGAGGGAGTCGGAGTCGTGGAGTCGGTGTCATGGTAATTGAGGAGTCTGAGGTTTGGCTTACAGACTCCACAGCCCTGATTACATCTCCCCTGTCTAAACCCCTTCACTGACCCCAGTTCCCAATGTATGCAGTTCAAACTAAACTACTTACATTGACCTATAAAGCCACTGTCTCCTCAGCATATCTTCCCCTTTTCCCCATTAAAAATTAAGAAATAAAAAATAGTAAAAATACACATATTTGGTATCACTGTGTTCATAAAAGTCCCGCGATCAAAATATAAAATTATTAATCCGATCAGTAAACGGCGTAATGGGGGAAAAAAAGTTGAAATGGCAGGATTGTGTTTTTTTTGACAGCCAGAACAACAATAATAATAATATTTTTTTATTTATATAGCGCCAACATATTCCGCAGCACTTTACAATTAAGCGGGAACATGTACGGACAATAAATTCAATACAAGGCAAGACAGTTTAAACCAGGGGTCTCAAACACGCGGCCCGCGGGCCGCATGCGGCCCCTGAGGCTGCTTTATGCGGCCCGCAGGCACAGACCCCTTGACGATCCCGACCTGGTCCAGGAGGAGCCGCCGACAGCAGCGCTGAATTGCCACACAGAGACTGTTTCCCAGCACTGCATTTCCAATGCCAGCCGCTGGCCAATCAGAGGCCAGCAGCTGATATCTGCGTGTCGGCGCAGCGAGTATGACGTCATTGCCATATGCAGATGTCAGCTGCTGGCCTCTGATTGGCCGGCGGCTGACATTGAAAATGCTGTGCTGGGAGACGGTCTCTGTGCGGCAATGCAGCGCTGCTGTCGGCGGCTCCTCCTGGACCAGGTCGGGATCGTCAAGGGGTCGGACTCTGTGGTGCCTGCGGGCCACATCTGCAGGAAGGACGCCGAGGGAACGGAGGACAGGTGAGAATCATCTTTTTTTTTTTCTATTTTATGTGTGTGAAGAACAACACAGGGGGCACATAGCCACAAGAGGGGACCTGGATGGGGCACATAGCCACAAGAGGGGACCTGGATGGGGCACATAGCCACAAGAGGGGACCTGGATGGGGCACATAGCCACAAGAGGGGACCTGGAAAGGGGCACATAGCCACAAGAGGGGACCTGGATGGGGCACATAGCCACAGGATGGGGACCTGGATGGGGCACAGAGCCTCAAGATGTGGACCTGGATGGGGCACATAGCCTCAAGATGTGGACCTGGATGGGGCACAGAGCCACAAGATGGGGACCTGGATGGGGCACAGAGCCACAAGATGGGGACCTGGATGGGGCACAGAGCCACAAGATGGGGACCTGGATGGGGCACAGAGCCACAAGATGGGGACCTGGATGGGGCACAGAGCCACAAGATGGGGACCTGGATGGGGCACAGAGCCACAAGATGGGGACCTGGATGGGGCACATAGCCACAAGATGGGGACCTGGATGGGGAACATTGCCACAGGATGGGGACCTGGATGGGGCACATAGCCCCAAGATGGGGACCTGGATGAGGCACATTAGTACAAGATGGGCGCCAGGATGGGGAACGTTGCCACAGGATGGGGACCTGGATGGGGCACATAGCCACAAGATGGGGACCTGGATGGGGCACAGAGCCACAAGATGGGGACCTGGATGGGGCACAGAGCCACAAGATGGGGACCAGAGCCACAAGATGGGGACCAGAGCCACAAGATGGGGACCTGGATGGGGAACATTGCCACAGGATGGGGACCTGGATGGGGCACATAGCCCCAAGATGGGGACCTGGATGAGGCACATTAGTACAAGATGGGCGCCAGGATGGGGAACGTTGCCACAGGATGGGGACCTGGATGGGGCACATAGCCACAGGATGGGAACCTGGATGGGGCACATTAGTACAAGATGGGGACTTGGATGGGGAACATTACTACAAGATGTTTTCCATTATTACTATATGATGCTAATTGTAAGACAATATTACTATATGTGGCCAATTGGGGGAAATAAAATTGTAAAAAAAAATAAAAAATAAAATAAAGCATGAAAAAATATTGGGCACTAAAAATGCTGTTTTATATGTAAACTAAAGTAAACACAAAAAAGTGCACGTTTATTATCGCCACATCCATAACGACCCAAGCCATAAAAAAATAAACACGGCAAAAATGTTCAAAAGGTGTATACAAAAAAAATGGTATCACTAAAAATGTCACATTGAACAAAGACGGCCCCCCAAATTCAAATTTTTTCCATGTGCGGCCCATATACCCAGCCGAGTTTGAGACCCCTGGTTTAAACAGTTACATTAGGAGTGAGGGTCCGGCTGCTCGCTGCTTACATTCTACAAGGAAATAGGGGGGGGGGGGGACAACACAATAGGTGAAAAGTGCTTGTTATTTCAGGTCTGGCAATTATAATAAGTCGGGATTATCATATAAAGCTGTATGATCCGGTCATCAGCCTGTATGTTCAAGTGCAATACTCAAGTACCGAGTGCAGTTATCTTGTGCATGGAGGGTGTGGAGACAGATGAGGAGTAGGGAGCAGACTCTGAATAATATTTAGGAGGGAACAGGGGAAAGTTCGTTTAATGAGTAGCTGAGGTGGTAGGCTTTTTTAAAGAGATGGGTTTTTAAAGCGCGCTTGAAGACATGGGGGCTAGGCATCAGTCGGATCGTCTGGGGTAGAGCATTCCAGAGAACTAGCGCAGCATGAGAAAAGTCTTGGAGCCGGAGGTGCGAGGTTCGGATTATGGGGGATGTTAGTCTTAGGTCATTTGTAGAACGGAGGGCACATGTAGGGCGATAGGCAGAGATGAGCGAGGAGATATAAGGTGGTGCAAAACTGTGGAGAGCTTTGTGGGTGAGAGCAATGAGTTTATATTGGACCCTGTAGCGGATGGGCAAACAGTGTAAAGACTGGCACAAGATGGAGGCATCGGTGAAGCGGCTGGACAGAAATACGACCCTGGCTGCCGCATTCAGGACGGATTGTAGAGGAGAAAGTTTGGTAAGAGGGAGACCGATCAGAAGAGAGTTGCAGTAGTTCAGACGAGAGTGAATAGGAGCGACAGTCAGAGTTTTAGCAGTTACAAAGGTGAGAAAAGGTCGGATTCTGGAGATATTTTTAAGATTCAGGTGACAAGAGCGGGTGATCGGATATAGGGAGTGAAGGAAAGTTGTGTGTCACATATGACCCCGAGGCAACACAAGAAAATGTAATAAGAGGCGATCAAAACATCGAGTCTGCCCCAAAGTGATATCAATAAAAGCATCGACTCAGGGGGCAAAAAACAAGCCGAAATCATTATGGTTCCTGGAAATTGGCGACGCCAGCATCTTTTTTTTTTTTTTACAAATTTGTGAATTTTTTTAAATTACTTAAATAAAACCTCTTTATTTAAGAGTTTGGTGTCTGCGCACTCGTACTGACCTGGAGAATCATATTACCGGGTCAGTTTTACCATATAGAGAACATGGTAACTAAAAAAATAAAATAAAAATAAACAATTTTCACTATCTCACAACAGTTAGGATTTTTGTTTCCCGCTTTCCAGCGCATCACATGATAATACGGATGGAGAAGTTCAAAAGTACAACTCGTCCCGCAAAAAACAATCCCCCGTATGGTTATAGGGACGGAAAGATAACAAAGTTCTGGCTCTGGGAAGAAGGGGAGGAAAAAACAAAACTACCCAAGTTTATTTGCTCTGGCGGTGATTGTCCTGTCCTGGAGAATCAGATTTCAGGTCACTTTTACTGCACAATGAAAGCTGTAAGAAAAAAACACAGAAAACAATGGAGGAATTGTTTGGGGGGACGGGGGTCACATTTTCACTGTATTTAGTATTTTTCTCCCATTTTCCAGCACATTCATGGTAAAATGGACGATGCAAATCAAATGTCCAACACGTCCCGCAAAAAAAGCAAAACCTTATACAGCGATGTGGACGGAAAAATACAAAAGATACGGAAGAAGAGGAGGAAAGACTGAGAGGAGCGAAGACAAAGATTGTCATGTCAGGAAGGGGTTAAAAGCTACAACTTATTCCGCAAAGAAAACCTTCACCGTCTTTCAGCCCAAAACCGGCCCCAAAGGGGTTAATGAGCCGGAGCTGAGGAGACACACACGCACATACCTCCACCTGCAGAGCCAGCACCGCTGTGTGCTGACAGGACCTGTGTGACGTCACCGTCATGTGATCAGTCACATGGGGGGAGGAGTCACATGATGTCACTCATGGTCAGAACTTTCTCTGACGATTTAAGTTCCAAACTTTTTTCTGGATTCAGTTAGTCATCTATACAGTTTATCGCGGTTGTTGGTGCATTATGGTGATTATATAACACTACAAAAAAGCATTTAACAATTTCCTGGGTAACATTTCTCCCCCATACACTATTCTGTGATCTCGGGTACATTTTTTTTTTTTCAAATTCAAAATTTTCTTGAACTTTTTAACATACAGGGAAAAACAAAATACTGATTAACAATTAGAGACGCGGTCACCAGAACTTTTAGAAGACCCAATGTGGAGAAATAATATATAACATGAAATTGTGAGAGTCCTCTACTCCCCGACCAAACAGATTTTAAGGGGAAAAGATCCTGGGAACAGGATAGGACTGAGGAGAGGATCTAAAGGAAATACCGCATAAGTCAGGCAGATATAAACAAACCTAAGAGGATGAAAAGAGGAATAGGTTAGAAGATGGAAAAAGAACAATAGTAAGAGGGGGTCATAAACAGATCAAACTGCGTGAAGATTAACAGTCAGGAGAGGTGCAGCGCTTTAGTAGAAGGATATATTATTAAGAGCGGTGGCTTCCAATGGATCTATATAGAAGAGAGGCTAAAAAGGAGTCCCAATGGAACCACTTGGTGGCTATTTTATTCCTCTCTTCCTGGGAATGTGTGATTAGTAATTCCATGTGTTGGGCTCTTCCAATTTCTGTAAACCATTCTTCAAAAGATGGAACTTCGGTGGTTTTCCAGTGATGGGGGACGATTGTTTTTGCTGCTTGGAACAAGTGTCTCAGGAGTGATTTTTTAAAACTAGTTCCCGACATGAGGAACATATGTAGCACCCTGAGGATTCGGCTGCTACAGGGGTATTACACCTCAAGCCAGAGGTGTGGTATTCCACTCCCGGGTAAGGATGGAGTGTGGAACTGAGCTCAGTTAGCTGCATGCACTACACACATCCCATTTCCGAGGGACAGACCGATGGTACTCCCACTAGAGAAATGTGCAGGTACGACAGTGTCTGTTCCTGGCTGGAGTGGGAGGGGGGTGGAACATCCCAGTAGTGTAGGGGCAGATAGGGGGAGCAGTCTGGGTAATGCTAGGAGCTCATTGGGTGCTGGTCACCTGGGCTCACACATAGAGGGAGTATATAAGGTGGGCACCATCTTAGGACAGGGTCTTTGTAGAGTGAGTCAGTCTGTCAGAGTGTAACCTGAGGAGCAGAGCAGAGAAGCTCAGCCAGAAGGGCTGACAGGGAGTTGTGGTTCCGGCTGGGCCCAGCTCCAAGGCCAAGAGAGAGAGAGGAGTCTGAAGGACCCAGAGAAAACAAGAGGGAACTCCAAGAACCCAAAATTAGATCAGAGGGTGAAGAGTTGGCACCTAGGGTACCGGATCCCAAGCTGGCAGAGAGAAAAGCACACCTTAGCCAGAGACCGGAGGTCGTGGGCAGGATCTGCCACGACCCTCACCACATCCACCAGGAAGGCAGACCAAGTATAGGGTCAGGGAACCCAGAGGAGGTGTACCCACCAAGAGACCCGAGGGAGCCGGACATAGGTGGACCCCTGGTGAGAACGGCCAGAAGAGAGGGAAAGTCAGACAGGAGCTCAGGACCACGCTCCAGAACTGCCTGGGGGTTAGCCGAGTCCAGGACCTGGTGGACGCAGCACGGCTCGGGTGGTCGCTTCAGGCCAGAGTGACCATAAGAACACCCGTAAGTAAAAACCCCTGAACTGCACAGCCCGACTCTGAGTCTTCTTGCTGATTCATCCTGCACCTTCACAACCACCATCCTCTACATCTGACCCCCTGAGGCTATACCCCTCCCGTTGGGGGTTATACTACCAAAGCTGCACACATACCAACAGCCTCAGCGGACCCTGCTGCAGCGGCGGCCTTTTGACCGCAAATCAACGGGTGGCGTAGTCGACACAAAGAACTCTAATAACATCTGTAGGACTGCCACACACTGAGTTTGACACCCTGGGCACGGACCGGGTCACAGCCACTCGGAGACTACAACCCCCATCAGATCCGGCTCCGGGTATCCCCCTAACAACATGGCCCAGGGGGCGCGTCACATACATAGAAAAAATTGCTTCTGGTTTGTTAGGAATATTTATACCAGTAACTTCCCAAATTATCCTGGAAACATCTTTCCAAAACGCTACCAAAGCTCCGCAGGACCACCATATATGAAGTAAAGTGCCCTCACATGCCCCGCAACGCCAACATATGTTTGAGGTGTCTAGGAACCACTTGTGTAGAAGCGATGGACCCTGGTACCACCTGGAGACAATCTTGTAATTTGTCTCTTGGGCTTTGGTTGCAATGAGCAATTTATGGGAAAGATGAAAGCATCTATACCATTGATTGTTTGACAATTTTAGATGTAGCTCCGTTTACCAGGCTCCACAAAAGTAACAGAGACATTCTTGGTCAGTGGTTGAAAATAGTTTATATAAGATTGAAATTGTGTGTTGCACATTTGTTGAGGAGATGCATAGCTTTTCAAATGTGGATAGGGGTCGGGCCGAGTCTTACTTGTTTGGTATAGATCAATAGAAGTGTTGTAATTGAATATATTCAAAATTAGAACGCAGTGTGGGGGGATCTTCACGAAGAATGGATTTGAAGGGTAGAAGAAGGCCTTGAAGAGCAATCTGGTAAAGGTGTAAGGTGTCCCAGCGAGGTAGTCATGGGTGAGCTGTAGCCTCTGGCACCCTACAGACAATACATGTCCTCCCTCTGGTGTGTGGCTGTATATGTGGTGCTCTCCATTTACTTCAGACCATCCGATAGCGGCTGTGTCCAGGCAATTCTCTTCTGCGGCCAGGGCAGAAATAAATTCAGAGGACACCAGGTTCTTAACCATAACTTGGACTTTACTTGGGGAAGAGGAATATGTACAATATTTACAGGCATATATAATGGATAAGGCCCAACAGGTTATCATCTCCCTCACAGGCGCTAGCAACTTCTTCAGCCCTGGTTCCCTCTTTAAGTGTGACTCTAATCTCTAGCCCAAGAGAATCTTCTTCAATACCAACAGTGTATCCAGATCCTATATCTCCCCACGTCTTAGCCTGGAGTCCTATCTTCCTCTGCTACCTGCAGACTAGAAGAGCCCCAGGTCCTCAATACCTCCATTGAGTTTCTCCGGCCACCTAACAGGACTTGCGTAGGGAGATCTTCACACTGGAGATCCCACTGTCTGTTGCTACGGAGCTCCCGTCTACCCTAGCAGCCCTAGCAGCCACCATATACTTAGGCTGCCTGTATGGTTCTCTGTCCCAACTATCACTGACTCTTCACTTCCTGCTTCTGCAAACTAAGCAGAGATTTTCCTAATCTGCCCACCCTCTGTGGGCTGTCTCACACACCACTAACCCCATCACTGTCTGCAATACTGCTGGCAGACCCAACGTGGCATCTGCACCCGGGAAAGTGGCATCTTCTGGCTGGTTACCAAAACTACAGCCCACAAGGAATTATATCAGAAACAGGCTTTATAAACACTCGGTGTTTGATCATGGTACTAAGTTCCCCCTTTACTCTACTGACTGGACCACTGCAGCTAACCCCTTAGCTTGGCCTAACAACAGTTCAGAGAGGTCTAACTCCGGGAACATTCTCTTTTAACTATATCAGCGCCAAAGGAAGGCTACGTCCTTCCCCACTATTACAAAGGAATTGTTTTTTTTTAACTATTTAAAATTGAACTAGAGGAGGTACCTGATGGAAATCCAGGATTATCTGTAATGGGGAAAGGGGGCCAGAAGGGTCAACCAAAGGATTCTGGGGGCGAGAAGTATATAGAATTTTGAGAGCATGACTCATACTAAAAGATAACGGGATGTCTTTACGACGGGGGACATAAGACCAGATCCATGGAAGGGCGGGAATCGAGAGGGGACAGGAGTCCTGAGGAATGGTAGCCCAGCACTTAGAAGGTGATCCAAAAACCAGATCCAGAATTCAGGAATGAGCAACTGCTAAGAAATATCTGTGCCACCTGTGTCCTTAGCTCTGGTTAACGTACTGAATCTGATCCTAGGACGGCTCGAGGACCACAAAAAATGATTGAGAGCACGTTGGGTTTTTTTCCAAAAAGGAGAGGGAATATAAATTGGGATGGTTTGGAAATGTTATAACGACCTTGAAAGAATTGTCATTTTATAGTGTTTATCCTGCCAAGCCATGAGAACTCAGCATGGTTCCATGAAGCCAAATATCTATCCAATCTAGACAAAAATGAATGAAAATGTTAATCTCTTGCTGGCAGCCTTTTGTTAGTGGTCAGCTGATGTTTGTTGGTGCCACTCCCACCTCCCTTTAAATAGCCACATGATCCATCAGCTGACCACGGGTTATAGTTCATTCTATGCTGACCTCTTTGAAGAAGCCAGTCTCTGTAGAAGCTGTGGTGTTTATTGCTATTGCAGGGGTGAAGTTTTCTGTTGGAGAGATAAGTGTATTTTATGTTATCTTCCCATTGTTTGTCTTTCCTTCATTGTGTTGTCATATTGTAGTGGTGAGACTGGTGTCTCGCTGGCCTGCGCAATAGATAGGTTAAGTGTAGCATCGGCGTCTCTGCCCCTTGGTAGAAAGAGACGCCGTCCCTCTCACCTCACCGCTCCTGGCGCGGCGTCCTCCAGTGCTTCTCTCCCCACTGCTTCCGGCACGCGCTCCTTCCCTGGCAGTGTGCTTAGGGCGCGCGCATGCGTTCCCCCTCTCTTAAAGGGACCGTGCGCGCCGTCCTAAGGAGTCCCCGGCCAATTGCCGGAGGACCTCCCATATATAAGGCACCTCCTCCAAAATGGAGGTGCCCCAGCAAAGTTCTTTGCACTGTGTCTGATCTTTGCTTCAGCCCTCAGGTCCCGCTGCTAGCCTGACTCCTCGTCCTGCCTGCCAGCCTGTTCTCTGCCCGTTACCTGCCGAGCCTGCCAGCCTGCTCACCTGGAGCGCTCACCTGTTACCTGCCATGGCTGTCTGTCCGCTCACCTGGGAGCACCCACCTGTTATCTGCTGTGTCCGTCAGCCCGCTCACCTGAGAGCGCCCACCAGTTACCTGCCAGTTACCTGCCTCGTCTGTCTGCCCACTCACCTGGGAGCGCCCACCAGTTACCTGCCAGTTACCTGCCTCGTCTGTCTGCCCGCTCACCTGGGAGCACTCGCCTGTTACCTGCTGTGTCCGTCAGCCCGCTCACCTGGGAGCGCCCACCAGTTACCTGCCAGTTACCTGCCTCGTCTGCCTACCCGCTCACCTGGGAGCGCCCACCAGTTACCTACCAATTACCTGCCTCGTCTGTCTGCCCGCTTACCTGGGAGCACCCGCCTGTTTCCTGCCAGCCTGCCTGGAGACCCTGCCGTCACTTGCTGTGACCACCTTCCTGGTAAACCTAAAGACTGCTACTTGCCCAGCTTTCTCGAACTGTGACCACCTGTCGGCTACCAGAGACTTCCGCCCGCTTGCCGTGTCCATCCGCCAAACCGGTCTGTCCCAGCCATCTGACTCGTGGGAGCCACCTGCTCTCTTACAAGGTCGTCCCCAGAGTAGCACCTGGTCCCTCAGCCCGGATACTCCCTAGTCACGATGTCGTTTGCTGCCGTACGACCAGGGTCGGTTCGGGTGGATACTTAGTCACGCCCCTCTGGGTCCCTCCTTGCACCTCGGCACAGAGGTTCTGACGCGCCCCCTGGGCCTAGTGTGGACGTGTGTGGGTTACCCGGAGCCGGGTCTCTGGGGGTTGTAGTCTCCATGGCGGCGACCCGGTCCTGTGGCTCAGGGTGGTCAGGCCGATGGCAGTCTTTTAGGGGGTTTTAGGTTAATTGTCCGACTACGCCACCCGTGGATTGCGGTCAGGGTGTACCGCCGCTGCGAGGCAGTCCGCTGAGGCTGGTGTGGTGTGCGCAGCAAAAGATGGGATAACTCCCCACGGGAGGAGTATGGCCTCAGGGCAGGGAATGTGGATGATGGGAGTGATGGTGCGTGGGCGTCCCAGCACTAGTAGTGCTGGTGCGGCGATGAGCAGGAACGACTCAGAGTTTTTGCAGTGCAGTTCAGGGTCTTTACTGGTGATATTAAGACATACCCTCCCGGGAGTACTGGCTAGCATAAGGGGCCTGGTCAGTCTGCGAGCAAACAGGAGTTCCCCTGGCCAGGTGGAGTTGTAGGCCTCCCCGTCTATCTGCACTCTTTCTGGCTACCTTGCTGTAAGCGGGTAGAAGTAGCCCACGTCCCTGAGTATACCGTGTGGTGCTCACCCGTATGGCTGGTGACTTGGGGCCTTCTGTTAGCCTCCGCTCCTGGATGGCGGTGCTGGTCCCTTCCTTGTGACTGAGCCTCCGGGCTTCTATGGCCAGAGGGCCTGGAATCCCCTGCCAGCTGGTTTCTGCTGCTGGGTGGATATCAGTCCCCACAGCCTCGGACTCCGGTGTCCGGTTATCAGATTCTTCTGCCAGGGCGAGCTATATCTCTGCTTAGCTTCCAGCCCCTGGTCTTCTGCTCCTAGCTCCTACAGAGCTCCTTGCTGACACTTTCCCTGTGTCTGGAACTGTCTCCAGGCTCTGACTCAACTCACTAATCCTGCCCCAGACCCAGTTTATAAGGGCAGATTCCTCCCCTCCCAGGTCTGGGCAGGAAGTGTTGCATGATTAAGGGCTCCTGACCAGAGAAACCTCCCACCTGTTCTCAGACGTAATATTTCTATTACTGTGGCAACCAGACCCCTGGGGTGCCACATTCCCCCCTAGTAAATTTTAGTACCACGGGACTAAACACATTTTTAAGAAAACACAAATACAGGGTATAAACAATAATACAACAACATATATACAAGAAGCTTTAGTCTTTAGAGGTCACGGCGTGTCCGTAACCGGGTGTCCATATCACCCAACAAGGTGAAGTCTTGGCACAGAGTAGGGGACCTGTCCAAAACAAACCCCAAGCGTTGGCCCTGGGCGTGGCTACAAGGCTGAGGCTAGCTACTTTGGGCCACAATGAGGCCACGCCAAACAGGTTTTCTCTTCCGCGGCCATCTTCGCAAGAGGCACCAAGGTGCAACTATCTACATGTAGTTCCGGTTACTCAGCGTCCATAACCTGTCAGTCCAAATAAACCTGAAGGGTAGCTAGAGAAACATAATTAGTAACCAGGTAACAAAAACATAAACTATTTTCAACATTTGCAAGTTACAGATGACATTTTAGATTCTCCAGCGAGCGGGCATCTGTCCTCTAGTGCTCCTGGTGGACCTACGTAACCCACTATCTTGTTCTGCACTACAGGGTGTAGGAGGTGTTACGGGTAGGTCAGGCAGCTTTCTGCGTACTCTTTGGCTTACTAGGGGCACGGCAGGCTCACTACTGGCAGAGAGTTGATTCTCCTGGGCTGCTGGTATGGATTCTTCTGCCTCCTGGGCCGGCTGCTCTTCTGACACTCCCTGTTCTTCTGTAGGTCCTTGAGGGGCTGGCTGGAGAAAGGTGAGGACGGGTACCACGACTGCGTTGTTGATCTGAGTCCAGGACCGGGAAAAGTCTTCGAGTACGGTACTGATCATTTCTTCCCTTTCCTCTGCGGGTTGAGGGTTCTCTTGATCTTCGTCAGGGCTTTGCAGCTGCTCGGGACACTTTTTCAGGTGGTCTCTGGAAACAATGGCTGTGGTTTCTCCTCCATCCTTACTGATTATACAGACTTTTGGATTGTCATGGCTTGAGGGCAGTACGGTGTACGGGTCCTTCTCCCACTGGTCGTCCAACTTGTGGAGCCGCCTCTTTCTCTTCAAGACCTGCTCTCCTGGTACCAGGGGAACAGCGGGAGCATGCTGGTTATAAGTCTTCTCTTGCCTTTCTCTTGCTTGAGACAGACTCCGCTCGACGCTCTCCTGTACTTTCCGATACTGCTACTGCCGTTCTGTATCCCAGTCTGCCTCTGGCGAGGTGTCCTCAGGTGTCAGGACTCCCATATCCAGGTCAATAGGCAGCTTACCAGGTCTTGCTCTCATTAGGTAAGCCGGGTTACAGTTGGTGGAACCTACAGGGATGTGATTATATAAGTCCACTAGATCAGGCAGTTTTTCAGGCCAGAGACTGCGTTCTTCCAGGAGCAACATTTTTAGCAAGTCTATCACCACCTGGTTCATTTTCTCACATAGTCCGTTAGTCTGAGGGTGATAGGGCATTGTCTTATCTTCCTGCAGCCATACAGATTGCAGAACTCCTGGAAGACCTCCGCTTCGAAGGCTGGTCCTTGGTCCATCAGCACTTGCTCCGGATACCCGTGTGGACGGCAGAAGTGCAGCTGGAAGGCCCTGGCTGCTGTTTGGGCCATTAAGTCCTTGACAGGGACCACCACCAGAAACCAGGAGTAGTGATCTACGATGGTAAGGGCGTAGACGTACCCAGATTTGCTTGGAGCCAGTTTCACATGGTCCAGGGCTACCAGTTCCAGTGGCTGCCTGGTGATGATGGGCTGCAGGGGACTCTTCTGGCTGGCCCGGTCCTTTCTTCTTAGGTTGCACGGGCCACAGTCTCTGCACCACCTCTCAATGGCTCCTCTCATGCCTACCCAGTAGAACCATTCACGCAACAAGAACTCCAGCTTTTTCCATCCGAAGTGTCCGGCTCCGTCGTGGTACGCCTCAAGAACCATAGCCGCGTCTCGTCTTGGGACCACTACCTGCCAGGTCAGCTCATGTGTTCTAGAGTTAACCATTCTCCGGCACAGCTTCTCCTTGTAAAGAAATAGCTTACTTTTCTCCTTCCACAGTTGCTTGGTCTTCTCTGGGGCGTCTGGGTCAAGACGGGCATCAGTCTGTGTCAGCATTTCCTCCACCAGACGGACTGCGGGATCACTGTCCTGTGTCTCTGCCCAGCTGTAGTGGGGCAAGGGATTGAACGTAGCAGAGCGCCTGTCCCTCACACGGTGGGAATACAGGGTAATCCCATGGCGGTGGAACGCGGGGAGTTCGATTTCTTCCAGTTCTTCTGGATCTTCTCCTACGTCCGGTAGGTTTGGCATTCTCGACAGGGCATCCGCGTTGGGATTTGAGCGTCCCGCCCGGTATTTGATGGTGAATTCATAGTTGGACAGGCGGGCCATCCATCTCTGCTCCAGGGCACCAAGTTTTGCAGTGTCCAGGTGTGTCAACGGGTTGTTATCCGTGTACACGGTGAACTTGGAAGAGGCAAGGTAATGCTTGAAACGTTCGGTCACTGCCCACACCACTGCCAGGAACTCTAGCTTGAATGAGCTAAAATTCTCAGGGTTTCTTTCTGTGGGCCGTAGTTTTCGGCTGGCGTAAGCAATTACCCGTTCTTTGCCCTGCTGGATATGGGACAGTACGGCTCCTAGCCCGATGTTGCTCGCGTCCGTGTGGAGGATAAAGGGCTGGCTGTAGTCAGGGTACGCCAGGATTTCATCCCCCGTGAGGGCCATCTTCAGCTGGCAGAAGGACTCCTCTTCCAGCTTTTCCCATCTGAAGGGCGGCTTCTGGTTTTTGGCCTTCCTGGATTGGCCTATCAGGAGGTCCTGCATAGGGGCTGCCATTTTGGTGAAACCGGGAATGAATCTTCGGTAGTAGCCTACCAACCCGAGGAACTGCTGCACTTCCTTTATGCTGGAGGGTCTTGACCAGTCCTTAATCACGGTGATCTTATCGGGGTCGGGAGCCACTCCGTCAGCACTCACCACGTGTCCCAGGTACTGCACCTTTGGTTTCAGGAGGTGACACTTGGAAGGTTTCACCTTTAGGCCGTAGCTTGCCAGGGCATCAAACACTTCTGCCAGGTGTTTCAGATGGTCCTCGTAGGTTTTGGAATAAATGATGACATCGTCCAGGTATAACAGGACCGTCTCGAAATTCCGGTGTCCCAGACAACATTCCATCAACCGCTGGAAGGTTCCTGGTGCATTGCAGAGCCCAAACGGCATACAGTTGAATTCGCTGAGACCCATCGGAGTGGGGAATGCGGTCTTCTCCTTGTCTGCCTCTGCTACAGGAACCTGCCAGTACCCGCTAGTAAGATCCAAAGTGGAGAAGAAGTTAGCAGATTTTAATGCAGCTAATGATTCTTCTATTCTAGGTAACGGGTACGCATCTTTGTGTGTGATACGGTTGACCTTTCTGTAGTCTACACACATTCTCATTGTGTTGTCCTTCTTTTTCACTAGAACTAGTGGAGCTGCCCAGGGGCTACAGCTGTCCCTGATTACCCCAGCCTCCTTCATGTCCCGCAACATCCCCTTTGCATGCTGATAGTGTGCAGGGGGTACAGGTCGGTATCTTTCCTTTATGGGTGGATGGTCTGCTGTTGGGATGTGATGTTCTTCCCCCTTTACTCGCCCGAAGTCTAGCGGGTGTTTACTAAAGACTCTTTCGTACTCCTGAACCACCCGGTAGACTCCCTGTTTTTGGTGTGAGGGAGTGGAGTCAGTACCCAAATGAAGTTGCTGCACCAGTCCTCCATTTGTTTCTAAGAGCCGTTACCTTCCTCTGGTTGAGATGGAGGCAAGGGTTCCACGGCCCTTACAGAATTTTGGTTTATGGTGAACAATTTGGCTAGCGTGGCATACCGGGGCAGGTATACTTCTCTCTCCCCGATATTTATGATGCGGACGGGCACCCTCCCATGGCGTACATCGACCACCCCCCGTGCTGTCAAAATGGTGGGCCTACTGTCTGAGTAGACGGGTTCTACCATTGCTTGGTAGTCTCTACCTCTTAGACCAATAGCTGCCCGGCACCAGATCATCATCTCACTTTTCGGTGGCATGGCATTAGGGAACGGGTCACACATTCTCACGCTACCTATCTCACCACCAGATAGTTCCACTTGTTGCCGCTTCATCAGTGCCCAGATCTCTCTTTGGAGCACAAGCTGCTGGAACTGGCGTTCTTGGCAACCTGCTGTAAAATGAGAATCAACTCTGCAAGACAATTTTCAATCACGTTAGTTCCCAAGGTTATTCTAGGGTGACTCTCATGACGGTCAATGTCCATAATGATCAGTGTCGCCTGTTCGACCTTACCGACCTTAATGGTCACCTCTTTGAACCCCACCTGCAGCACGGGCTGACCATTGGTGGCGATGATACTCAGGTCGTCATCTGGGTAGCGGGTTATGTCCGAGTCATTCCAGTACCGCTTAAAGAGCACGTACGGGATGGTAGTCACTTGTGACCCAGTGTCCAGTAGGGCACTCATAGGAATGCCATCCAGTACCACAGGCAAGACCAGACGTCCCCCTACGTATTTATCACGCCAGTTCGATGGGCCTGATGATCTTATGCCTGGGGGTTGGCCCTCTACCCCAGGTTGTGCCCGTTTAAATGACAGTACCTTGCCATGTGTCCGGGTTGATTGCAGCGGCGGCAGATGGGTTGTCCGTCCTCGTTGTATCTGTCGCTAGGTCTTCCTCTGGACGTTGGGATCCTCCTCTGTCGGCACTATGGGACATCCTCCGGTCCGGATGCCAGCTGGATCTTCCCTGGAGGGGAAACCTGTAAAGACTGCACAGTTCTGGTTAGCGCGGCTACGCTTTTGGTTAATTCTTGGACCTGATGGTGCAGGTCTGTAGCCGGGTTGTTAACCAAAGCCTGCGCACCAGCTTCTACAGACTCTGTAGACAAGGGCGCCGCCTCCTGGTGATAGGTAATAGCAGGACGCCGGTGGGTTACAGCGCTACCCGGTGCCGGTTCTCGGAGCACCCGGATAGCCCTGTCTTTGAACTTTGCAAAGTCTAAACCAGGGTTCTGCAAGGCCATTGCATATAACTGGGTTCGGTGGGCGTTGGACAGTAGACCCTCAATGAATTGCTCAGTTAACAGTTCATCTGCATTCCGCACACTGTCAGGGTCTGCCTGTTTAATGGCTCCCAGGGCCTCTTGCAAATTCAAAGCATAGTCTCTTATACTGTCTTGGGTCCGCTGCTTGCACCCATAGAATTTCATTTTGATCTCTGCTGAGGTACGGGTATCAAAAGTGTCCTTCAGACGGGCTAAGATCTCCTTCACAGTCTCCTTGTCCCTGACTGACCAGGACTTTACTTCACGTTGGGCCGCCCCGGTTAGCTGGCCTACCAATATGCTCACTTTTTGTCCTTCTGTCAGGGGGCATACCTTAAACAGGCTGTACAGTCTCTCTTTAAAGTCGCTTAGGGTATGCGACTCCCCTGAGTACTAGGGCAGCCAGGCCGCTCCGGGGATATAGGGCATTGTAAATGCCATTACTGCGTCAGCGGCCGCGCTGGTGGTAGAGGGTCCCTCCGTATCCGTCATCTTCCTCTCCCCTAGTTAAGTGAGGCCTACCTTCTGTTGCTTCTTCTCCGTAGGCCGCGGTTCCGCAGACGATCGTCAGGGTGGAGGACCTTGCGTCGCGCTCTGGTGACGTCAGCGTCGCTCTCTCTCCCTTCCAGGACCTTGCGCAGCGTCGATGCGTGGGGCAGAGCTTCGGGTTTTGCGCGCTTTCGGCGTCCACGCCCCTCTTCTTCCCGCGTGGCGTCCCGAAGATGGCATCTGATGGTGGGAAAACGACTGCGGATGGCGGGAAACTTTTGAAGATGGCGGGAAACGGCTCCGGATGGCGGGAACCTTCACCACGGCAGGTATGACAGTCTTTTGAAGGCGCGCAGTACCCGGTGGTTGCGGGCACGAAATCCTGCCGACTACGCCAAAGCTGACTCGCCCCCTGGGCCTAGTGTGGACGTGTGTGGGTTACCCGGAGCCGGGTCTCTGGGGGTTGTAGTTTCCGTGGCGGCGCCCCGGTCCCATGGCTCAGGGTGGTCAGGCCGATGGCAGTCTTTTAGGGGGTTTTAGGTTAATTGTCCGACTACGCCACCCTTGGATTGCGGTCAGGGTGTACCGCCGCTGCGAGGCAGTCCACTGAGGCTGGTGTGGTGTGCGCAGCAAAAGATGGGATAACTCCCCACGGGAGGAGTATGGCCACAGGGCATGGAATGTGGATGATGGGAGTGATGGTGCGCGGGCGTCCCAGCACTAGTAGTGCTGGTGCGGTGATGAGCAGGAACGACTCAGAGTCTTTGCAGACCCTCCCGGGAGTACTGGCTAGCATAAGGGGCCTGGTCAGTCTGCGAGCAAACAGGAGTTCCCCTGGCCAGGTGGAGTTGTAGGCCTCCCCGTCTATCTGCACTCTTTCTGGCTACCTTGCTGTAAGCGGGTAGAAGTAGCACACGTCCCTAAGTGTACCGTGTGGTGCTCACCCGTATGGCTGGTGACTTGGGGCCTTCTGTTAGCCTCCGCTCCTGGATGGCGGTGCTGGTCCCTTCCTTGTGACTGAGCCTCCGGGCTTCTATGGCCAGAGGACCTGGAATCCCCTGCCAGCTGGTTTCTGCTGCTGGGTGGATATTAGTCCCCACAGCCTCGGACTCCGGTGTCCAGTTATCAGATTCTTCTGCCAGGGCGAGCTATATCTCTGCTTAGCTTTCAGCCCCTGGTCTTCTGCTCCTAGCTCCTACAGAGCTCCTAGCTGACACTTTCCCTGTGTCTGGAACTGTCTCCAGGCTCTGACTCAACTCACTAATCCCGCCCCAGACCCAGTTTATAAGGGCAGATTCCTCCCCTCCAAGGTCTGGGCAGGAAGTGTTGCATGATTAAGGGCTCCTGACCAGAGAAACCTCCCACCTACTCTCAGATGTAATATTTCTATTACTGTGGCAACCAGACCCCTGGGGTGCCACAGTTCCATCACCCGGATCCGTAACATTAAGTCCAGGGCCAGCGAGGGCTTAGGCACGTGATCGCTCATGGGTGGGAAGGACCCGTCCAGGGACGATAGAGTAGCTTAGGGACAGACACAGGTTGGTGTCAGGCGGTGTCCCTTACCTTGTTCCCTACCACTAGGGCCCTCCTTACCCCTCTACCTCCAGTTGCATCCGTGTGTTGACACTGGTTCTTTTCTGTGGGAATGAGCTTGTCTCCAACCAGCCACGAATATTTCCAGTGAATTATGGCACGCCAGGGTTTGGTATTAGCGCCCAGTACCAGAAGCGAAGCCATCCACAATTTCCGTCTCAGGAATATTATTTGTTAGACTGGCTGTCCAAACATTAGTTTCCCACAAAAGAGCTGAAGACACTGAGTGGTAGTAGGTGCAAGTTTCTCCAGTATGACCTGTTTGTTAGATGTCAGAGGGAGAACAGAATTGGGCTTTGCCAAGGTGCCAGATGGCTCTTAAGTCTTATAGATCGCTGGAGCCAGTCCACAGTAAAAAAAAACAGCCATAAAGTGTCCTGGAACCTTCACAAAGACTTTTCTTAGCCAGGGCCGCATCTTGGTGAGAGATGTCATTCACCACAGCCATATTCTTTAGGTCGGTGAAAGGAATGGCATAGAGGGAAACTGTATCTACTCCGGCTGTCAATTCTCCCAGGAAGTCCTCTAATGCAGCTTGTTCCATAACCAGTGGAAACCTGTCCAACATCAGCTCACACTTCATTGTGCTTCGACGCACAAAGATCTTTATTAGTGTTGAGCGAGCACTAAAATGCTCGGGTGCTCGAAGCTCGGGCCGAGCTCACCGTGATACTCGGGTGCTCGACCAGAGCAACGAGCCCAATGTAAGTCTATGGGAGACCTGAGCATTTTTGCGGCGGCACCCCCGGCAGTCTGTAGAAAGCCTAAACAGTGCCCAAAACGATAGTGACAGTGCTAAATGACATGGGGACAGCATGGGGATCGCCCCAGGAAGCATTTCTGACCCCCAGGTCCCTGCTGTCAACAACGTGGTCAGAGGTATTAAGCCACTTTTACAGGCTCACAATAAAACGTTCAAAAACTAAACTGAAACTCTTTTCCTGTGAAATATGTTAAGGAACTTCCTTTCCAGGGTAAAGACTTGTGTATAAGGTAAAATAAATAACTTAAAAAAAAAAATACTCCTCCACACCTTGGGCTATGTTCACAAGTAGCATTTTTTATGCGTTTTTGCACTTTTGTATTGCTTTCAACCGTGACAAATGCATTCACTGGGAAATGTCATTTTAACATTTTACAACCTTATCTGGCCATGGGCTGTGTGACACATGCATACAGTGCTGAAAAGACATGGTAACAGCATGGGGAAGACCCCTGGAAGCATCTCTGACACCCAGGTCACTGCCTAAAAGTGTGCCCATCAGAAGTGATCCTTGCCGCATCAGAAGATGCAGACTTGCAACTATCCCCGTGCAAGTCCTTGTCCCAGGGCAGTGTTCAATTGTACCTCCCCCATTCCTTGCAATGCAAGCGCAAATATGCAGCCAACCACCCACCCACCCGCAGGCTGCAATACTATACTGCTAGCTTGAACTTGAAATGGGGCCTTTTAGTTTGGAGGAGGCTGAAGCTGGCCACTACCTCATGGCTGCGCCGGCGGCGAGGTCTCCATACTCAGTCCCCAGCCGCCACTATTTGTCCCGGGAACCTTCCCCACACTTTTCTTAGCCTGGCCTGCTTTAGGGCAGCATTGGACGAGCCCACCAGACAACGAGACTCCTCCGGTGGGCCCTGGCTTCTCCATCAGGGGAGTTGAGACTGCCAAGGTGAGGAGCATGTTGATGATGATGATAGAAGTTAGAATCTGCTTTGTTTTCTTGGAATGCAAGTGTAAGTGTGCAGCCTGCCACCCACCCCCAGGCTGCAATACCATACTGCTAGCTTGCTTGCACTTGAAATGAGGCCTTTTAGGCTTGTGTAGGCAGACGCCGGCCACCATGTCATGGCTGCGTCGGCGGCCTGGTATCCATACTTGGTCCCCAGCCGCCCGGCGGCCGGGTGTCTACACTCGGTCCCCAGCCGCCAGGGGACGGCCGGGTGTCCATACTCGGTCCCCAGCCGCCCCTATTTGTCCCGGTGCGCCTTATACACAAGCGCGCATACCAAAACATTACCTGTGTCCTCCCCAGTGCATTTAGTGGGAAGAACAGCCTGACCACAAACACGTGGACAAGTGAATGTGGCCAGGGATGGTCCATCTCACTGACGCCTTCACACTGGGTTAATATTGTGGAAGCCAGGACACAGTTGGACACTGGTATGCAACACGTCCTCCAGACATAGAGGATTGTGGGTCCTGGGTGAATCAGGCTTCAACACAAAGTTCAGAAGGTAGACAGCAGCAGTGGTCAGCCTCCTACACAACGAGTAAATTATTAATGATCATGAGGCCATCCACCTCCTTAGCTTTCTGTTCCTTGGAATGCAAGCACATGTATGTAGTAGCGGCTAGGCCTGAGGAGGTCAGCGTTTTGGCGCATATCCTACCTCCTCCGAGGATTGCTGGATGTTTTCCTGCTACTATCCCAGTTCTATGACTCCCGTTAAAACAAAGCTTCGTGTGATGAATGATGGATGAGGTGGTGGCAAAGGAGAAAGAGCAGGAGGAACAGGGACCATTCACATCAATATCAGGCCAGTCAACCACACATGTCTTGTAGGATATGTTTCTGTACCAAAAGGAGAGGTTCGGCTACACAGTTATAGGGCATACAGTGAGTGCAATGCCTACCAAAAATTTCGAGGCACTCCAATGCCCCTTGGAAGTGACATGGAGGTCAGAGGGCCTTAACTAAACTGTTTTTTTCCATTTATAGCAACTGGGTCTCCTGTACATTCTTGGCCTAAGCAGTGAATGGAAGGCTTTCCAAAAATTATGAGGAACTGCAATGCCCCTTGAAACAGACGTGGATTAGAGCGTACTAAAAACCTTCTACCCATTATTGGGGAGTGGGTCTCCCTTAATGTTCGCCTATGCATTGAAAAGCAAAAGCTGACTCAAATTAGGAGGAAATGCAATGCCCGTTGGAAGAGTCGTGGAGGTTAGAGGTAATTAAAAACAACATTTCAATGCCCCTTGGAAGAGCTGTGGAGTTCAGAGTGGTTTAACAAGACGGTTTTAATGCCCCTTGGAAGAGACGTGGAGGTCACAGTAGCTTAACAAGACGATTTTAATGCCCCTTGGAAGATACGTGGAGTTCAGAGTGGTTTAACAAGATGGTTTTAATGCCCCTTGGAAGAGACGTGGAGGTCACAGTAGCTTAACAAGACGGTTTTAATACCCTTTGGAAGAGATGTTGAGGTCCCAGTGGAATAAAGAGACAATATCAATGCCCCTTGGAAGAGTGGTGGAGGTGTCCCAGTGGAATAAAAAGACAATATCAATGACCCTTGGAAGAGACGTGGAGTTCAGAGTGGTTTAACAAGACAGTTTTAATGCCCCTTGGAAAAGACATGGAGGTCACAGCAGCTTAAAAAGACGGTTTTAATGCCCCTTGGAAGAGACGTGGAGTTCAGAGTGGTTTAACAAGACGGTTTTAATGCCCCTTGGAAGAGATGTGGAGGTCACAGTAGCTTAAAAAGACGATTTTAATGCCCCTTGGAAGAGACGTGGAGTACAGAGTGGTTTAACAAGACGGTTTTAATGCCCCTTGGAAGAGACGTGGAGGTCACAGTAGCTTAACAAGATGGTTTTAATGCCCCTTGGAAGAGACGAGGAGTTCAGAGTGGTTTAACAAGACGGTTTTAATGCCCCTTGGAAGAGATGTGGAGGTCACAGTAGCTTAACAAGACGGTTTTAATGCCACTTGGAAGAGACGTGGAGTTCAGAGTGGTTTAACAAGATGGTTTTAATGCCCCTTGGAAGAGACGTGGAGTTCAGAGTGGTTTAACAAGGTGGTTTTAATGCACCTTGGAAGAGACGAGGAGTTCAGAGTGGTTTAACAAGATGGTTTTAATGCCCCTAGGAAGAGACGTGGTGTTCCCAGTGGAATAAAAAGACGGTTTTAATGCCCCTTTGAAGAGACGTGGAGTTCAGAGTGGTTTAACAAGACAGTTTTAATGCCCCTTGGAAGAGACGTGGAGGTCACAGTAGCTTAACAAGATGGTTTTAATGCCCCTTGAAAGAGACGTGGAGTTCAGAGTGGTTTAACAAGACGGTTTTAATGCCCCTTGGAAGAGACGTGGAGGTCACAGTAGCTTAACAAGACAATTTTACTGCCCCTTGGAAGAGACGTGGAGTTCAGAGTGGTTTAACAAGGTGGTTTTAATGCACCTTGGAAGAGACGAGGAGTTCAGAGTGGTTTAACAAGACGGTTTTAATGCCCCTTGGAAGAGACGTGGAGGTCCCAGTGGAATAAAAAGACGGTTTTAATGCCCCTTGGAAGAGACGTGGAGTTCAGAGTGGTTTAACAAGACAGTTTTAATGCCCCTTGGAAGAGACGTGGAGGTCACAGTAGCTTAACAAGACGGTTTTAATGCCCCTTGGAAGAGACGTGAAGTTCAGAGTGGTTTAACAAGACGGTTTTAATGCTCCTTGGAAGAGACGTGGAGGTCACAGTAGCTTAACAAGACGATTTTAATGCCCCTTGGAAGAGACGTGGAGTTCAGAGTGGTTTAACAAGGTGGTTTTAATGCACCTTGGAAGAGACGAGGAGTTCAGAGTGGTTTAACAAGACGGTTTTAATGCCCCTTGGAAGAGATGTGTAGGTCCCAGTGGAATAAAAAGACGGTTTTAATGCTCCTTGGAAGAGACGTGGAGTTCAGAGTGGTTTAACAAGACAGTTTTAATGCCCCTTGGAAGAGACATGGAGGTCACAGTAGCTTAACAAAACGGTTTTAATGCCCCTTGGAAGAGACGTGGAGTTCAGAGTGGTTTATCAAGATGGTTTTAATGCCCCTTGGAAGAGACGTGGAGGTCACAGTGGAATAAAAAGACAATATCAATGCCCCTTTGAAGAGACGTGGAGGTCCCAGTGGAATAAAAAGACAATATCAATGACCCTTGGAAGAGACGTGGAGGTCACAGTAGCTTAACAAGACGATTTTAATGCCCCTTACAAGAGCCATCCCATACAGCATATTAAAAACATTATTCCCATTATTGGGGAGTGGGTCTTCCATAGTCTTTGCCTATGCCTTCCAAGCAAAAGCTGCCAAAAATTAGGACGGAGGAACTTGCAAAGCCCCTTACAAGAGCCATGCAGTACAGCATATTACAAACATTTTTCCCATTATTGGGGAGTGGGTCTCCCATAGTCTTTGCCTATGCCTTCCAAGCAAAAGCTGCCAAAAATTAGGACGGAGAAACTTGCAATGCCCCTTACAAAAGCCATGCAGTACAGCATTTTAAAAACATTATTCCCATTATTGGGGAGTCGGTCTCCCTAGTCTTTGCCTATGCCTTCCAAGCAAAAGCTGCCAAAAATTAGGACAGAAGAACTTGCAATGCTGGCAACACGGACCACGGTCACCCTGGTGGTATAGTGGTGGTGGAGGCTGAGGATAAGGAGAAGAGCAAAAAACAGCCGAAATGAGGAAGCGTATACCCATGTGTGGGTGTGAAGCGGTGCATGGGAATACACCTCCCGAAATAACACAGTGGATTTGACTTTATGTTACTCTGCTGTCATTTGGTGGTGATGAGAAGTCTGGCCCAATCCAGCCCTTGTTCATTTTGATAAGGGTCAGCTTGTCAGCATTGTCAGTTGACAGGCGAGTGCGCTTATCAGCTATAATTCCCCCAGAGGCACTAAAAACATGCTCCGATAAAATGCTAGCGGCAGGGCAGGCCAGGACCTCCAAGGCGTACAGAGCGAGTTCATTCCAAGTGTTCAGCTTGGATACTCAATAATTAAAAGGCACAGAGGAATCACGGAGGACGCTGGTACGGTCGGCAAGGTACTCCCTCACCATCTTTTGAAACTTTCCACTCCTTGTGAGAGTACCCCGCGCCTCAGGGCCTGTAAGCTGGGCGGGTCTCAGAAAACTGTCCCAGAATGTTGACAGTGTTCTCCTACCTCTGCTGGATTGGAGTTGCGTCTCTCTCGCCTGTACGCCTTGGTTGGTCAACGAACTGTGACCTCTTCCACTAGCGTGTTCAGATTGGAATTTTTTTAACAGTTCTGCAGCAAGGGCCTTCTGGTACTATGACATTTTTGTAGACCTCTCCACCTCAGGAATAAGAGAGTGAAAGTTCTCCTTGTAGCGGGGGGTCTAAATGCGTCACCAACCAGTAATGACTGTCACCCAACATTTTGCAACGCGAGGGTCACGGTTAAGGCAGCGTAACATAAAGTCAGCCATGCGTGCCAGACTGGTAATGGGCAAGACTTCCGTGTCCTCACCAAGGTGACGACTGACCATGCTCTCCTCCTCCTCCTCCTCCTCTCTGTCCTCAGGCCACCCACGCTGAACCGACGGTATGACAGTTGTACAGGTACTACCGTCTACAGCGCATGATACCAGCTCCTGTTCTTTCTCCTCCTCCTCCTCTCCCTCATTGTCCCCCAATGCACGTTGGGATGAGATGAGGCTGGGCTGTGTGTAATTGCCCGCTACGGCTTCTTGATCCATCTCATCATACTCTGGCTGCAATGCCTCCTCTTTAATTCTCTGCAGAGAGCGTTGCAAAAGACAGACAAATGGGATGCTGACGCTAATGATGGCGTCATCACCACTCACCATCTTGGTGGACTCCTCAAAGTTTGTCAAGATGGTACATATGTCAGACATCCAGGTCCACTCCTGAGGTCTTATGTGTGGAGTCTGACCTGAATATCGACTGCCTTGTTGCAGCTGGTACTCCACAACTGCTCTCTTCTGCTCACAAATCCTTTGCAACATGTGGAGGGTAGAGTTCCAATGTGTGGGGACATCACACACCAGTCGGTGTGCCGTAAACCTCAAACGCTGCTGCAACACAGCAAGGGCGGTGGAAGCCGTAGCCGACTTCCGAAAATGAGCTGACAGGAGGCGTACTTTGACGAGCAGATCTGGCAACTCGGGGTACGAGGTTAACCACGAGGTTAAGCACATGAGCCAGGCATGGTACGTGTGTGATCTCGCCTCGCCTCACAGCTGCCACCAGGTTACGGCCATTGTCACACACGACCATGCCTGGATGTAGGTTCAGCGGTCTCAGCCACAGATCTGCCTCCTCTTTCACAGCTGTCCACAACTCACAAGCAGTGTGAGGTTTATCACCTAAGCTTATGAGTTTCAGTACAGCCTGTTGCCGCTTGGCTGAGGCAGTACTGCAGTGCTTCCAGCTTGTAACTGATGTGGTGATATCTGAGATGGAGGCTGAACATGAGGAGGAGGAGGAGGATGATGCGCAGGAGCTGTACACTGTGGGGGCAACTCTGACTGACATAGGGCCCGCAATCCTCGGTGTGGGGAGGATGTGTTCAGTCCCAAGGTCCGACTGGGTCCCGGCTTCCACTATGTTTACCCAGTGTGCCGTCAGGTAGATGTACCGTCCCTGGCCACAAGCACTTGTCCACGTGTCCGTTGTCAGGTGGACTCTCCCAGTAACTGCGTTGTTGAGGGCACGGCAGATGTTTTGGGACACGTGCTTGTGTAGTGCAAGGATGGCACACCGGGCAAAATAGTGTCGGCTGGGGACTGAGTACCGAGGGACGACCACCGCCATAAGGTTGCGGAAGGATTCCGTCTCCACCAGCCTAAAAGGCAGCATTTCCAATGCAAGCAGTAGTGAAATGTGCGAATTTAGGACTGTGGCCTGTGGGGCATTGGCTGCGAATTTGCGTTTTCATTCAAAGCTCTGGGATATGGACAATTGAACGCTGCGGTGGGACGTAGATGTGGACGTTGATGCTGTTTCTTGAGAAACTGCCATAACAAGTGAAGACTGAGAGGAGGGGGCATCTTTGCATGCAGTATGGACAGGGAATTGCCTTGCACGCACAACAGGGGGTTCTATTACATGCACAACAGCGGAAGAAGCAGTGGTGACACCCGCTGACACTGGTCGTGGACCCTGGGGTTTGCCCCACAAAGTCGGGTGCTTTGCTGACATGTGCCTGATCATGCTGGAGGTGGTCTGGCTGGTAGTTTTGTCACCCCTGCTGATGCTGGCATGGCAGGTGGTACAAATGTCCTTTTTGGGGCTATCAGCAGAGTCTTTAAAAAAAATACAGACTCAGGAAGACCTACTGGTTGTACAGGCAACGTCCGTCGTGTTGGTGTTACGGGGAACTGTTGCCCGCCTTCTGTGTCCAGCCACCACACTGCTTCTTCCTGCCTGTTGGGGTACTCTGCCTCCCTCCCCCTGTGTGCTGCTGGCCTCGCTCTGCGTGTTCTCCTGCCACGTTGGGTCAGTTACTAGATCATCCACCACCTCCTCCTCTTCCACTTGCGCACTATGATCCTCCTCCTCACTTCCCGGCAATTGTGTCTCGTCATCGTCCACCTCTTGTGACAAATTGCCAGTGTTGACTTCCTGTGGCCGTGGCTGTTCAAATATTTGGGCATCGCTACATGGGATCTCCTCTTCCACCACTTCAAGTGGAGCATGCAAGGGGCACAAATATGGAAATGGACCAGTGAACAGCTCTTCAGAGTGTCCAACTGTGGGATCAGTTGCTGTCTGACGACACTCGGCATGGTGGGAGGAAGGAGCATCAGGGTGAGGAGGAGTATGCCGTCGAGACTCACGGCTACTAAAACTTGACCGTGTGGAAGACAGACCGGAGGTGGTGGTGCCCAGGTAACTGGAAGTATTATCTGCTATCCAATTAATAACCCGTTCACACTGATCAGTTCGCAATACTGGTGTTGTTCTGTGCTTCCCTAGTAATTTGGTCAAGAAGTGGGAGCGAGAAGATGTGGCTGTTGGTTGTGGCACATTTTCACCTTGGCCACGGCCCCGTCCTCTACATGCACCATCATCAGAACGTCCAGTTCCACGTCCCTTGCCACGCGCCTTGCCCATTGTAAATGAAGTAAAATAGCTTACACTCGCACTATCAATGGAAAAAGGGTAATAAAAAGGAGATTAGAACCATGGAAGAGGAAAACCACAGTTCTATTTCTCTGGCCTACACCAGACTCTTTTAAACAGATATATTGGTGTCTGAACAGTCAAGGAGACACCATTACAGGATTTTTTACGGCAAAAAATGCCAAAAACAGGATAATACAGAGATTTGATCCGTGGAACTGCAAAACCACAGTTCTATTTCTCTGGCCTACACCAGACTCTTTTAAACAGATATATTTGTGTCTGAACAGTCAGGGAGACACTATTACAGGTTTTTTTTTATGGAAGAAATGCCAAAAGCAGGATAATACAGAGATTTGACCAGTGGACATCTAATGATCACAGTTCTATTTCTCTGGCCTAGACCAGACTCTTTTAAACAGATATATTTGTATCTGAACAGTCAGGGAGACACTATTACAGTTTTTTTTTACGGAATAAAATGCCAAAACAGGATAATACAGAGATTTGACCCGTGGAACTGCAAAACCACAGTTCTATTTCTCTGGCCTACACCAGACTCTTTTAAAGAGATATATTGGTGTCTGAACACTCAGGGAGACACTATTACTGTTTTTTTTTTACGGAAAAAAATGCCAAAAGCAGGATAATACAGAGATTTGACCCGTGGTACTGCAAAACCACAGTTCTATTTCTCTGGCCTACACCAGACTCTTTTAAACAGATATATTGGTTTCTGAACAGTCAGGGAGACACTATTACTGTTTTTTTTACGGAAAAAAATGCCAAAAGCAGGATAATACAGAGATTTGACCCGTGGAACTGCAAAACCACAGTTCTATTTCTCTGGCCTACACCAGACTCTTTTAAACAGATATATTGGTGTCTGAACAGTCACAGACACACTTAATTTTTTTTGGGGGGGACGACAAAATACCAAAAGGTTAATAAGACGTGTATTTGTACAGTCTGACTAAGGGAAAAAAAAATACAGGATTTAGATGAAAAAAAGGGGTTTTCCTGGCCCCTGAGACCGGGGAAAAAGTCTAGTGTAGCACCCTGAGGATTCGGCTGCTACAGGGGTATTGCACCTCAACCCAGAGGTGTGATATTCCACTCCCGGGTAAGGAAGGAGTGTGGAACTGAGCTCAGATAGACTGCATGCACTACATACATCCCATTTCAGAGGAGCAGGCCGACGGTACTCCCACTTAGAAATGTGCAGGTACAACCGAGCCTGTTCCTGGCTGGAGTGGGAGGGGGGTGGTACATCCCATGTAGTGTAGGGGCAGATAGGGGGAGCAGTCTGGGTAGTGATAGGAGCTCATTGGGTGCTGGTCACCTGAGCTCACACATAGAGGGATATATAAGGAGGGCACCAACTTAGATCAGGGTCAGACGCTGAGAACAAGTCAGTTGGAGAGGAGAGAGAAGGAAACAGCAGCCCTGGAGAGAGAGAGAGTGGAGCAGAGAAAGACCCAGAGGGGGAAGACTGAAGGGACCCAAGAACCCAAATTAGAACACCGGGTGAGGAGTCAGCAAGAGGGTACCGGAACCCAAGCTGGTGGGGGCAAAGACATTCCCCAGCCAGAGACCGGAGACCGTGGGCAGTGTCTGTCACGGTCACCCACCACATTCACCCCGAAGGCACACCACATGAAGGGTCAGGGAACCCAGGGCCAAGGGTGTCCCAAAAGAAGGCCCGAGGGAGCTGGACCTAGGTGAATCACTGGTGGGGACGGCTGAAGAAAGGACAGAGGGAGAGCTCAGGGCCACGCTCCGGACTTGTTTGGGGGTTGGCCGGATCCAGGACCTGGTGGACGCAGCACGGCTCGGGTGGTCACTAGCAGCTGGAGTGACCGAAACATCAGCAGTAAGTAAACTCCCTTAACTGCACAACCCGAGTCTGTCTTCATTGCCGGCTGCACCGCACCACCACAACCCCCATCCTCTGCGCCTGTCCCCTCTGAGGCTATACCCCTCCCGTTGGGGGTTATCCCACCAAGCTGCGCATCCACCATCAGCCTCAGCGGACCCTGCTGCAGCGGCGGCCACAGTGACCGCATCACAACGGGTGGCGTAGTCGACACAAAAGAACTCTTATAACATCAGTAAGGACTGCCACATAACACTTAGCTTGACGCCCTGGGCACGGGACCGGGTCACAGCCGCTCGGAGACTACAACCCCCCATCTGATCCGGTGCCGGGTATTCCCCTCAAAAAGGAATATGTCCCAGGGGGCGCGTCAACTTTGGCGTAGTCGGCAGGATTACGTGCCCGCAACACCCGGGTACTGCGTGCCTGAAGAAAAGTGCAAGTTTACCTCAGAAAGAAGACTCCTGCCGGTTCCGGAGGGTCCACGCCATCGGACTCCATCACCAGTCGTTTCCCGCCGATTGTCCGCCATTTCCAGCTTGTTCCCGCCATCTGCAGAGTTTCCCGCCACTGGGCGACGCTTCCCGCCAAAACCGCAGATTTCCCGCCTTGGAAGAGCAGCGGACGCCATTATGGGCGTGCCAAAGGAGGGCAAGAGGCCACCTCCCATCGTGGGCCAGGACAGAAAATGGCGCCAAAAGTGGAAACCGCCCCCACCAACAGAGACTGTGATGCTGGAGGTGTCTGTCAGCGTGAAAGAACTCCCCCTGGAGCTGACAGTCACCGAGTTGCCCCGGGACCGCCCTCTAAGTGGGAGGAGACGAAAGAGAAGAGAAAAGATGGGTGTCGCTTGGAGCAGGCTGGAGCGAGCGCACCCGGAGGCAAGAGGTCTAACAAGGAGTAGCGGAGAAGCTCACCCGGAGATGGAAAGAAAGCAGAACAGCACCGGCCCGCTGGCCAGGAGTCTGCTAGAGACCGAGGAAGGAGGGCAGAGCAGCACCGGCCCGCTGGCCAGGAGCCTGCCGGAAGCAGAGCAGAGCAGCACCGACCCGATGGTCAGGAGCCTGCTAGAGTCCACAACCCCGCTAGGTCTAGCAGAGATCTTAGCGCAGCTCCCCCGAGACCGGGAGTGTGCACAAACTGCCCTGGAGGGCCTCGCAAGGAGGATGGCCCGGGTACAGCGTGAGATACTGGCGGAGTGGAGCCGGGAGATGGCTCAGCACGCAGAGACCAGTCAGCGGAGCACGCTACCCTGGAAGAGGAAGCAGACCGCCTCTGAGGATGGCGCGGGAGGACCCAAGGCCGGAGACGGCGCCGAGGAGGGAGCCGAACGCATGGAGGCAGGTAAAGGGGACGCCTATACCCCAAGCCGTGACACCGCTCACCTGCCCCAGCTCCCCGTCGCAGAGCCCGAAAGTCCCCCTGCTGTGCCCGTAGCCGCCACGTCACCGCTATGGACTAGGCCCCGACCGGAAGCCGCCGCAGCGACCCCTGTGACGTCACGCGCCTCGATCCGGAGCGTGACAAAGCAGGAATTACCACCAGCCTGGTCGCAAGGCCTAGTACCCCCGGGCGCCGCAATACCAACAGCGCCCCCTACCTCCGCGGAGCCCCCGGCCTGGTCGCAGGGCCAAGTAGCCCAGGGCGCCGCCGTCCTAACGGTGCCCTTCACCTTCCAGGTGCCCCAGGCCTGGCCGCAAGGCCTGGGCAACCCGGGCGCCACCACCACCGCGCCCGCGCCCGCAATACCAAGGGTGCCACACCTGGGGGAGGACTTGTTCAGCCAGCTCACATGGCCGGACGGGTCTGAAGAAACATCATATCAAGAAAGAGCAGGAGGAAGACGCCGTTGAGTGCGGCAGAGCAGGAGCTGTAAATAGTTACCCAATCGGGGTATATAGAAACTGAAACTGTTGCTGCTAAAATAGTCCCCGTTGGGACCAGTGAACTGTTTACCCGTTAACCCCTTCATCCTACAGGCTGAGGACTGTGAGCAGCCATTCCCTTCCCTCTACCTGGCCGAGGACTGAGAGCGGCCAACTTCCAACTTCTCCCTGTATATAGTTGCGCTTCCTAAAGCGCCCCCTACCGGTTTTATAGAAAACCAGTTTTTCTAAGAGACTGTCGCACTTTTCCCGGACACACGTTGCACAGTGTCCGGAGGAGGAACCAGAGACAAGAGAAGTCTACGAGAATGTTTATATAAAAAGTTTTATATATATATAATGTTTATATGTTTTATATGTTCATATAAAAATTTTGTATGTTTTGTGGTGTTTTGTCTTACAGCCCGAGGACGTGCTGTGATTTACCAGGGGGGAATGTAGCACCCTGAGGATTCGGCTGCTACAGGGGTATTGCACCTCAACCCAGAGGTGTGATATTCCACTCCCGGGTAAGGAAGGAGTGTGGAACTGAGCTCAGATAGACTGCATGCACTACATACATCCCATTTCAGAGGAGCAGGCCGACGGTACTCCCACTTAGAAATGTGCAGGTACAACCGAGCCTGTTCCTGGCTGGAGTGGGAGGGGGGTGGTACATCCCATGTAGTGTAGGGGCAGATAGGGGGAGCAGTCTGGGTAGTGATAGGAGCTCATTGGGTGCTGGTCACCTGAGCTCACACATAGAGGGATATATAAGGAGGGCACCAACTTAGATCAGGGTCAGACGCTGAGAACAAGTCAGTTGGAGAGGAGAGAGAAGGAAACAGCAGCCCTGGAGAGAGAGAGAGTGGAGCAGAGAAAGACCCAGAGGGGGAAGACTGAAGGGACCCAAGAACCCAAATTAGAACACCGGGTGAGGAGTCAGCAAGAGGGTACCGGAACCCAAGCTGGTGGGGGCAAAGACATTCCCCAGCCAGAGACCGGAGACCGTGGGCAGTGTCTGTCACGGTCACCCACCACATTCACCCCGAAGGCACACCACATGAAGGGTCAGGGAACCCAGGGCCAAGGGTGTCCCAAAAGAAGGCCCGAGGGAGCTGGACCTAGGTGAATCACTGGTGGGGACGGCTGAAGAAAGGACAGAGGGAGAGCTCAGGGCCACGCTCCGGACTTGTTTGGGGGTTGGCCGGATCCAGGACCTGGTGGACGCAGCACGGCTCGGGTGGTCACTAGCAGCTGGAGTGACCGAAACATCAGCAGTAAGTAAACTCCCTTAACTGCACAACCCGAGTCTGTCTTCATTGCCGGCTGCACCGCACCACCACAACCCCCATCCTCTGCGCCTGTCCCCTCTGAGGCTATACCCCTCCCGTTGGGGGTTATCCCACCAAGCTGCGCATCCACCATCAGCCTCAGCGGACCCTGCTGCAGCGGCGGCCACAGTGACCGCATCACAACGGGTGGCGTAGTCGACACAAAAGAACTCTTATAACATCAGTAAGGACTGCCACATAACACTTAGCTTGACGCCCTGGGCACGGGACCGGGTCACAGCCGCTCGGAGACTACAACCCCCCATCTGATCCGGTGCCGGGTATTCCCCTCAAAAAGGAATATGTCCCAGGGGGCGCGTCACTAGCAATTTGACAAACAGGAGCACACAGGACTGTAATGCAGCGTTTGCTGGTATAACCACTGCGTCTCCTGTACAGCCTGCCTGCCTGATATCTGGGATGGATATTAGTCCTGAGAAGGACTGTTTGTTTGACTTGGCAGGCTTTAGAGACCCTACACTACCTATTTCGCACTATATATCTCTCCCTAACTCAGCAGCACAGACCCTACACTGGCTGATCCGGAGCGACAGTGTCCAAGATGGCGGCGCCCGGTTTTAAATACACGAGGTGACGCTGTGCGGCCAGCCAATCACTGTAATGCCCACAAACAACATGGCTGCGGCATTACAGTGACTGGCTGGCAATCCCTGCATGTTCATTGGCTCTGTAAAGAGCGCCAAACGTGCAGGGCGGAGACCTGAGCTCCCGCCAGAGTAACCCGGAAATGTTCGGTGCTCGCTGAACATCCCGAGTAGTGAGATGCTCGGGCGAGTACTACTCTGCTCCTAAAATCACCAAAATGAGTCAGCTGAAGTTGGAGACCTCCGGTGGCCAGCCTGAAGATCATCATGGAGACCCTCCACTGCCACCTCCGAGAAGGAACCTTAAATCACCAAAAAGAGAGAGGACAGCCAGCGCTGACTGGGAGGAAGTAATAGGAAAACTGCAAGCTGAGTTGATTGAGGTGAAAAAGTTGATTCGTTCCAGGCCAGAATCTGTATCTCTCAGACCCAGTAGTGAGTTCCAAAACAGAAGATACCCGGCTTGTGAAGCATGTCATTCATCAAATCAGAGTACGGCGTGTGTCCACTGTCTAAGATGTGGTGAGAAAGGACATTATGCCAATAAGTGTCAATGGTCTCGGTTGTTTGGGTTAAAAGACAGGAGGTTGTCAGTGCGGGGTGACTGGTAACCGCCACACGGAGGAGGCCCCCGAAGCAAAGCCAAATTTCTTCAACCCCCAGAACGGTGCATGAAGTAAAACGGCTGCATCAGCACTATCCCCAAGTGTGTTCCCATCTACAACAGCTGCAAGAGAGACAGGGGCATCTGTTACTTAATGCCCAGTGCAGAGGTCAAACGATGTACTCATGGGAGGAGGATTCCTCAGTCAGTAAAGTTAGCCACATCAGCCTAATTGATGAAAGATGCTTTATACAGTGCCAGCTAGATGGACTCCTAGTAAAAGCACTGTGGGACACTGGAGCCCCAAGCGAGCCTTTTAAATGAAGAATGGAGAAGGCGCTACCTGCCACATACCTGCCTTCGGTTGCTAAAAGAACTCTTAGGACCAGTAGAACTTCACGGCAAAGCCGTCAACCAGACCGAAGTTCCTTTCATAGGTTGGGTGGAAGTGACTTTTCAACTCAGGGCCACGAAGACCAGTAACACCATTGAGCTTTTGGTACCTTTTCTCATGACCAGTGATCAGAACGTGGCTGAGGATCCTATCCTGGGTTATAATGTAATCAGTGGGGTCATCACGAAACACAAGTCAGGGACGCTGGTGGTGGATGCAATCGCCACATCGCTTGCCATACCCAATGCCGTGGCGGAAGACGTGATTCATAGAGTAAAAAAAGCACAGAATACAATGGGCCTAAAAGAAGTCAAGATAGTCCTGCACCCAACCATCATCCCTGCAAACCAAATGCTGGGGGTGAGTCTGGGTAGAACCAGGAAGAAAAGTCCAGAAGAGACTGTTTGTGCCAAAAGACTTCTCAGGACTTGCGGAAGGCCTAGTTCAAGGTGAGCCTGTGCTTACAATTCCTAGTGGTGGACAACCTCTATTTTGATATACTATCTTTTCAAATGGAATGATTGAGTTAACCAGAGCGATCCAGGAACGCAATGTTGGCTGTGTATTGCCCATTCATCTCAAAGCCAATAATTTTCTGGCCAAAAATAATGTTTCTCTCAAAAAATCTTAATATAATGATCCCAGACATCATCCTCCATTACCCCAAAAAGGCAAATTAGTGGATCACATGGAATCGGGATGGATACTAAAGAGGATAGTAATGAGGTAACTTCCTGCCAGAAGGACCTAATAATGGAGCAGTCCCAAATTAAATGAACAAAGTTGGCATCTATGGTATGACAACGTAAACATTCTGAATTAGAGGAGGGCCCCATTTGATATAGTCTGTGGGGTGTGAGATATGACTGATGAATAATATAAAGCTGAATCATCTTATTATTAACAGAGGGAGAGACAAAGGACGGGGACTCCAAAATTTCATCCCACTCCTCTTCCCCCATATTCGGAATTAGGAGTCTCCCTTTATTTTTTGCTGGCAAAGGGTTATGATCTAAGCCTGTTGATAGCAAATATGTATACAAGCTAGATAAAAGACCTTGTGGACCTTGAGATTTAAGTATTCCTATTAAGGGAAATGAGGAAATAGTTTGATTTATTTCACAGTTTTGTAAGTGAGATCTGAGCCCATTTCTAAGCTGGAGATACCTGAAGAATTCAGATCTTGGAACCTTGAATTTATTTTGCACCAAAATATCTCTTAACAAATAGACCCCACTAGCTATCCAAAAGGGGGCCGATGGATGTTCCATTAATGTCACAAAATACGGATTCCCCCATATAGGCATTTCAGCTATAACATGTGTAAAGTCGATTCTTTTCTTTGCCTGTTTCCATACCGTTCTCGCCAATCTATGTAGGGGTAGCAACTTAATGGGAGTCGATTTATTTAATTCTAGAAAACACAATAAACAACCTGTGCCTAAAACGTGTGCCAAGTGGTTCTCAGAATTCGGTAACTGGGAATCAGACATCCAGCTACGGATCGCTTTAAGCTGACCTGCTAAATAGTATAGATGGAAGTCAGGCAAAGCTGCTCCTCCCATATCTTTAGGCCTTTGAAGGGTAGATAACCTCAGTTTTGGTCTGGAGTTCCCCCAAATAAATGTGGACATCAAAGAGTTAAGAGATGTAAAAAAATTTTAGGGACCGGTACAGCACTATGTTGTAATATGTAATTAAATTTAGGGAGTAAGATCATCTTAATTAAGTTAATCCTTCCTGCGGTAATCTCCCCCACAAGGAAAGATCTTCTTAAGGGATTTGAGACCTCTTATATTCCATGTCATACATTTCAGTTGTGACGCCATTTATCTAATATAAGAACGATGAAAATAGAAAAAGGCCATTACACTATTACTGCTCATAATCATTATTTCCCTTTTGGCGTATCTAATCATTTCCTCCCAGTTTATATATTTGTGGGTCTCACCAGGTTGATCTATCACCTCTGTAGGACCCAACAGATCATATTGCATGGAGACAATGCAAAAAGAACCGAGCACTTTGACAGCATTCAACTTATAAATAGTGTTGAGCATTCCGATACTGAAATATCGGGTATCGGCCGATATTCGCGGTATCGGAATTCCGATACTTAATTCCGATACTTTTAGAATATCGTATACCGGAATCGGAAGTTCTCATAATGCAATGAGCCAGTTTCATTTTATTCAGCCAATGAGGATCCTAAGAAGTGTGGGCACATCCTGTTAGGCAGTAGGCATGTTAACTAATGGCATGGCTGTGATTGGCTGCTGAAATGATGTCATGATGCACTATAAAAGCCGCCGTCGCCATTTTGAGCTCACTCTGCTGTGAATTCAGTTAGGGATAGGACGCTGTTGTTCTGAGGGACAGTTTTAGCTACCTATTTGCTCTATACTGCTTTACCCAAGCTACTTTGTAAATCGCTGTGCCTTGCAGCGCTAGTGCACAGTTCTCTGTGCTGTTCACCGCTGCCTGCAAGGTCTGTGTGTGTGAGTGCAGCTCACGCTGTAGTGTGTGCTTCAGCCACGTCTGGTTGTAGTGCGCTCAGCGTGCATCACTGCCTCATACATTGTCCTTTTTTGCTAATTGATCATTTTTCCTGATTTCTCCTATTAGTGTGGTGGTTCCATCCGTATTCAGCTACATTGGTTCCAAACACACTATATAGGAGTAGATAGAGAATTTTTTTTTTGTCTTGCAGCGCTAGTGCACAGTGCTCTGCATCTGCACTGCTCACGCCTGTCTGCAAGGTCTCTGTGTGTGAGTGCAGCTCACCCTGTAGTGTGTGCTTCAGCCACATCTGGTTGTAGTGCGCTCAGCGTGCGTCACTGCCTCATACATTGTCCTTTTTTGCTAATTGATCATTTTTTCTGATTTCTCCTATTAGTGTGGTGGTTCCATCCGTATTCAGCTACATTGGTTCCAAACACACTATATAGGAGTAGATAGAGGAGCCTTTCTGCAGCATGGTGCCCTGCAGCCCCAGCCAGATTAGTATTAGCCTATTTTTTGTAGCCTCATCTATTGCATTGTAGGTTACCTTCCTACATTGTAATAGCTACAAAAAGTTTGTGATACTATCGGTATTACATCTTTGGGCACATCCAGTGTCTTTTTATGACAAAAAAACCTAAATAAAGTTCACCAAACACTCCACTTTACAGTTGTGTAGGCCACATTAGCTCATATTAAAGTCTAGTCCACACTTTATAAAATTAGTGTTTCTTATACCTGTTAGCAGCTGTTCAGGAATAAGCACACTAAGCCCTTAGTACTTTTCTGCCTATCTTTATCAGTCTACCAAGATGAAGAAGGCAGGGAGTAAGGCATGTGGTCGTGGGCGTCGAGTTTCTGCAGGGAGAGGATGTGAGGATTCTGTGCCTGCAGGGAGAGGACGTGGGGATTCTGTGCCTGCTGCGGGCACCAGTGACTCAGCATCCCACAGTTTTACCAGGGAACAGTCCTTTATGCGCAGCTTTGTAGGAGCTAGCCGTACCCCACTGCTGCGGGAGGACCAAATTGAAGCCGTTGTCGGATGAATGGAAGCTAATGCATCGACTTCAATTAGTTCCAGATCCTCTCAGGTCCTGAGCACTGAAGAGCACCCATCTGTCTCTTCACCACCTGCCAAATTGCCCAGGCAGTCAGAGAGCCCTGGACAGGAGCCATCTCTACTTCTGTTCTCTGAATCTCTTGGCTTGGAAAGAGGGGGCCAGCCAAGCAGAATTCGAGAATTTGAAGAACAGGTAATATGCAGTGATGCGCAACCGTTTTGTCTCTCTGAATCTGAAGAGGCGGGTGGGCCAGTGCCTATGGTCAGCAGCACACCTCAGTACGCATCTGATGATGAGACTCAGGTGCCACTTTCTGGTGCGTACTGTGCTGTCGAGACTACCCAGGAGAAGCAGTTGTTTGAAGAGGGTGGTGAGGAATGATGAGGTCCTTGACCCATCATGGCATGAGGGACAGGAAGGTGGTGGGAGCAGCTCTGAGGAAGAGATTCCTCGAACGGCCCAAAAAGGAGAGAGAGGGAGGGGGCAGACTTGGTTGCCTGTAGCCTCCACTTCGGCACCCATTAGGAGCATGGCTCTTCCAAAATCCAAAGCGAGCGCTCCCAAGACTTTCAGTGCCTGGTCCTTTTTTGACACAGTTGCAGATGACATATGCTTTGTCAAATGCAAGCTGTGTAATCAGAAGGTGAAAAGAGGGAAAAGTGTCAGCAACCTCAATACCACAAATATGTGGAAACATGTGCGGACCAAGCACGTGGTGGAGTTACAAAAACACACTGAAGACCTAGGCCAACCTACAGCACCACCTACCAACTCTTCAGCTCGTGTTGTAGCCTCTTCCTCCAGCTCACACACAGCTGGTTCGGCTTCCTCACAGGATCGCCATGGAAGAATCTCTGGCACTGTTGTACAGAGACACAGTGTAATTCCACCCACAGCACCACTTTCCCTGTCATCCTCACACTCCCAGGCAAGTCTACAGCCATCGTTAGCACAGGCATGGGAGAAAAGGCGCCCATACTCGGCAAACCACCCCCGAGCACAGGCTCTGAATGCTGGAGGCTGGAGGAGACTGACACCTTCCGTAACTTTATGGCATTGGCAGTCCCACAATACAACGTGCCCAGCCGTTTTTATTTCAGCAGGCAAGCCGTCCCTGCCCTGCAACAGCATGTGGAGGGAAAAATTAAACATGCACTACAAAACGCCGTCAGTAGCAAGGTCCACCTGACCACCGATGCGTGGACCAGTAAGCATGGACAGGGACGATACCTTTCCCTCACTGCCCATTGTGTAAATGTTGTGGAGCCGGGTACAGATCTTGAGAGTAGCGCTGTATGTGTTCTGCCAACTCCAAGGATTGCAGGAATCCAGTCTGTACACATTGACTCCTCCTCATACTCCAGTTCCTCTGAATGAGCGCTGCAGGAGCCGTCACGGTTTACCTCCACATCGACCCGTGAACGGTTACCTGTTATGATGACCGATATGAGCACAGCCGTGGCCAAACGTCAGCAGGCCGTATTAAAATTAATTTCTTTGGGGAATCGAAGCCACACAGCACAGGAGCTCTGGAATGCCATCAAGCAGCAGAGCGACGTGTGGTTTGTGCCAGCGAATATCCAGCCAGGCATGGTAGTGTGTGACAATGGCCGAAATCTGGTGGCAGCTCTGGGCCTAGGCAACCTCACTCACATCCCATGTCTGGCACATGTGCTCAACTTGGTCGTGCAGAGTTTTTTGAGGGATTATCCGAATCTTGATGCACTGCTTCACAAGGTCCGCATAGAGTGCGCTCACTTGCGGCGTTCCAGCAACGCAAGATCGCGCATTGCAGCTCTGCAGCGCCGATTACGTCTTCCGGATCATCGCATCATATGTGACCTACCCACCAGGTGGAATTCAACGTTACATATGTTGGAGAGGTTGTGTGAGCAGCAGGAAGCAGTAATGTAGTACCAGCTGCAGCAGGCGCAAACAAGTCGCAGTGCGCGCCGTTCACACTTCACCACCACTGAGTGGGCCTCTATGAAGGACAATTGCCACGTTTTGCGTGCCTTCGATTATTCCACGCGGATGGCGAGTGCAGATGATGCACTAGTCAGCATGACTATCCCCCTTATCTGCCTGCTTGAAAAAACACTGCAAGCACTAAGGGACGAGGTTTTGGAAGAGGTGGAGGATGAGGAGTCACAAATGCCATCTGCTTCTGTACAGTCTGCGCAACGTGGTTCCTCACAAAGGCCTAGACAGGGGACACTTTGTGAGGAGGATGAGGAGAAGTCAATGGCGGAGGAAGACATCTGTCCAGAGGAGGGAGGTACACAATGCTCTAGTAGTCAGTATCTAGAGCGAGGGTGGAGTGATGCAGAGCAGGCAGAGATCACGCCTCAAGCAGGGGACAGCGTTTCTTGGCCAGTTGGCAGTCTGCAGCACATGGTTGATTTCATGCTGCAGTGCCTGAGAAACGACCGCCGCATCGCCCACATTTTCAACACGGCTGATTATTGGGTGTCCACCCTCCTACTGGCACAACTTACATAGCCTCATAACACCGTTGAACCGGGAGCGTAAAATGCGGGAGTACCAAGACGCACTGGTGCATTCCATCATGTTCTCCATTCCAACCGAGAGCAGTGCTGCTAGTGCTTTACAAAGCAGCTCAGTGCGTCGAGGCAGTGGAGGAAGCTCTGCACAAAGAGGGAGCAGAAGCAGCGCCTCAGCACAAGGCAAGACCAGTATGGCCCAAATGTGGCAAAGTTTTGTGTCCCCACCGCCACAAATGTCTACACCATCACAGACGGCTCCAGTCAGCAGGAGGCAACGTTTCCATCAGATGGTGACAGACTACATGTCTTGCCCTCTCAGTGTACTCCCAGACGGATCTTCTCCCTTCAAGTTTTGGGTCTGTAAGCTGGATACATGGCCAGAGCTTAGCCAGTATGCATTGGAGGTGCTAGTTTGCCCTGCTGCTAGTGTATTATCAGAACGTGTCTTTAGTGCCGCAGGTGGTGTACTAACAGACAGTCGCATGCGCCTATCCTCCGATAACGTTGACCGGCTTACTTTTCTGAAAATGAACAAGGCCTGGATCTCGCATGAATTTGCCAGTCCTCTTCCAGAATAAATAATTGGTTGGCAACAGTATCCAGGTCTCCTGTTGTGTTCATGTTTCTACCAGTTGAACTGTAATCCCTGAGCTCCAACACCGCCAGTTGCTGCTCAGAAGTGCCATCTGCACAGTCAACGCTTGCTCCAGTGTTATTGGGGTTCAGTAACGTCAGCTGATCCCCTGCTGTGTGTCCGGCAAATTCTCCTGCTCTGTCCACATCCACTGTACTACTGATTTAAAACTTGCTCCAACTACACCTCTGGCTCCTCTGTTTTCAGTATTATCCCTGAGCTCCAACACCGCCAGTTGGCGCTCAGAAGTGCTGTCTGCACAGTCAACACTTGCTGCCGTGTTATTGGGGTTCAGTAACGTCAGCTGTTCCCCTGCTGTGCGTTCGGCAAATTCTCCTGCTCTGTCCACATTCACACTACTACAGATTTTAAAGTTGCTCTAATTATACCTCTGGCTCCTCTGTTTTCAGTATTATCCCTGAGCTCCAACACCGCCAGTTGGCGCTCAGAAGTGCTGTCTGCACAGTCAACACTAGCTGCCGTGTTATTGGGGTTCAGTAACGTCAGCTGTTCCCCTGCTGTGCGTACGGCAATTTCTCCTGCTCTGTCCACATTCACACTACTACAGATTTTAAAGTTGCTCCAATTACACCTCTGGCTCCTCTGTATTCAGTATTATCCCTGAGCTCCAACACCGCCAGTTGGCGCTCAGAAGTGCTGTCTGCACAGTCAACACTTGCTGCCGTGTTATTGGGGTTCAGTAACGTCAGCTGTTTCCCTGCTGTGCGTACGGCAATTTCTCCTGCTCTGTCCACATTCACACTACTACAGATTTTAAAGTTGCTCCAATTACACCTCTGGCTCCCCTGTTTTCAGTATTATCCCTGAGCTCCAACACCGCCAGTTGGCGCTCAGAAGTGCTGTCTGCACAGTCAACACTTGCTGCCGTGTTATTGGGGTTCAGTAACGTCAGCTGTTCCCCTGCTGTGCGTACGGCAATTTCTCCTGCTCTGTCCACATTCACACTACTACAGATTTTAAAGTTGCTCCAATTACACCTCTGGCTCCCCTGTTTTCAGTATTATCCCTGAGCTCCAACACCGCCAGTTGGCGCTCAGAAGTGCTGTCTGCACAGTCAACACTTGCTGCCGTGTTATTGGGGTTCAGTAACGTCAGCTGTTCCCCTGCTGTGCGTACGGCAATTTCTCCTGCTCTGTCCACATTCACACTACTACAGATTTTAAAGTTGCTCCAATTACACCTCTGGCTCCTCTGTTTTCAGTATTATCCCTGAGCTCCAACACCGCCAGTTGGCGCTCAGAAGTGCTGTCTGCACAGTCAACACTTGCTGCCATGTTATTGGGGTTCAGTAACGTCAGCTGTTCCCCTGCTGTGCGTACGGCAATTTCTCCTGCTCTGTCCACATTCACACTACTACAGATTTTAAAGTTGCTCCAATTACACCTCTGGCTCCTCTGTTTTCAGAATTATCCCTGAGCTCCAACACCGCCAGTTGGCGCTCAGAAGTGCTGTCTGCACAGTCAACACTTGCTGCCGTGTTATTGGGGTTCAGTAACGTCAGCTGTTCCCCTGCTGTGCGTATGGCAATTTATCTTGCTCTGTCCACATTCACACTACTACAGATTTTAAAGTTGCTCCAATTACACCTCTGGCTCCTCTGTTTTCAGTATTATCCCTGAGCTCCAACACCACCAGTTGGCGCTCAGAAGTGCTGTCTGCACAGTCAACACTTGCTGCCGTGTTATTGGGGTTCAGTAACGTCAGCTGTTCCCTTGCTGTGCGTACGGCAATTTCTCCTGCTCTGTCCACATTCACACTACTACAGTTTTTAAAGTTGCTCCAATTACACCTCTGGCTCCTCTGTTATCAGTATTATCCCTGAGCTCCAACACCGCCAGTTGGCGCTCAGAAGTGCTGTCTGCACAGTCAACACTTGCTGCCGTGTTATTGGGGTTCAGTAATGTCAGCTGTTCCTCTGCTGTGTGTACGGCAATTTCTTCTGCTCTGTCCACATTCACACTACTACAGATTTTAAAGTTGCTCCAATTACACCTCTGGCTCCTCTGTTTTCAGTATTATCCCTGAGCTCCAACACCGCCAGTTGGCGCTCAGAAGTGCTGTCTGCACAGTAAACACTTGCTGCCGTGTTATTGGGGTTCAGTAACGTCAGCTGTTCCCCTGCTGTGCGTACGGCAATTTCTCCTGCTCTGTCCACATTCACACTACTACAGATTTTAAAGATGCTCCAATTACACCTCTGGCTCCTCTGTTTTCAGTATTATCCCTGAGCTCCAACACCGCCAGTTGGCGCTCAGAAGTGCTGTCTGCACAGTCAACACTTGCTGTCGTGTTATTGGGGTTCAGTAACGTCAGCTGTTCCCCTGCTGTGCGTACGGCAATTTCTCCTGCTCTGTCCACATTCACACTACTACAGATTTTAAAGTTGCTCCAATTACACCTCTGGCTCCTCTGTTTTCAGTATTATCCCTGAGCTCCAACACCGCCAGTTGGCGCTCAGAAGTGCTGTCTGCACAGTCAACACTTGCTGCCATGTTATTATGGTTCAGTAACGTCAGCTGTTCCCCTGCTGTGCGTACGGCAATTTCTCCTGCTCTGTCCACATTCACACTACTACAGATTTTAAAGTTGCTCCAATTAAACCTCTGGCTCCTCTGTTTTAGTATTTACCCTGGGCTCCTATACCGCTAGTTGCTTCTCAGAAGTGCCGTCTGCACAGTCAACGCTTGCTCCAGTGTTATTGGGGTTCAGTAACGTCAGCTGTTCCCCTGCTGTGTGTCCGGCAAATTCTCCTGCTCTGTCCACATTCACACTACTACAGATTTTAAAGTTGCTCCAATTACGCCTCTGGCTCCACTCTGTTTTTAGTATTTACCCTGGGTTCCAGCACCGCCAGCTGTTTACAAGCAGTGTCTTTGGCACGGGTACTCCCTCCTGCCCAGCCTGGTTCCAGCAAGCCAGCTGTTTCTGGGTAGTGTCAACGTCACTTTTCCTCCAATGCGTTGTCCTGTCGTGTTGGTGCCTTCAGTTTAGGTGACTCCTATGTGGGCTGCTGTATCTGGCAATGAATGCTGGTTCCATAGTGCCAATAAGACAAGCACCCCTTGTAGGACTGTGGGTTTCGGTAACTGCGGCCGGCTCGCAGCCTTGCAATTTTTTTTACATGGGTACCTTCTGCTACCCATCCGGGTTCCAGTACCGTCAGCTGGTTCTTGGCAGTGCCTTTGGCTTAGGTGCCTCCTTCTCGGTATCCAAGTTCCACCGACGTCTGCTGGTCCTTGGTAGTGCTTTCTGGCACAGGTACCTCCTGCTTAGTAACCGAGTTCCAGTACCGTCAGCTGGTCCTCGGTAGTTCCATTGGCTCTTGTGCCTTCTGCTACCCATCCGGGTTCCAGTACCGTCAGCTGGTTCTCGGCAGTGTCTTTGGCACGGGTACTCCCTCCTGCCCAGCCTGGTTCCAGCACGCCGGCTGTTTCCGGGTAGTGTCAACGTCACTTTGCCTCCAATGCGTTGTCCTGTCGTGTTGCGGTCGGGTTAGCCGACTCTATGGTGCCTGCAGTTTAGGTGACTCCTATGTGGGCTGTGGGATCTTGCAATGAAGGCTGGTTCCATAGTGCCAATAAGACAAGCACCCCCTGTAGGACTGTGGGTTTCGGTAACTGCGGCCGGCTCGCGGCCTTGCAACTTTTTTTTACATGGGTACCTTCTGCTACCCATCCGGGTTCCAGTACCATCAGCTGGTCCTCGGTAGTTCCATTTGCTCTTGTACCTTCTGCTAGCCATCCGGGTTCCAGTACCGTCAGCTGGTTCTCGGCAGTGCCTTTGGATTAGGTGCCTCCTTCTCAGTATCCAAGTTCCACCAACGTCTGTTGGTCCTTGGTAGTGCTTTCTGGCACAGGTACCTCCAGTTTAGTAACCGAGTTCCAGTACCGTCAGCTGGTCCTCGGTAGTTCCATTTGCTCTTGTACCTTCTGCTACCCATCCGGGTTCCAGTACCGTCAGCTGGTTCTCGGCAGTGCCTTTGGCTTAGGTGCCTCCTTCTCGGTATCCAAGCTCCACCAACATCTGCTGGTCCTTGATAGTGCTTTCTGGCACAGGTACCTCCTGCTTAGTAACCGAGTTCCAGTACCGTCAGCTGGTCCTCGGTAGTTCCATTGGCTCTTGTACCTTCTGCTACCCATCCGGGTTCCAGTACCGTCAGCTGGTTCTCGGTAGTTCCATTTGCTCTTGTACCTTCTGCTAGTCATCCGGGTTCCAGTACCGTCAGCTGGTTCTCGGCAGTGCCTTTGGCTTAGGTGCCTCCTTCTCAGTATCCAAGTTCCACCAACGTCTGTTGGTCCTTGGTAGTGCTTTCTGGCACAGGTACCTCCAGCTTAGTAACCGAGTTCCAGTACCGTCAGCTGGTCCTCGGTAGTTCCATTTGCTCTTGTACCTTCTGCTACCCATCCGGGTTCCAGTACCGTCAGCTGGTTCTCGGCAGTGCCTTTGGCTTAGGTGCCTCCTTCTCAGTATCCAAGTTCCACCAACGTCTGTTGGTCCTTGGTAGTGCTTTCTGGCACAGGTACCTCCAGCTTAGTAACTGAGTTCCAGTATCGTCAGCTGGTCCTCGGTAGTTCCATTTGCTCTTGTACCTTCTGCTACCCATCCGGGTTCCAGTACCGTCAGCTGGTTCTCGGCAGTGTCTTTGGCACGGGTACTACCTCCTGCCCAGCCTGGTTCCAGCACGCCAGCTGTTTCCGAGTAGTGTCAACGTCACTTTGCCTCCAATGCGTTGTCCTGTCGTGTTGCGGTCGGGTTAGCCGACTCTATGGTGCCTGCAGTTTAGGTGACTCCTATGTGGGCTGCGGGATCTGGCAATGAAGGCTGGTTCCATAGTGCCAATAAGACAAGCACCCCCTGTAGGACTGTGGGTTTCGGTAACTGCGGCCGGCTCGTGGCCTTGCAACTTTTTTTTACATGGGTACCTTCTGCTACCCATCCGGGTTCCAGTACCGTCAGCTGGTTCTCGGCAGTGCCTTTGGCTTAGGTGCCTCCTTCTCGGTATCCAAGTTCCACCAACGTCTGCAGGTCCTTGGTAGTGCTTTCTGGCACAGGTACCTCCTGCTTAGTAACCGAGTTCCAGTATCGTCAGCTGGTCCTCGGTAGTTCCATTGGCTCTTGTACCTTCTGCTACCCATCCGGGTTCCAGTACCGTCAGCTGGTCCTCGGTAGTTCCATTTGCTCTTGTACCTTCTGCTACCCATCCGGGTTCCAGTACCGTCAGCAGGTTCTCGGCAGTGCCTTTGGCTTAGGTGCCTCCTTCTTGGTATCCAAGTTCCACCAACGTCTGCTGGTCCTTGGTAGTGCTTTCTGGCACAGGTACCTCCTGCTTAGTAACCGAGTTCCAGTAACGTCAGCTGGTCCTCGGTAGTTCCATTGGCTCTTGTACCTTCTGCTACCCATCCGGGTTCCAGTACCATCAGCTGGTTCTCGGCAGTTCCTCAGCCTTCTTGTACCTTCTGCTACATTTCCAAGTTCAAGCTTTTTGAAATGGTTCTTGGTAATCACTCTGGATCTCACTGATGAGGACCCTGAAGACGAGGACCCTGAAGACCACCCCGAAGAAGACGAGGACCCCGAAGACGAGGACCCTGAAGACGAGGACCCTGAAGACCAACCCGAAGAAGACGAGGACCCCGAAGACGACGACCCTGAAGACGAGGACCCTGAAGACCACCCCGAAGAAGACGAGGACCCCGAAGACGAGGACCCTGAAGACCACCCCGAAGAAGACGAGGACCCCGAAGACGAGGACCCTGAAGACCACCCCGAAGAAGACGAGGACCCCGAAGACGAGGACCCTGAAGACGAGGACCCTGAAGACAAACCCGAAGAAGACGAGGACCACCGAAGACGACAACCCTGAAGACGAAGACCCTGAAGACCACCCCGAAGACGAGGACCCCGAAGACGAGGACCCTGAAGACCACCCCGAAGAAGACGACGACCCCGAAGACGACGACCCTGAAGATGACGACCCTGAAGACCACCCCGAAGAAAACGAGGACCCCGAAGAAGACGACCCTGAAGACGACGACCCTGAAGACCACCCCAAAGATGATGAGGACCCTGAAGACGACGACCCTGAAGACCACCCCGAAGAAGACGAGGACCCCGAAGACGACGACCCTGAACACGAGGCCCCTGAAGACCACCCTGAAGAAGACCAAGGAGATGACCCTGAAGAAGTTGACCAAGAGGACAAAGAACAAGAAGACAACCACCAAGATACAGAAGAACAAGAGACAGAAAACCAAGAAGCAGAAGTACAAGAAGCTGCAGAACAAAAAGCGGAAGAACATTAAGCATAAGACTAAAAATCAGAGCAAAAGATATTATCTAAATTATAAGCAGAAGATGACTAAGCAGTGTATGGGGGTGAGTCCGTTCCTCCTCGTGGTGCCCCTGGAAAAGACCTGCTGCTGCAGGCCAAACTGAACGCGGACAAATCCTGTTGTAAATCTTTTGTGACGGGCAGAACGAAAGGTGTAATGTTCAAACTTTTATAGATAACAACTACAGGAATGCCTGTCACAAATAAGAATATGATGAAGAAGAAGAATATGAAGAAGATGAAGAAGTAGAATATGAAGAAGAATAATAGTTGAATAAGAAGAATATGAAGAATGTAAAAATAAAGAATAATACGAAGAAGGTCAAGAAGAAGAAGATGAAGAAGTTGATGAAAAAGATGCTGATGCTGAGGATGATGAAGGAGAAAGTGTGGGAGAAGTAAAAAAGAAGGTGAAGAGCATGGAAGTAGTGAAACATAAATATCTGACAAAATATAAAAAAGCTTAACATAGTCAATATCTTGTAACTCCGAACGTCTTAAAAAAAAATATTAATTCCCGCTATTCCATTTCATTGGGCTAAACCTCTATGCCTTTATTGTCTCCCCCACCTCCCCCAATACATTCTACATTATTCTTAGTTGTTTTCCTTCATGGAGAATTAACCTACAAGGAAAGAAAGGGTTTATTTTTATTCCGATATTTCTGTCCCATTAACTTGCATTGGGTTCCGGTATCGGAATCGGCGATATCCGATACTTTTTGGGTATCAGTCCGATCCAATCCGATCCGATATTTCCCGATATCGGAAGGTATCGCTCAACACTACTTATAAACAACAACCCTAAACACAACCAAAACAAGAAGTAAACAAACATTTCTTATGACGCTTCCTTCTGGGGAATATCATCACTGATCCCAGTGTAAGGTATTATGTTGTCTTTGACGATGCAAAGTCTGAACTCCTGCATATGAAAAAGGTGTATCCAATTACATCAAACCCAATATTCAATATAGGAACAGCGGCATAAAGGGTGTCGGTCACCCTTTTCCAGGCTCTGGGTGCAACTGGAGCCACTCCAACGCTTCCTCCGGGGTAGCAAAGAAAGTAGTAGAGTTTCCAGTAACAATTCGGAGACTAGCAGGATAAGCCATTGCGTAGATAATCCCTTTGTCTTTAAGTTTCTTCTTAACATCCATGAACTGTGCTCTCTGTTTCTGTAGTTCTGTGAGAGTATGAACAGTGATAGCAGCAGGAGAGCATTAGGACCCTGTAACTTTTGCATGGCTGAGCTCAGAGCAGGGGCAGAGCAGGAAACCCTGTGTGTTTTGAGAGTGTCTGCTGTGTGATGGGTTAGACAGGAAGTCTGTGAGAACTGAGCTGCAACAAGACGCTGTCTCTACAAGCTTTCCTGTGGGGGTTGATAACCCCTGTCCCTGGTGAAGCTGTGTCCCGGCTTAAGAACCAGTGCCGAGCTGGGGAAAGCTGTGTGGCTCTTTGGAATTTTGTGGATGTCCATGCTGAGTGGACTAGAGACTTTGTGCTGAAGGAGCCAAGTGTCGAGTGAGAAGGGAAGAGTCTTAGGAATCCATTTCTGTGACGGAGCACGTGGTCGGTGGTCTGGAAAAGAGAGAGTGACTGCGAGAGGAGAGAAGGGGTCCGGTGCCATTCACATTGAGAGGATACTGACAAGCCTTGTGAAGAGATCTTCCCAGACCTTAACCTGAGGCTACAGGACTAAAGTCCCCGGCGTGTGGGCTCGGCATCGGCCGACAAGACAAGGAACCTTTGCTGTTTTTGTGAACGTTGCTTTTGTTTTGGCGCCAAAGTTTTCCGGGACTAGATGCAGCCACCGCGATTCACAGGCCTGTGATAGACTACATCTGAGGTTAACGGTACCGTAACTTTAAGATACCCGGGTATCCTTATAATAGGGGTATAAGCGCAATTGGTATAGTTTCACGCATTGTTATTGTTAATAGTGGTAGGATTGTACTCAGTGTGCCATCTCAGGGGTCCCTATAGACCGCCCTCACTAGACTGACACTGTGTTTAGGTAAAATTGTTCCAGATCTTTAGAATAATTCACATAAGCTGTAAGGCTATGTGCCCACGATGCAGAAATGAAGCAGAAAATTTCTGCAGCATTTCTGCATCTCCCTGGCAGAAAAAACGCATGCAGATTGTGCATGCGTTTTTCCTGCAGAATACATGCGGATCCACATGCGTTTCCGCATGCAGATTGACAAGCGCTTTCCAGGCGATAGCATCACTTGGAAAGTGCTTGACAACTAGGTCACACTGTATGAATCCATGCAAACAGCATGGATTTATACAGTGTGAACCGTAAAAATAAAATAAAGCTATACTCACCCCCGAGGCCCCGGCGTGGCTGCAGCGCTGCTTCCTGGCTGGTTCCTGGCTGCCTTCATATCGCGAGACAGAGCGGTGAAGGGCCTGCGGTCACATGACTGTGACGTCACCGAAGGTCCTTCAGCGATGCCGGCATGCAGAGAAGCCTTCGGAAAGGTGAGTATAAACTTTATTTATTATTTTATTCTTTTTTTCACAGGTACAATGGTACCCAGGTCTGGATGAGAGTCTTCTCTCCTCCAGAACTGGGTACCATCCGCACATAGAGACGCATAGAATCCGCTTGTAGAAATGTACAGACGCGCATTCTATGCGTCTCAATGCAAGTCAATGGCGGCCATTCCGCTGCGCTTCTGCAAAATTAAATGACATGCTGCGGATTTTTGTACGCAGCATAAACGCTGCGGAAAAATCCGCAGCACGTGCATAGAACATGCGGAATCCCCTTGGGGACCATGGGGTGCAGATTACCTAGCGTTTCACAAGCGTTTACGCTGCGGAAATTCCGCAGCATAAACGCTTGAAAAACGCTACGTGGGCACCCAGCCTAAACCTTGAGATTGGCACATTGATTTCAGCTTTTGCTGATTGTGTGTATTTAGTAGAGACAGTGTCCCAGGTAGAACCTGAGACTGATTCATGCAATACTGAATTTTAGTCTAATCCCTGTTTTAGTAAAGAAAGTGTTGTTTATTTCTGTCTCTGTCTCAGTTTGTGACTCACTGGATCTCTCTCGGACCTCCGGTCATTACATTTTTGGCGTAGTCCGCAGGATCCAGTGCTTGTCATGGACGGATTCGAGGGAAGAAATGACTCTGCCACACCAGCAGCCCCCCCGCTGGTAGCGGAACCCCTGGCAGCCGCGGCGACTGTGGGAGGATATGTGCCGGTAGGAGCTTTACTCTAGCACATGCCGAAATACGACGGGCGTAACATGCCGTTGCAGGATTGGGCTGAGAGGGTCCGGAGTGTTCTGCAGATGTGTAATCTGGTCCCCGCATTACGAGCAGAGTTGGCATTAAATGCACTAGAGGGCGACGCTAGGCGGATGGTGATGGTATGCCCAGAGTCAGAGAGGAGCACGTTAGAGAGAATCTTGGAGCTGTTAGAGGGGAGTTCAGGAGGCCGGGCTCGTGTGGCCCAGCTTTGTTCCTTGTTTTTCAATCGACCCCAAAGGGAATGTGAGACCTTGATGCAGTACTCGAATACTTTACAGGAAACGTTGAATGAGGTGCAGCGACTAGACCCAGGGGCCATGGGGGCATTCCAAAAGGTAGACCGCTTGCTCCAGGATCAATTCATAACGGGTTTAGCCAATAGACTCCTTCGAGACAAACTGATGGAGATGTCCCCAGCTACTCCGGAATTATCCTTCTGGCAGATTTATCGGGCCGCGGTGGAAAGGGAGGAGGAGTCTACTCTGGTGGCCGAGGGGGCAGTTGACAGTGCACAGCTGGAGGGAGGTCAGGCGCCAGTTTCAGGAAGGGGAGGACTGGTAAACGTTGTACAGGCTCTGCGTGCCGAACTGAAGGAGCTAAAGCTGGAGGTGTCTAAACTCAGAGCTGGGCCGCTCCCTACTCCCACGGAAGGGCCACCCGCCCCGTCCTCTGGAATGGTGGTTCCACAGTCTGCCAGGTCACCCTCCTGGAATAATTCAAGTTCTCATCCACGAGGAGCAGTCACCTGCTGGAGGTGTGGGCGTCGGGGACACATCTTCCGATACTGCCGGATGCCTGCAGCCCCGGAGCCTCCTTTGCCGGCGTTAAACTCCCAGTCGCTGCCATGAGAGGGCGAGCAGCAGCGGCCCACTCCCCACAAAGCCCTCGAAGGGAAGAACAAGATTTGTTCGCATGCAGTCCAGTGCTGGAAGTAGAGTTTGAAGGGCGGAAGATGAGATACTTGGTTGACACAGGATCCGAATGTGCCATAATGCCCTTAGAGGTGTACGAAAGGCACTTCAGTCAACTCGTGGTTCCCAAGGATGACCAAGTGATAAGGCTTACAGCCGCTAACAATGGCCAACTGACGGTGAAGGGGATCGTGTGGATGCAACTGAAAATGTTTGGTCAAGAGCTGGGTCAGAAAGGGATAGTGCTGGTGGACCACCCTCCTAGAAGAGGGATGGAGGTGACGCTCGGAATGAACGTTCTGCGAGATTTAAATCATCAGATGTATGCCAGTGAGGGACCCCGATACTGGGCGCGTGCTACCCACCATCGACCGACCCAGAGAATGTTACACCGTCTAGTGCTGAGTTGCGATCTCCTGAAGAGTGAGGTCCCTGGGGGTCGGGTGGGCCTGGTCCGAGTGCCATCGCGGACTACGATCTCGCTAGCGCCCCGGCATGAAGAACTCTTAATGCTACCGGTGGGGGGCTGCGCAGAGACTGAATGGGCTTGAAGTACTCATCGAGCCAGCACCAGAGAAGTCCTCGTTCGCCAAGGCTCATGTGGCTCAGGCTCTGGCGATTGTGAAGAATGGACGGGTGCCAGTCAGATGTATCAACGTTTTAGATGAGGCTGTTACAATTCCTGCTGGGACCATTCTGGCTGAACTGTTCGTGCCAGCAGGGAAGGTGCCTGACAAGACAGTGTTCGAACTTCGCCCAGATGAACAGTCTTTCTAGACATTCGCGGTCGAAGTAGGCCGGACCGAACCTCCTACCGAAGAATGGAATGGTCGTGTGATCATGGACCAGATGGGATTGGATCGGGAGGAACTGACACCCGTGCAATTGAGCAGCTGGAGAAGGTCTTGTGGGAACATCAAGGGACCTTTTTGCGACATGCGGAGGATTTCGGTTCTTCCCAGACGAATGAGCATGAGATTCCCACGGGGGATACTCCTCCTATTAGGGAGTTATCATCAAATCCCGCCAACGCTCTATCAAGAGGTGAAGCGCATGGTGGCCAGTATGCTTGACAACCAAGTGATCCGAGAGAGCCAGAGCCCCTGCGCGGCCCCTGTGGTCTTGGTGTGGAAGAAGGATGGGACCCTTCGGTTTTGTGTGGACTATCGCAAATTGAATGCTCACACAGTGAGGGATGCATATCCATTACCTCGCATAGAAGAGAATTGGGTCGGGCCAAATATTTCTCGACGTTCGATTTAGCAAGTGGCTATTGGCAGGTACCAATGGCCAAAAAAGATCGGGCCAAGACAGCGTTTGTCCTACCAATGGGGCTCTATGAATTCAACAGGATGTCCTTCGGGCTCACTAACGCCCCGGGGACTTTTCAACGCCTGATGGAACATTGCTTAGGCGATCTGAATTTTGAATCAGTCCTGGTATACCTAGATGACATTGTGGTGTTCGGAACCTCATTTGAAGACCATCTTGAGAAGTTACGTAAAGTTCTCCGGCGGCTCAGTTGTTATGGCCTAAAAATAAAACCAAAGAAGTGCCAATTGTTACAGAGTCAGATTGAGTATTTAGGTCACGTGGTGACTCCGGACGGGGTTCTGCCCTGCGACCAGTAAGGTCATGGTTGTGCAGGAGTGGCCACCCCCCCGTACCTTGCGAGAGGTTCGGGCCTTCTTAGGTTTAGCAGGGTACTATCGGCGATTTGTACCTAAGTTTTCACAAGTAGTGAGTCCCCTGAATGAGATCTTAAGAGGGACCGCACAAGGCCCCCAAAATCGCTCCATCCCATGGGGACCCCAGCAGCAAAAGGCATTTGAGGAGGTGAAGGCCGCCCTAACGAGTGCTCCGTTGTTAGCGTATGCCCGGTTTGATTCCCCTTTCCTGTTATACACCGATGGCAGTCTGCATGGGCTGGGGGCGGTACTAGCACAAGTGCAGGATGGTCAGGAGTGAGTAATCGCTTATGGCAGCAGGTCTTTAAGAGACACTGAACGCAACCCAGCTAACTACAGCTCGTTTCGCCTAGAGCTACTGGCCCTGGTGTGGGCGATGACGAACGCTTTGCCGAGTATTTAACAGGAGCTGAGGTGCTAGTCATGACTGATAATAACCCTCTGGTTCACCTAGAAAACGCAAAGCTGGGAGTGTTGGAGCAGCGGTGGGTCGCTCGCCTTGCCAAGTTTAACTATCGAATTAAGTTTCGCTCTGGGCGGGAAAACGGAAATGCGGATGCACTCTCAAGGGTGCCCCTTGGGTCCTCGGGGGAAAATGTTGATGACCAGCTTGAGGACACTGAAACCCCTGACTTGGGGCAGGTACCTATCTTCCGAAGTGTGGTACATTCAAGTGGGGTGGCATCAGGGATGCCGTGTGTTCTGGGAAAAACACCCTCGGATTGGGCGAATGACCAGAACGATTGCCCTGACATTGCACTAGTGCGCAATTGGGTACAAAAAGGGGTCTTGTTGGAACCCTCCTATTTTTTGCTATCTTGTGTTTTGCGGTCACGTGACCAGCTGCCTATATATTCCAGCTCCACCCTTCTGACTTTGCTGGACTTCAGTGTTTTTTGCCTGTCTCTCTAGCCAGGTGCTTCGGAGCCTATCTCTGTCTAGTTTGCTTGGTCCTCTGGGACCTCTAGTACTTTTTGTCAGTTTGTCTTTTTGCTCTGCAACAACTTCTGTTAGGCGGTGTCCCATTTTTGTCCCAGTCCTTAGTTCTTTTAGGGACCCCTCCCTTTATTCTATAGGTCTCCGTTCAGACTAGCCGAGGACAAAGGCAGGTCTGTTCACAAGGAACAGGCTGCCCGCTACATCATAGGGATTCAGCTTAGTCTTACTGTAGGGACAGCTTTTCCCATTCTTTCCTTAGTTTATGTTGCAGATCATAACAGGTCTGGCCGCATGCAGAGGAAAAGGCCCAGCTGTCTGTGGAAGGAATGAAACTACTGCGACAGTGAGATAAGTTGTGTGTGGAACAGGGCCTCTTGTACCGTAAGGTGTACCTGCCATCTGAGCTGCAGCACTGGTACCAGCTAGTAATCCCTATGGGGATGGGTCCGGTGGTCGCTCGCGAGGCGCATGAGAAGGGGGCCCACTTTGGGAGTGAAAAGACACTCCAGTGGCTACAGCGAGTCCTCTATTGTCCTGAATTGAGGGGGATGGTGACAGAGGCGTGTTGGCAGTGTCGGGTCTGTGGGCTCAGTAAGAGCCCTGAGCAGTGGGCGCCCACGCAATCTATTAAGACTTCTGCTCCTTTAGAGCTGCTCATGTTTGACTATGTCTTGATAGGATACTCAATGTCTGGGTATTCCTATTGCTTGGTAATGACAGACCACTTCACCAAGTATGCTGTAGCAGTGCCGACAACAGATCAGACGGCGGAGTCAGCGGCTGAAGCCGTGTGTCCACATTTCATCCAGGTGTTTGGGTGTCCGCAAAGAATACACTCGGATCAGGGGGCATGTTTTCAGGGGGCATTGATGAAGGAGCTGTAGCAGCTGTATGGTGTCACACAGTCGAGAACGACACCCTACCATCCCCAAGGTAATGGAGCTTGTGAGCGCTTTAATCGGACTCTGTTGCAGATGTTGAGGACGTTGGAGGGTAAACAACAGGTATGCTGGCCTGAGTATCTTCCCGAATTCATGTGGGCCTACAATAATAGAGTGTACAGCACTACTGGCTACTCACCACACATGTTGATGTTCGGGAGGCCAGGGCAGGACATTGAGGATTTCAGCATGCCAGATCCCTCCTCCAATCCCCCTCGGACCGCATCAGAATGGGTTCGGGAACACCGGCGGCGATTGAGGGTGGTGTATCAGGTGGTGGGTGATCGACTCAGTCAGGTGACCCATAGGGACACGCGTCCCGTGCAAACCGAGCCTTTCTACCCAGGGGATAGAGTGTTGGTGAGAATCAAACGACGGTTCGGAAAGCTGAGTGAACGGTGGGAGGCGACTCCGTACCTGGTAAAAAAAAGAGTGAGCCCTGAGATTCCAGTCTACGAGGTCGAGCCGGTGGGGACCGGGGGATCATCCCGTAATCTTCATCGTAAAATGCTACAACGGTGCTGGTTTAGAGATGCAGTCCCCGTTTCCACGGAACCTTGCTCTTGAATTTGATGGTGGGTCTGCCTCAGCGCCTGCTTACTTGCCCCCTGCGATCAATCTGTCCCCGTGTGGAGAGAGTATTGAGAATGTGGTATGTCCTTCAGAGAACGGGGAATCAGGTCAGTTACCTGATCCGTATGATGTGGCACAGGGCACCACACCTCAGGAGGGACCAGCCTCATTGGCTCCCGTTGAAGAGACTTCTGCCCCCCTGGGAGCCGAGCCTGTTGGGGTAGGTCCCAGGAGAACTACTCGAGCTACGGCGGGTATACACCCACAGCGCTATGCACAAGACGACTTTGAGTGGGGAGGTGTGTCGAGGACGCCAACCTCTAGTGGGGTGGCATGTGAGAGTGTGAACTGTGATAGCAGCAGGAGAGCATTAGGACCCTGTGACTTTTGCCTGGCTGAGCTCAGAGCAGGGGCAGAGCAGGAAACCCTGTGTGTTTTGAGAGTGTCTGCTATGTGAGAGGCTAGACAGGAAGTCTGTGAGAACTGAGCTGCAACAAGACGCTGTCTCTACAAGCTTCCCTGTGGAGATTGTTAACCTCTGTCCATGGTGAAGCTGTGTCATGGCTTAAGAACAAGTGCTGAGCTGGGGAGAGCTGTGTGGCTCTTTGGAGTTTTGTGGAAGTCCATGCTGAGTGGACTAGAGACTTTGTGCTGAAGGAGCCAAGTGTCGAGTGAGAAGGGAAAGTAACTGAGGAATCCATCTCTGTGACAGAGCACGTGGTCAGTGGTCTGGAAAAGAGTGACTGCGAGAGGAGAGAAGGGGTTCGGTGCCATTCACACATTCACATTGAGAGGATACTGACAAGCCTTGTGAAGAGATCTTCCCAGACCTTAACCTGAGGCTACAGGACTAAAGTGCCCGGCGTGTGGGCTCGGCATCGGCCGACAAGACAAGGAACCTTTGCTGTTTTTGTGAACGTTGCTTTTGTTTTGGCGCCAAAGTTTTCCGGGACTAGATGCAGCCACCGTGATTCACAGGCCTGTGATAGACTACATCTGAGGTTAACGGTACCGTAACTTTAAGATACCCGGGTATCCTTATAATAGAGGTATAAGAGCAATTGGTATAGTTTCATGCATTGCTATTGTTAATAGTGGTAGGATTGTACTCAGTGTGCCATCTCAGGGGTCCCTATAGACTGCCCTCACTAGACTGACACTGTGTTTAGGTAAAATCGTTCCAGATCTTTAGAATAATTCACATAAGCTGGAAACCTTGAGATTGGCACATTGATTTCAGCTTTTGCTGATTGTGTGTATTTAGTAGAGACAGTGTCAAAGGTAGAACCTGAGACTGATTCATGCAATACTGAATTTTAGTCTAATCCCTGTTTTAGTAAAGAAAGTGTTTATTTCTGTCTCTGTCTCAGTTTGTGACTCACTGGATCTCTCTCGGACCTCCGGTCATTACAGTTCCACGGAAAAATCAGGGAAGATAGAAATTGTAGAATTGTATTTAATAGAGCCCTTTTGTCTTGTCAATCTCAGGGTGGTATCTCTGTTCTTAGAGTTCAACAAGAGTAGCAAGAAGGGGTCTAGGAGTGGGGGGGGTTTGCTGGAACTCTGTCGGCCCTTTCCACAGCAAAGACCGGGGAGTATTCATCTCCTAGGGTAGATTTAAGCCAATTTTCCAAATAAATTTCAGGATGTTGATCCTCTGTTCGTTCTTGTAGGCCAAAAATTCGTATATTATTTCTTCGCATTCGATTTTCTAGGTCATCAGCTTTTTGGCGCCAGGTGTTTATGGAGCCAGCCACTTTGGTCAATTTCTTAACAATAGGCGGCATTTTATCTTCCAGTTCTGATACCCTCATTTCAGCCTCAGTGACACGTTTCTTCATGGTTTGCATGTCTTGACGGAGTAGGCCCACATCTGAATGAACCTCCTCTATCTTCCCGGTCAGGAAGTTCTTGCAAGTGGATATAGCTTCTAAGAGTTGATCAGCAACTTGCTTCAAGGTCATTTCTTCATGTTCCTCCCCCTCCTCCTCATCAGATACATGACTCTTACATTGATCCGTTATTTTATTTGACAAGGATGTCGGCCCCTTCCTCCATCGAGAATTTTCCTGGATGTCCCTTCTGGCAAAGTCTTTCAATTTATCTGCTATACTCGAGTTTTTCCCTCGGCTCATTTTGTAACGTTATAAGCAGAGTATATTATATTATGTTTACTCCAGAAGTATATTATGCAGACTTATTATGTAGAAGTCAGAGACTGGACAATGCTGCCACCTGGTGTCGTTGCTGCAGTGGTGTCTCAGTAATATCTTTTATAAGTTATGTACCGGTTCCAGTATAAAAGATGTATTATTTCAATAATAAAGGTTGGAGGAGATAGTGGCTACTGGTTACTTTGTATTTTGTTTCGGTCACTCTGTGTCCCGTATACCAATACCAGGGACTAAGTATAGGCTGAGTGTCTCATGCCCCTGGGCTTATGCTTCCCCTTGCAGCGTTAGGATGTGGCTGCTGTGATTCTCTCCATTAAGTATTCCAGTGGCCCCCAGATAGGACTGTCCGGTACACTCACCACTCTACCTCTCCAGAAGCCGTCGCTCCTCAGGCTTTTCAGAGGGAGACCGACTGCGAGCGTGTGTTTCCTATGGCGCCTGTAAGCTGCGCCACGTGCAGAGCCCTCAAGATGGCCGCCGCTCCACAAAGAGTTTTACTCTGCAGGGGTCCGCAGAGCGCGCCGGACCGGAGCCTTCACCGTAGCACCTCCTCAGAAGCCCAGCCGCTCCCCGCTTCTGTGGCGCCCCTGCGGGTGCAGTCGCCACAGAGGTACTGCATCTCACCCAGAGGTATAGTATCCCACTCTCAGGTAAGGATGGAGTACTGCCCGGGACCAAAACCCCTGCATCCAACACTACACTACTCCAGACCAGCAGGCAGGGCAAGACGCACCTTGCTCACTGCTAAACCCTGCCCCTGGCTGGAGTGGGGGGCACCAAGAGAGGGGGAACCATGTAGTGGGTGTGGGTGGAGGAAGTAGTTCAGGGGAGCACTTGAGAAGGAGTAGTATAATAAGGGATGGAACCATCTAGAAGGGGTCCAGTCAGAACAGTCTGAGAGGAGAAGTAGTGGGAGCAGGAGCTCTGCTCAGGAGGAGCGGGCCTGAGTGAGAGAGGCCCAGGAGGTGAGACTGACTGAAGAGAGGAGAGGAGCAGGAAGGAAGGCTCCAGAAGGAAAGAGGGGATCCTAGGGGTACGGAAAGTGCTGGAGGCCACCCGTACGCCCGAATCTACCAGGACCCGGAGGGATCAACCGCAGAGGGGATCGGCCCCTAACTAGTGGGAATTATAACATTCAGCTAGAAACCGGAGGCTTCTACATTTTCAGGGTGTAGTTGCCACAGCTGCATTTACTCGCCAAAAAGGTAGCCACACAGGATCCAGGGAACTCCAGGTTGCTCGCCAAGATCTGAGGTTACCGGCTTGGGACACTGTTTGCGAGGTGCAGGGCAGGAGGGTGAGAGCCAGCGCAGGAAGATGACTGAGAAAGGCACACAGAAAGGGGTCCCGTTAAGTGCTCTTGAATAACCTGAGGGATTGCTGAACCCCTCCCGTGGTGAACGCAGGACGACGTGGGTGGTTATAATCTGCAGTTGTAACCAGGAGCAACGTGATAATCGTGATAAACCCTGAAGACTGCACCCCACTGTCTCTGTGACTTATTGCTGTGCCATCATCCCCTGCACCACACTGCACAACAACATCTACCTCATCTATAATCACAACAGCAACGCCCTGGAGCTTAGCTCTACCTGTGGAGAGCTGAACCAACTCTGCTGCATTACCAACAGCTTTCGAGGACCTGCTCCACAGCAACGGCTCCCTTTAGCCGCATACCACAGGTGGCGTCACGAACATTAAACATAAAAACTATAATCCCCTATAAAATCCCCTTTGATTGACCGCCCTGGGTCACGGACCGGGTCACCGCCACTGTGACATCTCCGCTAGCAACGACCAGCCCGGCTACCGAGTACCCCACGGCCCAGGGGGTGCGTCACTTCTCCGGAGCTGTGCTGCAGGGCACAGAAGTGAAGATCAGGGTCCGGTAAGTGCAGAATTATAAGCCGGATAGCGGGAGCTCAGATCTCCCGCGTCCTCTCAGCTCCACGGCATCGCCACGCCCCCATGGAGACATGTTTAGAAGGATTGAGGGACGATATCTGCCAGCTGTACTTTGATGACAATGTGGTACACAGCAAAACCTTCCTGGAGCATGTGGAACAAGTGAGGACCGTATTACAGTGGTATCAACAACACTGAGTGAAGTTGACCACAAAAAAGTGTGAACTGTTCAAAAGGCAAGGCCGATTTCTAGGGAAAATTGTGTGTGGAGAAGGATATACCATGGACCCAGCAGAAATCGCTGCGGTACTGGCCTTAAAAGACAAGCGGTCCTTTACTGTCGGGGAGTTGAGGCAGATCTTAGGATTTCTCTCCTACTATCATACTTCCGTTCAGAACTTCTCCAGGATTACCGCCACACTATACCTCCTCTTGGGGACGACGACAGAGTCAACAACACCCATGGAGAAAACGAAGAACGCGGGTATGACCGGGCTTAAAAGAAACAACGCCGTTTTGTCCCAACAGCCCCTTCTCTGGACAGCAGACCACCAGGAGGTATTGGAAGAACTAGTAGACTACCTGGTATAACCACCCAGTTTGGGATATCCTAATTTCAACTCACCATTTGTTTTTCATTGTGACGCTTCTCAAGTTGGACTGGGAGCTGCCCTGTATCAGCATCAATATGGAAAATTGAGTCACCGGTTACGGTTCTAGAACGTTGCCAGACCCCGAGAAGAATTACCAAATGGGCTATCTATGAACGATTTAGAGATTATCTCTACTACAGCAAAGAGTTTGAGGTATACACTGACAACAACCCTTTGACCCATGTCCTCACTACAGCCAAACTGAATGCATCAGGTCAGAGATGGGTCGCTGAACTAGCTGACTTTAATTTCAGCATCAAGCACAGGCCACGAAAATGCAATGCGGGTGCTGATGGACTGTCGAGAATGCCACTAGAGCCTGAGGAGTTCATGCAAGAATGCTCAGAGGAAGTCAGTCTGGAAGCAATTGAGAGCACTACCCAAGCAGTACAAACTTACCAAGAAGAAGACACACCATTGTGGTGTCTGTTGATAGTGGAAACCAGTGTAAAAGTGAACAAGATCACCCCCTATTCATTCAACAAGTACCAAAAGGAACATTCCGTAAAGCACAACGGGAAGATCAGATAATTGGTAGCATACTACTTTATGTGGACCAAAATCGGTTTCCAAATAAACGTGAGAGAGATAATGAGTCACCAGCAGTATCTGTTTTAGTTAAAGAATGAACGAAGCTCTACCTCAGTTTAGACGGTATCCTGTATCGTAAAGGAGGACAAAACCGGCAGTTGGTACCACCCAGAGTATTCCGTAGATTGGTCTTCAAAGAACTCCATGAAAACATGGGACACCTGGGAGTGGAAAGGACAACAAACTTGATCCATGAACATTTCTTCTGGCCATACATGCAGAGAGATATTTAGGAGGTACATGTCCAGGGAGTGTCTGAAAGATAAACGTCCCAACACATCAACCCGGGCAACTATGGGCAACATCCAAACTACGTATCCGTTTGAGATGGTCTCAATAGACTTTCTACATTTTGAGACGTGCAAAGGTGGTTACGAATACATATTGGTGGTGATGGACCATTTTACTTGATTTGCTCAAACATATGCCACCACCAATAAAGCGAGTCGAACAGCAGCAGAGAAGCTCTTCAATGATTTTGCTTTGAGGCTTGGGTTCCATACGAGGTTACACCACGACCAAGGAAGAGAATTTGAGAACCAGCTCTTTGCCAAGCTAGGAAAGTACTGTAGAATTCAGAGATCCCACACAACACCCTATCACCCAGAGGGTAATGGACAAGTGGAACGATTTAACAGGACATTATTGTCGATGTTGCGCACTTTAACAGCTGACGAGAAAAAACACTGGAAGAGTTCTGTCAAAAGTGGTATATACCTATATCTATACAAAGAGCGAGGAAACAAGTTACTCACCTTTCTTTCTATTGTATGGACGATCGTCAAGACTGCCAATCGACATCATGTTCGATACTCTGGTGTCAGAGACCTACAAAACGTATCTGGAGTACGTTCGGAAATGAAAGGAACGGATGGCAGAGGCATACGACATAGCGTCCAAAGTGATTACGCAAGGACAGAGCAAGAGTAAGGAGTACTATGATCGAAAATGTTATGGAGCGGAATTGACACCGGGAAGGTGGGAGCTAGTCAAGAATGTACGTGAAAAAGGTAGTCCAGGAAAACTTCATTCTTACTGGGAAGACAAGGTGTACGTGGTTGTAGAGAGGAAAGCCGATGACAGTCCAGTATATGAAATCAGATTGGAAAGAGAGGACAAGAAAACCAGAATAGTCCATTGTAATTTTTTACTACCCTGTGATTATCTCCCACCATGGCAAGACTTCCCAGAAGCAGACCGACATCGACAGAGATCGACTAAGAGGCCACCACAGATTGAAGCTCCGGAGGAGGATAGTGACCTTGAAAGTTCCGATGAGGAAGAGCACACCGTTGTATTTCTGAGACCGGCAAGGGGAGGGATGTGCCATCCTCAGGAGAGTGAACTAAGTCCCAAGGCTCCAGAGTTTGTAAAGTCCAATTCAGATCTGATGATCGAATACCGATCACTGAAGAGACCGATCGACACTCCGGAGGAGTGGAATTACCAGACCGTGTGGAAACAGGCAATTTAGGAGAAGTACGGGGACTTACAGAGGCAACTCCAAGAGCATCTGAGGAAGCACGGGAAATGATTGTGGTGGAAGAAACTCCTGTAACCGAAGATCCCGTGGTATCTGAGGAACAACCCACCAGGAGAAGTGAGGAGGCCCGTGATGCTGATGTACGAGACACTTGGTGAACAGAGTCAAGTGCCAAGGACTGTCGACTGGAAACAGGTATCTCTGCCTGCAGACCAGGTAGGCCCACTTGAGTGGTATTCACCACCGAGAGGCAGTATGGAAGATGTAGCATGGTGGAAAGACTTGTTTTCATGCTTTGATTTTCCTTAGAAGACTTTGTAGAAACAAAGTACTGTTAATGCCTAGTGAGAGAGCTGGTTGACGATGTACGAAAAATTCCAGCTGAAGAGACGCTGATTGTGTTATTTCTTACAGGAGTACTACAAGAAAAGGTTCGTAGAATAGGCTGTTATCAATGTTTATAATTGTTATGCCAATTTGAAGATGCCCATTTGTATATAAAGTTATTCAACTTTCACCACTGTCTCCGAATTGGTCAGATTGACCAATTAAGACGAATTTCGAGGACGACATTCAAAAAGGAGGGAAGAGTGTGACATGTAGAAGTAGTGCTATTGCTTCAAAAGCATCCAGCAACTATTAGATGTAACACAATCACAGGAGACAGGAAGTGTTGTGCTTCAGAAGCATCCAGCAACTAGAAGGGTTAACACAGTCACAGGAGACAGGGAGTGTTTAGCAGAGCCCCATGGAAATTGTGAGGAGCTTGTTGATTAGTCTGGCTTGAGCCGAAAGGAAAGGTGTGTGTGATGTGTATCTCACAGAAGGCAAGTGAACAGGAATCAGATCAGGAGTGAAGCTAAACACAGGTCAGACAGACTTCCTGAACTAACAGTGCAGAGTATTATCAGGCAGAAAGATAAGGGCTGAAAGGAATTTTGTCACAAGGATCATCTCCCTCATAAAACCCTCCCCTCCTCCATCTCCATGCAGGATAAAGAATGCTGTGTACTATTGTGCCTTTGTGAAGGAAAAGTCTGTGGTGGTGGGTGCATAGAAGTATGCTGCTAAGACATTAAATCTGTGCTGAACTGTGCTACTGAAGAGACTGTCGTTACTGTGTCTGCTTTAATAGACTGTACTGTGATGAAGCCTGTTGCTTCAAAAGAGTTAGATGGTACTGGCCGTAATTGATTAAACCCCACTGTTCAACTGTTTATGAAGACTCTGGTCAGATGTGTCTGGTCAGCAACTGAATCTATCGTGTGTCTGAGAGAAGCTGCAGCCTATGGTCGCTCTGAGTAACGGTTCCCCCAGGATTCCAAAGTGTTCATGAAACCCGTCTCACCCCTATCTGAACATAGCGGCATAACACTATACACAGATATGCTGCCTAATAAACCGTGCCTCAGCATAGTATTTTAGGTTTTGATCTATGGCCGACATGGATGTCACCTTAGGTCTCCAGTAGCCCTGGCAATCATTGGCTTTCTTAGCTCTGCAGAAAGCCAATGGAGAAATAAGAGGAATCGATCTCCTTCTGTCTCACTCTATACTTGCTGAGATCTCTATAATTGCATCAAGTAAAGAGTTAATTAAGCAAACACTGGCAGCACTCAAATTCCCCTGCTACATCTCAGCTAGGAGGGGGAATTAAAAGCTGCAAAGCAGTAATCACCCAAGGATCAGGATTCCTGAGTGAGTAATCACTGCCCTTTCACATCCTAATGGAAAGTGGCAACTCTATAATGACAGGAAAGGACAGTGCAGTGACAGGAAGTGGTTAATTGTTATAACTTCCTTCATTCTGAACATGAATACGGCTTCTCCCCAGTGTGAATTCTCAGATGTTTAACAAACTGTGATTTCTACAACATTTTCCGCATTCTGGGCATGCATACGGCTCCTCCACTGTGTGAGTTCTTTGATGCTCATCACCCTTTCTGTGCCTTAAAGCCCATTGAGAAGAGTAGATAATTGTAATAGTGATTTACTATATGATCATCAGAAGTGACCCAACGTTTAAGTCAGTCAAAAATTTACATGTAACGATTATTGTGCACAAATTTTTCATTCGTCATTTACAGGTGTTGTTATGGAAACAACCTCCATCTCCATTGCATTATCAATTAGCGTGAAATTATCATTTATTACATTACAGAAATATTATAAAACGATAAATCTTAAAAAGATTGTCCCACGAACCAAAGGACATATTAATCAATAGATCTTGGAATACAAATAAGTTCCACAGTTGGATGTGCTAAAAAATATGTTCCTGTGGCGAGATAATCTCATAAATGTGCCCCTGCTATTTACTGTGCAAAAACTGCGTCTGAACGTGTAGGAACATGGTCTGATCATACCACAGCTCTTGGCGGTGGAGTAAATACAAGAGTATACAGAGAGGACAGAATGGGTTCATAGATGCTGCTTGTGAGGCAAAACATTTCCTTGTCTCACAGAAAGAATCACCTGGGATCCCAGTGTCATGATTCCACCCCTCACTGTCCTAGACACAGTGAGTGAAGGCTCAACTACCCTGTTGAATCAAGGTCATGCTGAGCTGTCAGTATTGTGAGTGACAGTCTAGCCACTTAATCAGGGCAGGGTCGTGGTAGGTGTCTCCCATTCTGAGCAAATACCTGCCTATTTAGATGGCTGTCAGTGTGTGATTATTGCCAGTCATAGCTTTATCTTGATGGTGTGTGTATGCCTTGTTTTCCAGTGCTGTTTCTGATCTTTTGCTGCCCAACCTTGGACCTTGCCTTTGACCATCCATTTACCTAGCCCCTTTATCTTGATGAGGTACCTTCCTTGAATTCTGACCTTGAACTGTGACCTGACTACACCTTTGTCTTACCCCTCTGTTTATGATGAGCTCTCTATGTATTGGACATTGAACATTTGGACAACCCAGTCTCACGGCTTGTCCATGAGTAGTGACTCAGCACCACACCATGCTGTCTTGTCTATATACTCTGTATAGTCTCTAGAGTAAAAAAATAAAAATGGCTTTAACCCTGTGGAAGTCCTTTGATGTTCAATCCTACTTGATTTAGAGCTATAATGTTTTCCGCATTCTAAACTTGAAAGTGTTTTTTCCCCTTGTAAACTGATTGATGTTTAACAAGATCTGATCTAATAGTGAAACATTTTCCACATTCTAAACATGAAACTGGCTTCCCTTTCTGTGAACTCTTTCATGTGATTTTTGGCAAAATCATTTTTTACATTTAGGGCATGAAAATGGCTTTCACCCTGTGTGAATCCTTTGGTGTTCAATAAGATTATTTTTCTGGTTGAAACATTTCTCATGGTGTGAACATGAAAATGGCTTCTCCCCTGTGTGAATTCTTTGATGTCTAACCAGGTGAGATTTCTGTTCAAAACATTTCCCACATTCTGAACATGAATACGGCTTTCCTTATCTGTGAATTCTCTCATGTTTTACCAGATATGATTTCTGGATAAAGCATTTTCCACATTCCTCTCATGAAAATGGCTTCTCCCCAGTGTGAATTTTTTGATGTCCAATAAGAGATATTTTGTGGTTAAAACATTTTCCACATTGTGAACATGAAAATGGCTTCGCCCCTGTGTGAATTTTTTGATGTCCAATAAGATTTATTTTTTGGTTAAAACATTTTCCACATTGTGAGCATGAAAATGGCTTCTCCCCAGTGTGAATTCTCTGATGTGATACAAGATATTGTTTCGTGGTAAAACATTTTCCACATTGTGAACATGAAAATGGCTTCTCCCCTGTGTGAATTTTTTGATGTCCAATAAGAGTTATTTTTTGGCTAAAACATTTTCCACATTGTGAGCATGAAAATGGCTTCTCCCCTGTGTGAATTCTCTGATGTGTAACAAGATATTGTTTCATGGTAAAACATTTTCCACATTCCTGACATGAAAATGGCTTCTCCCCTGTGTGAATTCTCTGATGTGATACAAGATATTGTTTCCTGGTAAAACATTTCCCACAGTGTGAACATGAAAATGGCTTCTCCCCTGTGTGAATTCTCTGATGTGATACAAGATGTTGTTTCCTGGTAAAACATTTTCCACATTCTAAACAGGAAAATGACTTGTCCCCTGTATGATTTCTTTGATGTTTAATAAAAATTGTTTTTTGGGTAAAAGATTTCCCACACTGTGAACATGAAAATTGCTTCTCCACTGTGTGAATTCTCTGATGTCTAAGAAGATTTTTTTTCTTGGTAAAACATTTCCCACATTCTAAACATGAGAATGGCTTTTCCCCTATGGGAACTTTCTGATGTTCATCACCCAGTCTGTCTTTTCTATTTTGCTTTACAGTCTGTGATGAATCAGGAGATAGGATCTGTGTAAAAGGATCAGATGATACATTTTGGATATGAGGGGTGGAGGGTATATCTTCAATATTGGCATTCTCCTCAAAGGCATATTTAATGATTTTACAATCATCTGCATAAAACTGTGAAGATACCGGATGTTCCTCTGGGTTCCAGGTAAAGTCATCTACAAAAAATAAAACGAATTATATTATCTTTTAGCAATATAACCTCAATAATTATATTAATGTTTTATTATTATTTTTTTTTATGAAATTATAAAAAAGATTTATAAAAAAAAAAATCACTCATTAACTGACTAAAATAACTTAACAAGGTCACGATGTTACAGTTTTCTCCTTCTGTGTTGAAGACATCTTCATGTCTCGTATGTCTCATTGCTCTTTTCTAGTAAATTGCCCGGTGGAGAATCATAAGTGAACCTGTAGGTCAGAGCTGCGGGGGGCGTCCATCTCACACAATCCCGGTCACGTCTGCTACATTTACTTTAGCACAGAGCATAGCAAAGGGGAGGAGACGTATGGTCATGGTCAAAGAAAACCGATCAAAGGATCTCACTGAGGAGCCCTGTGATGTACACACCTGGATAAAGGGTGTATAATGCAATGTATAGTCATGTGATTGATAACACGGGCATATATGTAGTAGGACTGTATACAAGGCTACAACAAAGAGAAATCATCTACAAAGAAGCCTGAAGTTTTATACTTTTTCCATCACTTTACACTAGGAGTGGATACACTAAAATGATACATTCATTATACAGCCGCTCCTGCCTTTACCAGCAGCAACCGGAGCTAGCTCCATTCACTGCTGTTTAATCATTTAGACGCAGCTGCAATGGGTAAAGGGAATCTGTCACTAGGTTGAACAGCATAATGTAGGGGCAGAAACCCTGATTCCAGGAATATGACACTTACTGAGTTGCTTGCTGTCATCTTGATAAAATCCCTGCTTTCTCTGCTGCAGATCTAGCAGTTATCTTACTGTTGAGCTCTGTATAACTCCGTCCGCACCACTGATTGGCAGCTGTCTGACCATATACAGTTTACACAGAAAGCTCGTCAAAAAAGAGAAAAAATCCAGCACCAAATAAAGGAAAAGTTTCTTATGGCTAAAAATCTAATCCGTTAAAATATAATAAAGTGCATTTTTCATTAATTTTTAATGCACTTCATTGTATTTTAATGGATCTACATAAATAGCATTTTTATTCATAAGCAATTTTTCCTTTATTTGGTGCTGGATTTTTTCTCTTTTTGATGTGTTTTGCTGTTGGGGAAACTGACCCCGCTATATCCGAGCATCAGTCCTGGTACTTCATTTATATTTGCCTGGACTTCATGGTCTGCTGCCAATCAGAGGTGGGGCGGGGTTATACAGAGCTCATGAATACGCTGGACTACCTGGCAGCAGGTTTACTAGTCCTCCAGTGATAATCCCAGTGATATTATGAAAACTACAGCAAGCAGCCCAATAAGAGACATATCACTGGAATCAGGGTCTATGACCCTATGATAAGCAGCACTGCTGATCAGATGGGAAAGGCCTAATGACAGATTCCCTTTAAACTAAAAACTAGCAAGACTAAAGAATTAATAATAAGAATAGTTAAATTAATAAAACAAATGTAAATATATACATACACACACACACACTACTAGCTATTGAACCCGTTCTACGCCCGGGTGGCGAGCATTATTAACGGTATATGGTCTCCCATGCTGGTATGTGCTGCCCCCATCCTAGTATGCATGGCACCCCTCATCCCTATCCTGGTATGCATGGCACCCCTCATCCCAAATTTGGAATACATGGCACCCCATCCCTCATCCTGGTATGTATGGTACCTCATGCCGGTATGCATGGCACGCCATTCCTCATCCTGGTATGCATGACACCCCGCATTCCTATCCTGGTATACATAGCACCCCTCATCCCAATTCTGGTGTGTATGGTCTCCTCATCCCCAATCCTGGTATGCATGGCACCCCTCATCCCCAATCCTGGTATGCATGGCACCCCTCATCCCCAATCCTGGTATGCATGGCATCCTTCACTCCCTACCCTGGTATGCATGGCCCACTCAGCCATATACTGGTATCCATGGGCCCCTCACCCCCATCCTGGTATGCATGGTCCTCTCACCCCCCAAATCCTGGTATGCATGGTCCTCTAACCCCCCAATCCTGATATGCATGGTCCCCTCACCCCCCAATCCTGGTATGCATGGCACCCGTCATTCCCTACCCTGGTATGCATGGCCCCGTCAGCCATATACTGGTATGCATGGGCCCCTCACCCTCATCCTGGTATGCATGGCACTCACCATCCCTATCCTGGTATGCATAGAACCCCATCCCTATCCTGGTATGAGTGGGCACCCCATCCCTCAACCTGGTTTGAATGATACCCCTCATCCCTATCCTGGTATGCATGGCACCCCTCATCCCTATCCTGGTATGCATGGAACCCCTCATCCCCAATCCTGATATGCATGGCACCCTCATCCCCAATCCTGGTATGTATAGCACCCCTCATCCCCAATCCTGGTACGCATGGCACCCCTCATCCCCAATCCTGGTACGCATGGCACCCCTCATCCCCAATCCTGGTATGCATGGCACCCCTCATCCCCAATCCTGGTATGCATGGCATCCCTCACTCCCGACCCTGGTATGCATGGCCCACTCAGCCATATACTGGTATCCATGGGCCCCTCACCCCCATCCTGGTATGCATGGTCCTCTCACCCCCAAATCCTGGTATGCATGGTCCCCTAACCCCCCAATCCTGATATGCATGGTCCCCTCACCCCCCAATCCTGGTATGCATGGCACCCGTCATTCCCTACCCTGGTATGCATGGCCCCGTCAGCCATATACTGGTATGCATGGGCCCCTCACCCTCATCCTGGTATGCATGGCACTCACCATCCCTATCCTGGTATGCATAGAACCCCATCCCTCATCCCTATCCTGGTATGAGTGGGCACCCCATCCCTCAACCTGGTTTGAATGATACCCCTCATCCCTATCCTGGTATGCATGGCACCCCTCATCCCTATCCTGGTATGCATGGAACCCCTCATCCCCAATCCTGATATGCATGGCACCCTCATCCCCAATCCTGGTATGTATAGCACCCCTCATCCCCAATCCTGGTACGCATGGCACCCCTCATCCCCAATCCTGGTACGCATGGCACCCCTCATCCCCAATCCTGGTATGCATGGCACCCCTCATCCCCAATCCTGGTATGCATGGCATCCCTCACTCCCGACCCTGGTATGCATGGCCCACTCAGCCATATACTGGTATCCATGGGCCCCTCACCCCCATCCTGGTATGCATGGTCCTCTCACCCCCAAATCCTGGTATGCATGGTCCCCTAACCCCCCAATCCTGATATGCATGGTCCCCTCACCCCCCAATCCTGGTATGCATGGCACCCGTCATTCCCTACCCTGGTATGCATGGCCCCCTCAGCCATATACTGGCATGCATGGGCCCCTCACCCTCATCCTGGTATGCATGGCACTCACCATCCCTATCCTGGTATGCATAGAACCCCATCCCTCATCCCTATCCTGGTATGAGTGGGCACCCCATCCCTCAACCTGGTATGCATGATACCCCTCATCCCTATCCTGGTATACATGGTACCCCCCATACCTATCCTGGTATGCATCCCCCCCACATCCCTATCCTGGTATGCATGGCACCCCTCATCCCCAATCCTGGTATGCATGGCACCCCTCATCCCCAATCCTGGTATGCATGGTACCCCTCATCCTGGTATGCAAGGCTCCCTCATACCCAATCCTGGTATGCATGGTCCCCTCACCCCCATCCTGGTTTGCATGGCACCCCTCACCCTTAATCCTGGTATGCACGGCACCCCTCATTCTCAATCCTGGTATGCACGGCACCCCTCATTCCCAATCCTGGTATGCATGGCACGCTTCACTCCCAATCCTGGAATGTATGGCACCCCTCATCGCTATCCTAGTATGCATGGCACCCCTCACCCCCAATCCTGGAATGCATGGCACCCCTCATCCCTATCCTGGTATACATGGCCCCTCATCCAAATCCTGGTATGCATGCCTCCCCCCCACATCCCTATCGTAGTATGCATGGCAACCCTCATCCCCAATCCTGTTATGCATGGTACCCCTCACCCCCAATCCTGGTATGCATGGCACCCCTCACCCCCAATCCTGGTATGCATGTTACCCCTCACCCCTAATCCTGGTATGCATGGCACCCCTCATCCCTATCCTGGTATGCATGGAACCCCTCATCCCCAATCTTGATATGCATGGCACCCCTCATCCCCAATCCTGGTATGTATAGCACCCCTCATCCCCAATCCTGGTACGCATGGCACCCCTCATCCCCAATCCTGGTACGCATGGCACCCCTTATCCCTATCCTGCTACGCATAGCACCCCTCACCTTGATCCGGTTATGCATGGCACTCCATATCTCTATTCTGGTATGCATGGCACCAAATCGCTCATCCTGGTATGCATGGTACCTCTCATACCTATCCTGGTATACATTGTACCCCTCATCCCCATCCTGGTATGCATGATCCCCCATCCCACATTCCTATCCTTGTATGCATGGCACCCTTCATTCTCAATCCTGGTATGCATGGCACCCCTCATCCCAAATCCTGGTATGCATAGCACCCCTCATCCCCAATCCTGGTATGCATGGCACCCCTCATCCCCAATCCTGGTACGCTTTGCACCCTCATACCCAATACCCATGGCACTACTCATCCCTATCCCGGTATGCATAGTACCCCATCCCTCATCCTGGTATGCATGGTACACCTCATACCTATCCTGGTATGCATGTCCCCCCCCCACATCCTGATCCTGGTATGCATGGCACCCCTCATGCCTCATCCTGGTATGCATGGCTCCCTCATCCTCAATCCTGGTATGCATGGCACCCCTCACCCCCAATCCTGGCATGCATGGCTCCCTCGTACCCAATACCCATGGCACTACTCATCCCTATCTTGGTATGCATAGTACCCCATCCCTCATACCTATCCTGGTATACATAGTATGTCACCTCTCATCCCTATCCTGGTATGCATGGCACCCCTCACCCCCAATCCTGGAATGTATGGCACCCCTCATCCCTATTCTGGTATGCATGGCCCCTCATCCGAATCCTGGTATGCATGACCCCCCCATCCCTATCCTGGCATGCATGGCACCCCTCATCCCCAATCCTGGTATGCATGGTACCCCTTACCCCCAATCCTGGCATGCATGGCACCCCTCACCCCCAATCCTGGCATGCATGGCTCCCTCGTACCCAATACCCATGGCACTACTCATCCCTATCTTGGTATGCATAGTACCCCATCCCTCATACCTATCCTGGTATACATAGTACTCCTCATCCCCATCCTGGTATGCATGTCCCTCCCACATCCCTATCCTGGTATGCATGGCACCCCTCATCCCTATCCTGGTATGCATGGAACCCCTTATCCCCAATCCTGGTATGCATGGCACCCCTCATCCCCAATCCTGGTATGCATGGTACCCCCTTACCCCCCTCCTGGTATGCATGGCACCCCTCATCCCCAATGCTGGTATGCATGGCACCCCTCATCCCCAATCCTGGTATGCATGGCACCCCTCATCTTAATCCTGGTATGCATGCCCCCCTCACTCCCATCCTGGTATGCATAGTACCCCATCCCTCATCCTTACCCTGGTATTTTTGGTACAACTCATCCTGGTATGGATGGTACCCCTCATCCCTATCCTGATATGCATGGCACCACATCCCTCATCCTGGTATGCATGGTACCACTCATCCCCATATTGGTATGCATGCCCCCCCACATCCCTATCCTGGTATGCATGGCACCCCTCATCCCTATCCTGGTATGCATGGAACGCCTCATCCCTATCCTGTTATGCATAGCACCCCTCATCCCCAATCCTGGTATGCATGGCACACCTTATCCCTATCCTGGTATGCATGGCACCCCTCATCCCCAATCCTGGTATGCATGGCACCCCTCATCCCCAATCCTGGTATGCATGGCCCACTCAGCCATATACTGGTATGCATTGGCCCCTCAACCCCCAATCCTGGTATGCATGGTCCTCTCACCCCCCCAATCCTGATATGCATGGTCCCCTCACCCCCCAATCCTGATATGCATGGCACCCCTCATTCCCTACCCTGGTATGCATGGCCCCCTCAGCCATATACTGGTATGCATGGGCCCCTCACCCCCATCCTGGTATGCATGGCACTCCTCATCCATATCCTGATATGCATAGAACGCCATACCTCATCCCTATCCTGGTATGAATGGCACCCCATCCCTCATCCCCAATCCTGGTATGCATGGCAACCCTCATCCCTCATCCTGGTATGCATGATACCCCTCATCCGAATCCTGGTATGCATGCCCCCCCCCCACATCCCTATCCAGGCATGCATGGCACCCCTCATTCCCAATCCTGGTATGCATGGTACCCCTCACCCCCAATCCTGGTATGCATGGCACCCTTCACCGCCAATCCTGGTATGCATGGCTCCCTCATACCCAATACCCATGGTACTACTCATCCCTATCCCAGTATGCATAGTATCCCAATCCCTCATCCTAGTATGCATGGTACCCCTCATACCTATCCTGGTATACATAGTACCCCTCATCCCCATCCTGGTATGCATTTCCCCCCTACATCCCTATCCTGGTATGCATGGCACCCCTTATCCCCAATCCTGGTATGCATGGCACCCCTCATCCTGGTATGCATGGCTCCCTCATACCCAATCCTGGTATGCATGGTCCCCTCACCCCGATCCTGGTTTGCATGGCACCCCTCAACCTTAATCCTGGTATGCATTGCACCTCTCATCCTCAATCCTGGTATGCATGGCACCCCTCATCCCCAATGCTGGCATGCATGGCACACCTCATCCCCAATCCTGGTATGCATGGCACCCTTCACTCCCAATCCTGGAATGTATGTCACCTCTCATTCCTATCCTGGTATGCATGGCATCCCTCACCCCCAATCCTGGAATGTATGGCACCCCTCATCCCTATTCTGGTATGCATGGCCCCTCATCCGAATCCTGGCATGCATGACCCCCCCACATCCCTATCCTGGCATACATGGCACCCCTCATCCCCAATCCTGGTATGCATGGCTCCCTCATACCCAATACCCATGGCACTACTCATCCCTATCCCGGTATGCGTAGTACCCCATCCCTCATCCTGGTATGCATGGTACCCCTCATACCTATCCTGGTATACATAGTACCCCTTATCCCCATCCTGGTATGCATGTCCCCCCCTCATCCCTATCCTGGTATGCATGGCACCCCTCATCCCTATCCTGGTATGCATGGAATTCCTCATCCCCAATCCTGCTATGCATAGCACCCCTCATCCCCAATCCTGGTACGCTTGGCACCCCTCATCCCAAATCCTGGTATGCATGGCACCCCTCATCCCCAAATCCTGGTACGCATGGTACCCCCTCATTCCAAATCTGGTATACATGGCACCCCTGATCCCTATCCTGCTACGCATGGCACCCCTCACATTGATCCTGTTATGCATGGCACTCCTCATCCCTATCCTGGCATGCATGGCAACACATCCCTCATCCCGGTATGCATGGTACTCCTCATACCTATCCTGGAATACATTGTACCCCTCATTCCAAATCTGGTATATATGGCACCCCATCCCTTATCGTGGTATGCATGGCACGCCTCATCCCTATCCTGGTATGCATGGCACCCCTCATCCCTATCCTGGTATGCATGGCTCCCCTCACCCCCAATCCTGATATGCATGGCACCGCTTATACCCAATTCTGGTATGCATGTCCCCCTCATACCCAATGCTGGTATGCATGGACCCCTCAGCCTTATCCTGGTATGCATGGGCCCCTCACCCCCATCCTGGTATGCATGGCACTCCTCATCCCTATTATGGTATGCATGTTACCCCATCCCTCATCCCTATCCTGGCATGTATGGTACCCCTCATCCTGGTATACATGGCACCCCTCATCCCCAATCCTGGTATGCATGGCACCCCTCATCCCCAATTCTGGAAAGCATGGCCGCTCATCCAAATCCTGAAATGCATGCCCCCCCCACATCCCTGTCCTGGTATGAATGGTACCCCTCATCCCCAATCCTGGTATGCATGGCACCCCTCATCCCCAATTCTGGTATGTATGGCACCCCTCTCCCCTCAAATCCTGGTATGTATGGCACCCCTCACACCCAATCCTGGTATGCATGGTTCCCTTACCCCCCCAATACTGATATGCATGGCACCTCTCATCCCCTAATCCTGGCATGTATGGTACCCCCTTGCACACCTCACCCTTAATCCTGGTATGCATGGCACCCCTCATCCCTAATCCTGGCATGCATGGCACCCCTCATCCCCAATCCTGACATGCATGGCACCCCTCATCCCCAATCCTAACATGCATGGCACCCCTCATCCCCAATCCTGGCATGCATGGCACCCCTCACCCCCAATCCTGGAATGCATGGCACCCCTCATCCGAATCCTGGTATCCATGGCCCCACCACATCCTGATCCTGGTATGCATGGCACCCCTCATCCCCAATCCTGGTATGCGTGGCACCCCTCACCCCCAATCCTGGTACGCTTGGCACCCTTCATCCACAAATCCTGATACGCATGTACCCCTCATTCCAAATCTGGTATACATGGCACCCCATCCCTTATCCTGGTATGCAGGCACCCCTCATCCCTATCCTGCTATGCATTGCTCCCCTCACCCCCAATCCTGATATGCATGGCACCGCTTATACCCAATGATGGTATGCATGGCCCCCTCACTCCCATCCTGGTATGCATGGCACTACTCATCCCTATCCTGGTATGCATAGTACCCCATACCTCATCCTTATCCTGGTATTTCTGGTGCCCCTCATCCTGGTATGGATGGTACCCCTCATCCCTATCCTGGTATGCATGGCACCACATCCCTCATCTTGGTATGCATGCCCCCCCACATCCCTAACCTTGTATACATGGTACCCCTCATCCCCATCCTGGTATGCATGGCACCCCTCATTCCTAATCCTGGTATGCATAGCACCCCTCATCCCCAATCCTGGTATGCATGGCCCCCCTCATCCCCAATCCTGGTATGCATGGCCCCCCTCTTCCCCAATCCTGGTATGCATGGCCCCCCTCTTCCCCAATCCTGGTATGCATGGCACCCTTCACTCCCAATCCTGGAATGTATGGCACCTCTCATCCCTATCCTGGTATGCATGGCACCCCTCATCCCCAATCCTGGTATGCGTGGCACCCCTCACCCCCAATCCTCGTATGCATGGCTCCCTCATACCCAATCCTGGTATGCATGGCCCCTCACTCCCATCCTGGTATGCATGGCACTACTTATCCCTATCCTGGTATGCATAGTACTCCATCCCTCATCCTGGTATGCATGCCCCCCCACATCCCTATCCTGGTATACATGGTACCCCTTATCGCCATCCTGGTATGCATGCCCCCCCCCCACATCCCTATCCTGGTATGTATGGCACCCCTCATCCCTATCCTGGTATGCATGGTACCCCTCATCCCCAATCCTGGTATGCATGGCACCCCTCATCCCCAATCCTGGTATGCATGGCACCCCTCATCCCCAATCCTGGCATGCATGGCACCCCTCATCCCCAAATCCTGGTAAGCAGGCTACCCCTCATTCCAAATCTGGTATACATGGCACCCCTCATCCCTATCCTGGTATGCATGGCACCCCTCATCCCTATCCTGGTATGCATGGCACCCCTCATCCTCAATGCTGGTTTGCATGGCACCCCTCATCCCCAATCCTGGTATGCATAGCACCCCTCATCACCAATCGTGGTATGCATGGCACCCCTCATCCCAAATCCTGGTACGCTTGGCACCCCTCATCCCAAATCCTGGTAAGCATGGCATCCCTCATTCCCAAATCCTGGTACGCATGGTACCCCTAATACCTAATCCTAGTATGCATGGCACCCCTCAGCCTTATCCTGGTATGCATAGGCCCCTCACCCCCATCCTGGTATGCATGGCACTCCTCATCCCTATTATTGTATGCATGGTACCCCATCCCTCCTCCCTATCCTGGTATGTATGGTACTCCTCATCCCTCTTCTGGTATACATGGCACCCCTCATCCCCAATCCTGGAAAGCATGGCCCCTCATTCGAATCCTGGTATGCATGGCCCCCCACATCCCTGTCCTGGTATGAATGGTACCCCTTATCCCTATCCTGGTATGCATGGCAACCCTCATCCCCAATCCTGGTATGCGTGGCACCCCTCATCCCCAATCCTGGTATGCGTGGCACCCCTCAAATCCTGGTATGTATGGCACCCCTCACCCCTCAAATCCTGGTATGTATGGGCCCCTCACCCACCAAACCCTGGTATGTATGGCACCCCTCACCCCTCAAACCTGGTACACATGGCACCCCATATCCCCAATCCTGTTACGCTTGGCACCCCTCATCCCAAATCCTGGTACGCATGGCACCCCTCATTCCGAATCTGGTATACAGTACAGACCAAAAGTTTGGACACACCTTCTCATTTAAAGATTTTTCTGTATTTTCATGACTATGACAATTGTACATTCACACTGAAGGCATCAAAACTATGAATTAACAGATGTGGAATTATATACTTCACAAAAAAGTGTGAAACAACTGAAAATATGTCTTATATTCTAGGTTCTTCAAAGTAGCCACCTTTTGCTTTGATGACTGCTTTGCACACTCTTGGCATTCTCTTGATGAGCTTCAAGGGTATAATCGGTCAGCTCGAGTGAGACAATTTAAGCCTGGGAATCGGTTACTAGTGTTAGTGCCCACAGTGGAGAGCAAGTTCCTTAACAAGTGGCAGGGACCCTATGAAGTGGTGCAAAAACTGGGAGATGTGAACTATATGATACACCGACCAGGGAAAAGAAAGCCCTTCATCACATATCATGGCAACCTACTAAAACCCTGAAAGGATAGGGACCAGCTTGAAACCCCTTGCTTGTTGACCCAGTCAGAAGCCAACATTGTGGGTGCCACAGGGGCAGAAACTGTCACGCTCCCAAAAAAAGGCAGGGACAGAAAATGGTACCCAAAAATTGGCACAGGTTCTCAGAATTACTAGGTTAGCCTCGTGTCGTCAAGCATGAGTCTCATGTGTGGGTCAATTGAAAGCCCTGTAGGATTCCTGAGGCCCACCGGGAGATAGTCTCAGAACAGTCGATACAGAACTGGCCTCTTATAGGCACTGCGTGTTGGCTGACGGCACCTAGATCCCCAGCTTTGGGCAGAGGAGAGGTGAGGGGGGTGGTATGTAGCAAAGCCAGGTAAGCTAAAATTAAATCCTAGCACTACATGTCCTGATTAGGTTCACATGGATAGCTATGACTAGAACCAGGCCTTGTGTTCACCGGAGGCTGTCAGCTGAGCAGACTGGATTTGTGTTGGAGCTACAGAGAGACAAGCCAGAAATTCTCTGACTGTGTGCACGAAGCTGCACATATTAGGGGTTGCAATGAACAATACTTGTTTTGTGTGACCGAACTGGGATTAGTTCAGCCATGTCTGAAGTAGCCCGGGTCTGTATTGTTTGGTTTGCACCTGGACAAGGTTAGGGATTTTATGCTTTTGGTTTTGATTTTGGCACTGTGCAACCAGTGGAAACAAACATTATTCAGTTTCTGATATAAAAACCTTGTGGCTTTGTGTTACAAGCTGCTACCTGAGAGCGTGAACCCCTACAATAGATATATTGTACATATATTACACACACAAGTGTTTAAAATCCCCCCATCTTTTCCCAAATAGAAAGAAATTTAAAACAATAAGAAAATAATCACATTTGATATTTTCCCATCAATAAAAGTCTGATCAAAATAAAAAATTAAATTACTCGTACAGTAATTACCATGGGAGTTTTTAGAAAAAGCGACACCTAAACTGCCATTTTGGAGTTATCCAATTTCTCAAAAAAAAGGAAAAAACAGAATAAGTGTCCCCAATGTGGCGCCAATATACACTGCAGCTCACAACATAACACAAGTCCTCACACATCTCCATCGATGGAAAGATAAAGACGTTATGAGGTTCAAAAACTAGTGACACAATCACCGTATTCACACTGAGCGGAGATTGAGAATCCTGTCGCCACTTTATTATAAAAACAGCACTCAAAAAATAATGGCAGAATTGTGTTGTTTTTTTTTACAATTGAATCCAGGTAACATCGAGACCTAATAATAATAACTAATATATATACAGATACTATTAGTTTGTTATCGGTTTTACAACTTTTCCACAAACATTCCAAATCTCATGGAAAGAAAATACCGTACTCAGTTCCGAGAGCCGCGTTGTCTGATTATTCTTATTCCGGATAATTCACAATTTTTGATTTAACCCTTTTGAGGCAGCTGTAGATGCATAACTCATTTATTTTTTGGAAAAGGAACTGTCAAAATAATGTATTAATTTTTCGTATCTGGGTCACACTATATAAGTGTATTTTTTTTTTCTTTCACAAAGTAAATACAAGTTTTGTAAAAAATAAAAAGGTTTTAATTGTTTTATATCCCTGTGCACTTTCATTTTTTGAAATGAAAAACATTAAATTATTTGGTCTCACGGGTGACAGAGAAAGTCCCCTCCATTATCTAACCACCTAGAGCCCATGGCTTCTACTAAACGCAGCATCTTAGGGGGTAAAGACTAAGATCAGAGTTATCTCCACTCCCAATTATTATGGCCGGAGCCCGGCTGTCAGACACGGTTATTTGGGGGGACATCTCCATGTTCTGTATTCTGTCACCAAACACGGACGTGAGATTAATAGGAGCTAATGGTTTCTGAGTCACAAACTGGACAAATACTTTCCTTCATCAGAACTGACATCAGATGATGAAGAAATCGGCCGCTCACATAAGTATAATTCATCTCCCGCTGTATATTATCCTCCATATTATAAATGCACGACCTGTGACATCACATATAACAGGATCACATTATTATCTATTCAGATTGTGGCTGAACAGTGAATATTCATCTAAAGCTCCTCACCTGGGCGGTTATCTGTAGGAGGCTCCTCTTTACACCGCTGATCGCCCCTCACATTTCTCTCTGGAGCATTAATATTGTTCAGATCTTTATCCGGATCCAAAAGCTGCAAAACAAATATTGTAAAAGTCCCCGATGATTGGAGAAGTCACCGGGAATAATGGTGAGAAGATCCGGCCATGTCTGTGGTCAGCTGTGATCCTGCCGTCTCCACCGCTCTCATTACACAAGTATAAAACATCTAATACTGGAGAAGACAAGACTGAACACAAGGAGGTCACAGCCGTCTACACATCATAGGGGAGATCTCCATCTACCTGATGGTCCTGTGCAGGAGGAGGAGCGGAACATCTCTCTGGGGTTGTCCTCTTACTGGAGAGACCTGCAGGAGACACAGACAGGACTGACATCATTATTACATACAGAGAATTATAGGCCGCGTGGATTTAGTCCTGTCTATTACCTGGTGATGTGCGGGGCCGGTGCTCCTCCATCATCACCTCCTGGTACCGATCCTTGTGTCCTTCTAGATACTCCCACTCCTCCATGGAGAAATAGACGGTGACGTCCTGACACCTTATAGGAACCTGACACACACAATGATACCGTCATCACCCAGAATCCTCCAGTGCTGTCCTGTATAATGTCCCAGCATTCCCAGCAGTGTCACCTCTCCAGTCAGCAGCTCAATCATCTTGTTGGTGAGTTCTAGGATCTTCTGGTCATTGATGTCCTCATGTATCCAGGGGTGAGGTGGAGGCCCCGGGATTGGGCTCAGGGTTACTCCCCGTCCTTCAGACACAGGGACCTGACAGCGATCACTAGAGGTCTTCTTCACTACTGTGTAATCCTGAGTGTGGAGACATTAATAATATCACTACAGACATTACCAGAGTCCATCACCTCTCCGGTCATATCACCTGTTATTTCCATAGATAATGATGTCATGTGATGACATCAGAACTTCTCACCTCTCCAGTGAGATGGAAGATTATCTCCAGGGTGAGGTTTAATATCCTCTCCCCCATCTGGTCTCTGTCCTTATTCATCCTTGACGAGTCGATCGGGAAAGTAATTTCATATAGAATTTATTAGCAGAGGATCCTTTTTTGAAGGAACCTATATAGAAAAAAGATGAGACGATATAAAAATGACAAATGTTATGTCATTTGGTCACATCTGCACATGATGGCTGCAGGCAATCACTGGGTGGAATGCTGATATCACTATGTACTGCACGAGACTGCGGAATACCATCTGCAACAATGGCCATGTGACATACATAATGTCATTAAGTTACACCTAAACCACAATGACATCATTAACACCTTTCCAATGTGGCGCCCCTGAGGGTTCAGTCGCCACAGAGGTACTGCACCTCACCCAGAGGTGTGGCACCTCCTTCTTTCAAGTAAGGATGGAGTACTGCCCCGGGACCCCAACACCTGCACTCAACATTACACTACTCCAGGCCGGCTGGAAGGGCATTATGCACTTCTTCTGCTGCCCTGTCCCTGGCTGGAGTGGGGGGAACCAAAGTGAGGGGGAACCAGTAGAGGGTGTGGGTGGAGGAAGTAGAACAGGGGAGCGTGGCCGAAGACGTGGTCCACCACCTGGATCACTTATGCCCTGTAGCCACGGCCAGGGACTACGTTGAGAGCTTACAGACGGGTCCCTCATGCTGCTCATGTTGCACCTTCACCAGTGAGATGGACACCTGATATTGGGACTCACTGTAACTTTAAGAGAATCTTATATATATATTTGAAGAAAGCTTTACAATGTTTTTGATAAATGTAACCATTAACATTTAAGAAAAAGTGCCTCCCAAAAAGGGATGAAAGCGTTTATTATCTTCTATGCGAATGCATTCTAAAAATTTGCAAGTCTGTAATATACCGTGTTTTACTCTGTTTTGCCGGGGGGGAATGTGGTGCCCCTGAGGGTTCAGTCGCCACAGAGGTACTGCACCTCACGCAGAGGTGTGGCACCTTCTTCTTTCAGGTAAGGATGGAGTACTGCCCCGGGACCCCAACACCTGCACTCAACATTACACTACTCCAGGCCGGCTGGAAGGGCATTATGCACTTCTTCTGCTGCCCTGTCCCTGGCTGGAGTGGGGGCAACCAAAGTGATGGGGAACCAGTAGTGGGTGTGGGTGGAGGACATAGAACAGGGGAGCACTTAGAGAATAGATATATAAAGGGAAGCCATCTTGGGTAGGTGTGGATTCAGAAAGAGAGAAGGGGAGAGGAGCAGTCTGAGGAGCAGAGTCTCTTCAGGAGCTCTGCTCCATACTGGGGCCTAGTAAGAGTTAGAGGGGAGTCAGGGAGGAAGGCTTTGGTAACAGAAAGGATCCCAGGGGGTACGGTGAGTGCAGGACGGCACCCGTACGCCCGAATCTGCCAGGCGTCAGAGGGATCAGACGGCAGGAAGGGCACCGGTCCCTGGACCAGCCGTGTTACTCCAGGTCTCGGCTGGAAAACCGGAGGCTTCTGCACTTCCATAGTGCAGTTGCCACAACCTCACTCAAGTCACTGTGAAGGGCACCAAGTAGGTCTGGGAACTCCAGGTTGCCCAGGGGGATCTCAGAGTACCCTATCGGGACTTTGTGTGGGGGAGCGCAGGGCAGGAGATAGAAGACCCAGCACGGGAAGTCAGTCAAGGAAGGAACATAAAGAAAGGGGGTCCCGTTAAGTGCTTCTGATATACAGTACAGACCAAAAGTTTGGACACACCTTCTCATTTAAAGATTTTTCGATCAGCTGTGTATCCACCAGACTTCTGCACAACACAACTGATGGTCCCAACCCCATTTATAAGGCAAGGAATCACACTTATTAAACCTGACAGGGCACACCTGTGAAGTGAAAACCATTTCCGGTGACTACCTCTTGAAGCTCATCAAGAGAATGCCAAGAGTGTGCAAAGCAGTCATCAAAGCAAAAGGTGGCTACTTTGAAGAACCTAGAATATAAGACATATTTTCAGTTGTTTCACACTTTTTTGTTAAGTATATAATTTCACATGTGTTAATTCATAGTTTTGATGCCTTCAGTGTGAATGTACAATTTTCATAGTCATGAAAAGACAGAAAAATCTTTAAATGAGAAGGTGTGTCCAAACTTTTGGTCTGTACTGTACTTGAGGGAGTGCTGGACCCTTGCCTGGCAAACGCAGTGCAACGTGGGAGGCTGACACCTGAACAGTGTACCCGAGGAACCTAAAAGAACTGTGAGTAAACTCAGACGACTGCACTTAACTGTCTCCGTCAGTTATTTCTACCACGCTACCGCGCCTGCACTACAACGCCCAGCATTAATATCTGCATCCCTTTCATCAACACTACCCTGGGTATCCGCTCCACCTGTGGGGGGCAGAAACATGCCAGCTGCCATCCCATCACCCCCGGAGGTCTGCAGCAGCGCCGGTACTCATTACCGGGAACCACAGGTGGCTTCACGAGACAAAACTGTTAACAAAACCCCTTTTAAAGAGTGACCCCAGGGTACGGGCCCAGGAGCCGACTGCCGTGACATTCCATAGAAGGTCAAGGCCCGGGTACCGAGTCTCCCCCATATCCCCTGGGCGAGTCACCAACAGGTGACGTAGTTTCACAGAACACATCTTGTTCCAATCTCTGATGCAGGCTCAGAACCTGAGTCCGCATCTGTCCCAGCAGCTAATAGCTGTGTTATTCAGACATCAGCTGCCTTTAATCGCAGCGAGTAGAGCACAGTTCTGCTTGCAGCTGTTCACTCCTTCACTCCCCAGTCTATTTTCACCTTTCTGACTGGGCCAAAATCCCAGTGATTCGGAGATTGTTTTTCGTGACATGTTGCACTTTATGTCAGTGGTAAATTTTTGTCAATATGATTTGTTTTATTTCTAGAAATAATGAAAATTTGACAAAAAAATAATTGAACTATTTATACTACTCAAAATAATTAATAAATAACATATCACATGTTTAATCTCACATCAGCATCATTTGAAACATTTTTTTTTTTTTTTTGTTAGGAAGTTAGAAGGATTAAAAGTTGATCTGCAATTTATTTTTCCAACCCTAACAAAATTTACAAAACCAATGTTTTTAGAGGCCACATACATTTGAAGTGACTTTGAGGGGCCTATGTGACAGAAAAACAAAACACAAATGACACAATTTTAAAAACTGCACCCCTCAAGGTGCTCAAAACCACATTCAAGAAGTTTATTGACCTTTCAGATGCTTCACAGGAATTAAATCAATGTGGAAGGAAAAATGAAAATTTTACTTTCTCCCATAAAAAAATTGCTTTAGCCCTGAAGTTCGCATTTTTAAAAGGGTAATAGGAGAAATGGAACATACAAGTTATTGTTCAATTTTTCCTGAGTACACCGATACCCCATATAAGGTGGGAAACTACTGTTTGGGTGCACAGCAGGGCTGGGAAGGGAAGGAGTACCATTTGACTTTTGGAGTGCATAAATTGGAATACATAGCGGATGCCATGTCGCATTAGAAGAGCCCCTGATGTGCCTAAATAGTGGAAACCCCCCAGAGTGACCCCATTTTGGAAACTACACCCCTCAAGGAACTTATCTAGAGGTGTAATAAGCACCTTGAAACCACAGGTGCTTCCCATAATTTTATAATATTGAGTCGTGAAAATGAAAAAATAAAAATTTCCTGTAAAAATGTTGTTTCAGCCCGAAATTTTTAATTTTAGCAAGGGTAACAGGAGAAAAAGGACTGTACAAATTGTTGTTCAATTTCTCCTGAGCACACTGATACCCCATATGTGGCGTAAAAGTACTGTTTGGGCACATGGCAGAGTTTAAAAGGGAAGGATCGCCAATTGAATTCTGCAGCGCAATTTTGGCTGGAATAGGTTGTGGACGCTATGTCACATTTGAAAAGCCCCTGACATGGCAGAACAGCAGAAATTCCCACAGGTGATCCCATTATGGAAACTACACCTCTTGAGGAATTCATCTAGCAGTGTAGTGAGCATTTCTAGCCCTCAGGCAATTCACAGAATTGTATAACATTGGGAGGAGTCAATGGAAAATTACCATTTGTTCCACTAAAATGTTGCTTTGGCCCCAAGTTTTCAATTTTCAAAAGGGATAATAAAAGATAATGCACCGTAGAATTTGTTACACAATTCCTCCTGAGTACGCCAATACCCCATATGTGGTCAAAAACTACTTTTAAGGCATAGTGCAAAGCTCCGAAGGAAAGGCACCATATTGGAGTTCAGATTTTGCTGGAAAGGTTTGAGAGTGCTGTGAAGGTGGGGAAGATGGCATAACACCTCTCTGAAGACCCACATGGTTTTAAATGTACTGTATTGTATGTGTTATCCTCTGGGAGGCTGCAGTTCCTGTTAGTCAAAGGTGACAGGGTTAACAGTAGGGCCAGCCCTTTGTTGGGGAGGAGAATTAGGGACCTCTGTGTCAGTTCCTGTTTAGTTGTTAGCAAGAGAGAGACGAGAAAGGACATCCTCAGAGGAAGGTTATCATCACTGGGTGTGTGTGTAGTTGAGACCAGGAAAAGAAAGCAAGCTTCAGCAAGGGATCTTCAGTGGCAGCAGTGTTCTTCCTTAAGCAGGCAAGTCGAGGTACCTACTGCAAGAGACATTTAGCAATGTGTTTAGTGTTGAGCAGACCTAAAAGCTGCCATCAGTGAGGCAGTGTCAGTTAGCCTAGGGTTCGTTTAGTAAGGCGACAGCTGGAGAAGCTCCCTTACGCTGTTCTCAGGAAGTTTAGTTGGAGTGTAGTGGTCACAGTGAAACACATCAACCCTTTGTGGCACTATACTGGGATGATTGAGGATCTCAGCTTAACCTGCAGTTCTACAGTAACGTACATTTCAAGTATTGTGTTGCCGTCCATAACCACCGTGAATATGCCTCTGCATTGTGCAGAAGAAAACAGCAAGCTTATTTCCTGCTATCCTCTGTATAGAAGTTTGATTGTCAGTAAAAAAGGACTTCCCTTTTACAAGCTGGTCTGGTTTCCTCATTGTAGGGTTAAAGGTCCGATGCCGCACAGATTGTGACAGAGCTGAACCTGAAGGTGTCTGCAGAAGCAACACAACCACACAGTCAGGACCCCGTTTTTATGTTGAGTACCTCACCCACAGATACCGCCCTGCGCCACGTTACAGTGCCATGTCACATTGGCAAAGCACCCGAGGTGCCAGGACAGCAGAACCCTCTATAAGTGACCCCATGTAACAAACTACAATTCTCAATTAATTCATCTAGGGGTGCAGTGATCATATTGACACCACATGTGCCTCACTGAGTTTTATACCATTGTGTGGTGAATAATGAATAATTATATTTTTATCTCTAAAATGTTGTTTTAGCCTCAAGTTTTTATTTTTCTAAGGGCTAAAAGGAAACAATGGACCTCTCAGTCTGTTGTAAAAATTTCTCCCTAGTGCGCCAATACGCTACATGCATTCGGGAACTACTTTCCAGCACAGTGGTAAGCCGAGGAGGGAAGGAGCGCCATATAATAGTGCAGATTTTACCATTATGGTTCGTGAGTGCCATAACCCACTGGAAGATTCCCTGAGGTGACAGAACAACAGAACCCCTCCCATAAGTGACCCCATTTTACAAACTACACCTCTCAATGAATTCATCTAGGGGTGCAATGATCATATTGACACCACAGGTGGGTCACAGAGTTTTATGCCATTGTGCAGTGAAGAACAAATATCAACATTTTTACCACAAAATAGTTGTTCTAGCCCCAAAAAATGGCACCAAAATTTGTCACACAATTTCTGCCGAACATGGCTATAACCCATATGTGGCTCTACAGTACACAGGGGGGTAACAGCCGCAGGCGAGCTGCTGTTATAAAGTATTCTAATTTACTGAGATAAAGACTTTTGTGTTGTCATTGGCTGTAAGCCATAATCATCAACATTAACAGAAATAAACACTTCAAATAGATCCCTTTGTGTGTAATGACTCTATATAATAGATCCCTCTGTGTGTAATGACTCTATACAAGAGATCCCTCTGTGTGTAATGACTCTATATAAGAGATCCCTCTGTGTGTAATGACTCTATATAATAGATCCATCTGTGTGTAATGACTCTATATAATAGATCCCTCTGTGTGTAATGACTCTATATAATAGATCCCTCTGTGTGTAATGACTCTATATAATATAGGAGTTTTAGTTCTTGTATTGAAGAACTGAAATAAATTAACTTTTTGATGATATTCTAATTTAGTGAGATTATATATATATATATAGTAAGATGGCCTCCGGACATGTCCTTGAGGACATATCCTCACCCTAGAGCGTTTGTATAAAATGGAGTCCAAGTGTCTCATTCAGTGTCTGTGGCTGGAGGTGTTGAGACTTCCAGGGTGTCTGAGCTACAGGACATTGACTGTGCGCGGATGAACCCGCAACACTGTATGGACTGTTTATTTTCCTGTTTTGTTACTTTGTGCAGGACAAGCTTCATGCTTCATTTACTTTGAAAGTTCAGCTTATGAGGTCTGAATATTTTTCCTGGACATTTAAAGAAACTGACCCCTGTTACTACCTCAAAAACAGCTGAGCGAGAGCCAAACCCCTACAATATTATTATATATATTATATATATTATATATATATACACACACACACACAGTGTATGTATATACAGTACAGACCAAAAGTTTGGACACACCTTCTCATTTTTAGATTTTTCTGTAATTTCATGACTATGAGAATTGTACATTCACACTGAAGGCATCAAAACTATGAATTAACACATGTGGAATTATATACTTAACAAAAAAGTGTGAAACAACTGAAAATATGTCTTATATTCTAGGTTCTTCAAAGTAGCCACCTTTTGCTTTGATGACTGCTTTGCACACTCTTGGCTTTCTCTTGATGAGCTTCAAGAGGTAGTCGCCGGAAATGGTCTTCCAACAATCTTGAAGGAGTTCCCAGAGATGCTTAGCACTTGTTGGCCCTTTTGCCTTCACTCTGCGGTTCAGCTCACCCCAAACCATCTCGATTGGGTTCAGGTCTGGTGACTGTGGAGGCCAGGTCATCTAGCGTAGCACCCCATCACTCTCCTTCTTGGTCAAATATCCCTTACACAGCCTGGAGGTGTGCTTGGGGTCATTGTCCTGTTGAAAAATAAATGATGGTCCAACTAAACGCAAACCGGATGGAATAGCATACCGCTGCAAGATGCTGTGGTAGCCATGCTGGTTCAGTATGCCTTTAATTTTGAATAAATCCCCAACAGTGTCACCAGCAAAGCACCCCCACACCATCACACCTCCTCCTCCATGCTTCATGGTGGGAACCAGGCATGTAGAGTCCATCCGTTTACCTTTTCTGCGTCGCACAAAGACTTTTCTCACAGAAAAGCCAGGGAAGTGAACAGGATTCAGGTCAGGAGTGAAGCTAAACACAGGTCAGATAGACTCCATGAACTAACAGTGCAGAGTATTATCGGGCAGAAAGATAAGGACTGGAAGGAATGGTGTCACAGGGATCATCTCCCTCATCAAACCCTCTCCCCCTCCATCTCCATGCAGGATAAAGAATGCTGTGCACTATTGTGTCCTTGTGAAGGAAAAACTTGTGGTTGTGTATGTATAGAAGTGTGCTGCAAAGAGATCTAATCTGTGCAGAATTAGGCTACTGAAGAGACTGACGTTACTGTACCTGCTTTAATAGATTGTACTGTGGTGAAGCCTGTTGCTTCAGAGTTAAATGGTACTGGCCATAATTGATTAAACTCCACTGTTCAACTGTTTATGAAGACTCTTGTCAGATGTGTCTGGTCAGTAATTGAATCTATCGTGTGCCTGAGAGAAGCTGCAGCCTATGGTCTCCCTGAGTAACGGTTACCCCAGGATTCATGAAACCCGTCCTGCCTCATCTGAACCTAGTGGCGTGCGTGTAACACATATACTTGTAGGTTTCGCCCGCACAGGTTACACTACGCTTCAGTTCTCACTGGAGACTCCTCTGTCTGCAAAACACACCACAGGAAAAAAAAAACTAATTTATGGAGATTTTACTTCTCCAGCCACACCCTTGAGGTGGAGATATGGTGAGCAGGCGTCCCACCCATCTCACACCTACTCCCAAAAACCCAATCCAAGATGTCTGATTAACCTCCTTAGCACCTAACATGCTTGAGACAAACTTTTGGGTTTCACATCACGGAAGACAGCAACCTCCGTGACACATATCTCCCCTCACATACATCGCCAGTGACCTTGTCACTATACACACACATATGCATACATATACTGTCTAAATACCAACAAGAGGAATATAAATAGCCCGGAGGGATGCTTATTAGTGTTGAGCGAGCACTAAAAAGACAATATCAATGCCCCGTGGAAGAGACGTGGAGGTCACAGTAGCTTAACAAGACGGTTTTAATGCCCCTTGGAAGAGCTATAGAGTTCAGAGTGATTTAACAAAACGGTTTTAATGCCCCTTGGAAGAGACGAGGAGGTCACAGTAGCTTAACAAGACGGTATTAATACCCCTTGGAAGAGCTGTGGAGTTCAGTGTGGTTTAACAAGACGGTATTAATGCCCCTTGGAAGAGACATGGAGGTCACAGTAGCTTAACAAGACGGTTTTAATGCCCCTTGGAAGAGTGGTGGAGGTCGCAGTGGAATAAAAAGACAATAGCAATGCCCCTTGGAAGAGACGTGGAGGTACCAGTAGCTTAACAAGATGATTTTAATGCCCCTTACAAGAGCCATGCAGTACAGCATATTAAAAACATTATTCCCATTATTGGGGAGTGGGTCTCCCATAGTCTTTGCCTATGCCTTCCAAGCAAAAGCTGCCAAAAATTAGGACAGAAGAACTTGCAGTGCTGGCAACACGGACCACGGTCACCCTGGTGATATAGTGGTGGTGGAGGCTGAGGAGAAGAGCAAAAAAGAGCCGAAATGAGGAAGCGTATACCCATGTGTGGGTGTGAAGCGGTGCATGGGAATAAACCTCCCAAAATAACACAGTGGATTTGACTTTATGTTACTCTGCTGTCATTTGGTGGTGATGAGAAGTCTGGCCGAATCCAGCCCTTGTTCATTTTGATAAGGGTCAGCTTGTCAGCATTGTCAGTTGACAGGTGAGTGCGCTTATCAGTTATAATTCCCCCAGCGGCACTAATAACACGCAGGGCTGGCCATGACCTCCAAGGCGTACAGAGCAAGTTCATTCCAAGTGTCCAGCTTGGATACCCAATAATTAAAAGGTACAGAGGAATCACGGAGGACGCTGGTACGGTCGGCAAGGTACTCCCTCACCATCTTTTGAAACTTTCCACTCCTTGTGAGAGTACCGCGCGCCTCAGGGCCTGTAAGCTGGGCGGGTCTCAGAAAACTGTCTCAGAAAGTTGACAGTGTTCCCCTGCCTCTGCTGGATTGGAGTTGCGTCTCTCTCGCCTGTACGCCTTGGTTGGGCAACGAACTGTGATCTCTGCCCGCTAGCGTGTTCAGATGGGAATTTTTTTTTAACAGTTCTGCAGCAAGGGCCTTCTGGTACTGCCCCATTTTTGTAGACCTCTCCACCTCAGGAATAAGAGAGTGAAAGTTCTTCTCCTTGTAGCGGGGTCTAAAAGTGTCACCAACCAGTAATGACTGTCACCCAACATTTTGACAATGCGAGGGTCACGGTTAAGGCAGCGTAACATAAAAGTCAGCCATGCGTGTGCGTGCCAGACTGGTAAGGTAACGGGCAAGACTTCCGTGTCCTCACCAAGATGACGACTGAGCATGGTCTCCTGCTCCTCCCCCCTGTCCTCAGGTTACCCACGCTGAACCGACGGTATGACAGTTGTACAGGTACTACCGTCTACAGCACATGATACCAGCTCCTGTTCTTCCTTCTCCTCTCCCTCATTGTCCCCCAATGCACGTTGGGATGAGATGAGGCTGGGCTGTGTGTAATAGCCTGCTACGGCTTCTTGATCCATCTCATCATACTCTGGCTGCAATGCCTCCTCTTTAATTCTCTGCAGAGAGCGTTGCAAAAGACAGACAAGTGGGATGCTGACGCTAATGATGGCGTCATCACCACTCACCATCTTGGTGGACTCCTCAAAGTTTGTCAGGATGGTACATATGTCAGACATCCAGGTCCACTCATGAGGTCTTATGTGTGGAGTCTGACCTGAATATCGACAGCCTTGTTGTAGCTGGTACTCCACAATTGCCCTCTTCTGCTCACAAATCCTTTGCAACATGTGGAGGGTAGAGTACCAACGTGTGGGGACATCACACACCAGTCGGTGTGCCGGAAGCTGCAAACACTGCTGCAACACAGCAAGGGCGGCGGAAGCTGTAGCCGACTTCCAAAAATGAGCTGACAGGCGGCGTACTTTGACAAGCAGATCTGGCAACTCGGGGTACGATTTAAGAAACCGCTGAACCACGAGGTTAAGCACATGAGCCAGGCATGGTACGTGGGTGATCTCGCCTCGCCTCAGAGCCGCCACCAGGTTACGGCCATGGTCACACACAACCATGCCTGGATGTAGGTTCAGTGGTCTCAGCCACAGATCTGCCTGCTCTTTCACAGCTGTCCACAACTCACAAGCAGTGTGAGGTTTATCACCTAAGCTTGTGAGTTTCAGCACAGCCTGTTGCCGCTTGGCTGAGGCAGTACTGCAGTGCTTCCAGCTTGTAACTGATGTGGTGATATCTGAGATGGAGGCTGGACATGAGGCGGAGGAGGATGAGCAGGAGCTGTACACTGTGGGGGCAACTCTGACTGACATAGGGCCCGCAATCCTCGTGTGGGGAGGATGTGTTCCGTCCCAAGGTCCGGACTGGGTCCCGGCTTCCACTATATTTACCCAGTGTGCCGTCAGGGAGATGTACCGTCCCTGGCCACAAGCACTTGTCCACGTTTTCGTTGTCAGATGGACTCTCCCACAACTGCGTTGTTGAGGACACGGCAGATGTTTTGGGACACGTGCTTGTGTAGTGCGGGGATGGCACACCGGGCAAAATAGTGTCAGCTGGGGACAGAGTACCGAGGGACGGCCACAGCCATAAGTTTGCGGAAGGATTCTGTCTACACCAGCCTAAAAGGCAGCAATTTCCAACGCAAGCAGTCGTGAAATGTGCGAATTTAGGGCTGTGGCCTGTGGGGCGTTGGCTGCGAATTTGCACTTTCGTTCAAAGGTCTGGGATATGGACAATTGAACGCTGTGGTGGGACGTGGACGTTGATGCTGTTTCTTGAGAAACTGCCATAACAAGTGAAGACTGAGAGGAGGGGGCATTTTTGCATACAGTATGGACAGGGGATTGCCTTGCATGCACAACAGGGGGTTCTCTTACACGCACAACAGCGGAAGAAGCAGTGGTGACACCCGCTGACACTGGTCGTGGACCCTGGGGTTCGCCCCACAAAGTCGGGTGCTTTGCTGACATGTGCCTGATCATGCTGGTGGTGGTCAGGCTGGTAGTTTTGTCACCCCTTCTGATGCTGGCCTGGCAGGTGGTACAAATGGCCTTTTTGGGTTTATCAGCAGAGTCTTTAAAAAAATTCCACACTCTGGAAGACCTACCGCTTGTACTGGCAACGTCCCTCGTGTTGGTATTACGGGGAACGGTTGCCCGCCTTCTGTCTGCGGCCACCACACTGCTTCTTCCTGCCTGTTGGGGTACTCTGCCTACCTCCCCCTGTGTGATGCTGGCCTCGCTCTGCGTGTCCTCCTGCCACGTTGGGTCAGTTACTAGATCATCCACCACCTCCTCCTCCTCTTCCACTTTCGCACCACGATCCTCCTCCTCATTTTGTGGCAATTGTGTCTCGTCATTGTCCACCTCTTGTGACAAATTGCCAGTGTCGCCTTCCTGTGGCCGTGGCTGTTCAAATATTTGGCCATCGCTACATGGGATCTCCTCTTCCACCACTTCAAGCGGAGCAGGCGAGGGGCCCAAATATGGAAATGGACCAGTGAACAGCTCTTTAAAGTGTCCAAGTGTGGGAGCAGTTGCTGTCTGACGACACTCGGCATGGATGGGAGGAAGGAGCATCAGAGTGAGGAGGAGTATGCGGTCGAGACTCACGGCTACTAAGACTTGACCGTGTGGAAGACAGACTGGAGGTGGTGGTGCCCAGGTGACTGGAAGTATTATCTGCTATCCAATTAATAACCTGTTCACACTGATCAGTTCGCAATACTGGAGTTGTTGTGTGCTTCCCTAGTAATTCGGTCAAGAACTGGGAGCGAGAAGATGTGGCTGTTGGTTGTGGCACATTTTCACCTTGGCCAAGGCCCCGTCCTCTGCACGCACCATCACCAGAACGTCCAGTTCCACGTCCCTTGCCACGCGCCTTGCCCATTGCGACGCTGCAACGATCCCGACAACGATATGACCTGTCAGGGATCGTTGCTGCGTCGCTATTTGGTCGCTGGTGAGCTGTCAAACAGGCAGGCTCACCAACGATCAGGGGAGCAGCGACATCGTGGAAAGAATCTTTCCACGATGTCCTGCTCCGATTACCAGCCTGCTGAAGCAGGAGCAGGCTGGTAACCATGATAAACATCGGGTTACTAGGGGCACATGCGCACCTAGTAACCCGTTGTTTATCATGGTTACCAGCCCGCTACGGTGAGCAGGAGGTTACCGCTCACTTTAGCAGGCTTGTAACCATGATAAACATCGGGTTACCAGGTGCGCGTGTGCCCCTAGTAACCCGATGTTTATCATGGTTACCAGCCTGATCGCTGCTCCCGCTGGTCACACACAGCGATGTGTGCTGACCAGCGGGAGAGCAAAGACCAAAAAATGGTCCAGGACACTTTGCAGCGATCAGCGACCTCACAGCAGGAGCCTGATCGCTGCAAAGTGTCACACATAGCGACATCGCTGGTGAGGTCGCTGTTGCGTCACCAAAGCCGTGGCACAGCAGCGATCTCGCTAGCGATCTCGCTATGGGAGACGGGGGCTTTACACTCGCACTATCAATGGCAAAAGGGTAATAAAAAGGAGATTTGAACCGTGGAAGCGGAAAACCACAGTTCTATTTCTCTGGCCTACACCAGAATCTTTTAAACAGATATATTTGTGTCTGAACAGTCAGCGAGACACTCAAACCGGTTTTATTTATGGAAAAAAGGCAAAAAAGTGGATAATACAGAGATTTGAACCGTGTAACTGGAAAACCACAGTTCTAATTTCCTGGCGTATACCAGACTTTTTAAAATAGATATATTTGTGTCTGAGCATTCACAGACACACTCAATTTTTAGATTAAAAAAAAAAGGATTTTTCCTGGCCCCTGAGACCTGGGACCTGGGGCTAAGTCTAGCAATTTGAGCAGCAGCAGCACACAGGACTGTAATGCAGTGTTTATTGGTATAACCACTGCGTCTCCTATACAGCCTGCCTGCCTGATATCTGGGATGGATATTAGTCAGAAGGACTGTGTTTGATTTGGCAGGCTTTACAGACCCTACACTACCTATTTTGCAGTATAAATCTCTCCCTAACTCAGCAGCACTGTCCCTACATTGACTGATCAGGAGCGACTGTGTCCAAGATGGTGGCGCCCGGTTTTAAATACTCGAGGTGACGCTGTGCGGTCAGCCAATCACTGTAACACCCACAACCAACATGGCTGCGGCATTACAGTGACTGGCTGGCAATCCCTGCATGTTCATTGTCTCTGTAAAGAGCGCCAAACATGCAGGGCGGAGACCCGAGCTCCTGCCCGAGTAACCCGAAAATGATCGGCGCTCGCCGAACATCCCGAGTAGTGAGATGCTCGGGCGAGTACCGAGCAGTGTCGAGCATGCTCGATCAACACTAATGCTTATACAACATTTACCAAATGGGGAAACCCCATATAATACCACTCACTAAACACTATAAAATTTAACTTTTATTAAATATTCAATTAAAATGCACACTGGGTATTAGAAAACATCCCTGATCTACCTAAACTACCTTCAGCGTAGTCATCAGGGGATGGGACAATTCAAGCCAATGTCCCATCCCCTGACGACGGTTCTGAAGCGGTGAAACATGTTGGGGGGACATGTGCTAGTATAAACTACCTTCCTATTCTGCCACAAATGGTGGCTTCCTATGAGGCCATCAGAACAAACATATGAGTGATTATATTAGAAAGTTTAGGTAGATCAGTGATGTTTGTTTAATACCCAGTGTGCATTTTAATTGAATATTTAATAAAAGTTACATTTTATAGTGTTTAGTGAGGGGTATTATATGGGGTTTCCCCATTTGGTAAATACATATAGTGTATGGATGGAGAAGTTCCAGCCCAAATCTTACACCGGGGCCCATCAGACTCTAGTTACGCCACTGACAGTACTGCTTAGCCACACGGCGAGGCTCGGAGGGACGGAGTGCTATTTGACTGTTGGAGAACAAATTACCATAAAATAGGAGCTCTGTATATGGAGTCCGAAAACTAAGTGCCTGAAGAGCAGAATATCCTCTCAAGTGACCCCATTTTGAAAATTACACCCCTCTGAGAATTTATCTACAAGTGAAGTGATGATTTGACTCCATGGTTGCTTTCCAGAAACATGCAGCAATGGATGTGGCTGAGTGAAAATTGCAAACTGCCGTGGTAGTGACCAGTACGTGGTAGTGACCAGTACGTGGTAGTGACCAGTACGTGGTAGTGACCAGCTCATTTTTTTGGAGGCAAGCACCCGTAAATTAAGCAGGCTTATATCTTTACAGAAATGCCCAACATGTGAACTCTAAATGTGGTTTAGGCACACTGGGGCTTAGAAGGAGGGTGGGGGGCATTTGGATTTAGAAGCGCAGAAGTCGCTGGGTTTCTTTTAGGGGGCAAGGAGCCAGAACATTTTCCAGAGCCTTTGCTACCAGTAAAATGGTAACATATTTTCATTGACTGATGACGGTCCTTAGTGGGGACTTGCTTTTCTTGTGGATTGAGTTGAAGCTATATTTGAGAACACTTTGGATTACATTTAACTTGCACTCTACGCTGAGCCCTTACATCGAGGTTTACATCTAAAGGCTCACTCACATTAGCATATAAAAATAGCTCTGATGTTGCTCTTGAAAATTGGGCGAGTCGAAGCCGTATGTTTCAACTTATGTCATGCGAGCGTGCGATTTTTTCCTCACCTCGCTTTCTTATAACATCTGTATGACATGCGTTTTTCACATCATCTTTTACATATTGTAAATTTCTATGTAATTTAAAGGTAGTTTACAAACTAATAAAGCAATCTTATATAAAAGAGATAGATAGCTAGAATAGAATAGAATAGATAGAATAGAATAGATAGAATAGAATAGAATAGATAGAATAGAATAGATAGAATAGAATAGATAGAATAGAATAGATAGAATAGAATAGATAGAATAGAATAGATAGAATAGAATAGATAGAATAGAATAGATAGAATAGAATAGATAGAATAGAATAGATAGAATAGAATAGATAGAATAGAATAGATAGAATAGAATAGATAGAATAGAATAGATAGAATAGAATAGATAGAATAGAATAGATAGAATAGAATAGATAGAATAGAATAGATAGAATAGAATGATAAAAGATAGATAAAAGATAGATAAAAGATAGATAAAAGATAGATAAAAGATAGATAGATAAAAGATAGATAGATAAAAGATAGATAGATAAAAGATAGATAGATAAAAGATAGATAGATAAAAGATAGATAGATAAAAGATAGAATCGATGTCCTGTAGATATTTAATGTCACAAGCCCCCTACATATAAATGTGCATCCATTAGTGCCTTTCAAATGGCACTAAATTATGTTTTTTTACCCTTATTTAACCTATTAAATATACAAATTATAAAAAAAAATGATGTAGGATTCCCGATATTTTTCAGAACCAGCCAAGGTCAAGCAGACAGCTGTGGGCTGATATTATCAGGCTGGGAAGGGCCTAGTTTGGTCTTCCACATATGTGGAAGAAGGTGTTCTGGTCAGATGAGACCAAAGGAGAACTTTTTGGGCTAAATGCAAAACGTTATGTGTGGTGGAAAACTAACACTGCACATCACCATGAAAACCCCATCCCCACCATCACATATAGTGATGGCAGTATCTAGTTGTAGTGCTACTGTGTGCTTCTTTAGAGGCTTCTCTGGGGGGCTTGCACTTTTAATCCTCCCTCATAGTTTCTGCAGCATCTGGGAGGGAGGAGTGAAAGTGAACACCCCCATAGAATACTGTAAAGAAATGCCCAGTTGCACTAGAACCAGAGGTTACACATACTCCTATCTTCTTCATCCCACAACCCCATACAGTAAGGCTATGTGCACACGATGCAGAAATGCTTAGGATTTTTTCCTGAGCGTTTCTGCATCTCCCTGGCAGAAAAAAACGCATGCGGATTGTACATGCGGAAATGAAGCGGTCCCACTGACATTTCCGCATGCAGATTGACAGGCGCTTCCCAAGCGATTAGCATCACTTGGAAAGTGCTTGTGACAACTAGGTCACACTATATAAATCCATGCACACAGCATGGATTTATATAGTGTGACCCGAGAGAGTGGTAAAAATAAAAAAATAAATGTACTGTATACTTACCCTCCGATGGCCCCCGGTGTCCCACTCACTCCGTTCTCCCGCCTGCCGGCAACAGTGAATTGAAAGACCTGCCGACGTCAGCGTCACGTGACCCGTCACATGACTCTGACGTCAGCGCAGGTTCTTCAACTCACTGCATAGTGTCGGGAACCAAGCAGGAGCGGTGCGCGGGCCGACAGAAGGTAAATATACATTTATTTTTTATTTTATTCTTGTGTTTACAGCTTTTTTATGGTACCTGGGTGTGGAGGAGAGTCTCATCTTCTCCACACTCGGGTATCATCCGCACATTAAAACGCGCCAATAACGCAAGTACAAATGCAGTCTTGCGGTATTGGCGCGTTCTAATGCAAGTCAACGGCAGCGAAAATGCCGCGTTTCCGCAAAATTAATGGACATGCTGCGGATTTTTGAGCGCAGTATAAACGCTGCGGAAAAATCCACAGCATGGGCACAGCACATGCGGATTTCCATTGGGGAACATTGCTTCCCTTCTACCATGCGTTTTTAATGCATTTACGCAGCGTTTCCGCAGCTGCAAAAACGCCGCGGAAACGCATTAAAAACGCATCGTGTGCACACAGCCTTATTCAACACTTTTAACTGCCTCCTCGGCCCACCATTGCCCCTTCCAACCTCCCTCATCTTTGCAAAAGATTTTGCCACACATTTCAAAAACAAAACTGAACAAATCAGACAAGTCTTTACTAATGAACCACCACATTCCCTCCATATAACAGACCAATTCTCTTCCCCCATAACCTTCCTCCTCACCATCACTGAAGGAGAGCTTACTCATCTCTCCAAATCACACCGCACCACTTGTGCACTTGATTCTTCACTTGGTGACAAAGACCTTGTCCTCTCCTGGATCTCCTCATATATCACTAACCACACATTAGCGTCTCCCATTCCCATGCTACCTTCTCATCCCACCCTCTCTCTGTGGGGGCCCACCAAAAGCAGGTGGTCACTGGTTGAGATAGCTGGTCTTGGAAATCCCATAGTCGCAGCTGCTCTATTCCCGGCGGGCCAGCGGAAGGGTGAGACTATGTAATTTTGCACCATCTTGGGTATTTGCTGGGATTGTTCTATGTGTTTATTGTCTGTTTGGTGGTTCAATAAAATATTGCAACACTGTTTTACCCTCCCCCTGTGTTGTCGGAGTAGTATTATGCTCACAGAAGACCTCGGGTCTTCACACAGCACATCCAAGCCCTTACCACCTCCTGCTGCCCCCAACTCAAAAATATGTCCAAAATCCGTCCTTTCCTCAACCCTGAATCTACTCAAATGCTAGTGCCCTCATCTCCCGCCTCGACTATTGCAATATACTCCTTTGTGACCTTCCTGCTAACACTCTCACACCTCTCCAGTCTGTCCTTAACTCTACTACCCAACTACCTCTCTCCTCTACTCCTCCGCAATGAAATCCTTGAAGAGACCTTGCAGGATGTACCATTAATAATTAGAGACTGCCATCTACTGGCCAGGCAAAATCAAGTGGAACCAAATGGCACCAGAAAAATTGCAGGGGGAGCGAGTTCTGGTGTAGGACCTGGTCAGGTGCCATGCATGACAGAATTCTGGAATATAAAAGCCCTGAGTGTCAAATCGTAGGGGGCTTTGGCGCTAAGAGAGTGCAATGTGCAGATGTGCACAGGAGAAGACGCTGCAGCCAGAGTGACAGGCCGCAGCACGAAGCATGTGCCAGTGTGGCGCCCCTGAGGGTTCAGTCGCCACAGAGGTACTGCATCTCACCCAGAGGTGTGGTATCTCACTCTCAGGTAAGGATTGAGTGCTGCCCGGGACCCAAACACCTGCATCCAACACTACACTACTCCAGACCAGTAGGAGGGGCAAGATGCGCTGCTCCTCTGCTGAGCCCTGTCCCTGGCTGGAGTGGGGGGAACCATGTAGTGGGTGTGGGTGGAGGACGTAGTTTAGGGGAGCACTTGTTAAGGAGTATATAAAAGGAAGCCATCTTGGGTGTGAAGGGAGAAGAGGGAGAACAGTCTGAGGAGCAGAGGCTCTTCAGGAGCTCTGCTTCAGAGTGGGACTGTAACGGGTCTGGGAGGCGGAACCTCTGAGCTACTATACAAGGGGGCGGTCCTTGTAAGGGAGCGGGTGGCGACCAGGGAAGACGGGCAGGCAGTCACGGCAGGTGACCGGGGCAGTCTCTGGATGAACGGGCAGGAGGTCACGGCAAGTGACCGGGGCAGTCTCTGGATGAACGGGCAGGAGGTCACGGCAAGTGACCGGGGCAGTCTCTGGATGAACGGGCAGGAGGTCACGGCAAGTGACCGGGGCAGTCTCTGGATGAACGGGCAGGAGGTCACGGCAAGTGACCGGGGCAGTCTCTGGATGAACGGGCAGGAGGTCACGGCAAGTGACCGGGGCAGTCTCTGGATGAACGGGCAGGAGGTCACGGCAAGTGACCGGGGCAGTCTCTGGATGAACGGGCAGGAGGTCACGGCAAGTGACCGGGGCAGTCTCTGGATGAACGGGCAGGAGGTCACGGCAAGTGACCGGGGCAGTCTCTGGATGAACGGGCAGGAGGTCACGGCAAGTGACCGGGGCAGTCTCTGGATGAACGGGCAGGAGGTCACGGCAAGTGACCGGGGCAGTCTCTGGATGAACGGGCAGGAGGTCACGGCAAGTGACCGGGGCAGTCTCTGGATGAACGGGCAGGAGGTCACGGCAAGTGACCGGGGCAGTCTCTGGATGAACGGGCAGGAGGTCACGGCAAGTGACCGGGGCAGTCTCTGGATGAACGGGCAGGAGGTCACGGCAAGTGACCGGGGCAGTCTCTGGATGAACGGGCAGGAGGTCACGGCAAGTGACCGGGGCAGTCTCTGGATGAACGGGCAGGAGGTCACGGCAAGTGACCGGGGCAGTCTCTGGATGAACGGGCAGGAGGTCACGGCAAGTGACCGGGGCAGTCTCTGGATGAACGGGCAGGAGGTCACGGCAAGTGACCGGGGCAGTCTCTGGATGAACGGGCAGGAGGTCACGGCAAGTGACCGGGGCAGTCTCTGGATGAACGGGCAGGAGGTCACGGCAAGTGACCGGGGCAGTCTCTGGATGAACGGGCAGGAGGTCACGGCAAGTGACCGGGGCAGTCTCTGGATGAACGGGCAGGAGGTCACGGCAAGTGACCGGGGCAGTCTCTGGATGAACGGGCAGGAGGTCACGGCAAGTGACCGGGGCAGTCTCTGGATGAACGGGCAGGAGGTCACGGCAAGTGACCGGGGCAGTCTCTGGATGAACGGGCAGGAGGTCACGGCAAGTGACCGGGGCAGTCTCTGGATGAACGGGCAGGAGGTCACGGCAAGTGACCGGGGCAGTCTCTGGATGAACGGGCAGGAGGTCACGGCAAGTGACCGGGGCAGTCTCTGGATGAACGGGCAGGAGGTCACGGCAAGTGACCGGGGCAGTCTCTGGATGAACGGGCAGGAGGTCACGGCAAGTGACCGGGGCAGTCTCTGGATGAACGGGCAGGAGGTCACGGCAAGTGACCGGGGCAGTCTCTGGATGAACGGGCAGGAGGTCACGGCAAGTGACCGGGGCAGTCTCTGGATGAACGGGCAGGAGGTCACGGCAAGTGACCGGGGCAGTCTCTGGATGAACGGGCAGGAGGTCACGGCAAGTGACCGGGGCAGTCTCTGGATGAACGGGCAGGAGGTCACGGCAAGTGACCGGGGCAGTCTCTGGATGAACGGGCAGGAGGTCACGGCAAGTGACCGGGGCAGTCTCTGGATGAACGGGCAGGAGGTCACGGCAAGTGACCGGGGCAGTCTCTGGATGAACGGGCAGGAGGTCACGGCAAGTGACCGGGGCAGTCTCTGGATGAACGGGCAGGAGGTCACGGCAAGTGACCGGGGCAGTCTCTGGATGAACGGGCAGGAGGTCACGGCAAGTGACCGGGGCAGTCTCTGGATGAACGGGCAGGAGGTCACGGCAAGTGACCGGGGCAGTCTCTGGATGAACGGGCAGGAGGTCACGGCAAGTGACCGGGGCAGTCTCTGGATGAACGGGCAGGAGGTCACGGCAAGTGACCGGGGCAGTCTCTGGATGAACGGGCAGGAGGTCACGGCAAGTGACCGGGGCAGTCTCTGGATGAACGGGCAGGAGGTCACGGCAAGTGACCGGGGCAGTCTCTGGATGAACGGGCAGGAGGTCACGGCAAGTGACCGGGGCAGTCTCTGGATGAACGGGCAGGAGGTCACGGCAAGTGACCGGGGCAGTCTCTGGATGAACGGGCACGAGGTCACGGCAAGTGACCGGGGCAGTCTCTGGATGAACGGGCACGAGGTCACGGCAAGTGACCGGGGCAGTCTCTGGATGAACGGGCACGAGGTCACGGCAAGTGACCGGGGCAGTCTCTGGATGAACGGGCACGAGGTCACGGCAAGTGACCGGGGCAGTCTCTGGATGAACGGGCACGAGGTCACGGCAAGTGACCGGGGCAGTCTCTGGATGAACGGGCACGAGGTCACGGCAAGTGACCGGGGCAGTCTCTGGATGAACGGGCACGAGGTCACGGCAAGTGACCGGGGCAGTCTCTGGATGAACGGGCACGAGGTCACGGCAAGTGACCGGGGCAGTCTCTGGATGAACGGGCACGAGGTCACGGCAAGTGACCGGGGCAGTCTCTGGATGAACGGGCACGAGGTCACGGCAAGTGACCGGGGCAGTCTCTGGATGAACGGGCACGAGGTCACGGCAAGTGACCGGGGCAGTCTCTGGATGAACGGGCACGAGGTCACGGCAAGTGACCGGGGCAGTCTCTGGATGAACGGGCACGAGGTCACGGCAAGTGACCGGGGCAGTCTCTGGATGAACGGGCACGAGGTCACGGCAAGTGACCGGGGCAGTCTCTGGATGAACGGGCACGAGGTCACGGCAAGTGACCGGGGCAGTCTCTGGATGAACGGGCACGAGGTCACGGCAAGTGACCGGGGCAGTCTCTGGATGAACGGGCACGAGGTCACGGCAAGTGACCGGGGCAGTCTCTGGATGAACGGGCACGAGGTCACGGCAAGTGACCGGGGCAGTCTCTGGATGAACGGGCACGAGGTCACGGCAAGTGACCGGGGCAGTCTCTGGATGAACGGGCACGAGGTCACGGCAAGTGACCGGGGCAGTCTCTGGATGAACGGGCACGAGGTCACGGCAAGTGACCGGGGCAGTCTCTGGATGAACGGGCACGAGGTCACGGCAAGTGACCGGGGCAGTCTCTGGATGAACGGGCACGAGGTCACGGCAAGTGACCGGGGCAGTCTCTGGATGAACGGGCACGAGGTCACGGCAAGTGACCGGGGCAGTCTCTGGATGAACGGGCACGAGGTCACGGCAAGTGACCGGGGCAGTCTCTGGATGAACGGGCACGAGGTCACGGCAAGTGACCGGGGCAGTCTCTGGATGAACGGGCACGAGGTCACGGCAAGTGACCGGGGCAGTCTCTGGATGAACGGGCAGGAGGTCACGGCAAGTGACCGGGGCAGTCTCTGGATGAACGGGCAGGAGGTCACGGCAAGTGACCGGGGCAGTCTCTGGATGAACGGGCAGGAGGTCACGGCAAGTGACCGGGGCAGTCTCTGGATGAACGGGCAGGAGGTCACGGCAAGTGACCGGGGCAGTCTCTGGATGAACGGGCAGGAGGTCACGGCAAGTGACCGGGGCAGTCTCTGGATGAACGGGCAGGAGGTCACGGCAAGTGACCGGGGCAGTCTCTGGATGAACGGGCAGGAGGTCACGGCAAGTGACCGGGGCAGTCTCTGGATGAACGGGCAGGAGGTCACGGCAAGTGACCGGGGCAGTCTCTGGATGAACGGGCAGGAGGTCACGGCAAGTGACCGGGGCAGTCTCTGGATGAACGGGCAGGAGGTCACGGCAAGTGACCGGGGCAGTCTCTGGATGAACGGGCAGGAGGTCACGGCAAGTGACCGGGGCAGTCTCTGGATGAACGGGCAGAAGGTCACGGCAAGTGACCGGGGCAGTCTCTGGATGAACGGGCAGGAGGTCACGGCAAATGACCGGGGCAGTCTCTGGATGAACGGGCAGGAGGTCACGGCAAGTGACCGGGGCAGTCTCTGGATGAACGGGCAGGAGGTCACGGCAAGTGACCGGGGCAGTCTCTGGGTAAAGGGTAGGTACGACCTGTGATGGCAGAGCCTCCAGGTAGGCTAGCAGGCAGATGGTAGATGTGTGCTCCCAGGTGAGCAAGCGAGAGTCTCTGGAATGGCAGGTGGTCACAGCACGTGACGGCGGAGCCTCCAGGTAGGCTAGCAGGCAGGTAGCAGATGTGCGCTCCCAGGTGAGCGGGCAAGCTGGTCCATAGACAGACTGACAGGAGTTGGAGGGCAGACCGTCGGACCTCAGGCTAGCAGGCAGGTAGCAGAGGAGCGCTCCTAGGTGAGCGGGCAAGCTGGTCCTTAGACAGACTGACAGGAGTCGGTAGGCAGACCGTCGGACCTCAGGCTAGCAGGCAGGTAAGCAGAATATCAGGCAGGAATCAGACAGCAAACTGGCAGGAATCTGGCAGGTAACTGGCAACGGGACCTGAGGGCTGAAGCAGAGTAGTGAACAGTGCAACAACATTGCTCGGGCACCTCCATTTTGGAGGAGGTGCATTATATATGGTGAAGTCCTCCGGCCATTGGCCGGGGACTCCTTAGGACGGCGCGCGCGGCCCCTTTAAGAGGGAGGGAGCGCGCGCGCGCGCCCTAAGCACAGTGGCCGGGAAGGAGCGCGCGCTGCCAGCAGAGCGGGAGGAGGACGCCGGGCTCGGAGCAGAGGGGTGAGGGGAACAGCGTCCCTGCCTAGCAGAGGGCAGGGACGCCGGCGCTACAGTACCCCCCCCTTTAGGCCCCCCCTTTTTTAGGCCAGAGACAAATTTAGCTAGGATGAGAGGGGCATGGATGTTCTCCCGGGGTTCCCACGTTCTCTCTTCAGGACCAAACCCCTTCCAATCTACTAGAAAAAAGGTCTTCCCTCTTACCCTTTTGGTGGCCAGAATGTTCTCTACCTCAAATTCGTTTTCAGCGGAAACCGGAGCAGGAGGCGTACCTGTAGACTTGGAAAAAGAGTTAAGTACCACAGGTTTGAGGAGAGATACATGGAAGGAGTTAGGGATCCGCAAGTTGGCCGGGAGTTTCAATTTATAGGCCACCGGGTTGATCTGAATGATGACCTCCAGAGGACCGATGAACCGAGGCCCTAACTTATAGGAAGGAATCTTGAGTCGGACATACTTGGACGAGAGCCAGACCTTATCCCCTGGACGGAATTGAGGAGGATCCAGACGTTTTTTGTCAGCATGTCTTTTCATACGCTCGGATGACAGAAGGAGTGCGGATCGGGTACTCTCCCATATGGAGGAAAATTTCTTAACAAGAGATTCCGCAGCCGGATTGTCCACCGAGGTGGAGACGGGAAATGGGATCCGAGGATGCTGACCGAAGACAACAAAAAACGGGGATTTGGAGGAAGATTCGCTCTCGTGATTGTTGTAAGAAAATTCGGCCCATGGCAGGAGATCCACCCAGTCTGAATGGTGGGCATTAACGAAGTGCCGGAGGTAACTGGTCAGGTTCTGATTGATCCGCTCCACTTGACCATTAGACTGTGGGTGGTAAGCGGAGGAGAAGTCCAGGGTGACGTCTAGCAGTTTACAAGTGGCTCTCCAGAAGCGTGAGGTGAACTGTACCCCACGATCCGACACGATGTGGAGGGGCAGGCCATGAAGACGGAAGATGTGGCGGATAAAGTCTTTAGCCAGCTCGTGTGCATTCGGGAGGCCTGGCAGGGGAACGAAATGAGCCATCTTGGAAAAGCGGTCAGCGACCACCCAAATGACCGTACAACCGGCAGAGACGGGGAGATCAGTTATAAAGTCCATTGCTATATGCTGCCAGGGGGCAGCAGGTACTGGGAGCGGAAGGAGGCGACCGGCTGGCAGATGTCTCGGAACCTTGTTGCGGGCGCAGGACACACAGGCAGAAACAAAGTCTATTACGTCCTTGTGCAGGGTAGGCCACCAGTAGTGCCGGGTAATAAGCTGGAGGGTCTTTTTCTGACCGGCGTGGCCAGCTAGTTTAGACGAGTGACCCCAATGTAGGATCTTCTCCCGATCAGGTACTGATACGAACGTCTTACCGGGAGGGAGACTATTTAGACTCACGGGGGCCACCTGCATTACTCTGGCGGGATCGATGATGTGTTTCGGTTCCTCCTCGAGATCAGACACCAGAAAGGATCGGGACAAGGCGTCCGCCTTGATGTTTTTGTCAGCCGGGCGAAAATGAAGAATAAAATCAAAACGAGCAAAAAACAAGGACCACCGAGCTTGGCGCGGGTTAAGTCTCTGGGCATGCTGGAGGTAAGCCAAGTTCTTGTGGTCAGTGTAAATTATTACCGGGTGAAGAGCCCCTTCGAACAGGTAATGCCACTCCTCCAATGCCAGCTTGATGGCCAATAACTCTCGATCTCCTATGGAATAGTTGCGCTCAGAAGAGGAGAAGAGTTTGGAGAAGAAGCCACAAGTTACCATTCTCCCGGAAGATGATTTTTGGGTAAGTACCGCTCCGGCTCCAGAGGAGGAGGCGTCAACCTCCAGGAAGAATTGCTTGTTGCCATCTGGGCGATGCAGCACCGGGGCGGAAGAGAAGGCCTGTTTTAAGGAAAGAAAGGCCTCCTCTGCTTCGGGCGGCCACTCTCTGGGATTAGTGCCCTTACGGGTGAGCGCGGAAATTGGGGCAGTCCGGGAAGAGAAGTGCGGTATGAAGAGGCGGTAGTAGTTGGCGAAGCCCAGGAACCGCTGAATGGCCTTCAACCCCTCCGGTCGGGGCCATTTCTCGATGGCAGACAGTTTCTCTGGATCCATTCGAAGGCCGGTCTGAGAAATAATGTAGCCCAAAAACGGAAGCGAGGTCTGCTCAAAGAGGCACTTCTCATATTTAGCGAAGAGGTGATTCTGCCTGAGCCTGAGCAGGACCTGACGAACGTCTCTCCGGTGAGTCTGGAGATCCGGAGAGAAGACCAAGATGTCGTCCAGGTACACCACAACGCAGGAGTAGAGAAGGTCCCGGAAGATGTCATTGACCAACTCTTGAAAGACGGCAGGAGCGTTACAGAGACCAAAGGGCATTACCAGATATTCATAGTGGCCGTCCCGGGTGTTGAATGCAGTCTTCCATTCATCCCCTTGACGGATACGGACCAGGTTGTACGCCCCACGGAGGTCCAGTTTGGTGAAGATTCTAGCCCCCCTCAGACGATCAAATAATTCTGGAATGAGCAGAAGGGGGTATTTATTCTTCACCGTGATCTGGTTAAGGCCTCTATAGTCTATACAGGGACGGAGAGAGCCGTCCTTCTTTTTTACGAAAAAGAAGCCTGCTCCCGCCGGGGAGGTAGATTTCCGGATGAATCCCCTGGCCAAATTCTCCTCAATATATTCGGACATCGACCGGGTCTCAGCAGCGGACAATGGGTAAATACGCCCACGGGGAGGCGTAGTACCGGGTAACAGGTCGATAGAACAGTCGTATGGTCTATGAGGGGGTAATGTCTCTGCCTCCTTTTTATTAAAGACATCAGCAAATGACCAATAGGGAATCGGAAGTCCAGGTAGATTAGTTGGGGTAGGAGAAGGACGGGCGGGATGAACAGGAACCAAACAAGTCTTATGACAGTCCTGTCCCCAGCGAAGGACTTCTCCGGTCTGCCAATCAAGCACGGGTGCATGTCTCTGGAGCCAAGGTAGACCTAGTAAGAGGGCGTGAGAGAGTCTAGGCAGAACATGAAAAGAGATGCTCTCAGAATGCAGCATTCCCACCTGCAGAGTTACGGATTCGGTGATGAGTTGGATGGGATGTGGTAAGAGGCCCCCATCCACAGCAGCGACAGATAATGGTATAGCCAGAGGTTTGGTGGGAATGCGGTATTTTTCTACCAGGGCCTGTGAAATAAGATTCCCGGCCGCTCCAGAGTCAAGTTGGGCTAGTTCGAAATAACGATTCTCCCCGCAGATAATTGAGACTGACAGCAGCAGAGATGGAGAGGATTTATTCTTGTCTAGGTCGACCTCTCTGAGCGAACCTAGACACAGGCGTTTCCCGACCTCTCCGGGCAGGTACAGATCCGGTGCTCCTTACTGCCACAGTAGAAGCAGCTCCCCTCGGCACGGCGTAAGTCCTGACGGGTTTTGACCATCTTGGTCTGGTCGACCTGCATAGGCTCGGGAGAGTGTACCTGGGGAGAAACGGAGGGAGTGACGGATTTCTGTAAAGTAGGAGCTAGACGTGGAAACCTCCTCTCACGGGTGACTTCTTTGGCACGCTCCTGGAACCGTAGGTCAATCCGGGTGGCAAGAGTTATTAGGTCATCGAGAGTGGTAGGAATGTCTCGACCGGCAAGTTCATCTTTAATACGGCCGGACAGACCCTCCCAGAAGACAGATACCAGAGCGTCGTTATCCCAGGCCAGCTCCGAGGCAAGGGTACGGAATCGTATGGCATATTGGCCCACGGTGAGACTTCCCTGACGGAGGCGGAGCAGAGATGATGCGGATGAGGTCTTCCGTCCAGGTTCGTCCAAGACTTTCCGGAAAGCCGTGAGAAAGGCAGGCAAGTCGGACACCAGGGGGTCTCCTCTCTCCCATAGAGGATTTAGCCAGGCCAGGGCCTCCCCGGTGAGATGGGACATGATGAAGGCAATTTTGGCCCGGTCGGAGTTAAACTGGTGGGACAGGAGTTCAAAGTGCAGGGTGCACTGATTAATAAAGCCCCGAGCCTGAGCGGAGTCGCCTCCGAAGCGAGGAGGTGCAGAAAGCCGGGGTCCGGGGTAGGATACCATAGTATTGGTGGGCAGCGGAGCTGCCGGATTGCGAGTCATGGCTCTGGCGGTGGTTGCTGGTGGAGCAGTCAGAGTGTCCAGGCGAGTATTGACATTCCGCAGGTGACCCAGGATGGACTCCTGTTGGGACCTCTGACGGGACAGTTCATGACACAGGTCCGAGAGTGAGGGAGCTTGGGTGCCACCGGGTTCCATGGCCCGAGCAAACTGTAACGGGTCTGGGAGGCGGAACCTCTGAGCTACTATACAAGGGGGCGGTCCTTGTAAGGGAGCGGGTGGCGACCAGGGAAGACGGGCAGGCAGTCACAGCAGGTGACCGGGACAGTCTCTGAGTGAACGGGCTGGAGGTCACGGCAAGTGACCGGGGCAGTCTCTGGATGAACGGGCAGGAGGTCACGGCAAGTGACCGGGGCAGTCTCTGGATGAACGGGCAGGAGGTCACGGCAAGTGACCGGGGCAGTCTCTGGATGAACGGGCAGGAGGTCACGGCAAGTGACCGGGGCAGTCTCTGGATGAACGGGCAGGAGGTCACGGCAAGTGACCGGGGCAGTCTCTGGATGAACGGGCAGGAGGTCACGGCAAGTGACCGGGGCAGTCTCTGGATGAACGGGCAGGAGGTCACGGCAAGTGACCGGGGCAGTCTCTGGATGAACGGGCAGGAGGTCACGGCAAGTGACCGGGGCAGTCTCTGGATGAACGGGCAGGAGGTCACGGCAAGTGACCGGGGCAGTCTCTGGATGAACGGGCAGGAGGTCACGGCAAGTGACCGGGGCAGTCTCTGGATGAACGGGCAGGAGGTCACGGCAAGTGACCGGGGCAGTCTCTGGATGAACGGGCAGGAGGTCAAGGCAAGTGACCGGGGCAGTCTCTGGGTAAAGGGTAGGTACGACCTGTGATGGCAGAGCCTCCAGGTAGGCTAGCAGGCAGATGGTAGATGTGTGCTCCCAGGTGAGCAAGCGAGAGTCTCTGGAATGGCAGGTGGTCACAGCACGTGACGGCGGAGCCTCCAGGTAGGCTAGCAGGCAAGTAACAGGTGTGCGCTCCCAGGTGAGCGGGCAGGAGTCTCTGGAATGGCAGGTGGTCACAGCACGTGACGGCGGAGCCTCCAGGTAGGCTAGCAGGCAGGTAGCAGATGTGCGCTCCCAGGTGAGCGGGCAAGCTGGTCCATAGACAGACTGACAGGAGTTGGAGGGCAGACCGTCGGACCTCAGGCTAGCAGGCAGGTAGCAGAGGAGCGCTCCCAGGTGAGCGGGCAAGCTGGTCCTTAGACAGACTGACAGGAGTCGGTAGGCAGACCGTCGGACCTCAGGCTAGCAGGCAGGTAAGCAGAATATCAGGCAGGAATCAGACAGCAAACTGGCAGGAATCTGGCAGGTAACTGGCAACGGGACCTGAGGGCTGAAGCAGAGTAGTGAACAGTGCAACAACATTGCTCGGGCACCTCCATTTTGGAGGAGGTGCCTTATATATGGTGAAGTCCTCCGGCCATTGGCCGGGGACTCCTTAGGACGGCGCGCGCGGCCCCTTTAAGAGGGAGGGAGCGCGCGCGCCCTAAGCACAGTGGCCGGGAAGGAGCGCGCGCTGCCAGCAGAGCGGGAGGAGGACGCCGGGCTCGGAGCAGAGGGGTGAGGGGAACAGCGTCCCTGCCTAGCAGAGGGCAGGGACGCCGGCGCTACAGGGGCCTAGTGAGAGAGGCCCAGGAGAGAGAAAGAGAGGGGAGCGGAGGAGAAAGGCTCCAGGAACAAGAAGGGATCCCAGGGGTACAGGCAGTGCTGGAGGCCACCCGTACGCCCGAATCTGCCAGGCGGTGGAGGGATCAGGCCGCAGAAAAGAAACCGGTCCCTAAACTAGCCGAGTTACTTCAAGTCTCGACTAGAAACCGGAGGCTTCTGACTTTCAAGGTGCAGTTGCCACATCCGCACTCAAGTCGCCGAAAAGGTAACCATATAGGATCAGGGAACTCCAGGTTGCCCAGAAGGATCCGAGGATACCGGCTTGGGACGTTGTTTGGCGAGGCGCAGGGCAAGAGGGTGAGAGCCAACGCAGGAAGACGACCGAGGAAGGAACATAAAAAGGGGTCCCGTTAAGTACTCTTGAAATGCTTGAGGGATTGCTGAACCCCTGCCTGGTGAACGCAGCGCGACGTGGGAGGCTGTAACCTGTACAGTGCAACCTGAGGAACTTAGGAACTGTGAGTAAACTCTGAAGACTGCACCCCACTGTCTATGTCAGTTATTACTGCTGCGCCATCACTCCTGCACTACAATGCCCAGCACCACCTATAACATCTACACTGCCCTGGAGCTAAGGTCTACCTGTGGAGAGCCACACCAACACTGCTGCACTAACATCAGCTCCAGAGCACTTGCTCCGCAGCAGCAGCTCCACATAGCCGCATACCACAGGTGGCGTCACGAACATTAACTTTAAAAACTATAAATCCCCTATGAGATCCCCTTTTATTGACCGCCCTGGGTCACAGAGCGGGTCACCGCCACTGTGACATCCCCCCCCCCAGCATCTACCGGCCCGGCACCGAGTATCCCCACGGCCCAGGGTGCGCGTCATCAGCAGGGTGCTGGCTGCTTGCACACAAGGTCCAGACAATGCCCAGTGAGACTCAGAGTTCAGACTGCGCCGTTCACAACCTGGATCTACATCCTATGAGCAGACGTCACCTATCAGGACTCAGGAGCCAAAGCCCAGTCCTTCACGCCCCAAGCCCAAGAGACTTCCGCCGGCGGTCAAGCCGAGAACACCCGCGAGAAGACTGCGCCAGGAGAGGCATGCCTGCGATTGCAGAGAGACAACATGAATGAACAGGACCGTCACTTCCAGCTATAACCTACAGTACCAGGGTCGGCTGGGATTAGGACAGCAGGTTGGGAGGGGCCGGTTTGTATATGGGAGGCTCAATAATGTTTTAATAGACTACGTAAGAGAGAGACTTGGGGTATTGTGGGAAAACCCGGTGACCCCCGCTAGGCCAGAGCTGCAGAAGGAACTTACGTGATGCCTCCCACAAATGGGTGTTAAAGGAACATTAACGTTATATAGTGAAAAACTTGTAGTGAAATTCCAAGCTTAGGCTGTGTGCCCACGATGCGTTTTTAATGCGTTTCCGCAGCGTTTTTGTAGCTGCGGAAACGCATTAAAAATGCATGGTAGAAGGGCAGCAATGTTCCCCAATGATAATCCGCTGTGCTGTGCACATGCTGCGGAAATTTCCGCTGCGGATTATCATTGCGGAAAAAAACGCAGCACTACCAATTATTTTGCGGAAGCGCTGCATCTTCGCCGCCATTGACTTGCATTAGACCGCATGGATTATACATCACTGTATATGTTGATGCGCATTCCATGCGTTCTAATGTGCGGATGAGACTCTCCTCCACACCCAGGTACCATTAAAAAATCTGAAAAAAAAGAATAAAATAAAAAATAAATGTATACTTATCTTCCGGCGGCCCGCGGTGCGCTCCTCCTTGCTTCCCGGCACTTTGCAATGAATTGAAGGACCTGTGCTGACGTCAGAGTCATGTGATGGGTCACGTGCCGCTGACGTCGGCAGGTCTTTCAATTCACTGTTGCCGGCAAGGGAGAACAGAGTGAGCGGGACACCGGGGGCCATCGGAGGGTAAGTATATATTTATTTTTTTATTTTTAACCATTCTCTCGGGTCACACTATATAAATCCATGCAGTTTGCCGGTTGCATGGATTTATATAGTGTGACCTAGTTGTCACAAGCACTTTCCAAGTGATGCTAATCGCTTGGAAAGCGCTTGTCAATCCGCATGCGGAAATGTCAGTGAATAACGCTCCATTTCCGAATGTCCCTGGCAGGAAAACGCATGTACAATCCGCATGCGTTTTTTTCTGCCAGGGAGATGCAGAAACGCTCAGGAAAAAATCCTGAGCATTTCGGCATCGTGGGCACATAGCCTTACTGTTATTCATTTCATTGTTTATTTGCCTAGTTACTAACACAAATTGTTCAAGAATTACTTTAAATTACTGTAAAATTTACTGAATTTAAATAGATTTGTATCGATCATTGACTGTCGTTGCCTAGTGATATCTGTGCGTTGCATCCAGACACCTGCATTATATCTCCCCTCTGTAAACCCCTTCACTGACCCCCAGTTCCCAAAGTATCCAGTTCAAACTACTAACATTGACCTACAAAGCCATCCATAACCTTTCTCCTCAGTATATCTCCGAACTAATCTCCCGATATCTTCCAACATGTAATCTCCTGTCATCTAAAGACCTCCTTCTCTCCTCCACACTCGTTCATTCCTCACCCAATTGCCTCCAATACTTCTCCAAAGGAGACTTCTCCATCATCTGGAATTCTGTGCCTCAATACGTCCGATTATCCATCACATTCGGAACTTTCACACGGAACTTGAAAACCCATCTCTTCAAGAAAGCTACACCCAGCAATGACAACGCTGCCTCCTCACCACCACCAGAGCTGCTGCAGCCCCCAAACCTACTGTCTCTTTCCCCATTATCCTATAGACTGTAACCCTGAAAGGGCAGGGTCCTCTCTTTTCTTTTTCAGTCTGTCATTTTTAGTTTGTTCACCGTATTTTATATTTAGTATGTACCGAAACTCATTCTCATGTACAGCACCATGGGATCAATGGATAGATTTTTTTTTTTAATATAAAAGTCCAAATCATGTCACTTTACCACCATTCAAAAGGAATATTAGAAATATACACGTATGTGGTATCACCACATGTATAAAAGTCTGATCTGTCATAATATAAGAGTAATTAAGCCAATCAGTAAACGCCGTAACAAGAAATAGAAGAATGGAAACATCAGAACTGCAGCAACTCTACAATAAGAAACAATCAAAACGTTTTATCTGCTCCCAAACGGTATCAATAAAAGCATCGAGTCAGGGGGCAAAAAACAACCCCTCACAGCCCGATCCACCGATGAATGTGAACGCCACGGGTCTCTGACACAATGCTGACGCATTGCTGTATATAGCACGAGAGGTCGGATGATCACAGGTTCAGGTCCCCTAAGGGGACTAACAAATACCGTGAAAAGTGAAAAAAAAATTAAAATATATGGAAAAAAAAAAATATAGAAAAAGTTCAAATCACCCCCTTTTTCCCATTAAAAATTAAGAAATAAAAAAAATGTAAAAATACAGATATTTGGTATCACTGTGTTCATAAAAGTCCCGTCTATCAAAATATAAAATTAATTCATCCGATGAGTAAATGGCGTAATGGGGAAAAAAAAAAAAAAGGTCAAAATGTCATAATTGTCTTTTTTTTGGCAGCCAACACAACAAAAATGTAATAAGAGGCGATGAGAACATGGCGACTGCCCCAAAGAGACCTCAACAAAAGCATCGACTCAGGGGGCAAAAAACAAACCAAAATCATTACAGTTCCCGGAAAATGGCGACCACTTTTTTTTTTTTTTTTTTACAAATTTGTGAATTTTTTTTTTTTATTACTTAAATAAAATCTCTACATGTTTGGTAACTGCGCACTCGTACTGACCTGGAGAATCATATTACCGGGTCAGTTTTACCATATAGAGAACATGGTAACTAAAAAAAAAAAAATTGTGGAATTGCGCTTTTTCACCGCACCTGGATTTTTTTTCCTGCTTTCCAGCGCATCACATGATAATACGGATGGAGAAGTTCAAAAGTACAACTCGTCCCGCAAAAAACAATCCGCCGTATGGTTATAGGGACGGAAAATAACAAAGTTCTGGCTCTGGGAAGAAGGGGAGGAAAAAACAAAACTACCCAAGTTTATTTGCTCGGGCGGTGATTGTCCTGTCCTGGAGAATCAGATTTCAGGTCACTTTTACTGCACAATGAAAGCTGTAAGAAAAAAACACAGAAAACAATGGAGGAATTGTTTGGGGGGACGGGGGTCACATTTTCACTGTATTTAGTATTTTTCTCCCATTTTCCAGCACATTCATGGTAAAATGGACGATGCAAATGAAATGTCCAACACGTCCCGCAAAAAAAGCAAAACCTTATACAGCGATGTGGACGGAAAAATACAAAAGATACGGAAGACGAGGAGGAAAGACTGAGAGGAGCGAAAACAAAGATTGTCATGTCAGCAAGGGGTTAAAAGCTACAACTTATTCCGCAAAGAAAACCACCATCTTTCAGCCCAAAACCGGCCCCAAAGGGGTTAATGAGCCAGAGCTGAGGAGACACACATGCACATACCTCCACCTGCAGAGCCAGCACCGCTGTGTGCTGACAGGACCTGTGTGACGTCACCATCATGTGATCAGTCACATGGGGGGAGGAGTCACATGATGTCACTCATGGTCAGAACTTTCTCTGACGATTTAAGTTCCAAACTTTTTTCTGGATTCAGTTAGTCATCTATACAGTTTATCGCGGTTGTTGGTGCATTATGGTGATTATATAACACTACAAAAAAGCGTTTAACAGTTTCCTGGGTAACATTTCTCCCCCATACACTATTCTGTGATCTCGGGTACATTTTTTTTTTTACAAATTCAAAATTTTCTTGAACTTTTTAACATACAGGGAAAAACAAAATACTGATTAACAATTAGAGACGCGGTCACCAGAACTTTTAGAAGACCCAATGTGGAGAAATAATATATAACATGAAATTGTGAGAGTCCTCTACTCCCCGACCAAACAGATTTTAAGGGGAAAAGATCCTGGGAACAGGATAGGACTGAGGAGAGGATCTAAAGCAGGGGTCTCAAACACGCGGCCCCTCCGGCTGTTTCTTGCGGCCCGCAGGCACAGATAGGCCGGCGGCTGCCACTGGTATTGCTGGGCGGAGAGCCGGTCTCTGCACGGCAATACACTGTGCTACAGCGCTGATGTCGGCGGCTGCTGGAGAGAGCCGCGATCGTTACAGGGTCTGTGCCTGCGGGCCACAGGTGCAGAAAGGACGCCGAGGGAACGGAGGACAGGTGAGAATCTTTTTTTTTTTCCTTTGTCATGTGAAATACAGCACAGGGGGACCATGACCGCAGTATGGGGGGATGGGGACTGCAGTATGGGGGGACGGGACCGCAGTATGGGGGGACAGGGACCGCAGTATGTGGGGACGGGGACCGCAGTATGGGGGGACGGGGACCGCAGTATGTGGGGGGGACCCTGACCGCAGTATGTGGGGGACCCTGACCGCAGTATGGGGAGGTACCCTGACCATAGTATGGGGGGGGCCCTGACCACAGTATGGGGGGATGGGGACCCTGACCGCAGTATCGAGGGAACCTGGATGAAGGACCATGTCTGTAATATGGGGGACCTGGATGGGAGACCATGTCTGCAATATGAGGGACCATGTCTGCAATATGGGGCACTATGTCTGCAATATGGAGGACCATGTTTGTAATATGGGGGACTTGGATGGGGGACCTGGATGGGAGACCATGTCTGCAATATGGGGAACCTGGATGGGAGACCATGTCTGCAGTATGGGGGACCTAGATGGGAGACCGTGTCTGCAGTATGGGGGACCTGGAGGGGAGACCATGTCTGCAATATGAGGGACCATGTCTGCAATATGGGGCACTATGTCTGCAATATGGAGGACCATGTTTGTAATATGGGGGACTTGGATGGGGGACCTGGATGGGAGACCATGTCTGCAATATGGGGAACCTGGATGGGAGACCATGTCTGCAGTATGGGGGACCTAGATGGGAGACCGTGTCTGCAGTATGGGGGACCTGGAGGGGAGACCATGTCTACAGTATGGGGGACCTGGAGGGGAGACCATGTCTGCAGTATGGGGGACCTGGATGGGTGACCATGTTTGCAGTATGGGGAACCTGGATGGGAGACCATGTCTGCAGTATGGGGGACCTGGATGGTAGACCATATCTTCAGTATGGGGGACCTGGATGGGAGACCATGTCTGCAAGATGAGGACCAGTTCGAAAGGTGTATAGAAAATAAAATGGTAACACTAGAAATGTCACTTTGCATTGCAAATAATGCGGCCCCCCAAATTAAATGTTTTTCCGTGTGCGGCCCATATGCCCAGCTGAGTTTGAGACCCCTGGTCTAAAGGAAATACCGCATAAGTCAGGCAGACATAAACAAACCTGAGAAAAGAAAATGAAAAGAGGAATAGGTTAGAAGAAGGAAAAAGAACAATAGTAAGAGGGGGTCATAAACAGAGATCAAACTGCGTGAAGATTAACAGTCAGGAGAGGTGCAGCGCTTTAGTAGAAGGATATATTATTAAGAGCGGTGGCTTCCAATGGATCTATATAGAATAGAGGCTAAAAAGGAGTCCCAATGGAACCACTTGGTGGCTATTTTATTCCTCTCTTCCTGGGAATGTGTGATTAGTAATTCCATGTGTTGGGTTCTTGCAATTTCTGTAAACCATTCTTCAAAAGATGGAACTTCAGTGGTTTTCCAGTGATGGGGGATGATTGTTTTTGCTGCTTGGAATAAGTGTCTCAGGAGTGATTTTTTAAAACTAGTTCCCGACATGGAGAACATACATAGAAAAAATAGCTTCTGGTTTGTTAGGAATATTTATAACAGTAACTTCCCGAATTATCCTGGGAACATTTTTCCAAAACGCTACCAAAGCTCCGCAGGACCACCATATATGAACTAAAGTGCCCTCACATGCCCCGCAACGCCAACATTTGTTTGAGGTGTCTAGGAACCACTTGTATAGAAGCGATGGACCCCGGTACCACCTGGAGACAATCTTGTAATTTGTCTCTTGGGCTTTGCTTGCAATGAGCGATTTATGGGAAAGATGAAAGCATCAATACCATTGATTGTTTGAGAATTTTAGATGTAGCTCCGATTACCAGGCTCCACAAAAGTGACGGAGAGATTCTAGGTCAATGGTTGAAAGTAGTTTATATAAGATTGACATTGTGTGTTGCACATTTGTTGAGGAGATGCATAACGTGGATAGGGGTCGGGCCGAGTCTGACTTGATTGGCATAGATCAATAGAAGTGTTGTAATTGAATATATTCAAAATTAGAACGCAGTGTGGGGGGATCTTCACGAAGAATGGATTTGAGGGGTAGAAGAAGGCCTTGAAGAGCAATCTGGTAAAGGTGAAAGGTGCCCCAGCGAGGTAGTCATGGGCGAGCTGTAGCCCCGGCTCACTCTGGCACCCTATAGACAATACGTGTCCTCCCTCTGGTGTGTGGCTGTGTATGTGGGACTCTCCACTTACTTCAGACCATCAGATCGTGGCTGCCTCCAGGCATTTCTCTTATGGGACCAGGGCAGCAATAAATTCAGAGGACACGGGGTTCTTAACCATAACTTGGACTTTACTAGGGTAAGAGGAATATGTACAATTTTTACAGGCAGATATAATTGATAAGGCCCGACAGGTTATCATCTCCCTCACAGGCGCTAGCAACTTCTTCAGCCTTGTGTGAGGCAGTGACCGGGATCGTATACGAGGGATGTTATATCTCCCCCAGAATGTGTACAGAGACCTATTAAAACCATTGGAGTGCATTGCAGTCACAGGCACACCTGCGGCTGCAATTCAGGAATGAAGGTGAGTATTTACCTGGTCAGACTACCTGGCTAAGGCAGATTTCTTCATTTCTTGGAGGCAGTCACAGGAGGCAGTGGGGCCGCCTCGTCCCTCCAACCCGGGTTTTCCAGTGGCTCTTGCCACAGGTCCTTTAAAACCCTGCACTAAGGATTAGTGTTGTTCTATGTTGGAACCTGCTAGGAGCTTAGCAGGAAAGCTCAGCAGGATTGATTGTGGCTGAACCCACGCCTGGGAAGGCTCTGCACCTGTCAGACTTTGAGCGGCCGGGCGTGGCTATTGCCCCCGGCAACCGTTGTTTATGGACTCATGTTAACCCGGCTGCGAACCGGAGGACTTTCTGTTTACCCGTGAGTTGCTGAATAAAAGCTGTTTATGTTGGACTTGCTTGGGTCACTGCCTCAGTTACTGCACGGTGTGAACACCGCCGCCTTACAGTTTGGTGGAGAATGCGGGCATTGTGACTGAGGCATACCCCCACCGGCAGCTGCATGACCACAATCTGGCCGGCCACCTTTCAGCCCCACCCCGTGGACAAAATGGAGGAGCCGTTAAGGCAATTGGTCCTCATGCAGCGGCAGCAGCAGGAGCAGTTCAAGCAGCAGCAGTTCAAGCAGCTGTAGCGCCCTGCTGCGCATTGGTGCCACAGAACCCAGAAGGGTGCATGGATGGACTTCTCCACAAGAGGCCCTCACACATTCACACACCTCCACCCTACCACCTCAGACCAGCAGAGGGAGCCCGATAGGGATATATATAGGGAGGGTGGAGGCAGGCAGCTCAGTTTTTTAGTTTAGAGTCTAGTGTGCTCAATGAGAGAGCAGTACGCAGGCTGCTGTGTGAGGCAAGTTGAGGCCTACAGCACGCACTGAAGCCTAGTGAGGGCCCCGAGTGTGGCCGAAGGCAAAGAGGAAAGGAGAGAGGAGAAGGAAGAAGTAGCGAGGGGGCAGAGGAGCATACCAGGCTCACCCCGAGATATATACCGGACACCGGGTCCGCGCCTACGGGGACCCTTTTATACCCAGTAGGGACCACCGGAACCCCTGGAGGACTACAGGTCCCAGGTTTACAAAACGCTGACTACAGTACCAGGGCTAGGAGTCACGGAGGCCCCAGCAACTAGGGAGAGTGATCTCCAAGAAAAGGCCCTACCACCAGGTCAGCAGGTGCAAGAGAGAGAGACAGTAACCAAGCTAGGCCTAGCTCCAGGCAGGTCAGAAGCTTAGCGAGTAAAGCCACGGATCAGGAGGCCCTATACCCGCTCACTGGGGAGAGTCCAAAAGTGCGCCCTTCGTCCGGAGTTCTCTGGACCGTGCCTGCACCATCACCAGTAAAGGTACTGAAGCTTACCCCCGTGTATGTGTCCGTCTTTCCTCCGGGACTGTCCTGCCGTCTCTCCCCTGCACCACCATCCATTACACCCTGGAGCTAGCTCTACCTGTGGAGAGCCACACCATCCCTGCTGCCGTAACATCAGCTCCAGAGGACTGCTCCGCAGCGGCGGCACCCCTTAGCCGCATTCCACAGGTGGTGTCACGAACACTTTAAATCCCTTATAAATATCCCCCCTTTTACTGACCGCCCTGGGTCACGGACCGGGCCAGCCACCGTGATATCCCCCAGCGACCAGAGGCCCGGCTGCCGAGTACCCCACGGCCCAGGCGGTGCGTCAGCTTTGGCGTCACGAACAGGATTCCGTGCCCATTGCCACCGGGTACTGTGCGCCTTAAAAGACTGCAATACTCACTGTGGTGAAGGTTTCCCACCATTCCCGAGATTTCCCGCCATTGTCCACCATCTTCCTGTCGCCGCGCGGGAAGAAGAGGGGCGTAACCACGGGAACCAGAGAGGCGTAACCGCTGGAAGCGCGTGAAGCCCAGGACACGCCCCGCCCATGACGTCGAAACAGGAAGCATCAGGTCCTGGAAGGAGCCCAGAGGATGCTCTGACGTCAGACGCGAGCGACGCAAGGTCCTGGAAGAAGACCATCGCCTGCGGAGCTGCGGCCTACCTGATAAGAAAGCGAAAAAGGTAGGCTCTGGTTCACTAGGGGGGCGCAACAATGGCCAACAACCAGCAAGCCGCCAGAGCACCGGTTAACGCTCCAGATGCCCAACCTGCACCCAGCGCTGCACAGGTCGGAGCGGCCTCTCCACTAGCAGGGGTCGTGACTCCGTTGATACCCATGGCCCTGCCGTATATCCCTGGAGCGAAATGGCTTCCCCAGTATAATGGCAAACCAGACACCCTGTCCGGATTCAAGAGAAAAATATGCGGTGTACTAGACATGTATTCTATGACTGGTAAGCAGAGAGCTGCTGTTGTGCTGGGACAATTGACTGGTGCCGCAGAGCGGGAAGTTGAAACCTGGCCAGCCGCAGACAAGGAATCAGTATCCATCATTTTTAAGAGACTGCAAACTGTGTTTGAAAACTGCACTGAGACAGATCTCCGGATGAGGTTCTACCATTGTGTCCAGAAACCTGAGGACAGTATCCGGGACTATGCCTGGCGCTTACAGGAAGCCCTGCCTGAAACAGGTTAGTCCAGCCAGCATACAAGATGAAAATAAAATGCTGACGGAACAGTTCATCCGAGGGTTGAGGTCCCAGGATGAGAGCAGAACTGTACGGTGGTGGGCCTTAGATCATCCAGATGCCACCTTTGACACCCTTAAGGACATGGCTATAAAGGGTCTGCAGCCCCTGGAAACATCAGATACTGCTATCCAGCGTTACCAGGGTGGGGTCACCCCAGTGCCCGCAGCACCCTCTGCGCCTTCATTAACGGCTGAAACAAAAACGCAAACAGTGCCTCCCAGCGAGCTGGACAGTCTACACTCTGAAGTTCGCCAGTTAAGTAAAACCCTGGCCACTGTCCTGAGCACCCTGCGGCTTCAGGAGGAGCCCGAGCTGGAAGGAAGGATACTACTCGCCAACAGCACTGAGGATGTCCCCTGGATGAGAAGAAGAAGGAGGACAACGCCACCCCGTAGGAGGACAACGCAACCCCGTGGGAGGAACAACGACCAACGTCACCCTCCAGGAGAATTCATCTGCTACCGCTGCCACAAGGCAGGCCACACATTGCGGAACTGTCCTTTAAATGAGCAAACCCTGTGGCCGAGGGCCGACACCCAAGAGTAAATCAAGCAGGCCCATCCAGCTGGTATCACCGGTTCGTAGGAGGAAGGCCTTTCCTGTCCATCGTGCTGGACGGGATAGCAACACCTGCGTTGCTGGACACCGGCTCACAGGTAACCATCATACCTGATGTCCTTTACAAAAGGTACTGGTCCATAGATGAACTCCACCCGCCAGCCCCGAACCTCTCTGTGTATGCCTCTAACGGCCTTCCTCTTAACCTAGTAGGGTTTAAGGACGTGACAGTGAAGGTGGGGAGAGCAGAACTAAAGGACCAAGGACTGATTGTAGTGGAAACTAACCCTAGTGATACAGACTTGTACATGATACTCGGTACAAATATTGCCGGTAACTGTTTGGGAGAAGTGTTGTTTTTGCTCCAACAGATTGCTGACACCGCCAAACCAGGTCAGAGGAAGGTGCTCCAGAGAGAGATACGAGCCCTCCTGTACCAGCAACAGGTAAAGCTAACAGGTGGTGAAATTGGTAATGTACGGGTGACAGACCCGATACCCACTGTGATTCCCCCGATGAGTGAAATGCTGATTTGGTGTAGGGCAGCAATAGGTCTCAAAGGACAGAACTACCAGGCGGTAGTGGAGCCCATTAGCTCAGAGCACAGACCTACACTCTTACCTGCCAGAGGGGTGGTTGATGTACGCAATCGGAGGGTACCCGTACGTCTCCTAAATTGTGGGGAGGATGAAGTTAAATTACCAAGATACGCCACTGTTGCCAGGTTGTATACTGTGAATGATGATGCCATACACACAGTTGAATCCTTGACCCCACCATATACAGTGGAGGACAATGACTCCGAAGCTCAGCTGGAGGATTGGTGTCAACAGCTCCTTGTTGGGACTGACGCCACTCCTGTCCATCAAAAACAAGGTGTATACAGGGTGGTCCAGGAATACGAACAGGTATTCAGCAAACATCCACTTGATTTTGGGAGGATTAAAGGGGTACAACACCATATACCCACAGGTGACCATCCACCCATCAAAGAACGTTACAGGCCAATCCCACCAGCGCACTACCAAAAAGCGAAGGAAATGTTGCATGACATGAAGAAAGCAGGGGTAATAAGAGATAGCTGTAGCCCCTTGGCAGCTCCCCTGGTCCTGGTCAGGAAAAAGGATGGAAGCATGAGTATGTGTGTAGATTACAGACAGGTAAACCGCATAGCACACAAAGATGCATACCCTTTGCCCCGTATAGAGGAATCCCTGGCTGCATTAAAGTCTGCAAATTACTTCTCTACCCTTGAACTCACTAGTGGGTACTGGCAAGTAGCAGTTGCTGAGGAGGACCGGGAGAAGACGGCCTTCACTACCCCGATGGGGCTCTGCGAGTTCAACAGTATGCCGTTCGGACTCTGCAACGCCCCTGGAACGTTCCAGAGATTGATGGAGTGCTGTTTGGGACACCATAACTTCGAGACCGTGCTGCTATACCTGGATGACGTGATAGTGTATTCCAAGACGTATGAGGACCATTTGAAGCACCTGGCGGAGGTATTTGTAGCATTGTCCCGGTATGGGATAAAATTGAAGCCTTCCAATTGCCACCTGCTCAAACAGAAGGTTCAGTACCTGGGGCACATCGTCAGTCCAGATGGAGTAGCACCAGACCAGGAGAAGGTCACTGCCATCCAGAAATGGCCGGAACCGAAGAATATCAAGGAGGTACGTCAGTTCCTGGGACTGGTCGGGTATTACCGGAGATTTGTAATGGACTACACCAAGGCAGCGCCTTTGCAAGATCTTCTGGTAGGACAGTCCAACAGAGGCAAAACCCCCCCTTCCAGTGGGGTAAAGAGCAAGCTGAGTCCTTTGCAGTGATGAAAGAGATCCTGACTGGTGAAGAAATCCTGGCCTACCCTGACTACAGCCATCCATTCCTGCTGTACACTGATGCCAGCAACGAGGGACTGGGAGCTGTGTTAAGCCAGAAGCAGTATGTCAAAGAGAAGGTGATTGCCAATGCCAGCAGGAAGTTCCGTCCTACCGAGAGGAATCCAGAAAACAATAGCTCCTTCAAGTTGGAGCTCCTGGCCTTGGTCTGGGCCATCACTGAACGATTCAAGCACTACCTGGCCTCCACTAAGTTCACGGCCTATACTGACAACAACCCCTTGACACATCTAGAGACAGCCAAGTTGGGAGCCATGGAACAGCGTTTGGATGGCCCGACTGTCAAACTACCAGTTCACCATCAATTACCGGGCAGGCCACAAGAACGCCAACGCAGATGTCCTATCCAGAATGCCTCACCAGTCGGATACTGAAGAAGAAGTGGATGACCTGGAGGAGATTGAGCTACCTGCCTTCCATACAAATGGGATGGTCCATGAGCAGCGCACCTCCAGGAGGTATCGTGGTAAGACATTAAACCCTTTACCTCATCACAGTTGGAAGGAGACCCAGGACAGCGACCCTGTTGTCAGCTGTATCAAAGAACTGATAACCCAGGAAGGTTCCTCCCTGGAGAAGGACGCTTCTCCACAAGCCAAGCAACTGTGGAATGAGAGAAGCCGGCTGTTCATCTATAGAGAGAAGCTGTGCCGAAGGTACTTCAACCCTAGGACCCATGAGATGGTATGGCAGATCGTAGTGCCCAGGACAGACATCCAGATGGTATTGGAGACCTACCACGATCAAGCAGGGCACTTAGGCTGGAAGAAGCTGGAAACCCTCCTGAAGAGTCGGTTTTATTGGGTTGAAATGCGGAGCTCCATAGAGAGGTGGTGCCGGGATTGTGGACCCTGTAGCCTCAGAAGAAAAGACTACAGCAGCCAGAAAGCACCCTTGCTGTCCATCAAGACAACCCAGCCCCTGGAGATCGTCGCCCTGGACCATGTCAAGCTGTCACCAAGCAGGTCAGGCTACTCGTATGCCCTGACCATGATGGATCACTACTCCCGGTTCCTGGTGGTAGCCCCCGTCAAGGATCTGATGGCAGAAACTGCAGCAAGGACATTTCAAGCATACTTCTGCAGGCCTCATGGATACCTGGATAAGGTGCTGACGGATCAAGGCCCTGCCTTTGAAGCCGAGCTGTTCAAAGAGTTTTGCCATCTGTACGGGTGTAAGAAGATCCGGACTACACCGTACCACCCCCAAACCAATGGGTTATGTGAAAAGATGAATAACATAGTCATCGACCTGTTGAAGACCTTACCTCTAGAAGAAAGAAACCAGTGGCCAGACAAACTACTTGACCTGGTAGATCTGTACAATCACATACCTGTGAGTTCCACCAATTGTACTGCAGCGTACCTCATGAGAGCAAGACCCGGAAAGTTGCCCATGGACCTGGAGCTTGAAGTGGTAGAACCGGAAGCAGATATGTCCACTGAAGACTGGGATACGACTCGACAGGAGCAGTACAAGAGAGTGCAGGCCTATGTCGAAGACAGTCTAAGTAGGGTGAGAGATAAGTAGGAAGCACAGTACAACAAGAGTGCACCAGCCGAACCCTTGACACCTGGAGAAGTTGTGCTGAAACGAAAGAGAAGAAGCCACAAGCTTGACGACCAGTGGGAAAGGGAACCTTACACTGTGTTGAATTCCAGATTCGACAATAGAAAAACCTGTCTAATTAGCAAAGACGGAGGAAGAACAACTGCCACGGTATCAAGAGACCATCTGAAGTTGTGCCCAAGTCCGCTGAAGCCCCAGGAGGAAGTGCTTCTTACCGTACCGGAGGAGCCTAAAAAAGAAGTACTCCATACTGTCTTAGGAGATTTCCCGGCAGATTGGCCTCAACTGGATGGAGCGGTAATAAAACCTGTGCTACACTTCTACCAACAGCCAAAAGACCCTCCACTGCAAGTAAGACCTGTAAGTGCCCCAGAAGAGCCTGCTCAGGAAGAATCCCCGGAAGAAGGATCACCGGTAGAAGCAGAGCCAGTAGGCCCAGTAACCAGTGTACTTGCCAGTCCCGTAGAGAGGTTAAGGCAGTCTTGCAGTCCACAAACACATAGAGCGGAAAATAGCGCAAACATCCATACTACACGCATCCCAGTACTACGTAGGTCATTGTGTAGCACAAAAGGTCAGACCCCTGTCAGGTATAGAGAGTGAATAGAGAAACACTGACAGTATAAATAGTTACCCCGTAGGGTATATTCTGGTAATAATTTCATGTATTTATTTATTGATTTATCTTGCCTTGCTAATGGACAATTTATGTGACACGGACACTTCTAATTGCATTTAGTTACCCGTAAGGATATATATATAAAGGACTCGGTGGCTGAGGACTGTGAGCAGCCCAAATACTGTCATGTACATAGTTGCACTCCCTGGAGTGCCCCTTATTAGACCACGGAACAAAAACCCGTTTGGCGTGGCCGAAGACGTGGTCCAGCACCTGGATCACCTATGCCCTGTAACCACGCCCAGGGCCTACGTTGAGGGTTTTCAGGCGGGTCTCTCATGTTCCTTCATCGGTGAAATGGACACCAGGTTACGGGACTTGCTGTAACTTCATTGTTATTATTATATTTGTTGTTATTATAATTATTAATGTTATTGTTTTAACCTGTTTTGAGAAAAATGCTTCAGTCCAGGAGTACTGAGTTTTACAAGGGGGGGATGTGGCGCCCTGCTGCGCATTGGTGCCACAGAACCCAGAAGGGTGCATGGATGGACTTCTCCACAAGAGGCCCTCACACATTCACACATCTCCACCCTACCACCTCAGACCAGCAGAGGGAGCCCGTTAGGGATATATATAGGGAGGGTGGAGGCAGGCAGCTCTGTTTTTTAGTTTAGAGTCTAGTGTGCTCAGTGAGAGAGCAGCACACAGGCTGCTGTGTGAGGCAAGTTGAGGCCTACAGCACGCACTGAAGCCTAGTGAGGGCCCCGAGTGTGGCCGAAGGCAAAGAGGAAAGGGGAGAGGAGAAGGAAGAAGTAGCGAGGGGGCAGAGGAGCATACCAGGCTCACCCCGAGATATATACCGGACACCGGGTCCGCGCCTACGGGGACCCTTTATACCCAGTAGGGACCACCGGAACCCCTGGAGGACTACAGGTCCCAGGTTTACCAAACGCTGACTACAGTACCAGGGCTAGGAGTCACGGAGGCCCCAGCAACCAGGGAGAGTGATCTCAAAGAAAAGGCCCTACCACCAGGTCAGCAGGTGCAAGAGAGAGAGACGGTAACCAAGCTAGGCCTACCATCCCTGCTGCTGTAACACCAGCTCCAGAGGACTGCTCCGCAGCGGCGGAACCCCTTAGCCGCATTCCACAGGTGGCGTCACAAACACTTTAAATCCCTTATAAATATCCTCCCCTTTTACTGACCACCCTGGGTCATGGACTGGGCCAGCCACCGTGATATCCCCCAGCGACCAGAGGCCTGGCTGCTGAGTACCCCATGGCCCAGGGGGCGCGTCACAGCAGCAGCACACTAATGAGCTGAGCTCACAGCCCTGCAGGAGACACCGACGGCACCAGCCCCAGAACGTCGAGAGGACGCCCAGGACTACCAGAGGCTCAAAGGTGAGATCCTTGCCCGGCTGGGGGTCAATACATATGTGAGGGCTCAGCGTGTGTTTTCGTGGGCCTATGTGGAGACCCGACCCGCCCGGTCTCAGGCTTATGACCTCCTGCAGCTGGTAAAGAGGTGGCTCCAGCCTGAGACTTTGTCTCCAGCCCAGATGGTGGAGAGGGTGGTGGTTGACCGGCTGGTGAGGACTTTGCCAGCCGCTATCCAATGTTGGGTGGGGCAAGGGGACCCCGGGACACTCGACCAGGTGGTCAGCCTGATCGAGCGCTACTCGGCCACTCAGGACTTTATCCAGGACTCTGCCCCCTCACGGCTGTCGCGCCGATCCCTGCCAACCCAGGAGTCGGGAAAGGGGTCGCGTCCCTCTGCTGGGGACAGTCAGCATCATACCTGTGCTGAAGGGGAACCCCGGAGTGAGAGTGGCAGGAGACGGGTTCCCTCCCAAACTGTCATAAGACCTAACAGTACCTCCACCCTTAGGTGCTGGCAGTGTCAGGGGCCGGGACATGTGGTTGCTAATTGTCCCCTGACTACGGAACCCATGGACTGCGGATATAGCTGCCGGGTCTCAATGTATGTCCAGACCATCTGCACGGCGAGCGCCGACCCCCGGGACAGTGAACTCCAACTATGCCAGGTACTGGTTAATGGGTACCCAACGGAGGCCCTCCTGGACTCAGGGAGCCTCGTGACTTTGGTACATGGGTCGCTGGTGGCAGGAGACAACACCAGTGGACGGCCAGTCGGGGTTGTGTGTATCCATGGGGACCTCCGAGAGTACCCAACTGCGGAGGTAGTTTTGTCCACGCCATTCGGAGATATAAAACATGTGGTGTGGGTGGTAAAAACTCTTCGCTATGGGACTGTGTTGGGAAGAGACTTTCCCCTGTTCTGGACTCTGTGGAAAAACAAAATCCACTCTCCCCTGGTAAAAAGTGTTACAGGCGCTGTACCCGACGAACCCGAGTCAGGGGAACCTGCCGTAGGGGTGTCCAACCTAGGTACAGAGTGTAACCCCGATAGGTTTCCCTTAGAGGTGCTGGCAGGAGAGGTCGAGGAGACCCCATCGATCCCTGAGCTGGAAGTGTCCCAGGACACGTTTGGGACGGCTCAGCTACAGGATCCCACCCTCCCACTCAGGAGCGGGAAAGGGTGTTACAGGTAAATGGCGTAGCCCAACAGCCCGATACAGATACTGAATTTCCACGCATGGTATTCAACGGTGAGTTGCTCTATAGGATAGATAAGATCAGGGACGAGGTCGTGGAACAGTTGGTGGTACCTCAGTCGTACCGTCGGGTGGTTCTAGATTTGGCAGACACACACCTGCTGGGTGGACACTTAGGGGTAAAAAAAACGCAAGAACGTATCTTGCAGCGGTTCTTTTGGCCTGGGGTTTACGTGGAGGTCAAAAGGTACTGCGAATCCTGCCCCGAATGTCAGTTGACCACACCCATCGCAAGTTTACGTAGCCCATTGGTACCCCTGCCAGTGATAGAGGTACCTTTTGAACGGATTGCAATGGACTTGGTGGGGCCCATTGTAAAATCCGCCCGTGGCCACCAACATATACTGGTGGTAGTCGACTATGCCACCCGGTACCCGGAGGCTATACCGCTACGCCACACCTCGGCAAAACTGTTTGCACGGGAGCTATTTGCCATGTTCTGTCGCCTTGGACTACCTAAGGAGATCCTGACGGATCAAGGGACCCCTTTTATGTCCAAAGTGACAAGGGAACTGTGCAAATTGCTAAAAGTTAAACAATTGCGCACCTCGGTGTACCACCCTCAAACCGACGGGCTAGTAGAACGGTTCAATAAAACCCTCAAGTCCATGTTAAAAAAGGTGGTTTCTAAGGACGGAAGGGATTGGGATATGTTGCTACCCTATTTGATGTTCGCCGTCCGTGAGGTACCCCAGGCTTTCACAGGGTTCTCTCCCTTTGAGTTATTGTACGGCAGACACCCTAGGGGTCTGTTGGACGTAGCCAAAGAGACATGGGAACAAGAGCCGACTCCACATAGGAGTATAATTGAACACGTGGCTAGTATGCAGGACCGGATCACGGCGGTCATGCCCATCGTGAAAGAACATCTGTTAGATGCCCAAGCAGCCCAGAGGCGCACCTATAATAAAAGAGCCAGAGTCAGGTTTTTTAACAAGGGCTATCGGGTGTTAGTACTGGTACCCACAGCCGAGAGTAAGCTCATGGCCAAGTGGCAAGGGACATATGAGGTTCGAGAAAAAGTGGGGGAGGTAAATTACCGGGTGTATCAGCCCGGAAGGAGGAAACCTGAGCAGCTTTACCATGTAAACCTACTAAAGCCTTGGAGAGATCGAGAGTGTTTAGTTACAGACGTCACCCCGGGCATATCGCCAGAGAGTTCTCTACCTTCAGCCAGGGAAGTGACTCGCCCAGGCTTGATATGGGGGGAACGCGGTACCCGGGCCTTTTCCTTCTTTGTAGGATGTCACAGCAGTCGGTTCCCGGGCCCGTACTCTGGGGTCACTCTTTAAAAAGGGTGTTTTTGTTAACAGTTTGTCTCGTGACGCCACCTGTGGCTTCTGGTAATGGGTACCAGCGCTGCTGCAGACCTCCGGGGGTGATGGAATGGCAGCTGGGATGTTTCTGCTCCCCACAGGCATTGCAGGCCCTTGGGGCAGGGTTGATGGAAGGGGTGCAGGTGAGAGGTGGCCCGGTCGGGTCAGGGGGAATGTCGGACACGCACACAGGGGATTCGCTTCAGTACCTTTACTGATGTAATGGCAGGTGTGGTCCAGGGTACTTAATAGGAAGGGTGCACTTCAGAACTCTCCTCAGTGAGCGGGTTGTAGGCCTCCTGGTCCGTTTCTTCCTCTCTCTAAGCTTCTGGCCAGCGTGGAACTTGGCCTAGCCTCTATGTTGTTTCGCTCTCTCACCTGACTGCTTGGTAGTAGGACTTTTCTCTGGCAACTACTATCCCTGGACGCTGGGGCCTTCGTGGTTCCTAGTCCTGTAATTGATGGTAGCTTCAGGATGACCAGGGGTCTGGAAGCCTCCTGGTTTGCCGGCTGCCTCTACTGGGTGTAGAGGACCCTGTAGGCACGGACCCTGTGTCCGGCTTGTGTCTTGGGGTGAGCCTGAGATGCTCCTCTACCCCCTTAACTCCTCTCTCCTCTCTCCTTGCCTCGGCCACACTCGGGGCCCTCAGTACAGCAGCAGACGTACTGCGTCTTCACTGCTCTCAGTGTCAGCACACTATCTGACTGACTAACTAACTGACTAACTAACTGACTCCACCCCCCAGTTTATATATCCCTAACAGGGCTCCCTCTGGTGGTCTGAGGTGGAAGGGTGGAGGTGTCTGTTTGTAGTGAGGGCCTACTGTGGAGAAGTCCATCCATGCACCCTTTTGGGTCCTGTGGTACCTGTGGTAGCAGGGTGCCACATTCCCCCCTAGTACAATTCAGTACTCCTGGACTGAAGCATTTTAAACAGGTAACAACAATTATAATTATAATAACAATGTTACAGTAAGTCCTGTCACCAGGTGTCCATTTCACTGATGAAGGTGTAACATAAGCAGCATGAGGGACCAGTCCGAAAACCCTCAACGTAGACCCTGGGCGTGGCTGCAGAGCATAGGTGATCCAGGTGTTGGAGTACATCTTCGGCCATGCCAAACGGGTTTTTGTTCTGAGGTCTTTTTAATATGAAACAAATAAGGGGGGCACTCTGTTAAGTGCAACTATTTACAGCGGAAAGTTTTTCGGTTATTCACCGCCCATAAACTACAGTCTTTATTCCCTTACGGGTAGCTAAATGCACACATAATTTTCAGTTCACACAATAAATAACAGTAGGCAATACCCAACTGGGTAATTATTTACACGGTAGGCGTTTTGTATTTATTCCCTATACCTGGCAGGGATTTGGCCTTGGGTGCTGCGTGTGGACCTTCGTAGCACTGGGGTGATACTGGTGTCTGTGCATGTACTCTCTGTTAACCTATCAGAGGTACGTGCGGGTAGATCATAAAACTGCCTCAATCTCTCTATGGGACTGGCAAGTACGCTGTTTACTGGGGACTCTTCCTGTTCCTGAGCAGGTTCTGCTAGGGCGCTTACAGGTTCTTCTTGTGGTGGAGGCTCTTCTGCTGGTTGACAGAAGTGTATCACTGGTTTGATAACTGCTCCATCGAGTTGAGGCTAGTCCGCGGGGAAGTCTCCTAGGACGGTATGAACTACGTCTTCCTTGGGTTTCTCCGGTATTACAAGAGGTGCTTCTTCCTCCTGTGTCTTCAGTAGACCTGGGCACAACTTCAAGTGGTCTCTTGAGACTGTTGCGGTTGTTTTACCTCCATCCTTGCTGATCAGGCAGGTTTTGGTGTTGTCAAATTTAGAATTCAACACTGTGTAGTGCTCTCTTTCCCACTGGTCATCGAGCTTGTGACCTCTTCTTTTCCGCTTTAGCACTATCTCTCCGGGTGCCAAGGGTTCTGCTGGTGCGTTCTTGTTATACTGATCATCTTGTCTTTCCCTCACCTTGTTTAGACTGTCTTCGACACAGGCCTGTACTTTCCTGTACTGCTCTGGCCGACTTGTGTCCCAATCTTCAGTGGACGTATCTGAAGCAGGTTCTACCACTCCGAGCTCTAGGTCCATGGGCAATTTTCCAGGTCTTGCTCTCATGAGGTACGCTGGGGTACAATTAATAGAACTCACAGGTATGTGGTTATACAGGTCCACTAGGTCAGGTAGCTTGTCTGGCTACTGGTTCCTCTCTTCCAAAGGCAGGGTTTTTAGCAGTTCTATAATAATGTTATTCATTTTCTCGCACATACCGTTGGTTTGCGGAAGATATGGCTACCACCAGGAACTGGGAATAGTGATCCACCATGGTCAGGGCACAGGAATAGCCTGATCTGCTGGGCGACAGTTTGACGTGATCCAGAGCGACAATCTCGAGGGGTTGGGTAGTTTTGATGGACTGCAAGGGTGCTTTCTGGCTGCTGTAGTCTTTCCTTCTGAGGCTACAGGGCCCACAATGCCGGCACCACCTTTCTATGGAACTCCGCATTCCAACCCAATAGAATTGGTCCTTCAGCAGGGTTTTCAGCTTCTTCCAGCCAAAGTGACCTGCTTGGTCGAGGTAGGCCTCTAACACCATCTGGATATCCATCCTGGGTACAACAATTTGCCACACCATTTCATGGGTTCTAGGGTTGACATACCTCCTGCACAGCTTTTCTCTGTAGATGAACAGCCGGCTTCTCTCATTCCACAGGTGTTTGGCTTGTGGAGGAGCATCCTTCTCCAGGTTAGAACCTTCTTGGGTTATCAGTCCTTTGATGAGGCTGACAACCGGGTCACTGTCCTGGGTCTCCTTCCAGCTGTGATGGGTTAAAGGGTTTATCGTCTTACCATGACGTCTTCTGGAGGCGTGTTGCTCATGGACCATTCCATTCCTGTGGTAAGCAGGTAATTCAATTTCTTCTAGGTCATCCACTTCATCCTCAGTGTACGACTGGTGGGGCATTCTTGACAGGGCATCAGCATAGGTGTTCTTGTGACCTGCCCGGTACTTGATTGTGAACTGGTAATTCGACAATCTGGCCACCCAACGCTGTTCCATGGCTCCCAACCTGGCTGTCTCCAGGTGTGTCAAGGGGTTATTGTCGGTAAAGGCTGTGAATTTAGTTGAGGCTAGTTAATGCTTGAATCTTTCAGTGATAGCCCAGACCAAGGCCAGGAACTCCAGCTTGAAGGAACTGTAATTCTCCGGGTTCCTCTCAGTAGGGCGAAGCTTCCTACTGGCATAGGCAATTACCTTTTCTCTGCCGTTTTGCTTCTGGGACAACACAGCTCCCAGTCCCTCGTTACTGGCGTCGGTGTACAACAGGAAAGGTTGGCCGTAGTCGGGGTAAGCCACGATTTCCTCACCGGTTAGGACTTCCTTCATTGACGCAAAGGACTCAGTCTGCTCTTTGCCCCACTGGAATGGGGGACTTTTACCTCTTTTGGACTGTCCTACTAGGAGATCTTGTAAAGGTGCTGCCTTTTTGGTGTAGTCCTTAATGAACCTCCTGTAGTACCCGACCAGTCCCAGAAATTGAGGTACTTCTTTGATGTTCCTTGGTTCAGGCCACTTCTGAATGGCAGTGACCTTTTCCGGGTCTGGTGCTACTCCCTCTGAGCTGACTACGTGCCCCAGGTACTGAACCTTCTGTTTGAGCAGGTGGCACTTGGAAGGTTTTAGTTTCATCCCATACCGGGACAATGCCTCAAATACCTCCGCCAGGTGCTTTAGATGGTCTTCATACGTCCTCGAGTACACGATAAAGTCATCCAGGTATAGCAGCACTGTCTCAAAGTTCCGGTGTCCCAAGAAACACTCCATCAACCTCTGGAACGTTCCGGGTGCATTGCAGAGTCCAAATGGCATGCTGTTGAATTCGCATAATCCCATCATGGTGGTGAAGGCTGTCTTCTCCCGGTCTTCTTCAGCGACAGAGACTTGCCAGCACTCGCTAGTGAGATCCAATGTAGAGAAATAATTGGCAGATTTTAGTGCAGCCAGGGATTCCTCTATACGGGGCAAAGGGTATGCATCCTTACGTGTTATTCAATTAATTTGTCTATAATCTACACACATCCTCATGCTACCATCCTTCTTTCTGACCAGGACCAGGGGAGCTGCCCAGGGGCTACAGCTATCCTTTACTACCCCTGCCTTTTTCATGTCATGCAACATTTCTTTGGCTTTTTGGTAATGTGCTGGTGGTATGGGTCTGTAACGCTTCTTAATGGGTGAATGGTTACCGGTGGGTATGTGGTGTTGTACCCCTTTAACCCTTCCAAAATCAAGTGGGTGTTTACTAAACACCTGCTCATATTCCTGAACCACTCTGTAAACACCGTGTTTCTGATGGACAGGAGTGGCGTCAGTCCCAACATGGAGCTGTTGACACCATTCCTCCAGGTGGGTTTCGGAGTCATTGTCCTCCACTGTATCTGGTGGGGTCAAGGATTCCACTGTGTGTATGGCATCATTATTCACAGTATACAGTCTGGCAACAGTGGGGTATCGTGGAAATTTAACTTCATCCTCCCCACAATTTAGGAGACGTACGGGTACCCTCCCATTGCGTACATCAACCACCCCTCTAGCAGTTAGGAGTGTAGGTCTGTGCTCTGAGTTTACGGGCTCTACTACCGCCTGGTAGTTCTGTCCCTTGAGACCTATTGCTGCCCTACACCAAATCAGCATTTCACTCATTGGGGGAATCACAATGGGTATCGGGTCTGTCACCCGTACATTACCAATCTCACCACCTGTTAGTTTTACCTGTTGCTGGTACAGGAGAGCGCGAATTTCCTTCTGAAGCACCTTTCTCTGCCCTGGTTTGGCAGTGTCAGCAATCTGTTGGATTAAAAACAACACTTCTCCCAAACAGTTACCAACTACGTTTGTACCAAGTATCTGTTATGCACACGCCCGGGCTAAGCGGCGTGTGCGTGTGATTGGTAGTGATTCCACTGGACCGTGCCGGAGAGTGTATGCCTGGAGGGGCGTGACTAAGTATTCACCCGATCCGACCAGGGTCGCACGACGGCATACGACGCCAGTGCACCAAGGAGGAACCGAGCAGAGGGACCAGGTGCTACTCCAGGACAGACCCCGGACACGGCTGTTGACCCACACAGGGGAATACAGGAACAGGCTGGTAGGCTGGCACACAGACTGGAGGGTATAGGCAGGCACGACTGGTATGCAGGCAGGCGGGTATGCAGGCAGGGGGGTAAAGGCAAGCACAGCTAGAGTGCAGACAGGGAGGCACTAGCAGGTAGGAACACAGGCGGGATAGAACCCAGTACACACCGGGACTCAGGAACAATACAGGCAGGATAGGGCCCAGTACACACTGGGACTCAGGAACAATACAGGCAGGATAGGGCCCAGTACACACTGGGACTCAGGAACATTACAGGCAGAGGGGTACAGGCAAAGCAGGACAGGACCGCCAGAGCAGCGGGCAGAAGCAGGGCAGGACAGGACTGCCGGAGCAGCGGGCAGAAGCAGGGCAGGACAGGACTGCCAGAGCAGCGGGCAGAAGCAGGGCAGGACAGGACTGCCGGAGCAGCGGGCAGAAGCAGGGCAGGACAGGACTGCCGGAGCAGCGGGCAGAAGCAGGGCAGGACAGGACTGCCGGAGCAGCGGGCAGAAGCAGGGCAGGACAGGACTGCCGGAGCAGCGGGCAGAAGCAGGGCAGGACAGGACTGCCGGAGCAGCGGGCAGAAGCAGGGCAGGACAGGACTCTGTTCACACGGAACAGACAGGAAGGGAAAGACAGAGCCAGACACCCACAGGGTACTTGCAGTGAAGTAGCGAGTGGACCACAAACTCACAAACGGGAGTACAGAGACAACAGGCAGGAGTTAGGTACGAGTTCAGACTCTGCAGAAAAAGGAAGGGAACGGACATAGAGGCAAAACAGGTAAAGGATAGGAGAGAGTTCAGACTGGAACTGAGTGTACGGAGGAGACCGACACTGCAGCGGGATACAGGAGCGGGTCTGGGAATACTGCCCCCAGAGAGGCAGGACGAACAGGCAAGGAGCGAGTTCAGACAGGACAGACAAAATACAGGAGCGGGTCTAGGTAATCGGCCCCTAGAAGGCGGGAGGAACAGGCTAGGAGCGTGTTCAGACAGGACAGACAAAATACAGGAGCGGGTCTAGGTAATCGGCCCCTAGAAGGCGGGAGGAACAGGCTAGGAGCGTGTTCAGACAGGACAGACAAGATACACAGAAAGGACTCAGTTCAGACACGGGAACTAATACCGAAAAGCAGGAGACATACAGGACTAGTTCAGACACGGGAACTAACACCGCAAAGCAGGAGACATACAGGACACAGTTCAGACACGGGAGCTGATACCGCAAAGCAGGAGACATACAGGACTTAGTTCAGACACGGGAACTAATACCGCAAAGCAGGAGACATACAGGACACAGTTCAGACACGGGAGCTGATACCGCAAAGCAGGAGACATACAGGACTAAGTTCAGACAGGCCTGGAAATACAGCCTCCAGGAAAGGCAGACAAGGAACAAAGACGGGACCTGGCACCTTCAGAGTGCAAGCACACACTGAAGGAAAACACTATGCTCAGGCCGGGATAGAAGGGAGCTGCTGAGCTATATACCAAGTGTCAGACAGCAATAGGCTGAGGACGCACAAGGGGCGTGACCCACAGCAGGTACAAAAAGCAGGAAGTGATCGGGCGCCGCCCTTAAGCAGCAGAGACAGACACAAACAGACAGCATGGAGGGAAGCCAGAGAGACATTCTGGACAGGAGATCAAGTGCGCTCTCTTGCACAGTGGGAGATGGACCACCATGCAAGGACGCCGCCAGGTATGTTACAGTACCTCCCCCCTTACGCCCCCTCTTCTTCAGGCCTGCCAGAATCTTCCGCAGGGAATTCGAGGACCAGTCGTTCACTGGGTTGGAGGGGGACAGAGATTTGAGGGTAATCTCTGCTTCGAGGTACATCTTGTCAAGCTCACAGGAAAAAATAGACGGGTTATCAGGTACATAATGAGGAAAAGTCACTGTCTCTTTGTTATTTGGTGGTACCCCGGAGGATTCAGGAAACAACTGGAGGTCCTCCGCCGGGTCAGAAGAGTGCAGAGGCTCAGAGAAAACAACTGCTTCAGAGTACACTAGGTCGGACTCACTGGAGGAAGCAGGCGAGGTATCGGGTACCGAGTATAGGAAAGTCTCTGTCCATTCACCACCAGGTGGCACCCCGAAGGGTTCTGAACACAACTGGAGGTCCTCCGCCTGGTCGGAGGGGTGTAGAGACTCGGGAGTAACCTCTGCTTCGGAGTACACTAGGTTGGACTCACTGGACGAAGCGAGCGAGGTATCAGGTACAGAGTATAGGAGAGTCTCTGTCCTTTCGCTACCAGGTAGCACCCCGAAGGGTTCAGGAGACAACTGGAGATCCTCCGCCTGGTCGGAGGGGTGTAGAGACTCGGGGGTAACTACCACTTTGGGGTACCCATTGTCAGGCTCACAGGACGAAGCGGACAAAGTATTGAGTACCGGGTGTAGAGAAGTCTCTCTCCATTTGTCATCGAGAGGTATCCCGGAGGATTCTGGAGGCAACAGGGGATCCTCCGCCAGGTAGTAGAGGTGCACAGACTCTGAGGTAACCACAGCTTTGGAGCATCCTTGGACATGCACACCGGTTAAAGAGAGAGAAGCAACTGATGCCGGGTGCAGGAAGTTCTCCTGTGTGGAGTCTGGATGGGCAGAAGTCTCTTCGGGCAGGAGAACTGGTGCACTACCCACGCACATTACCCATTGGGGTTTCTCCGGGATACAGGGAGATGAAGCTTCAGTAGGGACTTCAAGGTTGGGGTCAGGAGGTCTCAGGGAGGACAGACCCTGGCGTGACGGCTTGCCTCTAAGTCTAGCACGTCTGGACTGCCTCTTGAGGTTGAGAGAAGTATTCCGGAAAGCGTAGTCACCCTGTGAGGATTCTGGGTGGGCAGTAGTCTCATTGGGCTGGAGGACTATTGCGCTACCCACACACATTACCCATTGGGGCTGCTCCGGGATATTGGGAAGTGAAGCTTCAGCAGGAGCCTCCGGGTTAGGATCATCGAAGACCATTAGAAAGGCCACCAGGAAGGCCATTAGGTCCCGGAGGATCGGATCCTGTGTTTCATATAGGGGGTTGATCCATTCCAAGGCATCACCCGCCAGGTAAGACATCATAAAGGCCACTTTAGCCCAATCGGAAGGAAAATAAAGAGGGTAGGCCTTAAAGTGTAGCATGCATTGCTCCACAAATGCACGACACTGTCTTGGATCCCCATAGTAACGTGGCGGATCCGCAGGAACGAGAGCTGATAGATCCATCTGGACGGTGCGTAATTTCGCCTGGAACTCAGCTAAGAGAAAAAAAATTTATTTATTTATTTTAATGCATATATTCGCTGGAAAACTTCTCAGAGGGCGAAGGCCGTGGGGCTCAACGGGAACCATGGCCTGAGCATGCTGTTATGCACACGCCCGGGCTAAGCGGCGTGTGCGTGTGATTGGTAGTGATTCCACTGGACCGTGCCGGAGAGTGTATGCCTGGAGGGGCGTGACTAAGTATTCACCCGATCCGACCAGGGTCGCACGACGGCATACGACGCCAGTGCACCAAGGAGGAACCGAGCAGAGGGACCAGGTGCTACTCCAGGACAGACCCCGGACACGGCTGTTGACCCACACAGGGGAATACAGGAACAGGCTGGTAGGCTGGCACACAGACTGGAGGGTATAGGCAGGCACGACTGGTATGCAGGCAGGCGGGTATGCAGGCAGGGGGGTAAAGGCAAGCACAGCTAGAGTGCAGACAGGGAGGCACTAGCAGGTAGGAACACAGGCGGGATAGAACCCAGTACACACCGGGACTCAGGAACAATACAGGCAGGATAGGGCCCAGTACACACTGGGACTCAGGAACAATACAGGCAGGATAGGGCCCAGTACACACTGGGACTCAGGAACATTACAGGCAGAGGGGTACAGGCAAAGCAGGACAGGACCGCCAGAGCAGCGGGCAGAAGCAGGGCAGGACAGGACTGCCGGAGCAGCGGGCAGAAGCAGGGCAGGACAGGACTGCCAGAGCAGCGGGCAGAAGCAGGGCAGGACAGGACTGCCGGAGCAGCGGGCAGAAGCAGGGCAGGACAGGACTGCCGGAGCAGCGGGCAGAAGCAGGGCAGGACAGGACTGCCGGAGCAGCGGGCAGAAGCAGGGCAGGACAGGACTGCCGGAGCAGCGGGCAGAAGCAGGGCAGGACAGGACTGCCGGAGCAGCGGGCAGAAGCAGGGCAGGACAGGACTCTGTTCACACGGAACAGACAGGAAGGGAAAGACAGAGCCAGACACCCACAGGGTACTTGCAGTGAAGTAGCGAGTGGACCACAAACTCACAAACGGGAGTACAGAGACAACAGGCAGGAGTTAGGTACGAGTTCAGACTCTGCAGAAAAAGGAAGGGAACGGACATAGAGGCAAAACAGGTAAAGGATAGGAGAGAGTTCAGACTGGAACTGAGTGTACGGAGGAGACCGACACTGCAGCGGGATACAGGAGCGGGTCTGGGAATACTGCCCCCAGAGAGGCAGGACGAACAGGCAAGGAGCGAGTTCAGACAGGACAGACAAAATACAGGAGCGGGTCTAGGTAATCGGCCCCTAGAAGGCGGGAGGAACAGGCTAGGAGCGTGTTCAGACAGGACAGACAAAATACAGGAGCGGGTCTAGGTAATCGGCCCCTAGAAGGCGGGAGGAACAGGCTAGGAGCGTGTTCAGACAGGACAGACAAGATACACAGAAAGGACTCAGTTCAGACACGGGAACTAATACCGAAAAGCAGGAGACATACAGGACTAGTTCAGACACGGGAACTAACACCGCAAAGCAGGAGACATACAGGACACAGTTCAGACACGGGAGCTGATACCGCAAAGCAGGAGACATACAGGACTAGTTCAGACACGGGAACTAACACCGCAAAGCAGGAGACATACAGGACACAGTTCAGACACGGGAGCTGATACCGCAAAGCAGGAGACATACAGGACTTAGTTCAGACACGGGAACTAATACCGCAAAGCAGGAGACATACAGGACACAGTTCAGACACGGGAGCTGATACCGCAAAGCAGGAGACATACAGGACTAAGTTCAGACAGGCCTGGAAATACAGCCTCCAGGAAAGGCAGACAAGGAACAAAGACGGGACCTGGCACCTTCAGAGTGCAAGCACACACTGAAGGAAAACACTATGCTCAGGCCGGGATAGAAGGGAGCTGCTGAGCTATATACCAAGTGTCAGACAGCAATAGGCTGAGGACGCACAAGGGGCGTGACCCACAGCAGGTACAAAAAGCAGGAAGTGATCGGGCGCCGCCCTTAAGCAGCAGAGACAGACACAAACAGACAGCATGGAGGGAAGCCAGAGAGACATTCTGGACAGGAGATCAAGTGCGCTCTCTTGCACAGTGGGAGATGGACCACCATGCAAGGACGCCGCCAGGTATGTTACAGTATCATATATGGATTTGTATCACCAGAATTAGATTCTATGACAATCAGTCATTTTGACAATCAGTGGCAGTTATTTCAGAGGCAGTTAGTCAGGGCAGGAGTCAGGTAACCAACACTTTGACCACTTACTCTCTTTTAACTATGTTTCTGTTAGCTCTCACTTTTCCCTCTATAATCCTCCACTTTCTATTAACCCCTCAAATCCCTACACCTATTAAGGAACTCTTCATCTCTCCCTCCATCCTCCCCATTCATCTCACCTCCTCCTCCGAATTATTCCTCAACATTCAATCCTGGATCTCCAAACACAGACAGCCACCTCATGCTCTCTCTTTCTCCCACCTGCTAACACTTTCTCTGCTCCTCCTAGCTGCTGGAGATATCTCTCCAAATCCTGGTCCTCCTCACCATATCCCCACAGTTACTTCTACCTCCTATCCACGACCTTCCACAAACTGTCGCAACCCTTCTAACCTCATACCAATCCAACTAATTCCCACTTTCTCAGTTGCACTAACAGGAGCTCTATGGAACGCTCGCTCTGTCTGCAACAAACTTTCCTACATCCACGACCTTTTCATTACTAACAAACTTTCCTTCCTCGCCATCACCGAAACCTGGCTCACCCCCTCTGACACAGCCTCCCCAGCTGCACTTTCATATGGCGGATTCCTCCTTTCCCACCCCCCACCCCAACGGCAAACATGGCGGAGGCGTAGGTTTTCTCCTGTCAGATACCTGCGCTTTCACCCAAATATCACTGCCACCCTCCGTTACGCTCCCCTCTTTTGAGGTGCACTGTGTGCGTATCTATTACCCCTCTGACCTCCAACTGGCTGTCATTTACCGACCCCCAGGGCTAGCCACCACTTTCTTAGACCACTTCACCACCTGGCTGCTTCACTTCCTTTCCACTGACATCCCCACTATCATAATGGGTGACTTCAACATCCCCATTGACACTTCCCACTCGTCTGTCTCTAAACTCCTATCCCTCACTTCCTCCTTCGGCCTTACTCAATGGTCTTCGGCAGCTACTCATAAAGATGGCCACACACTGGACCTCATCTTCACCCACCTCTGTTCCCTATCTAACCTCTCTAACTCACCCCTCCCTCTCTCTGACCATAACCTCCTCACATTCTCTACCCTCTATTCTCTAGGTGCACAATCCCCACTCCACAAACTTACACACGCTCGCAGAAACCTCAAACACCTTGACCTACACTCACTCTCTGAATCCCTCCTCCCTCTCACAGACATAAATTCCTTACACAATGCAGATGTTGCTGCCGCTTCATATAACACCACAATAGCTGCAGCTCTCGACTCGATCGCCCCTCTCACACACACCAAATCTCGCACAATCAACAGGCAACCCTGGCACACCAAACTTACTAAAGAACTGCGACGGGCCTCCAGGGTTGTGGAGCGAAGATGGAAAAGGTCTCACTGCATCGAGCACTTCATCGCATTCAAACAATCCCTCACTACTTTCAAGTCCGCACTCACTACAGCAAAACAAACCTACTTCTCATCTCTCATATCCTCCCTGTCTCACAACCCTAAACAGCTATTTAACACTTTCAATTCTCTCCTTCGTCCCCCAGCACCTCCTCCCTCTTCTCTCATCTCAGCCGAAGACTTTGCCTCATTCTTTAAGCAGAAGATTGACACCATCAGACAAAGCTTTTGCCTAAAATCCGCACAACCCCTTCTCATATCTACTCAACCTTCCTCCTCCAAACCCCACTTTTCCACTATTACAGAAGATCAAGTCTCCTCCTTACTCTCCAAATCACACCTCACCACCTGCGAACTTGACCCAATTCCATCCCACCTCATCCCTAACCTTACCACAGTCTTCATCCCAACCCTAACCCACCTCTTCAACCTGTCACTAACAACCGATGTCTTCCCCTCATGTTTCAAACATGCCGCAATCACACCCATCCTCAAAAAGCCCTCCCTTGACCCATCCTCTCTGACTAGCTACCGCCCCATATCACTTCTCCCCTTTGCTTCAAAACTACTAGAACAACATGTCCACCTTGAACTGTCCTCCCACCTCTCCTCCTGTTCCCTCTTCGACCGCCTGCAATCTGGCTTCCGACCGCACCACTCGACTGAAACTGCCCTGACCAAAGTCACCAACGACCTACTAAACGCCAAATCCAAGCGACACTACTCCATCCTCCTCCTTCTGGACCTGTCATCTGCCTTCGACACAGTGGACCATTCCCTCTTACTACAGATTCTCTCATCCCTTGGCATCACGGACTTGGCCCTATCTTGGATCTCCTCATACTTAACAGACAGGACATTCAGCGTCTCCCACTCATGCACCACCTCCTCATCTCACCCCCTATCTGTATGTGTCCCCCAAGGTTCAGTTCTAGGACCCCTGCTCTTCTCAATCTACACCTTCGGTCTGGGACAGCTCTAAAAGTCTCACGGCTTTCAGGATCACCTCTATGCTGATGACACACAGATCTACCTCTCTGGACCCGATATCTCCTCCCTACTAACCAAAATCCCACAATGTCTGTCCGCCATCTCATCCTTCTTCTCTGCCAGATTTCTAAAACTCAACATGGATAAAACAGAGTTCATCATCTTTCCACCCTCTCATTCATATCCCCCATCTGACCTATCCATCAACGTCAATGGCTGTTCACTCTCCCCAGTCCCACAAGCTCGCTGCCTTGGGGTAACCCTGGACTCTGATCTTTCCTTCAAACCACATATCCAAGCCCTTTCCACTTCCTGCCGACTCCAACTCAAAAATATCTCCCGGATGCATGCATTCCTCAGCAAAGACTCTGCAAAAGCACTAGTGCATGCCCTCATCATCTCCCGCCTCGACTACTGCAACCTCCTGCTCTGTGGCCTCCCTTCCAACACTCTTGCACCCCACCAATCTATCCTAAACTCTGCTGCTCGACTAATCCACCTGTCCCTCTGCTATTCCCCAGCCTCCCCCCTCTGTCAATCCCTTCACTGGCTCCCCATTGCCCAGAGACTCCAGTTCAAAACCCTAACCATGGCATACAAAGCCATCCACAACCTGTCTCCTCCATACATCTGTGACCTAGTCTCCCGGTACTTACCTGCACGCAACCTCCGATCCTCACAAGATCTCTTTCTCTACTCCCCTCTTATCTCCTCTTCCCACAATCGCATACAAGATTTCTCCCGTGCATCCCCACTACTCTGCAACTCTCTAAACCAACACATCAGACTCTCGCCTACCATGGAAGCCTTCAAAAGAAACCTGAAGACCTACCTCTTCCGACAAGCCTACAACCTGCAGTAACCATCGCTCCATCACATTACTGCATGACCTCCTCTACCCCCACCTACTGTATCCTCACCCATCCCTTGTAGACTGTGAGCCCTCGCGGGCAGGGTCCTCGCTTCTCCTGTACCTGTCGCTGACTCGTTTTGTTAAGACTATGTAAATGTTTTTGCTATGTATACCCCTATCACATGTGAAGCGCCATGGAATAAATGGCGCTATAATAATAAATGATAATAATAAATAATAATAATAATCAGTCCTTGATCTTTTTAGTTCCACTCTCCCCACCTTCACTGTCACGTCTTTAACCCCTACAAGGTTAAGAGGAAGGCCATTGGAGGCATACACAGAGAGATTTGGGGCTGGCGGGTGGAGTTCATCTATGGACCAGTACATTTTGTAGAGGACATCAAGTATGATGGTTACCTGTGAGCCGGTGTCCAATAGTGCAGGTGTTGCTATGCCGTCCAGCACGATGGACAGGAAAGGCCTTCCTCCTACAAATCGGTCGTACCAGCTTGATGGGCCTGGTTGATCTACTCCTGGGTGTCGGCCCTTGGCCCCAGGGTTTGCCCGTTTAAAGGACAGATCCGTGCGGTGTGGCCTGTCTTGTGGCAACGGTAGCAGATGAGTTCTGGAGGGCGTTGGTCCTCCCACGGGGTGACGTTGTCCTCCTTCTTCTCCTCATCCAGGGGACATCCTCCGGACTGTCGGCGAGTAGGATCCTTCCATCCGGCTCGGGCTCTGTCTGTAGCTGCAGGGCGCTCAGGAAAGTGGTCAGGGTTTTGCTTAGCTGACGCACTTCAGAGCGCAGGCTGTCCAGCTCGCTAGGGGGCACTGTTTGCACTTTTGTCTCAGCCGCTAATGAAGGGGCAGTGTGTGTTGTGGCCATTGGGGTGGCCCCACCCTGGTACCGCTGGATAGCAGTATCTGATGTTTCCAGGGGCTGAAGGCCCTTAATAGCCATGTCCTTCAGGGTGTCAAAGGGGGCATCTGGGATGATCTGAGGCCCACCACCGTACAGTTCTGCTCTCCTCCTGGGACCTCAACCCCCGGATGAATTGTTCTGTCAGTATTTTGTTCTCATCATGAATGCTGGCCGGACTAACCTGTTTCAGGGCCCACAGTGCCTCTTGTAAGTGCCAGGCATGGTCCCCGATACTGTCCTCGGGTTTCTGGGTACAGTGGTAGAACCTCATCCGGAGATCTGTCTCAGTGCGGTTTTCAAAGACAGTTTGCAGTCTCTTAAATATAATGGATACTGATTCCTGGTCTGTGGCTGGCCAGGTTTCAACTTCCCGTTCTGCGGCACCAGTCAATTGTCCCAGCACAACAGCGGCTCTCTGTTTACCAGTCATTGAGTACATGTCTAATACACCGCATATTTTTCTTTTAAATCCAGACAGGGTGTCCGGTTTGCCGTCATACTGGGGAAGCCATTTCGCTCCGGGGTTATACGGTAGGGCCATGGGTATCAATGGAGTCACGACCCCTGCTGGTGGGGCGGCCGCTCCGGCCTGAGCAGCGCCGGGCGCGAGTTGAACATCAGGAGAGTTAACTGGTGGTCCGGCATCTTGCTGGTCGTCGGCCATGGTTGCGCCCCCCTAGTATACTGTAGCCTACCTTCTCTTTCTTTTTCGGGTAGGCCGCAGCTCCGCAGACGACGGTCTCCTTCCAGGACCTGATGCTTCCTGGCGCTGCGTCAGAGCGTGAGGCAGGGCTTGAGCTTCGCGAGCTACCAATGGTCACGCCTCTCTGGTTCCCGCGGTTACGCCCCTCTTCTTCCCGTGCGGAGACGCGGTAATGGCGGCAATGTTCACCACAGTTTAAACACAGTTCAAATACGGCACACAGTACCCGGTGGCAATGGGCACAAAATCCTGTTCGTAACGCCAGGAAGAGCTGACTCGCCCAGGGTTGATATGGGGGGAACTCGGTACCCGGGCCTTTACCTTCTTTGTAGGATGTCACAGCAGTCGGCTCCCGGGCCCGTACTCTGGGGTCACTCTTTAAAAAGGGGGTTTTTGTTAACAGTTTGTCTCGTGACGCCACCTGTGGCTTCTGGTAATGGGTACCAGCGCTGCTGCAGACCTCCGGGGGTGATGGGATGGAAGCTGGGATGTTTCTGCTCCCCACAGGTGGAGCGTGCCACCGGGGCAGGGTTGATGGAAGGGGTGCAGGTGAGAGGTGGCCCGGTCGGTGTCCGGCTTCTGTCTTGGGGTGAGCCTGAGATGCTCCTCTACCCCTTTAACTCCTCTCTCCTCTCTCTCTGCCTCGGCCACACTCGGGGCCCTCAGTACAGCAGCAGATGTACTGCGTCTTCACTGCTCTCAGTGTCAGCACACTCTCTGACTGACTAACTAACCGACTAACTAACTGACTCCACCCCCCAGTTTATATATCCCTAACAGGGCTCGCTCTGGTGGTCTGAGGTGGAAGGGTGTAGGTGTCTGTTTATAGTGAGGGCCTCCTGTGGAGAAGTCCGTCCATGCACCCTTTTGGGTCCTGTGGTACCTGTGGTAGCAGGGTCCACACAAGCGTCCGAGGGGAGGTCAGGATAAGAGATGCCCTCACTAAACATCAGCTACGGGAGGCTCGCTCGCTGGTGCAGCACAATACCGATGTGTTCTCAGAGCTACCGGGTAGGACTACGGTTATCCAACATGACATTGTCACTGAACCTGGGGTAAGGGTGCGAATGAGACCGTACCGGGTACCCGAAACCCGGAGGCAAGCCATCACGGCTGAGGTAAAACAAATGCTTCAGTTAGGCGTCATAGAGGAATCACGGAGTGAGTGGGCTAGCCCCATCGCACTGATTCCCAAACTAGACGGATCGTTACGCTTCTGTAACGATTTCCGGAAATTGAATGAAATGTCGAAGTTTGACCTTTATCCAATGCCCAGGGTGGATGAGCTGATTGAGAGACGGGGGGCAGGCCCAGTACTTTACCACGCTCAATCTCACCAAGGGTTACTGGCAGGTACCTCTCACAAAATCGGCGAAGGAAAAGACCGCCTTCATAACTCCGGAGGGTCTATATCACTATGTGGTCTTACCTTTTGGGTTACATGGGGCCCCGGCTACATTCCAGAGGTTGATGGACATAGTGCTCAAGCCTCATCAGGAGTACGTGTCCGCGTATCTAAATGATATTATCATCTTTAGCACCGACTGGCATACGCACCTATCACAGGTACAAGCGGTGCTGGATTCTCTCAGAGCCGCGGAGTTAACGGCAAACCCAAAAAAATGTGCAATAGGGCTAGAGGAAGCCTGATATTTGGGGTATGTGATAGGCCGAGGAGCTATCAAGCCCCAAATCAATAAAGTTGAGGCCATAAAAAACTGGCCTAAACCGTCAAGTACAAAGCAGGTGAGGGAGTTACTTGGCATCCTTGGGTATTTACCGCCGGTTTATACCTAATTTTGCTGGGCGAACGGCGGCCCTGAACGATCTCTTGAAAGGGAAAAAATTGGTGATGGTTCGGTGGAACCCTCAGGCAGAAGAAGCTTTTCAGTCCATGAAGTTGGCTCTGTGTGGACAGCCGATCCTCATCAGCCCCAACTTCAAGGAAACCTTCATTGTACAGACAGATGCCTCAGAGGTAGGCCTAGGGGCGGTATTGTCACAAAAAGTGAATGGTGAAGAGCACCCGGTCACCTATTTAAGTAGAAAACTTGTCCCGGCAGAGAAAAACTATAGCGTGGTAGAGAAGGAGTGTTTGGCTATTAAGTGGGCCTTGGAATCGCTACGTTATTATTTACTCGGTCGTCAATTCCGCTTGGTGACGTACCACTCACCCTTGGTATGGATGAGAAATGCCAAGGAGAGGAATGTGCAAGTCACCGGGTGGTTCCTATCACTGCAAAATTTCAGTTTCTCTGTAGAACATCGCCTTGGGAAGTCACAGGGAAACGCAGATGCCCTGTCCCGGGCACCCAGTATGATAGCAAATGTTCAACCCCACAAGTTTGAACGGAGGGGGGATATGTGAGGCAGTGACCGGGATCGTATACGAGGGACGTTATATCTCCCCCAGAATGTGTACAGAGGCCTATTAAAACCATTGGAGTGCACTGTAGTCACAGGCACACCTGCGGCTGCAATGCAGGAATGAAGGTGAGCATTGACCTGGTCAGACTACCTGGCTAAGGCAGATTAAGTATAAAACCCGGCAGGGCCTTCATTTCTTGGAGGCGGTCACAGGAGGCAGTGGGGCGGCCTCCTCCCTCCAACCTGGGTTTTCCAGTGGCTCTTGCCACAGGTCCTTTAAAACCCCTACACTAAGGGTTAGTTTTGTTCTATGTTGGAACCTGCTAGGAGCATAGCAGGAAAGCTCGGCAGGATTGAGTATGGCTGAACCCCCTCCTGGGAAGGCTTTGCACCTGTCAGACTTTGAGCGGCCCGGCGTGGCCGGTGCCCCCGGCAACCGTTGTTTATGGACTCATGTTAACCCGGCTGCGAACCAGAGGACTTTCTGTTTACCCGTGAGTTGCTGAATAAAAGCTGTTTATATTGGACTTGCTTGGGTCACTGCCTCAGTTACTGCACGGTGTGAACACCGCCGCCTTACACCTGGTTCCCTCTTTAAGTGAAGCATCTCTGTGACTCTAATCTCTAGGCCAAGAGAATCTTCTTCAATACCAACAGTGTATCCGGATCCTATATCTCCCCCACATCTTAGCCTGGAGTCCTATCTTCCTCTGCTACCTGCAGACTAGAAGTGCCCCGGGTCCTCAATACCTCCGTTGAGTTTCTCCGGCCGGCTAACAGGACTCTTGCGTAGGGAGATGTTCACACTGGTGATCCCACTGTCTGAGGGTACGGAGCTCCCATCTACCCAAGCAGTCACCATATACTTAGGCTGCCCGTACGGTTCAATATTTTTGGAAGTTGGAGTGTTTTTTTTTTTAGATTTGGCTATCTTAGGAGGATATCTGTTTGTGCAGGTAACTATTACTGTGCAATATCAGTGCACAAAATTTAGAAATAAACATTTCTGACATGCAAAAACAAAAACCCCAAAAATTAGTGATCAATATAGACACCTTTCTTTATGATGACACTCAACAGCCTTCCATCCATAGATTCTGTCAGTTGCTTGATCTGTTTTCGATCATCATTGCGTGCAGCAGCCACCACAGCTTCCCAGACACTGCTCCGAGAGGTGTACTGTTTTCCCTCCCTGTAGATCTCACATTTTATGATGGACCTCAGGTTCTCGATGGGGTTCAGATCAGGTGAACAAGGGGGCCATGTCAGTATTTTTTCTTCTTTTTTGACCTTTACTGGCTAGCCACGCTGTGGAGTAGTTGGATGCATGTGATGCAGCATTGTCCTGCATGAAAATCATGTTTTTCTTGAACGATACCTACTTCTTCCTGTACCACTGCTTGAAGAAGTTGTCTTCCAGAAACTGGCAGTAGGTCTGGGAGTTGAGATTCACTCCATCTTCAACCCGAAAAGGTCCCACAAGTTCATCTTTGATGATACCAGCCCATGCCAGTACCCCACCTCCACCTTGCTGGCGTCTGAGTCGGATTGGAGCTCTCTGCCCTTTACTGATCCAGCCTCTGCCCAACCATCTGACCCATCAAGAATCACTCACATTTCATCAGTCCATAAAACCTTTGAAAAATCAGTCTTAGATATTTCTTGGCCCATTCTTGACGTTTTATCTTATGTTTCTTGTTCAAAGGTGGTCGTTTTTCAGCCTTCCTTACCTTGGCCATGTCCCTGAGTATCGCACACCTTGTGCTTTTTGATACTCCAGTAACGTTGCAGCTCTGAAATATGGCAAAACTGGTGGCGAATGGCATCTTGGCAGCTTCACGCTTGATTTTCCTCAATTCATGGGCAGTTCTTTTGTGCCTTTTTTGGCCAACACGCTTCTTGCGACTCTGTTGGCTATTTGCCATGATACGCTTGATTGTTCGGAGATCACGCTTCAAAAGTTTGGAAATTTCAAGACTGCTGCATCCCTCTGCTAGACATCTCACAATTTTGGACTTTTCAGAGCCCGTCAAATCTCTCTTCTGACCCATTTTGCCAAAGGAAAGGAAGTTGCCTAATAATTAAGCACACCTTATGTAGGGTGTTGATGTCATTAGCCAACACCCCTCCTCATTACAGAGATGCACATCACCAGATTTACTTAATTAGTAGTTGGCTCTCAAGCCTATGCAGTTTGGAGTAGGACAACATGTATAAAAAGTATCATGTGATCAAAATACTCATTTGCCTAATAATTCTGAACACAGTGTACATCAGCGCTAAAGGAAGGCTACGTCCTTCCCCACTATTACAAAGGCATAGGTTTTTTTAAACTATTTAAAAATGAACTAGAGGAGGTACCTGATGGAAATCCATGATTATCTGTAATGGTGAAAGGGGGCCAGAAGGGTCAACCAAAGGATTCTGGAGCATAGGCGGATTATAATGAGGGCAATATGGGCTACCGCCCGGGGCCCTGAGGCTTCAGAGGACCCAAGAATTGCTCCCATTATAATGCGCATTTTTTTCGGTCACCGCCGCGCTGGCCGAAGGTTTAGATGATCACCACTGCGGGCCCGCAGCTGTAGGCAGCTTGAATCATACTGTGTCGCCCCGCCCTGCCATCTGGCCGCGGCGGCTGTATATTCATTAGCACGGGCATGCAGTTTAAATTCTGTTGGTACCGCCCTGCCTGACGTCATGTGGCAGGGCGGTCCCAACATCATTTAAATTTCCAGCCGGCACTAGTGCATATACAGGGCTGCGTGAGGCAGCCAGCGTGTCTGTGAGTGGCTGCTTTGAACTTTGGGACCGCCCTGCCACATGACGTCAAGCAGGGCGGTCCCAAAGTTCAAAGCAGCCTCTCACAGACAAGCTGCATCACGCAGCCGCTCCCATCCGGCCAGCTGCAGATCCACGGGGCGGGCAGTTTGAATGATGCTGGGACTGCCCTGCCTGACGTCAGGCAGGGCCCAGCATACACAGGGGCGCGGCATGCAGGCAGACAGTGGCGGGGGGGGGGCCCCGGACCGCTCCCCCAGCAGTGGCGGACGGCCGTTACTTCTTCAGCCGGGCCAGCACTGCAGCAGTTAACTTCCCTGTGCTCGCCCGGCCGCGTCACAGCTAGGAGACACGGCCCTGTGCGCGGCCGAGTCTCCTAGCTGTGACGTCACGCAGTGCGCGCCCGGCCTGCACTGCTGCAGCCTGCATCGGAGAGGAGCAGGAGGACTGGAGCGGAGAGGAGCAGGAGGACTGGAGCCGAGCCGGGGGATGGTGAGTGTGTGAGAGTGTGTGAAAGTGAGTGACTGTGTGTGTGTGTGTGTGCAGGCAGACATAATTGTGTGATGTCTGTTTATATGTATTTTTGTGTTTCAAATGTGTTTATGTGTGTATGTCTGTGTATGTCTGTATATGTTGGTGTGTGTGCGTCACTGCGTGCAGCCTCCTGCTGAGTATAGATGGCGCCGTGCGGCCTCCTGCTGTCTCTGGGGGGGTGCCGTGCGGCCTCCCGCTGTGTATAGATGGTGCCGTGTGGCCTCCCGCTGTGTATAGATGGCTACGTGCGGCCTCCTGCCATGTATAGATGGCTACGTGCGGCCTTCCGCTGTGTATAGATGGCGCCGTGCGGCCTCCCGCTGTGTATAGATGGCTACGTGCGGCCTCCTGCTGTGTATAGATGGCTACGTGCGGCCTCCCGCTGTGTATATATGGCACCGTGCAGCCTCCTGCTGTGTATAGAAGACTATGTGTGGCCTCCTGCTGTGTATAGATGGCTACGAGCGGCCTCCCGCTGTGTATAGATGGTGCCGTGTGGCCCCCTGCTGTGTATAGATGGCGCCATGCGCCCCCCTGCTGTGTATAGATGGCAACATGCGGCCCCCTGCTGTGTATAGATGGCACCGTGCGGCCTCCCGCTGTGTATAGATGGCACCGTGCGGCCTCCCGCTGTGTATAGATGGCTACGTGCGGCCTCCTGCTGTGTATAGATGGCTACGTGCGGCCTCCTGCTGTGTATAGATGGCTACGTGTGCTCCATATTGAGTCATACAATTAATGTAAGGCTATGTGCCCACGATGCAGAAATGCTCCGGATTTTTTTTGCAAACAGCATGCATTTATATAGTGTGACCCTAAAAGAATGGTAAAAAATAAAAAATATATACCTACCTTCTGATGACCTGTCAACATCAGCGGTCGTGTGACCCGTCACATGACTAAATGACGTCATGGCAGGTCCTTTTCAGAGCATCGCGAGCTGCCGGGGAGCCAGGACGCATCGGATAAAGACACCGGGGGCCATCAGAAGGTAAGTATAATATTTATTTTTTATTTTATTCTTTTTTTACAGGTTCTATGGTACCCGGGTCCGGAGGAGAGTCTCCTCTTCTCCAGACCCGGGTACCATCCGCACATTGAAATGCATGGAATCCGCATGTACAGATGCAGTGATGCGGATTCCATGTGTTCCAATGCAAGTCAATGGTGGCGAAAACGCAGCGCTTCCGCAAAATAATTGGTAATGCTGCGGATTTTTCCGCCATGATAATCCGCAGCGGAAATTTCCGCAGCATGTGCACAGCACATGCGGATTATCATTGGGGAACATGGCAGACCTTCTACCAAGCGTTTTTTAAGTGTTTTTGCAGCGTAATTGCCTCTGCAGAAACGCTTAAAAAACGCATAGTGGGCACACAGCCTAAAAAAAATTATTATAATTAATATTGTGCCAAATTAATTTCACGTGAACTATCACATGATCTATCACAGGGGATCATGTGACATGTGATACATCAGGTGTGTGTGTGGGGGGGGGGCCCGCGCCTTCTAAACTGCCCGGGGCCCTTGCTACTCTTAATCCACCCCTGTTCTGGGGGCGTGAAGTATTTAGAATTTTGAGAGTATGACCCATACTAAAAGATAATGGGATGTCATTGCGACGGGGGACATAAGACCAGATCCACGGAAGGGCGAGAATGGAGAGGAGACAGGAGTCCTGATCAATGGTAACCCGGCACTTAGAGGGTGATCCACAAACCAGATCCAGGATTCAGGAATGAGCAACTGCTAAGAAATATCTACGGCAGTCAGGTAAACTTGTGCCACCTGTGTCCTTAGCTCTGGTTAACGTACTGAATCTGATCCTAGGACGGCTCGAGGACCACAAAAAATGACTGAGAGCACGTTGGGTTTTTTTTCCAAAAAGGAGAGGGAATATAAATTGGGATGGTTTGGAAAAGATAAGTGATGAGCGAGCACTAAAATGCTCGGGTACTCGTTGCTCGGGTCGAGCACATTGGAATACTCGGGTGCTCGACCCAAGCAACGAGCCCAATGTAAGTCTATGGGAAAATTGAGCATTTTTCAGGCGGCTCCCCCCGGCGGTCTGCAGAGGGCCTAAAAAATGCTCAAATCGATGGGAACAGTGCTCAAATGACATGGGAACAGTATGGGGAAGACCCCTGAAAGCATCTCTGACTCCCAGGTCACTGCTGTCAACAATGTTGTGAGAGTATTACGCCACTTTTACGGACTCACAATAAAACGTACAAAAAAGAAACCAAAATGGATTTTCCTGGGAAATATGTTAAGGAACATCCTTTCCAGGGTAATGACTTGTATATAAGGCAAAATAAATAACCAAAAACAAAAATACTCCTCCACAACTTGGCCTATGTTCACACGTAGCGTTTTTGATGCGTTTTTACACTTTTGCATTGCTTTCAACCAAGACAAATGCATTCACCAGGAAATGTAATTTTAACATTTTACAACCTTATCTGGCCATGTGGTGTGTGACCCATCATCAGACACATGCATACAGTGCTGAAAAGACATGGGAATAGCATGGGGAAGACCTCTGAAAGCATCTCTGACTCCCAGGTCACTGCCTAAAAGTGTGCTCATCATAAGTGATCCTTGGCGCATGCGAAGATGCCTCCCGCCATGAACCTGTCGTTGCACACTTGCAACAATCACCGTCCACGTCCTTGCCCCACTGCAGCGTTCAGTTGACCCTACCCCATTACTTGGAATGCAAGCGCAAGTATGCAGCCAGCCACCCACTCACCCACAGGCTGCAATACTATACTGCCAAATTTTTGACAGCTGCTTGCACTTGATATGTGGCATTTTAGGCTCGTGGAGGTGGAAGCTTTTCATAACCTCATGCCGGTGGCGGCCGGGTGTCCATACTCGGTCCTCAGTCGCCACTATATTTCCCGGTATCACCTCCGCCTTCCACAAGCACGGGTCCCACAACATTAGAGGTGCCCTCCCCAGTGCACTTACTGGGAAGGACCGCCTAACCACAAACACGTGGACAGGTGAATGTGGCCAGGGACGGTACAGAGCCAGTCCACAACTTTTTTTCTGATAGTTGTATTTAGCTCGGTGAAAGGACTGGCATAGAGGGAAACCGTATCTACCCCGGCTGTCATTTCTCTGTCACCAGGTTCCGCCCATTGTCACACATGACCATGCCTGGCTGTATGTTCAGTGGTGAGAGCCACAGATCAGGCTGCTGTGTTACAGCTTTCAACAACTGCAGCGCTGGGCGGTTTGTCAATTAAGCATGTTATATTCAGCACAGCCTGTTGCCGCTCCATTTCGGAGATGGAGAAGGAGGTACATGAGCTGAACAATGTGATTACATTGTTGTTAAATTGGTGACGCTGTTTTTTATACTAAAGAAAGATCCTATTGTTTTGAGGTTTTTTTACGTTTTTTTTAAGACAAATGCATTCACCAGGAAATGTCATTTTAACATTTTACAACCTTATCTGGCAATGTGGTGTGTGACACATTGTAACGGGTCCGGGAGGCGGAACCTCTGAGCTACTATACAAGGGGGCGGCCCTTGTAAGGGAGCGGGTGGCAGTCTCTGGGTGAACGGACAGGGAGTTACGGCAAGTGATCAGGGCAGTCTCTGGGTAAGGGGTAGGTACGACCTGTGATGGCAGAGCCTCCGGGTAGGCTAGCAGGCAGATGGTAGATGTGTGCTCCCAGGTGAGCAAGCGAGAGTCTCTGGAATAGCAGGTGGTCACGGCACGTGACGGCGGAACCTCCGGGCTGGCAGGCAGGTAGGTAACGGAGAAGCGCTCCCAGGTGAGCGGGCAAGAGTCTCTGGAATAGCTGGTGGTCACTGCACGTGACAACGGGACCTCCGGGCTGGCAAGCAGGCAGGTAACGGAGATGCGCTCCCAGGTGAGCGGGCAAGAGTCTCTGAGATAGCTGGTGGTCACAGCACGTGACAACGGAGCCTCCGGGCTGGCAAGCAGGCAGGTAACGGAGTAGCGCTCCCAGGTGAGCGGGCAAGCTGGTCCATAGACAGACTGACCGGAGTAGTAAGGCAGACCGTCGGACCTCAGGCAAGCAGGCAGGTAGCTGATGTGCGCTCCCAGGTGAGCGGACAAGTTGGTCCTTAGACAGACTGACCGGAGTTGTAAGGCAGACCGTCGGACCTCAGGCAGGCAGGCAGGTAACAAGTATTCAGGCAGGAATCAGGCAGGTAACTAGCAGGAAACTGGCAGGAAACTGGCAGGTAACTGGCAGGTAACTGGCAGGTAACTGGCAACGGGACCTGAGGGCTGAAGCACAGGTGAGACACAGGTGCAAACAACATTGCTCGGGCACCTCCATTTTGGAGGAGGTGCCTTATATATGATGAAGTCCTCCGGCCATTGGCCGGGGACTCCTTAGGACGGCGCGCGTGGCCCCTTTAAGAGGAGGGGAGCGCGCGCGCGCGCGCCCTAAGCACAGGGGCCGGGAAGGAGCGCGCGCTGAGAGCAGAGCGGGAGGAGGACGCCGGGAAGGAGCGCGCGCTGACAGCAGAGCGGGGAGAGGACGCCGGGCACGGAGCAGAGCGGTGAGGGGAGCAGCGTCCCTGCCTAGCAGAGGGCAGGGACGCCAGCGCTACAGTACCCCCCCCTTTAGGCCCCCCCTTTTTTAGGCCAGATAGAAATTTAGCTAGGATGAGAGGGGCATGGATGTTCTCCCGGGGCTCCCACGTTCTCTCCTCAGGACCAAACCCCTTCCAATCTACCAGAAAAAAGGTCTTTCCTCTTACCCTTTTGGTGGCAAGAATGTTCTCTACCTCAAACTCGTCCTCAGCAGAAACCGGAGCAGGAGGCGTACCTGTAGACTTGGAAAAAGAGTTAAGCACCACAGGTTTGAGGAGAGACACATGGAAGGAGTTAGGGATCCGTAAGTTGGCCGGGAGTTTCAATTTATAGGCCACCGGGTTGATCTGACTGATGACCTCCAGTGGGCCGATGAACCGAGGCCCTAACTTATAGGAAGGGATCTTGAGCCGGACATATTTGGACGAGAGCCAGACTTTATCCCCAGGGCGGAATTGAGGAGGGTCCAGACGTTTTTTGTCAGCGTGTCTTTTCATACGCTCGGATGACAGAAGGAGTGCGGACCGGGTACTCTCCCATATGGAGGAAAATTTGTTAACAAGAGATTCCGCAGCCGGATTGTCCGCCGAGGTGGAGACGGGAAACGGGATCCGAGGATGCTGACCGTAGACTACAAAAAACGGGGATTTGGAGGAAGACTCGCTCTCGTGATTGTTGTACGAGAATTCGGCCCATGGCAGGAGATCCACCCAGTCAGAATGGTGGGCATTAACGAAGTGCCGAAGGTAACTGGTCAGGTTCTGATTGATCCGCTCCACTTGACCATTAGACTGTGGGTGGTAAGCGGAGGAGAAGTCCAGGGTGACGTCCAGCAATTTACAAGTGGCTCTCCAGAAACGGGAAGTGAACTGTACCCCACGATCCGACACGATGTGACGGGGCAGGCCATGAAGACGGAAGATGTGGCGGATAAAGTCTTTAGCCAGCTCGGGTGCAGACGGAAGACCTGGCAGTGGAATGAAGTGAGCCATCTTGGAGAAGCGGTCAGCGACCACCCAAATGACCGTACAACCGGCAGAGACGGGTAGATCAGTAATGAAGTCCATCGCTATATGCTGCCAGGGGGCAGCAGGTACTGGCAGAGGTAGGAGACGGCCGGCCGGCAGGTGTCTCGGAACTTTGTTGCGGGCGCAGGACACACAGGCAGAAACAAAGTCTATTACATCCTTGTGCAGGTTAGGCCACCAGTAGTGCCGGGTAATAAGCTGGAGGGTCTTTTTCTGACCGGCGTGGCCAGCTAGTTTAGACGAATGACCCCAGTGTAGGATCTTCTCCCGATCAGGTACTGGTACGAACGTCTTACCAGGAGGAAGACGATTTAGACTCACGGGAGCCACCTGCATTACTCTGGCGGGATCGATGATATGTTTCGGATCCTCCTCGAGATCAGACACCAGAAAGGACCGAGACAAGGCGTCCGCCTTGACGTTTTTGTCAGCCGGGCGAAAATGAAGGACAAAATCAAAACGAGCAAAAAACAAGGACCACCGGGCTTGGCGCGGGTTAAGTCTCTGGGCATGCTGGAGGTAAGCCAAGTTCTTGTGGTCAGTGTAAATTATTACTGGGTGAAGAGCCCCCTCGAGCAGGTAACGCCACTCCTCCAATGCCAGTTTGATGGCCAATAACTCTCGGTCTCCTATGGAATAGTTGCGCTCAGAGGAGGAGAAGAGTTTAGAGAAGAAGCCACAAGTTACCATCCTCCCGGAAGATGATTTTTGAGTAAGTACCGCTCCGGCTCCAGAGGAGGAGGCGTCAACTTCCAGGAAGAACTGTTTGTTGCCATCTGGGCGATGCAGCACCGGGGCGGAAGAGAAGGCCTGTTTAAGGGAAAGAAAGGCCTCCTCTGCTTCGGGTGGCCACTCTTTGGGATTAGTACCTTTACGGGTGAGCGCAGAAATTGGGGCCGTCCGGGAAGAGAAGTGTGGTATGAAGAGGCGGTAGTAGTTGGCGAAGCCCAGGAATCGCTGAATGGCCTTCAACCCCTCCGGTCGGGGCCATTTCTCGATGGCAGACAGTTTCTCAGGATCCATTTGTAGGCCGGTCTGAGAGATAATGTAGCCCAGAAACGGAAGCGAAGTCTGCTCAAAGAGGCACTTCTCAAATTTAGCGTAGAGATGGTTCTGCCTTAGCCTGAGCAGGACCTGACGAACGTCCCTCCGGTGAGTCTGGAGATCCGGAGAGAAGACCAAGATGTCGTCCAGGTACACCACTACGCAGGAGTAGAGAAGGTCCCGGAAGATGTCATTGACCAACTCTTGAAAGACGGCAGGAGCGTTACAGAGACCAAAGGGCATTACCAGGTATTCATAGTGGCCGTCCCGGGTGTTGAATGCCGTCTTCCATTCATCCCCCTGACGAATACGAACCAGGTTGTACGCCCCACGAAGGTCCAGTTTGGTGAAGATCCTAGCCCCCCTCAGGCGATCAAATAATTCTGGAATGAGCGGAAGGGGGTACTTATTCTTCACCGTGATCAGGTTTAGGCCTCTATAGTCTATACAGGGACGGAGAGAGCCGTCCTTCTTTTTGACGAAAAAGAAGCCTGCTCCCGCCGGGGAGGTAGATTTCCGGATGAATCCTCTGGCCAGATTCTCCTCAATATATTCGGACATTGACCGGGTTTCAGCAGCGGATAAAGGATAGATACGCCCACGGGGAGGAGTAGTACCGGGTAGCAGATCGATGGGACAGTCGTATGGTCTATGTGGTGGTAATGTCTCTGCCTCCTTTTTATTAAAGACATCTGCATAAGACCAATAAGGAATCGGAAGTCCAGGTAGATTAGCTGGGGTAGGAGAGGGACGGACGGGATGGACGGGAACCAGGCAGGTTTTATGACAGTCTTGTCCCCAGCGAAGGACCTCTCCGGTTTGCCAGTCTAGCACGGGTGCATGTCTCTGGAGCCAGGGCAGACCTAGCAAGAGGGCGTGAGAGAGTCCAGGCAGAACATGAAAGGAGATACTTTCAGAATGCAGCATTCCCACCTGCAGGGTAATGGATTCGGTGATGAGTTGAATGGGGCGAGGTAAGAGGCCCCCATCCACGGCAGCGACAGACAAGGGTACAGCCAGAGGTTTGGTGGGGATGCGGTATTTTTCAACCAGGGACTGTGAAATAAGGTTCCCGGCTGCTCCAGAGTCAAGTTGGGCTAGTTCGAAATAACGGTTCTCCCCGTAGATGATCGAAACTGACAACAGCAGGGATGGAGAGGATTTATTCTTGTCTAGGTGGACCTCTCTGAGCGAACCTAGACACAGGCGTTTCCCGACCTCTCCGGGCAGGCACGGATCCGGTGCTCCTTACTGCCACAGTAGAAGCAGCTCCCCTCGGCACGGCGTGAGTCCTGACGGGTTTTGACCATCTTGGTCTGGTCGACCTGCATAGGCTCAGGAGAGTGTACCTGGGGAGAGATGGAGGGAATGACGGGTCTCTGGAAAGTAGGAGCTAAACGTGGAATCCTTCTCTCACGGGTGACCTCTTTGGCACGCTCCTGGAACCGTAGGTCAATCCGGGTGGCAAGGGTTATTAGATCATCGAGAGAGGTAGGAATGTCCCGACCAGCAAGTTCATCTTTAATACGACCGGACAGACCCTCCCAGAAGACGGATACCAGAGCGTCGTTATCCCAGGCCAGCTCCGAGGCAAGGGTGCGGAACCGTATGGCATATTGGCCCACGGTGAGACCCTCCTGACGGAGGCGTAGCAGAGAGGATGCGGATGAGGTCTTCCGTCCGGGTTCGTCGAAGACTTTCCGGAAAGCCGAGAGAAAAGCAGGCAAGTTGGACACCAGGGGGTCTCCTCTCTCCCATAGAGGATTTAGCCAGGCCAGGGCCTCCCCGGTGAGATGGGACATGATAAAGGCAATTTTGGCCCGGTCGGAATTAAACTGATGGGACAAAAGTTCAAAGTGCAGGGTGCACTGATTTATGAAGCCCCGAGCCTGGACGGGGTCGCCTCCGAAGCGAGGAGGTGCAGAGAGCCGGGGTCCGGGGTAGGATACCATAGTATTAGTGGGCAGCGGAGCTGCCGGATTGCAAGATATGGCACTGGCGGAGGTTGTTGGTGGATCAGACAGAGTGTTCAGGCGAGTATTAACATTCCGCAGGTGACCCAGGATGGCCTCCTGTTGGGACCTCTGACGGGACAGTTCAAGACAGAGGTCCGAGAGCGAGGGAGCTTGGGTGCCACCGGGTTCCATGGCCCGAGCAAACTGTGACGGGTCCGGGAGGCGGAACCTCTGAGCTACTATACAAGGGGGCGGCCCTTGTAAGGGAGCGGGTGGCAGTCTCTGGGTGAACGGACAGGGAGTTACGGCAAGTGATCAGGGCAGTCTCTGGGTAAGGGGTAGGTACGACCTGTGATGGCGGAGCCTCCGGGTAGGCTAGCAGGCAGATGGTAGATGTGTGCTCCCAGGTGAGCAAGCGAGAGTCTCTGGAATAGCAGGTGGTCACGGCACGTGACGGCGGAACCTCCGGGCTGGCAGGCAGGTAGGTAACGGAGAAGCGCTCCCAGGTGAGCGGGCAAGAGTCTCTGGAATAGCTGGTGGTCACTGCACGTGACAACGGGACCTCCGGGCTGGCAAGCAGGCAGGTAACGGAGATGCGCTCCCAGGTGAGCGGGCAAGAGTCTCTGAGATAGCTGGTGGTCACAGCACGTGACAACGGAGCCTCCGGGCTGGCAAGCAGGCAGGTAACGGAGTAGCGCTCCCAGGTGAGCGGGCAAGCTGGTCCATAGACAGACTGACCGGAGTAGTAAGGCAGACCGTCGGACCTCAGGCAAGCAGGCAGGTAGCTGATGTGCGCTCCCAGGTGAGCGGACAAGTTGGTCCTTAGACAGACTGACCGGAGTTGTAAGGCAGACCGTCGGACCTCAGGCAGGCAGGCAGGTAACAAGTATTCAGGCAGGAATCAGGCAGGTAACTAGCAGGAAACTGGCAGGAAACTGGCAGGTAACTGGCAGGTAACTGGCAGGTAACTGGCAACGGGACCTGAGGGCTGAAGCACAGGTGAGACACAGGTGCAAACAACATTGCTCGGGCACCTCCATTTTGGAGGAGGTGCCTTATATATGATGAAGTCCTCCGGCCATTGGCCGGGGACTCCTTAGGACGGCGCGCGTGGCCCCTTTAAGAGGAGGGGAGCGCGCGCGCCCTAAGCACAGGGGCCGGGAAGGAGCGCGCGCTGAGAGCAGAGCGGGAGGAGGACGCCGGGAAGGAGCGCGCGCTGACAGCAGAGCGGGGAGAGGACGCCGGGCACGGAGCAGAGCGGTGAGGGGAGCAGCGTCCCTGCCTAGCAGAGGGCAGGGACGCCAGCGCTACACACATCATCAGACACATCCTGTTTTATGTATGATGGAGGGATTCTGAAAGTCATAAAGCCTATTTTTATAGGGACATCAGACGGCCCTTACTATTCTTAAAAGGCCAGCAGTCGGCCCTAGCTATTGTTAGAGAGCCATCAGCCGGCTATGCTTTGATGTTCCCATTATTAACAAGTGGGTCTCCTATACTGTTATTGCGTATCCAGTGACTGCAAGGGCTGCCAAAAATTTGGACACAACCCAAGACATAGAGGAGGGTCTCAGTAAAAAATTTTTTTACCATTATAAAGGAGCGGGTCTCCTATAGTGCTAATGCCCATGCTGTGACTGCAAGGGCTGCCAAAATTTGGGAAAAACCCCACTAAGAATTTAAAGACACATAGAGCAGGGCCACAGTAACAAGGTACGACATGTTCCCATTATAAAGGAGAGAGTCTGCTATACAGTTCTAGGGTATGCAGTGAGTCCAAGGGCAGACAATTTTAATAAAAACACCACTAAGAATTTAAAGAGACATAGAGCAGGGCCACAGTAACGACAAATTCCCATTAGAAAGGAGAGAGTCTCCCATAGTGTTGGCCTATGCAGTGAATGCAAGGGCTGCCAAAAATTTGGAGGCACTTCAATGCCCCTTGGAAGAGACGTGGAGGAGGGCCTCATAAAAAATGTTCCCATTAGAAAGGAGCGGGCCTCCTATACTTGTAATGCCCATGCACCAAGTGTAGGGGCTGACAAACATTTACCCCTGGGGGGTATACATGAACATACTGTATAGAAAAAAATTTTTTACGGGCTTCATAAACACCAAAATTAGGTGGGTGTTGCATCACGGACCACGGTCACCCTGGTGATATGGTGGTGGAGGATGAGGAGAAGGAGGAGGACAAGAGCAAATAGCCAAAATCAGGAAGCGTATATCCATGTGTGGGTGTGAAAAGGTGCATGGGAATACACCTCCCAAGAAAAGACACTGGATTGGAGTTTATGTTACACTGCTATCATTCGGTGGTGTTGAGAAGTCTGGCACAATCCAGCCCTTGTTCATTTTTATAAGAGTCAGCCTGTCAGCATTTTCAGTTGACAGGCGGATGCGCTTATCAGTTATAATTCCACCAGCAGCACTAAAAACCCGCTCTGATAAAATGCTGGCGGCAGGGCAGGCCAGGACCTCCAAGGCATAGAGAGCCAGTTCATTCCACGTATCCAGCTTGGATACCCAATAATTGTAAGGCACAGCGGAATCACGGAGGACGTTGGTACGGTTGGCAAGGTACTCCCCCGTGCCTCAGGGCCTGTCCAATGGGAGGGTCTGAGAAAACTCTCCCAGAACTTTGACAGTGTTCCCCTGCCTCTGCTGGATTGAAGTTGTGTCTCTCTCGCCTGTACTCCTTGGTTGTCCAACGAACTGTGTTTTCAGATGGGAATTTTTTTAATAGTTCCGCAACAAGGGCCTTCTGGTACAGCCCCTTTTCTTGTAGACCTGTCCGCCTCAGGAATAAGAGATATAAAGTTCTCCTTGTAGCGTGGGTCTAGAAGTGTCACTAACCAGTAATGACTGTCACCCAAAATTTTGAGAACGCGAGGGTCATGGGAAAGGCAGCGTAACATAAACTCGGCCATGTGTGCCAGACTACTAACAGGCAAGACTTCTGTGTCTTCACCAAGAGGATGACTGACCATGCTCTCATCCTCCTCCTCCTCTCTGTCCTCTGGCCATTCACACTGAACAGACGGTATGACAGCTGTGCAGGTAGTACCATCTATAGTGCATGAAACTAGCTCCTGTCCTTCCTCCTCCTCCTCCTCTTCCTCATTGTCACCCAATCCACGTTGGGATGAGATGAGGCTTGGCTGTGTGTAATCACCCCGTATGGTTCCTTGCTCCATCTCATCGTGCTCCACCTGCAATGCATCCTCTTTGATTGTGAGCAGAGAGCGTTTCAGAAGACAGAGAAGCGGGATGGTGACGCTAATTATGGCGTCATCACCGCTCACCATCTTGGTGGAGTCCTCAAAGTTTTGGAGGATGGTACATATGTCTGACATCCATGTTCACTCCTGAGGTCTGAACTGTGTGGAGTCTGAACTGAATACCGACGGCCTTGTTGATGCTTGTACTCAACATCTGCCCTCTTCTGCTCACAAATCCTTCCCAACATCTGCAGTGTAGAGTTCCAATGCGTGGGGACATCACACACCAGTCTGTGAGCCAGAAGCTGCAAATGCTGCTGAAACACTGCAAGGGTGGCGGAAGCTGTAGCTGACTTTCTAAAATGGGCACACAGGCGGCATACTTTAACAAGCAGATCCGGCAGCTCCAGGTAGGATTTGAGAAACCGCTGAACCACGAGGTTAAGCACATGGGCCAGGCATGGTACGTGTGTGAGCTCGCCTCAGAGCCGCCACCAGGTTCCGGCCATTGTCACACACGACCATGCCTGGCTGTAGGTTCAGCGGTGTGAGCCACAGATCTGCCTGCTCTTTCAGAGCTGTCCACAACTCTTCAGCATTGTGCATTTTTTCACCTAAGCATATTAGCTTCAGCACAGCCTGTTGCCGCTTGGCCGAGGCAGTGCTGCAGTGCTTCCAGCTTGTGACTGATGTGGTCATTTCGGAGATGGAGGCTGAAGAGAAGGAGGAGGCTAAGGAGGATGAGGTGCAGGAGCTGTAGACCGTGGGGTCAACCCTGATTGACCTAGGGCCCGCAATCCTTGGCGTCGGGAGGACGTGTTCCGTTCCAAGGTCCGACTGGGTCCCGGCTTCCCCTATGTTAACCCAGTGTGCCGTCAGCGAGATGTACCGTCCCTGCCCACAAGCACTTATCCACATGTCCGTGGTTAGGTGGACTTTACCGGTAACTGGGTTGTTGAGAGCACGGCTAATGATTTGGGACACGTGCTTGCGTAATGCGGGGACAGCACACCGGGAGAAATAGTGGCGGCTGGGGACTGAGTACCGAGGGACGGTCGCCGCCATCAGGTTGCGGAATGCTTCCGTCTCCACGAGCCTAAAAGGCAACATTTCGAGCGCAAGCAGTCGTGCAGGTGCAGGGCAGAAGGCGTCTTCGCATGCACCATGGACAGGGGATTGGCTTGCATGCACAACAGCGGAAGAAGCAATGGTGCCACCCGTAGACACCGTTACTGGACCCTGGGGTTTGGCCCACAAAGTCGGGTGGTGGTCAGGCTGGTCGTTTTGCCACCCCTGCTGATGCTGGCCTGGCAGGTGGTGCAAATGGCCTTTTTGGGGTTATCAGCAGAGTCTTTAAAAAACAACCAGACTCGTGAAGACCTAACCGTTGTACTGGCAACTTCCTTCGTGTTGGTGTTACGGGGAACGGTTGCCTGCCTTCTGTCTGCGGCCACCACACTGCTTCTTCCTGCCTGTTGGGGTGCTCTGTCTCCCTCCCCCTGTGTGCTGCTGTCCTCGCTCTGCATGTTCTCCTGCCAGGTTGGGTCAGTTACTATATCATCCACCACCTCGTCTTCCACTTCTGCACCTGGTCCTCCTCCTGACTTTCTGGCAATTGTGTTTCATCATCGTCCACCTCTTGTGACACTTTCCCACCGTCATCTTTGTGTGACCGTGGCTGCTCAAATATTTGGGCATCGCTACACGCGATCTCCTCTTGCCCCGCTTCAAGTGGACCAGGCGAGAGGCCCAAATCTATAAATGGAAAAGTGAAAAGCTCTTCAAAGTGTCCAAGTGTGGGATCAGTTGTCTCTGGGTACTCGGCATGGTGGGAGGAAGGAGGATCAGGGTGAGGAATATGCGGTCCAGACTCACGGCTACTGAGACTTGACCGTGTGGAAGACAGGGTGGTGGTGGTGGCTAAATGACTGGAAGCATTATCCGCTATCCAACCAACAACCTTTTGACACTGCTCTGGGTTCAATAGTGGTGTGCTGCGGTCCCCTAGAAATTTGGACAGGAAGGTCAGGCGAGAAGATGTGGATGTTTGTTGTGGCACAATTTCAGCTTGCCCACGGCCTTGTCTTCAGCCTCTGCATGCACCATCACGTCCAGTTCCCCGTTCCTTACCACGTGCCTTGCCCATTTTAAATGGAGGACAGTATCTTTCACGCTCACTACAAATGACTGAGTTTGGAGCGAACTTATATGTGATCCATGTGACGGAGAAAACAGAGTTTTAAATACCTGGCCTGTAGGTAAGTAGTTTGAACAGCAAACTGCGGTGAATTGCTTCACTGACACACTAAAGGAAATTTTTAATGGAGGTCAGAAATGGCAGTATTTTCTGACAACGTATATGTGATCCATATGATGGAGAAAACACAGTTTTAAATAGATGGATTTCTAGCGCTGTAATATGGAAAGGACCTGGCTGTATTCTGCAGTGCCAACAAGAAAATGGTGCAGAAAAACGGTGTTCTGTGGATTGCTTTTTAAGCAAATAATGAGGATTAAGATGCAAAAAAAAGTATTCCTGGCCCCTGAGACCTGGGCCTTTGTATAGAAATATCTAACAGCAGCAGAAGGCAGAACTGGAATGGAGCCTCTTGTGCTATATACACTGCAGTCAGTCTGCTATATACAGTACACTGCCTGCCTGATATCTCTGCAGATGGATTAGTTAGTCCTCAAAAGGACTGTTTGTTAAAATGGAGATGTGTAATGTATGGTTTTTCTCCCTACACTACCTAATACACTAGCAGATCTCTTCCTTACGCAGCAGCACCTCTCCCTACTCTGCCTGATTCTGGAGTGACTGTGACGAGCATGGCGGCTCCAGGTCTGATATAGATGACGCTGTGCGTCCAGCCAATCACTGTAATGCCACAACCAACATGGCTATGGCATTACAGTGAGTGGCTGGCAATTCCTGCATGTTGATTGGGACCCGAGCTCCCGCCGAGCAACCCCGGAAATACTCGGCGAGCACCGAGCAGTAGCGAGCATGCTCACTCATCACTAATGTTGACTAGCGATGAGCAAGTATGTTCTGTTAACCCTTTCGCCGAGTATACTCAGGCGAGCACCGAATATTTATTGCGTGCTCGGTGATAAGTTTCAATCGCTCCCGTGTGCATGATTTGCGACTGTTTGACAGATTTAATACATGTGAGGAATGTGTAAGAAGCAGACATTCCTCACTTGTATTAAACCTGTCAAACAGGTGCAAATCATGCACACGGGAGCGATTCAACCATATCACCGAGCAGCTGTAAATACTCGGAGCTCGCCTGAGTATACTTGACGAAAGGGTTAACAGAACATACTCGCTCATTACTAATGTTGACGAACCGTCCAACAATAAGAGGCACATTTTTTTGTATTCTTCTACATCCATCATAACCATATTGCCCCCTTTATCCGAGGGTTTGATAACTATGGATGTATTCTTTTCTTGTGTACATAAGGCTGTCCTTTGTTCTCTTGATAGATTGTGTCTCACATTAATTGGTTTAAGATTCTTAATCTCCTATGTAACTAGGTTAAGGAAAACGTCAATGGCCGATAAGTCGCCCCCAATCAGCGGCATTTTTGAACTGGGGTTTTTTAAGGATATAAATGGACCCCGCCCTTATAGAGATGGTGTTGGTTGGTCAAGTTCTGCCAGTAAGTGGACGTCCGCTATAATGTCCTGTGCAATGTTTACATCCCTATATGCCTTCCTTTCTTTAAGTTTAAAAAATTTATGCCATCTTAGTTTTCTGATAAAGAGGTTCATCTCTTTTACATAGTCAAAAATAGAGAAGTCGGCTCCATGTTATACTGTAAACTTCTGTGAAGCACTTGGGGGTTCAGGGTGCTCACCACACATCTAGATAAGTTCCCTGAGGGGTCTAGTTTCCAGAATGGTGTCACTTGTGGGGGGTTTCCACTGTTTAGGCACATCAGGGGCACATCCGCTAATTATTCAAGCAAATTTTACATTCAAAAAGTTAAATGGCGCTCCTTCCCTTCCGAACTCTGCCGTGCACCCAAACAGTGGTTTTCCCCCACATATGGGGTATCGGCTTACTCTGCAGAAATTGCACAACAAACTGCATGGTGAAATTTCTCATGTTACTTTTATGAAAATGCAAAATTGGGGGCTGAAAAACATTTTTGTGGGAAAAATGTGAAAATTTTATTTTTACGTCTCAATGTTAGAAACTTCTGTGAAGCACCTGGGGGTTCAAGGTGCTCACCACACATCTAGATAAGTTCCCTGAGGGGTCTAGTTTCCAAAATGGTGTCACTTGTGGTGTCACTGTTTAGGCACATCAGGGGCTCTCCAAACGCAACATGGCGTCCGCTAATTATTCAAGCAAATTTAACATTCAAAAAGTCAAATGGCGCTCCTTCCCTTCCGAGCCCTGCCGTGCGCCCAAACAGTGTTTTTTCCCCACATATGGCATATCTATGTGCTCAGGGGAAATTGCACAACAAATTTGGGGGTCCATTTTTTCCTTTAACCCCCTGCGAAAATAAAAAAAAAATTGGGTCTAAAGTAACATTTTTGTGAAAAAAGTTAATTTTTTTCTTCCACATTCCAAAAATTCCTGTGAAGCACCTGAAGGGTTAATAAAGTTCTTGAATGTGGTTTTCATAGAATCATAGAATCATAGAATGGTAGAGTTGGAAGGGACCTCCTGGGTCATCTGGTCCAACCCCCTGCTCAAAGCAGGATTCACTAAATCATCTCAGACAGATGTCTGTCCAGCCTCTGTTTGAAGACGTCCATTGAAGGGGAACTCACCACCTCTCGTGGCAGCCTGTTCCACTCATTAATCACCCTAACTGTCAAAAAGTTTTTTCTAATATCTAATCTGTGTCTCCTCCCATTTAGTTTCATCCCATTGCTTCTAGTCTTTCCTTGTGCAAATGAGAATAAAGATGATCCTTCTACAATGTGACAGCCCTTGACATATTTGTAGACAGCTATTAAGTCTCCTCTCAGTCTTCTTTTTTGCAAGCTAAACATTCCCAAATCCTGCAACCGTTCCTCATAGGACATGGTTTGCAGACCAGTCACCATTCTGGTCGCTCTTCTCTGAACTTGCTCCAGTTTGTCGATGTCTTTTTTAAAATGTGGTGCCCAAAACTGTACACAGTATTCCAGATGAGGTCTGACCAAAGAGGAGTAAAGACCGATAATGACTTCACGTGATCTAGACTGTATGCTTCTGTTAATACATCCCAGAATTGTATTTGCCTTTTTTGCTTTTTTGTTTTGAGCACCTTGAGGGGTGCAATTTTTAGAATGTTGTCACTTTTGGGTATTTTCTGTCATATAGACCACTCAAAGTGACTTCAAATCTGATCTTGTCCCTAAAAAATGGTTTTGTAAATTTTGTTGGAAAAATGAAAAATCGCTGGTCATCTTTTAACACTTATAGCTCCCTACTAAAAAAAAATTTGGTTCCAAAATTGTGCTGATGTAAAGTAGACATGTGGGAAATGTTATTTATTAAGTATTTTGTGTGACATATCTTTCTGATTTAAGGGCATAAAAATTAAAATTTTGAAAATTGCAAAATTTTCTACATTTTCGCCAAATTTCAATTTTTTTCGCAAATAAACGCAAGTCATATCGAAGAAATTTTACCACAATCATGAAGTACAATATGTCTTGAAAAAACAATCTCAGAATCAGGGGGATCCGTTGAAGCGTTCCAGAGTAATTACCTCATAAAGTGACAGTGGTCAGAATTGTAAAAATTGGCCTGGTCATTAACGTGCCAACCACCTTGTTTGTAAAGGGGTTAAGAGTTATATTTTATTTATTGTTAGAAATTTTATGAATGCGGATTGGTGCTGCTGACACAATATTAGGATAAGGGGTATTGGTGCTGCTGATACAGTATGTGGAGCAGGGGGATTGGTGCTGAGGATACAGTATCAGAAGTGGGGAGGGGACTGGAATGATGGGAGGGGGATTAATGCAAACACAGTATGAGAAGCCTGATGGGGGATGGGATTGGTGCAGATACAGTATGTAGAGCCAGGGGGACCTGTGTGGACACAGTATGAGTAGAGGGGATTGTTGCTGAGAACACAGAATGAGGAGTGGGGGTATTGGTGCTGCAGACACAATATGAGGAGCGGGGGTGTCACATTGTTGACTAGAGACTGTGGGCACCTACCTGATCGGAAGTGGAAGCTGGAATGTGGCTGGAAGTATTCATATCGCATACATGCAGTTACATGACTGTCCTCTCTTGCCGCCTGCAAGGCAGAATCCTAACAGCAAGCAATGCGCAAGCTGAGAGAGTTCATAAACTGGCAGACATTCATCACAGATTTTTATTTATTTATTTTACTCACTTATATAGAACCATTAATTCCACAGCACTCCACTTTACATACATTATTGGCACTGTCCCTGTTGGGGTTCACAATCTAAATTCACTATCAGTATATGTTTGGAATGTGGGAGGAAACCGGTGAATATGGAGGAAACCCATGTAAACATGGGGAGGACATACAAACTCTTTGCAGATGTTGTCCTTGGTGGGGTCTGGAAACCCCTAATTTTAACATAAACCAGTGTGTGGTAGGACGACTTACTAGGCTTCTTCAGAAGTAGACTCAGAAGATGGTTTCCTCTGCAGGTTTACTAAAAGGCATAAAGCTCTGCAGGTTCAGTAAAGTAAACACGGCCTTCCTGGCATAACGGCAAAACAAAAGATAAACAATAGCAGAGTCCATAGGAGTGTGGGGTTCGCCCACACTGGTTGTAGCACAGCCTTCAGCTGCACCTGAGGCCAGAACTTTCCAGTCTGGAGACCTTGCCTCTCCAGACACAACAGAAAAAAAAAATAGGGACTGAGTATTTAACACTGCTCAGCCACACCGTGAGGGGAGGTAGGGTGAATGACTTCCCACCCAATCTCTATGCCATTCATACAAAACCACACCCTTTGTAGGTGAATTAACCCCCAATACATAACATGCCAGAAAATAATTCATGGTTCAGTTCACACAGGCCAGCAGCCGGAGTGACACATACTGTACCTACCCTCGCATATAATGCCAGTGACTCTGTCACAAGTGTAACATGCCAAATCCTAACAGCATGTATTATACTCACTATCAGTATTTGACTCTTCTTGCCGGTTCCAGCGGTCATCACATGATCGCTCATATGTGATTTTCATACTTCTCAACTCTCTCAGTGAAGCAGGGGCTGTAGTATTTCACTGAATATTGAGAGAGTCACGAAAAGAAGCTCATCGTCCCATAACTGTAAGTATGCAAATCACATAAGTGGTCACATGACAACTTAAATCACTTGAGTCGGGGGTGGGGGGTGAGTGGACAAATGGAATTCTTGCCTCGGGTGCCGGAAAACCTAGATACACCTCTGATTAATGTGCTACTTTTTGTCAGTTGATACGAGAATGACAAAAACAAATTCATTTCAATTTTTCAATGCTTTTATTAGAATATATGACTTTTTTAACATTTAAAAACATTTCTTTTACAATATTTATTGGTCCCACAAGGGGACTTGAAGACAAGATCTGTTCCCAATGGTAATATTCTGTAGTACATATACAGTACAGAGCATTACCCATCCTCTCAGTGTTGGGGTAGGTTCACACGATAGTTTTCTCCACGTCTGAGAAAAACAGTCCGATTATTCTGATCAGACTCTGATCACTCAGTTTTTGTCAGACATGGGGAGAAAAAAAAAGTTTCTCAATTTTCTCCATTCTGTTAGTCCATGAAATTTGGACTGCACTAGGGTGTCGTCTGAGAGCGGTCCAATTTTCATTCACTGACCCATAGACACTTGGTTCAAAATCGGACATGTCTGTTTTTTTCCATGGCCCTCTCGGTGCGAGGAGAAAATCGGACATAGAATATCATGGGACCAAGTGCTATTCGTGAAAACCATGGAGATGAAAATCGGTCGTGTGCACGAGACTATTGTGACATGCAGAAGTAGTGCTGTTTCTTCAAAAGAATCCAGCAACTATTAGATGTAACACAAGCACAGGAGACAGGAAGTGTTGTGCTTCAGAAGCATCCAGCAACTAGAGGGGGTTAAAACAGTCAAAGGAGACAGGGAGTGTTTAGTAGAGCCCCAGGGGATATGTGAGGAAGTTGTTTATTGTCTGGCTGGAGCTGAAGGGAAAGGTGTGTGTGATCTGTATCTCACAGAAGGCAAGTGAATAGGAATCCGATCAGGAGTGAAGCTAAACACAGGTCAGATAGACTTCCTGAACTAACAGTGCAGAGTATTATCAGGCAGAAAGATAAGGACTGGAAGAAATTGTGTCACAGGGATTATGTCCCTCATCAAACCCTCCCCCTTCTATCTCCATGCAGGATAAGGAATGCTGTGTACTATTGTGCCCTTGTGAAGGAAAAGCCTGTAGTGGTGGGTGCATAGAAGCATGCAGCTAAGAGATCTAATCTGTGCTGAACTGTGCTACTGAAGAGACTGTCGTTACTGTGTCTGCTTTAATAGACTGTACTGTGATGAAGCCTGTTGCTTCTAAAGAGTTAAATGGTACTGGCCGTAATTAATTAAACCCCACTGTTCAACTGTTTATGAAGACTCTTGTCAGATGTGTCTGGTCAGCAATTGAATCTATCGGGTGCCTGAGAGAAGCTGCAGCCTATGGTCGCCCTGAGTAACGGTTTCCCCAGGATTTCAAAGTGTTCATGAAACCCGTCCCACCCCTAACTGAACCTAGGGGCGTGCGTGTAACATTAGTGTTATGATGTGCAACATAAAGTAGAGAAAGAAGGGGAGAGCTGTCCCTACAATAAGACTAAGCTGAGTCCCTACGTTGTAGCGGGCGACCTGTTCCTTGTGAACAGACCCGCCTTCGTCCTCGGCTAGTCTGAACGGAGACCTATAGAGAAAGGGAGGGGTCCCTAAAAGAACTAAGGACTGGGACAAAAAATGGGACACCTCCTAACAGAAGTTGTTGCAGAGCAAAAGATAAACTGACTAAAGTACTAGAGGTCCAGAGGACCAAGCAAACTAGAGATAGATAGGCACAAAAGCACCTGGCTAGAAAGACAGTCTAAGCTGCGTGCACACGATGCGTTTTTCATGCGTTTCCGCTGCGGAATTTCCGCAGCGGAAACCCATCAAAAACGCATGGTAATCCGCACCCCATAGTCCCCAATGGCATTACGCAATGTCAATGCACACGCTGCAGATTTTTCCGCAGCGTTTCTGCAGCGCTCATAAATCCACAGCATGTTCATTAATTTTGCGGAAGCACCGCCATTGACTTGCATTGAGACGCATAATATCCGCGTCTGTACATTTGTACACCCGGATTTTATGCGTCTCTATGTGTGGATGGTACCCAGTTCTGGAGGAGAGAAGACTCTCATCCAGACCTGGGTACCATTGTACCTGTAAAAAAAAGAATAAAATAAAAAATAAAGTTTATATTCACCTGTCCGGCGGCCCCTGCAGCGCTTACCTTCCAGGACCTGAGATGACGTCGCGGTCATGTGACCGCAGCCTGTCTCGCGAGATGCCGGCAACCCGGAAGAAGCCAGGACGAGTGCTGCAGCACACACGGCGGGGCATCGAGGGTGAGTATAGCTTTATTTTTTTATTTTTACGGTCACACTATATATGCTGTTTGCATGGATTTATACAGTGTGACCTAGTTGTTAAGCACTTTCCAAGTGATGCTATCGCCTGGAAAGTGCTTGTCAGTCCGCATGCGGAAACACATGTGAATCCGCATGTATTCTGCAGGAAAAACGCATGCACAATCTGCATGAGTTTTTTCTGCCAGGGAGATGCAGAAATGCTGCAGAAATTTTCTGCTTCATTTCTGCATCGTGGGCACATAGCCTTAACAACACTGAAGTCCAGCAAGGCCAGAAGGGCGGAGCTGGAATATATAGGAAGATGGTCACGTGACCGCAAAACACAAGATAGAAACAAAAACAAACAGGAGGGTTCTAACAATTAGTGGCTCGTACGGGGAATTCTGAGTGGGAATTAGCCTGTAGAGGGAGAAGAGGAAAAGAGTCTGGAAAAACACAGCGGTACAGCACCTCAACTCAACTCTGATACACCAATTAAAGGGGACCAGCCCTAAAGAAAACTCACTAGCAGGAATGGATGTGGAAATACGAATAGACAGAATTAGTGAGCTGCTTCTTCAGTTAACCTGTGAAGAATTGAGAACAGTAGCAGAACATATAAAGATGTCAGAAGAACAGATTTCTAAAGCACACAACCACAGGCAGCTGTAAGCTGCCATTAATGCAAAAATGGATGAACTAGGGGAGAAAGAAGATGAAGACGTCATGGGGACGTTCCTCCAGGAGCTAAAACAGTTTCTAACTGGGTTGAAGTTGGAGGATGGAGGGACGGCACCAATTACCAAGACTGGGAATCTCCGTCCGCAGACAGAACTGCAAGAATTGAAAGAACAATTCAAAGCCTTAATAACAGGCCTGCAGTAATCGACCAAAACTTCTGAACAGGTGACAGACTCAGACAGAACCGTTAACCTGCTCGAGTTAGATAAATCAGGAAGACAGTCCTCTCTAGCACCACAAATCACCATAAGGCTATGTGCGCACTATGCGTATTTGTGTGAGTATATTGGGTAATTTAAATGATTAAAGAATGTGTTTGTTGTAATCCAAATAAAGTGTTTGCTCTGTATCTGTGTGTTTATTTAACTCTTTACTTTACTTTAATTAAGTTTGGTCATGAAAAGGTCTGATTGACATCTTGTCACAACCAAACAAAAGAGCTAGGTGTCAGCTAGTCCAATTCAATCTTCACTAGCATTTCTATTCACGTAATCTATGCGGCTGCTGTGAGCTGCTATTTTTAGCATTGGAAGGTGCCATTAGGCAAACATGGTCCTTGGCCATTAATAACATCTCACAGCTGGTTCGTTAGCCGCTACGTCCCCCCGATCAGCACTCAGCAGCGCTTTGGACACAGCTTATTTTTGCTGCGTCCAAAACGCGGTGTTCTAATGCCGTTCTTTTGTTGTCGGTAAATGTGAATCCACCACATATAATGACTCATCAATCGGTCAAAATCTGCAGCGGAGACTGGCGTGTCACTACAGAAAATAACATGCTGCGGGTGAGTTTGGGTACGTGGCCACGATCAGGAGCCGCTGCAGGTCTGATGCTGTGTGTTTATACAGCATGAAACCCGCAGCGTCCAGATGTTACAGCATAGTGGATTGGATCTCTAGAAATCCCATGTCCAATATGCGTGCATCAGAGACTGCGAATCACCTGTGGACACTGACATGCAGTGGGTCTTTCAGGACCACAGCATGCTAAATTCTCGTGCAGAGTCGCTAGTCTCCCCAACAGAAATTTGACCAATATAATGTATTGAATGTGGTAAATCCGCATGGTTTAGTGAACACATGTGGATTTACTTGCATTCAATACAATGCAACGTTTTGGACGCAGCAAAAAATATGCGTCCAAAGTGCTGCTACGTCCGGATTGTGTGCACAAAGCCGAAAATGTAAAAAAAAAATGGCGTGGGCTCCAGCGTCAATTTTATAACCAGCAGAGGGAAAGCCGACCGCTGGAGGCTGATATTAGTAGCCGGGGAAGGGGCCATTAGCCAACAATGTTCCTTGGCTGTTGCTATCAGCTCACAGCTGTTTGTTTAGCCTTTACTGGCTAGATTACAGGGGGACCCCAGAAAAAAATTGATGTGGGGTCCCCCTATAAAATCTAACCAACAAAGGCTATACTAGACAGCTTTGAGCTGATGTTAATAGCCATGGAAGAGGCCATGGATACTAGCCCCCTCCGCGGCTATTAATATCACCCCTCAGCAGTCCCAGAAATGGCGCATCCATAAGATGTGCCAGATCTGGCGTTTAGCCTCCGCTCTTCCCACTGCCCTGTAGCGGTGGCAGGGGGTAATGGGGTTGGGATTCACATAAGCCTTGTATTGACGGCTGAAGTGAAGCCCAGGTTAGTAATGGAGGTCGTCTATAAGATGCCCCCATTACTAACCGCGTGGTAAAATAGTCGCCGCCTTTTTAATAAAAACATGGCCAGAATAAAGTATTTTAATGAAATAAAACACAGACGGTTCTACAATTTTTTTTATTACACGCCTTCGCGAAGCCCTCAATCTTCTGAAAAAAACTGTAAAATAAAAAAACAACCATATACCTCACCTGTCCGCCGTCAACGACGCAGTCCACGATCACTGAGTGTCCCACGACGATTCATGTCACTTCTACAGCAGTGACATCAGCCATCACTGATGTCACTGCTGTAGAAGACACTAATGTATACTGACAGGGGTGTAAAGTCACCTCCTATCAGTGTACATTGCTGTGCAGGAGGTCACTGGGGTTGATCAGCTGAAAATCAGCTGATCAGCCCCAGTGAGCTTACGATCAGCTGATGGTCACGTGACCATCAGCCGAGCGGTGCCATCAGTATCAGCTGATAGTCACGTGACCATTCAGCTGAGCGGTGACGTCAGTATCAGCTGATGGTCACGTGACCCTCAGCTGAGCGGTGCCGTCAGTATTAGCTGATGGTCACGTGACCGCTCAGCTGAGGGGTGACGTAAGTCTCAGCTGACTGCTGACGTTAGTCTCAGCTGATGGTCAGGTGACTTCTCAGCTGATACTGACGTCACCGCAGGTCCTGTAAGTACAGTACACTACTGGGAGCGAGCCTGCTCCCAGTAGTATACCGCTGGCCGCCGGGAGTAGAAGATCGCTGCCAGAGGCCGCCAAATAGGTGAGTATAGAGGTTTATTTTTTGATTTTTCCTCTTCATCCCGGGTACCACACGCAGTGCGTTTGCATTTAATTTAATTGAAACGCAGCAAATTCACATTTACCTGCGGGTTTGCTACGTTTAAATGTAACTCCATGGCCATAAATTCATGGCATTATCGTGCTAGAAATGGTCCTGCTGCGTTTTGCAATGCAATTCTAATTCAGCGCGTTAATTAACGCATCATGTGCACAGCACAGCCAAATTCGCATTGCTATGCATGGCAGACCAATTAACAAGCGCTTTCGCGGCCGGAAAACCGCCGCAAAAACATTTCAAAAACACTATGTGTGAACTTAACCTCATGAATTTGTTGCACCAGGTTGATGCAGGATTACAGAAAGGCTACCAGCCAGATGAGATCATTGAGGGGGTGGTGAAAGCGATCAGCCCAGGACTGAACCTCCATAGTATGCTAGAAATGAAGAGTCAATTGACCTTGCCACAGCTGAAGATGATTTTAAAAGGGCACTATAAAGAAGGGAGCACTTCAGAATTGTTCCACCAACTCATTAACATCTCACAGGAAAATAATGAATCACCCCAAAGTTTCTTGTTCAGAGCGACTGAACTTAAGGATAGACTGTTGTTTGCAACCAGAGATGTAGAAGTGGAGGAGAAAATTGATGCTGGACTAGTAAAGAAGAAGTTCTTGAGATCATTGGGAATGGGGTTAATCAGCAAAGACATCGAGTTGCAGCTGAATCAGTACCTAGAGGATCCTTGCATTCTGGACGAAGTCCTAATTGAAAAAATGAATCAGGCAGCTAGTTTGGAGTCAGAGAGCGAACAGAAGTTAAAGGAAGGCTCTGTTCCTAAAATCACCAAAATGAGTCAGCTGAAGTTGGAGACCTCCGGTGGCCAGTCCGAAGATCATCATGGAGACGCTCCACTGCCACCTCCGCGAAGGAACCTTAAATCACCAACAAAAGAGAGGACAGCCAGCACTGACTGGGAGGAAGTAATAGGAAAACTGCAAGCTGAGCTGATTGAGGTGAAAAAGTTGATTAGTTCCAGGCCAGAATCTGTATCTCGCAGACCCAGGAGTGAGTTCTAAAACAGAATATACCCGACTTGTGAAGCGTGCCGTTCATCAAATCAGAGTACGGTGTGTGTCCACTGTCACATGTGGTGAGGAAGGACATTATGCCAAGGAGTGCCAATGGTCACGGTTGTTTGGGTTAAAAGACAGGATGTTGCAAGTGCGGGGCGACAGATAACCGCCACACGGAGGAGGCCCCAGAAGCAAAGCCAAATTTCTCCAACCCCCAGAACGGTGCATGAGGTAAAATGGCTGCATCAGCACTATCGCCAAGTGTGTTCCCATCTACAACAGCTGCAAGAAAGACAGGGGCATCAGTTACTTAATGCCCAGTGCGGAGGTCAAATGATGTACTCATGGAAAGATAGCCACATCAGCCTAATTGATGAAAGGTGCTTTATACAGTGCCAGCTAGATGGACTCCTGGTAAAAGCACTGTGGGACACTGGAGCCCGAGCGAACCTTTTAAATGAAGAATGGAGAAGGTGCTACCTGCCACATACCTGCCTTCAGTCACTAAAAGAGCTCTTAGGACCAGTAGAACTTCACGGCAAAGCCGTCAACCAGACCGAAGTTCCTTTCATAGGTTGGGTGGTAGTGACTTTTCGACTCAGGGCCACTAAGACCAGTAACACCTGTAACGGGTCTGGGAGGCGGAACCTCTGAGCAACTATACAAGGGGGCGGTCCTTGTAAGGAAGCGGGTGGCTCCTAGGGAAGACGGGCAGGTAGTCACGGCAAGTGACAGGGACAGTCTCTGGGTAGAAGGGCAGGTAGTCACGGCAAGTGACAGGGACAGTCTCTGGGTAGAAGGGCAGGTAGTCACGGCAAGTGACAGGGACAGTCTCTGGGTAGAAGGGCAGGTAGTCACGGCAAGTGACAGGGACAGTCTCTGGGTAGACTAGCAGACAGGTAGCAGGTGGACGCTCCCAGGTGAGCGGGCAAGAGTCTCTGGACGGGCAGGTGGTCATGGCAAGTGACGGCAGAGCCTCCAGGTAGGCTAGCAGGCAGGTAGCAGGTGAGAGCTCCCAGGTGAGCGGGCAAGATTCTCTGGACGGGCAGGTGGTCACGGCAAGTTACGGCAAAGCCTCCAGGTAGGCTAGCAGGCAGGTAGCAGGTGAGCGCTCCCAGGTGAGCGGGCAAGAGTCTCTGGACAGGCAGGTGGTCACGGCAAGTGACGGCAGAGCCTCCAGGTAGGCTAGCAGGCAGGTAGCAGGTGAGCGCTCCCAGGTGAGCGGGTAAGAGTCTCTGGACAGGCAGGTGGTCACGGCAAGTGACGGCAGAGCTTCCAGGTAGGCTAGCAGGCAGGTAGCAGGTGAGCGCTCCCAGGTGAGCGGGCAGGCTGGTCCATAGACAGACTGACAGGTGTCGGAAGGCAGACCGTCGGACCGCAGGCTTGCAAGCAGGTAAGCGGATATCAGGCAGGTATCAAGCAGGAATCTGGCAGGTGACTGGCAGGTAACAAGCAGGAATCTGGCAGGTGACTGGCAGGTAACTGGTAACGGGACCTGAGGGCTGAAGCAGAGTGAAGGCTTTGCAACAACATTGCTCGGGCACCTCCATTTTGGAGGAGGTGCCTTATATATGGTGAGGTCCTCCGGCCATTGGCCGGGGACTCCTTAGGACGGCGCGCGCGGGCCCTTTAAGAGAGGGGGAGCGCGCGCGCGCGTGCCCTAAGCACAGTGGCCGGGAAGCAGCGCGCGCTGCCAGCAGAGTGGGAGGAGGACGCCGGGCACGGAACGGAGGGGTGAGGGGAACAGCGTCCCTGCCTAGCAGGAGGCAGGGACGCCGACGCTACAGTACCCCGCCCTTTAGGCCCCCCCTTTTTTAGGCCAGACAGAAATTTATCAAGGATGAGAGGGGCATGGATGTTCTCCCGGGGCTCCCAAGTTCTCTCCTCAGGACCAAACCCCTTCCAATCCACTAGAAAAAAGGTCTTTCCTCTTACCCTTTTGGTGGCCAGAATGTTCTCTACCTCAAACTCGTTTTCAGCGGAAACCGGAGCAGGAGGCGTACCTGTAGACTTGGAAAAAGAGTTAAGTACCACGGGTTTGAGGAGAGATACATGGAAGGAATTAGGGATCCGCAAGTTGGCCGGGAGTTTCAATTTATAGGCCACCGGGTTGATCTGTTTGATAACCTCCAGTGGGCCGATGAACCGAGGCCCTAACTTGTAGGAAGGAACCTTGAGCCGGACATACTTGGACGAGAGCCAGACTCTATCTCCAGGACGGAATTGTGGAGGATCCAGGCGTTTTTTGTCAGCGTGTTTTTTCATCCGCTCGGACGACTGAAGGAGTGCAGATCGGGTACTCTCCCAAATGGAGGAAAATTTGCTAACGAGAGATTCCGCAGCCGGATTGTCCACCGAGGTGGAGACGGGAAATGGGATCCGAGGATGCTGACCGAAGACTACAAAAAACGGGGATTTGGAGGAAGATTCGCTCTCGTGATTATTGTAAGAGAATTCGGCCCATGGCAGGAGATCCACCCAGTCTGAATGGTGGGCATTAACGAAGTGCCGGAGGTAACTGGTCAGGATCTGATTGATCCGCTCCACTTGACCATTGGACTGTGGGTGGTATGCGGAGGAGAAGTCCAGGGTGACGTCTAGCAGCTTACATGTGGCTCTCCAGAAGCGTGAGGTGAACTGAACCCCACGATCTGACACGATGTGGAGGGGCAGGCCATGGAGATGGAAGATGTGGCGGATAAAGTCTTTAGCCAGCTCCGGTGCAGACGGGAGGCCTGGCAGGGGAATGAAATGAGCCATTTTGGAAAAGTGGTCAGCGACCACCCAAATGACCGTACAACCGGCAGAGACAGGGAGATCTGCTATGAAGTCCATAGCTATATGCTGCCAGGGGGCAGCAGGTATTGGAAGAGGAAGGAGGCGACCGGCTGGCAGGTGTCTCGGAACCTTGTTGCGGGCGCAGGACACACAGGCAGAAACAAAGTCTATTACGTCCTTGTGCAGGGTAGGCCACCAGTAGTGAAGGGTGATAAGCTGGAGGGTCTTTTTCTGACCGGCGTGGCCAGCTAGCTTAGACGAGTGACCCCAGTGTAGGATCTTCTCCCGATCAGGTACCGTTACGAACGTCTTACCGGGAGGGAGACGATTTAGACTCACGGGGGCCACCTGCATTACTCTGGCGGGATCGATGATGTGTTTAGGTTCTTCCTCAAGATCAGACACCAGGAAGGATCGGGACAAGGCGTCAGCTTTGATGTTTTTGTCAGCCGGGCGAAAATGAAGAACAAAATCAAAGCGAGCAAAAAACAAGGACCACCGGGCTTGGCGTGGGTTAAGTCTCTGGGCACTCTGGAGGTAAGCCAAGTTCTTGTGGTCCGTGTAAATTATTACCGGGTGAAGAGCCCCCTCGAGCAGGTAACGCCACTCCTCCAATGCCAGCTTAATGGCCAATAACTCTCGGTCTCCTATAGAATAGTTGCGCTCGGAAGAGGAGAAGAGTTTGGAGAAGAAGCCGCAAGTTACCATTCTCCCGGAAGATGATTTTTGGGTAAGTACCGCTCCGGCTTCAGAGGAGGAGGCGTCAACTTCCAGGAAGAATTGCTTGTTGCCGTCCGGGCGATGCAGCACCGGGGCGGAAGAGAAAGCCTGTTTTAAGGAAAGAAAGGCTTCCTCTGCTTCGGGCGGCCATTCTCTGGGATTAGTGCCCTTACGGGTGAGCGCAGAGATTGGGGAAGTCCGGGAAGAGAAGTGCGGTATGAAGAGGCGGTAGTAGTTGGCGAAGCCTAGGAACCGCTGAATAGCCTTGAACCCCTCTGGTCGAGGCCACTTCTCGATGGCAGACAGTTTCTCAGGATCCATTCGTAGGCCGGTCTGAGAAATTATGTAGCCCAAAAACGGAAGCGAGGTCTGCTCAAAGAGGCACTTATCATAATTAGCGTAGAGGTGGTTCTGCCTGAGCCTGAGCAGAACCTGACGAACATCCCTCCGGTGTGTGGGGAGATCCGGAGAGAAGACCAAGATGTCGTACAGGTACACCACTACGCAGGAGTAGAGAAGGTCCCGGAAGATGTCATTGACCAACTCTTGAAAGACGGCGGGAGCGTTACAGAGACCGAAGGGCATTACCAGGTATTCATAGTGACCGTCCCGGGTGTTGAATGCCGTCTTCCATTCATCCCCCTGATGGATACGGACCAGGTTATACGCCCCACGGAGGTCCAGCTTGGTGAAGATTCTAGCCCCCCTCAGACGGTCAAATAATTCCGGAATGAGCGGAAGGGGGTATTTATTCTTCACCGTGATCTGGTTAAGGCCTCTATAGTCTATACAGGGACGGAGTGAGACGTCCTTCTTTTTGACGAAGAAGAAGCCTGCTCCCGCCGGGGAAGTAGATTTCCGGATGAATCCCCGGGCCAGATTCTCCTCAATATATTCTGACATGGATCGGGTCTCAGCAGCGGACAAAGGGTAAATGCGCCCACGGGGAGGAGTAGCGCCGGGCATCAGGTCGATTGGGCAGTTGTATGGTCTATGAGGGGGTAATGTCTCTGCCTCCTTTTTATTAAAGACGTCCGCATACGACCAATAAGGAGCCGGAAGACCAGGTAGATTGGCTGGAGTAGGAGAAGGACGGACAGGATGGACGGGAACTAAACAAGTCTTATGGCAGTCCTGTCCCCAGCGAAGGACTTCTCCGGTCTGCCAATCAAGCACGGGTGCATGTCTCTGAAGCCAAGGTAGGCCTAGTAAGTGTTAGAACCTTGCTCTTAGGTTTTTTCCTTTGCTGGTCACATGACCTTGTTGGCCTATTTAATCCTGCTCCGCCCTTCTGGCTTTGCTGGACTTCATTGTATAACTACTTTCTAGCTAGCCTGTGCTCTGTATCTAACTCTGTTAGTTTGCTTGGTCTACGGACCTCTATGTTCTATATATTTTGTTTGTTCGTCTGTCTGCTACTATTTCTGTTAGGAGGTGTCCCATTTTCCTCCCAGTCCTTAGTACTTGTAGGGATTCCTTCCCCACATCTATAGGTCTCCGTACAGACTAGCTTAGGACTTTAGCAGGTCTGATCGCAGGATCAGGTCCTCTGTTACATCGTAGGGATTAAGCTGAGTTCTATCGTAGGGACAGATCTCCTCTCTTTCCTTAGCTCTGGTAGCAGAACATAACAGTAAGTCCAGCCCGTAAATTCTCTAAGGAAAGAGTTTTCTGTTCCATCATGGTGTTGGTTCAGGATTTGGCTAAACACCTGCAGGGACTCTCTCTGGAGGTGGCCGAGCTCCGTCAGCATGTGAGTAACTGTCCTGGAGCACATTTCTTGGAGCCTAAGGTATGTTTGCCGGATTTATTTTTTGGTGAACACCGAGAATTTTTTTCATTTAAAAATGCTTGCTTATTGTATTTTCGTTTGAGACCCAAGTCCTCTGGGGATGAATCCCAGCGCATAGGGTTCATAATGTCACTTTTGCGCAAAGAGCCTCAGGAGTGGGCCTTTTCTTTGCAACCTAGTGATACATGCTTCAGATCAGTGGATAGTTTTTTTTCTGCTTTGGGACTATTATATGATGATCCTGACCGTGTCTCATCAGCTGAGACTGAGTTAAGACGTTTGAGACAGGGATCAGGTAATGTGGAAAAATATTGTACTCATTTCCGTCGTTGGTCTACTCAAACAGGGTGGAACGATTCTGCTCTGAAAAGTCTATTTCTTGCTGGGCTCAATGAAAGGGTTAAAGACCTGCTAATTGCTTATCCTACACCTGAAGATTTGCAACAGGCTATGCAATTAGCTATACGGGTGGATAGGAGACTGCGTGCAAGGGTTAATGAGAGCAAATCCTCTGCTATGTCAGTTTCTGGTTATGAGAATGTGTGTACTAACAGTGGTGAACCGATGGAGATTGGATCGGTGGCACCTCGCTCTCAAGAAAAAGACCGTAGATTTTCTGGAGGCTTGTGTTTTTATTGCGGAAAATCTGGTCATTTGATTAAAGGCTGTGAGCTTCGTATGAAGAAAGAAAAAAAAATGGTCAGTCATGCCCGTATTGCCTGTTTAAATTCCAAGGGTGTATTTTTAGCTGCTTCCACGATTGCTCAGGAAAAATTAATGGAATTTCGGGTGTTTGTTGATTGTGGGTCTACTCTGAATGTAATTGATGGGGGATTCTTGGAAAGACTCAATTTAAAACCCGAACCTTTATCATCCCCCATTGCTGTGGTTTCTGTGGATGGTTCCCCTTTGAAGAATATTACTCTCAAGGTCTGTGAATTTCCTTTCACTATTAATGGTGTTCACCATGAGAAATTGGATTTGGTAGTTTTGAATAACTTGCCTTCTCCAGTAATATTGGGATTGCCCTGGTTAAAATTTCACAATCCTGTACTGGATTGGTCTACCAGTGAAATTAAATCCTGGAGCCATAAATGTTATGACAAGTGTTGTAACGGGCGTATTGCAGCTTTGGATAGGGGAGAATTGCCTGTTCCTATTCAGGATTTTTGGAGAGTTTTTTCTGAGAAGGAATCGCAGGTTTTGCCTCCCCATAGAGACTATGATTGTTCTATTGAATTTGTCCCTGGAGCGACTCTTCCTAAAAGTCGTTTATTTAACCTTACTATTCCTGAGAGGAAGGCTTTGGAGGAATACATACAGACAAGTTTGGCCGCCAGTCACATTAGGCCCTCTAAGTCTCCTGTGGCGGTTGGATTTTTTTTTGTAAAAAAAAAGGACGGCGGTTTACGTCCTTGTCTGGATTTTCGTGAGATTAACAAAATTACTGTACGCAATCCTTACCCACTGCCATTGATTCCTGATCTGTTTAGCCAGTTAATGGGGGCCAAGTGGTTCTCTAAAATTGACCTTAAGGGGGCATACAATCTGTTGCGCATGAAGGAGGGTGACGAATGGAAGACTGCTTTTAACACTCCTGTGGGTCATTTTGAGAATCTGGTTATGCCTTTTGGTCTTACTAATGCTCCTGCATTTTTTCAGAATCTTATTAATGACATCCTTAGACCTTTGATCGGCAAAAATGTGGTTGTGTATTTGGATGACATTTTGATTTATTCGCCGGATATGGAGTCTCATTGGCGGAGCGTACGTGAGGTATTACAGTTATTAATGGACAATTCGCTTTTTGCTAAGCTGGAGAAATGTGAGTTCGCTGTACAGAGAATTAGTTTTTTGGGTTACATTATCTCCAGCGAAGGTTTTGAGATGGACCCGGTTAAAGTTCAAGCTGTACAGGAATGGCCTAGGCCTATTGGTTTGAAATCGATACAGAGGTTTTTAGGTTTCGCCAATTATTACAGAAAATTCATAAAAATTTTTTCTAGTATTGTCAAACCTCTGACCGATCTCACCAGGAAAGGTGCTGATGCGGTTCAGTGGTCTTCTGAGGCCATTGAAGCTTTTGTGTATCTCAAGGAGAGGTTCACTTCTGCTCCCATCCTTATGCAGCCTGATGTGACTAAGCCGTTTTTGGTTGAGGTTGATGCTTCCTCTGTGGGGGTTGGCGCAGTATTGTCTCAGGATAACGGGGATGGATTACATCCCTGTGCCTTTTTTTCAAAAAAATTTTCGGAGACTGAACTGAATTACGATATTGGTAATCGGGAATTATTGGCTATTAAACTCGCATTTGAACACTGGCGCCACTTCTTGGAAGGTGCGGAATTTCCCGTTCAGGTTCTTACGGATCATAAAAATCTGATATATCTTGATGCTGCCAAGCGCCTGAATGCCCGTCAGGCTAGGTGGGCACTGTTTTTCTCGCGGTTTAATTTCTCCGTTACTTACATCCCTGGTACTAAGAATGTTAAGGCGGATGCCTTGTCTCGCAGTTTTTCTCCCATAGTCGGTGCTGAGAAAGAGGAGAACATTTTACAAGAAGGTGTTGTGATAGCTGCTTTGGACTCCGTTTTGGAAGATGAGATTCTTAAAGCACAGGAGAATGCCCCATCTAACACTCCTCATGGGAGGTTGTTTGTGCCTGGGACCTTTAGGAGAGATTTGTTTGTTGAGTGTCACGAATCTCGGTTGGCAGGTCATCCCGGAATCTCTGAGACCAAGAGACTGGTGGGTCGCAGTTTTTGGTGGCCTGGATGGCAGAAGGAAGTCATTAAGTGGGTGCGTCAATGTACTATATGTGCTAGATCTAAGTCCTCACATACTCCTGCTGCGGGGTTGCTTTGTCCTTTGGAGGTTCCCAGTGCTCCTTGGACACATTTGGCTATGGACTTTATAACTGACCTTCCCCCCTCTGAGGGTTTTACTGTCATCTGGGTGGTCGTGGACCGTTTTAGCAAGATGTGTCACTTGGTTCCCTTCGTCAAACTGCCCTGCGCTAAAACTCTCGCTAAGGCCTTTGTCAAGGAAATTGTCAGACTTCATGGCATTCCTACTGACATTGTTTCTGATAGGGGTCCTCAGTTCGTGGCTCGTTTTTGGCGTGCCTTTTGTGACAGGTTGGGAGTTCATTTGTCGTTCTCGTCCGGATATCATCCTGAATCTAATGGCCAGACAGAAAGGAAAAACCAGGATGTTGAGCAGTTCTTGCGTTGTTTTGTGGCAGACAATCAAGAGGGGTGGTCTGAGTTTCTGCCACTTGCTGAATTTGCTCTTAACAACCATACATCTTCTTCTGCTGGTTGTTCGCCTTTTTTTTGTTGTTCTGGGAGACATCCGTCGTTTGGGTCGTTCTCCAAGTTGGGATCTGCCGTGCCTGAGGAGGAGAATTTTTCCGGTGATTTGGAGAGAGTTTGGACGGATGTGCATGGTAATCTTCAGGAGGCCAACAGAAAATCTAAAGACTACTTTGATAGGAAACGACAGGAGGTTTTGTTCGCTGTTGGTGACATGGTTTGGTTGTCCTCTAGGAATCTGCGGTTGAGGATTCCTTCTAAGAAATTGGGTCCCAAGTTTGTAGGGCCCTTTAAGGTGCTTCAGGTTGTCAACCAATCTGCTGTTAAGTTGGAGGTTCCTACCTCCTGGAGAATTAATCCGGTATTTCATGTCTCTCTGTTGAAAAAAGCGGTTGTATCGGATTGTGACGCCTCTGCCTCTGTTCCTCCGGTGGTGGAGGACGGGGAATATGAAATTTCTCGCATCCTTAACTATAGACGGTATAGAGGTAGTTTGCAGTATCTTGTGGCCTGGAAAGGTTTCGGACCCGAGGATAACTCTTGGGTGAGGTCGGATGATGTTTCCGCGTCCAGACTTATCAGAGCGTTTCACAGGAGATTTCCTGATAAGCCTGGTCCTAGGGGATCCGGAGGATCCTCTTAGAAGGGGGGGGGTACTGTTAGAACCTTGCTCTTAGGTTTTTTCCTTTGCTGGTCACATGACCTTGTTGGCCTATTTAATCCTGCTCCGCCCTTCTGGCTTTGCTGGACTTCATTGTATAACTACTTTCTAGCTAGCCTGTGCTCTGTATCTAACTCTGTTAGTTTGCTTGGTCTACGGACCTCTATGTTCTATATATTTTGTTTGTTCGTCTGTCTGCTACTATTTCTGTTAGGAGGTGTCCCATTTTCCTCCCAGTCCTTAGTACTTGTAGGGATTCCTTCCCCACATCTATAGGTCTCCGTACAGACTAGCTTAGGACCTTAGCAGGTCTGATCGCAGGATCAGGTCCTCTGTTACATCGTAGGGATTAAGCTGAGTTCTATCGTAGGGACAGATCTCCTCTCTTTCCTTAGCTCTGGTAGCAGAACATAACAGTAAGAGGGCGTGAGAGAGTCCAGGTAGAACATGAAAGAAGATGCTCTCAGAGTGCAGCATTCCCACCTGCAGGGTTATGGATTCGTTGATGAGTTGGATGGGATGTGGTAAGAGGCCCCCATCCACGGCAGCAACAGATAAGGATACAGCTAGAGGTTTGGTGGGAATGCGGTATTTCTCTACCAGAGACAGAGAAATGAGATTTCCGGCAGCTCCAGAGTCAAGTTGGGCTAGTTCAAAATAACGGTTCTCCCCGCAAATGATAGGGACCGACAGCAACAGAGATGGAGAGGGTTTACTCTTGTCTAGGATGACCTCTCTGAGCGATCCTAGATACTGGCGTTTCCCGACCTCTCCGGGCAAGAACGGATCCGGTGCACCTTACTGCCACAGTAGAAGCAGCTCCCCTCGGCACGGCGTAACTCTTGACGGGTTTTGACCATCTTGTTCTGGTCGACCTGCATAGGCTCAGGTGAGTGCGCCTGGGTAGTAACGGGAGAAGTGACAGGTTTCTGGAAGGTAGGGGCTAGACGTGGAAACCTCCTCTCACGGGTGACCTCTTTGGCGCGCTCCTGGAACCGGATGTCAATCCAGGTGGCAAGTGTTATTAAGTCGTAGAGAGTGGTAGGAATGTCCCGACCGGCGAGTTCATCTTTAATACGGCCGGACAGACCCTCCCAAAAGACAGACACCAGGGCGTCGTTATCCCAGGCCAGCTCCGAAGCAAGGGTACGGAACCGTATGGCATATTGGCCCACGGTGAGATTTCCTTGATGGAGGCGTAGCAGAGATGATGTGGATGATGTCCTCGGTCCGAGTTCGTCGAAGACTTTCCGGAAAGCCGTGAGAAAGGCTGGCAGGTCGGACACTAGGGGGTCTCCTCTCTCCCATAGAGGATTTAGCCAAGCCAGTGCCTCCCCCGTGAGATGGGACATAATGAAGGCTATTTTGGCCCGGTCGGAGATAAACTGGTGGGACAGGAGTTCAAAGTGCAGGTGCACTGGTTTATAAAGCCCCGGGCTTAAGCGAGATCGCCTCCGAAGCGAGGGTCCGGGGCAGGATACCATGGTATTGGTGGGCAGCGGCGCTGCCGGGTTGCGAGTCATGACACTAGCGGTGGTTACTGGTGGAGCAGTCAGGGTGTCCAGGCGAGAGTTGACATTCCGCAGGTGACTCAGGATGGATTCCTGTTGGGACCTCTGCCGGGACAGTTCATGACATAGGTCCGAGAGCGAGGGAGCTTGGGTGCCACCGGGTTCCATGGCCCGAGCAAACTGTAACGGGTCTGGGAGGTGGAACCTCTGAGCAACTATACAAGGGGGCGGTCCTTGTAAGGAAGCGGGTGGCTCCCAGGGAAGACGGGCAGGCAGTCACGGCAAGTGACAGGGACAGTCTCTGGGTAGAAGGGCAGGTAGTCGCGGCAAGTGACAGGGACAGTCTCTGGGTAGAAGGGCAGGTAGTCACGGCAAGTGACAGGGACAGTCTCTGGGTAGAAGGGCAGGTAGTCACGGCAAGTGACAGGGACAGTCTCTGGGTAGACTAGCAGACAGGTAGCAGGTGGACGCTCCCAGGTGAGCGGGCAAGAGTCTCTGAACGGGCAGGTGGTCACGGCAAGTGACGGCAGAGCCTCCAGGTAGGCTAGCAGGCAGGTAGCAGGTGAGCGCTCCCAGGTGAGCGGGCAAGAGTCTCTGGACGGGCAGGTGGTCACGGCAAGTGACGGCAGAGCCTCCAGGTAGGCTAGCAGGCAGGTAGCAGGTGAGCGCTCCCAGGTGAGCGGGCAAGAGTCTCTGGACAGGCAGGTGGTCACGGCAAGTGACGGCAGAGCTTCCAGGTAGGCTAGCAGGCAGGTAGCAGGTGAGCGCTCCCAGGTGAGCGGGCAGGCTGGTCCATAGACAGACTGACAGGTGTCGGAAGGCAGACCGTCGGACCGCAGGCTTGCAAGCAGGTAAGCGGATATCAGGCAGGTATCAAGCAGGAATCTGGCAGGTGACTGGCAGGTAACAAGCAGGAATCTGGCAGGTGACTGGCAGGTAACTGGTAACGGGACCTGAGGGCTGAAGCAGAGTGAAGGCTTTGCAACAACATTGCTCGGGCACCTCCATTTTGGAGGAGGTGCCTTATATATGGTGAGGTCCTCCGGCCATTGGCCGGGGACTCCTTAGGACGGCGCGCGCGGCCCCTTTAAGAGAGGGGGAGCGCGCGCGCGCGCCCCCTAAGCACAGTGGCCGGGAAGCAGCGCGCGCTGCCAGCAGAATGGGAGGAGGACGCCGGGCACGGAGCGGAGAGGTGAGGGGAACAGCGTCCCTGCCTAGCAGGAGGCAGGGACGCCGACGCTACAACACCATTGAGCTTTTGGTACCTTTTCTCGTGACCAGTGATCAGAGCGTGGCAGAGGATCCTATCCTGGGTTATAATGTAATCAGTGGGGTCATCACAAAGTCAGGGACACTGGTGGTGGATGCAATCGTCACATCGCTCGCCATACCCAACGCCGTGGCGGAAAACATGATTCATAGAGTAAAGAAAGTACAGAATACAATGGGCCTAAAAGAAGTCAAGATAGGCCTGCACCCAACCATCATCCCTGCAAACCAAATGGTGGGGGTGAGGTGTGGAGTCCGGGTAGAACCAGGAAGAAAAGTCCAGAAGAGACTGTTTGTGCCAAAAGACTCCTCAGAACTTCCAGAAGGCCTAGTTCAAGGTGAGACTGTGCTTACAATTCCTACTGGTGGCTTTGCTCGAATGACAGTATCGGTGATGAATACCATGAAATTAGACTGAATCCAAAGACTGTGTTAGGTCACACCGAAACGGTTAAAGTGGTATATCCAGTCAGTGTGAGACCAGCCCAGGGGTCTACCGTGAATTAAATCTCCCTACCAAGGAACCGGAGATAGAATCATAGAATCATAGAATGGTAGAGTTGGAAGGGACCTCCTGGGTCATCTGGTCCAACCCCCTGCTCAAAGCAGGATTCACTAGATCATCTCAGACAGATGTCTGTCCAGCCTCTGTTTGAAGACGTCCATTGAAGGGGAACTAACCACCTCTCGTGGCAGCCTGTTCCACTCATTAATCACCCTAACTGTCAAAAAGTTTTTTCTAATATCTAATCTGTGTCTCCTCCCATTTAGTTTCATCCCATTGCTTCTAGTCTTTCCTTGTGCAAATGAGAATAAAGATGATCCTTCTACAATGTGACAGCCCTTGACATATTTGTAGACAGCTATTAAGTCTCCTCTCAGTCTTCTTTTTTGCAAGCTAAACATTCCCAAATCCTGCAACCGTTCCTCATAGGACATGGTTTGCAGACCAGTCACCATTCTGGTCGCTCTTCTCTGAACTTGCTCCAGTTTGTCTATGTCTTTTTTAAAATGTGGTGCCCAAAACTGTACACAGTATTCCAGATGAGGTCTGACCAAAGAGGAGTAAAGACCGATAATGACTTCACGTGATCTAGACTGTATGCTTCTGTTAATACATCCCAGAATTGTATTTGCCTTTTTTGCTGCTGCATCACACTGTTGACTCATGTTCAGTCTATGATCTATTAGTATACCTAAGTCTTTTTCACATGTACTGTTGCTTAGCTCTATTCCTCCCATTCTGTATATGCTTTTTTTATTTTTATTGCCCAGATGTAGTACTTTGCATTTTTCCCTGTTAAAAACCATTCTGTTGGTTGCTGCCCAATGCTCCAGTTTATTTAGGTCTTTTTGAATCCTCTCTCTCTCTTCTCTAGTATTAGCTATCCCTCCTAGCTTTGTGTCATCAGCAAATTTAATCAGTTTACCCTCAATTCCTTCATCTAAATCATTGATAAAGATGTTGAACAATACAGGTCCCAGGACGGAGCCCTGTGGTACCCCACTTGAGGCATTCATCCAGCTGGATGTGAAGCCATTTACAACCACCCTTTGCCCAGGGGAGGAAATTGCACGACCCACCTCGGGGTCCTGGGATCCACCAGTACCCATGGAACACCTGTGTGCTGAAGATATAGCGATAGCAAAACAGATGCTGAGAGAAGAGTGTCATGCATTCTCTAAAGATGACTCTGATATAGGCTGTATCCTGTCGTTGCATTTGAAAATCAATTTGAAAGACACGACCTCAGTAACCAGAAGTTACATGTCTGTGCTGAAACCATTACACCGTGAAGTGAAAGAGTATTTACAAGATCTAATTAACAGAGGTTGGGTCCAAAAGTCGAAGTCATCTTATTCCTCTCCTATTGTCTGTGTTAGGAAGAAGGACGGTACATTCAGACTCTGCTGTGATTACCGGGAACTAAACCGAAAGTCAGTACCTGATCGACACCCGATACCAAAGATCCAAGATATGCTGGATAGCCTATCGGGAAGTACCTTGTTCTCTGTCCTCGATCAGGGCAAAGTATACTATCAAGGGTTTGTTGAAAAGTCAAATAGACCCTTGACAGCATTCATCACACCGTGGGGGTTATATGAGTGGATCCGCATACTGTTTGGGCTCAGTTCAGCTCCAGCAGAATTCCAGAGGAGCATGGAGACATGTTTAGAAGGATTGAGGGATGATATCTGCCAGCCGTACTTTGATGACAATGTGGTACACAGCAAAACCGGGAGAATGTGGAACAAGTGAGAACCGTATTACAGTGGTATTGTAACATACCTGGCAGCGTCCTTGCATAGTGGTCCATCTCCCACTGTGCAAGAGCGTGCACTTGATCTCCAGTCCAGTCTGCTAGCCTGGCTTCCCTCCATGCTGTCTGCTTGCCTCTGTTTCTGCTGCTTAAGGGCGGCGCCCGATCACTTCCTGCTTCTTGTAGCTGCTGCAGGCACACCCCTTGTGCGTCCTCAGCCTATTGCTGTCTGTCACCTGGTATTTAATCCAGCTCCTCCCAGGAATCCATGCCTGAGCATTGTGTTCTGTCAGTTGGCTTCTGGTCGCTGACATGCCAGGTCCCGTCTATGTTTCCTGCCTATCGGTATCAGTTCCCGTGTCTGAACTGTGTCCTGTCTGTGCCCTCTAGCCAGCTGTCTGTCTGCCTTCCTGAGGCTGTATTTCCAGGCCTGTCTGCACACGCTCCTAGCCTGTTCGTCTCGCCCTCTGGGGGCCGCATACCCAGACTCGTTCCTGTATTTGTTGCAGTACAGTTCCTGTCTGAACTGTCTCCTAGCTTCCTACCTGTTTTGTCTTTATGTCCGTTTGTTCCCTTTTTCTGCAGTGTCTGAACTAGCACTTGGCTTTACCTAGGCTCGTTCCTGCATTTTGTTGCAGTAACTGTTCTTGTCTGAACTGTCTCCAAGCTTTCTACCTGTTTTGTCTTTATGTCCGTTTGTTCTCTTTTTCTGCAGTGTCTGAACCAGCACTTGGCTTTACCTAGGCTCGTTCCTGCATTTTGTTGCAGTAACTGTTCTTGTCTGAACTGTCTCCTAGTTTCTTATCTGTTTTACCTTTATGTCCGTTTGCTCCCTTTTTCTGTAGTGTCTGAACCTGTACCTAACTCCTTCTCGTTGTCGCTGTACTTCCGTTTGTGAGTTGGAGCCCTCTCGCTACTTCTTTGCAAGTATCTAGTGTGTATCTGGTTCTGCCTTTCTTTCTGTTCCGTGTGAACAGAGCCCTGTCCCCTTTGCTTTGTCTTTGTTTTCCTCTTCGGCGTTTTATCTCAGCCCTGTCCACCGCGTCTGCGGTTTCGCTCTGCTCAGCCATGTCTACCGCGTCTGCGGTTTTGCTCTGCTCAGCCTTGTCCACCGCGTCTACGGTTCTGCTCTGCTCAGCCTTGTCTACCGCGTCTGCGGTTCTGCTCTGCTCAAGCCTTGTCTACCACGTCTGCGGTTTTGCTCTGCTCAGCCTTGTCCATCGCGTCTGCGGTTCTGCTCTGCTCAGCCTTGTTCACCGCGTCTGCGGTTCTGCTCTGCTCAGTCTTGTCTACCGCGTCTGCGGTTCGGCTCTGCTCTGCCTTGTCTACCGCGTCTGCGGTTCTGCTCTGCTCAGCCTTGTCTACCGCGTCTGCGGTTTTGCTCTGCTCAGCCTTGTCCACCGCGTCTGCGGTTCTGCTCTGCTCAGCCTTGTCCACCGCGTCTACGGTTCTGCTCTGCTCAGCCTTGTCTACCGCGTCTGTGGTTTTGCTCTGCTCAGCCTTGTCTACCACATCTGTGGTTCTGCTCTGCTCAACCTTGTCCACCGCTTCTGCGGTTTCGCTGTGCTCAGCCTTGTCTACCGCGTCTGCGGTTCTGCTCTGCTCAGCCCTGTCTACCGCGTCTGTGGTCTCGCTCTGCTCTGACCTTTTACTCGCTGCTCCGGCAGTCTCGCTCTGCTCTGACCCTTTGCTCGCTGCTCCGGCAGTCTCGCTCTGCTCTGACCCTTAGCTCGCTGCTCCGACAGTCTCGCTCTGCTCTGACCCTTTGCTCGCTGCTTCGGCAGTCTCGTCCTGCTCCTCTCTCGCTCACCGCTCCAGGCGCCTTGTCCTGCTCTTCTCTCGCTCACCGCTCCAGGCGGCCTCGTCTTGTTCTGCTCTTGCTCGCCGCTCTGGGTGGCCTCACTCTACTGTTTGTCCACCGCATCTGCGGTTCTGTTCCTGAGTCCCAGTCTGTACTGGGTCCTATCCACTCGGTGCTCCAACCTGTCGTACCTGCCAGTACCTCCCTGCCTGCATACCAGTCGTGCTTACCAGCATCCGCCAGTCTGCATACCAGCCGTGTCTGCCTATACCCAGCAGTCTGTGTGCCAGCCTAACCTGCCTGTTCCTGTATTCCCCTGTGTGGGTCAACAGCCGTGTCCAGGGTCTGTCCTGGAGTAGCACCTGGTCCCTCTGCTCGGTTCCTCCTTGGTGCACTGGCGTCGTATGCCGTCGTGCGACCCTGGTCAGATCGGGTGGATACTTAGTTATGCCCCTCCAGGCATTCACTCTCCGGCACGGTCCAGTGGAATCACTACATATACACGCACACGCCACTCAGCCCGGGCATGTGCATTACAGGTATCAACAACACGGAGTTAAGTTGACCACAAAAAAGTGTGAACTTTTCAAAAGGCAAGTCCGATTTCTAGGGAAAATGGTGTCTGGAGAAGGATATACCATGGAACCAGCAGAAATCGCTCCGGTACTGGCCTTAAAAGACAAGCGGCCCTCTACTGTCGGGGAGTTGAGGCAGATCTTAGGATTTCTCTCCTACTATCATACTTACGTTCGGAACTTCTCCAGGATTGCCGCCACACTATACCTCCTCTTGGGGGGGATGATACAGTCAACAACACCCACGGAGAAAATGAAGAACGCGGGTAGGACCGGGCTTAATAGAAATGCAGTTTCGTCCCAACAGCCCCTTCTCTGGACAGCAGACCACCAGGAGGTATTGGAAGAACTAGTAGACTACCTGGTAAAACCACCCAGCTTGGGATATCCTAATTTCAACTTACCATTTGTTTTTCATTGTGACGCTTCTCAAGTTTGACTGGGAGCTGCCCTGTATCAGCATCAAGGTGGAAAATTGAGAGTCATCGGTTACAGTTCAAGAACATTGACAGACGCCGAGAAGAATTACCAAATGGGCTATCTGTGAACGATTTAGAGATTATCTCTACTACAGCAAAGAGTTTGAGGTATACACTGACAACAACCCTTTGACATATGTCCTCACTACAGCCAAACTGAATGCATCGGGTCAAAGATGGGTCGCTGAACTAGTTGACTTCAATTTCAGCATCAAGTACTGGCCAGGAAAATGCAATGCGGGTGCTGATGGATTGTCGAGAATGCCACTAGAGCCTAAGGAGTTCATGCAAGAATGCTCAGAGGAAGTCAGTCTGGAAGCAATTGAGAGCACTACCCAAGCAGTACAAGCTTATCAAGAGAAAGACACAGGATTGTGGTGTCTGTTGACAGTGGAAACCAGTGTAAAAGCAAACAAGATCACTCCCTATTCATTCAACAAGTACCAAAAGGAACAATCCGTAAAGCACAACGGGAAGATCAGATAATTGGTAGAATACTACCTTATGTGGACCAAAATCTGTTTCCAAGTAAACGGGAGAGAGATAATGAGTCACCAGCAGTATCTGTTTTAGTTAAAGAATGGACGAAGCTCTACCTCAGTGAAGACAATATCCTGTATCGTAATGGAGGACAAAACCGGCAGTTGGTACTACCCAGAGTGTTCCGTAGATTGATCTTCAAAGAACTCCATGAAATCATGGGACACCTGGGAGTGGAAAGGACAACAAACTTGATCCATGAACATTTCTTCTGGCCGTACATGCAGAAAGATATTGAGAGGTACGTGACCAGGGAGTATGGGTGTCTGAAAGATAAACGTCCCAACACATCAACCCGGGCACCTATGGGCAACATCCAAACAACGTATCCGTTTGAGATGGTCTCAATAGACTTTCTACATCTTGAGGCGTGCAAAGGTGGTTACGAATACATATTGGTGGTGATGGACCATTTTACTTGATTTCCTCAATAATATGCCACCATTAATAAAGCGAGTCAAACAGCAACAGAGAAGATCTTCAATGATTTTGCTTTGAGGCTTGGGTTTCATACGAGGTTGCAACACGACCAAGGAAGAGAATTTGAGAACCAGCTCTTTGCCAAGCTAGGAAAGTACTGTACAATTTAGAGATCCCACACAACACCCTATCACCCAGAGAGTAATGGACAAGTGGAGCGATTTAACTGGACATTATTGTCAATGTTGCGCACTTTAACAGCTGACAAGAAGAAACACTGGAAGAGTTCTGTTAAAAGTGGTACATGCCTATAACTATACAAAGAGCGAGGCAACGGGTTACTCACCTTTCTTTCTATTGTGTGGACGATCGCCAAGACTGCCAATCGACATCATGTTCGATACTCTGGTGTCAGAGACCTACAAAACGTATCCGGAATACGTTCGGAAATGGAAGAAACGGATGGCAGAGGTATACGACATAGCATCCAAAGTAGTTACGCAAAGACAAAGCAAGAGTAAGGAGTACTATGATCGAAAATGTTATGGAGTGGAATTGACACCGGGAAGCCGGGAGCTAGTCAAGAACTTATGTGAAAAAGGTGGTCCAGGAAAACTTTGTTCTTACTGGGAAGACAAGGTGTACATGGTCGTAAAGAGGAAAGCCGATGACAGTCCAGTGTATAAAATCCGATTGGAAAGAGAAGACAAGAAAACCAGAATAGTCCATTGGAATTTTTTACTACCCTGTGATTATCTCCCACCACAACAAGACTTCCCAGAAGCAGACCGACATCGACCAAGATCGACTAAGAGGCCACCACATATTGAAGCTCCGGAGGTGGATAGTGACCTTGAAAGTTCCGATGAGGAAGAGCACACCGTTGTATTTCTGGGACCGGCAAGGAGAGGGATGTACCATCCTCAGGAGAGTGAACTAAGTCCCAAGGCTCCAGAGTTTAGTCCAATTCAGATCTGATGATTGAATACCGATCACTGAAGAGACCGATCAACACTCCGGAGGATTTGAATTACCAGGCCGTGTGTAAACAGGCAATTCAGGAGAAGTACAGGCACTTACAGAGGAAACTCTAAGAGCATCTGAGGAAGCACGGGAAATGATTGCGGTGGAAGAAACTCCTGTAACCGAAGAACTCGTGGTATCTGAGGAACAACCCACCAGGAGGATGTCGACTCGAGAAGTGAGGAGGCCCGTGATGCTGACGTATGAGACACTTGGTGAACTGAGTCAAGTACGAAGGACTATCGACTGGAAACAAGTATCTCTGCCTGCGGACCAGGTAGGCCCACGTGAGTGGTATTCACCACCGAGAGGCAGTATGGAAGATCTTGCATGGTGGAAAGACTTGTTTTCATGCTTTGATTTTCCTTAAAAGACTTTGTAGAAACAAAGAACTGCTAAGGCCTAGTGAGAGAGCTGGTTGACGACGTATGAAAAATTTCAGCTGAAGAGACGCTGATTGTGTTGTTTATTTCTTATAGGAGTACTACAAGAAAAGGTTCGTAGAATAGGCTGGTATCAATGTTTAGAATTGTTATGCCAATTTGACAATGCCCATTTGTATATAAATTTATTCAACTTTCACCACTGTCTCCGAATTGGTCAGATTGACCAATTAAGATGAATGTTGAGAATGACATTCAAAAAGGAGGGAAGAGTGTGACATGAAGTAGTGCTGTTGCTTCAAAAGCATCCAGCAACTATTAGAAGTAACGCAAGCACAGGAGACAGGAAGTGTTGTGCTTCAGAAGCATCCAGCAACTAGTAGGGTTAACACAGTCACAGGAGACAGGGAGTGTTTAGCAGAGCCCTAGGGAAATTGTGGGGAGCTTGTTGATTAGTCTGGCTGGAGCCGAAGGGAAAGGTGTGTGTGATCTGTATCTCACAGAAGGCAAGTGAACAGGAATCAGATCAGGAGTGAAGCTAAACACAGGTCAGATAGACTTCCTGAACTAACAGTGCAGAAAGATAAGAGCTGGAAGGAATTTTGCCACAGGGATGATCTCCCTCATAAAACCCTCCCCCCCTCCATCTTCATGCAGGATAAATAATGCTGTGTACTATAGTGCCTTTGTGAAGGAAAAGCCTGTGGTGGTGGGTGCATAGAAGTATGTGTTAGAACCCTCCTGTTAGTTTTTTCTATCTTGTGTTTTGCGGTCACGTGACCATCTGCCTATATATTTCATCTCCGCCCTTTTGGCCTTGCTGGACTTCAGTGTTGTTTGACTGTCTCTCTCGCCAGGTGCTTCGGTGCCTATCTCTGTCTAGTTTGCTTGGTCCTCTGGGACCTCTAGTACTTTTTGTCAGTTTGTCTTTTGTGCTCTGCAACAACTTCTGTTTAGGAGGTGTCCCATTTTTGTCCCAGTCCTTAGTTCATTTAGGGACCCCTCCCTTAATTCTATAGGTCTTCATTCAGACTAGCCCAGGACTAAGGCGGGTCTGTTCACAAGGAACAGGCAGCCCGCTACATCGTAGGGATTCAGCTTAGTCTTACTGTAGGAACAGCTTTCCCCTATCTTTCCTTAGTTTATGCTGCAGATCATAACAGTAAGTCCAGCCAAAAAAAAAAAAACTAAAAGGAAAGAAATTCGGGGATCAGTATGGTTTCCGTCCAGGAGTTGGCTCAACGCCTGCAGGGATTGTCTCTGGAGGTGGCCGAGCTTCAGCAACACATGAGTAGCTGTCCTGGAGCGCATTTTGTCGAACCCAAGGTAGGACTGCCTGATGTTTTTTATGGTAAACAGCAAGATTTTTTTCCTTTAAAAATGCTTGTTTGTTATATTTTCTTTTGAGACCAAGGTTCTCTGGGAATGAATCACAGCGCATTGGTTTTATTATGTCACTTTTGCGCAAAGAACCACAGGGTTGGGCCTTTTCTCTCCAGCCTAATGATCCGTGTTTAAGTTCTGTTGAAGAATTTTTTTCTGCTATGGGACTATTATATGATGATCCTGATCGAATCTCATCTGCTGAATCAGAACTTAGACGTTTGAATCATGGGTCAGATGATGTTGAAAATTATTGCACACACTTCAGGAGATGGGCCTCAGAAGTTAAATGGAATGATTCTGCGCTGAGATGTTTATTTCTTGCTGGTCTGAGTGAAAGAGTTAAGGATTTGCTAATTGCATTCCCTGCACCTGAGACTCTGCAGGAAGCTATGCAGTTAGCTGTTCGTGTGGACAGGAGACTGAGGTCCAGGGTGAATGATGTAAAAACTCCTGTAACGTCAGGTCCTAGTTCCCAGAAAATCTGCTCTGACAGCGGAGAACCAATGGAGGTGGGGGCAATGTCACTCCGCTCTCAGGAAAGAGACCGGAGATTCGCCGAGGGTTTATGTCTTTATTGTGGTAAGGCTGATCATTTGATTAAGTATTGTGAGCGTCGTTTAAGTAAAGAAAAAAAAAAAAGGTCAGTTACGCCCGTATAGCTTGTTTACGCTCTGCAGGAGTATTTCTTTCTGGGAGTACTAGTCTGCAGGGAGATTTGATTGAATTTCAGGTATTTGTGGATTGTGGTTCAACACTTAATGTGATTGATAAAGGGTTTTTGGAAAACCTTAAATTGAAATCCAAATCTTTGTCATCACCTATTTCTGTGGTTGCAATTGATAACACTCCTTTGAAATGTATTACTCACAAGACTGCTGCATTTTCCCTCACTATCAATGGAGTTCACCAAGAAATTTTGGACTTGGTTGTTTTGGATAATTTGCCCTTTCCACTTGTTCTAGGATTGCCTTGGTTAAAACTGCACAATCCTTTATTGGACTGGTCTACTAATGTGATTAATCTTGGAGTCCCAAGTGCTATGATAAATGTTGTAATGGTCGCATTGCGGCTGTGGAAAAAGGGGAATTACCTGTACCTATTCAAGATTTTTGGAGGGTTTTTTCGGAGGAGGAGTCGCAAGTTTTACCTCCTCATAGGGATTATGATTGCGCCATTGAGTTTGTTCCTGGAGCTACTCTTCCCAAAAGTCACTTGATTAATCTGACTATCCCTGAAAGAAAGGCCTTGGAGAAGTACATACAGACTAGCCTGGCTGCTGGTCACATTAGACCTTCTAAGTCGCCTGTGGCAGTTGGATTATTCTTTGTTAAAAAAAGGACGGCGGTTTATGTCCATGTCTGAATTTTCATGAAATTAATAAGATTACCGTACGCAATTCCTACCCATTACCGTTAATTCCTGACTTGTTTAACCAGTTAGTGGGAGCCAAGTGGTTCTCCAAAATTGATCTCCGGGGGGCATACAATTTGTTACGTGTGAAGGAGGGTGATGAATGGAAAACTGCTTTTAACACTCCGGTAGGTCATTTTGAGAATCTGGTGATGCCCTTCGGTCTTACCAATGCACCTGCATTTTTTCAGAACCTCATTAATGACATCCTGAGACCTCTGATTGGTAAGAATGTGGTTGTGTATTTGGATGACATTTTGATTTATTCACCAGATCTGGAGTCCCATTGGCAGATTGTACGTGAAGTTTTGCAGTTATTGGGTAATAATTCACTCTTTGCTAAACTGGAGAAATGTGAATTCGCTGTGCAGAAAATTAGTTTTTTGAGCTACATTGTCTCCAGCAAGGGCTTTGAGATGGACCCTGTGAAGGTTCAGGCTGTGCAGGAATGGCCTAGGCCTATTGGTTTGAAATCTATATAGAGATTTTTGGGTTTTGCCAATTATTACAGGAAATTCATTAAGAATTTTTCTGTAATTGTTAAACCTCTAACCGATCTCACCAGGAAAGGTGCGAATATGGCCCAGTGGACTACTGAGGCCATTGAAGCGCTTGAGTATCTCAAAGAGAGGTTCAGTTCTGCCCCTATCCTTATGCAGCCTGATGAGACCAAGCCTTTTTTGGTCGAGGTCGATGCTTCATCGGTGGGGGTCGGAGCAGTTTTGTCTCAGGAGAACAAGGGTGGAGTACATCCCTGTGCCTTCTTTTCGAAAAAAAAATTCGGAAACCGAACTGAATTATGATGTTGGAAATCGGGAGTTGCTGGCTATTAAACTTGCATTTGAACATTGGCGTCATTTTTTGGGAGGCGCTAGATTTCCTATTCAGGTTTTCACAGATCATAAGAATTTGATCTATCTGGATGCTGCCAAGCGCTTGAATGCCCGTCAAGCTAGGTGGGCACTTTTTTTTTCTCGGTTTCATTTTTAAGTTACCTATATCCCTGGTACTAACAATGTTAAAGCCGATGCTTTATCTCGCAGCTTCTCTCCTACGGTCGGTGCCGAGGAGGAGGAGAGCATTTTACAGAAAGGAGTTGTGGTGGTGGCTTTGGACTCCGTTTTGGAGAATGGGATTCTGAAAGCTCAAGATGAGAGCTTTCTCTTAGGAGAGATTTGTTTGTGGAGTGTCATGAGTCTCTGTTAGCAGGTCATCCAGGAATTTGGGAGACTAAGAGACTGATCAGTCGCAGTTTTTGGTGGCCTGGATGGCAGAAGGAAGTCATCAAGTGGGTGCGTCAGTGTACTGTGTGCGCTAGGTCAAAGGCTTCACATACTCCTGCTGCGGGGTTGCTTTGCCCTCTGGAGGTTCCTAGTGCGGCTTGGACGCATCTCACTATGGATTTTATTACTGATCTTCCTGTGTCCGAGGGTTTTACTGTCATCTGGGTGGTCGTGGACCGTTTTAGTAAGATGTGTCATTTGGTTCCATTCATTAAGCTGCCCTGCGCCAAGACACTCACTAAGGCGTTTGTTAAGGAGATTGTCAAGCTCCATGGCGTTCCCATGGAAATTGTTTCTGATAGAGAACCTCAGTTTGTGGCTCGCTTTTGGCGTGCTTTTTGTGACAGGTTGGGAGTCCATTTGTCATTTTCGTCTGGTTATCATCCTGAGTCTAATGGACAGACTGAAAGAAAGAACCAGGATGTTGAACAATTTTTGCATTGTTTTGTGGCGGACAATCAAGAGGTGTGGTCGGAGTTTCTGCCTCTCGCAGAATTTGCTCTTAACAATCATACATCCTCCTCTGCTGGGTGTTCTCCTTTTTTTTTTTGTACTGGGAGACATCCGTCTTTTGGTTCGTTTTCCAAATTGGGGTCGGCGGTGCCAGAGGAGGAGAATTTTTCCAGTGATTTGGAGAGAGTTTGGACTAATGTACGTTGTAACCTTCAAGAGGCTAACAAAAAGTCCAAGAAGTATTTTGACAGGAAACGTAAAGAGGTTTTGTTTACGGTGGGTGACTTGGTTTGGTTGTCCTCGAAGAACCTGCGGTTGAGGATTCTCTCTAAAAACTGGGTCCCAAGTTTGTGGGTCCATTTAAAGTGCTTCAGGTTGTTAACCCGCCTGCTGTTAGGTTGGATGTCACTACTTCCTGGAAGATTAATCCTGTGTTTCATGTTTCCTTGTTGAAAAAGGCTGACGTATCTGTTAGGGACGCCACTGTCACAGTTCCTCCTGTGGTGGAAGACGGTGAATATGAAATTTTGCGTTTCTTGAATTCTAGATGGCATAGAGGGAGATTACAGTATATTGTCTCCTGGAAGCGTTTCGGTCCCGAAGACAACTCCTGGGTAAGGACGGATGATGCCTCTGCTCCTAGGCTTGTTAAAGCTTTCCACAGGAGGTTTCAGGATAGGCCTGAGCCTGGAGGATCCTCATAAAACAGGGGGTACTGTTAGAACCCTCCTGTTAGTTTTTTCTATCTTGTGTTTTGCGGTCACGTGACCATCTGCCTATATATTCCAGCTCCGCCCTTCTGGCCTTGCTGGACTTCAGTGTTGTTTGACTGTCTCTCTTGCCAGGTGCTTCGGTGCCTATCTCTGTCTAGTTTGCTTGGTCCTCTGGGACCTCTAGTACTTTTTGTCAGTTTGTCTTTTGTGCTCTGCAACAACTTCTGTTTAGGTGTCCCATTTTTGTCCCAGTCCTTAGTTCATTTAGGGACCCCTCCCTTAATTCTATAGGTCTTCGTTCAGACTAGCCGAGGACTAAGGCGGGTCTGTTCACAAGGAACAGGCAGCCCGCTACATCTTAGGGATTCAGCTTAGTCTTACTGTAGGGACAGCTTTCCCCTATCTTTCCTTAGTTTATGTTGCAGATCATAACAGTATGCTGCTAAAACATTTAATCTGTGCTGAACTGTGCTACTGAAGAGACTGTCGTTACTGTGCCTGCTTTAATAGACTGTACTGTAATGAAGCCTGTTGCTTCAAAAGAGTTAAATGGTACTGGCCATAATTGATTAAACCCCACTGTTCAACTGTTTATGAAGACTCTTATCAGATGTGTCTGGTCAGCAATTGAATCTATTGTGTGTCTGAGAGAAGCTGTAGCCTATGGTCGCTCTGAGGAATGGTTCCCCCAGAATTCCAAAGAATTCATGAAACCTGTCTCGCCCCTACTTGAGCCTAGCAGCATGCGTGTAACACTATACACAGATATGCTGCCTAATAAACTGTGCCTAAGTATCAGGGAAATATTATTGTCAGGGACATTATTAACAGAATATTAGCCCCTTCTCCCATGCCCTCTGCTGTAGTGTTTGTCCAGAGATGACAATTATACAGTGTCTTACTGCAAATTATCACCACTTGTCAGCACAGAGCTGTCCCATTTTCCTCAGCACAAAAGCCCCAATTAACACACGCCTGGGAAATAGCTTATGCAAACAATGCCAGCCAAGGAGTGTTATAACTTCGCTAGGAAGCAAGCATCTTGTCTCTGAAAGACACAGGAGGTAATTAAAATGCAGGCTTGCACTAATTTGCGTGTAACCGTGAGGATGCTTCCTGAGCCTCAAAGGGAAATTTGCAGACGCACTGACTCCGATATAAAATATTATGATTTCCATAGGTCCGACAGTAACGGGACCCATATGTTTAGTGACCAAATCAGCCCAGGAATTGCTGTAGCAAAAAAAACACCAGAGTAGCAGACTGCAGCTATGTGATGTGTGGTCTCTAAATAAAGATAAAATCATAAGGGAAAAAATGGCATCATTTGCAAGCTTCTGCGATCAACGAGCGATGCGTTATTGCAGAAGTTAGCGTTTTTAATAAAAATGTACAGGCTGGAGACCGGCCCACATGATGTCACCACAAGGGGCGTGTGGGCAGATCTCCCCTTACGTATAAGAGAATCCATGGAGAAGACAGGAGCACTCATTGCCAGGGGGGGGAATAAGAATTATAAGCATCAGGTCCTGTTCAATAACAGCATAATCTAACTGGGGAGCCCCTCCTCCACCTATATTGAATCATATCAGCGATCGTATAGTGTAAGTTATCTTCTTTCCTCCTGTTTATTTAATGTAACTGCTTATGTATTTTAATGTCTCCTTTGTAACATCCTTATGTATATATTTTTCCTAAACACTGCCTCCCTTTTGGATTAAACATAAAAATTTAATAGTTCTGTTTCTTTTGTTCTGTAATCGTTCCCTTCCCCGAAGCCATATACGCTACCAAAACGCAGGCGTCCGGCCAGGCCTGTATTATATTTCAAACTCGGCCGGTGGTGGCAGAGAATATTAATAATTGGGCTATCGTGAAGCTGACATTGACCGTACGGAGGGCGTTAAACACGGATTCCAGGCTTTGGAATCCCCGAGGTGTGGCGCCATATGCTCACTGGTTGCTTGCCAATATCCACGTAGCGAGTAGTCTGGATCGTGTGCTCGCAACTCCGGACGAAAGACGGACAGCGTGACGGCAACATATTGCGTGATCTCCCCGCTGTCGTCTTCCCTGTGTGTTGGAATTCCTGACACTCAGCATAGTATTTTAGGTTTTGATCTATGGCCGACATGGAGGTCATCCTTAGTTCTCCAGTAGCCCTAACAATCATTGGCTTTCTTAGCTCTGCAGAAAGCCAATGGAGAAATAAGAGGAATCTATCTCCTTCTGTCTCACTCTATTCTTGCTGTGATCACTTTAATTGCATCAAGTAAAGAGTTAATTAAGCAAACACTGGCAGCACTCAAATTCCTCTGCTACATCTCTGCTAGCAGGGCCGGCGTCAGCACCCGGCGCACCCGGGCAAGTGCCGGGGCCCTGAGCAGGCAGAGGGGCCCACTGGCAGTCGCGCACCCCGCCGGGCTATGGGCGAGGAGAGCGGTGTCAGCGCCCGCCCTTCTCTCCCGCTTGCTCAGGGCCCCGGCAGCCTTATACTTACCTCTCCCCGTGCCTCTGCAGATCTGCCGTCTTCCCGCTCTGCGCTCCCTGTGACATCTCAGGTCAGAGGGTGTGGTGACGTCTTTCCACCGCGCGCTCCCCTGAGCCATCACAGGGAGCGCAAAGCGGGAAGATACCGACGACGCTGGAGTCCGGACCCGAGCAGCTGCAGGTGAGGAGGAGGGGGCATGGGGCATTATAGAGAGAGGGTGTGACATCCTGCATGGGGCATTATAAAGAGAGGGGGTGACATCCTGCATGGGGCATTATAAAGAGAGGGGGGGGTACATCGTGCATGGGGTATTATAAAGAGTAGGGGTGACAGCCTGCATGGGGCATTATAAGGGGGGGAACAGCCTGCATGAGGCATTATAAGGGGGGGGGACAGCCTGCATAGTGCTTTATGTGGGGGGGAACAGCCTGCATGGAGCATTATAAGGGGGGGGACAGCCTGTATGGGGCATTGTCAGGCAAAAGGTATTTTTGCCCGAGTTTTAAAAAAATGAGAGATGTTTTAAAAAAGAAAAAAAAACCCACCCCCTATCTGTTTGTAAGTGAAGACATAGAACTCACTTTTGCTTTTCCCCAAACCAGGAATTTTTATGACCCGCCATAAAACCTCAGTCCAGGGCAAGCGCTGGTACAAACCGGAAAATCCCTCCAAAAAAAATCCCATTGTTTAATTGTACAAACGTTTTATGCCAATTTTAATCACGCACAGGTCTGACAGAAACATCGGAACCACGTTTTTTGAATGCTTACCTTTTTCCCATTACAATAGTATAACTTGCA